>NW_027649801.1:0-1235859 GCF_965287045.1 Carcharhinus amblyrhynchos | reverse complement strand
CGCGATCCCACACACACACCCTCACCCCACCCACACACACACCCTCACCCACCCACACACACACCCTCACCCACCCACACACACACCCTCACCCACCCACACACACACCCTCACCCACCCACACACACACCCTCACCCACCCACACACACACCCTCACCCACCCACACACACACCCTCACCCACCCACACACACACCCTCACCCACCCACACACACACCCTCACCCACCCACACACACACCCTCACCCACCCACACACACACCCTCACCCACCCACACACACACCCTCACCCACCCACACACACACCCTCACCCACCCACACACACACCCTCACCCACCCACACACACACCCTCACCCACCCACACACACACCCTCACCCACCCACACACACACCCTCACCCACCCACACACACACCCTCACCCACCCACACACACACCCTCACCCACCCACACACACACCCTCACCCACCCACACACACACCCTCACCCACCCACACACACACCCTCACCCACCCACACACACACCCTCACCCACCCACACACACACCCTCACCCACCCACACACACACCCTCACCCACCCACACACACACCCTCACCCACCCACACACACACCCTCACCCACCCACACACACACCCTCACCCACCCACACACACACCCTCACCCACCCACACACACACCCTCACCCACCCCACCACACACACCCTCACCCACCCACACACACACCCTCACCCACCCACACACACACCCTCACCCACCCACACACACACCCTCACCCACCCACACACACACCCTCACCCACCACACACACACCCTCACCCACCCACACACACACACACACACACCCTCACCCACCCACACACACACACACACACACCCCACCCACACACACACACACACACACCCTCACCCACCACACACACACACACACACACACACACCCTCACCCACCCACCACACACACACACACACCACCCTCACCCACCCACACACACACACACACACCCCCTCACCCACCCCCTCACCCACCCACACACACACCCCCTCACCCACCCACACACACACCCCCTCACCCCACCACACACACACACACACACACACACCCTCACCCACCCACACACACACACCCCCGTACATTTACAGTCTTACTATCTCTCGTGTTCCATTTTCCATGCGTCCATCACTGTCTTCTGGTGTAGACTCCAGTTGCAAGCTCCTGTTATTTGCAGCCAGATCAATTTGATTACTTCCATGTTCAGGCAATCTCGCACAAATGGTTACAGTGACCACAGAACTGCTGGGTAAGTTTCTCATTCCTGGAGAGCCAGCATAGACACAGTGTGCCAAATGGCCGCCTCCTATGCCGAAATGATTCTGGGATTCAATTATTGTTAACCAATCCGGTTCATTAATGCACCTTTCGGGGGCTCGGGGGGGAATGTGCCGCTGTTACCAGCCCAGCAGGATTGAGGGGCAGAGTGACCCCTCTATTGTGTTCTTGTACGATGTCTGGCTGATGTGTGATTTCAGACACAGGGCAACGTGGCTGACACTTAATTGCCTCCTGAGCTTCCTCATTTCCAAGGCAAGTGGAGATAGATAATAAATGCTGGCCTTGCCAGCAATGCCCACATCCACCCAAGCATTGAGTGCAGAAGGGATCTCCACAGACTGGGCCTGGGTAAAACACATTGAGACAATCTGCGTAACCCCACGCATTTACCCCCCCAATCCCTTTAACCTGCACATATTGGGACACTAAGAGGCAATTTAGCGTGATCAATCCACCTAACCTGCACATCTTTGGACTGTGGAAGGAAACTGGAGCACCCGGATGAAACCCACGCAGACATGGAGAGAATGCACAAAACTCCTCACAGTGACCCGAGGCCGGAATTGAAGCTGGGTCCCTGGCACTGAGGCAGCAGTGCTAGGCACTGTGCCACCGTACTGCCCAAAGTGTTGACTTTGCAGGGTTCCATTTATGTGGCTGGGCCCCAAAATTTCTTTTGTGGGTTTGTCGACTTGTTTCGATTTGTATACTTCAGACTTTTTCGTGAGGTCAGTATGGCACACAGAAGAAAGCCATCTGGCTCATCAGATCCCTTCTGGCACTCTGGAGCAAACCACTCTCGTTGCTCTATCCCCGTAGCCCTGCAAGTTTATTTCCCTCCAGGGGTGCAGTGGGCTTTTCTGAAACTTGTAGCTGTGTTGTGAATGACTGGTCTGGGATGGGGGAGAGTGAGTGAGGGTGGGTGGGTGGGTGGGGTGGGTTCTGGTGTTGATGTCAGAGTTTGCAGGGCAGCCAAGCCTGTGTCGTCTTGTCACAGAGAGTGAGCTTCTTATTGAAAATAAACACGACCAGGGATTGTCTGCTACCTGGTGTGATTCAGGCCTGACTAAGCTCGACTTCCTCCAGCTCTAGATGTTGTCACTGATGCAACTTGGCACGGTTCTGCCCGACAGACGAAACGTAGGTTTGCCGTAACTTGATGCCAAAAGTGTAGATGTTTGGTAGTGTAAGAGGGCTGTGCAGTTTTGTTTTAAAGTTATCTCCCCTGGAGCTGGGAACTTTTCCTTCATCCTGTACACTACTTTGTGGTTGTTGTTCCTCTGTCTTTACCTGACATAGCAATGGAGGCCCAGTAGGGGTCACTGGCTAGCATTTTGCAATTTAATTCCACCCCGCCCCCCACTCCTTCCTTCCACTTCTAGTCGAATAGCCTACTGATATGTGCCCTCAAGTAAGGGCACTTGGGCTAACAAATGAGGGGTCATTTGTTGTCCATCTCTAACTGCCCTTGAGCTGAGTGGCTGACTAGGGCAGTTCAGAGGCGGCTACACTGGAGTCACATGTAGGCATGGGGTCACAGTGGTTAGCACTGCTGCCTCGTAGCGCCAGGGACTTGGGTTCAATTCCAGCCTCCAGGTCACTGTCTGTGCGGAGTCTGAGGAGTTCTCCTCATGTCTGCGTGGGTTTCCTCTGGGTGCTCCGGTTTTCTCCCACAGTCTAAAGACGTACCGGTTAGGCGCATTGGCCGTGCTGAATTCTCCCTCAATGGACCCAAACAGGTGCCGGAGTGTGGCGACTAGGGGATTTTCACAGGAGCTTCGTTACAGTGTTAATGTAAACCCACTTGTGAATAAACTTAAACTTCAGCCAGGAAGGCTAGATTCCTTCCCCCACCAGATGGGTTTTTGACAACAATTAACAGCTCCAGATTTTTTCATCAATCAATTGAATTTATTAATTGTGCTGAGACGCCACCAGCATCCATGGTGGGATTTGAACCTGTGTCCTCAGCCTTGCCTGTGTTAGCCTGATCCCCACCTCCATTCCCCGCATTGAATGATCCATGGGTTACTGGGATTTGAAGATCACAGTGGAGGATGCCAAGAATCATGTGTTTATAACCATATTCGATGATACCCAAGCTTCCCGTACTGTTCCCATCCACTGATGGGTAGCTCCGAGCAACACGAGGTCTTCTCTATCCACCCTGAAGGTGTTAATGTTGCCATGGCGATGATCCACGAGTGCAGAGTATGAGGTGTACGGTTGGCATGGTGATTGTGTTGTTGATAATCCCAGAGGCCAGGACAAATGACCCAGTAACGATCAAATCTCACCAGCAGAGGAATTTAAATTCGATTAATTAAATAGCCCTGAATGAAAGATTAATCTCAAAATGGTGACGGTGAAACTCGTGAATTGTTGTAAAAGCCCATCTGGTTCGCCAGTGTCCTTTAGGGAAGGAAATCTGCCGTCCTTACCCAGTCTGGCCTACATGTGATTCCAGAGCCACAGCAAAGGGGCTGCCTCTGAAATGGTCTAGCAGATCCTCAGTTACTCGCTACCATCTAAAATTGGGTGGTAAATGCTGGCCTTGCAGTGAATTAAGTAAAAGCTGCTCACTTAATATTTAACGGTGTCCATTGGTTAGGCTGCCAAGCAGAGGGTGAAGCAGACTGGCTTCTAATCCTTAACATGCTGATACCATTAGAAATAAACACATGTAGAATCCTACAGTGCAGAAGGCGGCCATTCAGCCTATCAAGTCTGCAATTCCACCCAGGCCCCATCCCCATAACTCTAGCTAGTCTCCTGGCACTAAGGGGCTGTTTAGCATGACCAATTCACCTAACCCGCATGTCTTTCCAACTGTGGAAAAAAACCAGAGCACCCGGAGGAAACCCACGCAGACATGGGGAGAATGTGCAAACTCCACACACTGACCCAAGCCGGAAATCAAACCCAAGTCCCTGGTGCTGTGAGGCAGCCGTGCTAACCACTGTGCCACCGTGACGCACCATATCAATGATTGCTTAGAACGTAGGCGTAGAACATTACAGTGCAGTACAGGCCCTTTGGCCCTCAATGTCTGAGCTATGTCTGAACCCAAGATCAAGCTATCCCACTCCCTATCATTCTGGTGTATTCCATGTGTCTATCCAATAACCGCTTGAGTTCCTAAAGTGTCCGACTCCACTATCACAGCAGGCAGTGCATTTCACACCCCAACCACTCTCTGAATAAAGAACCTATCTCAGACATCCCTCCTATATCTCCCACCATGAACCTTATTGTTATGCCCACTAGTAACAGCTACATCCACCCGAGGAAATAGTCTCTGCACGTCCACTTTATCTCCCTCATCATCTTATAAACTTCTATTAAGTCGCCTCCCATCCTCCTCCGCTCTAAAGAGAAAAGCCCCAGCTCCCTCAACCTTTCTTCATAAGACCTGCCCTCCAAACCAGGCAGTATCCTGGTAAATCTCCTCTGCACTCTCTCCAATGCTTCCACGTCCTTCCTGTAGTGAGGTGACCAGAACTGCGCGCACTATTCCAAATGTGGTCTCACCAAGGTCCTGTATAGTTGCAGCATAACCCCACGGCTCTTAAACTCAAACCCCCGCTAATAAGCGCTAACGCACTTTAAGCTTTCTTTATGACTCTATCCACTTGAGTGGCAGCCTTCAGAGATCTGTGGATATGAACCCCAAGATCTCTGTGTTCCTCCATATTCCTCAGAACCCTGCTGTTGACCCTGTAATCCGCATTCAAGTTTGTCCTATCAAAATGAATCACCTAACACTTATCAGGGTTAAACTCTATCTGCCACTTTTCAGCCCAGCTCTGCATCCTATCACTGTCTCTTTACAGTGTACAAGAGCCCTCTACCTTATCCACTACTCCACCAATTTTGGTGTCATCAGCAAATTTACTAACTCACTAACTAAGTTTAAATACAAACCCAAGTTTTTATCTGAGTCATAGAATCATTTCCCGCCCTAACAGCGCTGTGGGTGTACCTACATCTCGGGAGCTATGGTTTTTCAAGAAGGCAGCTCACCACCACCACCACCAATGAGGGATGGGCAATAAATGCTGGATTCCCAGCAACGCCCATATCCCATGAAATATAAAAAAAATCAGCAAGTACAGGAGTAGGCCACTCGGCTATCCAGTTAGTTCCATGCTCCCTGCCTGCTCTTTCCAACTCATTCTGCAAATTTTCCCCCATCTTGTATTCACTCCGTTTTCTTTTGCAAGTTAATATTGAATCTGCTTCTGATGGCCTTTTAGGGCGTCCCAGATCTCGCAACTAGCTGGATTTAAAAATAAAATTCTCAATGCCTGGTTCTGATACCAATTGCTTCAATCTCTCAGGTTGTTAACAGGTTTTTTTTTATATTTTTGTTACAGGTCCTCGCACAATGAGCTGGAGAAGCACAGGTGAGTGTGGAGAAAGTGGAATTGAGGGTAGATTCTGGAACGCTTGTGTTGTGGATTTAAAACTGCATCGTTGCTGTCTGTTGCGCGCTGGAATGCAAGCACGTGTGTGGTGGTGAAGCTGGTTGAAATCATCCTGAACAATGATTCTCCCGCCCCACCATCACCACTCCTAACTTAACCTTCATGAGGAGTTTGCAATACTGTTAAGACTTGTCTAACATTACCCCCCCCCCCCCCCAACCCCGCGCAGCACAGTGGTTAGCACTGCTGCCCAACAGCGCAAGGGCCCCAGGTTCAATTCCAGCCTTGGGTGACTGTCTGTGTGGAGTTTGCATGTCCTACCCCCTCCCATCTGTGTGGGTTTCTTCCGAGTGCTCTGGTTTTCTCCCACAGTCCAAAAGACGTAATGGTTAGGTGCATTGGCCATGCTAAATTCTCCCTCAGTGTACCCGAATAGGTGCCAGAGTGTGGCCACTGGGGAACTTGCACAATACCTTCATTGCAGTGTTAATGTAAGCCTACTTGTGACACCAATAAATAAACTTTAAATAATCTTGAGCCACCCAATGCTGTTAGGATCCTGAGATGGTTCGGGTACTTCCTGGTACATGGCAGCTTGTCTTGTTGGGTGGCGTTCATCAAGGGTGAGAGGAAGGTCAAGTGGTCATACAATTGCTGTGCTCAGAGCCTGGATTAGATTGACGTTGAGCATCAGAAGCTGGTCACCTTGTCTGGATGTGTAGAATCGGGGGGTTGGGCAGCAAAAACATATCCATAGAAACAAAATTTCAGTGAGTGAGTGGCCAATCTGTGGAAGGGGCTCCCTCAGGATTGGGCAGAGATGGGATTAGTACAGATTCACTCATAAGTGGATTAGAGATTTTGTTGTTTCTGAGAGTAACATTTTGGTGTGATGGTATGCGAGTAATTTGAGTTGTGATTTGCTAAGTGTGATGTGCTTGGGAGGGGCTGGTCACTTCGGAACAAAGCTGTCCTCATGTTTGGATCTGTTGTAGACAAAGTGATGGAGATAGATTAAGTTGTGATTATTGTTGTAGCTCGTTACCAGCGTGGTAGAAGGTGGACTAAGATAGACCTCGTGTCCCTAACAGGAGGAAATGTAAAGGCTGGACGTTGCTCTTCTTTAAGAGGAAATAGGGGGAGGCCACAGGAGGAGGCCACTCAGCCCATCAAGCCTGCTCCACCATTTAAACAGTTGTGGCTGGTCATCTGTCTCTGTGCTGTTTTCTCCCATTGTCTTGATGTTGGTCATATCTAGAAATCTTACTGCTTTCCGTCTTTGACATCCTCGCTGAGCCCTCTGGGGTAGAGAACCGCACAGGTTCACCAATCTCTGAATGAAGAAAGTTCTCCTCATCTCAGTGCTAAATGTCTCCCTGTTTCCTGAGACTGTGTCCCAGTGGTTGTAGACCAGCAGCCAGTGGTTGATGACCAGTGAACTTGTATGATGTGGGGAACGGGCCTTGGCTTCAGATGGGAACATCTTTCCTACGTCAACCTTGTCAACACCCGGGTTATTTATCAGGTTATTGTTACTCATCCCAGGCAGTTTCCTGGGATAGCAGGTCTGTCACGTGAGGAGAGATTTAGCTGGCTAGGATTAAATTCATTAGAGTTTAGAATTTTTTAAGTTTGGTGAAATCACCTCTCACTCTTCTAACCAGGTAGATTCAGAAAGAACGTTCCTATGATAGCAAAGTCCAGAGCTAGAGGTCATAGTTGGAGGATAAGAGGTAGAACTGAGATGAGGAGAAATTTCTGCACCCAGAGGGTGGTGAATGTGTGGAATTCATTACCACAAAATGTAGTTGAGACCAAAACTTTGTGTGATTTCAAGAAAAAATTAGATATAGCCATTGGGGCTAAAGAGAGATGGAGGGAAGGGGGAATCAGGATATTGAATTTGATGATCGGCCATGATCGAGATGAATGGCGGAACAGGCTAGAAGGGCCAAATGGCCTGCTTCTATTTCTGTTATTCTTCAGCCTTTTCCTTTTGTGGAGAAAGGAGCCCAGGCCGAATTTTGACTTTCCTCATAGTTACACTTTCTCAGTTCTTGTATATCGTCCTAGTAATTTTTTTTGCAGCTTTTCCATTGCCTCTACAGCCGAGACCAGAACCCACCCAGCCCTCCCAACTGTGACCTATCCAAGGTTCGATATAAAGATTAACGTAACTACCCTACTTTTCATGGTGAGAACTGTATCAGCCGCGTAAGATTCCTTTCTCGTTGTTGCTGATTGGTGACCAGAAACCTTTTGCACTGTGTGCTACAGTGAATGTCAGATCTAGCTTTAGATAGATGGAGCTGGGTGTTCTCCTTGTTAGGTGCACGGTTGCAGTGTGATGTCAGAGAACCTTGCAGTACCTGTGGGATCTCTTATTTTCAATTCCTACTTGCGATGTGTGCCTGTTGCTGACCACGTGGTTATTTCTCTTCAACCTGTAACCCTCCTGAGAAGGTGATGGGTATAGAGGGGTATGGGCCAAACGCAGGCAATTGGGATTAGTTTAGGGGTTTTAAAAAAAAAATGGGCAGCATGGGCACATTGGGCCAAAGAGCCTGTTTCCATGCTGTAAACCTCTAATACTGGTTCTTCTTTCTCCACCAGTTCCAGCCAACTTCCTTCATTTCACTCCGAGGGTTTTGGCATAAGAAGGCCATGTGGCCCATTGCGCCTGTGCTAGTACCATTGAAAGAGCCATCCAATTAGTCACTGCTGTCACAACACTTACTAGCTCTTCACCACCCTTTTCCCCTCCAAGTATCTAGTCAGAGAATGGGTGCAGACTTGATGGGCTGAATGGTCTCTTTCTGCACTGTAGGGACAAAAGACAAACTCCAGATGAGGGGAGAGAAGTGAATCCCCTTGACATTCAATGGCATCACCATCACTGAATCCCTCACTATCAACATAGAACATAGAACATTACAGCGCGGAACAGGCCCTTCGGCCCACAATGTTGCGCCGACCAGTCTTATTTTTAAAAAAAAACATTGACCCACTAATCTAAACCAATCCCTTTTCATCCATAAACCTATCCACCAATCTCTTAAACGCCCCCAAACTAGGCGCATTTACAACTGCAGCAGGCAGGGCATTCCAGTCCCTCACCACCCTCTGGGTAAAGAACCTGCCCCTGACATCCGTCCTATAACTACCCCCCCTTAATTTAAAGCCATGCCCCCTCGTGCTAGCTTTCTCCATCCGAGGAAACAGGCTATCACCATCCACCCTATCTAAACCTCTAATCATCTTATATGTTTCTATAAGATCCCCTCTTAGCCGCCTTCTTTCCAGTGAAAACAACCCCAAATCCCTCAGTCTCTCCTCATAGGATCTCCCCTCCATACCAGGCAACATCCTGGTAAACCTCCTCTGCACCCTCTCCAAAGCCTCCACGTCCTTCCTGTAATGTGGGGACCAGAACTGCACACAGTACTCCAAGTGCGGCCGCACCAGAGTTGTGTACAGTTGCAACATGACGCTGCGACTCCTAAATTCAATCCCCCTAGTTTCTTCTCCTTCAAGAACTTTCTTTGATCCTACTTATTGGATTTAGTTCCTAAGAACGTTGGATCGTGGGAGCAGGGGTAGGCCATTTGGCCCCTCCAGCTTGCTCCCCTCATTCAGCTAGACCATGGTTGATCTTCTAGTTAATGGCATTTTCCCTCACTATCCCCATAGCTTTGAAATCTTTAATATGTAGATATCTATCATGCTCTGTCTTGAACACACTCAATGCCTGAACCTCCACAACCCTCTCTGGAGGAGGGAGTTCCAAAGATTCACCATCCTCCGAGCAAAGAACTTTCTCTTCAATGACCTGCCCCTTCATATGAAATGGTCAGACCTGCTTCTTGTGTCCCCAGCCAGGGAGAAATACCCTTCCTGCATCCACCCTGTTACACTCTGTAAGAATTTTACATTCAAATGAGATCATCTCTCAAAGAACAAAGGAAATTCCAGCACAGGAAGAGGCCCTTCAGCCCTCCAAGCCTGCACCGATCATGCTGCCCGACTGAACTAAAACCCCCTACATATTCCTCAATTCCCATTCTGTTCATGTATTTGTCCAGATGCCCCTTAAAAGTCACTACTGTGTCTGTTTCTATAGCCTCCCCCAGCAACGAGTTCCAGGCACCCACTACTCTCTCTGTATAAAAGATCTGCCTCGTACATCTCCTTTAAACTTTGCCCCTCACACCTTAAACCTGTGCCCCCCTAGTAATTGACTCTTCCACCATGGGAAAAGCTTCTGACTATCCACTCTGTCCATGCCTCTCATAATCTTGTAGACTTCTATCAGGTCTGCCCTCAGTGAGAACAAACCAAATTTCTCCAACCTCTCCTCATAGCTAATGCCCTCCATACCAGGGCAACATCCTGGTAATTCTTTTCTGTACCCTCTCCAAAGCCTCCACATCCTTCTGGCAGTGTGGCGACCAGAATTGAACACTATATTCCAAGTGTGGCCTAACCAAGATTCTATAAATCTACAACATGACTTGCCAATTTTTAAACTCAGTGCCCCAGCCGATGAAGGTGAGCATGCCGTATGCCTTCTTGACTACCTTCTCCAGCTGCATTGCCACTTTCAGTGACCTGTATACCTGCACACCCAGATCCCTCTGCCTATCAATACTCTTATGGTCCTGCCATTTACTGTATATTTCCTATCTGTATTAGACCTTCCAAAATGCATTACCTCACATTCGTCTGGATTAAACTCCATCTGCCATCTCTCCGCCCAAGTCTCCAACTGATCTATATCCTGCTGTATCCTCTGATGGTCCTCATTGCTATCCGCAAATCCATCAACTTTTGTGTTGTCTGCAAACTTACTAATCAATCCAGTTACATTCTCCTCCAAATCATTTATATATATTGCAAACAGCAATGGTCCCAGCACTAATCCCTGAGGTATGCCACTTATCATAGCCCTCCATTCAGAAACGTACCATTCCACTGCTATCCTCTGTCTTCTTTGACCGAGCCAGTTCTGTATCCACTCTCATTCTTCTAAACTCCACTGTGCCACCGTGCTGCCCCAAGTCAGCGACCTGATGCCGCGGGTCAGTGGCTGGAAATTCTGCACTGAGTAACTCACCTACCTCCCCAGAGCCGGCCCACCATCTATAAGGAGTATGGAATATTGTCCACCTGTCAGGATGGGTGCAGCTCTACCAACATTTGAGACGCGTTTTGAACAATTGCTGACCTTGCAGTGTACTAATTGCCCTCTAACTGAATACTTTGCCTAGGCATTGCTGTGGGTCTGGAGTCACCAGACCAGGCAGGGGCAGCAGATTTCATAAAATGTGCGGATTTGATGGATTAGCCATGGTAGATATGTGGGGTTTCAGGGATAGGGAGAGGCCCTGAGTGAGATGGTCTGGCAGAGAGTCAGTGCAGACTCGATGGGCTAACTGGCCATCTTCTGTGCTGTAGGGTTCCTATGATTCTAATTCCATGTTTTTATTGAATTCAAATTTCACCATTTCTCATGGTAGGATTTGAACTCGGGTGTCCAGAACGTTACCCTGAGTCTCTAGAATACTAGCCCAGTGACAATTCCACTATGCCACCACCTCCCCGATTATACTTAAACTTGTTGGTTGGTCATGAATGTGCTCTGCATCAGAATGCACTGTCTGTGTTTCTCTCTTTCTCTCCCCCTCCGTCACTGTACTTTGTCACATGTATTAGCATACCGTGAAAAGTATTATTTCCTGAGTGCTGTACAGACGGAGCATACCATTCATAGAGAAGGAAAGCAGACTGTGCAGAATGTAGTGTTACAGTCTAGCTAGGGTGCAGAGAAAGTCAACTTTAATACAAGGCAAGTCCATTCAAAAGTCTTGACAGCAGCAGGGAAGAAGCTGTTCTTGAGTCGGTTGGTACGTGACCTCAGACTTTTGTATCGTCTTCCCACGGAAGAAAGTGGAAGAGAGAATGTCCAGGGTGCGCAGGGTCCTTGGTTATTCTGGCTGCATTTCCCAAGCGGGTAGTGTAGACAGAGTCAATGGATGGCAGGCTGGTTTGCCTGATCGATTCCCTCCCTAACTCTAGTCACCACTTTTGTATTGCACGTTCATTCAAGATGCTGAATGTGTGAAATGAAAGATGTGAAAAATCCCATGGTCACCTAACTGGACAGAGTGTTCCAGTTAGTTTTCTGCCCAACACTCATCCCTACACTATAAAATCCCTCAGACCTGCTGCCCCGTTATTATCTTCTGGGATCTTTCGGTGTCCTGATTTAAGTAAAGTTTGTTTATTAGTCACGAGCAAGACTTACATAAACACTGCAATGAAGTTACTGTGAAATTTCCCTGGTCGCCACACTCTGGCACCTGTTCAGGTCAATCCACCTAACCAGCACATGTCTCAGACGGTGGGAGGAAACCTGTGCAGACACGGGGAGAACATGCAAGCTCTACACAGACAGTGACCCAAACCGGGAATCGAACCCGGGTCCCTGGCGCTGTGAGCCAGCAGTGCTAACCACTGTGACACCAAATGCTCTAACTGATGCAACTGTGGCTATTTTGAAGTAGTGTTTGTGTGGAGCATTAAAGGTTATTTGAGACACTGGGTGAGGTGCGATGTGAAGTTACACCTCTTATTTTCTAAAACTACATTTGATTTTTGTTTCGGCAAGGAATCAGAGTGGGTTCCGTGCAGTCTCTGAATGTGAAAGTTCACAGAACAGATTGTGGGTTTTCAAAGATAATTGTGAACTTTCTATCCTCCTCCTGTTTTCTGTTGTCACTTTGAGTTTGCTCAGACCTGCACAGCTTCAGAGGGAGGTGAGTGAGCTTTCTGTCTGGCTGCTTTGTCTTTTTGCTAGATGTCTCACTGAGTTAAAATTTCACAGTTGTGAGTCATGCTGTCTGCCAGATCATTCCTCCCCGTCTCTTCCCTCACTCAGCACATGTTTATTTGCAAGGAAGCATTGCTTGTGCGTGGCCTTGCTCAGTGTTCTGTGGCTGGGGTTGTCTCACTGCGGCAATGCAGCCTCTTCAGCGAAGGAGGAATGAAAAGAAAACGCAGTGTTGGAAATATTCAGCAGGTTTGGCAGCATCTATGGAGAGAGTTAACTTTTTCAGGTTTTGTGAGGTTTTGTCGGTGAATGTGCACGTGCATTAGGAACAGGCCGCTCAAGCCTGCTCCAACATTCAATAAGATCCTGGCTGATCTGATTGTAACTCCAACCCCATGTTCCTAGCTATCACCACCTTTCTCATTCACTGGCTAACCTGCATTTATTGCCCATCCTTACTTGCCCATGAATTGAGTGTCTCACTCAGCCATTTCAGAGAGCAGTTAAGAGTCAACCACATTTGCTATGAGTCCGGAGTCACATGTAGGCCAGACTGGGTAAGGGTGGCGGATTTCTTTCCCTAAAGGACATTACTGAACCAGATGGGTTTTTCCGACAATAGTTTCATGGTCATCAGTAGATTCCTAACTCCAGATATTTTTCTAATTTTTGAATTTTATTGAATTCATCTGCCGTGGTGGGATTCGAACCCGCTTCCCCAGAATGGAGTTTCTGGATGGTCTCGCGATAATACCACTAGGCTATCGTGGCGCCCCACTTCCCTACCTTAAAAATATTCAAGCATTCTGCTTTTACTGTCATTTGAGGAAGTGTGTGCCAGAGACACTCAACTCTAAGAAAAGACATTCTCCTCATCTGTCTTAAATGAGTGACTCTGTATTTTCAAACATTGACCTCTCGTTCAAGATTCTCCGACAGCATCCACCCTGCCAATAGGCTGCAGCATCTTAGGTTTTGATCAAGTTGCCTCTTACTCTTCAGAACTCTGGTGGATACAAACCTAACCACGCCAACCTTTCTTTTTAAGGCCTACCCCACCCTCCCCCACCCAATTCCTGGAATTAGTCTCACAAACCACCTAACTGCTTCTAGTGCAATTACATTCTTCCTTAAGTAAGGAGACCAGGGCGAAGTCTACAAGATTATGACAGGCATAGACAGAGTGGATAGTCAGAAGGTTTTTTCCCAGGGTGGAAGAGTCAGTTACTAGGAGGTACAGGTCTTAAGGTGTGAGGGGGCAAGGTTTAAAGGAGATGTACGAGGCAAGTTTTATTTTACACACAGGGTGGTGGGTGCCTGGAACTCATTGCCGGGGGAGGTAGTGGAAGCAGATATGATAGTGAGTTTTAAGGGGCGTCTGGACAAATACATGAATAGGATGGGAATAGAGAGATATGGTCCAGGAAGGGTAGGAGGTTTTAGTTCAGTCGGGCAGCATGTTCGGTGCAGGCTTGGAGGGCAAAAGGACCTGTTCCTGTGCTGTAATGTTCTTTGTTCTTCTGTACACGTTTCTGCAGTGATCTCACCAATGCTCTGCACAACCAAAGCTAACCACCTACTTTTGTAATCAATTCCCCTCGCAATGAACAATAACATTCTATTAGCTTTCCTCGTTACTTGCTGTATACCAACCTGTCGCCATTCAAGCACTAGGACACCCAGATCCCTCTGCACCCTCAGTCTGCCTTTATCCTTGACCACCACCTTGTGCAAGTGCTAACTCTAACAAGTATCTTTTGAGTACCTCACCAACCACCCCCCCACTCCTCTGAGAGTTGCCTGTTGATCATGTGCCAGTCTGGATGTTGAATGGTAGATGGTTCCTGCCCTGTTTTGGGAGTCAGGAGATTATTTTTAAGTTTGGCCTTTTTGAGTTGGACTCCATGTTCTGTGAGTTGCCAGCTACTGTGTCATTGCGAACGCACACCAGAGAAGGTTCTGGGTTCAGTCTGCACAGATATTATCACCCAAATCCAGGTTGAAACGACCCAGTGAAGTACTGAGAGAAGGCACTGCACTCTCTGACATGCTCTCTTTTAGGCTATTCTTTGTTATCCGTCAGCCAGTATCAATATTTCCCATTTGTGGGAGCTTGCTGTGCACAAACTGACTGCAGCATTTCATATATTACAATGGTGATTGCACTGCCAGAGTATCTCATTGTCTGTTAAATCTCCTGAGGTTGTGACAGATGCTACATTAATGAATATCTTTTTTGTGGGTGGGAGTGCCTCCTTGTTTTTAGTTGACCCCCATCCATCTGAGAGGGTCACTGTGATTGCCAAATAACTAATTGGCTTACAAGATGCAAGTTTTCCAATTGGTGGTTGTTGTGTGTGTGTGGAGGGAGGGTGGGGGCTCTGTTTTGATCTATACTATTGGCCTGGGTGACCAGATCATCACTGCAAAGATTGCCCAGAACTTGAAGCTCAAATGTAATAATGAATGGAGGCTGCATGCCTGTGTGGGCACACGTGCCGTGCACGCCCACATAACCTATTTGGTTTCTGCCTGACTTCACAGAGTCGGGGTGGGGGGTAGAGTAGGTGTGGGTGATAGGGTGCACCTCTGGGTGGAGATCCATATGGCCAGTCTTAACACTCCCACTAGCTTTCAGGTCAACTAAATTTTAAAAGTTTATTTATTAGTGTCACAAACAGGCTTACATTAACACTGCAATGAAGTTACTGCGAAAATCCTCCAGTCGCCACACTCTGGCTCCTGTTTGGGTCAATGCACCTAACCATTGTGCCTTTGGAATGTGGGAGGAAACTGGAGCACCCAAAGGAAACCCACGCAGACATGGGGAGAATGTGCAAACTCCACACAGGCAGTGACCCATTCCAGGAGTTGAACCCGGGTCCCTGGTGCTGTGAGGCAGCAGTGCTAACCACCGTGCTGCACTGACCAGTGGTGTCTTGCTCCCTGTGACTATCGAGCCCTCTTTGTAATCGCAGTTGATGAGAGTTGAGCAGGATTTGAATCTTTGTGATACAGGTGCAGGCGTTTGGACACCATCTGCATTGACTTCTGCTGTTTTTGATTGCAGGCGAGCCAAGCTGAGGTTATACTTAGAGCAGCTGAAGGAGCTAGTGCCCCTTGGACCAGACTGTTCGCGGCACACCACTCTCAGTCTACTGAAGCGAGCGAGGACTCACATCAAGGTAAATAAACGAGACTGTTCAATTGAGTTCACTTCTTGTTTGGGACCTGTTTAATCGGCGAGCTCTCACATTCACCTCTTCGGTCACTTTTGAGGTGCTAAGTTTTGGTTTTGAAAACAAAGGAAGTAATTTCTGAGGTCACCAGCCAAGGAACCAGAGGGGAGGTGAAATTTATTTGTGGACGGTGTCCTGTTGATGTGATATGGGCTGTGTCTGAGAGGATTGTGGCTCTCTGGGAAGCGATCTCCATCCTGTGAGCAGGAGGTTGTAGTTTCCAGTTCCACTGCAGGACCAAACACCAAGTCCATGCTGACACCAGTCCAGCTCTGAGAGTGTGGTGCACTGTCAGAGGAAGCTGCTTTTTGGAGCAGACATTAAACTGAGGCTGCTGTCTGCCCCCTCCCTTTTGTACAGTTGTCTACAAGATGTAGGAGCTGCTGGCTGGGCCAGCATTGAGGATGTGGTGCTGGGGTGTCAATGTGAACCGCTGCAGCCCCTGAAGTGTAGATACATCCACAGTGCTGTTATGGAGGGAGTTCCAAGATTTTGAGAGGTGACGCACTTTTTGGAACGAGTAATTTGAAAAGAAAGTATTCAATGAATGGTAGGACACTAGGAAGTTCTGTGGAACAAAGGGACCTTGGTGTGTTTATCCACAGATCTCTGAAAGCAGAAGGACATGTTAGTAGGGTGGTGAAAAAGGTATATGGGACACTTGCCTTTATCAATCAAGGCATAGATTACAAAAGCAAGGAAGTCGTCATGTTGGAGTTGTATCGAACTCTGGTGGAGTCACAGCTGGAGTACTGTGTGCAGTTCTGATCTCCACATTCACGGAAGGATGTGATTGCACTGGAGGGGGGGTGCGGAGGAGCTTCACCAGTATGCTGCCTGGGGTGGAGCATTTAACTTATGAAGAGCGGTTGAAGAGGCTTGGGTTGTTTTCATTGGAGCAGAGAAGACTGAGGCATGACCTGAAGGTGTACAAGATTGAGGGACATGGACAGAGTGGATAAGGAGTAGCTGTTCCCCCTTAGTTGAAGGGTCAGTCACGAGGGGACATGGGTTCAAGGTGAGGGGACAGGAGATTTAAGGGGGAATGTGATTGAAAAATGGAATGTGCTGCCTGGGAAGGGTGGTGGAGACGGGATGCCACAATCCTTTATAAAGTATCTGGATGAGCACTTGGCACATCATAACATTCAGGGGCTATGGGCCAAGTGCTGGCAGATAGGATTAGATGGGAATTCAGTCGTTTCTGATGTGTTCGTGTGAACTCAATGAGCTGAAGGGCATCTTCTGCGCTGTATGATTCCACAGTTCTATGATGTTGACCCAGCGATAGTGAAGGAGTGTAACGTACACCATGACCGCTATTTGGAAGAAGGGCAAGGGAGTCCTTTGCTGAGTCCTGCGTCTATATTTATCCCTCAGGCCAGCATTAGTTACCGTGTCCCCTGCATTGGCCACACTTGCCAAGAAGTACTCGGGCGGCTGGAAAGTGCTTTGGGATCTCTTGGGGTCGTGCCAGGTGCTATAGAATTGCAAGTCTGTCTTCATTCATTGCTCCCTTTTCTCTTGGGCAGAAGTTAGAAGAGCAAGACAAGAAGGCCCTCCACCAGAAGGAACAGCTCCAGCGTGAGAGACGGTATCTAAGGCGTCGGCTGGAGCAGCTGGCCGTGCAGGGGATGGAGAGACTGCGCACTGACAGCCTGGGGTCAGCCATTTCCACTGACCGCTCCGATTCTGAGCAAGGTGAGATCACGAGCTTTGCAGGAGCAGAGATGGACCGTGTGAAATGTTCACAGCAGCACACCCTGGGAGGTGTGACTCCTGAGGTGGCTGACTGGCCTCTGGCACATCCCCCCTACCTTCCCCTCCCTCCCCCGGCCAAGTTTCAATCACTACAATAGCAGAGTCGTGGAGCTGACTGACCGAGTCGATAGAGAGAGGTGGCGACAGAGTTAAAAACTTTCCAAACTAAAGGATCAGATTGCCGGAATAATCCTGTCAGAGTACGTGGCAAGGGCAGATGCAAGGCCATTCGGCCCATCAAATACCATCCCTTAGGGGGGTGCTGCACTGACAGAAATTGAACTGAGGCCCCGTCTGCCTGCAAGGGTGGATGTGAAAGATTTTGTGTTACTGTGGGTGGCACGGTAGCACAGTGGTTAGCACTGCTGCTTCATAGCTCCAAGGACCTAGGTTCGATTCCCAGCTCGGGTCACTGTCTGTGTGGAGTTTGCACATTCTCCCCGTGTCTGCATGGGTTTCCTCCGGGTGCTCCGGTTTCCTCCCACAGTCCGAAAGATGTGTGGCTTGGGTTGATTGGCCCTGCTAAAATTGCCCCTTAGTGTCCTAAGATCTGTAGGTTAGAGGGATTAGTGGGTAAATGTGTCGGAATATAGGGGTAGGGCCTGGAGGGATTGTGGTCAGTGCAGACTTCATGGGCCAAAGGGCCTCTTTCTGTGTTGTAGGGTTTCCACAATTTCTATGACTATTCATGGGAGTGCAATGAAGGTTTAACTAGGCTGATTTCTGTGGTGGCACGATGTCATATGACAAGAGACTGGGGTGGCACAGTGGTTAATGCTGCTGCCTCACTCTGCCAGGGTCCCGGGTTCGATTCCCGGCTTGGGTCATTGTCTCTGTGGAGTTTGCACGTTCTCCCTGTGTCTGCGTGGGTTTCCTCCGAGTGTTCCGGTTTCCCCCCCCCTCACTCCAAAGATTGGCCATGCTAAATTGACCCTAGTGTCAGAGGGATTCGCAGGGTAAATGTGTGGGGTTACGGGGATAGGGCCTGGGTAGGATTGTCGGTGCAGACTGGCCTCTTCCTGCACTACAGTGTTTCTATGAAGTCTATATTCACTGGAGTTTTGAAGAGTGAGAGGGGATTCACAAAATTCTAACCAGGATTGACGATTCAGAAATAATGTGCCCAGAACATCCATCCCAGAAAGGCTGAAAGGCCTCCTGCTGGGATTCTGTGGGAGCTTGCTATTGCACAAACGGGCTCCCTCATTTACTTGTTCTCGGCTGACCAGTGTGAAGAATTGTGAGATGGTTTTTTGCAATAATAGTGGGTTGGGGGGGGGGGCAAGTAAAGGGGAAAGTGGTGGGGGCGGGGGGGGGGTCGGAGGAGCCAGCTCTAACGATTAGCTTGAAAGTAGAACATTGCTTTAGTCTTTTTAATTTGACTCCGACACTTGGGGCACTTCCAACGCACGTCATTGGCTGTAAAGTGCTCGGACGTGCCCGCTGACCGCTGTGTAAATATAAGTCGAGTCTTTCTTTGACAGAATCACTTTTACCTCTCTCTCTCTCTCTCTCTCTCTCTCGAGCAGAAGCTGACGTTGACATTGAAGGGATGGAGTTTGTTCCCGGGGAGTTGGACAGTGTCGGCAGCGCCAGCGATGTCGATGACCACTACAGTTTCCGGAGCAGTTCCAGTGACAGCGGATACGCAGATTCCCGCACAATCACACCGCGGCTCTCATAGTGGCTGCTTCGGTACTGGCAGAGGACCACCACACATGTCAACGCAGGGCACTTATAAAACCGAATTTTTGTTCTTTTTTTTTGTCCCCCCCCCCCCCCCGCCCCCGAGATGTTAACTGCCACTCTTTTCACGGACACCCCCAACCACAGGGGCACTGGTATTGCTGTTCCCCTCCTGCAGTTCTTTGCAAGCCCGGCTCACCAATTCTGACCCTGACGGTGCTTGTTCTCGGCTGACCAGTGCAAAGAATTGTGAGATGGTTTTTTTTTTCCTGCAATAATAGTGGGCGGGAGGAACGGGGTGGGGTGGGGGGGTTGCAGGGGAAGGGGAAGCCAGCTCTAATGATTAACCTTGAAAGTAGAATATTGCTTTACTCCTTTTTATAATTTGATTTGGTTTGTTTTGCCTGGTTTCCAATCTGTTCGTAACAAGGATAGTGACGAGCGCGCTGCTGGCAGTGGTGTTGCTGGCTTTGACCTGAGTTGTCAGTGTGCTAACTGGAGACTGGGTTTTCTCCACCCTGTGGCTCCACTCCTTGGAGAAGCACTGACCGGCGTGTCTCCTATCGCGTATCCGACGTCTGCCTCTCCCGACGCAAGGGCGTTCCGCTTTTTCGTTTAGCAAAGTGACTAGACGGGGCACTCCGACTGAAGGTTTAAGCGCGCTGCTTAATGTTACGCGGAGCGTTTTTAAAAACAGGAAAACTCCGCAAATCGGCGTACCGAGCAAGGAAGGAAAACTAGAGAAAGCTGCTTCTGCTTCATTCAGTGACGATACACCGAGCATGCGGCAGTTTCATTATCCGTCTCATTTAGCCTGCTATTGAAATGTTAGCAATACTTAAAAAAAAAAGTGTTTGCTTTTACTGTCTGCTTGGTTTTAGTCATTAGAGCATGGCTTCTAGACAAATCGATCAATCTTTTAAGTACACATCTCTCAAGAGATCTTTCTCTTTTGGGGGGGGGAAGGGGGGAAGAGGAAAAAAAAGGACGGAGAAAAATGACAAAAATAATAGTCTAGCAATTTTTTTGCCAGTGTAGTCTCAAATTTCCTGTATCAAAATTTTGTATTATATTTTCCTAAATGTATCTGAACCATGCTTGTTGGGTAGCGAGGGAAGGGGAGGATTGTGTTGGGAAAGTGATCCAGGACCCAGACCAGAGTCTTAGACTCTCTCTTGCCGTTGTCTTTTATTGTGCCTTGGTGACTATATTTCTCGGAGACCCTGTTGCCCTCCAGTTGTTGGCACTTGTAACCTTCCCTTGTCTCCCGAAGTGGATATGATGAGAAGAACCTCATGGCAGCTCGTGTCCTCGTTTTGCACTCTTTAAAAGCGACCGCTTCCGAACAGGCCCACCAGGCAGCCACGGTGGTTACAACATGACCTTGCTCTGGGACTCGCACCACTGCACACCCACCCCCACCCCACCCCATCCCATCCCCCCCCCCCTCCTCCCCTCACACATGCCCCGCCCCCCCCCCCCCCCCCCCCCACACACACCTCCCGATGGGGGCAGATCGAAGGTTAGAACATGGCAGCTGAATTTTTAAAAAAAAACAAACTTTATAAAACAAAGAGTATATCGTATCCTATTATTGCTGGTTCCTGAATGAAAGAGAATCACATTATAAATGCCTCATAACAAGGGATGTAGCTCTAACTATTGAACGTGGTATTAGACTGACAGACTGCAGAATTTCCCGCAGTTTTCATTGTGAAGGTTATCTTATTTCTCTCTGTCTTATTGATGCCAATTTCTGAATCATGAAAGCAATAGAGATTTTATTTTATCGTCAATAAACACGCGACTGTTAATAGGATCAAATTCTGAAGTGACACATACAATCCGTCTCCTCCCGGATGACGGAACACTTTGATCAAAAAAAAAAGCTGTTTACTAAAAAGTGGAACTCTCGCACAGAACCTCCACGCCATGAAGGAGATAACTGTAATGTGCAGTGAGCATTACAGCCGTGTGTGTGGGTACGGGTGTCTGTGTATGGGTGCATGTGTCTATATCTGTGTGTGAGTGCGGGTGTCTGTCTATCTGTGTACCTTTGTGTGGGTGGGGGTGTCTATTTGTGTACCTTTGTGTGGGTGCGGGTGTCTGTGTACCTGTATGTGGGTGCGGGTGTCTATTTATCTGTGTACCGTTGTGTGGGTGCGGGTGTCTATCTGTATTTGTGTGTGGGTGCGAGTGTCCATCTGCGTACTTGCGTGTGGGTGTATGTGTGGGTACGTATGTGGTTGGGTGCGTGTGTCTGTGTCTATCTGTGTGTTAGTCCCTTTCACATGGTGATTTCCTCAGGCATTTTCAAAAAGGAATTGCAACCAAATGTGTCTCGGGTGCATAATCAATGGGTTAGGATTTCCTGGAAGAAATAATCAGTGTTTGCTTCACTGTTCATGCCTTTGTAACAGCCAGTGAAGGAGGGGCTAGCTAGCGACTGTCTATTGTCTGAGGTGTTGCCCATTGTCGGCAGGGGGTTTTGGGAGGGTTGTGGGGGGTGGTTGCCTTTGTCCAACAAGATTCTGGAGCAATGGTCTTCCAGGAATGGTGCTGTTTTGCACATCTCCTCTTGCTATGTTCATGGATAGATTCAAGGAGAGACCACTCCTAGCTGTACATTCCTAGATTGTCTGTTAGAAGGTGTGCAATATTAATCTGTATTTCTTTTTAGATTCCCTCCCATGAGTTGAGTTACCTGTTTGTGGGCTTCTTTGGATGCTCATCATTGGAGAGTTTTGACCATACCAGTTTGTTTCTGTTGGTATCCTGGTAGCACTTGTCTTGAGTGTGTTTTGACCCCACAAACTGTTTTGTTACTTGAGGGATACAGTAGCACTTATGTGGCATTTTGGCCTATTTGTCTTTCCTAGGGCAATCCAAAATTAGTCTATGTGGATGCTGGTTCAACCAAAACTTCCAAGACTTGAGATTGATAGATTTTTGTTGGGTTTGTATAAGGGGCAAAGGTAAGTAAATGGAGTTGAGATACAGATCAACCATGATCTAATTGAATGATGGAACAGGCTGTAGGGGCTGAATGGGGTGTGGAGGGATATGGTTCAAGTGCAGGTCAGTGGGACTAGGCAAAAAATGGTTTGGCGCAGACAAGGGCCAAAAGGCCTGTTTCTGAGCTGTAATTTTCTATGGTTCTATGGCCTCCTTTTTGGTAAGAGTTGGGCGCTTTGGTGCTGCACTTGCGCATGGCTAGGAAGGGTTTGGATTGCAGGCTGCCTCATTTGTGCTAACCTCTGTATCATGTGCTACACTCTTGTGCTGTAGATTCACCCTCATATTGGGCCACAGTACATGCACACCAGCAGCCTGCACTTTCACAGTGGGGTGTTATGATTTGGAGTGTCTGGGGGTACGAGGCTCCGTGAGTCTGAATAACCCAGACCTCAGCCAGGAAATTCAGGCTTGCACCAGTAAACGGGGGGGTCCTGTGTTTTCATTCGACTCCCAAGTTTGTTCCCTCAGCTGCCATTGCTCCACAGGCCTACGGCAGTTGTATTTGAGTAGGAGACGGAGGTGATGTGTGGCTGGACCAGAGTAGGACATGCTGAATCTTGTTCAGCTGTTACATTTGCACTGCTGTAAAGCGCAAGCTTGAAATGGAAACAGGAAGAATTTAATCTCCCACTAGGAATCTAGGCACCAGTATTAATTTTAGGTGTTTGGATCCAGTGCGATACAAGTGGGTGTGAACTTTTTAATCACAAATAACTGTGTTCCCTATGGATCTGACCCATTCTTTTGTCTCTAGACTTTCAGTGCCATTGTAGATTCCCCCAGCCATATGTACTCGTCCCATTGTGGTGTACCTTGGTTCAGGTTGAGAGCTTATCCTACGGGGAAATTGTTGGTGCCGTTATCTTTTTTTGGGGGGAGAAATGAGCCTGCTTGAGTTGTTCTATGTTATCCCAAATATTTCTCGTTTAGTTGTCGGGAGGGGATTCGGCGGGGGGGGGGGGAGGTGGATGTGCAAAACTCAGTCACTCACAACTTAGCTGTTCAGGGTTGATGCCCTCCTCCCCCCTCTCAACTTACATGGAAGAAATTCCATCTCGGAATACAGCAGAGAGCCAAAGAGATTGCCAGCGAGGCAATGTCTTCCGATAACTCTTGGCAGTCTGAATCAAAACCATTCGTCTATCGGTCGCAGTGGGAGGGGAACTCGTAGAGTTGAAAACTGATCCTTCCCCCTCCCTAACACAAGCCACACGCACGCACACATAGACACACACACACACACTCTCTGTCTCTCACATCTACCTACTGATGCTCAGACACAGCCACAAGATGCTGATGTGTCTTGGGCTTGGTTTTTGTTGACATCACCTTGAGCCAAGGTGACATCACCTTGAGCCAAGCAACCCACCCAGACTTGCTTCCCTCTCTTGGTGATGTCAGCCTGGACACTGGGATGTGTTGGCTTACCTTTTTTTTTACACACATTGAAAGTAAATAGGAAACTTTTTAGCCGTTAAGCATAATTTTCTTCTTTGCTCGGGGAAAGGGTTGAGATGGGATTGGGCAGGCAGTCTAGACTTTATATTTTAAATAAGGTCTCCAACAGACCAAAACTGAATTCCTTTAATTTGTACAATTGATAATTGCAAAGCATTTAGATAATTGGTCTTGTATTGTTTTTAATAAAGTATAACATTGACCTACTCTGATAATTGAGCCCACTGATAGTTACCAGGCCTTTCAAGGAGGTGGTTACTGCTGCAGTATTAAATCTCATTGTTCCGCAATCATTGGCTTTTTAAGAAAAGAAAATACATTTTTTAGAAGTCTTTGAAGAGCTTTATTTTTAAAAGGTGGAAAGGATCAGTTCTCATTCCGCTACAAGGATTTAACTGGGGTGGGGTGGGGAGGAAAAGTGTCTCATTTCACCTGTTGGAATTGAGAACATTTGTTTCTTTTTTCTCTCATTTTCTGGGGAAAATGGAATGAGACGCAGAGCTCCCAAGGCACTAGCTCGTGGCAGGTTGGAGGTTTGAGCAACTGCAGTTTCTGTTGAACGGATTCACTTGTTTCTTGATGGAGGAGCCGAGTGTTGGTGAGGAGGAAGAGAAGGGCTTTGTTGATTGGTTTGAGGTACACTGGATGGGTTCTGTGCCAGAGACATGTGAATATGTATTGTTGAGGAGCTCTTTTCAGTATAGAATGCTTTATATAGCTCCTAAGATGTATAATATAAATTCACACATTCATGGTGCTGGCTACCCCCCTGTAGCTCACTGAAGGTGATATGTTGTATCATTCTTTCATTGTAATATAATAAAACATTTTTTTACATCATTTGGTCTGCTATTGTTCTATGGTTGTGTTAGATTTTGAGACAGTTTAGGATCATACAGTGCAGGACGAGGCTATTTGGCCAATTGAGTCTGCTCCAACCACAATCCCACCCAGGCCCTATCTCCATAACCCCATTCATTTGCCCTAGATAGTCCCCCGACACACAGACTTGATTTACCACGGTCAATCCACCTCACCTGCTCGATAGTTTGGCCTCAACTACTTCCTGTCGTAGTGAATTCCACACGTTCGCCACTCTCCAGGTAAATAACTTTCTCCCAATGCGCCTTTTATGACCCTCTGACCAAAACGTGTCGATATTTCTTGGGTAAGAGTATCGATGGTCTTCGAACAAAGTGGATATATGGGGTATGAGGCAGAGACCATAGAATCCTACGTTGCAAAAGGAGACCACTCGGCCTATCGAGTCTGCCCTAACCACAATCCCACACAGGCTTCATCCCCACAATCCATGTATTTGCCCCAGCTAGCGCCCTGACACTAAGGGCCCGATTTTACCAAACGGGCACGAAAACCTGGTGCAGTCAGACGTGAGGCCATTAACATGAGCCACATCTGTGCAGATGCCCATTTTACTAAGGCCCGAAAAATGGCCACGATCTGAATTGGGCGCGATGGCAATTTAAATGCCTTTAAATTGAATTAATGGGCTGCCTGCCCAACTTCAACAGCAATTCCCCCTTTTACGTGCGTGCGTCCAGACTTGGTGTGAAACAGACCTGCTCGGCAAAGATCTGTTCGGGGTGCTCCAGCTTCTGAAGAGGTAAGTTCAGAGCTTCCAACGACTCTCTGACTCAGATCGGTGATTGGTTTGGTGGGGAGGAGGTGGTGGGAAAGCAGGTTAAATCATTCTCTTAGGGGGTGGAGGGGAGGACGTGGGTCTGATGTATCTCTGGGGGGGGGGGGGGGTGCGGGGTGGTGGGAGACCCAATCATTCTCTGGTTGGGGGGGAGTGCAGAGGGAGGCCACGTTGTCGTCTGGTTGGGGGAGGGAGGGCAGATCATTCTCTAGTGGTGTGGGGGGGGAGAGACGGACTGGGGGGGGGGGGGGGTGCAGGGGATCCACTGCCACTCTGCGGGCGATCGATGGGGTAGAGAGGTGTGATTGGTCTGGGTAGTTGGGGGGGTGGATGGATAAGGGTGACAGTTATGTTATGGGAGTGGGGAAATATCTGTGGCGGCCCTCACTCCCACTTAGGCCTCCTTATCCGCTTTCTGTAACCCAGGAGTGATGTGACAGGGCCACGTTTTTCTATTTTTTTTCTCTCTCGCTGCGTGTTCCAGCTCAGCGCTCTGATTAGAGCTGCTGTGTTTCGGGTGTGATTAGCCCAGCCCAGAATATGAATCAGACCTACAAATTTTTTTTAAGGCTAAGTGCAGAACGGCGGGGGGGGGGGTGCCCAAGAGCACTTTTCCAAATCGGATCTGAATGGTGCCCAGATTCAGCACTTAGGGCCCAATTTTATCATTTTTATTCTAAGGGTCAATTTAACCTGGCCAAGCCACCTAACCAGCACATCTTTGGACTGTGGGAGGAAATCCACACAGAGAGAACGTGCAAACTCCACACAGACTGTGACCCAAATCATGAATTGAACCCAGGTCCCTGTGCTGTCAGGCAGCAATGCTAACCACTGTGCCACCACGTGATGGGTTGTAGACCAGAGATAACATTTGTTCAATTTCAGGGCATAACTGACATTTACAGATTACTTGGGATATTTCTGGCTTTCGTTGAGAATTGTCGTGGTACTGAGGTTGTCTGCAATCCTCCCCTCTATTGTGGAACTCTTTAGTTTTAAAAGTTTTTTTGATGGGATGTGGACATCGCTGGCTAGGCCAGCATTGATTGTCTATCCCTGATTGCCCTTGAGGGCTTTTAGGAGCTAACCATGTTGCTGTAGGCCTGGAGTCACACATAGGCCAGACCAGGCAAGGATGGCAGATCTTCTGTCCTAAAGGACATCAGTGCAATAGATGAGTTTTTAACATAATCGATAACGGTTTCATGGTCATCAGCAGATTCTTAATTCCAGTTTTTTTTTATTCAATTCAAATTTCACCATATTGGGATTTGAACCTGGGTCCCCAGAGTGTTATCCTGGATTGCTGAAATATTAGTTCAGTAACAATACCGTTGTTCATCCACCGTCATCAATGAGGACCTCAACACTATTAGTCACTTTGAGGCTGGTTGCCGTGTGTCTGAAGATGATGATCAGACCAATTCAGGCACGGAATGTCCTGGCACATATTGGACAGACTTGTGTAGACACTAGTTGTTGCGCTGGTGGCTGTGGACTTGTGCAGCTCGTGCTTAAGTTGTGCTTCAGCAACACACCTTGCTTCATGAGCTTGACAGCCTTTGTGGATGAGGCAGCGCCGGGAAGGGCGGTTTTGTGCCAGTGTTTCCCAGGTGGTCGTGTCAATGTCAAACGACTTCAGGGAGGCTTTGAGTGTGTCTTTGAAACGTTTCTTCTGTTTTCCATGCGACTGTCTTCCAGCAGAGCGTTCCCTCCTGTGTGCCTGTGAAATGTGGACTATGTATCGAAGGCATGCAAGACAGCTCAATTATTTCCACGTGACTTGTCTTTGCAGAATATTACGCATCAGGTGGCAAGACAAAGTACCAGACACTGAAGTTCTCTCTAGAGCCAGTCATACTGCTGATGAGAGCGCAGACTCGGTGGGCAGCTCATGTCATCCGTATATCAGACGAGCGCATACCCAAGCAGGTCCTTTTTGGGAAACTCTCTGCTACAGTGACAATACCAGTTCACTGCTGTCTCCCTGATGTGGTCACTTCCTGACTGACCGCTGTCCCCTGCAATGTTGGAATGTTTCATGGAATCAGAGAAAGCTTCAGGGACAGAATGAGACCAGTGTAGACACAACAGGCCAAATGGTTTCTAAGTTAGCCACTGGGCCTAATCCTAATTCCCAGCATTTGTGGTTCATAGTCCTGTGGATTATGGCATTTCAGGTGTAGGTGAGAGTGTGTTCCAGGCCATCGCACCTCCTGGGCGAAAATAATTTCCCCCTCTGTTCTCTGATGTGAAACTTCTTCAAATAGTGACACTCAGAGTCTTTCCCCACACCCCCTGCACAAATGCATGCTCCCTGTGAATACTAACACATTTGGGAAACACCAGAATATACAAATAATTATACAATGAATGGGACTCCCGCTGTTCTGACTTCTAAAAGACAAGTTATTAATTCAGTGGAAATGGTGCTGTATGTGGGGAAAAGCGGAGAGGCCCACAATTTTCCACAAAAATAATATTCAATGTCACCTGTTGTTGCTAAGGGATGAAAAAAAGCATCTAAACACTTGGCAAGTTGGTTATGAATTTCAAATCTCCCCGGTTACTGGATAATATAATGCACTCGCAGTTATCATTGAGAAACCTAGTCTCCTTCATCCTCCCTATGTGTTTCATAATTGTCACCATTAGGCATTAATTGCCCTCTCTAAAAGTTTTCAGAAGTTTGGTCTGGTTTAACAGTGTAAGCGCTCTTGATGTTCCTGCAATGTGATTTAACATCTCTAACCCAGAAAGAGAGCACCTGAAACTGGAATCTTATCCCTGTCGGTACTAAACTTTCCTCAGAGTACAATACATCTTTAATTCTTTTAAATGTTTCCTTTTTTTCTTCAATCCAATTTCTTGCTGACTTTTATTTCACTGTACGCAGTTCACCCTATTGCCAGCTCAACCATTTGGTCCTTATCAGGGAAGGAGATGGGACCAACCATCTTATTGTTCACCAAGATCCCCGATATTTTGTTGTCTCCAGCGTGCTTTTGCACTTTCAGCAATTTGCAAAGTATCTTTGAGCTGAAAGGTGCAGCACAAAGTCTAACAGAAACTTGCAATGCACTGCTACAGCAAAATCTGGGCCAATATTCTTTGCTGAATCACTAATAACGATAAAAGATACGACATTCTCAAGGTAGTGAGAAATGTGGGTCGAAGTCTGATCACGCAGACACCAATAGTTAAAGGTTGGTGTATAACGTGGGTAAACGTGAATTGTTCACTTTGGCAGGAAGAATAGAAAAGCAGTATACTATCTAAATAGAGAAAGATTGCAGGACTCAGTAGTACAGAGGTATCCTGGTGCACGATCTCTCAAAGTCAGTGTGCAAATGATTAGGAAGGCAAATGGACTGCTAGTGTTTATTATAAGAGGAATGGAATATAAAAGTAAGGAAATTTTAGCAGGAAAGTGGAGCTGATGCTCTATTCCTGTTGTACGGTGGAGCAAGCTCAAATGGCCTACTTCTGTTCCTATGTTCCTTCGCAAACAGCATTTTTTAACCACACCGGCAGAGATTGAATCAAGTAGATCTCAGCAGCTAATACAGCCTCTGCCTTGTTCAAAGGCCAAGCTTGTCACCTTAGTAAAGATTTTAGTTTGAATTTACAAATGTTTAAAACTATTATTTCGTGAAACTTGGAAGTTTACGTTTCTAAATAGTTTGCAATACTTCAGATTTGATTTGGAAGTGTAAAAGCTGCTGTGTGTCCTCATTATGGAAGGATTGGCTTCTGTTAAGTATATACTTCACAATACTAATCACGAGGGCACATGCAGTCAGGAAATTTCTTAGCCACCTGGTTTCTACTTAGCAGTCATCACGCTATACGGCCAAACGTTTTATTTTGAATGAAGGTAATTTTGGATCATCCAAAAGTATCATCAAAAATTAAGAGCATCTTGCCAATCTGAACTGTGTTGTATTTAGTTTTGGACCATTCGCAGGAGGAGGACACAAATAGTTTGCCATATATTAGAGATAGAAGGATGGTAGGAGTTGAGGGCCTGAATGCGATTAGTGTCACTAGAGAGGTAGTGCTTGATAGACTAATGGGACTGATGGTGGACAAGTCCCCAGGACCGGATGGAATGCATCCCAGGGTTCTGAAGGAAATGATGGAGGTGATAGTGGATGCCTTAGTGATTATTTACCAAAATTCATTGGATTCCGGGGAAGTGCCGGAAGATTGGAAAACGGCTAATGTTACGCCGCTGTTTAAAAAAGGTAGCAGACAAAAGGCAGGGAATTATAGGCCGGTTAGTTTAACATCTGTAGTTGGAAAAATGCTTGAATCCGTCATCAAAGAAGAAATAGCGAAGCACCTAGAAAAGAATGGTTTGATAAAGCAGACGCAGCACGAAGTCGTGTTTGACAAATTTATTGGATTTCTATGAGGATGTGACTCGTGCGGTAGACAGAGGGGAGCCGGTGGATGTGGTGTTTCTAGATTTTCAAAAGGTGTTTGATAAGGTGCTTCATAAAAGGTTGCTACAGAAGGTTAGGGTGCATGGAGTTGGGGATAAGGTGTTAGCATGGATAGAGGATTGGTTGTCTAATAGGAAACAGAGTTGGTATCAATGGGTGCTATTCTGATTAGCGGTTGGTGACTAGTGGAGTGCCACAGGGATTGGTGCTGGGGCCTTAGCTATTTACCATTTTATATAGATGATCTGGAGAAGGGGGCTGAGTGTAGGGTGACGAAATTTGCTGATGACACGAAGATGAGTGGTAAAGCAAATTGCATGGAGGGTGTGGAAAGCCTGCAGAGGGATCTGGATAGGCTGAGCGAGTGGGCGAGGACCTGGCAGATGGAGTATAATGTTAGCAAGTGTGAGGTTATCCACTTTGGCAGAAATAATAGTAGGAGGGATTATTATTTAAAGGACGAAAAGCTGCAGCATGCTACGATGCAGAGGGACCTGGGGGTCCTTGTGCATGAGTCGCAAAAACCCAGTCTGCAGGTGCAGCAGGTGATCAAGAAGGCGAATGGGATGCTGGCATTTATAGCGAGGGGGATAGAATATAAAAGCAGGGAGGTCTTGCTGCAACTGTACAGGGTACTGGTGAGGCCGCAGCTGGAGTACTGTGTGCAGTTTTGGTCGCCGCACTTGCGCAAGGATATTTTGGCCTTGGAGGGAGTGCAGAGGAGGTTCACTAGGCTGATACCGGAGATGAGGGGGTTAGACTATGAAGAGAGACTAAATAGACTGGGTCTGTACTCGTTGGAGTTTAGAAGGATGAGGGGGGAATCTTATAGAGACGTATAAGATAATGAAAGGGATGGATATGGTAGAGGTAGAGAGATTCTTCCCACTCAGAAAAGATAGCAGGACTAGAGGGCACAGCCTCAAGATAAGTGGGGGGGTGGAGGCAGTTTAGATCGGAGTTGAGGAGGAACAAAGGGTGGTGAATCTCTGGAATTCTCTGCCCGTTGAAGTGGTGGAGGCTGCCTCGCTAAATATATTTAAGTCATGGGTAGATAGGTTTTTGACAGACAAGGGAATTAAGGGTTATGGGGAGAGGGCGGGAAAGTGGAACTGATCCACTTCAGATCAGCCATGATCTTATTGAATGGCGGGGCAGGGTCAAAGAGCTAGATGGCCTACTCCTGCTCCTATTTCTTATGTTCTTGGTTATTAGTGTTTCTCTCCCTCCCTGAATTAGGGAAGTGCAAAAAATGTTTGGCCAGGTACCTTCTAAGTCAATGGGCGATTAAGTGTGTTTGGTCTGCTTAATCAGTGACCTTTCCCCCACTTAACAACCAAAGCTGCAAGTGAGAATGTTGACTCAGTTCCTTCTTAATACCACTCCACTGAGCTTCCAGTTAAAGGAACTATTAACTATTTCTGTCTGGCCATTTTGACCCAAGATCTTTATTGCTTAAGATTTGGCATCTTCTGTTTTTGGGCATCTGGACAAATAGTGGACAGAGTCTGTTACCTATCAAGTGGTTAGCACTGCTGCCTTGTAGCACCAGGGACCTGGGTTCAATTCCAGCCCTGTGTCTGTGTGGGTTTCCTCTGGTTTCCTCCCACAGTGCAAAGGTGTGTGAGTTAGGTTGATTGGCCATGCTCAATTGTCCCTTTGTGTCAGGGAACTAGCTAGGGTAAATACGTGGGGGTATGGGGATAAGGCCTGGTTGGGATTGTTGTTAGTGCAGACTTGATGGGCCAAATGGCCTCCTTTTGCACTGTAGGGTTTTCTGTGAAGCACCTCCAGTGTTTCTGTCATGTCAAGCTAACTTTAAGGATAATGTCCCTCTTTGGGAATGATGCCCAGTGAGATTTCAGCTTTAATTAATACTTTGAACAGGGCTGCCAACTCTGGCTGGGTACGCTGGAGGTTTCATCACAGACCTGCCCTTATCCGCTCATTGTCCTTGAGGTTTGGGTAAAATAAGTTTACATTCAGTACAACATGTCCATTTTCACATTGGAAAGCAAACCGTTTCTCTGAACTGATTGGATGACTCTTGACCACTGAACCATAGCATCCCTACAGAAGAGAAAGAGGACATTTGGCCCATCGAGCCTGCACCAACAACAATCCCACCCAGGCCTCATCTCCGTAACCCCACGTATTTACCCTAGCTAGTTCCCCTGACACTAAGGAGCAATTTAGCATGGCCGATCCACTTAACCTGCATATCTTTAGAGTGTGAGACGAAACCGGAGCATCCGGAGAAAACCCACGCAGACACGGGGAGAACGTGCAAACTTCAAACAGACAGTGGCCCAAGGCTGGAGTTAAACCTGGATCCCTGGTGCTGTTAGGCAGCAGTGTTAACCACTGTGTCACCATGTCACCATAAAAATAAACCTTCCTTCTGTCCAACTCCACCTTTTCTAGCAAATAAACAGAAGGGTCAAAAGAAAGTTACTTTTTCTATGACATCGCCCAGGCTGGTCCCTGCATTATTCTGGAAATTAATCCTCATTTTCCTTTAGTGTTGGTAACCTGGGATGTCGAACTGGTTAACTGGTGATCTCCTCAATTAGTTGTCAAAGTCTAAGTGCAGATTTCTTCAAACATCCAGTTGTTTTTGAGTTGTGTACAGCTCTTAACAGAGCTTGGCCTAATCTTTGATTTGATTTATTATTATCATATATATTAGTATACAGTGAAAAGTATTGTTTCTTGCACACTATACAGACAAAGCAAATGAGAGGGTGCAAAATGTAGTGTTACAGTCATAGCTAGGGTGTAGAAAAAGATCAAAGTAGGTTCATTCAAAATTCTGACGGCAGCAGGGAAGAAGCTGTTCTTGGGTCAGTTGGTATGTGACCTCAAACTTTTGTACCTTTTTCCTTGGTGGAAGAAGGTGTGGGGTGTTGAGATTGCGTGGGGTGCTTAATTATGCTGCCTGCTTTTCCAAGGCAGTGAGAAGCATAGACAGAGTCAATGGATGGGAGGTTGGTTTGAGTGATGGATTGGACTACGTTCATGACCTTTTGTAGTTTCCTGCAGTTTTGGGCAGAGCAGGACCCCATACCAAGATGTGATACAACCAGAAAGAATGCTTTCTATGGTGCATCTGTAAAAGTTGATGAGAGTCGTAGCTGACATGCCAAATTTCTTTAACCGCCTGACTCCCAAAATGGACCAGGCACCATCTACCAGTCAGCATCCAGATTGGCACATGATCAACAGGCAACTCTCAGAGGGGAGGGTGAGCTACTCAAAGGAAACTTGGTAGCGTTACCACTTGCATGAGGTGGCCAAGAATAAAGGGAACACTAATCCTGAGGGTGCACAAGCATCTCCTTCACTATGAAAGTCAATTATTACCTGTTGTAAGCATACCTTTCATAATTATACATATGCAGATTAATACCAGATTACGTCTATAGCATTTATATCATTGCATAATTACCACATAAGAGTCCCTTTGTAGACAAAATGAATTGGGAAAAGCTTATACTAAGTGAGGTACTTCCTGAGATTGCTGCTGTTTTAATTTACATGAACAACATTGATGCAAAAGCTCAATGCAATTGGGTCAAATTTGCTGTTGATACGAAACCAAGTAGAAATGTAGAGTCAGGTCAGCAATTACCTATTTAAAGCTGAACCCACACAGGTCATGGTACAGCTGAAGAACTTGATCCGGTACATTCCCCCCGATTCCAGGTGGCACTGTGGCACAGTGGTTAGCACTGTTGTCTCACAGCACCAGGGACCCGGGTTCAATTCTGATCTCGAGTCACTGTCTGTGGAGTTTGCATATTCTCTCCGTGTCTGTGTGGGTTTCCTCTGGGTGCTCTGGTTTCCTCCCACAGTCTGGTTTGGCCAGCATCCCGTGAAAGAATGAATAATGGACTTCAAGTGTTGGAAGCCCCGACTTCCGGTTGTTCATCCTCTGAGGAGCATAAAATGCGACCAGGCTTTGCAGCTCTGTGAAGGAAGGTGTGTGATTGAGTTTCCACCCAGTGGACGGGGCCACCACCACTGCATTTAACCCCAACCGAATCTCACGCACAGTATCCCTCTAAATATACTTTGCACAATTGGCCATCCAGCCCCCAGCACAAATATTAGCTTCCAATCTTTTGAAAGAGATGGAAGGACAGAGAAACTACCACAACCACCATTTACCATGGAGTGAGCTTCAAGTCAAAACTTAATGGAAGACTTTATATTACTTGAATCTTACTGAAAAGAGATTCATGTATCTATCACTTTGCACTCATTAAGACAAACACAAGAATGCCAAATTTCAAACAATTTATACTCCAGGAGAAAGGGTGATAATTGATTGGCAGGTTGCCTCTGATCGGCTGAGGCATTGCCACAGAGATTTCCCAAGCTCCCGGAGAATCAAAAAAGATGCGAAGCTTGACATTATTCCTCTTGTTTGCAGAGAGGAGATCCCTGTGAATGAATATATGTTACTGTGAACAAGCATAATTGTGCCATGTTACAAACTCAACTGATTACCTCCAACTAGTTGTTAGTGTAGCTATTAACACACTCAGCATTATTCAGTAAGCCCAACCACGAAATCACATCAAAGAATCAACACTTTGTTTTGCAAGCTCGGGCTGGCTGCTCTATCACATAGCTTCTGCCAACCCAAGGAACATGTTATTTGAATCAATCATCCAATCACTGGGTTTATAACCCATGTGGCTGACCTTCACACACAATATATCCCATCATTCTGGATGGCCCTTGCACTCACCCATACACACAAACACACACGCAAACACACGCACGTACACACACTCAGGCACAGACACACAAGCAGACATGCGCACACAAGAAGTTTTTTAAAGTTTATTTATTAGTGTCACAAGTAGGCTTACATTAACACTGCAATGAAGTTATTGTGAAAATCCCCTTGTTGCCGCACTCCAGCACCTGTTCGGGTACACTGAGGGAGAATTCAGCATGGCCAATGTTCCTAACCAGCGCGTCTTTCGGATTGTGGGAGGAAACCGGAGCACCCAGAGGAAACCCACGCAGACACGGGGAGAACGTGCAGACTCTGCACAGACAGTGACCTGAGCTGGGAATCAAACCTGGATCCCTGGTGCTGAGACACACACACACACACACACACACACACTCAATTGTGTGGCAGACAGAATGTCTATATATATACATGTACACTCACACACACACAGGAGGTTACATCAGTCTGACCCTAATCAGCAGCAATTGTTTCCTGGTATTATCTTATTGTTTACACTTGTCTTCAGAATTGTCTGTGTTGAATTGAAGGGAACCGGGGGAAAAAACAAAACATGTGATTGAAACATGGAGAGTTTTGTTTATTCGTCCATGGAACGTGGGCATCACTGTGCAGGTCAGCATTTATTGCCCATCCCTAATTGCCCTTGAGAAGGTGAGGTGCCTTCCTGAACCCGCTGCAGTTCCTGTGGTGCAGGTACACCCACAGAGCCATTCAGGTGGCACGGTGTCACAGTGGTTAGCACTGCTGCTTCACTGCGCCAAGGACCAGGGTTCAATTCTGGGCTCGGGTCACTGTCTGTGTGGAGTTTGTACATCCTCCCTCTGTCTGTGTGGGTTTTCTCCGGGTGCTCCGGTTTCCTCGCACAGTCCAAAAATGTGCGGCTTAGGTGGGTTGCCATGCTAAATTGCCCCTTAGTGTCGGGGGGACTAGCTAGGGTAAATGCATGGGATTATGGGGATAAGGCCTGGGTGGGATTGTAGTTGGTGCAGACTCAATGGGCTGAATGGTCTCCTTCTGCACTATAGATTCTATCAGTTCCAGGATTTTGGCCTGACGATTTTGAAGGAACAGTGAATAAATTTCCAAATCAGGATGGTTGAGTGATTTGGAAGGGAACTTACAGGTGGTGGTGCTCCCAGGTGCATGCTGCCCTCGCCCTGTTAGGTGGTACAGGTTCTGGGTTTGGAAGGTGCTGTCTAAGGAGCCTTGGTGAGAACAAAGAACAAAGAACAACCCAGCACGGGAAACAGGCCCTTCGGCCCAACGAGCCCGCGCCGCCGCATCACCCTACACCTATTCTACCCAGCATGTCTACGAATGGAACCCTACTCAGTCAGATTCAAGGAAGAAATAGTGTCAATTTGGTAAAAACCGATTAGCCTAAGATCACATCTTTGGGGTGTGGGAGGAAACCGGAGCGCCCGGAGGAAACCCACGCAACCACAGGGAGAATGCGCAAACTCCCACAGACACAGGCCCAAATCCATGTATCTGCACAGCTAGCAGTGCTAGTCACTGAGCTGTTGCGGCGCCCGTCTATTGGTCCAGGATCAAGCACACACACCGACATGAAGTACTAGGCCACTCCCGGAACCTCCAAGAGCAGCCCACGCACAACCCACCGTGTGCATGCCCCTCGTTTGACACGAGGTGGACCTCCACCTGTGGAATAAAGACAAAAATATTAATCTTACAGCCTGCCTTTCCGGTGTCTCCCGAGGTTTAACCCTATTTAATAGCCCCTACCATATCCCTCCATTCTCGTTTCACTCATGTGCCTATCTAACTGCATCTTAAACGAGTCCAACGTTCCTGCCTCCACCACCCTACTCGGTAGCGCGTTCCAGACCCCCCCAACTCTCTGCGTAAAGAACCTTCTTCTCACATCCAAATTATACCTCCCCCCCCCTCACCCTTAAATGATGACCTCTCGTGTTCGTACCCAGTCTAGGGAGCAGGCTCTCACTATTAACTCTATCTATTCCCTTCAGTATCTTATATACTTCTATCATGTCCCCTCTCAATCTCCGTCTTTCCAAGGAGAATAGTCCCAGTTTCTTCAATCTTTCCTCGTAACCCAGTCCCTCCATGCCAGGCAACATCCTGGTAAACCTCCTCTGCACCCTTTCCAGAGACTCCACGTCCTTCCGGTAGTAAGGTGACCAGAACTGGACGCAGTACTCCAAATGCGGTCTAACCAACGTTCTGTACAACTGAAGCATTAGACGGCAGCTTTTATACTCTATGCCCCTTCCTATAAAGGCTAACATCCCATAAGCCTTCCTAACAACCTTCTCCACTTGTGACGCAACCTTCATGGATTTGTGAACCTGCACTCCCAGGTCCCTCTGTATGTCTATACTCCTAATCGGCCTACCTTTTATCACATAGCTCCTCTCTGCATTATTCCGTCCAAAATGCATCACCTCGCATTTGTCAGGATTAAATGCCATCTGCCACCTATCTGCCCACTGCACCAACCTATCTATATCCTGTTGTATCACCTGACAATCCAGTTCCGTACCCGCCAACCCTGCCATCTTGGTGTCATCAGCAAACTTGCTACAAAGTTGCTACAGTGCAATGTGTAGATGGTACCCATGTCTGCCAGTGGTGAAGGGAGTGAATGTTCTGCAAGTGAACAGATCTGTTCAAAGTACCAGGTGTAAATCTGGTGAAAAATTATTTGTGAATATTTACCGTTTTATTTGAAAGCTTTTGTTGGGTGGTTGTAGAGGGGGAGAAGGAGAATGGTTGTCTGACTGCCGAGGGTCACCCAATCCGTTAGTGGAGAGTTTATTCAGCTTCCATGTCAGGAGGATGGACCTATCACGTGTCTGATAGCACAGCGTGAGGGTAGGTGAGGAAACAATCCCTCAGGAATATTTCCATTCCCCACCATTCAACTAAATCATGATTATTCTGTGCCTCAAACCCCATTTACCCAGCTTTGTTCCATCACTACTCTCCCCCAAGAAATACCGACACGTTTTGATCAGAGAGTCATAAAGGCATTGGGAGAAATTTCTTCACCCAGAGGGTGGTGAATGTGTGGAATTCGTGACCACAGGAAGTAGTTGAGGCCCTCCAGCAGAATCTGCTGCCTCTCCCTCTCAAAAACTCTGCTCCCTCTCTCTCACACACATTCTGCTGCCCCTCTGTCTCTCTATCTCTCTCTCGCACTCACTCCAATTCCCCTCCAATTCGATTTTCAAGTTTGCTGATGACACCCCACTGTAGTGGGTCGGATCTCAAACAATGCTGAGACAGAATACAGGAGTGAGATAGGGAATCTGGTGAACTGGTGCAGCAACAATAATCTCTCCCTCAATGACAACAAAACGAAGAAGATTGTCAGGAAGTGTAAAGGAGAACACGCCCCTGTCTACATCAAGTAGAAAGAGTCAACAGCTTCAAGATTTTAGGTGTCCAGACCACCAACAACCTGTCCTGGTCCCCCCCCATGCCGACACTATAGTTAAGAAAGCCCAGCAATGCCTCTACTTTCTCAGAAGACTAAGGAAATTCAGCATGTCAGCTACAACTCTCACCAACTTTTACAGATGCAACATAGAAAGCATTCTTTCTGGTTGTATCACAGCTTGATATGGCTCCTACTGTGCCTAAGATCACAAGGAACTACAAAAGGTCATAAATGTAGCCCAATCCATCAGGCAATCCAGCCTCCCATCCATTGACTCTGTCTACACTTTCCACTGCCTCGGCAAAGCAGCTGGTATAATTAAAGACACAATGCACCCCGGACATTCTCTCTTCCACCTTCTTCCTTTAGGAAAATTTTAGAAAATTCTGAGGCCACATATCAACCAACTCAAAAAGGGCTTCTTCCCTGCTGCTGTCAAATTTTTGAATAGACTTACCTTGCACTAAGTTGATCTTTCTCTACACCCTAGCTATGACTGTAACACTACATTCAACACTCTCTCATTTCCTTCTCTACAAATGATATGTTTTTATATTGGCACTGAAGGGGGTGCAGAGGATATACTTGAGAAAGGATATCCTGGCACTGGAGGGGGTGCAGAGGAGATTCACTAGGTTGATTCTGGAGTTGAGAGGGTTGGCTTATGAGGAGAGACTGAGTAGACTGGGGCTATACTGATTGGAATTCAGAAGAACGAGGGGAGTTCTTATAGAAACATATAAGATTATGAAGGGAATAGATAAGATAGAAGCAGGGAAGTTGTATCCATTGGCGGATGAAACTAGAACTCAGGGGGATAGCCTCAAAATAAGGGGAAGCAAATTTAGGACTGAGTTGAGGAGGAACTTCTTCACACAAAGGGTTGTGAATCTGTGGAATTCCCTGCTCAGTGAAGCAGTTGAGGCTACCTCATTGAATGTTTTTAAGGCAAGGATAGATAAATTTTTAAACAGTAAAGGAATGAAGGGTTATGGTGAGCGGGAGAGTAATTGGAGCTGAATCCATAAAAAGATCAGCCATGATTTTATTGAATGGCGGAGCAGGCTCGAGGGGCCAAATGGCCTACTCCTGCTCCTAGTTCCTATGTTCTTAAGAAACAATACTTTTCACTTTATACTAATACATGTGACAATAATAAATCAAATCAAATGAAACACTCTGCTGCCTCTCTCTCTCTCACACACTCTGCTGCCTCTCTCTCTCACACACTCTGCTGCCTCTCTCTCTCACACACACACACTGCTGCCTCTCTCTCTCACACACTCTGCTGCCTCTCTCTCTCTCATACACACACACTCTGCTGCCTCTCTCTCTCTCACACACTCTGCTGCCTCTCTCTCTCACACACACACACACTGCTGCCTCTCTCTCACACACACACACACTGCTGCCTCTCTCTCTCACACACACACACACTGCTGCCTCTCTCTCTCACACACACACACACTGCTGCCTCTCTCTCTCACACACACACACACTGCTGCCTCTCTCTCTCACACACACACACACTGCTGCCTCTCTCTCTCACACACACACACTGCTGCCTCTCTCTCTCACACACACACACTGCTGCCTCTCTCTCACACACACACACACACACTGCTGCCTCTCTCTCACACACACACACTCTGCTGCCTCTCTCTCTCTCATACACACACACTCTGCTGCCTCTCTCTCTCTCATACACACACACTCTGCTGCCTCTCTCTCACACACACACACTGCTGCCTCTCTCTCTCTCACACACACTCTGCTGCCTCTCTCTCTCTCATACACACACACTCTGCTGCCTCTCTCTCTCTCATACACACACACTCTGCTGCCTCTCTCTCACACACACACAGTCTGCTGCCTCTCTCTCACACACACACACACTCTGCTGCCTCTCTCTCACACACACACACACTCTGCTGCCTCTCTCTCACACACACACACACTCTGCTGCCTCTCTCTCACACACACACACACTCTGCTGCCTCTCTCTCACACACACACACACTCTGCTGCCTCTCTCTCACACACACACACACACTCTGCTGCCTCTCTCTCACACACACACACACTCTGCTGCCTCTCTCACACACACACACACTCTGCTGCCTCTCTCACACACACACACACACTCTGCTGCCTCTCTCACACACACACACACTCTGCTGCCTCTCTCTCACACACACACACACACTCTGCTGCCTCTCTCTCACACACACACACACTCTGCTGCCTCTCTCTCACACACACACACACTCTGCTGCCTCTCTCTCACACACACACACACTCTGCTGCCTCTCTCTCACACACACACACACACTCTGCTGCCTCTCTCTCTCACACACACACACACTCTGCTGCCTCTCTCTCTCACACACACACACACTCTGCTGCCTCTCTCTCTCACACACACACACACTCTGCTGCCTCTCTCTCTCACACACACACACACTCTGCTGCCTCTCTCTCTCACACACACACACACTCTGCTGCCTCTCTCTCTCACACACACACACACTCTGCTGCCTCTCTCTCTCACACACACACACACACTGTGCTGCCTCTCTCTCTCACACACACACACACTGTGCTGCCTCTCTCTCTCACACACACACACACTCTGCTGCCTCTCTCTCTCACACACACACACACTCTGCTGCCTCTCTCTCTCACACACACACACACTCTGCTGCCTCTCTCTCTCACACACACACACACTCTGCTGCCTCTCTCTCTCACACACACACACACTCTGCTGCCTCTCTCTCACACACACACACACTCTGCTGCCTCTCTCTCTCACACACACACACTCTGCTGCCTCTCTCTCTCTCACACACACACACACTCTGCTGCCTCTCTCTCTCACACACACACACACACACACTCTGCTACCTCTCTCTCTCACACACACACACACTCTGCTGCCTCTCTCTCTCTCTCTCACACTCTGCTACCTCTCGTTCTCACACACTCTGCTATCACTCTGTCACACACACTGCCATCTCTCATCCACTCTGTGACCACAAGATTCACCACATTGTCAGTCAGAATCACTCATCAAAGGGCCATTCTTGCTTCCACCGCGCACACAAAGCCACAGGGAAGGATGTTGGGGACCGCCAAGATCAGCCGTTTGCACCATTTCAGAAGCCTTAACACAAATAAGAGCAGCCCTTGTCGCAGTGGGAGCCTGACTATCGTTAATGCAAGCACAGCGTCGACCTTTACCCACTTCCCTTATAGGGCCGGTCACTGCAACCAACTCTCCAGCGCAAAGCATTCTCAGTAATCAGGGTGAAAATGAATAGCTGGGGCTTTTTTCTCTGGAAAGGAGAGAGGTCTTTGAAACGAGGAAGGGATTCGACGGGGCAGAGACAGTAGTTTCTGTTGGGAATGCGTTAACAGACCTTCCAATTAAGGTCTAAGTTAATGTCAATTAGTCAATTGTCAAAAGTCACTGATATATAAAGGGGGCCACAGGTGGCACTGGATGGAGAATTGTTTGTGGAGTTTGATCAATGAAATAAAGTTAGTTTACGAAGAGGCTGAACCCGTGTTTACTGAACTGCAGGTGAGAAACTCAGTTTCCACTTGTGGAAGAGACCAAGACCTGGGGCTACGAATGTAAGGCAGTCATTAATAAACCTGACACAGGACTAAGAAGAAAACCTTGACTGAAAGAACGTAGACATTGCTAACTGGGATTAAATGTATCCCTGGAGGTTTCACCCACACGCCTATCCCCCCTTGCTTCAGCCAACGCACCCACTCTGTGACACACTGCCACCCTACACCAACTGGAAAGCAAAATGACTCCATCACCAATTGGATGGTGCCTGACCCTGAGGCAAAAAACCTTCCCCCCCCATTTTCAATATTTTTATCTCTGGTAAAGGAAAATGTTCAAAGAGAATGACAAAATATCACAATCTTTTCCTAATGTCCCAGTAATGTTTTTTTTGCAGGGTCAAACACAGAGACAGCGAGAGAGACAGTGAGAGAGAATGACAGAGAGAGTGTGAGAGACAGTGAGATACAACAAGAGAAAATGACAGAGAGACAGGGAGAGAGAGAGAGACGGAGCGAGACAGTGAGCGAATGACACAGATGCCTTCGGCCACCTAGTTTCTTCTCCTTTAAGAACTTTCTTTGATCCTACTTATTGGATTTAGTTCCAAAGAACGTTGGATCGTGGGAGCAGGGGTAGGCCATTTGGCCCCTCCAGCTTGCTCCCCTCATTCAGCTAGACCATGGTTGATCTTCTAGTTAATGGCATTTTCCCTCACTATCCCCATAGCTTTGAAATCTTTAATATGTAGATATCTATCATGCTCTGTCTTGAACACACTCAATGCCTGAACCTCCACAACCCTCTCTGGAGGAGGGAGTTCCAAAGATTCACCATCCTCCGAGCAAAGAACTTTCTCTTCAATGACCTGCCCCTTCATATGAAATGGTCAGACCTGGTTCTTGTGTCCCCAGCCAGGGAGAAATACCCTTCCTGCATCCACCCTGTTACACTCTGTAAGAATTTTACATTCAAATGAGATCATCTCTCAAAGAACAAAGGAAATTCCAGCACAGGAAGAGGCCCTTCAGCCCTCCAAGCCTGCACCGATCATGCTGCCCGACTGAACTAAAACCCCCTACATATTCCTCAATTCCCATTCTGTTCATGTATTTGTCCAGATGCCCCTTAAAAGTCACTACTGTGTCTGCTTCTATAGCCTCCCCCAGCAACGAGTTCCAGGCACCCACTACTCTCTCTGTATAAAAGATCTGCCTCGTACATCTCCTTTAAACTTTGACCCTCACACCTTAAACCTGTGCCCCCCTAGTAATTGACTCTTCCACCGTGGGAAAAAGCTTCTGACTATCCACTCTGTCCATGCCTCTCATAATCTTGTAGACTTCTATCAGGTCTGCCCTCAGTGAGAACAAACCAAATTTCTCCAACCTCTCCTCATAGCTAATGCCCTCCATACCAGGGCAACATCCTGGTAATTCTTTTCTGTACCCTCTCCAAAGCCTCCACATCCTTCTGGCAGTGTGGCGACCAGAATTGAACACTATATTCCAAGTGTGGCCTAACCAAGATTCTATAAATCTACAACATGACTTGCCAATTTTTAAACTCAGTGCCCCAGCCGATGAAGGCGAGCATGCCGTATGCCTTCTTGACCACCTTCTCCAGCTGCATTGCCACTTTCAGTGACCTGTGTACCTGCACACCCAGATCCCTCTGCCTATCAATACTCTTATGGTCCTGCCATTTACTGTATATTTCCTATCTGTATTAGACCTTCCAAAATGCATTACCTCACATTTGTCCGGATTAAACTCCATCTGCCATCTCTCCGCCCAAGTTTCCAACTGATCTATATCCTGCTGTATCCTCTGATGGTCCTCATTGCTATCCACAAATCCATCAACTTTTGTGTTGTCTGCAAACTTACTAATCAATCCAGTTACATTCTCCTCCAAATCATTGATATATATTGCAAACAGCAATGGTCCCAGCACTAATCCCTGAGGTATGCCACTTATCATAGCCCTCCATTCAGAAACGTACCATTCCACTGCTACCCTCTGTCTTCTTTGACCGAGCCAGTTCTGTATCCACTCTCGTTCTTCTAAACTCCAGAGAATGTAAATCCATTTCTCCTCACCTAACATCGACCTGTTGTCCTGATTCTCTGAAGCTCATTGGGACATGTTCCACAGGTGCTACTATATAAATCCAAGTCATTATTTTTCCTTATCCTTTCTTGGGGTGTGGGATTCGCTGGCAAGGCCAATAATTGTTGCCTATCCCTGATTGCCCCTGAGTGGGTGATAACGAGTAGCAGTGTTGTTAGAGAAAAAAATATTTTTGCTGGTCAACAAGGTGCATTAACGCGGTGGGTCGTGCGAGGGCTGCTCTTGGATGTTGCTTCGAGAGTGGCCTAGTGCTTCATGTCCGTTAGTGTACGCTTAAACTGGACCATGTGACGGGCAACACGACAGCTCAGTGGCTATCACTGCCTGCTGTGCAGTTACAGGGACCCGGATCAGATCTCCAGCTTGAATCAATGTCTGTGGGAGTTTGCACATTCTCCCCGTGCTTGTGTGGGTTTTCTCCGAGTGCTCTGGTTTCCTCCCACATCCCAAAAACGTGCTTTTTAAGCTGATTGGTGTTAATAAATTGTCCCTGAATTGGATCTCCCTTAATCTGGCGCACATATAATTCCCTAAATTTGCACCCCTTTATTGTGGAGTCCACGAGATGTAGACAAAAGTCGTAGGTAGAAGAAGGATTGGAATGAGGCACTCACTGAATATTAAAATGGGCGGTGCGGGCTTGTAGGGCCGAAGGGCCTGTTTCCTGTGCTGTGTTGTTCTTTGTTCTTTGAGTGGCTTGCTTGGCCATTTCCGAAGGGTTAAGGCAATGACATTGCTGTGGCTCTGGAGTCACGAGTAGGTCAGACCGGGTAAGGACGGCAGATTTCCTTCCCTAAAGGATGTAAGTGAGCCAGATGGGATTTTCTGACAATTGCCAATGGTTTCATGGCCTGAGACTAGCTTTTCACTCAATATTTATGCATTGAATTTAAATCATGCCAGCTCTCATGGTAGAATTTGAATCTATGATGGGGCTGGACCTTTTTACTCATAGAATCATAGAGTTATAGAGGTTTACAGCATGGAAACCTGCCCTTTGGCCCAACTTGTCCATGCCACCCCTTTTTTTTAAACCCCTAAGCTAATCCCAATTGCCCACGTTTGGCCCATATGCCTCTTTGCCCATCTTATCCATGTAACTATCTAAAAGCTTTTTAAAAGATAAAACTGTACCTGCCTCTACTACTACCTCTGGCAGCTTGTTCCAGATACTCACCACCCTCTGTTTGAAAAAATTGCCCCTCCGGACACTTTTGTATCTCTCCCCTCTCACCTTAAACCTATGCCCTCTAGTTTTAGACTCCCCTACCTTTGGGAAAAGATATTGACTATCTAGCTGATCTATGCCCCTCATTATTTTATAGACCTCTATAAGGTCACTCCTCAGCCTCCTACGCTCCAGAGAAAAAAGTCCAACTCTGTCCAGCCTCTCCTTATAATTCAAACCATCAAGTCCTGGTAGCATTTGGTAATTTTTTTCTGCACTCTTTCTAGTTTAATAATATCCTTTCTGTAATAGGGTGACCAAAACTGTACCCAGTATTCGAAGCGTGGTCTTACCAATATCTTGTACAATGTCAACAAGACGTCCCAACTCCTGTATTCAATGTTCTGACCAATGAAACCAAGCATGCCGAATGCCTTCTTCACCACTCTGTCCACCTGTGACTCCACTTTCAAGGAGCTATGAACATGTACCCCTAGATCTCTTTGTTCTATAACTCTCCCCATTACTCTCCTCAGAGTATTAACTTAGACTTCTGGATTACTAGTCCACTGATAGACTAAGGTGATTCCTCATCAATTCTTGAACCTGATCTGGATGGCATCCTGTGTTGTGTTTAGTTTTTCTTTATTCATTTAAGGAGTGCAGGCTTCACCAGCAATGTAAGCATTTATTGCCCATCCCTAGTTGCCCTTGAGAAGGTGGTGATGAGCTGCCTTCTTGAACCCCCTGCAGTCCATGTGATGTAGAGACACCCACAGTGCTGTTAGGGAGTGAATTCCAGGATTTTGACAAAGCAACAGTAAAGGAACAGTGATATATTTCCAAGTCAGGAGAGTGAGTGAGTTGGAGGGCAAGTTGCAGGTGGTGGTGTTCTCATTTATCTGCTGCCCTTGTCCTTCCAGAGAGATGTGGTTGTGGGCTTGGAAGGTGCTGTCTAAGGATCTTTGGTGAATTGCTGCAGTGCACCTTGTAGATAGTACTCACTGCTGCTACTGAGCGTCAGTGGTGGAGGGACTGAATGTTTGTAGATGTGGTGCCAATCAAGCAGGGCTGCTTTGTCCTGGATGGTGTCGAGCTTCTTGAGTATTTTTGGAGCTGCACCCATCCAGGCAAGTGGGGAGTGTTCCAACACAGTCCTGACTTGTGCCTTGTAGATGGTGGACAGGCTCTGGGGGAGTCAGTGGGTAAGTTACTCGATGTAGGATTCCCAGCCTTTGACCTGCTCTTGTAGCCACAGTATTTACGTGGCTAATCCAGTTCAGTTTCTGCTCAATTGTAAATCCCAGTGGAGGAATTCAGCGATTGTAATGCCACTGAATGTCAAGGGGCGATGGTTAGATCCTCTCTTGTTGGAGATGGTCATTGCCTGGCACTCCATGTGGCACGAATTTTACTCGCCCCTCGTCAGCCCAAGTCTGGGTATTGTACCGGTCTTGCTGCATTTGGACTTCAGAGTATCTGAAGGGGTGTGAGTGGTGCTGAACACTGTGCAATCATCAGCAAACGTTTCCACTTCTGACCTCAAAGAGGTGATTAATGAATCAGCTGAAGATAGGTGGACATGGGACTGTTTTCTTTTATCGGGGGAAGAACAAGGCAGGATTGGAGGAGAAAGGTCCAGCGCCAGCCACGGAAAGGGAGGCCGAATGGCCTCAACTACTACAGCAGGCTGTTTGTGCTTTAGTTGGGATAAGAGGCGAGTGTAGCTGGGGGTGGGGGTTGTTTGGCGGGGGCGAGGGTGGAGTGAGGGGGGAACCAGTGGGGCTCGAGCCTGTTGCTGGTATGTCACCTTGCGCATTTGAAACCTTGTTCATCGGAAAGCTCCATTTTGCCCCTCCAAGATAAGGGGGAGGGGGCAGTTTAGAACGGAGTTGAGGAGGAACTTCTTCTCTCAGAGGGTGGTGAATCTCTGGAATTCTCTGCCCATTGGAGTGGTGGAGGCTGCCTCGTTGAATATGTTTAAGTCACGGGTAGATAGATTTCTGATAGACAAGGGAATTAAGGGTTACGGGGAGAAAGTGGGAAAGTGGAACTGATCCACTATCAGATCACCCATGATCTTATTGAATGGCGGGGCAGGCTCGAGGGGCTGGATGGCCGACTCCTGCTCCTATTTCTTATGTTCTTATTTTCTCCTGAGATCCTGAAGGTGGATGTGGGAAAATGGCTGGGAGAGCGTTTGTGTTTCCTGCACACGTCATTACTCAATCTGTGTGAACTTTTCAACTCCAATCACTCTGGGCATCTGAATTGCAATTGTTGTGAACACCCACCCACCCGAACAGCTTCCTCCTGGACTCCCTTAATGTTCTCCTTTGTCCAATACTGATCAAATGTACAAGCGATTTCCTATCTGACACTTCCTCCCCCTCCCTCAATTTCAAACAAGATTATCACAGTTTACGTGCAGCCAGACAGTCTTGAATGCTTCTACTGATATCAGAAACAGAGTCTTGTTTCCAAATCCCATTTCCCGATTGCTGACACAGAATTGCCAACCCTCCAGGATTGCCCTGGGGTCTCCAGGAATTAAAGATGAGTTTCCCGGGGCAGAGCCATGAGCAGCAGCCTGGAGAAAATTCCCAGGAATAGTAACCAGAATGTGCCACTCTCATCTTCACGGAACACGTCCACTTCTAGGCGCCTGGGAGATGGGAAAGTCAGATCTGCTTGAGGAGGTGGGACAGCTGGAAGCAAGTGGCCCCGTACTGAAATCTCCAGGAATATGTCTAGGTAGAGTTGGCAACCTGGGCTCCTATAAGATATAGGAGCAGAATTAGGCCATTCGGCCCACTGAGTCTGTACTGACCACAATCCCTTAAGACCATAAGACATAGGAGCAGAATTAGGCCATTCGGCCCACTGAGTCTGTACTGACCACAATCCCTTAAGACCATAAGACATAGGAGCAGAAGTAGGCCATTCGGCCCACTGAGTCTGTACTGATCACAATCCCTTAAGACCATAAGACATAGGAGCAGAATTAGGCCATTCAGCCCATCGAGTTTGCTCCGCTATTCAATCATGGCTGATATTTTTCTCATCCCCATTCTCCTGCCTTTTCCCCATGACCCCTGATCCCCTTATTAATCAAGAACCTATCTATCTCTGCCTTAAAGTTCAGCGAAAGGTTTAAAGAAAAAATCCAAAATAAAAAATCAAAGACCTGTTTTCAAGTTGGATTTCCTTTCTCAGGATTTAGGAAACAACAGCAGATCTGAAGCCCCCTCGTTACAGACTGTGTATTCACAACTTGGAGACATGAGGATGACCCATCACTGATGGGAAGCCATTGACCTGAGGTACATAAGAACATAAGAACATAAGAAATAGGAGGAGGAGTAGGCCATCTAGCCCTTCGAGCCTGCCCCGCCATTCAATAAGATCATGGCTGATCTGCCGTGGCTCAGTTCCACATTCCCGCCCTCTCCCCATAACCCTTAATCCCCTCTCTTATCAAAAACCCATCAACCCGCGTCTTAAAAATATTTAGTGAGGTAGCCTCCACCACTTCAACGGGCAGAGAATTCCAGAGATTCACCACCCTTTGAGTGAAGAAGTTCCTCCTCAACTCCGTTCTAAACCGCCCCCCCCCCTTTATCTTGAGGCTGTGCCCCCTAGTCCTGCTATCCTTTCTGAGCGGGAAGAGTCTCTCCACCTCTATCCTATCCATCCCATTCATCATCTTATACGTCTCAATGAGATCTCCCCTCATTCTTCTAAACTCTAACGAGTACAAGCCTAGTTTATTCAGCCTCTCCTCATAGCTCAACCCCCTCAACTCCGGCATCAGCCTAGTAAACCTCCTCTGCACTCCCTCCAAGGCCAAAATATCCCTACGTAAGTACGGTGCCCAAAACTGCACACAGTACTCCAGCTGCGGCCTCACCAATGCCCTATACAGCTGCAGCAAGACCTTCCTACTTTTATATTCAATCCCCCTCGCAATGAAGGCCAGCATCCCATTCGCCTTCCTGACCACCTGCTGCACCTGCAAGCTGGGTTTTTGCGACTCATGCACAAGGACCCCGAGGTCCCTCTGCACCGTTGCCTGCTGCAGTTTTTCTCCACGTAAGTAATAATCCTTCCTACCATTATTCCTACCAAAGTGGACCACCTCGCACTTGCCAACATTAAATTCCATTTGCCATTTCCTGGCCCATTCGCCCAGCCTATCTTGATCCTTCTGTAGACTCTCCCCACCCTCCACACAATTGGACTCGTTGTTAACCCTCGGTTATTGAGTGGGTTTTCAATGAGTTAAAATCGAGACATCTGGGCTGATTTTCTCACTGCTGGTTAGGTCCTGCTGTCCCGTTGAAGGTGGGATCCAACCCACTTTCTTAAAGGTCATAGAATCCCAACTGTACAGAGGAGGCCATTTGGCCCATCAAACCTGCACCAACAACAATCCCACCCCATCCCCATAGCCCCATATATTTCCCCTGCTAATCTCACTGACACGGTCAATTTACCATGACCAATCAACCCAACCCACACATCTTTGGACTGAGTGGAAAGCGGAGAACCCGGAGGAAATCCACGCAGACATGGGGAGAACATGCAGACTCCACACAGACAGTGATCCAAGCTGGGAATTGAACCCGGGTCCCTGGCGCTGTGAGGCAGCAGTGCCAACCACTGTTCCACCATGGCGCCCAGATGTCCAGGTTAGATTGACTGGCCATGCAAAATTGCCTCTAAGTGTCAGGGGGATTAGCAGGGAAAATATATGGGGTTATGGGGATAGGGCTCTGGGTGGAACTGTAGGATTCTAAGATCTCCTGTTAGGTGGATGGCAGGACTTCCTCGGGAGGAGGGGGGGGGGTGGGGGGTGGTGGTAGTTCTCCACTGGCAGCCAATTAAAAGCATTGCTGGTTGAGGATGGAATTGAGGATTGTGAATCGCCCCAAGAGCTGCTGCCCAATCAGAAGTCTGGCCAGACTCAAAGGGCGGAGAGGTCAGAGGTCAGGCAACATGGTGGCGGGGGGGAGGTCTCGGGAGGAAGTCGGAAGGGTTGTCGCTGCCAGGGCACCTTACCAGTTCTGGCAACCATGACACCACAGCTGCCCACGGGTAGACCATTGAGCCATGTCTGAATTCAGGGCAGTTACAGCTCCTCCCTCCTGTGGTGGTGGGTCATGCTGACACTGCAACCCCAGGGTGAGGGGGGAAACGGGGGTGGGGGGTTGGGAGGGGGTGAGGGTGGGGGTGGAGTGGGGTGAGAGTGGGGGAGGGGGTGTGGGTAAAGGTCCTTGCAGGGTGTTCCCTCTTGAGCTATAGAATCAGAGAATCCCTACAGTGCAGGAGACCATTCGGCCCATCAAGTCTGCACCGACAACAATCCCACCCACAGGGCCCTATCCCCATGTATTTTCCCTGCTAATCCCCCTGACACGAAGGGGCAATTTCGCTTGGCCAAACCACCTAATCTGCACATCTCAGATAACCAAGTGTGTCTCTCTAATGGGGAGCAACATTGATGGCCCTTTATGAACTGCGACTAATTACAAAGTTAAATATTGCTTCAAAAATGTTGTGTGGTCACCAGCAGAAATATTGCATCCAATCTGGGCACCGCATTTTAGGCAGGATGTCAACATCGTTCTCAGCTGCTTCATCAATGGCCCTCCCTCCATCAGAAGGTCAAAGTGGGGATGTTCACCAATGATTGCACAATGTTCGGTCCAGACTCGATGGGCCAAAGGGCCTCTTTCTGCACTGTAGGGTCCTATGATTCTATGATAATGTTCAGTACCATTCGCCACTCCTCAGATACTGAAGCAGTCCATGTTCAAATGCTTTCTACTTTCTGATCCTTCACCACGGTAGCACAGTGGTTAGCACTGCTCTCTCACAGCACCAGGCACCTGGGTTCAATTCCCGGCTTGGGTCACTGTCTCTGTGGAGTTTGCACATTCTCCCCGTGTCTGCGTGGGTTTCCTCCAGGTGCTCCAGTTTCTTCCCACAGTCCAAAGATGTGCGGGTTAGGTTGATTGACCATGGTAAAATTGCTCCTTAGTGTCAGGGGGATTAGCAGGATAAATGTGTGGGGTTACGGGAATAGGGCCTAGGTGGGATTGTGATCGGTGCAGACTCAATGGGCCAAATGGCCTCCTTCTGTACTGTAGGGATTCTATGATTCACAGAACACAGAAAGAGGCCCTTCGGCCCATCAAGTCTGCACTGACCACAATCCCACCCAGGCCCTACCCCCAAACCATACATATTTTACCCATTAATCCTCTCTAACCTATGCATCTACAGTCAATTTAACATGGCCAATCAACCTAACCCGCACATCTTTGGACTGTGGGAGGAAACCAGAGCACCCAGAGGAAACCCACGCAGACACGAAGAGAATGTGCAAATTCCACACAAACAGTGACCCAAGCCAGGAATCGAACCCAGGACCCTGGAGCTGTGAAGCAGCAGTACTAACCATTGTGCTACTGTGCCGCCCAAGATTCTATCTGTGCTGCCACAGAACCTTTAATCCAATAGACTTTTGTTTTTCTAATGAGCATATTTTATGGTACTTTATCAAATGTCTTTTAAAAATCCACATTGTCTTCATCAGCTACCCTCCATTCAAAGTTTATGCCGACTCAAGGTCACAAGTTTGTGTGTGAGTCTTCATGTGATGGAACAGGCCATTTCTCAGCCCATGGGCACTTGGAGCAGGATGTCTCACTAAGTAGCAGGGTCTAGAGTGCAGGATTTGCTGTCTTTCCTTTCCTTTACTGATATTGCTCTGTCTCATCATTAAGGTGTTGTAGCTTGGTGTGAAACAGCAAGATTGACATTGTGGTCACCACATTGGAGCAAGCTTCTCTTTCTGTGATTAATGTCAATGCTGTTGTGCTTCAAGGAGAACTTCAGATTGTCATTGAAGCAGCAGACGCACGCACGCGCACACACACACACACACACACATACACACACTCCCCCCCCACCCCCCCACCGTGTTTGCGAAAACAGGGCCTGGTGGGACGATACTACTTGGCCATTTGGATACTGTACCACTGTACCCAGTCCATGACAGCTGATATTGAAAGCCTTTTGCCTGAATGCTGTGCGATTGGTTTCAAGATGGACATTAGCATTTGGACAATGGTTCTCCCCAAAATGAATCTTAAGATTCCTATCCACAATATCCAAATCAACCCCACTACCTTCATCAGCCTTTCTGTTCCATGCTATTTTTTTGTTTGGCCTCTTACTCTTGTTCTAAATATAGATTAAATGAATTTCTATCCCCTCCCAATGCTGCTAAAACTTTTGGGATTAATAAATGTGAGATGACATGATGGCTTTGGGATGTATTAAATGAAGCTTTTGAAAAGTGGCCAATCCTTTAATCCTCGACCATGTTTGTGTAGAGTAGATATGTTACTAATCCAACATCAAATGGGAATTTGAGAGATGAAAAGTTCATGCAGCAAGATGAAAAGTAATTAGCAATTTAGCTTTGTTGTACATCTCCCAAGAATAGGAAATATTTGACACCAGTTTATATGGTGCATGTTTTTGGTGTGTGAGTGGATCATCTTTGAGAGTGTTTCATGATATTTTTCAAAATTTATTCTTTCCTGGAATGTGGGCATCACTTGTCCATCCCAAATTGACCTTGTGAAGGTGGTGGTGAATTGTTGCCTTGAACTGCTGTGGTCCATAACAATGAAAAATGTGCCAAGATTCTGACCCAGCGACAGTCTCGGAATGATGATATATTTCCATCTTAAGATGATGTATGATTTGGAGGGGAACTTGCAGATGGTATCCCCATGTGTCTGCTGTCCTGATCCTTCTAGGTGGCAGAGGTCACAGGTTTGGAAAGTGCTATCGCAGGAGCCCTGGTGATTTCATGGAATCGCAGAACTGTTTCGGTGCACAAGGAGGCCATTGGGCCCATTGTGTCTGGACCAGCTCTCCAAATGAGCATTATGGTGAGGTATCATTCCCCTTCTTTTCCTCATACCCCTGCACGTTGTTTTGCTTCAAATAATCACTGGAAGCCCCTTGAATGCCCCAATTGAACCTGTCTCCACCACACAGGGGCAGCATGGTGGCACAGTCATTCACACTGTTTCCTCACAGTGCCAGGGACCAGGGTTCGATTCCTGGCTTGAGTCACTATCTGTGCAGAGTCTACACGTTCCCCCTATGTCTGTGTGGGTTTCCTCCGGGTACTCAGGTTTCCTCGCACAGTCCGAATGATGTGCTGGTTAGGTACACTGGCCGTGCTAAATTCTTCCTCGGTGTACCCGAACAGGCTCCGAAGTGTGCCGACTAGGGGGTTTTCATAGTAACGTCATTGCAGTGTTAATGTAAACCTACTTGTGACACTAATAAATAGACTTTAAATTAGACTGCTTAACCAGGTTCCATTCTGGGAGGAGCTAGCCCCACCTCAGTGTGGCGACTAGGGGATTTTCACAGTAACTTCATTGCAGTGTTAATGCAAGCCTCCTTGTGACACTAATAAATAAACTTTAAATGTAAACTTACAGGCAATGTATTCCTGATCCAAGCCACCTGCTGTGTGGAAAAGCTTTTGTCCTGAATACAATCTAGGAATTTGTGCTTTGTAATGTCCGAGTGTTTTCGACGTCTTTGCACAAATGAAAAAAACGCAGTTTACACAAAGAGATTCAAAGTGACAAACAACAGGTTAAATGAGACATTCTCCACACAGAACAGGAAGTGAAATTAAACGTCAGCCTGTGAAACACCCCAACGACAGCAACACCAAATCATGTGATCAGCTCTGACAGCAATCACACAGCAACTTAAATATATATCATCCTTTATTCCTGTGGTCATGACAACCAATTACTACAATGTTATATAAGAATACAGAACAAAGAAAAGTACAGCAAGGACCAAGCCCTTCAGCCCTCCAAGCCCATGCTGATCTAATGCCCTAACTAAAAAAAACCTTCTACCCTTATATACATATTGGATCAATAATACTTTAGACACAGTACTATGCATCATTAATCATTATACACAGCCAATAAGAATGTTGATTAGACTGTTCCTCTTTGTGCATGACATTTTTTAGAAGAGTGATTTGGAACTTCAGTAGACTTGGAGCTAATTCTGTATTATTCTTACTCAGCATAGCAGAGACAGAATCATCAGGCAATTCAGATACCACTAAATCTCCCACAGTCATATTCATAGTACTAGGGACTAAAGAAGTGCTCCAGAAATTGCTATTTCTGGAGATGATTCCGAGAAATCATTTCAAGATGGCACAAAATTGGTCAGCATGGTGTTGCCAAACTAGTTCATCTTTTGTTTGAACTGTGTAAGAAATTGGACATGTTTTTTCTCACACTACGGCTGGTATCCATTTCTCACTCGTGGCATAATAGTGCACTAACTAGTTCTTACTGTGCCTACCCCAGTCCAACGCCAGCATCTCCGTGGCATAATAACATGCAATCTTCTTATGAAATGAGCATTGTTTTGGATTCACTCCTTAGAATCATACAATCCCTAAAGTGCAGAAGGAGGCCATTCGCCCCATCTTGCCTGCACCGACAACAATTGCACCCAAGCCCTATCCCTGTAACACCAAGCATTTACCCCACTATTCCCCCCAATACTAAGGGGTAATTTAGCACGGCTAATCCACTTAAGCTGCACATCTTTAGACTGTGGGAGGAAACTGGAGCCCCTGGAGGAACACACGCAGACACGGGGAGAATGTGCAAACTCTACACAGGCAATGACCTGAGGCCGCAATTGAACTCATGTCCCTGGAGCTGTGAGGCAGTAGTGCTAGCCACTGTGCCACTATGTCATCTTGCAACTTGAGACTGTTGTTGACTTTCTACTATCTCCGAAGCTTCTGGAGGTAATAACAAATCAAGTGTAGTTCTCAACTGTCTCTTGGAGAGTAGCAATGCAGGTGAACTTTGGATAGCCGTATGAATTGTATTTCTACAAAGTGCCACAAAGCTATTCACACAATGTGAGAATGAACCTTGCTGGAGGGAGGGAGGGAGGCAAGATGGAGAAAAGGAAAACTGGAAGTGAGAAAGAAGGATGATAAAAATGGATGAACGAGATGAAAAGAAGAAACAATGAAATAAAATCAGCCTTCTGTATCCTCATTTACATTCCTTTTATCCAATTACAACCCCCCCATCCTCAGAGCATATATATCGTTTCTGATTTTCTTTGCTCTCGGCTCTGATGAAGGGTCGTCCAGATTCGAAACGTTGGCTCTATTCTCTCTCCACAGACGCTGTCAGACTTTATCTTGAGTTTCACTTGAACTCCCTTCATCGAGCCAAATGCCTCTTCAAATCCACACATTTGTATTTATCTAGAAGGCGTTTGTAGCTCTGTTTTGGCGTCGACCAGTCTGTTGACAGCACTCCAGTTAAGCTTTATCTTCTCCAACCACGATCTCCCAGACGGAGCTGGAAAATTACCACAGGCCACACGGAGAGAGAACTCTGCTGTTTGTCTACTCATGGCTGACCAGATCGTGGTCTGTCTTCACTTTCCATTCTGCCCCACCAACCCCCCCAACCTTGTAGATGAAAAATCTGTCTAACTCAGCCGAGAATATATTCAATAACCTGAACCCTCTGAGAGTAGAAATTCCTCCTCGCAAAATCAGAATCAGGGGAGGCACTGGCCCAGTGGTATTATCACTAGGTTATTATTCCAGAAACTCAGCTGATGTTCCGTTTTCAAATCCCGCCACAGCAGGTGGTGGGTTTGGAATGCAATAAAAAAAATCTGGAATTAAGAATCTACTGATGACCATGAAACCATTGCTGATTGTCGGGAAAACCCATCTGGTTCACTGATATCCTTTAGGGAAGGAAATCTGCCGTCCTTACCCGATCTGGCCTACATGTGACTCCAGGGCCACTGCAATGTGGTTGACGCTCAACTGCCCTCAGGCAAATAGGGATGGGCAATAAATGCTGGCCAGCCAGTGATGTCCATGTCCCACGTATGAACTTCCAAAAAAATCCCTACCATGCAGAAGCATGGCCCATCAGGTCTGTATCGACCCTCTGACAGAGTAACTTATTTTTATGTTTTAGATTTATTCATGGGACATGGGCATTGCTGGCTGGCCAGCATTTATTGCCCATCCCAAGTTGCTGTCTGAGAGCAGTTGAGAGTCAACCACATTGCTGTGGCTCTGGAATCACGTGTAGGCCAGAAAGGGTAAGGACGACAGATTTCATTCCCTAAAGGACATTAGTGAACCAGATGGGTTTTTCTGAAAATCTACAATGGTTCCACGGTCATCAGTAGATTCTTAATTCCAGATTTTTTAATTGAATTCAAATTCCACCATCTGCTGTGGTGGGATTTGAACCCAGGTCCCCAGAACATTAGCTGAGTTTCTGAATTAATAGTCAAGCAATAATATCACAAGGCCATCACCTTCCCTTGCCCAGGCTTTAGTCATTTTTTGGAAAATTTCTACCCAGATTATTCATTCAAAGTCTCTGCCATTTCCTTATTCCCCATTATTAATTCCCCAGTCTCACCACTGAAAGGACTTGCGCTTACTTTAGCTACTCTCTTCCTTTTTATATGCTTGCAGAAGCCCTTACTGTCTATGTTAATTATATTTCTTGCTAGTTTACCCTCATATTAGAATTTCTCCCTCTTTATTATGTTTTTAGTCATTCTTTTTTGGTTTCTAAAACTTTCCCAAACCTCTGGCCTCCCACTAACCTTTGTAACACTATACACCATTTCTTTCAAGTTGACACCATCCTAAGCCGCAGATCTTCTCCAGGGTCTTTCTCGATGCGACAACTTGCAAGGCTCCTTCAACAGCACATTCCAAACTCATGACCTCCACCTGCTACAAGGACTAGGACAACAAACATAAGGTAAGTTCCAAGTCACTCACAGATTCATAAAATCCATACAGTGCAGAAGGAAGCCATTTGGCCTAACCAGTCTGCACCAGCTCTCCAACAGAGCATCTTACTCAGGCCCTATCCCCTTAACCCTACATATTTACCCCACTAATTCCCCTAACCTACACATCTTGAGACGCTAAGGGGCAATTTAACATGGCCAATTCATCTAACCCACAGATCTTTGGACTGTGGGAGAAAACCAGAGCACCCGGAGGAATCCCACACAGACACGGGGAGAATGAACAATCTTCACACTCAGTGACCCGAGGTTGGAATTAACCCGAGATCTGGCACTGTGAGGCAGCGGTGCTAACCATCATCCTGACTTGGAAGTATATCGGTCGATTCTTCACTGTCGCTGGGTCAGAATTCTGAAACTCCCTCCCTAACAGGCGCTAGACTGTGACGACTAGGAGATTTTCACAGTAACTTCATTGCAGTGTTAATGCAAGTCTACCTGTGACACTAATAAATAAACTTAAAACTTTAAACTAATAGCACTGTAGATGTACCAACATGGTACGGTGCCACAGTGGTTAGCATTGCTGCCTCACAGTGCCAGGGACCCAGGTTTGATTCCTGGCTTGGGTCACTGTCTGTGTGGAGTCTGCACATTCCCCCTGTGTCTGCGTGGGTTTCCTCCAGATGCTCTAACTTCCACAGTCCAAAGATGCGCTGGTCATGTTGATTGGCCATGCTAAATTAACCCTAGTGTTAGATGGCTAGCAGGGTAAATATTGAGGGGGGGGTGCGGTTTGTGGTGCCTGGGCGAGGATTGTGGTCAGTGCAGACCCGATGGGCTGAATGGCCTCCTTCTGCACTGTGGGGATTCTATGACGCACCTCAGGTTCAAGAAGGCAGCTCACCACCACCTTCTCCAGGGTAAATAGGGATGAAAAATAAATGATGGCCCAGCCAGCGCTACCCACATCTGTAAGAAAATATTTAAAACTATCCTCTGTCCTGTACAACACGTCCAGTTCCTCTTTGGCTGTCGGATATTACAGAGGGCAGTCATCAGGACCCTGCAGAATGCTGCCCCGTTCCCACACAGCTCTCATTATTTCTGGTTTAATCCTGATAAATTGTTTGCCAAGAAATTTTTATGCTTGGATCAGGAATTCTATTTGCTGTGGATAAGGGATTTATTTTTTTGTTACCAATCTGTAAATCTCTCTCCCATTCAATCAGCAACTCTGTGTCTGCAACAAAAGAGCACTTTATTATCAAAAAAGTCACAGCTTTTCCTCACTACAAATTTTTTTGATTACTGGCTAAAAACTGAGGATTCAGGGATTTGATGAGGGATGGGAGGTTAAAGCCAGGACAAAGTGAGCCAGATTCCCCCGAGACTGGCCTTTCACTGCTGCAGCCTGCGTTAAAACGCAGAGGTTTAAACCTTCAGGCACCCCACCTTACCCCACCCACCCCACTCCCTGTTCTGATGCAACCCAAATTGTCTGTAACTGCTAATCCCCCTCACCGCGGGATCTCTCACACAGCGGGAGGCAGGCCTGGGGAAAATAGTGCACCAAAGCTGCTGGGAGGGTTGTCCTGACTTTGGTACAGAGGTGGTGGGGGTGGAGGGTGGTGGGGGGGGAGGGTGGGGGGGGTGGTTGCCAGGTTGTCAGGTGAGCGTAAAGGTGCAGAACCCACTAGGCAGTCACATCTCAGCCTTTACAAACTGTGCCAGGTTCAGATTCTAACTCACTCCCCAGAAATGCTTGCCAAGCCTGGTTCACATCTAGGAACCCTTTGTGGACACTGGCACAGTCTGAGGAATCCCCTGTGTGTTGGCACAATCCTAGGAACCCCCCTGTAAATGTCGACACAATCCTAGGAACCCCCATGACAAAGGGTCACCTGGACTCGAAACATCAGCTCTTTTCTCTCCTTACAGATGCTACCAGACCTGCTGAGATTTTCCAGTGTTTTCTGTTTTGGAACTCCCATGAATGTTGGCATAATCTTAGGGATTCCCTGTGAATATTGGCACAATCCTAGGAACCCCCTGTGAGTATTGGTATAATCCTAGGAACCCCCTGTGAGTGTTGGCACAATCCTAGGGACCCCCTGTGAGTGTTGGCACAATCCTAGGAACCCCCTGTGAGTGTTGGTACAATCCTAGGGACCCCCTGTGAGTGTTGGTACAATCCTAGGAACCTCCTGTGAGTGTTGGTACAATCCTAGGGACCCCCTGTGAGTGTTGGTACAATCCTAGGGACCCCCTGTGAGTGTTGGTACAATCCTAGGGTCCCTCCCTGTAAATGTTGGCACAATCCTAGGTACCCCCTGTGACTATTGATACAGGATGGAACTGAAGGGGGACATTCAGATCCTCAAGTGTTCCTCAACTCAATGAGATCATGATTAATCTGCAGGCCAACTCCATATACTGACCATCACCACATACCACTTAATGTCTTTGTGCACACAGGTGCAGTCAGTGACCATTTCCAATAAGAAAGAATCTGACCATCTCCCCTTGGCATTCAATCACATTACCACCAACATCTTTGGGGGTTACCATTGACCAAAAGCCGAACTGAACCTGCCATATAAATACTGTGGCTACTGGAGCAGGTCAGAGGAAGAGAATCCTGTGATGAGTAACTCACCTCCTGATTCCCCAAAGCCTATCCATCGTTTACAAGGCACAAGCCAGGAGTGTGATGGAATACTCTCCACTTTCTTGGATGAGTGCAGCTGCAACAACACTCAAGAAGCTCAACACCGTCCAGGACAAAGCCCCACTTACCACTTTAAAAATTCAATCCCTGCACCACCGACACACAGTGCCGGCCATGAGTGTACCATCTACAAGATGCACTGCAGCAACCCACCAAGGCTCGTTAGGCAGCCCCTTCCAAACCCATGACCACTATCAACTAGGACAAGAGCAGCAGATACTTGGAAACACCACCACCTGGAAGTTCCCCTCACTCACTTGGAAATATATCGCCATTCCTTCACCGTCGCTGGGTCAAAATCATGGAACTCCCTCCCTAACAGCACTGTGGGTGTACCTACACCACGTGGACTGAAACAATTCAAGAAGGCAACTCACCAAGGGCAATTAGGGATGGACAATAAATGCTGGTCTAGCTGGTGACACCAATATCCGGTGGTTGAATGTTTAATAAAAACCAAGCAATCTCAGTTTCAAATTTAACAATGGATCTGGTGTGATTCACAGGAGCGAGTTCCTCAGTTCTACCAGCCCCTGTGTCTGGAATAGTTTCCTCATTTCACTCTTGACAGGCCTGGCTGTCATTGAATGACTTTGCACCATAATCCCAGACTCCCCGATTGGCAGATCCATCTACCCGATCAATTGCCCTTCACATTTTGGAAACTTAACTCAAATCATCCCTGAACCTTTAAAATTCCAGGAATGTTTATCCTCAGGTGTTGAATCTCTCCTTGCCGTTCCCCTGGAGACCCACTGTCATCCTCTCTCCATTCAATATATCCTTCCTAAGAGGTGGTTCCCAAAAAGATGCAAAATAACTCTAGGTGTGATCTGATCAGGGTTTTGTATATCTGAAGCCAGGATTTCTACCCCCTTGTATTCTAGTCCTCTCAATTTAAAGGCTAACATCAGCATTTTGAATTATCCTCTGAACAATTAATGTGGAGATGCCAGTGTTGGACTGGGGTGGGCACGGTAATAAGTCTCACAACACCAGGTTAAAGTCCAACAGGTTTATTTGGTAGCACGAGCTTTTGGACCACTGCTCCTTCATCAGGTGAGTGAAGGAGCGGCACACCGAAAGCTAGTGGCTTGTGCTACCAAATAAACCTGTTGGACTTTAACCTGGTGTTACGAGTCTTCTTAATGAGCAACTGGTGATCTTCTACCTGGTCCCTCTGGGCACTGCACTGTAGGAAGGATAGGATCACAGACTCCCTACAGTGCAGAAGGAGGCCATTTGACCTATCGAGTTTGTACTAACTCTCTGACAGAGTATCTTATCAATCCCTCTCCCCCACCCTCTCCCTGTAACCCCACACGTTTACCATGGCTAATCCATGTAGCCTGTACATCTTTTGGAGTGCGGGAGAAAAGCAGAGCAACTAGACCAAACCCAAGCAGACATGGGGAGAAACTCCACACAGTCATCTGAGGCCGGAATTGAACCTTTGGCCCCTGGCCCAAGAAACAAGGAAATGGCACTAAGTTATGGCGATTGTTGGGATAGCCAGTGCAGGCACGATGGGCCAAATGGCCTCCTTCTGCACCGTAACAATTCTGTGATTCCCACTGTTTCAAGCTTTCTGCATTTAGAAAGTGCCCTCTTCTATCTATTTCCGTCTGAAGTACACGCCCTTATACTTCTCTCCAATGACATTCATTTGCCCCAGTTTTGTCCATTCGCTTCCACCTATGCCGTTTACAACACCATTTCGGGAGAACAGCAGGGGGAGATCTTGCCGGTTTCCCAATCGATATTTATCCCTCAACCAACATCAGGGAGCAACCGTCTATCTGGTCAGAATCACGTTCCTGTTTGTGGGAATGCTGTGCGGGATTTGCTGCTGCGTTTTTTTACATAACAATAAGCAGATATCCTGTGGTCACGAGGGTGCTTTATAAATAGTAGAGGGGTGATGAGATGAGTAGGGCCAGCTAGGTACATAAAAGGAGATTTTCACATGGGCGCCACGGGGCATGGATGAGGCGTCAACACTTTGTATCTGTCTTTACCAAGAAAGCAAGTTGTTGCGATCTGGAGTATGCTGCCTGTGAGGGCGGTGGAAGCAGACTCAGTTTAACTTTCAAAAGAGAAATGGAGAATTAGCTGAAAAGGAATTGAAAACTTTCAGGCTGATGGAGAATCCACTAATTGGAAACCCCTTTTAAAGCTCCAGCACAGGTTCAATGGGCCGAACGACCTCTTTCTGTGCCAAATGACTGCATGACTGCAAGAAAGCACCAGGAGCCCGGGTTCAATTCCCGGCTTGGGCCGCCGTCTGTGTGGAAGCTGCACATTCTCCCCGTGTCTGCGTGGGTTTCCTCCGCACGCTCCGGTTTCCTCCCACAGTGCAGTGAAAGACGGGCTGCTTAGGTGCACTGGCCATGTTAAGTTCTCCCTCGGTACCTGAACAGGCAACGCAGTGTGCCACCTAGGGGATTTTTACAGTAAGTTCATTGCAGTGTTAATGCAAGCCTACTTGTGACCCTAATAAATAAACTTTAAAAACTTTGATCAAAAGAGGAGAGAAAAGAGTTGATGGTTTTGTCAAAGGGTCATCTGGACTCGAAACGTCAGCCCTTTTCTCTCTGTACAGATGCTGCCAGACCTGCTGAGATTTCCCAGCAGATTCCAGCATCCGCAGTAATTCGCTTTTATGTAAAAACTTTAAAATCATTTTCTAAGTTTCTGCATGATGTGCAATTTCTCTCATTACCACTAGATGCCAGCATTTACCACCATACTGGATGATTCTTTGAACAAGATGACAATCCTTAGACAATCCTTTGGGATTGAGGATAACCTGCTCCCAATCGGCATTTCCAATACATGGCGGTGGCAGCGAGTGAATTCACCTTTAAAATTCCACCAAACATCCAGGGAAAATCAATCACGGCGATAAGTACGTGGGATGGAGAGGATCAGATTCTCCAAGGTTGTCCACAGCTGGGATTCTGCAGCCTGCTGCGGTGAATGGAGATTGGGCTGAGGGCCAAGTTCTCTGGCGGAGTGTGAACAGCCAGGGAATTCCAGCTACCGGGCTTACGAGAAGCTGCTCCTCCAATTACAGAGGCTGTCTCTCTGCTCTTGCTGCTCCTTGATCTGTGATTGGAGGAACAGCAAGGGAGGGAGGGAACAAAAGCTAAAATCCCATGGGATTCGGGGTAGGCTGGCCAGATGGGTACAGAAAGGCTTGGTTATAGAGACAGAGAGTATCAGTGGAAAGGTGTTTTTCAGATGGAGATCTGCAGCTAGCGGTGTTCCGCAGGGATCAGTGCTGGGATCTCTGTGGTTTGTAGTATGTATGAATGATCTTGTGGAAAATGTGGGTGATCTGATTAATGAGTTTGGAGATGACATGAAGATTGGAGGAGTTGCTGATAGTGCTGGGAAGTGGGGTAGTGCTGGGAAGTGGGGTAGTGCTGGGGGTGGTCAGAGAACACAACAGGATATAGATAGATTGGAGACTTGAGTTTTGACCAGGGGAATCACAGAGTTTTACAGCACAGAAAGAGGCCCTTCAGCCCATTGCATCTGTGCCAGCCACCATATTATTCATACCCCCATTTTCCAGCACCTGGTCTGTAGCCTCCTATGCTATGGTGTGGCAAGTGTTCATCTAAATGCTTCCTAAATGTTGTGAGGGTTCCTGCCTCTACCACCCTTACAGGCAGCGAGTTCCAGATTCTCACCACCTTCTGGGTGATAAAGTTGTTCCTCGCTTCCCCTCGAAATTTCCTGCTCCTTAACTTAAATCAATGGCCCCTGGTTATTGACCCCTCTGTAAGAGGTCTCACAACGCCAGGTTAAAGTCCAACCAATTTATTTGATAGTAAACTCACAAGCTTTCGGGGTTTGCCCCTTCAGACGAAGCTTGTGAGTTTGCTATCAAATAAACCAGTTGGACTTTAACCTGGTGTTGTGAGACTTCTTACTGTGTTTACCCCAGTCCAATGCCGGCGTCCCCACATCATTGACCCCTCTGCTCAAGGGAGAAGTTTCTTCCTATCCACCCAATCTCTGTCCCTCAGAAGTATTGCCGGTCATTGTGGGGGCAATGCAGAGCAGTGTCAAAGGCATGCTGGGGCTGACGAGGGTGGTGACAGGGATCTTGTGGGGGGGGTGGTGTGAAGGGTTGTGGGGGAGGGGTGGCAGTGCAGGGATGTGGGGACAGAGGCTGAGATCAGTGTGTGCATGGGACTGATTGGATAATGCTGGGAATTCACTCGGTTGATATTCAGTCGCCAGATTTTCAGCCGGAAACCCTTGTCCGAGTTCATCATTTGTTAAAGTTGAATTATTCAAACTCAAACGTGTCAGTTCTGAAACTTCCATAATCCCAACACCCGACTCAAATTCATTTACGGGACGTGGGGGGTCTCTGGGCCAGGCCAGTGTTTATTTTCCATCTCTAATTGCCCCTGGAGAAGGTGGTGATGAGCTGCCTTCTTGAATCGCAGCAGGTCCATGTGGTGTAGGTACACCCACAGTGCTGTTAGGGAGGGAGCTCCAGGATTTTGATCCAGCGACAGTGAGGGAATGACCCACATCCCATGAAGGAATAAGGAAAAGCTTGACTTTGAGAACCTCTCCCAGAATGAGACCAGAACAGAAAGGTTACAACTTGCAGGGAAAACAAGGAAGGCTGGAGCTCTTTGCTCAAGAAAAGAGAAAGGGTGATGCGATCTTCAAACAGGAAACTGGTTACCACTTGGCGGGGGGCCGGGGGGAGACCAAATCTAGAGCCGTACATATTTGATAATCCCTAATAAATTCATTAAGGAATTCAGTAGGAATCCTTTACTCAGAGGGAAGACATTGCAATGGAAGTCCAGGCTAATGTTCTGGAAACGTGAGTTCAAATCCCACCATGGCAGCTGGAGCAATTTAAATGAATTAATAATGAATTAATAGTTAGTCTCGGTCTATCTTTGGTTGTCAGAAAAGCTCATCTGGTTCACTCGTGATCGTTAGGGAAGGAAATCTGCCGTCCTTATATTCATAACATTCAGGGTTATGGGCCAAGTGCTGGTAAATAGGATTGGGTGGGATGTCGGTACAGACCTGATGGGCCAATGATCAGCCATGATTGTATTGGATGGCACAGCAGGCTTAATGGGCCGTGTAGCCTATTCCTGCTCCTGTTTGTTATGCTCTCTTATAGCTGTTGACTTATTGCCCTCCAAGCCTGTGCCACACATTGGTCCAACTAGACCATTCGTTTGTATCCCTCCATTCCCAGGTTGCTCATGTGACTATCCAGGTAATTCTTAAACGATGCCAGCATGTTTGCCTCCACCACCCTACTTGGCAGCACATTCCAGGCCCCCACCACCCTCTGTGTAAAAAACGTCCCTCTGATATCGGAGTAATACCTCACCCCTCTCACCTTGAGCCCGTGACAACTCGTGATTGTCACCTCCAACCTGGGAAAAAGCTTCCCACTATTCACCCTATCTATACCCTTCATAATTTTATACACCTCTATTAGGTCTCCCCACATTCTCCGTCTTTTCAGGGAGAACAACCCCAGTCTACCCAATCTCTCCTCATAGCTACGACCCTCCACACCAGGCAACATCCTGGTAAACCTTCTCTGCACTCTCTCCAAAGCCTCCACGTCCTTCTGGTAGTGCAGCGACCAGAATTGGACACAGTACTCCAAATGTGGCCTAACCAGTGTTCTATATGGCTGCAACATCAGACTCCAGCTTTTATACTCTATACCCCGTCCTATAAAGGCAAGCATACCATAAGCCTTCTTCACCACCTTCTCCACCTGTGCTGCCACCTTCAAAGATTTGTGGACTTGCACACCTAGGTCCCTCTGTGTTTCTATACTCTTGACGGCCCTGCCATTTATTATACAGCTCCCCTCTACATTAGTTCTTCCAAAATGCATCACCTCGCATTTATCCGGATTAAATTCCATCTGCCATTTCTCAGCCTATCTATATCCTGCTGTATTGTTCGACTGGAAGATAGCAAATGTTGTCCTTTTGTTCAAGAAGGGGAGTAGAGACAACCCTGGTAATTACAGATTACTGAGCCTTACTTCTGTTGTGGGCAAGTTTTGGAAAGGATTATAAGAGATAGGATTTATAATCATCTGGAAAGGAATCATTTGATTAGGGATAGTCAACACGCTTTTGTGAAGGGTAGGTTGTGCCTCACAAACCTTATTGAGTTCTTTGAGAAGGTGACCAAAGAGGTGGATGAGGGTAAAGCAGTTGATGTGATGTATGTGGATCTCAGTAAAGCGTTTGATAAGGTTCCCCTCGATAAGCTATTGCAGAAGATACAGAGGCATGGGATTGAGGGTGATTTAGCGGTTTGGATCAGAAATTGGCTAGCTGTAAGAAGACAGAGGGTGGTGGTTGATGGGAAATGTTCATCCTGGAGTTCAGTTACTAGTGGTGTACCGCAGGGATCTGTTTTGGGGCCACTGCTATTTGTCATTTTTATAAATGACCTGGATGAGTAGTAAATTTGGGGATGACACCAAAGTCAGTGAAGTTGTAGACAGTGCGGAAGGATGTTGCAAGTTACAGATAAGCTGCAGAGCTGGGCTGAGAGGTGGCAAATGGAGTTTAATGCGGAAAAGTGTGAAGTGATTCACTTTGGAAGGAGTAACAGGAATAGAGAGTACTGGACTAATGGTAAGTTACTTGGTAGTGTGGATAAGCAGAGAGATCTCGGTATCCATGTGCATAAATCCCTGAAAGTTGGCACCCAGGTTAATAGGGTTGTTAAGAAGGCGTAGAGTGTGTTAGCTTTTATAGGTAGAGGGATTGAGTTTCGGAGCCACAAGGTTATGCTGCAGCTGTACAAAACTCTGGTGCGGCCGCACTTGGAGTATTGCGTACAGTTCTGGTCGCCGCATTATAGAGAAGATGTGAAGCATTGGAAAGGGTGCAAAGGAGATTTACCAGGATGTTGCTTGGTATGGTGGGAAGGTCTTATGAGGAAAGGCTGAGGGACTTAAGGCTGTTTTCGTTAGAGAGAATGTTAAGAGGTGATTTAAAAGAGCCATATAAGATAATAAGAGGATTCGGTAGGGTGGACAGTGAGAGCCTTTTTCCTCGGATGCTGATGGCTAGCACGAGGGGACATAGCTTTAAATTGCGGGGTGATAGATTTAGGACAGATGTCAGAGGTAGGTTCTTTACTCAGAGAGTAGTAAGGGCTTGGAATGTCCTGCCTGCAACAGTAGTGGACTCGCCAACATTAAGGGCATTTAAATGGTCATTGGATAAACATATGGATGATATTGGAATAGTGTAGGTTAATGGGCTTTAGATTGGTTTCACAGGTTGGCGCAACATCAAGGGCCGAGGGGCCTGTACTGCTCTGTAAGGTTCTATGTTCTATATGAGAATTAGGGATATCATCATGTGAATTATTCATTCAGATAAGCAATCAGATCTAGAGTAAGAGAAGAAGTAGTGTGATTGATATTCCACTTCTCACACATATCCAGAAATGGCTAACCAATGAATTGTGAACCACTGAGCTCTCGAGCACACTAAATAAACTGAAAATAGCACTGAGAGTGCACACAGCAATGGTTCTTGGCGTATTGTGCAAAAATGGGACACTTGACAAATTGGTCGACAGTGACAGTGAAGTCAACGCTTTAAGGAGATCTTTCTTGGTGCTCAGCAGAAATTTATTCCGATGGTTAAAAAGGACCGTAGGAGGAGAGGTAATAAGCCGTGGATAATGAAGGAGGTGAAGGAAAGTGTTAAATTAAAAGCGGAGGCGTTTAGAGTAGCTAAGAATAGTGAGCGAGAAGAGGATTGGGAGAGGTTTAAATGTCAACAAACTTTGACAAAGAAGTTGATAAAGAAGGGTAGGAGAAACTATGAAGCTGGGCTAGCGCTTAATATAAAAAAGGATAGCAAGAGTTTTTATAAATATATAAAAAGGAAGAGGCTGGTTAGGGTGAACGTTGGACCCTTAGAGGATGAGAGGGGGGACTTAGTGGTAGGGGATGGGGAAATGGCTGAGGTCTTGAATAATTTTTTTGTTTCGGTCTTCACGGAGGAAGACGTGAATAATTTGCCAGGTGTTAGCGATGGAATGGTGGTAGGACTGGAGGGTCTCAATGACATTATTGTTACTAGAGAGGCGGTGCTCGACAGACTGGAGGGACTGATTGGGGACAAGTCCCCAGGACCGGATGGAATGCATCCGAGGGTTCTGAAAGAAATGGCAGAGGTGATAGTGGATGCCTTGGTGGTTATTTTCCAAACGTCGCTGGATTCCGGGGAAGTGCTAGAAGATTGGTCGAGAAAGTTGATCAAGTTTACACTCGGAAGCTTTCTGATGATGAGCACCCCTTGTACTAATGTTACGCTGTTGTTTAAGAAGGGTGCCTGGCAAAAGGCAGGGAATTATAGGCCTGTTAGTTTAACGTCTGTTGTAGGTAAAATGTTAGAATCCGTCATCAAGGAGGAAATAGCGAGGCATCTTGAGGGGAATTGCTTGATAGAGCAGACGCAGCACGGTTTCGTTAAGGGGAAGTTGTGTCTGACAAATTTATTGGAGTTCTATGAGGATGTGTCTAGGGCGGTGGATAGAGGAGAGCCAGTGGAAGTGGTGTTTCTTGATTTTCAGAAGGCGTTTGACAAGGTACCTCACAAGAGGTTATTGCAGAAGGTAAGGGGGCATGGAGTTGGGGGTAGGGTGTTAGCGTGGATAGAGGATTGGTTGTCAAATAGGAGGCAGAGAGTGGGGGTTAATGGGTGCTATTCGGATTGGCGGTTGGTGACTAGTGGAGTGCCCCAGGGGTCGGTGCTGGGGCCTCAGCTATTTACCATTTATATAGATGATCTGGAGGAGGGAACCGAGTGTATGGTGTCGAAATTTGCTGATGACACCAAGATTGGCGGAACGGCAAATTGTGCAGAGGGTGTGGAGAGTCTGCAGAAAGATCTAGATAGGCTGGGTGAATGGGCCAGGAAATGGCAAATGGAATTTAATGTTGGTAAGTGCGAGGTGGTCCACTTTGGTAGGAATAATGGTAGGAAGGATTATTACTTACGTGGCGAAAAACTGCAGCAGGCGACGGTGCAGAGGGACCTCGGGGTCCTTGTGCATGAGTCGCAAAAACCCAGCCTGCAGGTGCAGCAGGTGGTCAGGAAGGCTAATGGGATGCTGGCCTTCATAGCGAGGGGGATTGAATATAAAAGTAGGGAGGTCTTGCTGCGGCTGTATAGGGCATTGGTGAGGCCGCAGCTGGAGTACTGTGTGCAGTTTTGGTCGCCGTACTTACGCAAGTATATTTTGGCCTTGGAGGGAGTGCAGAGGAGGTTTACTAGGCTGATGCCGGAGTTGAGGGGGTTGAGCTATGAGGAGAGGCTGAATAAACTAGGCTTGTACTCGTTAGAGTTTAGAAGAATGAGGGGAGATCTCATTGAGACGTATAAGATGATGAATGGGATGGATAGGATAGAGGTGGAGAGGCTCTTCCCGCTCAGAAAGGACAGTAGGACTAGGGGGCACAGCCTCAAGATAAAGGTGGGGCGGTTTAGAACGGAGTTGAGGAGGAACTTCTTCACTCAAAGGGTGGTGAATCTCTGGAATTCTCTGCCCGTTGAAGTGGTGGAGGCTGCCTCGCTAAATATTTTTAAGACGCGGGTTGATGGGTTTTTGATAAGAGAGGGGATTAAGGGTTATGGGGAGAGGGCGGGAAAGTGGAACTGAGCCACGACAGATCAGCCATGATCTTATTGAATGGCGGGGCAGGCTCAAAGGGCTAGATGGCCTACTCCTGCTCCTATTTCTTATGTTCTTATAAACATGAAACAGGCTGGTTGTGATTTTGGGCTGAGGATGGGTAAGAACTTTATTTAGAATCAGTGAGTCTTGGTGCTGAAACTTGACATGCCTGACACTTCTTGACGATGACTTCAATGTCATCGTTCATACACAACCAATGAACTGTCTCCCTTATCTGAACAATGCTTCTGTGTTAGTGATGACATTGTTGAAGAATAGCAAGTCTCAAATATTCCAGAATGATGAGCTGCCTGCCTTTAGCAATGACTCCCCCTGGGAGATGCCTGGCTCACCCTGATAAGGCTGAAGGGGTCAGTGTGATAGTGAACATGCTACATTGAACTAGACCATGCTTTGATGGTGGTTTTCCACAGTTTCAGTTTGGAAAAACCCTTTACGGTTTCTTCTTGTAGCTGCTGGCATTAGCATCATGTAAAATGTACCAGATCAATGTGGAGAACATCTTCATGCTCAATGTTAATGAAGTGAACTTGTGGATCTAAAGATATCTCTTTTGTTCTTGCAGAGTCAGGCAATCTGCTCATTATATCTGCTGTGATCATCAAATTCGCTGGCTTGTAGCTAATGACTGGCTCCCAGTCATAACCCTGAGTCTTTCAGCGGCACAGCGGTTAGCACTCATCCTCACAGTGCTACAGACCTGGGTTCAATTCTGGCGTTGGGGTTACTGTCTGTGGAGAGTTTGCACATTCTCCCCACGTCTGCGTGGGTTTCCTCTGGGTGCTCCGGTTTCCTCCCATAATCCACAGACGTGCAGGTTAGGTGGATTGGCTATGCTAAATTGCCCCTTAGTGTCCCAAAATATATAGGTTAGGGGGATTACAGGGAACAGGTCTGGGTGGGATTATCCTTTAGTGTCGGGGATTACATGGGGTTGCAGGGATAGGGCCAGAGTGGGATTGTTGTTGGTGCAGACTTGAGGGGGCGAATGGCCTCCTTCTGTACTGTAGGGATTCTATGATTCTCGAGAGACGTTGTAATTGGCTAAATGATCTCCAGTGGCTCGTGGTCAGTCTCTACAACAAATTGTTTGCCACATTGATAGGTATGGAAATGCATTATTCTGAACACTGAAGTGAACGTTTCCTTGTTGGGAGCTGGCAGATTGTATTACTGATGGTGGTTTTGAAGCAAATGCAATCAGTTTGTCTTTTTGTTGTTATGCTTGTTCCCAGACCTTTCTGTGAGGCACCTATCCCTAGGGTAGTTATCTCCCTAGGATTGTAAAATTGCTGTGTCAATGCTTCTGATAATAGTTTCAGTGTTTTGAGGATATATGCGGCCTTCTTGTCTCAGGAAAGACACAATTTTTCTCACCAATTCCCATGATGACAGTTTTTGAATGAAATTCTTGATTTGGTTTATTATTGTCACATGCTTTGGGATACAGTGAAAAGTATTGCTCCGAAGAGATGGAGACAAGAAATTAAAGAGACCGAGACATCTTTTTCTTATCTCGAGTTCGCATGGTGTTAATAACCTCTATTTGACTTGGATCAGGAGTTTGCTAGCACTGGAATAGATGGAACCAAACAAACTGTTCTGCACATTGATGTCACGTATCAGATTGTTGAACACCAATTCTTCATTAAGTGCTGCTGGCATCAATTAATGCAGATTATGGTCATATTCTTGCTTTGTACTTCCCACAACAGCTGCATCTTCTGCTATACGGAAGCATCCTGGTACAATGCAAGCACTGTGGTCCCTATGACAATCATAGAATCCTAGTGAGAGAGGCCATTCGGCACATTGAGTCTGCACCAACCACAATCCCACCCAGGCCCTATCCCCACAACCCCATGCATTTACCATAGCTAGTGCCCCTGATACTAAAGGACAATTTAGCCTGGCCAATCAACCTAACCAGCACATCTTTGAACTGTGGGAGGAAACTGGAGCACCCGGAGGAAACCCACACAGACATGGGGAGAACGTGCAAACTCCACGCAGCCAGTGACTCAAGCCGAGAATTGAACCCGGGTCCCTGGAGCTGTGAGGCAGCAGTGCTGACCACTGTGCCACTGAGTTGCTTGAAAGAGAGTCTGGCTAACAGACAGCCCAAAAGATAATCATTGAAAATAGTATTGTTCGAGTAAGCTCTCAGGACTTCGCCATGAGATGTATTGACCAGTAACTGTGTTTAGCATCAAGCTTTGAGAAGAACTTTCGCACCTCAAATCTTGGATATAACTTTTCTAACATGGGTATTTTGTAAGGGCAACATTTCAAAGTTGTGTTTAAATCTCAGGTCAAGGCATATTCTCAATGAACCATCCTGTTTTATAATATGTAACAGAGCTGCACAAATCAGTGTTTTCCTGTATTCTTCTCAATTCTATCTTTCTCCATTTTATCTCGCTCAATCTTCAGTCTGTTTTGTAAGTGTATGCTGCATTTTGTGGTGTAGGGAAGGCAATGGCCCAGTGGTAGACAATCAATCCAGAAACTCAGCTAATGTTTTGAGGATCCAGATTCAAATCCTGCCATGGCAGCTGTGGAATTTGAATTCGAGGAAAAAAAGATCTGGAATTAAGAATCTACTGATCCATGGAACCATTGTTGTCAGGAAAAACCCATCTGGTTCATTTATACCTTTTCAGGAAGGAAATCTGCTGTCCTTACCTGGTCTGGCCTACATGTGACTTCAGATCCACAGCAATGTGGTTGACTCTCAACTGCCCTCCAAGGGCAACTAGGGGCGGGCAATAAATGCTGGCCAGCCAGCAATGCCCATTCTTACAAATGAATAAATAAAATTGATGACACTCTCCTGCAAGTGTAAAGCTGCGGCTCCCTGGAAACTGCCAATCACATCAAAATATTTGGGATATTTTGATGTTAGGTGAACTGAGGTGATCAGTGTAGTTTCTGAGGTTGATTTGCCTGAACGATTGCATGAATTGTTCCACCCGTGGGGTCACGACCTGTAATCGCTGGGTCTTTAGTTTCTGTGACGGAGAGCATCTGTGATCCCAGGAGGATTGATTGTACTTGCATTCCAGGGCAATGAATCCCGTACAATCCCCATCCACCACCACTCTCCTTCTACTTCCTCCATGTAAAGGTGTAATATGGGCACCTGTATGGGTCCCAATTATATCTGTCTCTTTATGGGATATATGGAACGTTTCTTGTTCCAGTTCTACCCTGGTCCCCTCCCACAACTTTTTCATTGGTACATCAATGTCTAGAACATCTTCCTGCCTGGACCTGGAAAAATTAATCAGTTTCACTTCCATTCCTGCTCCTCTATCACCGTCACATGGTCCATCTCTGACACTTCCCTTTCTTGATTTCTCTGTCTCCATTTTTGGTGATAGATTGTCCACTAGTATCCATTACAAGCTGACTGACTCCCATAGCTACCTTGACTACAACTCTTTACACCCCACATCTTGTAAGGATCCCCTCTCTCAGTTCCTTTGCTTCCACCACATCTGTTCTGATGATGCCACTTTCCAAAATGGTGCTGCTGACATGTCTTCCTTCTTCCCTAATCGTGGTTTTTCACCCACTGTTGTTGACAGGGCTCTCAACTGTGTCTGACCCATACCTCCTGCCATTGCTCTTACCCTCTCCCTCCCAGAACCAGGATAGGTTCCCCTTTATCCTCACTTCTCACCCCACCAGCTTTCACATTCAAAGGATCATCCTTCTGCCAATTCAGTATGATACCACCACTCAACACATCCTCCCCTCACTCTCCCTTGTCAGCATTCTGCAGGGACCGGTCTTTCTGGGTCACAGTGGTCCACTCCCTTATCACACCCAACACCTCAGCCGCTGCCCACGGCACCTTCCCATGCAATCGTAGAAGGTGTAACACCTGCCCCATTACCTCCTCCCCGCTCACCATCCCAGGTCCTAAACACCCCTTTCAGGTGAAGCAGTGCTTCACATGCACCTCCATCAATCTGGTCTACTGCATTCGCTGCTCCCAATCGGTCTACTCTACATTGAAGCGACCAAATGCAGACTGGGCGACTGCTTTGCTGAACATCTTCAGTCCATCAGCAAGCAGGACCCAGATGTTCCTGTTGCTTGCCACTTCAACACGCCACCCTGCTCTCCTGTCCACCTGTCCGTTCTTAGCCTTTTGCAATGTTCTAGTGAACCCCAACTAAACTGGAGGAACAGCACCTCACCTTCCAATCGGGCACTTTACAGCTTTCCGGACTGAACATTGAGTTCAACAACTTCAAAGGATGAACTCTCTCCACCTCACTCCATTTCTATTTATTTCCTTTTGTTTCATCTCATTCATCCATTTTTATCATCCTTCTTTCTCATTTCCATTTTTCCATGCTCACTCTCCATCTTGCCCATAAACCCTCTCCCCCTTTCAGGGCCACTCCTGATCTCTTTGTACCTCTATTTGGCCATTCACACATTCTGATCACTTAATGGACACTTTCACCGTCTTTCTCACCCTTCTTCATTCCATTTCACTTCCCTTTGTTCAATTACAGCCCCCACCCTCATAGTATAAATCTCTTCTGATTTTCTTAGCTCTGACAAAGGGTCATCCAGACTCGAAACGTTGGCTCTATGCTCTCTCCACAGATGCTGTCAGACCTGTTGAGATTTTCCATCATTTTCTGTTTTAACTTCATTGCAATGTTAACGTAAGCCTACTTGTGACACTAATAAACTTAAAGTGTTGTCGATTGTCAGAAAAACCCATCTGGCTCACTAATGTCCTATAGGGAAGGAAATCTGCCATCCTTACCTGGTCTGGCCTACATGTAAGTCCTGAGCCACAGCAATGTGGCTTAAGCTCAACTGCCCTTGGGAACTAGGGACGGGTAATAAATGCTGGCCAGCCAGCGGTGCCCATGTCCCACGAATACATAAAAAAAGTCAAAGAGAACCGAATCTCAAAATAAATTTAAAACATCAAAACAAAGTGTGATTAAAAGAATTGATAACGTACTCCAATCCCTATACTGTACACCGAGCATGGAAGGTTTGATGGCTTCGGCAGACACCACTTCCTCCCATCCCAGGGACACCCAGCGGTGAATACATCCGCAGAGGAAGAGCAGGCATACAGGATAGATGGCCCCCTTAATGTCCAGCTTGGCTAGGCCAAGTAGCAGGTTCACGAGGAAGCTCCCCTCGCTTCCCACCTTCTCCACACCAGGTGCCCGGATATCAGGAGCGTGGTGCTGTAGTGCAACCAAAAATAGAGAGATCTTTCAGAAAGTTAAACGGTAATCCTCAGGATGTTGATGGTGAGGGAATTCAATGCTGGTAATGCCATTGAATGTTAAGGGAAGATGCTTGAATTGTCTTGTTGGAGATGGTCATTGCCTGGCACACATTGCCTGGGGTAGTTATAGGACTGATGTCAGGGGTAGGTTCTTTACCCAGAGGGTGGTGAGGGACTGGAATGCCCTGCCAGCTGCAGTTGTAAATGCGCCTAGTTTGGGGGCGTTTAAGAGATCTGTGGATAGGTTTATGGACGAAATGGGATTGGTTTAGATTAGTGGGTTAGTGTTTTTTTTTAAAAAGCTGGTCGGCGCAACATCGTGGGCCGAAGGGCCTGTTCTGCGCTGTAATGTTCTATGTTCTACACGTCAGCCCAAGCTTGAATGTTGTCCAGGTTTTGCTGTATATGAGCACAGACTGCTTCAACATCTAAGGAGTCGTGAATGACACTGTACACGGCGATCATCAATGAACATGTTCACTTCTGATCTTACGATGGAAAATCATTGCTGAAGTGTTTGGGCCTCAGACAGAACAATGCAAATGGATTTAAGGGTAAGCATGAGGGAGAAACAAATTGAAGGATGTGTTAACAAAATGGGGTGGGAGGAGAATTGTGTATAACATAAATACAAGCTGGGTCTAACAGTTTGATCTGAAGCATATAGCTTCAGATGTGGGATGTTTCATTTCCATCTGGATTAGTAAATTAACATCTCAGACAAAAATGTGACTCGAAGCAAAGTAGCAAGGCCTCAGTACTGCAGCGAAGTTCAGTCAGACAGCTTGTAAAATATTCAGGAGTTATGTATACCCTGTATAACACAAAGATGGTAACAGTGTACCTGCTCCAGCTGCAGACAACTCTTGACCAAGTCCTGGCTCCTGTTGCTACCCAGGTAATGAATGGATGTATAGCTGGATATGTAGAGGTTGCCCCATGATAGCCTGGGTCAGGTTTGACAGATCAGTGGCCTGCCTCCCTCGCTTCTCTAAGCTCCTAGTCACAAGTGCATGAGGATAGGGTGTGCGAGGTGCAGAGGTTGCAGGTCAGAAAAGGTGAATGCACAGATGGAATACAATTTCTTTACAAACAGGATGTTCAATAATCCAAATTATGGACGCTACAGAACTACAAGATGTTACATTCACCGATGGATGTTTGGAAAATGGATTGAATGAAGAGTATGAGATGAATCTTAAAAATTAGAGTAAAAATTAAGAGTTATAGAACCCCACAGTGGAGAACGAGACCATTCGGCCCATCAAGTCTGCACCACCAATCCCACCCGGGTCCTATCCCCACAACCCCACATATTTACCCCCTAATCCCTCTAACCTACACATCCTGGGACATTAAGGGGCAATTTAGCATGGCCAATCCACATTATCCACACACCTTTGGATTGTGGGAGGAAACCAGAGTATCCGGAGGAAACCCATGCAAACAGAGAACGGGCAAACTCCACACAGATTATGTGCCAAACTGGGAATCGAACCTGGGACCCTGGCGTTATGAGGCAGCAGTGCTAACCACTGTACCGCCCGAACAGCAGGTTATCCAGGAATGATTTCAGTCGTGATATCATTCAGTGTTGTCATGATCTCTCCTGCAAGAAGTTGTTGAGGGTTTATTGAACACAAAAAACTTAACAATTTCACTATATAGCAAAGGATATTAAGGGATATGGGGGAAAAAAAAATCAGATAAATACAGATCAGCTGTGATTTAACAGAATAATGCAACAGGCTTGAGCTATGAATAATCTGATGTGTATATAAATAATGGTCTTTTGCTGTCTGAACGCAAAGAACACACATCTGGTGTGCACTTGATCTAAGTGCCTTTAATCATGGCCCACGGGTAAGAGAGGTGTTGAGCTGTCTGCGAAAAAGTAAGGAATTTCCCAGGTTTTCACCCATTTCCTACGTTCCAAAAATGATTCCACTTCAAACAAAATAATTCACTGCTTCTCACGGGCTTTGAGATGTCCTGAGGCTATGAAAGGCTCCAGATAAATGCAAGTTCTTTAAATCGTAATGCTTTAATTGTAAATCCCTTAGTGGGCTGCATTAGAGCACAGGATGGCTTTTGCTTTCTTATCTTTCATTACCCAACCTCAGTTAAAAAAACTAAGCCAAGGGTGAAACTTAGCATTTCAGACATCCCCGACCTCAGCCGAGAATCCATCGTCGCACCAGGTGACACTTCCTTTTAGCTCCAGCAAGCTTCCTAATTGAAGCTAATATCGCACCATTAACTGGGGACCTTGTTTAGATTACATGGATGCCTTTCATTCCCCTCAGCAGCCATTACAGAGATGTGATCTTTTAATCACTATTTCCATAGCCTGGTTCGAACACTGGTCCCTGGAGGACAGAAACTTGTTTCTTGGCCTCCTGGATAGGTTTTCAGTTGAACTCAAGTCCACGTGACCGTGCAGACTTCAGCAGCTTGTCTGATTCAAAAATACCCAGGCTTCAACTTTATTTGATTGTTTTGATTTGACAGGAAGGACTCAATAAGGACCTGGAAAGTCATAACTGCGCCTGAAATCTACTCAAAAGTCTGAAATCACCCAACTAAAATGTCAACTATTTTATTTAATCACTGGAGTCTAACTCCTGCAATTTACCAGTGGTAATAATTCATTAAAACTGTACAATTTATTGTGCTTTTCATCAAAGTCCTTTAGATTTTATTTAATTTGGACCAGATATGAAACTACTGTATTTAAGATCTCAGTTATATGTCATCATACAGCATTCTAATTCAGTGAATCTCAGTATTAGCATTTACAAAATGAGACCAGGGAAAGCCTTGAATAAATAGTTTACAATCCATTAAATACAATTCAAGTTATACAGAGAAAACCGAACCTTGTGCATTTTATAATCAAAGTTACTGTACTTTTTTTTAGAAAAAGCTCTTTTCAATATTTTTTTTCTCTAAAAAGTAAAAATGCATTGCAATGTATTCAAGTGAAGCCTGAGAATAGAAGCTCAATTCACATAGCATCAATGTGTGGTCAATCAATGGCTTTTCTGAAGCATTAAATTAGCCACTAGTCCAAACTTCTGCTGGTCCATCTGATCCACCATCGCCTAAGTAACAGGTAGATGAGCATTGCTGGTAATTTAAGCAAGAATATTGTATTTTGTTCATATGGCATTCCAGAGAGAGGACAGCTTAGCTGAAGTATCACCGCCTGTTTCATTCTGATTGGAAAGGTGCACACACAAAAAAATCAGCACATGTTGCAGCCACAACACATTGCAGCCGTGTCTCACACAGGTCAAGACACCTTTTGTTTCATCAACTGGCAGCTCAGATCTTTACTGTTGCAATGACACATTCGCAGAGACTGGAAAACCCTTTGCCCACTTTGGGAGGTCTCGGAATGAGCTGGGGAACTGGAACATTTGCAATAGATTGTGACCAGAAAAACAGCGATAGCCTGGACAGAGGGCAGAAAGCAGCAGGGTAGCGTGAAGGGAAGATTAGCATTGGCAAGTACTGCAGCTAAGTGTCAACAGAAAGCAGTGTGCATTCCGGTGGTTAGCCCCCTTGAAGAAAGGGCAGAATTAATTAATTCACACACGTCCAAATCCCCTCCTGCACTTCGCAGGGAAGTCAGTTAATTGTGTTTGGCAGGGATCCTTCCAATCTGTTCTCTGTTGACATATCATATCCTTCTTCGCATTTGGAACGAAAGCTTGGGCAACTGCAGCACGTCTGACTTTAGGTGAGGCATCTGAAAGCCTGTGTGAGACTTCAAGTTTCAGAGCCTTCTCCACTGCAGCAGGCAATGGCAGCATTAAATCTGAAATTCAACTGAGCCAGAGGAAGTGACAGCGATGCGAATTTTTATTACAGATGGACATTAGAACCATTAGCACGTTCATTAGATCCATAAGCGACAGTGAGAATATCAAGCAGAAAAGCTCAAAAAGCTGGTGTGTTTCTCAGCAGAATAGAGAAAGTCATGGGGAAAGCTCCTTGAGACTTCCAAATTATTTTTAAGAGGTGTCAGAGTGAGAATGTTCCCACTGGTTTGCAAATTAATTGCAACGGCCGAGGGCCATCCCACAGGTTAAAAGAATGGTTTGCATACAGCAAGTCAAAGTATGGAATGCTTTACCATAAATAAGTATCAGGCAAATACTACTATTTAAAACAGAATCAAAAAGATAAAAATGGAATTGGATAATTATTTGAAGAAAATATGAATATAAAGAGGAAAATATCAACAAAATGGAAGGAGGGCAGAGCTAGCAACAGGATAGATTGAGGAATAATGTTACGATGATGTCCTGTGGCACTGCTGCTATAACAAACACAACTGTGTTTATTCTTACGTAATGGTCCCATTCACAATGCTACCTAGCAGCTGGAACCACCATGGAAATGTAGGCCGCACTCACGTTTAGCTTAATGCTAATTATTAAATAAGCTGTTCCCAATATCCAGCATGTGGGGAAGACAAATACCACCACAAAGTTCAGCTTCAAACTCTTCACCCTCTGCAAAAGGCTCTGAATGACAATTTCAGTCTTTGTTTTATTTTTTGAGATGAACTAAAGTTAGTGGCACAGTGCAGCTGTTGTCTATGCCCTGAATAGAACTGAACAGGGCTGTGTAGGAATGTTTTTCAATATGCAGAGTGCTCCAGAGACACGAGCGTTTTCATCAGGAACTAACCTCCAGGATTACTAAATGGACTGCCTGACACTCAAAACCTAGCGGCGTGTTTGGATAAATTTCTTTGGACTCAAGTCTCCAACCAATTTCAATATTGAAGCACTTGGCTAAATGCAGGAGTGTCAAATGCAACAGTCACGGCTGGTTACTGTTATTCATTTTGATTAGATAAAAAAGCAAGCAGCCATGGACACACAATCTCGATATACTCAATCACACTGCTTGTGCTAAATGAACTTTAACAATTTTTATGCATTAATTAATAAATTAGTAGCAGATGGTGTCAGTGTATTTACGATGCTTCCTCGATTACTGTTTATTGATTAGCTGTTAAAATGATGCACAAACGTGTTCAAATGCTTGACTTAAACACCATGGATGGTAACACCAGCAACATTATACAGAGACAGTGTCTGTCATCGCAGTCAATACAACTGGTCGAATAAACAGAAACCCTGTGATTAATCAGCAGCATAAACAAAATTTCAATGAGGAAGCGATGAGTTAAAATTGATGAAGACAAAATAAAGACAGTTTATTGCAAGCTGACTGCTCCAGACAAATTCTGTGATCAGTGAGGCAGCATCTGCCCAGGCTGTGCACAGAGCGCAGAGACCAGGACTGGATGGAGAAAGGATGGGGGAGGTGCTGACTATGTTTAGACAGGATGGGGGGGGCGGGGGGGGTGGTGAGGTGCGTGGAGTAGGTCTGGACATAGATGAAGGAGGAAGGTGGTAAGTCCCAGGCAAGTATGAGTGCATGTGCGCCAGTGCAGGATGGGGGCTGCTGCTAAGGGAAGGTCTAACACATTTTGTTACATGAATCAACACCCTCAGCAATCACTGAAGGTGTCAAAGTATCGCTTGCAAAAACCAAGAAGCTACAGCACGATGTGCAGTGTTGAATAAATTTGCGACAGTATTTCAAATATTAGTGCAGACAAAAGAATGCAAAGTTTTGCATTGCACGCCGGTAAATGGTTTGTTTGCAAGTCCATTTACCTGTAATTTATAATAAGGCACATTTTACTAAAATTTCTAGAAGAGTGATCCAGATTTTTCACAGAGCCAGGAAACTCTGTGCACTTCTAAAAATGGATTTACATTCCCAGCCTATTTCCCACATTCAATCTATGTCAGGGGGGGAAAGAGGACAAGGAATGATTCACAAAGCTGGAGTACCCAAACTCAGCAATGCCGAGTTCAGATAGACCCCATTTGCCTCTTTGCAAGGACTTTAATGCAGTGTGGACATCACAAATTGATGGGTTAGACACAAACATTCTTTTAAAGGGTGGATAAGGCCTGTATAACTCTCATTGTCTTAAGTTTATTTTTGAAGCTCCCCATTCTTTGTACTTTAACAAAAAAACAGGCTGTAACTGTCCATTAGAGTTAAAAATCCCGGCTTTGATTGACATGTGCATGTTAGAACAAAATTAGCATCTCTTCATGTAGATTCAATAGAGCTCTTCATTGACAATTTCCTTGGAGCTAGCATTGTCAACATGAATGTTTGGCTGAATTTCAAAAACCAAATTCATCACAGCAGGGAATTCAAAGTTCACGGACTGATTGACAATTTAAAGGGTTGGTTAAAGGATTAGCTATCTTTGGTGCGGAGTCTAAAAGTTTGTTTTTATACAAAATTAACCACGGAAGAAGATTTAAAAGCTTAGAATGGGTTTTATAAGTGGGAGTTCTTTTCACCATCAAGTAAAGGTAAAAGGTACAATCGCCATAGTCCCAGATGACCATAGGCAGCTGGTGGTGATTTTAATTTCAGGATCACCACAGTTCAGGTGAGGGGCAGGGTTGAGAAGACAGGCCCTCGTGAACAACTTCAGCTGGTAGGGGAATTGAACCTGCACTGCTGGCATCATTCAACATCACAAACCAGTTGTCCAGTCAACTGAGCTAACTGACTCCCCATCAAGTATGCAAGAGTGAGAGCTGTATTAGATTATTAGAACTTTTATTTCTTTCATCACCACAAGGTTCCTGAGGTTTACCCAGGATGGATACTATGCGAATGTCTATGGAGGTAGCATGGAGTGTAAAAAGGGGTTAGCATTTATGGTATGAGGCACCATGGGGCTTGGGTGAAATGAGGGCTAGAAGGCCTACAACTTGTAAAACAACTGGGATGAAGTCCTGGAGACCTGAGGCTGGTCTTCGAACTCTCCCCACCCCCCTCCACTTCTGGGGTGAGTGGGCTGGACCCTATCCTGCACACATTCCCCTGGAGTGACAGAAATTGCACAATTTGGCACAATATTCACCAAGGTGGTTCTGGCAGCTCAAGAATTTCTTGACTCAGGCTACCAGCTGGGTAGTAAAAAATTCAGCCCAGTGTTTCAACAGCCTCACCCAATCAGTGATTTATGGTGGACAACACCAGCACAACAGATTGAGGAGAAGTAGACGATTTGGGATGCAGAAGGAGAACCTTTAAAGAAAAACAATGAGGGGTGATACATCCAAGGGAACTTGACAGTGGGAATGATGAGAGGATGTTTCCCCTTGAGGGAGAAACTGGAACCGGGGATACAGTTTAAGAGTAGGGGGTCTCCTATTGAAGATGAGGAGAAATATTTTCCCTCAGATGGTTGTCACTTTGTGGAACACACTTCCCCAGAGTGGTGGAGGCAGAGGCATCGAGTGTTTTTAAGGTCAACTCAGATCGAATCCCTTTTTCGACAAGTATCTCAGGGAGTAGACAGGAAATGGTATTGAAGATACAATCAGATCAATGGTACCGTTTAAAATTAAAACCACTTATTTGATACACAGAACCAACTCTGGAATGCTCAGATACAACGAGCAGTCAAAATTTGCATTTAAATTATATTCAGATTAGAATAATTAGCAAATGATGCAAAGCCTTTGCCAGATATCGTACTCGACCCAGATTTGTTTCTTTGTTTTTCAAGTATTTGAATAAGTCGGAAGCACAGTTCAGTAACTTAGGAAATGGCCCAAATTAACCTCTGCCAACAACATCAAGCGACAAAGCTATAGATTGGAGTAGGCCATTTGGCCCTTCGAGCCGAATCTGCTATTCAATAAGATCACGGCGGACTTGGTTCTGGTCTCAACTCCACCTTTCTGTCTGCCCTCCCCCCACCCACACCCCCTCACCTCCTCTTGATTCCCTTGTCCATCAAAAGCCTATCTAACTTGGCCTTGAATTAATGGCCCAGCCTCCACTGCTCCCTGGGGAGGGGAATTCCTGACTACCAACACTCTGAGAAATAAATTCTCCAATTAAAAACTGAAGCAATGAATTTCTCAATTCATGAAGCAACGCTGGGTTTGGGGACAGACAATAAAGAACAGTGGCCCAGCGAAACTTCAACCCCAATAGGGGTGGGAGTGGGGGTTGAGAAAGTGCATCTGTGCAACATGGAAGAGTTCTAAAAAAGCTGTTCCAAAGTGTGATGAATGAGCAGAGAACAGGAAATCGCTGTGTCCCAGCTTCCAGAGGGACCAAAGGCAATAATCAGACAGCACCGTGTGATGTGTCCCAACTTCTTGGCAAGCAGCAGGCCAACACTACTTCTGCAGAACCTCCCCGTTACACAGCAACGTGACTAGTTTAAAGAGTGATTTTGAATATTAGGCAGCAAATGGTTTTATCAATATGGGTTTCAATGGGGCAGGCTTTTAGAATTGAGAAACCACATACTGCACACAGCTTCTACTGTGTTGCTGAATATATCGGATGGTGATGACGTGCTCCATACTTTGCTGTTGTTAATTCACCACTGCCAAAATTGGTTTATTGATCTCCAAAGTATTGGAAACAATTGAGGTTCCCAAATTGCAGTTATATCAGCTGCCAGCAGGCAAACCCACTGTTACCAATTTATATCTACAGCAATAATTCAAGGAGATTGTTTACAGAAATAAGTTCAGCAGCATCTGGCCCTCCAGATCCAACACAATTATGGGATCTAATTCAGACCAATGTCACGATCACCTGCATTTCAGTGAAGTTAATTACGTTGCTAAAACACAAAGCAGGAATAGTGGGATTGGTTGATGCCGCAATGGAAGTGATGAGACTACTTGTTTGTATCCGGAATTAGCCCATATCCCAGTCACCCGACTTGAGGAATGCAAGCATCAGAGATAGGTTGGATCGTTCAGACTATTGGCTTGTCTCCATGATTACCCCAGCCAGGTGAACAGGAGGTGGAACCCTTGATGAGGCAATGGAAGAACGGGGTGAACCACATTCAGCTGAAGTTTTAACATCAACTGGAGAAGATCTCACACTGATATTCTTCACAAACACATAGCCTTTGATTCACAAAAGTCTCCCACCAAGGGGTTTTCCTCACCTCATGACTAGGTCTATTGTAGATTAATTGATGGAAACTGATGAGTGTGGAAAGGTTGTGGCAGAAGAGACAAAAATATTTACATATAACATACTAATCTGTGCTGTTTCTCTTGGAGCATGCAGAGAAGGAAAATGAGGAGAGTGGAAAAGAGGACAAAGATTGGCAATCAGATTTTCAAACTCCCATTGCTAAACCACACAACACAACAAACAGAATGTCCTGCACTCCTGAAGAATAGATGCTTTTACATTGCTAGCAAACTGCATGTAAACATAGCTGAAAGGTTGGAAATGTGTTAACATTTACTTTGGGATAATATACTTGAAGCTTTTAGTTTAAAAGGGTGGGGAGGAAAATGGCCATTTTCAGTTATTTCACGGTGATAAATGTTAGAACTCCAACAATTCTGTGGGAAGTGTGTCTGAAAATTCTCTCTCCAAGTGCCACTTTTGTTCTAAATGAAGCCAAGACCATACAGACATGTTTGTAAAAAGGAGTTGAGGCAACTTTCAGAGATTAAAATCCTGAAATACCATTAGTATTTCAGGATATACTGACTGTATTGCACTAACCATTTTTCTGACAAACATGTCTTTAACTTCCAACATTATGGCTGCCAGTTTTCCACTCTAATTACTTTAGCCTTCATTTGCTGAATTGATACAGCACTCTCAATCAAAACTAAAACTAATCACTGTTTACTGTATTGTAATTAGCTCCTACAAGGTTCTTTGGCTGTTCTAAAGTCAATGTCACTTTTCTGTCAACCACTTTGCTTATTTTTGCAACAGAAATTACAGTACACATAAAAAAATAGAGTTAGATATGAAGGTGGTAATTTGATATGAAGTACATGGAACAAGATTGACCACCCAGACTAGAGGCTCCTAAATAGCCTAATAGACAAAGGCACTGCCCAGAGTACTGTTGAACCACGCAGGGCAGAAATTCCAAGGCTTATGCTGAATTTGCCTGCAGCAGCCACAGTAGGAATGCAACAATTGTTCTTTCAACTGTAGGTTGTGGAAGAGGGGGAAAGGAAACTCTTCTTGTAAATTTTGGTGGAAAACAGTCAAAGTGGAATTGTGATGCCATCCATGTATAGACGTAGCACCAGCTTAAATGAATAGTGACATGGGTGAATTACTGAATCAATGACCATGGAATGGCACTTGGCCAAGAGAAAACATCTTCGGGGGCAATGGAAAGAACACTTTGGGTGTGGGAAGAGGGAAGTTGATCAATTTTTAACTAACAAAGACAAAATGGTTGTCACCACACTTTAGGCTGTTAGTGTTGAGTCACTCTCGTAGTATGGGTCTCATAGGTGATCTTAGTACTTTTCTCTGAAAGAAAAAAGCTGCACATTCTGCAAATGGTTATATATGTAAAGGTCCCAGATGATGTCAAGTTAACCATTAATTGTGCATCTGAACTGTGTATCAATTATATATTTAAATACTACAGCCACACAGAAGCAGCTACTCAACATCTATAACTCATTAATGTAATTCCAAACTCTTCAATTATACTGACACATGTTTCTCTCCTTTATCCAAGTTGTGTGCAGCAGTTGCCATTGACAAACTTAAAGCTCGCCCACGCCTCTAACCACTCTATCAGTGGGGTGGTATCTGTTGATGTTCAATGTTTCCAAAACAGCACAGCTGAGATCGAGAACTTTGCGGTGTGGGCATCTATTCATTGCCATGCTGTACCAGCCCACCACACAGGAGAAAATGCCAACACTTGCTCCTCAAAACTAAGAGAGATCCAAATTGACTGTAAAAATGTAACGGGAATGTCGAAATGTCGAACGAAAACGATACAGATCCTGCATCACTTAACATTCAAATTGTGAGGCTTCTGCTGAAAGCAATTTTAACCACGGCATTGCTGCTGTTCCAATAGATGATTGCATTGAATCTGCTTAAGCAACACAGATAGAATTTCCAAAGAATCTGTCCTGATCGCCAAAGATCTGGAACACTGCTGCTGTGATTAGATGAGCATCACAAATACATGACCAAAAGAGAAAATGCTGGAAAATCTCAGCAGGTGTGGCAGCATCTGTAAGGAGATAAAAGAGCTGATGTTTTGAGTCCAGATGACCCTTTTGGCAAAGGTTGTCTGGACTGGAAACGTCAGCTCTTTTCTCTCCTTACAGATACTGCCAGGCCGGCTGAGATTTTCCAGCGTTTTCTTTTTTGGTTTCAGATTCCAGCATCCGCAGTAATTGCTTTAATCGCTAATACGTGAACTATCAGTGTACCACAGTAGGAACATGAGGAGGTCTCGTATCGCAAGGTCTCCCGACAGATCCCACTGCCCCCCTCACCACTCCCCACACCCCTGTAGTGCCTTCCTTTACTTCAGGATTTTTTTTAAGCTCCAATACAAACTTGTGGAAGACCATACCACAGCGGAACAGCTATGGAAGCTCAGTACTTCCTTTTAGCAGCTCATTATCAAAACGCATTTAAAAAGGTCAGTACAAAAATTTCCACTTGGAGTTACAGCTTCAGAACTACCTGATTGGCTCTAAGAAAAGTTCATCCAAATTTCCATTGCAACTAAAAATAAACAATGCCAACACCAACACATCCAGCGGGTGGCATCCAACTGTCAGTTGCAATCGTATTGAACTAGTCCATGCATGCCGGAATCCGGCAGCTCACTCAGCAGTTATCAAATACTTGCTTTGTCGCTGTAGAAGGGTGTCACGTGGAACATGTAGCAGTGTGTGCAGACCCGGACTGGTTTCATCTGGCCATATCGAGGTAAGGGAGCAGAATGAGAAGAGCAACGTGAGCAGAAGATCTGTCAAACGAAAAGGCATTTAAACTTCATAAACTTAGGGGGAAAACCAAAGGTCCATAGCCAAGTTCTGGAGGTTCCCATAGCATTTTTCAAGTGAAGGCATGACATAAACAGTTCATACACAGAATATATAGTACAGAATCAGGCCATTGGGCACAACAGGTCTATACCAACATTTATTTGCCACACCGGCAATCTACACATTAGAATATTCATCTATTCCTTTCTCCCTCAAATATTAAACAGCTTCCTCTTAAATCAATCTACGTTTTAATCTTAATCTTAAGAAAGCCCACCAACGCCTCTACTTTCTCAGAAGACTAAGGAAATTTGGCATGTCAGCTACGACTCTCACCAACTTTTACAGATGCACTGTAGAAAGTACTCTTTCTGGTTGTATCATAGCTTGGTATGCCTCCTGCTCTGCCCAAGACCGCAAGGAACTACAAAAGATCATGAATGTGGCCCAATCCATCATGCAAACCAGCCTCCCATCCACTGACTCTGTCTACACTTCCCGATGCCTCAGCAAAGCAGCCAGCATAATTAAGGATCCCATACTCCCCGCACATTCTCTCTTTCACCTTCTTCTTTTGGGAAAAAGATACAAAAGTCTGAGGTCATGTACCATCTGACTCAAGAACAGCTTCTTTCCTGCTGCTGTCAGACTTCTGAATGGACCTACCTTGAATTAAATTGATCTTTCTCTACACCCTAGCTATGACTGCAACACTACATTCTGCACTGTCTTGTTTCCTTCTCTATGAGCAGTATGTTTTGTCTCTACAGCGTGCAAGAAACAATACTTTCCACTGGATGTTAATACATGTAACAATAATAAATCGAATAAACAAATAAATGTCAGTCACCCCAGCTACCCTCCATGGTAGCAAGTTCAACAATTAACTACTGTCTGGCTAAGGAAGTTTCTCCTGAACTCATTATTGATTACCTTGTATTTACAGCCTTTAGTTTTGCCTGAGGTTCAGACTAGTGAGACTGTAATGGTAGGGTTCCTGACACTTCACCAAGACACAACTCAGGCTAGAAGGCAAGAAGATTGGAACAGTTTTGCTGGAGTGTTGACAGCACTGGGGGAAAATTTCCTTTGTTCGTTCTTCCAGCAAATTAGAAAGATATCACCATTCAACAGCTAGTTAATTACAAATGTTTTGAACTGCGCTTCCATGTGCAGACATACCAAGAAACACAACATTAGGCCATTCAGTCCCTCATGCCTGTTTCACCGTTCAATTAGTCCATAGCTGGTCTGCAATTCCAAACTGATATTTTAGTTGCCTTTGCTTCACACTCTTTAATAACTTTAACCAACAGAAAGCTAAATCTCAGCCTGGAAAACAGCAAATGACCCAGCATTCTCAGTCTTTTGGGGGAGATAATGAGACACAAGAGAGATGGTGGCGTAGAGTAGTGGTAATGTGATGGACTAGTAAATCCAAGAACTCAGGGCAAATCTTTCAGGACATGGGGTCAAATCCCACCACATGAATTTAAATTTGATGAATTAGTAAAGATCTGGAATTGAGAGCTTGTCTCAGTAATGGTGACCACAAAACTATCATTGATTGTTGTAAAAAAATCCCTACTGGTTCACAAATGCCCTTGAAGGTGAGAGATCTGCCATCCTCACCTGGTCTGACCTACATGTGACTCCAGATTCACAGCTGGGTCTCCTCTCTCTCTGAGCTAATGGATACCTTCAAAATTCTAAGAGGTTTTGATGGAGTGGTGAGAGAAAATGTTTGCTCTCAAGGGGAAGAGAATAGCTGGAAACCATTAATATGAGATAGTCACCAAGAAATCTAATAAGTAATTGAAAAGAAGCTCCTTTACCCAGAGGATGGTGAGAATGTAGATCTCACTATCACAGGGAATGGATGGAGTGATAGTATTGAAAAACTAGACAATCATAGGGCGGCATGGTAATATAGTGGTTAGCACTGCTGCCCCACAGGGTCAGGGACCCAGGTTCAATTCCAGCCTTGACTGACTATTTTTCAATGCATGGGTTTCTGGCACTCCGGGGGTTTCCTCACACAGTCCAAAGATGTGCAGGTTGGGTGGATTAGCCAGGGTAGATGCACTGCACTACAGGGATAGAGCATGTTAGGGGGTGGGGGTGGGCGGGCCTGGGTAAGATGCTCTTTGGACTGCTTCTGCACAGTAGCGATTCTATATGATACGAAGGAGAAGGAAATGAATCGTTATGTTGGTAGGTTTAGATGGGTGGAGGTTTGAGTGGTACATAAACACCAGAATGGCCTGTTTTCTGTGCTTTATATCCTGCGTGATCCCATGTACCACATGTCACAAGGCTACCTCCAATTCTGTCCATTTTAATTTTTGTAAATTATCTCCCGTGCAGAATGTTCTCAAATGCTTCCTACGAGTCCCATATAGACAGCATCCGTGGACCACCGCCATGGACCACCTCCTGCTATCCACTATGTTAGTGATCTCTTTTCTTCACCAGATTAGTCAAGTATGACCTATCCATCAGTAAACCATGCTAATTGTCTCTGATCAGCTCATAATTGTCCAAGTACTCTGTCACTTCGCTGCTGGCTAACAGATCAGAGTAATTTTCTCACAACTGACATTAAAATGATGGATCTGGGGCCTCTCTGATTTGCAACTTACTAATCCAGAAAACTTTTCAAAATTATGGCCAACATATTGCAATTTTCTAAACCATTACTCTTGAGACACGGGCCCATTACTCTTAGGGCACTGAGGTGGAAACAACCAGCGCTCCCAGGGGTAGTTCTACTCTAACCAGATTACGTTCGGCATTGCCAGTTTATTTTATCATCATATTAAGTCCATTAAATTCATTATGTATTTCATTTTATGCGTTTGTCTATATTAAAAATGTTAAGATTGGCCAGAAGAAATCACTGTACTCCCTCCTTCCACACTGCCCAAACTATACGATCTTCACAATTCCAATTTAAAACTGTATTGTTAGATGTCACTGCCAATTGCAAGCCAGGATTGACTATCCACCCCGGTTACCCAGAGCACATCAAGAACCAGCGTTTTGCTTTATTCATTTGTGGGACCTGGGTGTTGCTGGGAAGGCAGTTGAGAGTCAACCACATTGCCGAGATCGGGTCACCAGGTAAATATGGCATATTTCCTTCCCTAAAGGACGTTAGTGAACCAGATGGGTTTTTCCGACAATCGACAATGGTTTCATGGTCATCAATCGAATCTTATTCCACATTTTTTTATTGAATTCAAATTCCACCAAATGTTGTGGCGGGATTCGAACGCAGGTCCCCAGAACATTAGTTGAGTTTCTGGATTAATAGTCTAATGATAATATCACTAGGCCATCGTCTCCCCGAGTGTAGAACGAGACTGTCATCCACATGGAGGCGAGACTGGGCAGTATTACTAGGATTCCTTTCTTGAAGAACGTTAGTAAATCAGTTGGGTTTTTAAACCAATCTAGAATCTCTAATCGTCAGGTGCTAGGCCAAAAATTCTTGGTTTGATTGGGCTCAAATTCACACCTCACATTATAATGAAAGCTGATTTTGAGATCTTGAGGTTGCTCATCAAAAATCATAATCAATAGGACTTTGAAGCTATGTCATGTCATCAGTTTATCATCTTATTCTCCAAACTCCAATCAGTAGCACTGCCAGGGATAAGGGCATGAGCATAGATCAAGAGAAATTGAATTGTTCTGTTGGTGAATTTCATCATTAAACGTACTATTTAATTTGGGGGCTGAAAATCCATTCCATTTTTGTTAAGCTCAGTGCTTCATCAATTACCTTTCCACAGCTTCTGCAATGATGCTTTCTTCGAATCACAGTGAATGGTGCCTTGCATGCGGTACAGTAACTGCAAGCTTCATCTGGTACCCATTCTGGAGGATCTGCCACAAACAGGAAGGAGTCCATCAGCAACGGGATAATCTTCCGCTTAATCATGTAACCAGAATTAATCATTTCCCCCCCTTCACAATACTACTTGCTGGTCAAAATAAACACTAATGATTATAAATACACATAACAATGTCTTAATCTAATTTTAGAATTCATTATGTGGGACATCACTCAATACAAACTCCTTTGGAATATCTCAGTTTAACAGTAGATGAAAGAGGAAAGCATGCGAGGAACCTTTAGAAAACTCTGGTTGGGCCACAGCAAAGATTTCTGGGGCAGTGGGGAAGGAAGAGGATGTGATAATCTGCGGGAGGTTTCCTTCCCCATGTTTGAGCTGGTGCAGTCAGACTTCATGGGATTCAGAGTCGACGTTGAGGACACCCAGCACAACCCCCTCCTGACTGTGTACCATTGTGTCACCAGCTCTGCTGACTCTGTCCTACCAGTGGGACAGGGCACACCCAGGAATGGTTCTGTGAGTATGACTATGTCAGGCTGTTGCTTGACTAGTATGTGAAACAGCTCTCCCAATTTTGCCCCAAGACTGCCTGATGTTCTAAGAAGCACTTTGCAGGGTCAACAGGGCTGGGTTTGCTGTTGTTGTTCCTCATGCCTAGGTCATAGCAACATAGAAAATAGGTGCAGGAGTAGGCCATTCAGCCCATCGAGCCTGCACCACCATTCAATATGATCATGGCTGATTATGCACTTTCAGTATCCCACTCCCGCTTTCTCTCCATATCCCTTGATCCCTTTAGCCGCAAGGGCCACGTGCAGCTCCCTCCTGAATTCATCTAACAAACTGACCCCACAAGCTTTCTGTGGGTGAGAATTCCACAGGTTCCCAACTCTGAGTGAAGAAGTTCTTTCTCATCTCAGTACTGAGTGGCTTACCCCTTATTCTTGGGCTGTGACCCCTAGTTCTGCACTTCCCCAACATCAGGAACATTCTTCCCGTACCTAGACTGTCCAGTCCCATCAGGATTTTACATGATTTTAGGAAATCTCCTCTCATTCTTCTAGATTCCAGTGAGTACAAGCCCAGTGGATCCAGCCTCTCTTCATATATCAGTCCCGACATTCCAGGAATTAGTCTGGTGAACCTTCGCTGGACTCTCTCAAGAATGTCCTTCCTCGGACTTACTCCTATATTCAGATGCAGGTGGTCCGTTCCGTTTCAATCCTTCTTGTTTTCTTGGTAGTGGCTGAGTACAACTGTGTGGGTTGCCAGGCCCTTTCAGAGGGCATTTAAGAATCAGCCACATTGTTCTGGGCCTGGAGTTACATTTCACATTAGGCCAGTACATTTCCTCCTCTAAAAGGACATTAGTGAACCAGTTGGGTTTTATGACAGTCGACAATGGTTCCATGACCATACAACTACTAATTCCAGACATTTTATTGAATTTAAATTCCACCACCTGCCATGATGGGATACAAACCCAGGCCCCCAGGCCATCACCCTGGGCCTCTGGATTACTAGTCCAGGGACGGTACCACTGCATCACTACCTCCATGCTGGCCAATAATCAACAGCACCCTGGGGTAACCAGAATCCCTACAGTGGTGAAGGAGACCACTTGGCCCATTAAGTCTGTACCGACCCTCCAAAGAACATCTCACCCAGGCCCTCTCCCCTGCCCTATCCGCATTTCCCCACTTTTTTACCCGCTAATCCCCCTAATTTATACATCTTGGGACACTAAGGAGCAATTTAGAATCATAGAATGATGACTCATCGAGTCTGCACCGACTACAATCCCACTCAGGCCCTATTCCTGCAGCCCCACATACTTACCCTGCTAATTCCCCCTGACACTAGGGTCAATTTTACATGGCCAATCCCTTTACCCTGCACGTCTGTGGAAGGAAACCAGAGCACCCAGGGGAAACTCTCACAGACAAGGAGAGAATGTGCCAACTCCACACAGACAGACGTCCCAGGCCGGAATTGAAGACAGGTTCCTGGAACCGTGAGGCAGCAGTGCTAACCACTGTGCCACACCTATAGACTTGAATGGCCCAGCTATCTGATTTCTAAGTCTGCCATTCACTCTGACATGGTTCTGAACTTCAATTGCCAAATTGAACTCAAGAAGTTCCTGCTACCTCACAGCCTGATTTAGTTTCAGGTGGAAATTGAAGATACCCTCTTGTGGAAGTTTAGTTACGATAAGGCGGCTAAGACCTCACCTTGTATATTTTTTCAAAAACAGAGATATGCTCAATACTATTATGAAAAAATTAAAACTGGACAACGACCTTTAAGATGTTTAAATCTATGCCTGTCTGTGATCCCTGAAAAAAAGAAACTTGCTGGTAGCATCAGGGAAACTTGCACCTCGTTCCTCTGAGGAGCCACTAATGACACTTTGTGGACTGCACAGGCCAAATTCAAAGAAAATTATACAAAGGCCATCTGCATTTCATAACCCAGCCTGGCCAGTCTGCATGTCCACCAAGACAAAGGCCCCACAACCTTCCTTCAATTCTTAATGGTTGCGACAATCAACAGTCTCAGAGGCGCTGATAAGGGATGCACAGCCCTTATCAAAGGGGGTGTGGAGTACTAGAACATAGAACATTACAGCGCAGTACAGGCCCTTCGGCCCTCGATGTTGCACCGACCAGTGGAACCAATCTAATGACCCTTTAACCTAAACTATTCCAATGTTATCCATATGCCTATCCACTGACCATTTGAATGCCCTTAAAGTTAGCGAGTCCACAACTGCTGCAGGCAGGGCATTCCATACCCTTACTACCCTCTGAGTAAAGAACCTACCTCTGACATCCATTCTATATTTATCACTCCTCAATTTAAAGCTATGTCCCCTCTTGTTAGCCATCACCATCCAAAGAAAAAGGCTCTCACTGTCCACCCTATCTAATCCTCCGATCATCTTGTGTGTCTCAATTAACCTTCTTCTCTCTAACGAAAACAACCTTAAGTCCCTCAGCCTTTCCTCATAAGACCTTCCCAACATACCAGGCAACATCCTGGTAAATCTCCTCTGCACCCTTTCCAATGCTTCCACATCTTTCTTATAATGCGCCAACCAGAACTGGATGCAATACTCCAAGTGTGGCCGCACCAGAGTTTTGCAGGATTCATGCGAATTGGGCCTCTGACTTGTAGGGCCAGTAATATTACCATGCCAATCTGCTAAGCTCAGCCTATTTACCATCGCACTGGCTGCCTCACTGAAAGGGAGATCTGACCCAAGCTGAAAATCTGCCCTGATCTCCACTGATTCTGCTGTAACTTCTCTACCACTGCCCCACAAGATTGATCCATCTCTGCACGCCTCTCTCACTGTGTAAAATGAACACCATTGGAAAAGTGAATTTTCCAACATTGGTTTTCAGCCCAATGCTCCAATGAGAACCTCATTGGACTTTGATTCTAGAGCTCATGTGAAGCAATATTTCTTTTCTTTGTCTCGCTAATGTAAATCCTTCTTTTCTCTAACTCTGTCATTTAGGTCTGAGTGTGGGAGGTGAGGCTGCAACCCTCCTTCCTGTGTTTTTGAGTGTGTGCACATATCTCAAGTTTACTGTGGGGTTATTAATAGAACATAGAACTGAGGGGTTAGGAAATGCATCACCGCTTACAAAATGGGAATCAAATCAAAACAACCTTCTATTTACAGACAGGTGGCGAGAGGAAAAAATTAGTGTTGCTCTAATTAACTCTCTCCTGACTCTAACATCCCAGTTGAGCATGCTATTGAGGCAACAAGTTAATACTCTATGGGGTGAATTTTCTGCACCCTGGCAGTAGGAGTTAGCAGCCTGTTTCCATCACAGCTGGCAGCAAGGGGGTAGCAGCACACCACTGCTCAACGAAAAGTATCAAGAAAATGTGAATGCAATGCCTGTCTTTATCATTTGACAGGTTAACACAAAGTATACAAACGAATAGTATTTTTCACATTTTACCTGGCTGCATTTATTTGTGCAATGTGCTTCTGCGTACGGAGAAGGAATCAACAGACAGTCTCATTTGATTATGCGATTATTTGCATCCTGAATTTTGACACTGGCTGATTGACATTGCCCAAAGCTTTGTGTCCCACAGTCAACATCCTCCCCAAGAATGGCTTGCATGTCCTCCTGTTCTTAGTTTCCTCTTCCTCAGAGTCCTCAAAGGACTGGTTTTGCTTCCCTCGACTTATCCTCTGAAAGGGGTTCTCCTCAAGGTGCCTGATCATTGCATCTTGGCTCTCAGGCTCTGTGCTCACACTTCAAACAGGAGTCACGAGCCACTTGAGGGGATAACCTCAAGCACTAATCAGCCATTCATCCAACGCATCTGTGGCCATAAAAATCCTTCAAAGGGTCATCTGGACTCGAAACATCAGCTCTTTTCTCTCCTTACAGAATCTGCCAGACCTGCTGAGATTTTCCAGCATTTTCTCTTTTGGTTTCATGAAAATCCTTGCCCGAGGACATACAAGTCATGGCTGCTTCCCAGGTTCCTGGCACAAACCTGCACGATGTGTGTTTGTTGGTCACACACCATCTGTACATCGATGGAATAGTCTGAGTGGTTTAGAAACTCTCCTGGCTCCCCCTGTTGGTGCCTTGATTGCTACATAGGTTCAATCATTGGCCCCTTGCAACCTGGGAATTCAACCTCGGCTGCAAGCCTTTGGCTTTTTCCATTTGATTATTGTTGTCTGTAACGAGATATATTAACCCATGGGCACAGTGAAATACGGGCAACTAGCCAAATCTTTGTGCAGTGAAGCACAGCAGGCTGAGTGATCCCACTCTGGAATCCACAGGTGACCTGAAATGACCCCGAGATGAAGTTCAGCATCACTGTGATTTAATGCCAAAGGCATTGGGGACCTTCCCAACTGGAAGCTGTCTCAGGGGAAGCACATCACAGAGTGATGGAAGAGGGGCTCATGAATGGTGAAGTCAATCCCATACTGGCTGAGGTTATTCGTGAATAACCTCAACCTTGCCCCTCGCCTGAGGTGTGGTGATCCTCAGGTTAAATCACCACCAGTCAGCTCTCCCTCTCAAAGGGGAAAGCAGCCTATGGTCATCTGAGCCATGGGGACTTTACCTTCACCTTCCCCTTTATTGCTTCAGAACGCATTATTGCAGTTAATTGGACTAACCAGCTTAAAAACCCCTTAATTATCAACACAGTGGATGTTCTGCCAATTTCAGAGCCCACAAAACCATCATATTATTGTAGCAGACTGGCATAATGTAGTTGGGTTTGTGACCCAATGGCATCACGCCATGTATTAAATTCCACTGGACTAAGCAGTCCTCCTTTCACAATGTAAAATTCAGCCAATGTTACAAACAGAAGTTTTCCATTTGCCAAAGCACAGGGGATTTAAATGGTACCCTAACCAAGTGAAACAGAGGAGACTGAGCAGCTTGCATTTACTTAACACTTTTAATCCAGTAAAATGCCAGAATGCACTCTACTGAGTGTTATCAGATGAGACTGGACACTGAGTCACAAGGAGGTACCAAGACAAGGAACCAAAAGCTTGTTCTAGACTTTAAGGGGATACCTGGGCTAGAATTCTCCGATCTCATTCGCCCCACCAGCGCAAACGGGGAATTTGGCACTCAGCCAAAACTCCATTCACTGCAGCAGGACCGGAGAATAGCAGCCGGGGCTGGGTTGAAGAGTTCTGGCTGTTATGTCGGAGGGACATTTGGGGTTAGTGTATGTCCAACAACAGTGGAGTGAAGGAAATCGAGGGGTGCACAAGAGTTGACACAGTAAAAAGTGCTGAGAGCACTGTACACTAGAGCAGGGTACAGGGGGAGAATTTTAAGATCAAGGCCAATGTTGGACCAGGAACAGTGCAGGTCAGCAAGCATAGGGTGTGAGGGGTGAGCAGGGTTTGGCGCATCTTATCCGAAATCAACTACTGATATCCTAACCTCAAATTTAGAGGGGTCGGAAGGTGGGGAGGACAGCCTGGACAGCATTGGAATTAATCAAGTCTGCAAAGTAAAAGCGACATAGATGAGGGTCAAAGCAGCAAGTGGGAACTGGCATTCATTGCCGGAGCAGATGTGAGATCAGAAACTGTGCTTAGGGACAAACTGGGAAAGATCAACAATTGCTCTCCATACTGCAGAAACATATAGGAGAGTAAAATTATGTATATTTCTATAAAATATATTATTCACACAAAGTGGGATTTTTGGAGGCTAATCCATTCCCAACTTTTGTATTAAGAAATGCTTAAACCTTCACCTTCAAGGTCCTCATCTCTTGCCTTGTCAGCAAGTTCAGAGGAAGAAACACTTTCTCGACATAAAGCACAGTCTTCTAGTGCAGGGCTTCTTAATGTCTGGTCACCTGAAACAAACAAGACAGTGGCAGTGAAACAAACCCACATAATTACACTTGGAAGCTCAATTAATGGCTTTTAAAGTCACATTCTCAAAAACAGATCAGGTCTTTACTGAATCACATAATCATAAAGGTTTATAGCATGGAAACAAGCCCTTCAGCCCAACTTGTCCATGCTGCCCAGTTTTTACCATTAATCTAGTTCTAGTTGCCCACATTTGCCCCATATCTCTCTATACCAATCTTACCCATGTAGCTGTCTAAATGCTTTTTAAAAGACAAAATTGTCTTTAGTACTACGTCTGGCAGCTTGTTCCAGATACTCACTAACCTCTGTGTAGCCCTTTGGCCCTTTTGTATCTCTCACCTTAAACCCATGCCCTCTAGTTTTAGACTCCTCTACTTTCAGGAAAAGATGTTGACATTCTGCCATATCTGTACCTCTCATTATTTCATAGACGTCCATAAGAGCACCCCTAAGCCTCCTACGCTCCAGTGAAAATTGTCCCAATCTAGTCAGGCTCTCCCTATTACTCAGGGATTCAGATTTTTCCATTGTTTGACCTGTAAGTTTCACACATTGCATGCAGTATTTGCTGTGGCCCAGTTGAATTCTGAGTCAGAAGGTTCTGGGTTCATGTTCCATTACAGGAATCAAGCACAGAGATACAAACTGAGATGCCAGTGCACCACAGAGGAAGTGCTGCACTATCAGAAGTGCCATCTTTCTGATGAAAAATCAAACCGCAGCCTAGTCTGCTCTCTTGGGTGGATGAAGATAACCTAGTGACACCATTTTGAAGAGCTGGGGAGTCTCCACTTGTGTCCTGGCCAATACTTATCATTCAACCAACATCACAGAAGGAGATTACCTGCTCAATATCACGTTGCTGTTTATGGGATCTTGCTGGGTTCAAATTGGCTTCCACATTTCTTATTTATCAACTATACTCAGCCTTCAACTCCATTATACCTACGAAACTCATCTCCAACTCCGTGGAGCGGGGCTTGGCTCCTCCCTCTGTGACTGGATCCTGAACTTCCTAACCCACAGACCACAGTCGGTAAAGATAGGCCACAATACCTCCTCCACAATCATCCACAACACCACTGCCCCACAAGGCTGTGTCCTCAGCCCTTTACTGTTTTCCTTATACACCTATGATCGTGTGGCCAAATTCCCCTCCAATTCAATTTTCAAGTTTGCTGATGATACCACCATAGGGGTCAGATTTCAAACAATGACGAGATAAAGTACAGGAATGAGATAGAGAATCTGGTGAACTGGTGTGATAACAATAACCTCTCCCTCAATGTCAACAAAACGAAGGAGATGGTCATCAACTTCAGCAAGCATAGTGGAGAACATGCCCCTGTTTACATCATGAGGATGGCGTAGAAATAGCTTCAAGTTTCATCAGCAACCTCGCCTGGTCCCCCCATGCCAACACTATAGTTAAGAAAACCCACCAACGCCTCTAGTTTCACAAAAGACTAAGGAAATTTGGCATGTCTGCTATGACTCCTCCAACTTTTATAGAAACACCACAGAAAGCAACCTTTCTGGTTATATCACAGTTTGGTATGGCTCCTGCTCTGTCCAAGACTGCAAAAAGCTACAAATGGTTGTGAATGAAGCCCAATCCATCATTCAAACCAGCCTCCCACCCTTTGACACTGTCTACCACTTCCTGTTGCCTCAGAAAAGCAGCCAACATATTTAAGGACCCCACATATCCATTGGGAAAAAGATACAAAAGTCTGAGGACATGTACTAACCAACCCAAGGACAGCTTCTTCCCTGGAACCATCAGACTTTTGAACGTACCTACCTCACATTAAGTTGATCTTTTTCTATGCCCTAGCTATGATTGTAATACTGCATTCTGCACTCTCCTTTCCTTCTCTATGAATGGTATGCTTTGTCTGTATTGCACGCAAGAAACAATACTTTTCACTGTATGTGGCAATAAGAAATCAAATCAAAAACATTTCTTACAGCAAAGACTACACAAAAAGTACTTTGGTAGGAGTTCTGAAAGGAAGTTAGACTAGAACGGGAATGTTAACTCTCCACAGATGCAGGCAGAGGTCTGCTGAGTTTCCAGTACTTTCAGTTATTTAAAAAGTATTTTCTTGGTTGTAAAGCACTTTGGGACATCACAAGGCATTACATGAATGCAAGCCTTTCCTTTTCTCCTCCTCACTATTGGGAAAAGAGAACCGACACAATTAATCATCCAGGTGCCTACTTCCTCCATCAATTGCCTAGTTGGAGATCAGCGGTAAAGAGTGCATTCTCCACTACTTATTATCTTGCAATTCATTATCTTGCTGCCAAGGATTTCCTCAGCATTCTTTGGACCACTGGATGAGGGAGGCTCCTTATGCCATAACACAGAGGTACAGAAGACAGTGATATTCTTTCTCTCTGTGGAAATTCCACTAGTAAATGTGTCCTTTTGCAATGGCTACATGAATTAAGACAGTTGAGTTGCACAAATGGGTTTGTTCAAGACTGAATTGATAAAGAAGTCATAGAAATAGTAATAAGTCAATTGATATAGAAGCCATGGGCTGTCTTTATTCCAATCAGTCTTATTCCAATCACTTACACCTCCAACAGAAATCTTCACACAGATTTGAAAGATATTTCATTGAACCTTAAATTACTTTTACTGCTGATGTAGATGTTTATAATCTGAAAATTGAGGTATTTAGCGATGGAAGTGTTTTCAATTTCAATAGCCACTGTTGGATCACAAAGTGAATTTTAGAAATGGGTTCTATACTATGCAGGTAAATATATCTAAACTCTAAAACATTTTGCAACTTAGTAAATATTCGTGCAGAGAACAGGCAAATTAATATTTCGTAACTCCAGGATTAAAATTGGCTCATTACCTATCTTCTCCGTCCTGCTCCCCTCGTATTCTAACTTTGTTGCCATGACCTCAAACAGGGTTTTAAGGATGCTTCGCAAGTCACTTGCATAGTTAGTTTGTAGTTGATCAGCAACACCTGAAATGTTGAGAGAGATTTTTTTAATTACAGCACGTGTAATGTCCTGCTCAGAGACTGGTTGTAAAATAAGAAGCCATTGGATCACAATGCACCACCTATAATCAAACACTGGTGAGCAAATGTGGGGGAAAACAGATCTCATCTTATTTCCTCACCATATCCCGAAAGTGCCAATTATCCCAATTTGGAGGTTCCTACTTGTGATATTTGTCAATGATTCCATTAATGCAATTGCCTGAATCTTGTAGTCAGTGCTGCAGCTCTCCTGGCACTCCATCAGCCTCTCTGGGCACCAACTTCGTTCTCTCCCTGCACCCCACCCCCACAGCTGCCTCTGCTCGGTGCCAGCTATATGTGCACCCCTTATCAGAAGCAATATAAAAGGTGGTGCGAGTTCTGGGCAATCAGCCCAAGTTTCTGATTGACAGCTCCTGGTGGGGCCATCAGCAGGCGCTTCTCTGGAGCTCATTCAAGCATACAGCAGCTTCTCTGGCTTTGAGCGTAAGTGGGCTCCCCAGAAGAGCTGTTGCAGCCCTCAAAAACAGCAAACTTTTCAACTACTGGGACCCGAAGATCCAGGTCACTTAATCCATCATGACAGCCCTTCAACTTTGAAGGCCTTTTCTTGAAAGGAAAGGGGGTGGTGTTGTTGAGATCTAATTTACAACATTGTTTATGATCCACAAACTCGCCAATACAGTGCCGAGAAATAATGAAGCAGTGGAATTTAAAATCATTAATCCAAAGCTAAATACCTTACATTTATACTCCACCATTAATATAGAAAATAATGACTAAGTCACATTGGCACAAGAAAAATGAAAATTATTATGTTTCTTTGGGAAAGGATAAAGTATTAATCAGAACTCAAAGTATCACATACTTATAAAATTGCTACATGGCTGAGAGAGTGCGTGCATCATCAAATCCTATGATCAGAGAGTTGATTTTTCAATAAATACATTTGTCAAAATGTGACTATTTTCCCCTCGATCAGTCGGGTATCTTACCTGGACACTCACTACCCTTAATGCATCCAAACCTGGGTTTGCTTTTATTCTTTATAGGATGTGGGTGTTGCCGGCTAGGCCAGAATTTGCTGCTCATCCCTAATTGCCCTTGAGAAGGTGGTGTTCATAGAATCTCTACACTGCAGAAGGAGGCCACTCGGCCCATCAAGTCTGCACTGACTCAGCATTCTACCCAAGCGACTGTGAAGGAATGGTGATATATATCTAAGTCAGAATGGCATGTGACTTGGAGGGGAACCTGCAGGTGGTGGTGTTCCCATGTATCTGCTGTCCTTGTCCTTCTAGATGGTAGAGGTCGTGGGTTTGAAATCCCACTCATTTTCAGTCTGGAAGCAAGATATTCTTGATCCATAGGGGCTGCTTAAGATTTATATGTGAGATTGAAGTATTTAATTAAACAGTGCCCCACACCTACGACCTAAACAAACTATTATCAGATTTCCCTATCTTTTAAACATTAAACTGTACAACACAAATGATTTCAGGATAAATCAAATAAAAAGCAGATTTTCCACAATTTTTATTACCTATGATGAGAGGTCCCTATTTTAGAACCTCCAACAATGTTTTCAAGCAAGCATTCCTTTCTGATAATTGATGGCGAATGTCGACCCATTTTATCTTAAAGATCTTTTTTCTCTAGCTTTGTAGCTTTTTTTAAAATCATGTCCTCTGCAGCTGTATGCAGATCATTTCAGTTTTTTCTCCTCATTGTTGCTATGCCGTTGGTTAACAGTCCTTACATTGCTACTTCAATGGCTTAAATGGAGTTTTGTTTATTTTTACGCTATGGTTTTTTATGATCGTGCATTGTGAAGGTGAAGATTAATCAACAAGTCAAAGTCAGGTGGTTCCTCCCCAGGAAAAAAATCTAAAGAGTCATTTTTAGTTTTAGTTTAGAAGGAGGTGGACATCAAACTGGAAAGCAGTGTTTCTCTCTTTCTCTCTCCCTGGTTTTGGAAATTTAGCTGTTAGCTGGAAGCAAGATTCTTGGACTTCCTGCAGTAGAAAATCTGCTGTTGATGGTTGGCTTGACTCAAGTCTCCCTGGTGTTTTAGGAAGCTGTTCTGACTTCAAGCTTGTCTGCATGTGCCTCAGGAGAACCGCAGCGCTCAGCCAAAGGACTAAATTCCAATATCACAGTCCAAAGATATGCAGGTTCAGTGGATTTACTACGCTAACTTGCCCCTTGGTGTTAATCCATCTAACGCACACATCTTTGGACTGTGGGAGGAAAGCCACAGAGACAGTAGGTTAGGGCATTAGTGGGATAAATACATAGGGATATGGGGATAAGATGCTCTGTTGGAGAGTTGGTGCAGATTCAATGGGCCAAATGGCTACCTTCTGCACTGTAGGGATTCTACGAAAAGCCTCAATGTGCATCATAAAGATGCCTGATAGTTTCTCCTTGTGACACAAACATTGCTGGGTCTGTCTTTAGCTGAATACAACCCATTTTCAACAGGATAGACTAACTGAGAAATACCACACCTTTTATGCATCAATAAACAATATTTCCTTTGTTTCCCTTCTATATCGCTTTAAGTGGTTTCGAAAACAGCTCCCTTTGAAATTTCTCACCCTGCAAAAATGCACCTTTTTGTCAATCAATTGACATTCCCAGGAATATATTGCTAAAAGAGCTCAGAAAACGTCCAAGCGCACTTTTCCTGCAGTAGGAGAGTTCACTGATACCCTGATCACCAAACTTCTCTTCCAAGCCCCAAGTTTTTAGTCTAGCTTTAGCCTCATACATGACATCAGGAAGTATCCTTCTGTCTATATCCAACAATTACTTTTGGACTTCTCCCATAAACTATTTGATAGGCACTGTAGCCCCCAAACATTTGAACTGAATACTTCACATGTACTGACCATAGCAGGGCAGAGGTTGGTTTACAGCTCAGTTGCTCAGCTAAGGCTTTGTGAAGCCTCTCATCAATTTCTTCCACACACCCCATTTACTAAACGAACTTTTCAACGTTGTGTTTGTTACTGCAATCTTTAAACTTTCACACATTTTTAAAAATTATTTGTTGGCAAGTTTCTCCTCCATTATCAGTTAGGAACTTAGCCAGTGTTCCCTGCCCAATTTCTATCTATTGTCCATCATCTTCTCCAAAACAGTTTTTTAACATGGTGATTCGAAGTGTTAAGGCATCTAAAGGGGATACAATAATGTTCCACAGAAACCCTATAGTGCAAAAGGAGACCATTCAGCCCATTGAGTCTGCACTAACTCTCTGAAAGAGCATCTTATCCAAGCCCATACCGACCCCCTCACTCCCCATAACCCCACGCATTTATCATGGGTAATCCATCTAACCTGCACATCTTTGGACTGTGGGAGAAAACCCACAGAGACAAGAGGAGAACTTGGAATTTCCACACAGTCACCCAACGTCTGAATCGAACCCAGGTTCCTAGTGCTGAGGCAGCAGTGCTAACCACAGTGCCACCATGCCATCCCAATTGTGTAAACTTACTAACTTTCTCAAAGTATGCTCCCTGCTGTGTTCCAGATCTAATATTTTATTTGAGCCTTTTTTTGTAGAAGGCTTACACAGCAGCAAGGGTATTTCATTGTATGCTACATCTGGCACTGATATGTTTTACGCCGGCTATATTACACTGAATCACCACTTTTTTTTAATGACTTTAATGCATTATCACTCCTGACCTGAAGTAAGTAGAGCTTCCAAGAGAATCCAGGTAACACTTCAACCAATCTACTCCAGAAACAGTGGACGAACACCCACTGTCTAACACAGTGCAACTGAATGGGTCTGCCACCAGATCACCCATTACCAGACTAAAGTTTTGGTGAGCAGTAAATTCCTTTTGACTAATCAGTGTCGTCACCTTCCTGTTCCAAACTTTCCTGGGCATTTCAAAAGCCCTGTTATTCTGTTCCAGACATTTCATCGCAAAACAATATTGAGGCACATCTAGAACACTTCTGACCGTTCCTCGGTTATTCCTGGGGTTTATTTTGCTACTATAGTTACCCAATTTTCCTGGGTATTTGATTGGTTATAAAGTGCTTTGGGACATCAACCTGTTGCAAAAACGCTACAAACCAGCCTTCCATCCAATGACCGTCTACACTTCCTGCTGCCTTGGCAAAGCAGTTATCATAATTAAGGACCCCACGCACCCCAGACATTCTCTCTTCCATCTTGTTCCTTTGGGAAAAAGATACAAATGTCTGAGGTCACGTACCAACCAACTCAAGAACAGCTTCTTCCCTGCTGCTGTCAGACTTTTGACTAGACTTACCTTGCATTATGTTGATCTTTCTCTACACTCTAGCTATGACTGTAACACTACATTCTGCACTCTCTTGTTTCCTTCTCTATGAACGGTCTGTTTTGTCAGTATAGTGTGCAAGAAACAATACTTCTCACCGTATGTTAATACATGTGACAATAATAAATCAAGTCAAATATTATCTTTTTTTTGTTCGAGTTTCCAAAGAGCAAAGTGTTAAATTGCCATAAAATCTCTCAGCATTTCTGACAAAAGCATAATATCCCTGCTTGTTAATGGGACACATCATTTTCTGTTGGAGCTACCAAAAGGTTCTCTATCCTCAGTTATTTTGTATCGATTCCCCATATCTAAACCATCTTAAAATCCTTCCAACATTGAATTCTTCTCCTTTTGTTATACTGTTGAATGTTCCATTGGCACCAAGAAATGAATGGCTGGAAATGAATATTTTCCCCTAAAATATTTTCAAACCTTTATCTATTTGAAATGCGTATCTCTTTCTGAGAATCGAATTCTAGTCAAGACCAGTAGCATATCCAGTTTTCACACTTGAGGAGAATCTGACAATTTGAAAGCAAGCACTGATTCCTATGTTCCTCTGAATTAGGGGTCTCCAAAAAGAATTTCTGCACCTTCCAAATAACTTAAATTCCATGATATATTCTTCTATGGAATAATCATTCACCCCTCTAAATTTAGCAAGTTTAACCATGCCGCATATGCATTTAATCAAACATTTTTATAAATTTTATCAATCAATTTTAAAAGATTATCCAAATCTTCCTCAGTGTCCAGATAATGACCATCTAGCTCCAAAAGGACTCTGCACCTGATCCTGCTTTGGGTGGGAAGTGAAAGTGCCAAGGCTATACTTTAGTCATTTTCAGTACGGATGTAACTCATGTCCATAAATCCACTTCATTCTTCCATTGATCATAAGGTTCAGCTTCATTAGAACAATGGTGGAAAATCATATCCTGATACTTCATGCTCAGTTTTAGCCATTCTTCACCAAAGTAACTACAAGTACAACCCTTACGTCTGAAAACGTCTTCACCTCTAGACCAACCATTCGTTGCTACCATTATTAGTAGAATCAAAACTGGTTGGTGAAGTTAAAATCAACACAAAGAGTTTTACTTTACTGACAGAGTTATTGACTTTGTATGCTCTCATACTTCTTCTCCTCTCCCACACCCAGTGTTCCAACTGTCTGTGTATCTTTACAAGGTACACAATATAACTAAAAAGGTAAAGTCACTGTGGTCTCAGATGACTATAGGCTATAATTAGTGGTGATTTAACCTGAGGGTCACCACACCTCAGGCGAGGGGCAAGGTTGAGAAGGCTGAATAACCTCAGCTGGTACAGGAATTGAACCTGCACTATTGGCGTTGCTCTGCAACACTAAGCAGTTGTCTAGCCAGCTGGGGCAGCACAGTGGCACAATGGTTAGCACTGATGCCTCATAACACCAGGGATCTGGGTTTGATTCCTGCTTAGGTCACGTTCTCCCCATGTCTATGTGGGTTTCCTCCAGATGCTCTGGTTTCCTTCCAGTCTGAGGCACATGCAGGTTAAGTGCATTGACCCGATTAGGTGCCGTAGTGTGGTGTCTGGGGGAATTTCACAATAACTTCATGGCAGTGTTAATGTAAGCCTTGCTTGTGACTAATAAATAAACTTTAATTGAGCTAAACTGACCCCCACAATATAACATAACATTGATATACATCATACATATGAGGATTGGGCAGAAGAGGAAGCAATGTCAACAGTTTGAGACCAGGTAAACTAGGCCTATATTTCATAGGATTTTGAAGAATTAGATGATTTGATTGAAATATTGATTTTTTAAAAAATGGGACAGATTCCTGGGGTGGGGAACATAGAACTAGGACCACAACTTCAGAATAAGAAGTCAGCCACTCAGGCCTGAGGCAAAAAGACACTTCTTCTTTCAAAAGGATTGTGGAACTTTGGAATTGTCTACCTTAGACTGCTGTGGGTGCTCAATGAGTATATTCAAGACAAAGAGTGACAGTTTTTTGGATGACAAAAGGGTGTGTGGATAGGGCAGAAAAATGGGATTGAAGAAGAAAATCAACCATATCCCATTGAATGGTGGTGCAGGCTTCAAGGGCCGACTGATCCACTACAGCTTCTATTTCTTATTTAACTTTATCTTATAAAACGTTGACTGACAAATATATACATGGACATGTACAGGGGATTTGTTTCCCACTACTGCTCTAAGTAGTAGTTCTGAAGAATTGCAAAACCACAAGTATGAAAGTAGGACAGCGTGAATGAAAGCAGACCTTGCCAACTATAGGAAGGTCAATAAAATACATTTCCTCTTGAGTTACCGTTATAGCCCTGCTAAATGTGTCATATTGGCTGGATATTTTTATTAACTTACTAGACCTAACTGATAGGACAAAAGTAGTTTGAAACAGAAGTTTAACTGGTATGGAAAGGAAAGACAGTGAAACTACAAATTAAATTCAACAGATTTCTAACAGGTAATGGTCTGGTAGTTTGCCATCATGAAGTAGTTAGCAGGTTACCTGATTAAGAAGTAGAAGCCTCTGTCTGATCAACTACCATTTCATTATTTGATACCACATTCTACAAGTGTGACTGCTTCAATGATGACTGCACCTTGGTCGATGGTTAACATGCATGATGTGATCTCCTTGTTTTTCACTCTTAGTAAATAAACATTTGTACAAACCTCTAAAAAGTACAGCAGTGACTGTGTGAGACATAAAGCATCAGAAGTCCTGGTGTGCAGAGCAATTGTCTTCAGCACACTACAGTACTGCAGTGAGTCTAATCTGCGCATCAGCGACACACAAGAGTGCTCGAGGAATTCCATCAGCAATGCGTCCACTGAATCATCTGGATTCAATAGGAGGACCGTATGAATGCCAGTGTCATTCTTGAAGCCAACTCCACAAGGATTCAGGTAAAACTCCTGCAAAACGGACAGGGTACTGTATCGATGGACGGAAAGTATCTTCTCGACCAATGTTGTTTTCTCAACTCTCAAATGGCCAGCGTACCAGGGTGAGAGAGAGGTGGTTTTGGGACTGGGAGAAGCTTGCTACCAATCATTCATAGGAACACAGAATTTAGGAGCAGTAAGCTATTCAGCCTTTGAGTCTGCTCTTCCATTCAACATGATCATGGTCAGTCGAGTTGTAGACTCCACTTTCCTGCTTGCGCCACATAACCCCTCGGTGTTAAAAATGTAACTCAGCTTTGAATAAACTGAATGATCCAATTTCCACTGATTTCTAGAGATGAGAATTCCAAAGGATAGTGTTTCTCAGGGAAAAACCATTCCTCATCATTGGTGATAGTGGTTAGCACTGTTGCCTCACAGCGCCAGGGGCCCGGGTTTGATTTTGGCCTTGGGCAACTGTGTGGAGTTTGCACGTTCTGCATGTTTTTCCCCCCGGTACTCTGGTTTCCTCCCACAGTCCAAAGTTATGCAAGTTAGGTGGATTGGCCATGCTAAATTGCCCTTTAGTCCCCAAAGGTGTGCGGGTTAGGTAGATTAAATGCACAGTGTTCCAGCGGGTGGCTGGGTAAGTTGCCCTTTCTGAGAGTCGATGCAGACTAGATGGGCCAAATGGCCTCCTTCTGCTATAGGAGGATTCTATAGTTCCAAATTAAAATAGAAACCTCTTATTTTTAAACTGTGCCTCAGAGTTCAAGCCTCCCACACATCCTCCAAACACCCTCCTTGTATCCACCCTGTCAAGACTCCTCAGGATCCTATGTTTCAACACATTCACACCTCATTCTTCTAAACTCCAACTGATATAGGTTCAAACTTGTACAACCTTACTTCATAAAATATATTCTTCATCCCAGGCTTCATAAGCCTTTCAGCTCAGCAGTGGCAACAACTTGTCCATCAAGCTGCACCACATTTTTGAGTCCAAATGTCACTATAAGGCAGAGTGTGGTAGAGACGGAAAGAAAGGGAAGCAAATCCTGCACCCTGAATCCCGCTACTCCGTGGTAACTCTGCCCATGTGCCCAAAGGTCTGTGGGTTAAGAATTGGTCTGTTCGGTCACGAGGATCATGGCAGAAACTCGCAAACCTGAACTGACGTCATCCTCAAACTGATGGAGAGTCAATGACGACATTGCTGAATATTTTACAATCCACTTGTTTCTTAATCTACTCACATATTAAAACATATTAGAAATGTGACGACAAACACTATTAGAACTACAAGAGATTACGGCACACAAGGAGGCAAAGCAGGCAAATCTCTTAGTTTAAAATAAAAGACTGCAGATACCTGCAATGCACACGAAAAGTCTGTGAATAAGATCATTGCTGCTATGGAAACGGGCTCGGATCTTTTCTCTCGTGGCAACTTTGGCAGCCAAAAGTGCGAGTTGGATCTCCTCTTGATCTACATCCTCGGAGGTGTAGGAACTTGAAGTTAGACTGCCAACGGGGCTGTAAAAACACAGCATTTGTTAACGCTGCCTGTGCTGCGAAGACCAGGTTTGAAAAACTATGAGGAAAATGATCAGTTTGCAACAAAGCAAAATGCTGGATACGCCACTTAATAGATCAATTTCCAAACGTGTTTCAAACGCCAGAGGTGGTGCGACAAAATTATAACCCTTGATAAAAGGCAGCATAGCTAATCAACTTGGAGAAAGGACTCTTAATTATAACATTTAAGAGAAGGCACACTTATTTTAAAAGAAGATGCAAATCAAAGGTAATAGCCGGTTTCATTCACCAAGTCCTGTGCACACTGACCAACAATGACTCCCAACACCATAATATCACGTTTTTACAATTCACAATTTTGTTTTCAAAATCTTCCACCATCACTCCCCTCGTCACCTTTGGAATCTTTTACAGCCCTCCAGGAACAGTACAATGCAATATGGCCTTTTCCTTTTACTCTCCCCTACTACTTCAGTCTACTCGTTAGACATACCTTAGAAGTACCTCTTTAATGAAATTTTTGGTTATCTGTCTTACTATCTCCTTACGTGGCTTGATATCAAAATTTGTCTGTCAACGCTCTTGCACGCTGGGGTATTTTATTACTTAATTCATATAGTTGAATGCAAATTGTTGTTGCCCTTCCTTGGGGGCAAGGGTGGACAGGAAGTGAAATCAAGTGAAAAGACTAACTGTGAACATCAGTTACATGTGTCATTTACCAGGAGAAGCAAACGGAACCTCGATTAAATGTCTGCAGAATGTGCCTGCAGCTTGAGGAGCTCCAACTCTCAGTCAACGAACTGGAGTCCAACCTTCGGACACTGTGGTGCTTCCGAGGGGGAAAGTTACCTGGACACTTTGTTTCAGGAGACAGTCACACTGCCTTGGGCTGGTTATTCACAGGGTCTGTGATCAGGGTCGGGGGTGGGGTGTGAGCGTAAAAGAGGTAGGCATGGGCAGCCAGAAGGTGGCAATGGAGGCACCTCTGCCCTTGTAAATGTCCAGTAGGTTTGATGTTCTTGCATCTTGTGTGGACGAGAGCAGGGATGTCAGGGAGAATAAGCAAACTGGCACGGCGGCGCTGGACGCCATTCAAATGGGGGAGTGAAAGGAATGAAGTTGCAGTTTGGATCTGTATAGTTTGGAAAATAAATAATGTTCTCCATTGCCTGTCTGGTGTTAGGGTTAAGAACATCTCCTTAGGGCTGGAGAGGAACTTAGTGGGAAACGAAGGATCCAGTTGTCATGACTACATAAGTACCAACAGCATAGATAGGTTTAAAAAGCATTTAGACAGTGACATGAGTAAGATGGTATAGAGGGATATAGGCCAAATGCAGGCAATTGGGACTAGCTTAGGAGTTTAAAAAAAAGGGCAGCATGGACAAGTTGGGCCAAATGGCCTGTTTCCATGCTGTAAACCTCTACGACTCTATGACTAAGAAAGAAGTTCTGCTGAAAATGAACAGCTAAACACTAAAATTAAAAGCAAGGCTATACGTGGTATTAGTAATATCTGGATTACTACCAACACAACAAGCAAGTTGGCATAGGGTAAATAAAATCAGAGAGTTGAATGTGTGGCTCAAAGATTGCTGTGGGAAAAATGGGTGTCAATTCATGGGGCACTGGCCTCAGTAGTGGGGAAAATGGGGCTGGGGAGTGTTCAGTTAAGGATGATTATGAAAGTTAGAGAGAAATGACAAGGCAATTGTACAGGGTAATGATAGTGTGAGATGGAGGGACAGTGCATATTGACATAAAGGTGCACCAGCAAATAAGATCAGATTACGGAAAAATGGTAAAAAGACAGAGGCTCTTTTTCTGCTCTTTTCTGTAGCATTCATAAAAAATGGCGGAAGAACTAAAAGCACAAGAAGTAGTAAATAAGTGTAACATGATAAGCATTACAGAGACATGGTTGCAAAGTGACCATGACCGGGGCCTGAAAATTCAAAGGTAGTGGCATGTTGGAAGGACAGGAAGAAAGAAAGAGGAGACGGGCAAGCTTTGTTGAGAAAAGCACAAGATCAGTACGTTAGTGAGAAACAATCTTGCCTTGGGGGATCAAAATGTAGAAATAGAAATAGCAAGAAATCACTGGTAGGAGTAGTTTATTGGTCTCCTAACATTAGTTACATTGCAGAATAGCATATATATCAGGTAGTAATGGAAGCTTGTAAGAAAGGTACTGCAATAGTCGCGAACTATTTTCATATTATCAGATGAAAGCAAAGGCAGTTTTGAGGATGCTTTAAAGTGTATTTTGTAGTTCTTTAGTACAATTTATTCTGGAATCAAGCAGCGAGCAGACTAATTTAGGTCTGGTAATATGTAAAAAGGAAAAAAGTTAGCATGGAGTGCAGCAAGTAATTAGGAAGGCAAACATTGGCATTTGTATAAAAGCTACAACCATACAGCCATTGGTGAGATTGCATCTGGAATACTGTGTACAGTTTTGGCCTTCTTACTTGAATGGGGTGGCACAATGATTAGTACAGCTGCCTCACAGCATCAGGGACCCGGGTTCGATTCCAGCCTGGGGTCATTTCTGTGTGGAGTTTGCACATTCTCCCCGTCTGCATGGGTTTCCTCCGGGTGCTCGGGTTTCCTCCCAGAGTCCAAAGATGCGCAGGTTAGATGGATTGGCCACGCTAAATTCTCTTTAGCTTCCCAAGATGTGTAGGTTAGGGGGTTAGCGGGATAAATATGTCAGGTGTGGGGTGGGCCTGGGTAAGATGCTCAGGTGGAGGGTCGGTGCAGACTCAATGGGTCAAATGGCCTCCTTCTGCACTGTAGAGATTCAATGATCCTATTCTATGAAGAAGGTTCCTGGACTGATTTCTGAGATGAATGAGCTATCTCATGAGGAGAGATCAAACAGGGTTGGGCCTGTGCTCATTGAAATTTAGAGGAATGATTTTATTGAAACATAAGATTCTGAGAATGATCTTATCAAAACAAAAGATTCAGAGGGGCTTGACGAGGTAACTACTGAGAGGATGTTTCCTCTCCTGGAGGAATCCAGAACAAAAGGACACTGTTTAAAAATAAGGGGTCTTCCATTTAAGAAGAAAGAGATAAGGAAAATGTCTTCTCTCAGTGTTGTTAGTCTTTGGAATTCTCTCCCGTTGCAAGCAGTGGAGGCCTGGTCATTGAATATATCCAAGGCTGTTTACAATTTTTCATGTACAGAGGTGTCAAGGGTTATGGGGGCAGACAGGAAAGTGGAGTTAAGGCCACATTCAAATCAGTCATGATCATACTGGATGGTGGAGCAGTTCCTACTTCTAATGATCTTATAGTCCAGTTGGAAAATGTGTTGAATAGCTCAGCTCCCTCCAAATAATGCACCGGGATATCACTCAGTGAATGAACTCAACATTTGCTAACTTTCATCAGGAAAGTTCTAGAATCTATTATTGAGGGTGTTATAGCAGGGTACTTAAATAATCACCATATGACCTGGCAGACCAATATGGCTTTGTGAAAGAGAAATAGTGCTTAATGAATCTGTTGGAGTTTTTTCACTAAAAATCATTTAAGGTAGATGAGGGGAAACTAGTAGATGTGGTATACTTCGATTTCCAAAAAGCATCAAAGGTTACTACACTAGATACAAGAAGACACAGTATAAGGGTAACACATTAACGTGGGTAAAGGATTGGTTAGCTAACAAGGAGCACAAGACTATGGAGCACCCAGAGGAAAGCCACAGAGACACGGGGAGAACACACAGACTCTGTACAGACAGTCGCCAAAGTGGGAATTGAACCTGGGTCTAATGCTATGAGGCAGCAGTTCTAACCGATCTGGCTCACTAATGTCCTTTAAGGAAGGAAATCTGCCGTCCTTACCTGGTCTGGCCTACATGAGAATCGAGTCACAGCAACGCCCATGTCCCATAAATGAACAAAAAAAAAGCCATTGTGCCACCATGCTGCTCTAATGGAGATTATGGAGGGCAGACAGGAAAGTGGAGCTCAGACAACAACCAAATTAGTCATGATTGTATTGAATGATGGAGCAGGCTGAAGGGCCAAATGGCCCACTGCTTCTGCTAAGGTCCGGGGGAGGCCAAAGCACTGCAACCTAAACCAGCCAGTTTCCAGCACAAATAGCAAACATTGGTGTAATATACAAATGCTACTGCTAAAAAAGATGACTGAGCAAACAGTACAAATCTTTCCTTTCTCTTTCTGTATTTTGGCAGGTGTCAACACCAATCACATCCCTTACCTTGATCAGAACAAAAAGAATGTGGGAGCAATAAAATAAAATTCAAGTATAATTAAATATTAAAATTATTATACCCATATTTTGGGATAATCTAGCAAGGTAGGCTAAAACATTAGTTAACATTTCATTAGATCTCAAGAGTTATGTTAGAGGAATGAGCTTTGGTGGGAAAGAGACTTTTAATGGGGAGCAGGGAGGACATATATAAAAATGGTGAATAATTTATAGGAAGTGTCACTATTCTTCAGTCTGTAACAATACCTCTGTTACTGATAAAGCAGATTTATTGGAGGTTTACCAATGCCTTTCCTAACCAACCACTAGGAGGCATGAGTTATTGTCTAGGTCTCCCATCCATGCAGAATGGCTGCTGATCACTCCTGAAATCAGTTCAAAGAATAACCATTGGGCACAGCTGTCAACATCTGCGAATTGTACATGGTACTGAATCAATGACACTCGGGGAGAAGATTTAATAAAAACGAGGAAAGAAAAACCTTTAAATCAATGTTTTACTGTTACGTGACATCATTTATCCTCAAGATCTCATAAGCCAAGCTGTTTAGTTCTATCTGATCTGAACCTGGATTTCGGACCTGACGTTAGTTTCCTCTTGCCCCTTCCTATTTTTGTTGCATATTCTCAGACTATGGCATTATAGCTCTGAACATGAAACGATTAAGCTAATAACTAAATTAAAAGGGTTGTTGCTGCTTCCCTGGAGCAATAGCTGTTTTAACAATTTGCATTTGTATACAATGCTTACATTTCTTGCACTTGTCTCAAATCTCTAGTTTAGTTTTACCTCCAGAAACTGTCTGGGTCAGAACATAATAGCTCTGGTTCTTGGTCTCTTACGTTCCCCAACCTGGTATGTACTTATTAACGACCATACATTGACTTCATTGAAGAATTCATATAATTGTTACATTTCTTTATCGCCCCACTAAAAATATTAACTATGCAACCTGCATCACTAAGTTAAATAATGTAAGAACATAAGAACATAAGAAATAGGAGCAGGAGTAGGCCATCTAGCCCCTCGAGCCTGCCCCGCCATTCAATAAGATCATGGCTGATCTGTCGTGACTCAGTTCCACTTTCCCGCCCTCTCCCCATAACCCTTAATCCCCTCTCTTATCAAAAACCCATCAACTCGCTTCTTAAAAATATTTAGCGAGGCAGCCTCCACCACTTCAACGGGCAGAGAATTCCAGAGATTCACCACCCTTTGAGTGAAGAAGTTCCTCCTCAACTCCGTTCTAAACCGCCTCCCCTTTATCTTGAGGCTGTGCCCCCTAGTCCTACTGTCTTTTTTGAGCGGGAAGAGTCTCTCCACCTCTATCCTATCCATCCCATTCATCATCTTATACGTCTCAATGAGATCTCCTCTCATTCTTCTAAACTCTAACGAGTACAAGCCTAGTTTATTCAGCCTCTCCTCATAGCTCAATCCCCTCAACTCCGGTATCAGCCTAGTAAACCTCCTCTGCACTCCCTCCAGGGCCAAAATATCCTTGCGCAGGTGCGGCGCCCAAAACTGCACACAGTACTCCAGCTGCGGCCTCACCAATGCCCTATACAGCTGCAGCAAGACCTCCCTACTTTTATATTCAATCCCCCTCGCTATGAAGGCCAGCATCCCATTCGTCTTCCTGACCACCTGCTGCACCTGCAAGCTGGGTTTTTGCGACTCATGCACAAGGACCCCGAGGTCCCTCTGCACCGTCGCCTGCATCTGATATCAATTATTTGTATTGCAGATGTGTGTAAATGAACGAATGACGCATTCAAGTACAATGCCAACTGACCCCTTCACCCCATTTTCTCTGCACACTATAATAAGAAACTAATCCCCAAAGTGCTGTATTGAGATGATTACATTTAGGGATCACATTCATTACACTAATGGAACATAACTCTTTTAGAAGGTGATATGTCAGTTCTGCATTAAGGCCTTATCTTTAGCTTGCTGTTTTATTTTTGCGCTGGATAATTACCACAGGCCCAATGATAGCATTTGACTATTACCATCATAAAACTCACATTTGCTCTGACTGGAAGCAAATCTCTTGGACTTATATTAAAGTGCTTCAATGAATGGTCCTGTCAAAAATTGCATTAACTGAACTCTTAACTGCTACTTTAATTTTTCTTTCGGTGTATTATGACAAGTGGCTAAATGCACTATAAACTCTTCAGACTCTGAAAATTATACTATAACAAATCACTCGTAATTTTATTCCAGATTGGACAGGTTTCAACTTTAAATAAAATGAAATGACAGGTTGCAGACGTAATGAAGAAACGAAAGCAATGTGTGACGGGATATCTGGGATAGACGCACAGTGAAAATGCCAGAATAAATTATTCCAAAAGTGTTGCAGCCCAGCATACATTTTTCAAAGCTGTACGAGATTTTACACTTGATTAGCATGCAGAGGTTTAAACAGGAATAATAACATACAATGGGAGAACATTTAAGGAAAAGCAACATTGACAAACCAATTAATGTACAGAATCATTTGTAACTACATGATGGAAAGTTTCACAAGTTTGAGATAGAAGTTCAGGGTTGTGTTGTGGAATTGAATTTTATAAATCTGGTCATTTGGAAATGGCAAAGAAAGCTGCCAGGCTGTTGTTGAAAATTCAATTCCCACTACTTATGTGATCTGTACCCTCTCCTTTCCTTTTCTATGTACGGTGTGTTTCGTCTGTATAGCGCACGAAAAATAATACTTTTCTCCACATACTTATACATATGACAATAAATCAAATCAAATGTTAGCCACAAACATGTGGCTGATTCAATAATCTCCGAAATAGCGAAGCCAGCATGTTTTAAAACTAACTGCTGCGACAAAGGCACCTCATTATTGCCTTCTCAGAGCAACTGGGGTCAACATTTCTGGCCTTGCAGAGTTGTTCACATCGGAGGACATCATAGAATCCTACAGTGCAGAAGAGGCCCTTTGGCCATCGAATCTGTACTGACCCATGAAAGGTCCTGACCTGCCCACCTAATCCCAGTTGCCAGCACTTGGCTCATAGCCCTGAATGTTACGACATGCCAAGTCCGCATCCAGGTACTTTTTAAAGAACATGAGGCATCCCGCCTCCACCACCCTCCCAGGCAGCGCATTCCAGACCGTCACCACCCTCTAGGTCAAAAAGGTTTTCCTCAAATCCTCCCTAAACCTCCCACCCCTCACTTTTAACTTGTGCCTCCTCATAACTGATTCTTCAACTCAGGGGATATATGACAAATTTAAATGCAACAGAAAAGTCACCTGATGTGACAAGAAAGAAACTTTGCGTTGACCTAAGGGACTGAGGCTGGGGTTAAGACATACATACAGTCAACTCCTATACCCCAGCACCATCACTTAATGTAAATGTGTTTTAAAATCCTCAGAAACAAGTAAACATAAAGCAGCTCAAAGACACCATGATCTTCTGAAAGACAATAAGGGATAGGCAACAAATAGCAGCCTTGCCAGTGAGGCTCACATCCCATGATAGAATAAAAAAATGTTTATCTTGGAAGACCCAACTAAAGGCTGTCTCATGTCTCAAATTCTTCAACGAAAGCAAAACAAAAAATAACAAGAATTTGACAACTTCTACCATTTGGTAATCACAGAAGCTACAGATTTTATAGATTACTTCCTGTACTGGCCTGTTTTTGCTTCATAGAAACATAGAAAAACTACAGCACAATACAGGCCCTTCGGCCCACAAAGTTGTGCCGAACATGCCCCTACCTTAGAGATTACTAGGCTTACCTATAACCCTCTATCTTACTAAGTTCCATGTACTTATCCAAAAGTCTCTTAAAAGACCCTGTCAAATCCACCTCCACCACCGTTGCTGGCAGCTCATTCCACACACTGAGTGAAAAACTTATCCCTGACATCTCCTCTGTACCTACTCCCCAGCACCTTAAACCTGTGTCCAATGTCGCAACCATTTGAGCCCTGGGAAAAAGCCCCTGACAATCCACATGATCAATATATCTCAACATCTTATAAACCTCTATCAGGTCGCCCCTCATCCTTCATCTCTCCAAGGAGAAAAGGCCGAGCTCCCTCAACCTATCCTCATAAGGCATGCTACCCAATCCAGGCAACATCCTTGTAAATCTCCTCTGCACCCTTTCCATGGCTTCCACATCCCTCCTGTAATGAGGTGACCAGAACTGAGCACAGTACTCCAAGTGGTGTCTGAGCAGGGTCCTACATAGCTGCAACATTATCTCCCGACTCCTAAACTCAATTCCTCGATTGATGAGGGTCAGTACACCATACGCCTTCTTAACCACAGCTTCAACCTGCGCAGCAAGGTGATCAGAGGATTGGACAGGGTGGACAGTGAGAGCCTTTTTCCTCAGATGGTGATGGCTAACACGAGGGGACATAGCTTTAAATTAAGGGGTGGTAGTTATAGGACGGATGTCAGAGGTAGGTTCTTTACTCAGAGGGTAGTAAGGGCATGGAATGTCCTGCCTGCAGCAGTTGTGGACTCGCCAACTTTAAGAGTGTTCAAATGGTCAGTGGATAGGCATATGGATAACATTGGAATAGTTTAGGTTAGAGGGTCATTAGATTGGTTCCACTGGTCGGCGCAACATCAAGGGCCGAAGGGCTTGTACTGCGCTGTAATGTTCTATGCTCTAGCTGCTTTGAGCATCTTATGAACTCGGACCCCAAGGTCCTTCTGATCTTCCACACTGCCAAGAGTCGTACCATTAATATTATATTCTGCCATACTATTTGACCTGCCAAAATGAATCACTTCACATTTATCTCGGTTGAACTCCTTCTGCCACTTTTCCGCCCAGTCTTGCATCCTATCAATGCTTCGCTGCAATTTCTGACATCCTTCCACACTATCCACAATACCTCCAACCTTTGTGTCACCAGCAAACTTACCAACCCATCCCTCCACTTCCTCACCCAGGTCATTTATAAAAATCACAAACAGCAAGGGTCCCAGAACAGATCCCTGGGGGACTCCACTGGTGACTGACCTCCATACAGATTATGACCCATCTATAACCACTCTTCGCCTTCTGTGGGCAAGCCAGTTCTGGATCCACAAAGCAATGTCCCATAGGATCCCATGCACCCTCACTTTCTCAATAAGCCTTGCATGCGACACCTTATCAAATGCCTTGACACTCTGTGCTTCGACACTGAGCAGAAGAGATCCGATCATAACCAAAACCTTAAACCATAATACAGGCTCATAGATTAAATGATAGGCAGAGCCTCACCCCATGAGATGACATAGAGCCATTTGCTGACTTATTAATGGGCTGTCAAGTTTGGTGCTCCCCACCCACCCCCATCAGCAAGCAATATTTATAAAAGTTGATACATCAAAAAATTATTTAGCAGTTTGCAGTGGTATAAATTCTTCAGCAAGCATGGTGTGCGTAATGGTGTTATGAAGCAAAATCAATTGTACTGCCCAAAGTTAATCACATGAGAGAATTTCTGACTGGAAAGTAGAAAGAAAAGTGAGAAATTAGGTTAGGAACTCCAGGTTGATTTGCTACCATTTTTGGGGCCAGGAAAGGGATAGAACAGTCGTTTTAGGCACTCAATGTCAGCATCAAATGTTTTCAGGTCAGCTATATCACAGTCAGATGCTGAGTACAGTTTCTTTTCCTTTGCTCCAATGTCCTTTAATCTCAACCCTTTTATGTAAGCATCTTTTTCTCTTTACCTACACAAGTCATCCAAAGAATGCTAATACTGATACCAATCTGAAATGAATTGCAGGTAATTAAATGTTGTACATCATATTAACCATTGGAACCTAGGATAAAAGTTATCCAATTCTATGTACAGAGCCCTTGCATTATCCTAGAAATTTGAACTGCATTCAATGTCAAAGTGGTGATTGGAATAGCAGGCCTAAAACTACCCCATAACATCATTTTGTCAAGAATGGCTTTGTAGAACATTGCACAAATGCACTTAAGAAATGGATCTCACATTATTGGAGGCAGAGAAACAGCAATATAATTCTGTTTTTATGTTGTACAGAAATTAGGAGTCATTGATATTTACATTGAGCCTAAATATGTAAAAAAAAAACCAGTCCCAACTCTTAATACAAATGAGCACAAAAATTTAATAATAGAATGGAAAGAAGAAAATGCATCATGTCATTTACAGGGTTTTATGCAATATTAATTTTTTTAAATATCTATTACCAAGAAGAATAAAAGTAACACAGTTGCGATCAACAGTTTTAGCTGGCACTGGACTAACAATAAATAAATTATGTTTTCTCAATTTCAAAGAGTGAAGCTAAAATTAATAAATCACATTTTCCCCTTCCATTCTCTGGAAACAGGCAGGGGGGAAGAAGTTGCTCTTGAGTCGGTTTGTAAAAGTCTGAGGACATGTACCAACCGACTGAAGAACAGCTTCTTCCCTGCTGCTATCAGACTTTTGAATGGACCTAACTTGCATTAAGTTGATCTTTCTCTACATCCTAGCTATGACTGTAACAATACATTCTGCACTCTTTCCTTTGGTTAGCACTGCTGCCTCACAGCACCAGGCGCCCAGATTTGAATTTGGCCTCGGGTCACTGTGTGTGGAGTTTATACATTCTCGTCGTGTCTGCACGGGTTTCCTCTGCGTACTCCGGTTTCCTTCCACACTCCAAAGATGCAATGGTTAGATTGATTGGCCATGATGAATTGCCCCTTAGGGTCAGCAGGACTAGGAGGGCAAATATGTGGGGTTATGGGGATAGGACCTCGGTGGGATTGTTGTCAGTGCAGGCTTGATGGGCCAAGCGGCTTCCTTCTGCACTGTAGATTCTATGATTCTTTCCTTCTCTATGAACAGCATGCTTTGTCTGTATCGTGTACAAGGAACAATACTTTTCACTGTATACTAACATGTGACAGCAAATCAAAAGAAACCAAATCAAAAGTGCAAGCATAAAATTCTCTAAAAGAGATCAATATAGACTTATACCAATGCACAAATGTCTCAACAGCCTGAAAGTTAGGTTCTAGATAAGTTGCTTCATAAAGCAGCTGCTTGCCACACACTTGGAGCTTGTATGACCAAGAGTAGCAAGCTTAATACCAATCTAAAATGAACTACATCTAGTTATAGGTTATGCACCTTGTAACTATTGGGACCCAGGCTTTAACTGAATCAAACTAACAATGGGTTCAGACTGGCTAGCACAGCCTCGGCAAATCCAGCTTCACTTGCTGCTGTCCCTGTAGCTTTAACGGTACGTTCCGTAAACTAGTTTAAGAAACAAAATAAATCAGACAGCATCAGTCTGCTCTGCACAGTAGTCAAAGGATTGACTAAACTTACAAAATTTAAACTTCGACAAAGGGTCACCCTGGCTCGAAACATTGGCTCTATTTTCTCTCCACAGAGGCTGTCAGACCTGCTGAGATTTTGCAGCATTTTTTAGTTAATGCTGAACTAATTTGAGGAGAGTAAGCAATCTCACTGGCTGGTGCCAAAGAGCAACTCAGCATGGTATTGAAATAAATTAGGAACTTTGCTGATCTCTCCCCTCAGCCAGCCTCCCATTATGGAATGAGTCCAGGTTAACCACATTTGCTAGATCCCACCTGCATGTAACGTCACTAATTTCAGCTTCAGATGGCAAAAGAATTGCCCTTTGACACTGCTCAGCATAAAAGGCAAACGAGGAGAGCGCAATAACAACATTGATTTGCATAATTTGTTTGACACAATGTAATATTAACTGTTTATCTGGTGGCAAAAGTAATTAAAAAGCAACCCACATCTTGATTAAATTGAACTTGGCATTTTTTTTAACAACAGCTTAGTGTCAATTACACCCCCTTATTGATGCAAACACATGCATGAGAATAATTGAATTAATGAAGGATTCCTAAGAGCAGGGATACATGCAGTGTGTGAGCCCATCCATATTGAAGATTCTTCCAGTGGCTGCCAAGTAAAATCAGAACACAACCACACAGTTCACTTTACTCACAGCTGCAGGTACTTTATCCACAAGTGTTATTACCTTGGGGTATATGTGCTGGAAAGACTACAGGTTGTGACCGAAACACTTTCACAGTCACTGCTGGAGATGGAGCTGATGGGAGAATCTTGGATAGGATCTTGAAAACTGAAACCACAGTAATGAAAACACAAGGAAAGTAAACTTAGAAAGCAGCATTATACAACTGAAGCAAGACCCAAACCAAAAAATAAAACATGTGCAACTGTGCGGAGAACAAATAAAACAAAAATCTCAGCAATAAACACAACCTCACATTGCAAGGTGAGCAGCACAGGCTCACAAAGTTTTACTTGTCTGCTGCAGTGGGAGGAAAGAATGTCAAAATCTCTCTTCCAGTCTGAAAGAAGAGAAAACTATTAACCCGAGTGATGGAGGGACTGGGCCTGAAATGAGAACAAGGAACGGTACAGCAGAGGAGCTCCAAGCCCGCGCCCATTACGTTGTCTATCTACACCATACGCCTGTATCCCTCAATTCCGTCTGTCAATGTCACAGACAGAGCGTCTCCTTCCTGAAGGATACCAGGTCACTTCAACACTAAATTTTCTTCAACTGTCCACAGCAATCCGCAGCCATCCACACCTGAATGTTAAACCTACTGAAGAAAACCTACTGTTTGGCTGAAAATAGTGGCCTTTAGCAATCCAAAGGTGAGAGTTGTGAAATACAGCATGTTAAAAGCCAAAACATACAAAAGCAGTGGGAAGTCATGGTTCCACTGCTTCATTATTCAGTATTTATTTTCAGCCTCCTCCCCGAGCCCAAGCCCCTAGCACCATCCCCATGCCCACCCATACTCCCTATGCCCACAAGTAGAACTGGTGCCATGTTTAAAAATATGGGGTCACCCATTTAAGACAGAGATGTGGAGATTTTTTACTCTGAGGGCTGCATGTCTTTGGGACACTCTTCCTCAAAGAGTCTTCAAATATTTTTAAGGCAGTGATGCATAGATTGTTGATAAATAAGGGAGTGAAAGGTTATCAAGGGGTAGGTCAGAACGTGGAGTTGGGGTTACAATCAGGTCAACAATGATCTCATTGAATGGTGTTCAGGCTGAAGTGGTCAAGCGGCCTACCCCTGCTCCTGATTTATATGTTCATATCACTTTTTGTGGATGGTGGGCAGGCTTTGGGGAATCAGTTATTTGCTGCAGAATTCCCAGCCTCTGAACTGAACCCGTTAGCCACAATGTTCAGCCTCCGCCAAGTTGAGGTCGGTTCACCAGACAACACCATCACTCTTGTCAGCAAGCTTGATAGCAATGCTGGGTTTGGACCCAAAGGGAACCAAGTGCAGTGAGTTTAGAGGGAGAGAAGTTAGAATATTTGAGGAGAGGACTGACATTGAGATAGCCAATGTCACATACAAACAAACAGCTCTCAATGAGGAGATTGACAGCGGATAAGATGACAGAAGGCAAGGTCTGGGTGGAGGGAGAATACTGTCGATTGGGAGAAGTGGGCATATTAGCAGCATAGTGGCACAGAGATTAAGCATTGCTGCCTCACAGTGCCAGGGTCCTGGGTTCAATTCCAGCCTTGGGTGACTGTGCTGAGTCTGCACATTCTCCGCATGTCTGTGTGTGTTTCCTCTGGGTGCCACAGTTTCCGCCCACACTCCAAAGGTGTGCAGATTAAGTTGACTGGTCATGCTGAATTGCTCCTTAGTGTCAGGGGGGATTAGCAAGGTAAATACGTGGGGTTATAGGCTTAGGGTCTGGGTGGGCCTGTTGTTGGTGTAGGCTCAATGGACCGAATGATCTCTTTCTGCACTGTAGGAATTCTATGATCTATGATATTAGCTGAATAGAATTATTTTAGAATCATACAGTACAGAAGAGGCCCATGGAGTCTGCACTGATACATCAGAAATACCTGAACTCCCAACTAACAGCACTTGCCAGCACTTGATCCATTGCCTTGAATGTTATGACGGGCCAAGTGCTCATCCAGGTACTTTTCAAAGACTGTGTGAGGCAACCACCTCTACCATCCTTCCAGGCAGTGCATTCCACGCCACTATCTTAACCATGAATTCTCATCATTATGATTTATCATCACCATTGTACATATTCGACTTAATTGGGCACATTCTACAAACATGCAATTACTGCAAAAGGTTTTTTACAGCGTAAGCATGTACTTTTCCTGACTATGTAATCTACAATAAAAGTTTAATAGCTCTTTGTAGCACAGGACTGGTTACACACAGGCTGGGATTTTTGTGTGTGTCACTCCAGTCATAAATCACCCATAAGTTGCTACCTTCAAGGGTTATCCTGTCTAATGGGGGAGAAAGGAAACTAGGTTAATTGCCCCACGTGGTTTGATTATTGAATAAGTCATCTGTAACAATCATGCATTGTTTCCTTCCGCCAGAATACAAACTTACCAAGTGAGTATTGTCAGTTGTCGATTTACTTTGAACATCCACCAGATCTCCAGCTACCATATCCATAATAAACCAATTAAAACAAACTCACTGCTTGTGACAGCAGTTCTGGGCTGGAGAAGGGGAGTTTGCATTTCAGAGATCAAGGATAGTTGAGAAATTCTGAAGGACAATTTAAAATGACAGCTAACCTCTAATGCACAGCAAACTTTCTGCAGTAACACTAATCACAAGAGAGAGAGAGAATACTGAGGAAATGCAAGGAATGAAATAAAGTGTTAAATATTCACTACAAGTATATCAAAAGGGCCAAAAAGTAAGATACCATTCAATTTTAATCCCGTTCCATTTTCCATTATTCTTCTTAAGGTCATGCCCAAGTGAGAAGACTCTCCAGTGTTGCTCTTAAATTAATAGCAACTGATTGAAGAGTGAAATTCCTCCTACTCTCAGGCAGGGAAATATCTTGAGCTACCCAGGGTTGTGTGAGAGAGGTGGTTGAAGTAGAGAAGCAGGGCGGGGGGGGGGTGCTCTTTTTTCATCACTCCATAATGTCACCCAATACACTACTGTCCCACTGCTGCTCAGACTCTGTTCAGTTTTTGCACAATTGACACAGCATCACTTAATTGTTCCTTTCTGGTTAAGGATTCAAAACTACTTTTGTCATTGTCTAACACCTATTTCCCCTCCATCCCCACATCCTGTTATTGCAAGGGGGTTAAGTGGGGATTTCCAAAGTTAAATTGGCTCCAAAACAGTTCATGCTTGAAACCAATCAATCTTTAATAAGTGCGCAAAGTCTTGTGCCAGGCACTGCCATACTATTCCAGGCACTGTTATTGCTCATCAGCCAGTTTGACATTTTAATAGGACCTGGGAGAATTTCCACTATAAACCAAGTAACTATGCAAGCCAGCGCTCCCAATAAACAGAGTGGGTATTCCTATCTGGACGAGCACTAATATACAACTAGTGCTCTGAGTGGCAGGTGGTGCCATTTCAGCTGTTAAACTCTGTGGACATCCCGCAGCTTTGGCTATCGCTGACCTGCATCTACATTCTGGGATTTAAATAAATGAGGGACATTCCTTCTTGGTGGAAGAGAAGATTTCCTATCATGCAGAAAAATGTTGATATATTTCTTATAACAAATTTAGAGACAATTACGCCCTGATTGAACAAAAGGCCAGACAAAGCTGACATAAAAAATGGTGCAGTTAAATCTAAGTGTTGCTCTTATCAATCTCATCAAATCCACACCGTTTCCTACTTTGCACCAATTGCATTGTAAGACACAAGCTGCTGAATTGCAACTCTGCTTAGAATGTCTAGTACCTCAGTGTAAGCATCTCACAAACCTGCTGTACTCACAGTGGGATCTTAAAGCAAGCTGAGGTCATTGCCATTAAGCAGAGCAACCAAATTGATCTGAGAATTGCAAATTCTGAATCTGCAATTCCAATGTGCACAGGTGGGTCCATACTACCTGAGCAATATCAGGTGTTAATCGTAAATATTTAGGTGTCAACTATTGCTCAGCTGATAGCATTCTCATTGATGAATCAGTTCAACTCTCATTGAGCACATAACCTGGGCTAAACTCCAGTATCATGCTGAGTTAATGTTATACACCCTGTTTGTGAACAGAACTCCCACTCACCTGACGAAGGGACAGCGCTCTGAAAGCTTGTGGCTTGTGCTACCAAATAAATCTGTTAGACTTTAACCTGGTGTTGTGAGACTTCTTACTGAGTTAGTGTTGCACAGTCAGATGCGACATTAAACTGTGGCTCCATCTGCTCTTGGGTGGAGCAGGTCCCAGGGCACTTTCCATAGAAAAAGTAGAGGAATTCTCTCCAGTATCTTGGCCAATATTTACCTCTCAACTAATATCACAAAAAGCGAACTAGCCTATCATCATCACATTGCTGCTGCTGTGCTCAAATTAGCTGCTGCATTTCATGGTGACTGCACTTGACTGGATGTGAAGCTCTTTGACCATCCTAAGGTCGTGAAAGGAAATACATTGATGAAAATCTATTTCTTTCCTGTTAACTGCAAATAAAGTTGAAAGAATTTAATTTTAACTTGAGAGTGACTTGGCAGAAGATAGCTGATCTGCCTGAGCTCAAGTCAGTTTGCCACCGGCTAACCCAATAACACAGCTACTCAGGAACTAGACTGCCTCGCAAAATTAAAAATAAATCTCATGGGCAATGTAGAATGTGCATCCATTCACATATTGCCAAATGACCTGTGACATCGGTACTTGCATGCAATATGAGGGAGGGTGCCAAGCATGGTATTTAAGAGCAGTCAACGACCCTTTCTAACAAATAGTTGAAGTTCTCACCCACATCATCATTCTTGCTCAACATTACAGGAGACACGTGAGAAGCTGAATATTTTAAGGTGTTGTGCAATTTTGTTTTATTTACAAATTGAGTGGTCTTTCGAGAGCTTTAAGGGTCAAACACATGTGCAGGCACGAAATGTCAGGCTAGTTACTCTGAAGGATGAGGGTCAATCAGTTGAGTTTATAGGGCAATCTGGCAACCCTCTACATAACTAGATTTCCTAGTACAGAAACTATCCACCAGCACAATAATCGGTGTGAAGGCAGCCACTTCAATAACACTCACTAACGTTATTAAGAGCAGCAGAGATGCCAGAACTATCTGATTGTAACCATCTAATTAGAACTATTATTGATAAGTGCTCTCTGTAGACGATTCATTAGCTAAGTTTTAACCTCTTTATTGATCCCAGAACATTTATTTTTAGCAGCAAGTCCTCTCACGAGGGATTTTATTGTGGTCCAAAACTCAAAAATATATCAAAGCATATTGCTGCTCAGCAACTTGGTTATTATAAAAAGGACTTCAATAAATGTGTAATGTACAAACTCCCTTTCATCAACCATTAGATTAATTGCTTTTCCCCCTCAGATAACATGCTTGAATGGCTCCCTTAGACAATATATTCCAAAGATAGATGGTGAACTTTAATAAGCATAAAATAACTATCTAGTGAAAGGGCAAAATATATATTCATAATAGATGTTGATATATAATTAACTACTTTATCTACAGTTGTGCTTGGCTCATTGGCAACATAGATGCCAGTCAGAGGTCTTACTACAGTCTCGGCTGCTACTTTCAGAAAGCACTCCATGCAAAACCTAAAAGCAGGAAGCACATAACAGCCCCCAATGCCCAGGATAGTTGCAACAGCTACTAGTGGACTAAAAATAAATCATTTTGATTTATTTTGGGAAAATACTACACTGAAGGAAGGAAGTTCGAGTACAGTTTGGACATGCCTTGGATTAATCTATTTCCAGTCCGTTTCCACAATGGTCCATTCAAATTTTTTTTTACCACTTCCTTCAATGCTTTATACTCATGCTTCTAAATAAGAAATTGCTCCGATGTACACAGAGACAAATCTACCTGCCAGTGACATAACGTAGCTAGTTATGGTGTCAACAAAGAGACATAGAAACTACATATGTTCGGCGCAACTTGTGGGCCGAAGGGCCTGTTTGTGCTGTAGTTTTGCTATGTTCTATGTAGAAGCAGGAGTGGGCCATTTAGCCCATCAAGCCTGCTCCATCATTCATCTTGATCATGACTGATTATCAAATTCAATATCCTGATTCTGCTCCTCCAATATCCTTCAATCCCTTGAGCACCCAAGAGCTATATCTAATTTTTTCTTGAAATCAGACAACATTTTGGTCTCAGCTACATTCTGTGGTAGTAAATTCCACATATTCACCGCCCTTTGGGTGAAGAAATTTCTTTTCACCTCAGTTCTAAAAGGTAACATGTAGCAGAAATGCGCCAACATGCAACAGACACACCTGAACACACAGCACGCTCTTTTCCAATGATAAATGAGAATATAGAGGGAAGAAACTTCCCAGTTTTCAGAAGGCAATTCTCTTGTTGGGGCCACTAATTATGTCGTGGCATCTTAAATACAGACCACATAGGAATTTTTCTTGAATGAAAGAATTGAAGGTAAAATATGAAAAGGACAAACTGCACTAATACAGTGCCTTATTTCATATCAAACGTTTGCATATAATACAAATTACCTTGAAGCACCTGTACTTTTGTAGGTTTATTAGCAGTGCATTCCAGATAATTAGAACTTTCCATGTAAAAGAAATTGTCATTTCTTCCCCTTTCTTTGCCCTTTTTTTAACATTCATATATGGGACATGGGCATCACTGGCTGGCCAGTTTTTATTGCCCATCCCTCGCTGCCCTTGTTCAGAGATCCAAATGTAGGCCAGACTGGATAAACACAGCGGCTTTCCTTCCCCAAAGGACATTGGTGACATTTATTGAATTCAAATTCCACCATCTTCCGTGGCAGGATTCGAACCCAAGTTCCCAGAACATTAGTTGAGATTCTGGATTAATACCTTATCTTTAATTTGCGTTCACTGGTTACCAACTCACCAGTCAATGGAAACAATTTCTCCTTATTTATTTTGGCTAAATATTTTGTGCACAGTGAGACCAGTTCATCTGTTTTTTGAAATGTAGATTAAGGGAGAAATGCTGGTGAGGACACAAGGAAAGTTTCAACTCTTCCTCGAACAAATGAAGCAGCAATTACCTCTTGCACTTCTTTTTAAAAGCAGTCTCAATTATCTGTTTCAGACTTAGCATGTAGTTGCATTTAATAAAATTCAGCGCTTGTGTAATTCCTCTGTCCCCTTCCAAAAGCGTCACAACATTAAACTTTCGACAACTAGCAAGGGACTGCAAGGTGTCCAATTAAACCAAATGCAGTAATACAGACTTGTGGCTGAATTCTATTGATAATTACACAACGAGAATCTGTCATTAGTATAGGAGGGCTGCAATCTACCAATTCTCAGCGAACCCAACCTTCAAATTTATCAAAAACCCCCAAGCTTACATATTGCAGTTGGGAGTTCTGTGGTGTGTGGCAAATGTTGCAAGAACAAAATGACTGGGCATGCATTATTTTCTTCAATATAGATATGGTATTACCACTTTTTCTTTGTATAAAATGCATTGCAGCCCATGTGATAGTTTGGGGTCCCAAAGAAAACGACTTTAAAAAAAAGGTCATCTATGTTAGTTTGACCCCCTTAAAATTTTCAGCTTCTCAGGAACGCTGCAGTCGCAGTCTGCCAGAGCACCAATGTGCTGTGCCATAGATTGGTGACCTCTGGCATCTTGCAATTGACTTGTGGAGTTTCACATATCAGCTGTAAGGTGGCAGATCCTACAATGACAATTGAACTCACTTTTAAATTGGAAGGGGGTAAAATAAGGACAAGTTATTCCCAGGCAATCCACTATCCTGGGATAGAATCATGGAATCCCTACAGTACAGAAGGAGGCCATTCGGCCCATCGAGTCTGCACTGGCCACAATCCCATCCAGGTCCTATTCCCCCTGACACTAGGGTCAATTCAGCATGGCCAATCCACCTAACCCACACATCTTTGGATTGTGGGAGGAAACCAGAGCATCTGCACGAAACCTGTGCAGACACGGGAAGAACATACAAACATCGATAGAATTTGGTGGAAGAAGAAATAGTGGATGCCTCATACAAAAAGGCCCCTGTAGATGGAAAATATACTTTAAAGTAAAGTACCAAACAAAGTCTCAAACAAAGCCTTTCATTGTTACTTCCTCCACAGATTCTGCCAGATGTGCTGAGTATTTTGGCCTTTTCTGCTTTATGAATTGATGTCCGCTAGGTTACTCATCAGGATGTCAATCGCTTTTAATTACTCAAGCTTCACTCTGTTACCAATCTCATGTCATAAACTTTGTAAATGATGCCTGATTCTCTGTAAATTTGTCAAACAACAGTATTAGCTCAAAGTGACCTTGACAATGCACCAATTTGTCCAAAATCATTTGACCAGAAGTGTCAGGAAGATTAGCAGGGTAAATATCTGGGATAGGGCCTGAGTGGGATTGTTGTTGCTGCAGACACGATGAACTGAATAGCCTCCTCTGCACTGTATGGATTAATTTTCTCTTTATTTTATTACACCTCTTTAACCCTCACATCTGTCAGCAAGTGCAGATAAACTACATACACAACCTATGCTGAACTAAAATGAAAATCTTCAGGGAAGGATGAAATCAGTGGTTGATGTTTGCTAATGAAAAAGATATTTTATCCATTCTTACCTCCCTTGACAAATCATTTCAGAGACATATGCATCATTAGCTCTCAAAACTAAAAATCAGAAGGAAGCCCAAAGGTGCATAGTAATTGAGAGTTTTACTTCCGCATTCGAGATATTGCAAGCAGATAATTTGGGGCAAACCCTGTTCATTTGCCCCTCAACACCAGAGATCAGGTTTAATTGAGCGACCGTGTGGAGTTTGCACATTCTCCCTGTGTCAGCATGGGATTCCTCTGGGTGCTCTGGTTTTCTCCCATGGTCCAGAAGATGTGCCGGTTAGGTGGATTGGCCATGCTCAATTGCCCCTTAGTGTCCAAAGACGTGGAGGTTAGGTTGTAAGTTTGGTGGAGAGAAACAGAGTTAACGTTTCGATGACCCATCGACAGAACCTTACAAATCAGAACCCACTTCCCCCACACCTGAGGCATTCCTTTAATCTTAATTGCTCTCTGCCAATTTGCATATGGTCAGATAACAATCCAGCAATTACTACCTTTGAGGTCCTGTTCCTTAATTTGGTGCCTAGCCCCTCACACTGATGGTGCAAAACCTCTTTCCTTGTCCTGCGTTGGTACCTACCTGGATCACAACAACCAGATCCTTCCTCATCTACTCTAAGTTCCTCTCCCACCCTGAGCAAGTGTCCTGAATTTTGGGAGTCATTGTTCAAGATTCTCTTAAGGTTAACACGCAGGTTCAATCTGCATTTGCCTTCCAAACTGCCATGTCAGCATTCATGTCAAGTGGGCAAGAATACAAGAGCTGGGATGTATTTCTGAGGCTGTAGAAGACTCTGGTCAGACCCTATTTGGAATATTGTGAGCAGTTTTGGGCCTTACATCTAAGGAAGGATGTGCTGGCTTTGGAAAGGGTCCAGAGAAGATTCACAAGAATGATCCCTGGAATGAAGAGCTTATTGTATGAGGAATGATTGAGGACTCTGGATCTGTACTCATTGGAATTTAGAAGGATGAGGGGGGTTTTATTGAAACTTACAGGATACTGCAAGGCCTAGATGAAGTGGACACGGAAAGGATGTTTCCACTAGTTGAAAAAACTAGAATGAGGGGGCACAACCTCAGGCTAAAGGGACGATCCTTTAAAACAGAGATGAGGAGGAATTTCTTCAGCCAGGGAGCGGTGAATCTGTGGAGCTCTTTGTCACAGAAGGCTGTGGAGGCCAGGTCATTGAGTGTCTTTAAGACAGAGATAGACAGGTTCTTGATTGATAAAGGGATCAGGGGTTATGGGGAAAAGGCAGGAGAATGGGGATGAGGAAAAAAACAGCCATGATTGAATGGCGAAGCAAACTCGATGGGCCAAGTGGTCTAAATCTGCTCCTATTTTTTATGGTCTTATGGTAATCTTGGCACCAGGCAGACAGTTCAGCCTTCTGAACTCTCACTTTGCTCCACAGAACAGAGTCAATTCCCTTCATTATGATATTCTCTACTATCACTTCATCCCTTATTGCCCTGCCAATTAAATGGCTTTCTGTGCATTCTTGTCAGTCAGCTCACCCAGCCTCCAGCCCCATTCTCATCGAAACAAACTGAAAGAATCTCAAATCTGTCAGACAATTGCAATAGTTACTGCACTGCTGCCCTTTTATCCCCTTACCTGTCTCATTCATAGTCACAGCTTCCTGTCCCTGACAACTGATCCAACCTGAAGAACCTATCTTAAGACTGCTAACTACTTCCTTGTACAAAGTGTCCAGGTAACTTCCTCCCTCCCTGGTGTGTTACAGTGTCTGCAGCTTGGCCTCCAGCTTGATGACTCTGAGCCAAAGTTCCAGCTGCATTTACTGCAGAAGTGTTTGTCCTGGATCACATCAGCTTTCAGGAGCTCCCACATGCTACAGCTTTGACACATCACTTGTCCTGTCATTCTAAACATGCTTTAATTAACTTAATTATTTTGTTTACATTAGGTTTTTTTAAAAAATAAACTTTATTAACCTTACCACCTGTTTATATATTATTTTAAACCTAATGAGTAGGTCATAGCCACCTACCAGATAGCTAGCTTTTCCCCCTGTAATAGAGTATGAACCAATTCCGACAAGTTAGAAAAGCAAAGGAGCACCTCCTTCCCCTCATCCTTAACTCTCTCACTCACCTATCTCCTAGCATTCTGTTAGAGTCACATTCCAGTGCCAAGTCACACAGAGGGGCCTGTATTTATACAAAGTAAAGTTTATGTAGGCTCTCAAATTAAAGATTTTGCTCAGTCCCAGGAACAGAAAAAAAGAGTTTAAACTAGTTTCCTTAATTAACTAACTTTAACTGCTCTTCAGTGGAGAGCCTGTATATGCCTACTTAGGCCTGGATGAAATTTAGAATTTAAATAGTAAATTTCAGTTAGATGTTAATTGTTAAGTAGCTGATTAGTTTTCTCTAATTTTCTCCCTTTTCAGTTACATGGAATATACAGCATTAAAATAAATTTGTCCCAACTGGTCTGTGCTACCATTTATGTCCCACTCAAACTTTCGTCTTCCTTACTTCATCTAACCCTATCTGCAGATTCTTCTAATCCTTTCTCCATGTTTCCCTATCTTCCCATTTAACAAATCTCTACCATTTGCCTAACTACATGAACAGCAACAGATTGCAACAGGACACATGGTATGTAGGCTAGCAGAATGGACAGACAATTGACAGAATGCATTTAATAGGGTCTTTGTGGAAGGGATCGGGCGAGACATATATAGACACAATAAAGAGATAGCCATATCTGTATTGATATGTTGGTGCCAGCAGGGTCACAGGAAATAGCAAAGCCAAGGGGGCAGCCATGAAAATGAAGGAGCTAACACTTATGAGCTACGATGGAATGCAGTGGGTGAGGTGTTGCCGAACTTTAGGAACGCCAAGATGGATTGTTGAGCAAGGTATGGCATGGATATAATTAGAGGGAGGTTATCAAAACAATTTAAAAAATGGTTAGAAAAGAGAAAATGAATAGGAGTGACACTGGATGTGAAAGATAAAGCTTTAGGCTTACAAAAGCTTGAAGGAAAAAGGTAGCAGGACTGAGAAGAGATAAAAGCAAAAAGATTAAAAAATGAAAGCAAAAAGGTAATGAAGAGCCTCCCTTAAATCTCAAGATCTGAGTATTGTGTGTAATATTGAGCTCCATCGTTCACATATTTCAGTTTTGGCAAGGGTACAATGTAGATTCACTGCAATGCTGTCTGGACTATGAAGAGTCAAATCAAAAGAATATTTGAAAAATATGATTTTGTTTGTTACAGACTACAGGCAGTATAATAGAAACACATAAAATTATAAAGGGTTGGGAAGAAAAGATCGAAGTATAAAAATATAAAAATTGATGGTCAAGAATGAGAAATCAAAGATACAAGATTAGATACAAAAAGAGAACAGGAGAACCTCCTTTACAGAGTTGCAGCATTCAGTATCATTGGTTAAGGCAGAAATCATATCAATAGTCAAGACTAAATTGGATTGATGGATGAAGTAAAGGGGATAAAGAGATATGAGAACAGAGTGGATAAATGTGATTTGGATGAAGATTAAGATTAATGTCAACATGGACTATGAGCTGAAAGATCTGTTTGTGTTGAAATTAATATTTAAATATATATTAATATGGAGAAGACAAGCATGAATCACCTGGGTCAACACCTTCCATTTTCCCATTTTTCACAAGATTCATTCTCAATTTTATTGCTGAAATAGTGACAATAGCTGAGAAATTAGGGAAATTTTCCTCAGAGAGTCGCGAGTCTGTGGGACTCTCTTCCCTAGAGAGCAGTGGAGGCAGAGTTACCAAATATTCTTAATACTGAATTAGTAGGATTCTTGATCAACAAGGGAGTCAGAAAGAAAGTGGAGTTCAAATCAATTGTAATCTCAGAATCGTGGAGCAGGCTTGAGGGGTTTAATGACCTACCCTGCTCTTAATTCCACAAAGAAAATTTCTGGTTTTGAGTCAATTGTAACATTTGAACATTTGTCAGTCAATTACCCAATGGTCCAATTGTAGATATTCTTCAAGTGTCACATTGACAATACAGAAAATAGTGCATGAAAGGCTCAGAAATGTGAAACACAACAAGCATTTTTTCAGTTTAAATAAAAACACTGTGTTTTCCTTTGAAACAGGCTGATTGCCCCAATGCACCAAACAAGCACAAAACTCTCTCATCACTGCTGGTAGATACTCTTTTCTGACGAGTCACGCTAACCTTGTTTAAGCAAGGGAAATCAGATCCGCAAATCATCTCACAAGCACAGGAGGCAGTCTTTCAGGTCAAACCAATTGTTTAAATAAGCAAGCAAGCTAAAATAATCGATTCAGAAGCTGATAGCTGGATTTGTGTTCTCGGCCAAATTTGCTTATGCCCGGGCTGAACATAAACATAAAGATATTGATGTCAATGGTTGGAACAAACCTAATTTCAATCCCATGAGCCACGCCACAGATTAATAGATATAAAAATATAGAAATTTGTCTTATGGTTTGATTGACCTTTTCAGTGACCAGGCCTCTAAGCTTTTAGCCGCTTGAAGCAGTTAGGCAATGATCAGGCAGTCAATCTACTTTCTCAGTTTCACCCAGCAGTCATTCATAATAAAATAAAGCAACAGCAGCAGAAAAACACTCAAATACGTAATGTCAGAAATATAGTCTGAAACGTTAACTCTCGATCTTTAAGGGGCATGGATGTATAAAGTGGCTCTTTCAACACTTGAAGGATATTCATCGTTTGTTGCATTTGAAAGGCTGAGCTTTTCAAAACCAAACTCTAATTGTAAAATGATACATTGGCATATGGTTTCATGTGTTCCAATTTTGAATTGAAATGTTTGTTCACTCCATCTGGAATATCATACGCTAAATTTTGTCTGTCACAAGAAGGAAAGTATGATCAGCATCAATATAATAACTTAGCAAAAACCCATGCCCAACCAGGATAAGCATAGTGCTGACCAAGAGTTTTGGATCCTGCACAAGGACTTGTGATCCTAGTCAGGTTAAATTCAAAGTCAATTATATCCCATAACACCATCTACTTGACTCTCTAGAAATAAGGTAGAAAATCAATATGGATTTAATTTAAAAAAAAAGGAAGTACTTCCTTCAATTTTATAGATTTCCCCATGGTGATCTTGGGATAATATTGTAGCACAATGGCTATAAAGTTTAGACTGGATCAATTCTGTTCAAAAATACAAATACAATTGCTGTGCGCTATAAATGTTTATCCAAAGTTCATGAACAATCTATGGGTAAACTCTTGCCTACCTTGCTCACACTCTACCACACCACCTGACCCAAACAAAAGAAAAATGCAGTTGGGAATTGGAGCACTTTTCAGCAGAAAATGAAATTACCTCTGCTTAATTCTGTGGCTCTCCGACGGGTCAGAAACAGTTTGTACCTTCCTATCTTCCTCCAATTGCTCATTGGCCACATGACCTTTAACATGTGGCTCTTCTTTAGTTTCCATCCCTGCAATTGGCTTCTTCCTCTTTTCCATCTTTTGCTGCGGGCAACACACATCTATTTCTGTTTGCTGCCCTCCTTCTTCCACGTGTTTTCCTGAGGATTGTGCCAGGCACTTGCATTTTGAGGTTTTGTGCTCCTGTTTACTGATGGCCCTTTCTGTCCATGGTCCATCTGGACTCTCACCACTTTCTATCCTCTCCTGTGAAAGTGATGCACAGTTACTTTTATGTTGCTGACCCTCTCCTTTACACAAACTAGAATCCCCAACATCTACAGGCTTCGTCAATAAATTGACATCCACTGGTTCAATGGTGTTATCAACCCAACCATCCTGAGTGGCAGCGTGGTGAGCACAATGGTTTACTCCATTTTTTATGTTCACCGGGCATTGCATTGAGGAGTCATCTGAAGAAACCTGACAGCAGACAGGGTCACAATTTATTACACTCTCAGCTTCAGAGGAGCAAGAGGCGCACTGAGATTTGGGGTTAAAGATAACAGTTGCTGAAATTTTCATTCCACCTGTCCTATGTGCTATTTTTTCTGCAGTTTCACTGGGTTGTACATCATCAGTACCTGCAGTCCAACCATTGAGGTAAGAACTGGATTCAGATGCATCCAAACAGCTACAAGACATTTCTGCTGTGTTATTTTCCTTTTGGTTGGCTTGTCCTTGCAGAGGTAGTGAAGTGTTATTGCTTGGTTTGCGCAGTACCTCTTTTGCTTGTACATTTTCCTCATTGCAACTATCCCTCACCATGTCTGTGTTCTCAGCAGGAAACAGCTTGCTTTCCTGATTAGATGGACAAGAGTCATCAGCCCAACTTAGTGATTCTCCTGCTGCATCCATTCCAGTGAAGGTCTCACCTGCTCCATCCAAATCATCCATGAAAAACACTCGCTCCTCTTCTTCAGCTTCCCGCCTCACGCCAGAAAGCTCAAGGTACGACGTATTTGCCGAATCCCCCGGATGATGGTTGTGTTTCAGCGCAGGTTTGTGAGCCGGTGACTGGCACACACTCGGTGGAGACAGCAGACAGGACATTTCATCCCCCACCCTGTGTACCATCAAGTTAAGCTGTTCCAGCTCCTCTTCATCATACTGCATGGAACAGGCCAGTTCAGCTTCTGTATTTTCAGCTTTTACACACAATTTATCCTGAACGAGTTTATCAGGAACTACAGGTGGAGGAATGGTCGAGGGAACCTCCGGATCAGCGGTAAATTCGCCATCCTGGGATATACAGAGGTTACGTTCAAGTGTGTGCAGCTCATCTTCTGTCAAGGTCTGTAGTAGGTCCCTAATTTGGGGGTGGGAGAAAACAAGAATGAGGAAAGATGAGACAGCATTACACAAAATTCATGCAAATAATACACTAGCTTTTGCTATAAGACTTTGTTAATAATAGGAAGAATTAAATATGCAAGGTTGAACACTTTAATGTCCTTATTATTCTTATCCTACTGCCAACTTATCTGTGCCAATGGAAGATGTTGCATCACCTGTGGCCAAACATCAGTGACCACACATCGGAATACATCTATAGCCTCATGCATTATGTACATACTCCATAGACATGTGATATCTCACACAAGATCAACTTTGCATTGTAAAGTAGCTATACAAGGCAGTTCCATTCAGTTATGAAACTATCTGTGCACTGCAGCGTACAGGGGGAGATAGTGATATAAAGATAATGTCACTGGATTAGCCATCCAGAGGCTCAGGCTATATTCGGGGCGCGTGGGTCCAAATCCCACCATGGAAGCTGTGGAATTTGAATTCAATTAACAATCGAAAGTGAGTCTCAGTAGCGGTGGCCATGACGCCATCATCTGATGTCAAAACCCATCTCATTCACTAAGGAAATCTGCTGTCCTTACCTGGTCTAGCCTACATATGACTCCAGGCCCACAGTAATGTGATTGACTCTCCACTTCCCTCTCAGCCACTCAGTTCAAGGGCAATTAGGTTTGGTTAACAAATGCTGGCCTCACCAGTGGCACCAACATCCCATGAAAGAACGTACTGTTACTGTATTGCTGGAGACCATGGATTCAACAATCAGAATCATTGTGGATATAGCAAATGTCCACTGAGAATTTCCTGTCACATCTGTGCACTTAAAGTATTAATAAACTGAGTGTGAGAGCACACAGCTTGTCGCAGTAACTCTTGTCACAAAGCAATCATGGGTGAATCATACAAAATCATTGAAATTGTTCATGGAAGTGCAGCTCAACAATATCCAACATGCAAGAATGGAGGTTAACAGGTGTAAATGACACGTGTGGAGTTTTCTGAAATACTAATGCATAACTTTGTGTGTCTTTTTAATAGAACATCTCAATCAATGGTTTTGATATTAAACTACACAGGTGCCCTGTTAAAGCATAGCCATTAAGCAAATAAGTTGACAGTCCATGAAGTGAGGGAAAATAGCAGATTAGATCCTGGCATGCAATAGTGAAATGATGCAGATGCTGAAAATCTGAAGTAAGAACAAAGAAAGTTGGAAAAAACTCAGCAACTCAGGCAGCATCTGTGGAGAGAAACATAAAACGTAGAGAGATCCCAGTGTGTGCTGGGTTAACTGACCGAACTCATGGCAAATGGAAGAATCGGTATGAGTATTGTAAACTCAGTACTCCCACCCTGCTTCATCGAGTGACCTCAGTGAGAACCTTGCAGGGTTCAGGCACAGCTAAGACCACCAGTCGTAGTTTCTGCTGTCAAACAAACTGTTTATGCTCACAACAAGAAATGTACATTTAAGACAGGATGATAGACTCTATAAAAACTGTAAAATCACCTTAAAGCAATAAACTGACAGTTACAAGAGAGCACAACAATCAGGAGGAGGAATAGGATACACGGCCCATTCAGCTTTCTCTGCCACTCAATACAATCCCACTTTCCTGCTGCTCTCCACATGCCTCGATTCCCTGAGACCAAATGTCTCCATTCCAGCCTCAATATATTCAATGATGGAGCATCCACAAACCTCTAGGGTTTCAAAGATTCACAATCTTCTGAGTGAAGTAATTTCTCCGGATCTCAGTCCCAAATGGTCAGCTCCTTATCCTGAGACTGTATTTTAGACTCCGTGATGAATGGAAACAATCTCTCAGCGTCCACCGATTCAAACCCTTTCAGAATGTTTTATGTTTCAATGAGATCACCTCTAATTTTACAGAGGAAACAAGCCCAATTTCCTCAGCTTATCATAGAACATTCCCCCTCATCCCAGGGGATAATTTAGTAAGCTTTTGCTGTACTATCTTCAGTGCAAGTGTATCTTTCTCACAAAGATGGAGACCAATATTGCAAGCTGTACTCCAGTTGGGGTTTCACCAAAACCTGTAGCATTATACCATAGAATGCCTATTATGCAGAAGGAGGCCATTCAGCCCATCGAGTCTGCACCAACTCTTCGAAAGAGCATCTTACCCAGGCCCACCGCTCCTTCCCATCTCCTTCATCCCGTACATTTACCATGGCTAATCCATCTTATAGTAAGAATTTGTTTACTCTTGTACTCCAATCCCTTGCATAAAGGCCAATATGTCATTTGCCTCTGGGTTTGCAGTGCTGCTTCAGTGCCAGGAACCTGGGTTCGATTCCCAGTTTGTGTCACTGTCTGTGTGGGTTTCCTCCAGACGCTCTGGTTTCTTCCCACAGTTCGAAAGACTGGTTAGGTGCATTGGTCGTGCCAAAATCTCCCTCAGTGTACACAAACAGGCGCCGGAGTGTGGCAACTAGGAGCTTTTCACAGTAATTTCTTTGCAGTATTAATGAAAGCCTGCCTGTGACCATAATTAATTAATAAATAATCATTATTATTAATTGCTGTACTTGAATGCTAACTTCATGCATTGTATGAGCAAGGAGGTGACAGCAACAGGGTGAAAGTTGTTTTTACCCCGCTTCTATGAAAGAAGGTCTTTAGGCAATTTATAACTTTCGTTGCTATAAATTTGTAATTCATTTTCACATCAAAAATGGGATGTTCAGTTCATACAGCTCAGCCCACCTTACATGAGAAAAAAGTCCATTTTAAATATGTTTAAATCACTATTAAAGACCAACTTGGAGAGCTGCCTACTACACAAGTATTATTTGTATATAGTTTTGTGAAGGGGAGGTCATGTCTCACGAACTTGATTGAGTTTTTCGAGGAAGTGATGAAGATGACTGACGAGGGTAGGGCAGTGGATGTTGTCCACATAGACTTCAGTAAGGCCTTTGACAAAGTCCCTCATGGCAACTGGTACAGAAGATGAAGTTGCATGAGATCAAAGGTGAGCTGGCAAGTTGGACACAGAACTGGCTCGGTCATAGAAGACAGAGGGTAGCAGTGGAAGGGTGCATTTCTGAATAGAGGGCTGTGACAAGTGGCATTCCTCAGGGATCAGTGCTGGGACCTTTGCTGTTTGTAATAAATATAAATGATTTGGAGGAAAATGTAACTGGTTTGATTAGTTAGTTTGTGGATGACACAAAGGTTGGTGGATTTGTGGATAGCGAAGAGGACCATCAGAGGATACAGCAGCATATAGATCAGTTGAAGACTTGGGCGGAGAGATGGCAGATGGCGTTTGATCCAGACAAATGTAAGGTAATGCATTTTGGAATGTCTAGGTGGTCAGGAAGGCGAATGGGATGCTGGCCTTCATAGCGAGGGGGATTGAATATAAAAGTAGGGAGGTCTTGCTGCAGCTGTATAGGGCATTGGTGAGGCCGCAGCTGGAGTACTGTGTGCAGTTTTGGGCGCCGCACCTGCGCAAGGATATTTTGGCCCTGGAGGGAGTGCAGAGGAGGTTTACTAGGCTGATACTGGAGTTGAGGGGATTGAGCTATGAGGAGAGGCTGAATAAACTAGGCTTGTACTCGTTAGAGTTTAGAAGAATGAGGGGAGATCTCATTGAGACGTATAAGATGATGAATGGGATGGATAGGATAGAGGTGGAGAGACTCTTCCCGCTCAAAAAAGACAGTAGGACTAGGGGGCACAGCCTCAAGATAAAGGGGGGGCGGTTTAGAACGGAGTTGAGGAGGAAGTTCTTCACTCAAAGGGTGGTGAATCTCTGGAATTCTCTGCCCGTTGAAGTGGTGGAGGCTGCCTCGCTAAATATTTTTAAGAAGCGGGTTGATGGGTTCTTGATAAGAGAGGGGATTAAGGGTTATGGGGAGAGGGCGGGAAAGTGGAACTGAGCCACAACAGATCAGCCATGATCTTATTGAATGGCGGGGCAGGCTCGAAGGGCTAGATGGCCTACTCCTGCTCCTATTTCTTATGTTCTTATGTTCTTATGTAAAATAGGTAATATACATTAAATAGCAGAATCCTTAAGAGTATTGATAGGCAAAGGGATCTGGGTGTACAGGTACACAGGTCACTGGAAGTGGCAATGCAAGTGGAGAAGATAGTCAAGAAGGCATACGGCATGCTTGCCTTTATCAGCCGGGGCATTGAGTTTAAAAATTGGCAAGTCATGTTGACGCTTTGTTGGACCTTAGTCAGGCCGCACTTGGAACATAGTGTTCAGTTCTGGTCACCACACTACCAGAAGCATGTGGAGGCTTTGGAGAGGGTATAGAAAAGATTTATCAGGATGCTGGCTGGTATGGAGGGCATTAGCTATGAGGAGAGGTTGGAGAAACTTGGTTTGTTCTCACTGGAACAACAGAGATTGAGAAGCCACCTGATAGAAGTCTACAAGATTATAAGAAGCTTGGATAGAGTGGATAGTCAGAAGCTTTTTCCACAGGGTAGAAAGTCAATTACTAGGGGACACAGGTTTAAGATGTGACGGGCAAGGTTTAAAGGAGGTGTACGAGAGATTTTTTTTTACACATATGGTGGTGGTGCCTGGAACACATTGCTGGGGGAGGTATTAGCAGCAGATGCAATTGTGACTTTTAAGGGGTGTCTTGACAAATATGTGAATAGGATTGGAATAGAGGGATATGGTCCCCGGAAGGGTAGGGTGTTTCAGTTCAGTTGGGCAGCATGATCGGTGCAGGCTTGGAGGGCCGAAGGGCCTGTTCAAGTGCTGTAATTTTCTTTGTTCTATATATAACTTTGGAATCGGGGTGTGGGGCGGGGGGGGGGGGGGGTGCGGGGAAGAGAGAGAGAGAGAATAAAAGCACTGTAATCAGTTTTACAGAAAATAATCATGGCAGAACAACTAGCTAAGCTATTAAAAATGCTTGGCCTGATGTAGCAGGATGTAAGTTACAAAAGGAAGAGCTTGTCCATTACATTTTTGTCATCCTGGCCACTAGTTTGACAAACACCACGGACCAATCTACTCTTGATCAAAGATTGGGCATTTGTAAAAGGGTCAAAACCTAGAAAATTAGGTTTTCTTTTCATTGATGGCTCAGATTACATTCACAACAACAACAGATTGCTGCTAAGACCTAAAGTATGAGGCAAATAAGGGCTTTTGTTAATCTTACCTTATTTTTCGCAGTAATGTGCGAAATGGTCTGAACAGGTCAGACATATCTTCTAGCTTGCGTTCCAAGTTCAAAGGCCCCTCAGGGAAAACCAATAAACCACTTGATAAAAAAATTGGGGAGATGATGCACACAGATTTCCGTTAGAAATTAATGAAACAAAGGCTTAATATTGTAATTAAACACATTCAACTCAAATAAAACGCACCAAATTTAAATATCCTGGCTCACTTTTAGCACAACAGACCCACATAACAGAAGATTAACGCTAATTAAGTTAGTGAAGCAGGAGATTTGGACAGAAATAATGCAGGGCAATTTTATCCTCCCCCAACAATTTGATTTCATTATTAATTGTTCACATGGCAGGAGATTTCCAAATTGACAACAAATAGCTCTGGTTTATCAGGCGTGGCAATTTAAAAACTGGTTAAAATATTTAGACTACATTTCACTTCGCGTTCCAAACCCTTAATTAAAGACCTCAGCAACGCTTCTTGTCCCAGCTTGATTTTTAAAAGAGAAAATGTTACAAACCAGCATTTACAGGTCAAATTCAAGCAGCTTGCATCATCAGCTTTTTGCGCATAGCTGTTATTACAGATGTACACTGAGTGTGCTGGCTAAACTCCAAGTGTACAGGCAGTGGGGCTGCTCCAAAGAATTGGTGCAGGTTTTGGACAACTTTTGCATATTACCAGGCATCTGGAGTTGGATTGTCCACCCCCATCCCCACCTCAAGTCTCAGGGCTGGGATATGTATCTCTTTCTCTTTAATTATCATGTGGAGCTGCCAGCATTGGACTGGGGTGGGCACAGCAAATAGTCTCACAACACCAGGTTAAAGTCCAACAGGTTTATTTAGTAGCATGAGCTTTCGGAGGGCTGCTCCTTCATCAGGTGAGTGCAGTGCTCCAAAAGCTCCTGGTAACAAATAAACCTGCTAGATTTTAACCTGGTGCTTTAATTATGATGTTATTATCTAACACCTTGCATTGGAAATTCATCAAACCCTCTTCAGCAGTTTTCCCTATTACAGAGTACATGATGAACATCAGTAAATATATTTACAAGATTATTTTGTTTCACGTTTCCCCTCCCAATCACCTTTTGCTCCCTCCTATTGTCTCAAGGAATTAAATATTGCAAAGAACTGTTCTACAGGAACAGGATCCCCTATATAACATCACGAAGATGGCCAAGGTTTGTGTGCAGGCACCAGTTGAGCTTGAATCTGACTCGTGTTCACAAAATTCATACTTCAATCAAGAGATAATAAATAGCCAGAAACAGACACCCTCATGAACCTAGGGCTCTGACACCAAGTGCATTTGCTACAATCTTGACTGCGATGACAACTCAGAATGTGACTTACTGATCTGAACAGCTCAGTAACTCTCTGGATAAATGCAGCAAGCACTGCACCCATTCACCCTCCACACCCCACCCTAACATTTGCACATGCCAATATTAACTCTTCTCCAATTTTCCCAATGATCTGAGCTCCAAGTGACAGGGTAGGTAAACTTAAACATGACGGATTGGCTGGTTCTAGAGGTGTACAATATAAATAGTTAAATCTTTGCTACGTTATCAGGATAAGAAGGGTTTCCAAGGCACAAGAGGAAATTGTGAAAAATAAAATTACCTTTCGGACAGGTGAAATCTAGATAGGGTGGCACAGTGGTTAACGCTGCTGCCTCACAGTGTCAGGGATCTGGATTCAATTCCAGGCACAGGTGACTGCATGGAGTTTGCACATTCTCCCAGTGTTTGCGCAGGAGAATGTGCAAAGATGTGCAGGTTGGGTGGATTGTCCATGCTAAAATTGCCCCTTGGTGTTGGGGAAATTAGCAGGGTAAATAGCTGGGGTTACAGGGATAGGGTCTGGGTGGGATTTTTATTGGTGCAGGCTCGATGGACTGAATGACCTCGTTCTGCACTGTAGGGATTCAATGTTTAGTGGTTCGATCTTTCTATCGGTGTCTGACTTCAGAAAATATCAACTTTTCTGGCTGTTCAAATGGAATCAAATGGAAGTTAACTGACTAGATTAGCAACAAACCAGACTCAAACAAGTGGCTCTAAAGGGTTTCTGCAATGTAAGAGTTGAAACATTAACAGCTGGATATGTGTTAACACAGCTGGTGGTTGCACTGAAAGGATTGCACTTCAATCAGCATTGTGACTCTTGTCGAACAAAATCAGCTTTTGGCTGTTCAAAGAGTGGATAACCCGCACAACACAAACAGAATGTGTTTCATATTAGATTCATGCTGATTCATCACATTGTCTAACGGGGCACTAGAAAAGGACAACCCATCTAAAGAGAAACAGGAGCTCATGTACTGGAAAAACAAGAGCGCACATACAGTATTGTCTCGAACTCTGTAATCTGCTCGCGCAAACTTCAAACACAGCATGCTAGGAATTTTGAGATAGCAAATAAGGAAAAACTGTTTCCACTGGCAGAGTTTGCTAACAACACAGATTTAAGGTAATTGGCAAAAGAAGGGAAAGAGTTCTTTTTTAAAACTGCAGCAAGCTATGATGATCTAGAATGCACTGCCTGAAAGGGTGATGGAAGCAGATTTAATACCAACTTCCAAAATGGAATTGCAGACATATTTCAGAAGGAAATGTCTGCAGGGCCATGGGGGAAAGAGCAGACTAATTAGATAGTTTTTTTCAAAAAGACAGCGCAAGAACCATGAGCCTTCAGTGCAGCAATAACCTAATAATTTGATCAGAGACTGAGTCACTATTGAGCCAAATCTGAAGTCAAGACTCGGCTGTCAGGGCTCTGTGCAAAATGAGTTGTGACAAATATAACTGAATTTTAAGGAGGGCACATCCTCACAGCAGGCAACCAAATGCCGTTTGTCTAAATTTGAAAATCTGCATGGATGAAGGGGAAATGTGTTATTTTAAAGGCGACTCTAGATAGGTAACTAAATTTTGTGCTACACTTGTCGCTTCTTTCTTCCTCAAGGTCCACACCACGTGTACCACTCTTCAAATTAAGAGGCATGCAATAAGTTCTGCCTCTTGTTGCAGAGTAACTAGATGTCATGTGGTGCTCTGCCGCAGCAAGGGGGCACTCGACTTTGGATTTCTCTCATCTGCAAGAGCAGTGCCTTGCCTTTGCTTGGCTGGATGACCCAGCTGAGATCATTGGGTTCAACACTGAAGGTGATAGCTCAATTTACATTGCAGTTGCTGAGTGACAGAGGTCAAAGGGAACATCATGTGGTGCAGAGGGCAGTGACAGCATTTTGTGGAATAACTAAACGGTAACAACCCAGACTTGAACCAACAATAGTTGTAATACTGTTAAAATCAAAACTTATTTATTGTGTTTGTTAACAAAAAAATGTTGTTTTTGAAATACATACCAGACAATGGCTAGTCTAGGAATTGTAAACATTAATGCTGGCTCGTAGTCATCAACCAAATCTTGTGTGAGGTATCCAAGCTTTAAGGCCCTATAGATAATTTCAGAGTTAGATTTCTGCAACACAGAATAAGCTACAAGAATATTTCACTCAAATGCACAATCAAATGTCATCCCGCACTCCCCCATCCAGAGAATTTAAATATTTTTATTTCTCCATCTGTTAGTTTTTCGCTTAATTTCAATCTTGATGGTTGAATGCCAAAACCCAATCTGGCAATGTTCAAGCACCCATGACACTTCCCAAAGTGGAGCAAGGAATTCTGCTGGAGTCGTGAGCAACTTTTTCCGCACCCCTCAAAATACCATCAGCAAAGAGAGGTGTCAAATGCTCACTCACCTCACTGCAATTCCTCACCTCACTAATTTTCTTTGTTTTTTCATGAATAAGATGGGAATAAAGGGATAATATGGTCCCTGGAAGGGTAGGGGGTTTTAGTTCAGACAGGCAGCATGGTCGGTGCAGGCTTGGAGGGCTGAAGGGCCTATTCCTGTGCTGTAATTTTTCTTTGTTCTTTGTACTGGTTGTGCAATTTTACTGCCCACATAATGACCCCGTTTGTTTATACAATAATCAATATGCCTCAAAGTCATTCATTATATGGCACTTGGGACCATTTGAGAAATACCACAAGACCACTTTCTGAACAAGGTTTCTTTCTTCACTCCCTCTTCCCCTTTCCCATGCCTGTATGTATTTGCCAAACAGTACCTGCATTAACCCAGTTCAAGACTGAAAAGGTACCTCCCAAGTGTACCACATGGATGGGGAGTGTTACTTTAAAATTAATTGTTCCAACTATGGCACAATTCTTGGGTCCATGCTTTTTGCCAATTGCTTTCTGCCCTCCCCTTTCAAATCAGTTTATTTTGGATGTTACGGGAGTTTTCTTCCTTTTCCCACCCCCTATCCCATTCCACTCCTGGCTGAGTCTCTAATACTGTACTTCAGGTTTCAGTAAACTGTTTAAACTACTTGGTGGAAATAACACTCATTGAAGATGAAAATCAACAATTTTGTTACACAGCATCAATTCATGAAATATATCTCAAATCTTCTATCTGTAAAAAAACAATATGTTGCCAGAATTTTCAAAAAGCAGTCAACATGAAGAAAAACAGCCAAGTGCAGTTTGTCTTGATTTTTTAACAAGTATATAACAAGGTATGAATCATCATATTGTAAAAGTACTAGGATAGCAGTATTGCAAACATCTACTGAATATTATTATTAACATCTGACCAGTATGAATCTGGCTTCACCTCCCTCTCAGGCAGAGAGTTCCAGAGTTCGACCAGTCACTGTGTAATATCACCTCTGGTTTTCAAAAGAGAGCTGACTAGTTATCTGAAGAGAAAAGATTTACAGAGCTGTGGAGAAAATGAAGGAGAGTGGGGCTAGCTGGGACAGACAATGTGCCAAATAGCTGCCTCCTGTTCTACAACCATTTCATAATTATACGTGGCACCAAAACAACCTAATATTCCACTGACATTGAGAGTTTCCTCAAATAATCATAGGGACCATTGTGCAGAGTCTATTTCATGTAAACTGTGAATAATCAGGTGAACTTGATGGTAACTAGTCATTTTCTCTACCTTTTAAAGGGTTAAGTGTTCTCAGTGCCTTGGACAACACCAGTCCCTCAATCCATTTAATCAAAAACTGATTATTCATTTAATGTGCAATTATTGGAATCTTTACAGTACAGAAGAATGCCATTCGGCCCATCGAGTCTGCACTGAGGCTTTGAATCTGTGCCCTCGAGCTCTGGATGCTCGAGTGGGAACAATTTCTCCCTGTTTACCCCTCAGGATCTTGAATATCTCTGTGAAGACTCCACTCAGCCTTCTTTTCTCTGGGGAACAGATGTCATCTCTTCAATCTATCCCTACACCAATTGTTGTTTATATCTGGAATCTCCTCTGTATTCCCTCCAATGCCTTTACAGCCTTTAAGTATGGTGCCCAGAACTGTATGCATTCTAGATGAGGCCTAACTAGCATCTTGAACAAGTTCAACATATTATTCTCATACTTAATGCCTCTTAAGAAAATCCTGGATATCCTATACTTCATTAACTGCTCTCTCAACATGCCCTGACACCTTCAACAACACATACACATAGATTGAGGTCCCTTTGACTCTGCGCCTCAGGAGATCCTCCCTTTATTTTATACTGTCTGTGCACATTCTTCCTGCCAAAATGAATCACCTCAGACTTCTCTACATTGACTTTCACCTGGCACTTTTCCAATCAATCCACCAATACATCTATATCCTTTTGAAGTTCAAGATATCACAGCTCACAACACGATTTTTGTGTCATGTGCAAACTTTGAAATGTCCCGCACGCCACTGTCAAGATTATTAATATACACCAAGAGCAGCAAGGGTCCCAACACTGACCCCTGGGGAGCTCCACTACAAATTTCCTTCAACCTGAAAAGCAACTATTTATCACTACTCTCCGTTTCCTGTCATTCATCTAATTTGTTATCCAAGTGCCTATTTTCCCTTTCAGTCCACGTGCTAGAATTTTGCTCACAAGTCTGTTATGCGGCACTGGGTCAAGTGCCTTTTGAAAATCCACGTACACCACATCAACAGCATTGCTTTTATCAACCTTCTCTGTTATCTCCTCAAAAAACTCCAGCAAGTTAGTTAAATGTGATTTTCCCTTAATGAATTCATGCTGGCTTTGTTTAACTGTTCTGTATTTGCCTGAGTGACTATTGATTTTGTCCTGAACCATAGTTTCCAGAAGTTTCCCTAGCACTGAAGTCAAACTGACTGGTCTGCAGTTGCTGGCGTAACCTTTGCACGCCTTTTTGAACAAGGACGTAACAATTCTCCACTCCTCTGACACCATCCCTGACGGTGTCTTGAAAATTATAGCCTCCGCAATTTTTAAAAATTCATTTACAAAATGTGGATTTGCTGGCCGGGTCAGCAATTATTGCCCATCCCTAACTGCCTCCATTTTGGAATTTGGAAGCCAACCACGTTGCTGTGGATCTGGTGAATGAGCCATGGTAAATGCGCAGGGTTATGTCAACAGGGTGGAGGGGAGGGCCTGGGTGGAATGTTCTTTGAGAGCCAGAGCAGACTTGATGGGCTGGATGGCCTCTTTCTGCACTGCAGAGATTCTATGGGAGTCACACACCAGGTGGGGACCGTAAATTTCCTTCCCTAAATGAATCAGTTGGGTTTTTATAACAATTGACAATGGCTTCATGGTCAACACTAGATTTGAACTCAGATCTTGTCCTGGGTCTCTGAATTACTAACCCTGTAACAAAGCCACTACGCCTTTTCACTCATGCCTCCTTCGCTATCCTTGGGTGCATCTCATATGGTCTTGGTGCCTCGTGTCTCACTTACTTTAAGTAAAGATCGCCTAACACCTCCCCCTTCTCAACTGTGAATTCCCTGAGTTTACGTGTACCTTCCCTCTCACCTCTGCCTGCGTAGCATCCTCTTCAGATACTCATTTATGCCTCTGTTATTTCTTCTGCCTCCATATGCAAATCTCATTTTTTATCATCTCCAATCACCCTTACTATTTATTTTACCACCCTTGTATTATTTATATGCTTACAGGAAAATCTTGGGATTTCTTTTCATGTTAACTGCTAGTCTCATTTCATGCTCCTTCCTTGCTTTTCTGATTAGATTTTTCACTTCTTTCTGATCCTACAGCACAGTTGTTAGCACTGCTTCCTCACAGCGTTAGGCACCCGGGATCGATTTCTGGCTTAGGTCACTGTCTGTGTGGAGTTCTCCCCATGTCTGCGTGGGTTTCCTGCAGGTGCTCCGGTTTCCTCCCACATTCTGAAAGATGTGCTGATTAGGGGCATTGACATGAACAGACACCGGACTGTGGTGACTAGGGGAATTTCATAGTAACTTCATTGCAGTGTTAATGTAAGCCTTACTTGTCACTAATAAAGAAAAGCTTAGTTTTTTTCTATATTCAGCTCTATTCTCCATTGTATTTTCTACCTGTTATCCATCATGCGCGTACTTCTTCCTTTTCACCTTCACCTCAATCGCTCTTGTCATCCAGGGTGCTCTAAAATTTCTTTTACCTTCCCCCTCCAAAGGAATATAGATATTGCCTGCAATGCAATGACGAAGTCCATTGACCAGCCATTGTCTTTTCTGCCAATATTTGATGCCAACTCCTCAATTCATATGCATTCTCATCCCATCAAAGTTGGCTTTTCCTCAATTAATTACTCCTGCTCTGCACTGTTCCTTGTCCTTTTCCAAGACCAACCTCAATCTTGTGATACAATGGCCACTATTCCCCTAGATGCACTCCCACTGTTATTTGGTCCACTCCAGAAAACCCATTCCTCAGAACCAGATCAAACAGTGCCTGCTTTCTCTTTGTACCAGAAATATACTGCTGCAGCAAATGATCTTAAACACACTCCAGGAACTCCTGACCTCTTGTTCCTTTTTATCATTCCAAACCCAACTGATGTCCTCCATTATAATTCACAACAGACTTGAGAAAAGTTATTTCTCATGGAATAAAAGGGACGATAACAATGTAGATACAAAACTGGCTGAATAACAGGAAGGAGAGAACATTTTGACAATATCAATGATTGTTTCTCAGGCTGGTTGAAGGTTGGCAGTGGTGTTCCCCAGTAGTCAGTATTGGAACCCTTACTTTCGCTGACAAACATTAATGATCTAGAACTTGGTATACAGGGGACAATTTCAAAGTTTGCAGATAAACTTGGAAGTATTGTAAACTGTGAGGAGGACAGTTCAAAAGAACATAGACAAGGTGGCAGATGAGGTTCAATATGGAAAAGTGGGAGGTGTTGCATTTTGGCAGGAAGAACCATGGAAACACAATATAAAATAAGGGGTACAATTCTTAAGGGGGTGCAGGAGCAGAGGGACCTGGGCATATACGTATATAGACCTTTGAAGGTGGCAGAACAGGTGGAGAGAGCAGTGAATAAAGCAAACAGTATTCGTTGCTTTATTAAAAGGAGCTTAGATTATGAAAAAAGTAAGTTACACTAACCTATATAAGGCATTAGTTAGACCTTAGCGGCAGTATTGTGTACAGTTCTGGGCACCACACTATAGGAAAGATGTTAACACATTGGAGAGAGTGCAGAAAATGGTTCCAGGGATGAGAATCTTCAGTTATGAGAATAGATTGTAAAGGTTGAAACTGTTCTCCTTGGAGAGAAGGTGGCTGAAAAGAGATTTGATAGAGATGTTCAAAATTATGAGTGGGCTGCTTGGAGCAGATAGGGAGAAACTCCCTGCTCATAAAAGGATTAAGCATGAAAGAATACAAATTTAAAATGACTTGCAAAAGAAGCAAATGCAATGTGGGAAAAATCTTTTTTCACACAGTCTGGAATGCTCTACCTGGAAGTGTGATGGAGGCAGATTCAACTGAGGCATTCAAGAGGGCACTAGACAATTTTGTGAATAGAAACAATGCACAGGGATAGGGGGAAAAGGCAAGGTAACGATACTAAGTCATGATACTTGATGGCGAGCCGGTGCAGATATATTCGGCCAAATGGGCTTCTTCAGCGCGGTAACAATTCTGTGATAATTCTTGCGCTTCTCTGCAATTTGTTTCACTACATCCCTTCCATGAGTTGTTGATCTACATACTACATCAAACTTGCTTACGTGATAGTAAATTCATTGGTAATAACTGTCTCGAGATATTTTTTATGAATACCAGTAATTTATCTTTTTGCTTTTCTTTTTGAACAGAGGGGAGTATGGTAGGATGAGAGAGGAATTGGCGAATGTGGACTGGGGGAGCGCGTTGGAAGGTAGGTCTGCTGAGGAGCAGTGGAGGATTTTTAAGGAGATCTTTCTTGGTGCTCAGCAGAAATTTATTCCGATGGTCAAAAAGGACCGTAGGAGGAGAGGTAATAAGCCGTGGATAACGAAGGAGGTGAAGGAAAATGTTAAATTAAAAGCGGAGGCGTTTAGAGTAGCTAAGAGTAGTGGGCAAGAAGAGGATTGGGAGAGTTAACAAAGATTGACAAAGAAATTGATAAAGAAGGGTAGGATAAACTATGAAGCTGGGCTAGCGCTTAATATAAAAAAGGATAGCAAAAGTTTTTATGAGTATATAAAAAGGAAGAGGCTGGCTAGGGTGAACGTTGGTCCCTTAGAGGATGAGAGGGGGGACTTAGTGGTAGGGGATGGGGAAATGGCTGAGGTCTTCAATAACTTTTTTGTTTTGGTCTTCACGGAGGAGGACGTGAATAATTTGCCGGGTGTTAGCGATGGAAAGGTGATAGGACTGGAGGGTCTCGATGACATTACTGTTACTAGAGAGGCAGTGCTCGACAGACTGGAGGGGGCTGATTGTGGACAAGTCCCCAGGACCGGATGGAATGCATTCAAGGGTTCTGAAAGAAATGGCGGAGGTGATAGTGGATGCCTTGGTGGTTATTTTCCAGACGTCGCTGGATTCCGGGGAAGTGCCGGAAGATTGGAAAGCGGCTAATGTTACCCCGTTGTTTAAGAAGGGTGCCAGGCAAAATGCGGGGAATTATAGGCCGGTTAGTTTAACGTCTGTTGTAGGTAACATGTTAGAATCCGTCATCAAGGAGGAAATAGCGAGGCATCTTGAGGGGAATTGCTTGATAGAGCAGACGCAGCACGGTTTCGTTAAGGGGAAGTCGTGTCTGACAAATTTACTGGAGTTCTATGAGGATGTGTCTAGGGCGGTGGATAGAGGAGAGCCGGTGGATGTGGTCTTTCTGGATTTTCAGAAGGCGTTTGACAAGGTACCCCACAACAGGTTATTGCAGAAGGTCAGGGGACATGGAGTTGGGGGTAGGGTGTTAGCGTGGATAGAGGACTGGTTGTCAAATAGGAGGCAGAGAGTGGGGGTCAATGGGTGCTATTCGGATTGGCGGTTGGTGACTAGTGGAGTGCCTCAGGGGTCGGTGCTGGGGCCTCAGCTATTTACCATTCATATAGATGATCTGGAGGAGGGAACCGAGTGTATGGTGTCGAAATTTGCTGATGACACCAAGATTGGTGGAACAGCAAATTGCGCGGAGGGTATGGAGAGTCTGCAGAAGGATCTAGATAGGGTGGGCGAATGGGCCAGGAACTGGCAAATGGAATTTAATGTTGGCAAGTGCGAGGTGGTCCACTTTGGTAGGAATAATGGTAAGAAGGATTATTACTTACGTGGAGAAAAACTGCAGCAGGCAACGGTGCAGAGGGACCTCGGGGTCCTTGTGCATGAGTCGCAAAAACCCAGCTTGCAGGTGCAGCAGGTGGTCAGGAAGGCAAATGGGATGCTGGCCTTCATAGCGAGGGGGATTGAATATAAAAGTAGGGAGGTCTTGCTGCAGCTGTATAGGGCATTGGTGAGGCCGCGGCTGGAGTACTGTGTGCAGTTTTGGGCGCCGTACTTACGCAAGGATATTTTGGCCTTGGAGGGAGTGCAGAGGAGGTTTACTAGGCTGATGCCGGAGTTGAGGGGGTTGAGCTATGAGGAAAGGCTGAATAAACTAGGCTTGTACTCGTTAGAGTTTAGAAGAATGAGGGGAGATCTCATTGAGACGTATAAGATGATGAATGGGATGGATAGGATAGAGGTGGAGAGACTCTTCCCGCTCAGAAAGGACAGTAGGACTAGGGGGCACAGCCTCAAGATAAAGGGGGGGGCGGTTTAGAACGGAGTTGAGGAGGAACTTCTTCACTCAAAGGGTGGTGAATCTCTGGAATTCTCTGCCCGTTGAAGTGGTGGAAGCTACCTCGCTAAATATTTTTAAGATGCGGGTTGATGGGTTTTTGATAAGAGAGGGGATTAAGGGTTATGGGGAGAGGGCGGGAATGTGGAACTGAGCCACGACAGATCAGCCATGATCTTATTGAATGGCGGGGCAGGCTCGAAGGGCCAGATGGCCAACTCCTGCTCCTATTTCTTATGTTCTTATGTTCATATGTTCATATTCTGCTTCTGGCCTCTTTACCCAGTCTATTTCCTTTGATACTATTCTCATTATAGACGTATTTATACATTCCTTCACACTTATCAGCTCTTTATTACCTGGTCCCTTATCTGCCATATAAATTATTCCCTTGCTTAAAGGTTATTAAGGCCAAAGCCATTATCTTGAACCCCACTACAAATTCTATAGTACTGTCGGTGACACATCTCCCGCCTCCATGCACTGCTTTAAGTTGAAGCAGATGTGTACAACTTCATCTTACTTGACTCCACACAGAGCTTCTGATCTCATTCTATGCAACATAAAGACTGTGCACTTCCAATTATGTAACATTGCTCTCAACTTCCTTATGCACTGCTGAATCACAATTAGGTTCAACTTCATAATCCACTCAAAGGTCAAGTTGCACAATAATTTAGCTCTTGCTCAAAGTCCAATGACAGGTTAAACCTTCCAAACTCATGAAAAGGCATCCCCTTTTCCTGCTTCAACACTCTCATATATACCTTTTCCTTCTTTCCTCCCGAACATACACTGTCCTGCACTTCCTTAAAGTTTGTGACATCTGGAATATTTTCTAGTGGTGATTCAAGGTTATTGTCCTGAGTGTTTTATAGATGATGCCTGGCCTCGCATGCACTTCTAGTGATTATACTTCAGATTTCCACATTTTTTTTGCACAGTATTTTCCCCCAAAAGTTTTTTTTTAAAAAGCCTATTTCATGGAACGTTGATATCGTTGGCCAGGCCAGCATTTATCGTCCAATCCTAATTGCTCTCAAGGTGGTGGTACTGATAGGGAGGGAGTTCCAGGATTTTGACCCAGCAACAGTGAAGGAATGATAATGCATTTCCAAGTTAGGGTGGTGAGTGACTTTTTTTGTCTGTTTAATCAAACATTTGTTGACATATTTGGCAGGTGAAATATTTATTTCTTCTCATAGTGCATGGCATGGAGGTGAACTTCCATGCATCTGGTGACTTTGTCATTCAAGTGGCATAGGCCACAGGTATAAAAAGAGCTACAGTGCATCTTGTTTATGGTACACTCTACTGCCACTGAGCATCCATGGAGGTGGGCTGAACGTTTAAGCTGGTGGATAGAGTGGTGATCAAGCAAGATGTCTTGTCCTGAATGGTGTTCAGCTTGAGTGTTGTTAGAATTGTACTCAGGCAAGCAAGTGCAGAGTATTGCATCACATTCCTGACTTGTGCCTTGCAGATTATGGACAGACTTTGGGGAGTGAGGAGGGGAGTTAGTTATCACAGAATTCCCAGCATCTGATATACTCTTGCAGCCACAGCATTTATATGGCAAGTCCAGTTCAGTGTCTAGTCAATGGCAGATATTTGTTAGTGGGGAATTCAGCAACAGTAATGCCATTGAATAACAAGAGGAGATGGTGAAGTTCTCTCTTGCTGGAGATGGTCATTGCCTGGCACTTGTGTGGCATGAACATTATTTTTCACTCGTCAGTCCAAGCTTAGATATTGTCCAGGTCTTGCTGCATTTGGATCTAGACTGCTTCATCATGATCAAACTGACCATTGTGCAGTCATCATTGAACATCCCTACATCTGACTTTATGATGGAAAGAAGATCACTGATGAAGTAGCTTAATGACTGCATCTTGGACACTGCCCTGGGTTACTCCTGCAGCAATGTCTTGGGATTGAGGTGACTGATCTCCAGTAACAACAGCCGACTCAAGAACAGTTTTTTTTCCCTGCTGCTGTCAGACTTTTGAATGGACCTACCTTGCATTAAATTGATCTTTCTCTACACCCTAGTTATGACTGTAACACTACATTTTGTACTCTCTCATTTACTTCTCTACGAATGGTATGTTTTGTCTGTATAGTGTGCAAGAAACAATACTTTTCACTATATGTTAATACATGTGACAATAATAAATCAAATCAAAAGCCATCTTCCTTTGTGCTAGGAATGACTCTAGCAGAATTTCCTGTCAACCAGAATTTTGCTAAGGTACCTTGATGCCATATGTCAAATGTTGGCTTGATGCCAACATTCTCACCTCCTCTCGAGGGTTCAGCTGTGCTGTCCATGTTTTGGACAAAGGCTGTAAATAAGGTCAGGAACTGAGTGGTCCTATTGGAATCTAAACTGAGCAGGTTATTGCTGTGCAAGTGCCGCTTGATATCACCAACAACACCATCACATTGCTGATGATCACGAGTAGACTAATGGGACAATAATTTGCTCAATCGTATTTATATTTTTTTTTACAGACAGAGCATACTCAGGGCACATTTCCATATTGCCATGTAGATACAAGTGTTGTAGCTAACATGGAGAAGGTTGTCTCAGGGAGTAAGGTTTAAAATTTATTTATTAGTGTTGCAAGTAGGCTAACATTAACACTGCAATGAAGTTACTGTGAAAATCCCCTAGTCGCCACACTCTGGCATCTGTTCAGGTATACTGAGGGAGAATTTAGCACCTGACCAGCATGTCTTTTGGACTGTGGGAGGAAACCAGAACACCCGGAGGAAGCCCACGCAGACACAGGGAGAACATGCAGACTCCACACAGACGGTGACCCAAGTCGGGAATTGAACCTGGGGCCCTGATGCTATGACGCAGCAGAGCCACCATGTCACCCTGTAGAGTGTAGCTTGATCTGGAGCACAAGTTTTTTGGAGCACAAGACTTCAGAGGTATTGATGGGATGTTGAAAAGGTCCATTGTTGTTCTGTATTAGTGTCTTCAACTATTTCTGGGTAATCACATGGAGTGAATCGAATTGGATGACGGTGGACATTGGTGATGCTGGGTACCTCAGGAAGAGGCCGAGATGGATCATCCAGTTAGCACTTCAACAGAAACTTTTTGCTTATTGGTATCTACTTGAGAGTTGCAAGTAGCTTTAATAGCTCATCACATGATGCTGATGTCATTAGGGTGTTTGCAGAAGCTGCAGTTTTAGTTTCAATTTTGCACTTAGTACAGTGCAGAGAACATCTCTTTTAATAAACCAGCTGTGTGCTAGTTTGAAGCTACACATACAGACCAAGTCTTTGTGTAAAACCCGCAATCCCAAACATAATTAGGACATTACACTTATCATCCAGCTATGGGAAGCTTACTGGAAACGAATCTGAGTAAGAAATAAAAAGGATTGTAATGATGTGTTGACGGGATAGTTGGAGAGCGGTTAGAGGTGGTTCATGTGGAGCAGAAACACTGGCATTGAGCTGCTGGGCTAAATGGCCTATTTCTGTTCTGCACATTTTGACCCCTGGGAGTAAAATGGACACTTTCATAAAAAAAAATGAGGGCACCATCCAACGTCACATCCACCTGTTTCCCTGATAAATAATTACTTTGCTTCAGATTTTAACATAGTGTGAGCCGTGCCTCAGCTGGGAGCACTCTCACCTGTGTTTGAAGCTTCCAGATTCAAGTCACACTCCCAAGGTTTGAGCACAAAAATCAAGTCTGCCACTCCAGTGCAGCATTGTAAGGGTCTCTCGGATGTCAAATCAAAGAAATGTGTCTGCTTGGGTAGATATTTAAAATTCCATGGCACTGTTTTGAAGAGAAGCAGGGGAGCTATTCCTGGTGTTTGAGTCAAATTTATCCTTCAAATCAACATTACAGATTATCTGGTCATTATCACATTACCGTTCATGGAAATTTGCTGAACTCCAATTGGCAGACATGTTTCTGATGTTATAAAAGTGACTAAGCTTCAGTGGATGTGAAAAGCTTTGAGAAATCCAGTAGTCGTGAAATTATAAATGAAAATGAAGTTTTATTTCAGCCATTTTCTCTATTGCTACCTGCATCCTGTTCAACATTAAATGGTCCTATTCCATTGACTTCCCTTTCATTAGGTCATTGCAAGCAGTTAGCACTGCTGCCTCACAGCGCCAGGGACCAAGGTTCAATTCCGACCTCGGCTGACTGTGCGCAGTTTGCACGTTCTCCCCGTGTCTGCATGGGTTTCCTCCAGGTGCTCCAGTTTCCTCCCACACTCCAAAGATGTGCAGGTTAGGTTGACTGGCTATGTTTAATTGCCCCTTTGTTTTGGGGGGATTAGCAGGGTAATATCTGGGGTTACAGAAATAGGAGTTGGATGAGATTGTTGCCAGTGCGTGTTTGATGGACTGAATAACCACCTTCTGCACTGTTGGGAGTTTATGATTCTATTTTAATTATTCGGTGGTACAGAATTTGAATATTTCTGAAAAAGAAAATGATGCTGTCAATGCTTTTCATTGTGCACTCATCAAGACAGATACGCGAGATTCCAAATGGAACAATTTATACGGCAAAAAGGAGGGGTGATTGCTTGGCAAATGGACTCTGCTTGGTAGAGGTGTTGCCATGCAGAATGCACCAGGGAACAGTTAACAGCCAAGCTTTTGTTTAATTTCAAACCAGGTGGGTCAACTCATGACCTGGGGAATCAATTTTACCATTTTGTTATAATTCAACCCTTGCTTTGTTTTAACCCCTTAATTTTCTCATTCCCTTTTCGCCCTCTCTCATCTACAGTTCATGTCCTTAAAGCATCTCTTTTCGTTACCCTCACTGTCTTTATTCATCTGTGATTCATCACTAAGCTTGCTTCTTTTTATTTAAAGAGCAGAATTTATATGTTTTCCTGTACTCTGCTGAACATCATTTTAAACAATTTCTCATTGCTGTTCTACATCATTGTTTTACATCATTTTATTTTCACAAGTGTTGGTCTCAGCCACTCAAAACTGGCTTTTCCCAATCGAGTTTCCTGGTCACAATCATGCCCTTCACAGTTGCCTTAAAGTTTATGGTCACTATTGCCGCAATGTTGCGCTACTTTTGACTTTTTATCTTCTCTTGTTCATTTTCCACTATAAGATCCAGTACTAAATCATCCTTTTTCGCTTCTTTCAGACTGGGTTAGAAAGGAGTCTGGCAGGAATTCCGATCCCTACCCACTTTACTTACCTCTTCGGACCAACTAACACCAGGATAGCTGAAATTCTCCAGGAATATTTTTTTAAAACTCATTTCTCCAACTTGTTTTGAGTATTTCTTCCTCCACTATCCTTCCACTTTCCTGTAGAATATACCCATGAGATGCGATTCATCATTCTTCATCCTTTATCTCATTCCACATTACAATAGCTATTACTTTTTTTCACCATCATTTGTTTTTCCCAATGCATACAGTTACGGCAACACCTTCTTTTCCTTCTCCAGCTTTGCTAATAAAAGGTTAGACTGTACAATGGCACCATTCCTTCACTGTCTCTGGGTCAAAATCCTGGAACTTCCTCCCAAACAGCACAGAAGGTTTACCTACACCACATGGACTGTAGCAGTTCAAGGAGGTTGCTCACCACCACTTTCTCAAGGTAAAACAGGGACGGCCTATAACAAATGCTGGCTTAGCCAGCGACACTAATAGCCTGTGAATTAATGAAACAAAATAATGACCAGAACTCAAAAAGGCTAAAAAGAGGCTGCAAAGATGCAGATGTATCTTTTTAAAATAAACTTTTAGATAAGAGTTTATAATAAGCAAGTTTCACTGAACAGGAATTAGGTTCTACCATACAAAATAGAAAGCAGTAGCTGCGGCTGGGAGTCAACACTTGGCATTCTATTTCATGCCGGAGTGGGTTCTAAAAATAATTCATTTTGACATCAAGACACTGTACAGATGGAAGTATGCTCGCATGTAATCAGTCAAAGTGACAAAGTGGAGAAAGAAAGCAACATACTGAATGTGCAATGTTCCACAAATACGTAAGCACGAAATATGCAAACTGGTCTAAGTTACTTCTGCGGTGTAGGGTAGCAGAAATGTTAAAATCACAACTCCTCATTAGAATGCTAACACTAACAATGTACACTTCCAAATAATTGCTCACGAAAAGCGAATTCTCAAATGGTTTCACTCATTGATTTAAATGGTTACAGGTGAAGACATATCTTCATTAAATTGAAATGTGAAGGTAGAACATCCATAGGGAAATGACGACTACCATTTAGTTAGATTCACACTGAAACTAGATGAAGAAAAAAATTACAGAGTCCAAGACTGGAATTAGTGCATTTCAGTGGCAATTCAGAGATTAATGGTTTGAAAAATACCTGATCAACAGAATGGCAATGGAAGAGGCATGCAAGGTACAAGTTAAATACACTTCCAGAACTAAAAGGTATTAATGGATAGAAAAATTTGGTTAAAAAGAAGGCCTACAAGAGACAAGATCTAGAATTAGTACATAATAAAACTCAGAAATGATACGAGTTTAATTGCCATGACATAACAGTGTGAAGGCTGCAGACAATCTTCAAGGCACCCAGGTTGAGAGCCTTATGGACAACAAGGCAAGCGTGAGGAAAATAAGCATTATTCTTTTTTGCAACATTATTGTCCTATGCTGGAAAACCCATAAGGTCATAAGACATAGGAGCAGAATTAGGCCACTTGGCCCGAACAAGTTTGTGTGAGAATATGGGTGTGGCTGGTTTAATTAAACTGGAGAAAAACTGGTCAAAACATCAATAAAGATGATGCGAAGGCAAACGGTTGAAGTAACATACCATAAACGCAACATTAAAAGAGACCCTAATTCCAATATGATAAACAGCCCTGCATCGATTACACTCAAAAGCTCCTGGGAGACTCGCAACTGGTGTCGGTACAGGTCTCCCCATTGATGCCTGCCAACCTGCTGCGCTGCTCGAGTGGCGCAGAGAGCCAAGAGTATCCCAGCCACAATATTTTGGCCTCAACTACTTTCTGTGGTAATGAATTCCACAGGCTCACCATTCTCTGTGTGAATAAATCTCTCATCTCAGTCCTAGATGGTTTATCCCATATCCTAAGTCTATGACCCCTTGTTCTACACTCCCCCACCATCGGCAACATCCTTGCTGCATCTACCCTGTCTAGTCCTGTTGGAATTTTATAGGTTTTTGAGATTCCCCTTCATTCTTCTAAATCCCAGTAAACATAAACCTAACTGATTCAATCTCTCCTTATATGTCAGTCCTGCCACCCCAGGAATCAATCTGAAAAGCATTTGCTGTACTCCCTCCACAGCATGAACATTCTCAGATAAGGAGATCAAAACTGCACACAACATTCCAGGTGTGGCCTCACCTAGACATCCTCTTGTCTATGAAGGTCAACATACCATTGCCTACTTTATCGTCTGCTGCGCCTGCATGCTAACCTTCAGCAACTGGTGGAGGAGGACACACCGATGACAATAAACATTTTGGAATACAGATGCATAGCTCTACAGGAAATGGGAATGCAGCTAGAGGTGAAAAAGAGACAATTGGGCTTCTTTGGTTTCAATCACAAAATATTGGATATGAAAGCATGGAATTATGTTGTATTTGTATAAAATATTATTGAAATATTGTTTTGTAGTTGGAGAGCTGATACAACAATGATTTCAGCAACAATAACAGCAATATTAGTCGTAAGAGCAATTGTGAATGAGTGTCAAGCATGCTGAGATTTTTGGTCAAGTTATGATCAAAAACAGATGCAGGTCATAAAGCTGCTATAGTTGTGACCTGGCCTGTGAGCTGACACTTCATGTGTTGACCAAATAAGGATAGTTGCTCAGACTATGGTAAACAAGTTGTAGCCATACCCATATATGGGCATGATCTACATGCAATTTGAATTGTTAGTTTTTGAAGGTTATTTATTAATGTTACAAGTAGGCTTACACTAACACTGCAATGAAATTACTCTGAAAACTCCTTGTTGCCATACTCTAGCAGTGCCTGTGTGGGTACACTGAGGGAGAATTTAGCATGGCCAATGCACCTAACCAGCAGTCTTTCACTGCACTGTGGGAGGAGACCGGAGAATCCAGAGGAAACCCACGCAGACACAGGGAGAATGTGCAGGCTCCACACAGACAGTGGTCCAAGCCGGGAATCGAATCCGGATCCCTGGTGCTATGAGGCAGCAGTGCTGACCACTGTGCCACCATGCTGCCCTCAAGCATTATGGAGCTGTTTGAGTGTAACTCAATTGGCCTGATCGAACAATGTGACTGAAATCCGGTTACACCATTGTCTGAGCCAGGGAACGTTCAGGAAGATTGAGACAGCTTGAGTATAAAGACACATGTTTCAGCCCTTTGTCTTCAGTGAGAACTCAGAGGCCAACCATCACAAGTGTGCCCTGAAGGAACATCTTCAGAGAAGACAAAAAAACGAGAATGAATCTACATCAGGAGGAGACCGGGCCTTCACTCTGAAGCGGGTAGTAACTGTTTTCATTGAAAGAATTAGAGTTTCAGTTAAAAGTTAATGTTGAAGTGTAAGACTTAAAGTGCTGCAACTGCTTGAGTTTGGTATTTAAAGTGTTAAGAGCTTTTGAGTCAACTCCTGTTCTTTGCTTTGTAATACTAACTAAATAGCTGAAAAGTAGTTCAAGTTTAGAGCTGAATAACAATCGAGTGCAGTTCAGAACATTCCAAAATAAGAATATGAGAAAATGTACCATCAGGTAAAGTAAAAATTGACCAGAATGAATCAGGAACAAGATGCAATAGATTACTACCAAGGACTGGGAGCCTTGGTGTTCTATTTTCATTGGAGGACAGGAAACTTTGGAGAAATCAAACACAGGTTTTCAAAGTTATGAAGTTTCTTGATAAGGTTAAAGTTTTTCTTCACTGTTAGTCAATTGAAAAGGGCTGCAGCCAGGGGGAAATAGCAAATGCACTAGTAGTTATTTACCAAAATTTGCTGGACTCTGGGGTGGTTCCCGCAGATTGGAAAACAGCAACTGGTTAAAAAAGGAAGTAGACAAAAGGCGGTTAACTAGAGGCTGGTTAACTTAACTTCTGTCATAGGGAAAATGCTTGAATCTATCACCAAGGAAGAAATAGCGAGACATCTAGATATAAACTGTCCCATTGCTAAGACACAGCATGGGTTCATTAGGGAAGGTCATGTTTGACTAATTTGGTGGAATTCTTTGAGAACATTATATGCGCAGTGGACAATGGGGAACCTATGGATGTGGTGTATCTGGGTTTCCAGAAGGCATTTGACAAGGTACCGCACCAAAGACTGCTACATAAGATAAAGGTGCACGGTGTTACAGGTAATGTATTAGCATGGATAGAGGATTGGTTAAGTAACAGAAAGCAAAGAGTGGTGGGAGTAAATGGGTGTTTTTCTGGTTGGCAATCAGTGATAAATGGTGTGCCTCAGGGATCAGTGTTGGGACCACAATTGTTTATGATTTACATAGATGATTTGGAGTTGGGGACCAAGTGTAGTGTGACAAAATTCACAGATGACACTACGATGAGTGGCAGAGCAAAACATGCAGAGGATGCTGAAAGTCTGCAAAGGGATATAGATAGATAGTGAGTGGGCAAGGGTCTGGCAGATGGAGTACAATGTTGGTAAATGTGAGGTTATCCATTTTGGTAGAAACAACAGCAAAACGGACTATTATTTAAATGGGAAAAAATTGCAGCATGCTTCTGTGCAGAGGGACCTGGATGTTCTTGTGCAGGAATCACAAGGAGTTTGTTTGCAGATGCAGCAGGTAATTAAGTAGGCAAATGGAAATTTGTTCTTTACTGCTAGAGGGATGGAGTTTAAAAACAGTGAGGTTATGTCTGTTGTATAAGCTGCTGGTGAGGCCACACCTGGAATACTATGTACAGTTTTGGTCTCCTTACTTGAGAAAGGATATATTGGCACTGGAAGGGGTGCAGAGGAGATTCACTAGGTTGATTCTGGAGTTGAGAGGGTTGGCTTATGAGGAGAGACTGAGTAGACTGGGGCTATACTCATTGGAATTCAGAAGAATAAGGGGAGATCTTATAGAAACATATAAGATTATGAAGGGAATAGAAAGGATAGAAGCAGGGAAGTTGTTTCCACTGGTGAGTGAAACTAGAACTAGGGGGCATGGCATTCTTGATCACCTGCTGCACCTGCAGACTGGGTTTTTGCAATTCGTGCACAAGGACCCCCAGGTCCCTCTGCACTGTAGCATGCTGCAGCTTTTCGCCTTTTAAATAATAATCCCTCCTACTATTATTTCTTCCAAAGTGGATAACCTCACAATTGCTAACGTTATACTCCATCTGCCAGGTCCTCGCCCACTCACTCAGCCTATCCAGATCTCTCTGCAGACTTTCCAAACCTTCCACGCAATTTGCTTTTCCACTCATCTTCATGTCATCAGCAAACTTTGTTACCCTACACTCAGCCCCCTCCTCCAGATTGTCTATGTAAATGGTAAACAGTTGAGGTGCCAGCACCGATCCCTGCAGCACTCCACTAGTCACCAACTGCCAACCAGAATAGCACCCATTGATTCCAATTCTCTGCTTCCTGTTAGACAACCAATCCTCAATCCATGCTAACACCTTACCCCCAACTCCATGCACCCTAATCTTTTGCAACAACCTTTTGTGAGGCACCTTATCAAACGCTTTCTGGAAATCTAAAAACACCACATCCACCAGTTCCCCTCTGTCTACCGCACTAGTCACATCCTCATAGAAATCTAATAAATTTGTTAAACACGACTTCCCCTTCATGAATCTGTGCTGCGTCTGCTTGATCAAACCGTTCTCTTCTAGGTGTCTTGCTATTTCGTCTTTGATGATGGATTCTAGCATTTTTCCAATTACGGATGTTAAGCTAACCGGCCTATAATTCCCTGCCTTTTGTCTGCTACTTTTTTTAAACAGCAGCATAACATTAGCCATTTTCCAATCTTCCGGCACTTCCCCAGAGTCCAGCAACACTGCACAACAAAGGCCAAATTTGGCTAAAGCAAATGCCACAGATTTCTCCACATCCCATCCAGACATCAGTAAACATAAGAACATAAGAACATAAGAAATAGGAGCAGGAGTAGGCCATCCAGCCCTTCGAGCCTGCCCCGCCATTCAATAAGATCATGGCTGATCTGTCGCTGCTCAGTTCCACTTTCCCGCCCTCTCCCCATAACCCTTAATCCCCTCTCCTATCAAAAACCCATCAACCCGCGTCTTAAAAATATTTAGTGTGGCAGCCTCCACCACTTCAACGGGCAGAGAATTCCAGAGATTCACCACCCTTTGAGTGAAGAAGTTCCTCCTCAACTCCGTTCTAAACCGCCCCCTTTTTATCTTGAGGCTGTGCCCCCTAGTCCTATTGTCTTTTTTGAGCGGGAAGAGTCTTTCCACCTCTATCCTATCCATCCCATTCATCATCTTATACGTCTCAATGAGATCTCCTCTCATTCTTCTAAACTCTAACGAGTACAAAATCAAATCATCTCACTGTGACTCCATTTTTCTCATGAGGGCTTCCAATCTTCACCTTTGACGATCTCGCCTTGGAATTCTCTTCAGGAGTTCCTCCAGCTTGGACAGCTTCAATGGCAGCCCACCTCGTCCCCTGCCCCAAAGGGGTGCCCTTGTCCAAACAGGCCACAACATAGAGTCAAACATCTGCTGCAAGTGCAGATCTTAAGGGCTTCTCTTCAACAATCAGACTTGGAAGGTGTAAACAGCGGCCCACCTCCAGGCTTTCAATCTCATCTCCCAAGGTTCAATTTCCCTAGATTCCAGAGTGTACACCCAAACACCAAAATACAGGCACAACGTCGGCCATGCTGAGCCGATACTTCTGCTCCAAGGAAGCCCTAGCAGCCCTCCTCAATTACCTGGGCTTGTCATGAGCCCTCTTGATTTGAAGCCGGTTTCTCTGATCTTTTTGTTTTTCTTAACTGGGTTCATTTCTGTCCCTTGGCTTTGAGCCTAACCTAGAACTTTGTTTTGGTCCTCTCCCTTGCCCCCAAAACCGGACCTGAGTTTTTGCACCTTTCTTTATTTTTTATGCATTGGCACGCAAGGCCTGTCCTGGGCCTGAAGAAGATAAAGGTGAAGAACTGCACATTTGTAGCCAACTCTTGCTTGTGCATGTGCAGGAAATCCTAAGGCTGGCAGGAGCTGGCATTCCCAATCTCCTAGTTCAAGATTAAGGTAAATTGGATTTCATAACAACATGCACAGAGTTTCAGGTGTTCAGGGGGTTAGACAGTCAAATACAGAGGGAGTGAGTTAATGTATGTATTTAACCACAGGTGAAGAATTGAAAACTGAAGGTTTAAGGGACTCAGAATTAATGTAGATCGGGGAGTTCAGGAGGAGTGGATAAACGGATTGGTGCAGAAAGGATAGCTCAATGATTGTCATTCCAGTGCTCCTCTGGCCAAAGGAATATCTGAGGATTCCAGCCATCTGTAAGGCAAGGGCACAGGCACGAAGCAAGTGGTCTTTTTAGGAGGTTGGAAATAGCTCAGAATCAAATAAAATATCTAATAAAAGGTAAAAACAGGAGAATGCGAAAGTCTTTGGAAACAGTGGAAGATTGTGGACAGCAGTTACTACAGTCAGTGATTGAAACAAAAAGCACATCCAACATTTGAGAATCAGTTATACAGATGGCTGACGGAAAAAACAATGAAGGAATATGGGGTTGGCGGGGGGCGGGGGGGGGGGGAGGGGTGGCGCGGTGGGAAGGTGGGGAGTGGTGGGAAGATGGGTACTTGGGATCTGAATCATTAACACGAGTTATTCAGGCTGAAAGGCTTGCAGTAAGCACCAAACTACTGAATAATGTCAAAGTACATCTATTGTAAAACAAATTTTCAAGAGCACAAAGGGGGCTTTTGCTAGAATTAACAATCCAGCAATCTGAAAATGAACAAAAGTGACTAGGAGATGAACATTCAGAACTGTCTACTTAAGAACTGCTCAGACACTTGTCCCATTTCCTGTCATTTTGCAGTGGAATGGTTTGCCCTTTGGATGAGGGTCAATTGAAACCCCATCTGCTTGTTTAAGCTTATGCAAAATATCTTATGGCACTTCTGCAGAACAGTTGGAGCACTCTGACAGCCCTAACCTAGACTAATGCTTTAATCCTAGACTTACCCTTCAGATATGTAAAATCAAACCGCTGGTTTGATTTATCCATTTTCCTTTGATTTTCAAGTACTACTGGTGTCAAGTCCATTTATCTGTTTCAAACACTTGTGCATTCTTGTTACACTTATTCCTAGGAATTCTTTCCTCTAGAATAAATTCCATAACTAGATGCCCTTTGAAGACCGGGGCTCAATACGCATTTTCAGATCTTCCTCATTTTAGCCTTCATGAAATCATCATTGCAAAAAATTTAATCTTGCTATGAATGTTAAATCTTGCATCATGTGTTTGACATTAGTTGTTTATTGCTTCATGTCCTGCACCTCGTGGTGCACAAGGTAGGGTTTCATCTGTTTCCACAGCTAACAAGTAGTTCTAATCTGTCACCAGAGGCTGATAGCCAAAGGGGCACCACTCCACATCAAGCATGGCTGATGAGGAGTCTCGCCCGCCCTTTCTGCCTGCCATTGGTGTGCGCTGAAAGGACTTTGCAGGTTGATATGCAACCAGTTGTCCGCATTATGAATGCGCCTTCCTTGGCCCTGGGGTGGGATTCAAACCCGAAGCTTCAAGCTCAGAGCTATGGGTGCTATCTACAGTACCACAAGACCTCCTGATCTAAGTATTCTAACATTTTGAGAGAGTGATGATAGTTTTATTGTTACAACACAATCCCTTCAAGGATTTAACACTGCAAATTTTTCCCCTCAATTTGTTCTGAAAGCCACAATTGAATGTCTTCATTACTCTTTCAGGCAGTGCATTCTAAATCATAGCCATATGCCAAGTTACAGTTTTTCCTCATGTTGTCTTTGGTTCTTTCTGCCACTCATCTGAAATCAGTGCCCTCTGGTTTTCAACCCTTCTGTGAATGGGAACAGTTTCAATCTAACCTTTATTAAGTCTTCTCTTAATATTCTTAGCTCCGAGGAGAACCAATCCAGCTTCTCCAAACTATCCAAGAACCCGAGGTTCCAATAGTGTGGTGCCAACTTTCGTTAATACAATCTGTATTTTTGCTTGCTTGCCATTCCAAATGTTGTAATTACTGTTGTTCCATTCCAAACATTATTAAATTTAAAAATCAGATATAGGAGGTATACCACCCCCTTGAATTTTCCAAGCAGTCAATGAAGGTTATAAAATAAAAATTATTAAAAAACCATACACTTATCAAGCTTAATCTTTCACAGACCATGCACCTTTTTCTCATCATGGACTCAACTCTGATTTTACTCTAATGGAGATATGAAACACAAACCAATCTGAATGGGAATCCCTGAAGTAATTAACTAACCTCCAGCATATCAAGCAAGACAACCCTGACCACAGTCCCAATAGTTCATGAGTGTTTGATCAGCCATGTCGCAAGAGTTTATAATCATAAAATTATATTTCATAAAATACATTACACAGGAAGACACTGAGGGATAATTACCTTGACATATTGAGAGATTTACAAGATTATGTCAGGCTTGGATACAGTGGATAGTCAGAGTCTTTTTCTGGCGTTGAAGAGTCAATAACTGAGGGGCATAGGTTGAAAGTGAGGGGGCAAGTTCAAAAAAGATGCAAGGGGCAAGTTTTTCACAGAGGGAACATGCTGCTGGAGGTGGTGGTGGAAGCAGCTTCTACAGCAGTGTTCAAGAGGCATCTGGATAGATACATGAATAGAGTAATATGGACTACGTAGAGACAAGGAAATATTAAATTAGAGAGGAATCTGTGTCAGAACAGAGTTGGTGGGCCAAAGGGCCTTTCCTGTGCTGTACTGTTCTTTGTTCTAAGAGTTCTCAATGTTGTTGAGCTTGAATTGCAAGCAAAGCAAGCTTACAGATAAAGTAAGTGGTTTCAGGGTGTGGGTTGGGAAAGGCTATGGAAATATTCCTTGAACATGGTTTTCCAGCATTTTTTTTTTAATTGAGACAATGAGCTACATTACCTACTCAGAAATAAATGCTACTGCCTCACAGATGTTATGTTCATCAGAAATACCCCTCTATTTCAGAGGAGGTGTTAACTTATTTCAGTTTGAACTTGCCAAAGCGTTTGTTCGAAATCCAAGCCTTACATCTAATAATCTGTAGGGATAGTGGAAATGAATCTACTTTATTCACTAACATTTCTGATTCTCATTCATTCTATTCTTACATCCTCTCTTTTGAACTCAGTTTGTGATCTGTGTGCGCGCGTGGCTAGAATCATGATGCTTAAATGTTTTTCTTCAATTAAAATGCACCATGACTATCAGCTCACAAATACATAATACATTCATCAAAGTAGTTTCTCCCTGCTATATTAGCAAAAGCTACAGTTTGCAGTAAAATAAGCTAATGCCTGCTGTAAAGTACCTGACTGGGGAATTTCAATCAAGGGGGTTAAGTGATGGAACACAATCGCCACAATGGCTGAACTCTCCACCTAACTTAGGTTCATAAGGATAATGACCCAGCCTTGTCAAACTACTTTTACTACCTTTACCAACTTATCTTTAAGGTAGTAGATCTCAAGAGTGCACATTCCACATTAAATATATCCGGTAAAACACCTAATTTCTAAGAGCCTTGGGTTGCCTCTCAGCACCAGGGACCTGGGTTCGATTCCCGGATTGGGTCACTGCCTATGCGGTGTCTGCGTGTTCTCCCAGCGTCTGCGTGGGTTTCCTCCCATAGTCCAAAAGGTGTGCCGGTTAAGCGCATTGGCCACACTAAATCCTCCCTCAGTGTAACCCGAACAGGCACCGGAGTGTGGCGACTAGGGGATTTTCATAATATTTATGTAAGCATACTTGTGACACTAATAAATAAAAACTTAAAAATTTAATGTATTCTAATCCTTTTTCAGGCTCAGGCTAGATCTTTTCAACAATCTGTAAATTTAATTTTAAACTTAAAATACAATTGTACTAGTAAAAATCAAATAGTGTCATTTAGAAAAAAAGCACAAATTTTCAAATCTCACCTTTCAACTGTTTCACAGAAGAGAACAATGACCTCCTGCTGTACGTAATATTCTTTAGGAGATTTCACAGGTACCATCGCAGAGACGTAACTGAAAAACATGGCAAATGATCACAGCACATTTCACCTTAAAACACACAGGGAAAAAGATATGGTAAAGATATACATTGAGGTACGGGCTATTTCTTTCTTAAATATATTACTATTGCACATTGTGAATTTAACTGAACCTTTTACTCAGGGCTAAAATCAAGAGTCAGGCAGTTTACTGCTGCAGATATATTTGAAAATAATCCAACTAATTACAGGGATAGACATCAGTCTTTGGAACGTTAGGTTTAGTTGCCAGTTGAGGCAGTTTTCCTAAAACAGAAGTGTTCTTGGGCGATCTGTACCCTTGTATTCCCCCAGGGTGAACAGGGAGACTTGATGGTTGCGACCACACCTAGTTACAACAGGGTTTAGGATTGTGTATAGCTACCATCTGTAATCACATTTGGTTACCACAGTCACCAAAGGTTCTTCAGGTATTTATACTTGCAGGTGTCTTAACTTTCAACACAGTCATCGCAATGAAACTCCCCCAAGCTATGATTTTCGTACCAGATTTCAGATTCCGTCTCCCCCAGCTGGCAGTTCACGGCTTTTGTTTACTCAGTATCCACAGTAACAGAGAAATCCCTCCATCACTGTGGGAGAGCTGTCAAAGCATTCAATCTCACAGATCAAAGGGTTTCATTGCTGTAGAGGTTGGGTAAAGTGAGGATTTAATCAGTTTTTCACCCACTGCCACTTCACAAATTGCCTGGTGTATGAAGTTGTAAACAACTTGGTGCATTGAAGACTGTCAATTGATTGCAATTTGATTGTTTCCCTGCGTGCATTTGTCAGAATGCAGGTTATTTGAGACTAAAACAAAAAATGCTGGAAAATCTCAGCAGATCTGACAACATCTGTACAGAAAACAGAGCCAACATTTCGATTCAGGATGACCCTTTGTCAGAACTCTGACAAAGGATCACATGAACTTGAAATGTTAGCTCTATTATTTGAGACTGTCCATTACATGTCTGTTTTTGCAGCGTTTTTTTTTTAGGGATGTTCATTTGTACAGGTTTCACTGCACTTCTATTACCATTTGGTTTAATTTCAGTTGACTAGACTGTCGTCAAAATATAACCGCATTGACAATTAATTCTTATGACAAAGTAAAGGATCATTTTAATTCTGACTTGACTAAATGATAAATCATACAACTCAAAAGGTATTTTGGGAGGAGAAAAAAAGAAACTGCTGCAAATTTATAAATACTGCATATCATCTAAAATCAGCCAAGCACATAACTGATACTTTGCTGACAAATCCAAACCACAACTTCTCAAGTTCTCAAACAGACACCTAGCTGACTGACCTTCAGATTTCAGTTGATCTTTTATAAATATGATTATTGGGTTCATGGATGATTTGGTGCAGTTTACAGATCGGCTGTTAAAAATCAAGCAACTGAGTTCCCAATGAACTTACTCAGGGAAAACAGCCAGTTGGACCAGAAAGGTTGGAGATGCAATTCTTTTCGATCAGGGAAGTTAGCAAAGTAACCCTAGGCAGAAAGTTAGAATGGGCAGGGCAGGTGAGGGAGAAGCAGGGATTGAAAGGAAAGAAGCCAGCATTTTGGCTTCTGATTCCTACCTTGCACCGTTTTCATTTGGCAGCATCAGGTTCAACTGCGACACCACCACTAGCTAGCATGTCGACATTCACTACAAAGGCTTGCAAGCAGGTAATGGTCCCTCCATGAATGATGTGGATGTGCCGGCGTTGGACTGGGGTAAACACAGTAAAAAGTCTGACAACACCAGGTTTTAGTCCAACCGATTTATTTGATAGTAAACTCACAAGCTTTCGAGGGGACTCCCTCTTCGTCAGGTGACGAAGAGGGAATCCCCTCAAAAGCTTGTGAGTTTACTATCAAATAAATCGGTTGGACTAAAACCTGGTGTTGTCAGACTTTTTACTGTCCCTCCATGAATGACAGACATAAATGTTTGTGCCAGGTCTTTGACAGAACAATCTAAACACTCTAATCTCTCCCCAGAGACCCGAATAATTCTCAACTTCAAATATTTCTCTTTTTCACATAAGAGAACTAAATGGTCCATAACAAAGCATTTCATGCTGCCCCAACCATTGTCAAATGCAATACCCCCATTCTTCTCCACAATTAACTTCATCCTTAACCGACACAAAGCCTAAATTTTATCTAGATTTACTTTTTGCCTAGCCCACAATTTTATATTACCTGCAAAATTTGCCTGGACTGGGAGGCATGCCTTATGAAGTTAGGTTGAGGGAGCTGGGACTCTTTTCCCTGGAGAGACGAAGGTTGAGAGGCGACCTGATAGAAGTTTACAAAATGTTGAGAGGAATAGATAGGGTGGACTCTCAGAGGCTATTTCCCCGGGTTGAAATGGTCGCTACGAGAGGACACAGATTTAAGGTGCGGGGAGGGAGATTCAGAAGTGATGTTAGGGGTAAGTTTTTCACTCAGAGGGTGGTGAGTGAATGGAATCGGCTGCCGTCAGTGGTGGTGGAGGCGAACTCGCTGGGGTCTTTTAAAAGACTCCTGGATGAGTATATGGGGTTTAATGAGATTGAGGGTTATAGATAGGTCTGTAGGTTGGTAGGTGATGATGTGATCGGCGCAACTTGTGGGCCGAAGGGCCTGTTTGTGCTGTAGTGTTCTATGTTCTATGTAAATTTCAAAACGATGCCCAAGTCTGAACTGTATATAAAAATATACCCAGCACTAATTCCCAAGGGACAGCACTTCGAGTTCAAATAACATCACAAATGAATCGTTTCTTTCCAACACATTAGCCAAGTTCTTGGTCGTGCTGTTATATATAGATTTTGTTTCCTATTTAACGGAAATTTTGTATAGGGACCCTGTTGAACACCTTAAAACCTATATATGGGACGGCATGGTAGCACAGTGATTATCCCTGCTGCCTCACAGCATCAGGGACCCGGGTTCGACTCCCGGCTTGGGTCACTGTCTGCATGTTCTTCTTGTGTCTGCGTGGGTTTCCTCTGGGTGCTCCGGTTTCCTCCCACATTCTGAAAGACATGCTGGTTAGGTGCACTGACCTAAACAGGCACCGAACTGTGGCAACCAGGGGAATTTCACAGTAACTTCATTGCAGTGTTAATATCGTGATTAATAAATAAATTTTATAAGTATATTGTATTCACTTAACCCATTCAAATCTTTTATTTAGAAAAATTATTAAATCTATCAAATATGGCTTGCTTTAAAGCTACTGCACCACACCCAGAGGCTCACTTGAGAAAATTAGAATTGTGCGCGCGCGTGGGCCATTGAGGATGTGATTTCTTCAAAAGATATATCAGCTCAGACATAAATTAACACATGCAATTCTGATAGAAGCCTGATAAAGGGGTATTCATGAAGATTTTTACCATAGTTCAAATTCTGCAAACAAGCCATCAAATTGTTTGAGGGACTCCTTCATTTTGTCAGTATAGACATTCAAGTCTCTCAGGCACTGGTCACGGATAACATTTCGCACTTCTTCTAGGCTGCGGGTTAAGTCTTTGGCCAAAGGTCGCATTGCCATGCTCTCTATTTCACGGTTCATGATAATTGAACCAGCAGCTAAGCACTGAATTTAAAAGAAAAAAACAGTAAGGCACTTTATATAACATGACGAGCACAAATTTTTTTTTTTCTTTTTTTTTTCTTTCTCCCTGTGTACCTGTGACACAGTGACCCAGAGACCAAAAGACCCAGAAAACCAGAGATCCAGCACAAATATCACACTCCTCTTAATAAAACATCACGATTGATTATTGTTTCTGTCATTGAGTTGCGTAAAGATAGCGCCAGTAATTTAAGACTATTTCTCTTCCTAACCAAACAGATACACATCCACACCGAGATTAATAGGAACTTGGCAGGATAATCACGTTAACATGTATTTACAGATCAATTTCACTTATGCCATGCTCTGTGTTCTGAAGCGGACTGTATTAATTCGAGCCAAGATAACTAAAAGGAATGGCAGGGGGAAGAAGAAATGGAAGGCACATTTACTCTTACATGAAGAGGCCAGTGGCTTTTAACCTAATTGGAGGACTGTTTCAGTGAGTAAATATTCAGTTGCGGGCATTCAGGAAGGAGAATTCAATGGCTGTGTTTTAATTAGAACCAACAACATCATAGAACATCATCATATTTTGAATTGAGTGATTGAAGAGTTGGGATCCAAATTAGATCAAAGAACAAAGGCAAACAGAGGGGAGTACGGCAGGATGAGAGAAGAATTGGCGAATGTGGACTGGGGGAGCGCGTTGGAAGGTAGGTCTGCTGAGGAGCAGTGGAGGATCTTTAGGGAGATCTTTCTTGGTGCTCAGCAGAAATTTATTCCGATGGTCAGAAAGGACCGTAGGAGGAGAGGTAATAAGCTGTGGATAACGAAGGAGGTGAAGGAGTGTTAAATTAAAAGCGGAGGCGTTTAGAGTAGCTAAGAGTAGTGGGCAAGAGGAGGATTGGGAGAGGTTTAAATGTCAACAAAGATTGACAAAGAAGTTGATAAGGGTAGGAGAAGCTATGAAGCTGGGCTAGCGCTTAATATAAAAAAGGATAGCAAGAGTTTTTATAAATATATAAAAAGGAAGAGGCTGGCTAGGGTGAACGTTGGACCCTTAGAGGATGAGAAGGGGGACTTAGTGGTAGGGGATGGGGACATGGCTGAGGTCTTGAATAACTTTTTTGTTTCGGTCTTCACGGAGGAGGACATGAATAATTTGCCGGGTGTTAGCGATGGAAAGGTGGTAGGACTGGAGGGTCTCGATGACATTACTGTTACTAGAGAGGCGGTGCTCGACAGACTGGAAGGGCTGATTGTGGACAAGTCCCCAGGACCGGATGGAATGCATCCGAGGGTTCGGAAAGAAATGGCGGAGGTGATACTGCATGCCTTGGTGGTTATTTTCCAGACGTCGCTGGATTCCGGGGAAGTGCCGGAAGGTTGGAAAACGGCTAATGTTACGCCGTTGTTTAAGAAGGGTGCCAGGCAAAAGGCAGGGAATTATAGGCCAGTTAGTTTAACGTCTGTTGTAGGTAAAATGTTAGAATCCGTCATCAAGGATGAAATAGCGAGGCATCTTGAGGGGAATTGCTTGATAGAGCAGACGCAGCACGGTTTCGTTAAAGGGAAGTCGTGTCTGACAAATTTACTGGAGTTCTATGAGGATGTGTCTAGGGCGGTGGATAGAGGAGAGCCGGTGGATGTGGTCTTTCTTGATTTTCAGAAGGCGTTTGACAAGGTACCTCACAAGAGGTTATTGCAGAAGGTCAGGGGACATGGAGTTGGGGGTAGGGTGTTAGCGTGGATAGAGGATTGGTTGTCAAATAGGAGGCAGAGAGTGGGGGTCAATGGGTGCTATTCGGATTGGCGGTTGGTGACGAGTGGAGTGCTCCAGGGGTCGGTGCTGGGGCCTCAGCTAGTCACCATTTATATAGATGATCTGGAGGAGGGAACCGAGTGTATGGTGTCGAAATTTGCTGATGACACCAAGATTGGTGGAACGGCAAATTGTGCGGAGGGTGTGGAGAGTCTACAGAAGGATCTAGATAGGCTGGGCGAATGGGCCAGGAAATGGCAAATGGAATTTAATGTTGGCAAGTGCGAGGTGGTCCACTTTGGTAGGAATAATGGTAGGAAGGACTATTACTTAAGTGGTGAAAAACTGCAGCAGGCGACGGTGCAGAGGGACCTCGGGGTCCTTGTGCATGAGTCACAAAAACCCAGCTTGCAGGTGCAGCAGGTGGTCAGGAAGGCAAATAGGATGCTGGCCTTCATCGCGAGGGGGATTGAATATAAAAGTAGGGAGGTCTTGCTGCGGCTGTATAGGGCATTGGTGAGGCCGCAGATGGAGTACTGTGTGCAGTTTTGGGCGCCGTACTTACGCAAGGATATTTTGGCCTTGGAGGGAGTGCAGAGGAGGTTTACTAGGCTGACACCGGAGTTGAGGGGGTTGAGCTATGAGGAGAGGCTGAATAAACTAGGCTTGTACTCGTTAGAGTTTAGAAGAATGAGGGGAGATCTCATTGAGACGTATAAGACGATAAATGGGATGGATAGGATAGAGGTGGAGAGACTCTTCCCGCTCAGATAGAACAGTAGGACTACGGGGCACAGCCTCAAGATAAAGGGGGGGGCGGTTTAGAACAGAATTGAGGAAGAATTTCTTCACTCAAAGGGTGGTGAATCTCTGGAATTCTCTGCCCGTTGAAGTGGTGGACGCTGCCTCGCTAAATATTTTTAAGAAGCGGGTTGATGGGTTTTTGATAAGAGAGGGGATTAAGGGTTATGGGGAGAGGGCGGGAAAGTGGAACTGAGCCACGACAGATCAGCCATGATCTTATTGAATGGCGGGGCAGGCTCGAAGGGCTAGATGGCCTACTCCTGCTCCTATTTCTTATGTTCTTATGTTCAAACATTTCCGGATTGATATCTGTCAATTGACATTGAGGAGTGATGAAGCAGATGATTATAGAATTCACTGCATGGCTCAGATTTGGAAGAAGGAATTGAGATTCATGGAGCACCGGCACAGGTGCCCAGGAAAGATGGAGCTGCAGCGTTAGGGCAGGCTCCACTAAATCTTGAATGCCTCGACTGAACCTGTCTCCACCACAATTGTGGGCAGTGCATTCGAGACCAAGAAGTGTGAAAAAGCTTCTTCTCACATCACATTTGCTTCTTTGGCAAATCACTTTAAATCTGTCCCCTCTGGCTCTTGATCCTTTTACAAGTGGGAACAGTTTCTCCCTATCTACTCTGTTCAGCCCCTTCATGATCTTGAACACCACTATCAAATTTCCTTTTCGCCTTCTTCTCTCCAACACTCACAACCTCTAATCTATCCCACACAGAGGCAGATGGTGCCATCCGCTGCAAGGTGGAACCGAAAAAATGAATCATAGGTGCATTCCTTTTTTCTCCAAGGAGCCCACGGAAGCTGCTTACCCTGAAGAGTCCAATGAATACCAGCCCATTCGTCCAAAAAAGATTTTGGATTTCTTCTGGAGTTAACTCCCAGCGTTTTTCAATGCAATCTCTGATTTTACAAGGTCAAGCCATTATATGGTCTGGACAAACTGAATAGAAACTTCTTCACACATTCACTGCTTTACCATCTTTTCATTCTGCATTTGAATCTGTGGTTTTTAAACATTGACAGTCTTTGTAGGCAGATGAGATTACGTAGAAAAGTATTCATGTGGGAATGAGGCCTCCTTAGCTATCACCAAATTTCACCCAACACAAATCTCTGGGCTGATGCCCTGGCATGTGACTCATTGCAATTTTACTGTATATGTGAAAAGTTTTGAACAAACTGCTTTTGCCCGCACAAGCCAAGATAACAAGCAAACGTTTCACTGAGATTTAACCACCACGAGATGAAGGAAATAATTTACCTCGGCTCCAAACCAAAGCTGTCCTCCCAGATTATCATGCCGTATTTCCTCTGGAAACTTGACACAGAAATCCCGGTTTGCTCGTTCATTCGGAATGCATTCCTGCATGATCTGGTTGATTATATTCAACACATTATCCTATTTGTTTGAAAAAGGCAGAAAATACCAGGAAATATTAAACACCAGCTTGAAAGATTATCAGAAACAGATCTTCCAAAATAGACCAGCATTATATCATTAAATTCTTATTCAACAATACACAGGTTCCAATGAATTCTGATTTTTACAGTCTATTTTTGAGTGACATGATGATGGCCTACAATTCAGTAATAAACAACACTGTACATATCATGTCAGTGCAACTCAATCTTTTATGCTGCCAGGACAAATTAGAAAAAAATAAAGCACTGCTTCATTTCTAGAGGAGTAGAATTGAAAAGCAGTTAAGACTTGTTAAGTTTCCATAAAACCTTGATTGGACCAGACTTGGGTGCACTGTGAACAGTTGTAGTTTGTTAATTGTACACAAGGATATAGAAGCAATGAAAAAGGCACAAGATTTACAAGGAATGTACCTGAAATAAGGATGTTATAATCAGGAAATACTGAACATACTGAGTTCTCTCTAGAATTTCGAAGACTGAGGCTTTAAGAACGTGATAGAGTTTTCAGGGTAGACACAGAAATAAAATGATAATTACTCAAATTCAACAAGGAGCTGAGGTTAAACTTCTCACCCACAAAGGGGTTAGAATGTGGAACTCACTCTCGAGAGCAGTTCAGATGAATATCATAAATTCACTAGATACAAACAAAGGACAAAGATAAAGAATATGTTGATAGAGTTAAGACAGGAGGAATGGCAAGAGATTTGCCACCAGAGATTTGAAATGCCACCACTGATCTGTTGAGCTAAATCTGTGCTTGACCTTGTAAAATATTAGAGGTTGCAAAATTCACACTTAGTGCATGACTGTCACTTTGTAAAGCATTCTGGAAATTAGGAAAGTACATACTGAGCTACATCACTTGATGTTTTCACGTCTGGTACTGGAAGAAGTGAAAGCAATTTAGTTGAACAAAGGGCCATAATTCACAGAGCTAATCTGTATAATTTGGCTGAAATCTGGTGCAATTTTTTCATAAATGTACTGGTACCAATACATCAAGTTTAATAACAATGTTGATCCACAACCGTGCAATACAAGGGGAAAATTATGGCTCAGTGATAATTCATTGGACAGCAATCCAGAAGCCCAAGAAAATGCTCTGGGGCATGGATTCAAATTTCACCACCGCAAGAGATGGAATTTGGATTCAATTAATAAATTTGGAATTAAAAGCTAGTCTCAGTAACAGTGATCTTGAAACCCTCGTCATTTGTTGCTACAAATGTATCTTAAAAAAACCCCAAACTAACATCACTTCAAGTTGGAAATCTGCCATCCTTACCCAGCATCTACATGGCACTGAACTGCCCTCACGAAATGGCCCAGCAAGCCACTCACTTCAAAGGCTATTGGGGATGGCAACAATTGCTGGCTGTAACTTGATTTTGATTTGATTTATTATTGTCACACTTGATATACAGTGGAAAGTATTGTTTCATGCGCACTACACAGACAAAGCATACCATTCATGGAGAGTTCATAATGTAGCGTTACAGCCAATAGCTAGGGTATAGAGAAAGATTAACTTAGTGCGAGGTTGGTCCATTCAAAAATCTGACAGCAGCAGGGAAGAAGCTGTTCTTGTGTCTGTTGGTATGTGACCTCAGGCTTTTGTATCTTTTTCCCAAAGGAAGAAGGTGGAAGAGAGAATGTTCGGGGATTATGCTGGCTGCTTTGCCGAAGCAGTGGGAAGTGTAGACAGAGTCAATGGTTGGGAGGTTGGTTTCCATGATGGATTGGGCTACATTCACGCTCTTTTGTGGTTCCTTGCGTTCTTGGGCAGAGCAGGGACCATATCAAGCTGTGATACAACCAGAAAGAATGGTGTATGTGTAAAAGTTGGTGAGAGTTGTAGCCGACATGCCAAATTTTTTTAGTCTTCTGAGACAGTAGAGGCGTTAGTGGACTTTCATAATTATAGTGTCGGCATGAAGTATTGTTTCTTGCACATCATACAAACAAAGCATACTGTATATAGGAGGTAAAGAAAAGGCACAGAATATAGTGCAAGGTAGGTTGATTAGAAGGATCAGCTTTCTATATATGATAGGACCATTCAAAAGTCTGGTGACAGCAAGAAGACATTTGTATCTTTTTCCCTGATGAAAGGTAGTGGAAAAGAGCATGCCCAGAGTGGGGTCCTTGGTTATGCTGGCTGCTTTACCAAGGCAATGGAAATGTAGACAGAGTCAATGTGAGAGAGGCTGGCTTGCTGGTGTTCAAACTGACTGTTCTGACCTCTGCGATGGTGACCTCGGATGCCGCTTCAACTGAGGCTGGAGGGGCAGATGAGATCCTCTCGCTCACCTCCTGCTCAAAATGAGCATAAAATATACTGCCACTAATCCTATGACTCACTATTCATGATTGTGGATATATCATTGCCATAAGGATTGCTGCAGTTCGAGAAAAATCAAGGTCAGCCCACACCTTCAGGGATAGCCAACAGCGATTACGTTAGCATTGAGCCCATTCAAGAGCAAACAAAAAGTTATTAGCTCCTCCCAGGCTTCTAAAATGTCACAGATAATCAGAAGCCAGAGATCACATGGAGGTCCTTTTTTTCCCAGAACGTCAACAACATAGGCACTAAAACAACCAGAACCATCTTCTAGACAGGATGTGGATTGTTGCGCTATAAACGGCTAAATAGAAATCTGCGTCAAAAACAGAAAACATTGGAGAATCGCAGCAGTCTGACAGCATCGGTGCAGAGAGAGTGGAACTAACATCTCAAGTCTCAATGGCGTTTCATCAGAGCCATCTCCTACTATTAATACCCTGACACTATGGGAGAATTTACCACGGCAAATCAACCTAACCCTCACATCTTTGGAGCATAGGAGGAAACTGGAGCATCTGGAGGAAACTCACGCAGACACTGGGAGAAGGTGCAAACTTCATATGGACAGTTTCTCGAAGCTGGAATTGAATCAGAGTCTCTGGTGCAGTGACGCAGCAGTGCTCACCACCATGCCACTCAGAACGTTAACTCTGTTCTCTCTCCGTAGCGGATGCTGTCAGACCTGCTGAGATTTGAGCAATTCTGTTTTTGTTTCAGATTCCAGCATCCGCAATAATTTGCTTTCATATAAATCTGGCTCAAATAGTTGAAGCCAGTTGCAACGAAGCTTTGTCAAAAGGGTCATCTGGACTCAAAACATCAGCTCTTTTCTCTCCACACAGATGCAGCCAGACCTGCTGAGATTTTCCAGCATTTTCATTTTTTGGTTCAATGAAAACAATCATTTCTGAGCTTTGAAAACAAGTTTGTATTAGATTTTTGTGCACTATGTGGTGAACAAAATGACAGCACCAACCTTAACCATTCCCTTCCCTTCAGTGCTTCCTGTGCACAATCAATATGACAATTGTATACAATTCAATATCATCTCTACAGCTGTCTCTGTATACTGAATTAGTGGGCAAAACACACCTTGGTGTGAAAGGCACTTTGTAGATTTATAATAAAAGATTTAAATAGTTTGGTTAACAAACATAAATTCAATACAAATAGGAATAACCATCATCTTAAAAAAAGGAGATAGTTGGACTACATCTTAAAGTTGCCAAATCTTTGACTAAATGTTAAATTGCAGTCAGGGTCAGTTTAGTTCAGTTGGTTGGGCAGCTACATAGTGATGCAGAGTGATGCCAACAGCACGTGTTCAATTCCTATTATGGGTGAGGTTATTCATGACATTCGCCTCCTCAACCTTGCCCCACCACCAGTCAGCTCTCCCAGTCAAAGGGATTAGGGTCCTCAAGAAGTATGGAGACTTCATCTTTACCTGGGATGTTTCAGGTTAGGTCCTTCTTCGAAATCTTCAAGAATCAATAGCTAGTTGTGCATTTCCAGATTTTCAATATTTGGAGTACTCTGCTTTTTATTAGCCTCAGTTCAAATTTGCAAAGATAACTGCTCCTCCATTACAACAGGTGACACTTCAAAAGTATCTCTGCTGCAGTGTGTCTCACAACTATTACAGAAATGGAAGTTCTTAAAGCTGTGCAGAGAGAGAACTTCAAAGCAGCAAACATGAAGCTTTAATATATTTTAAGCACAAAGCAGAAAAGTGCAAAGCCACATGAGCCAATTTTCCAATAAAACCTTCAGTGCAGTATGGAAAAGACACACAAACATGCTGACCAAAGCTATTTTGAAAGAAAAGGTTCTGGGCATCTGAACTATATTCATTGCCCATTTCAGAGGAGTTTGATGGGTCAGCTCTGAAGTTAACATCAGCTGGTCTGGATAAGCTGATGCCTTCCCTAAGTAATATTATTGAAGCAGTGGAGCTGTTACGATAATCAAGCAACTTCCACGGTCATTTGTTTTCCAGCATCCGTGCAACTTCATCACTTCCCGTGATTGTTTTCAGGTTTCAATGTTGCTCCTCCAATACCACTGATAACACTAACAATCCAACTAGTCCCTGCTTCCACTCATCTTGCTGCAAATTGAAATCCATTCAAACAAATAAACATACTTTTATTGCCTCGTACATTCTTCTTTTTGAAATCCAGAAAAAAAATAAATAACTGACAGCAAAGGCATACGCGACCAAAGTTAATCACTTATCCAGGCAAAAGGGAATGCTTGAAACCACAACACAATTCAACTTGAAATATTACACCATCAATAAACACATTCTCTACTATTGATCCAATGCAATCTTAGCTATGCAGCAGGTTGTGTAATATGAAGAATATAAACTCCATTCCATTTTTAACAAGTGATTGAAGAAAACTTTCAAGCACAGTGATAAATGCAATGTTGAATGTTGGGTCAATGACAAGGGCAGAAACCCAGCAGCATATTTAAGATTCTCTAAATCAGTTCCTCACGAACTAATACCCATCTTTAGGGCTTCTGTTTGATCAACTTGGTACACACACTCTTCCTACAAGAAATATTTTCACTTCTTCAAGTTCAGGAAGTTTAGGTACTGCATTACAGGCATCCCAAGTGTGCAGTGGTACTGCGAAAGCTAACCAGCTGAAATCGTGAATGCTCTAAGACAGACTCTGCACCAGCACTCCTCCTCTAACTAGATGACAAGACAAAGTAGGCCACATCTTACATCTGCTTCCCCTTTTCCCATAGATCTACATCACGACTCTGTCCTAGATCATACAGATTATCAAATGTCATTCTGCTGCATGCTTCTGAGTTACTATTAAAAAACAACTGTCTGGACATCATTTTTGGCAGAGACCTGACTTGCACATTTAATTCTATTCTACAGTCATTGAAGATGTGAAAACAAAAATATTCTTTAGCTCCCTCCATCCCACCCCTCCCAACATGGTGCCAAAGAATTGTGCTGAGACTGAAACTAAATATTGGTGATCAACAACTGGACCAGAAGCTCCCGGCATCTTCCAAATCAATACTGTTCAGGTCCCCGAGCAAAATACCATAGTCCTGTAGCTGGGTACACACCAAAATGTCATGAGTCAAGATTGAGTTGATGCACACTATATCACTACACGAGCCATCAGTTTTCCATTTTGGATACTGTTGGTGGAGATGGCAGCAGGAAGCAGGTCCACAGCACAGAGTGGCTCAATTGCATGGGTGAGTGTGGGGAGAGCTGTAGAGCAATACTGATAGGGGATCATATTGCAAGGAGAACGGAAAAATGCTCATTATCCGTCAAGGAGGGAAAGAACATAAGAACATAAGAACATAAGAAATAGGAGCAGGAGTAGGCCATCTAGCCCTTCGAGCCTGCCCCGCCATTCAATAAGATCATGGCTGATCTGTTGTGGCTCAGTTCCACTTTCCCGCCCTCTCCCCATAACCCTTAATCCCCTCTCTTATCAAGAACCCATCAACCCGCTTCTTAAAAATATTTAGCGAGGCAGCCTCCACCACTTCAACGGGCAGAGAATTCCAGAGATTCACCACCCTTTGAGTGAAGAAGTTCCTCCTCAACTCCGTTCTAAACCGCCTCCCCTTTATCTTGAGGCTGTGCCCCCTAGTCCTACTGTCTTTTTTGAGCGGGAAGAGTCTCTCCACCTCTATCCTATCCATCCCATTCATCATCTTATACGTCTCAATGAGATCTCCCCTCATTCTTCTAAACTCTATGGTAACTGGAAAGTTCCAAGCATCACGAGATGCTTCCGGATGGAGACTGTAAAGGATTTTGCACAGTAATCGGAATCCTCAAAGGAAAAATAATGCTCCAGTTTTTAGCATGTCCAGATCATAAATATGGCAAGGGTGGGGGAATGTTGCTTTATTGTCTCATGTATTAGTACACAGTGAAAAGTATCATTTCTTGCGTGCTATACAAAGTATACCATTCATACAGGAGGGAGCAAGAGGGTGGATTATGTAGTGTTACAGTCATACAATCCTCACAGTACAGGAGGAGGCCATTTGGCCCATCAAGTCTGAACCAATCCCACCCAGGTCTATTCCTATAACCTTCGTTTATCCTATTAATCCCCTTGACATTAGAGTCAATTTAGCATGGCCAATCAACATAACCAGCACATCTTTGGACTGTGGGAGGAAACTGGAGCACCCAAAGGAAACCCACGCAGATACGGTGAGAAAGTGCAAACTCCACACAGACTGTCACCGAAGGCTGGATTTGAGCCTAGGCCCCTGACGCTGGGAGGCAGCAATGCTAACCACTGTGCCAACATGCCACTTATGCTCGCTCAGAGCGTAGAGCAAAATCAACTTAATCTCAGGCAGGTCGATTCAAGAACCTGATGGCAGCAGGGAAGAAGCTGCTCCTGTCAGTTGATATGTGACCTCAGACTTTGGTACCTTTATTCTGATGGAAGAAGGTGGAAGAAACCGTGTCTGGGGTGCATGGGCTCCTTGATTATGCTGGCTGCTTTTCCAAAATAGTAGGAAGTGTAGACAAGTCAATGGATGGAAGGCTTGGTTTGTGTGATGGCCTGGGCTACATTCACAACCTTTTGTAGTTTCTTGCGGTCTTGGTCAGAGCAGGAGCCATACCAAACTGCAATATAATTGGGAAAGGATACTTTCTTTGGTGCATCTGTAAATGTTGGTGAGTGTCTTAGTTGACATGTCAAATTTCCTTAGTCTTCTGAGAAAGTAGAGGCATTGGTGAGCTTTTAACCATGGCATCGATGTGAAGGGACCAGGACAGGTTGTTGGTGATCTGGACACTGAGAAACGCAAAACTCTTGACCATTCCACTTCGTCCCCATTGATGTGGACGGGCTTCCCTCCACTATGCTTTCTCCTTCATTTTGCTGGCATTGAGGGAGAGATTATCGCAATCGCACCAATTCACCCGATTCTCTATCTCATTCCTGTACTCTGTCTCATCATTGTTTGAGATTTAATCCACTATGGTAGTGTCATAGCAAACTTGAAAATGGAGTTGGAGGGTAATTGGCCATACAGTCATAGGGGTTTATAACGAGTATAGTAAGGGGTTGAGGACACAGCCTTATGGGGCACTGGTGTTGAGGTTGATTGTGGAGGAGGTGGTGTTGCAAATCCTTACTGGCTGTGGTCTGCGAGTTAGGATGTCTGGGATCCAGTCCAGGGAGGAGCCAAGCCTTAAGCCAGAGAGTTTGGAAATTAGTTTTGTAGGAATGATGGTGTTGAAGGCTGAGCTATAGTCAATGAATCGGAATCTGACACAGGTGTCTTTGTTATCTGGGTGTATAACAAGTGGGGAAAAAAGGAACTGACATGTGTATTTTGAATGTAGGGTGTTCAGTGGTCCAAGTGGATCCACTCTTCTGTTTGAGAGAAGGACCGAGCAGGAGATTTGTTGGGACCAAGTATGAGATAATCCTTCTGATAAAACTGCTTTACAGGATATATGGTGGGGAGGAATTTTCATGGTGGCTACATATTCAGTAAAATTTTAGGAAAATGCCAAAGTTGAAAAAATACTTGAGACGTATAGACTTAAAGAAGGGCTGAGCAATTGTCAAAACAGGAAATAGACACAAAAAGTTAATCAGATCAACATGACTAAACACTGCATTGTTGCTAATTGAAGGGTTGCAGTTACCATGGATATAAGTTATGCCAGAATGCACCAAGTTTCAAAAAAAAGTTCATTCAAATTACAATTTGGATTGAATCAAATCGCTGGATATTTCAGAAAAGGGCTGGATATTTTTAGCGATTTCTAACACAAAAATTAAAAATGGGTTTCCAGTTAGCATTCATACAGCACCAGAATCCATGATACAATCTTCAACTGCACGTATTTGTCTCTGTGCACTAACACTTACAAGAATTAATGGCTCACTTCAAAAACAAATTCACACATTGATTGGTTTTAAAAAAAAGGTGATTGCATTGTAAGGTACAATAATTTATTTGCTCGAGTTGCAGAAGCTTGGTAAAAATCCAAACATAACCGTATTAACCAATTAGTGATGATGGATGCTGGTACAGTAAAGTTTAAAATCAAACACCACTTTGCTTGCCCACAGTTCAAAAATCCATGCAAGATTTGCACTTCATACCCGTGAAAGAGTAGACACAGGACAGAAATTTTAATTTGTTTCCAAGTTGAACCATAAATGAATGAATACATTTTAAAAATACATTCACAGGATATGGGTGTCAATGGCAAAGGTATAATTTATTTCCCACCCCTATGCAATCGAGTAGCTTGCTATGTAATTTCAGAGGACAGTTAAGAGTCATCCATGGGTCTGGACCCATAAGCAGCCAGATTTTTCACCCAAGAGTGATTTAAATGGACTTTTCCAACAACTGCTGATGCTAGTTATTCCAGATTTTATTTAGTGAGCTGAATTTAAATTCTCTAGCTGTCATGTTGGGATGATATGAAGTGACATTGCACATTATTAATCGGCTACTGGATTACTAATCCAGTGTCATCGTCACTCTGCTACCACAGTTATATGCTACTGCAGTTAGAATGTCAAGACTTTACAGAACAGATGGCTTTTGCAAGAAAAAGGCAGGACAAAGCCAAGTATTATAAACAATTTTAACATAGATTTATTTAATCGTCAAATTAGTATTTGGGGCTCTGCTGCTACTCCAGGAACAATAGTTTCCACAAACTTTCTCCATAAATTGTTACCCAAATTATGTCGTTTGTACAATTTCAAGCCACTATACACACCTTCAAACAAGCTAGTTAAAATTCACTGCTTAAACAAAAATATTCTTTGAGCTGTGGGCATCATTGTTAAGATAATACCCATCCATAGTTGCCCTCAAGAAGGTGGTCATAAGACTGCCATCCACATGGTGACACAAATGTCACTTGGCTGTAGTGTTCCAGCGCTTGTATAACGTGATATATGCCACAAGTCACATTGGTGACTTGGAAATCATGCAAGTTATATTATGACTTTAATAAACCCCCAACAATATACGTTAAATGTAAGTGATGGTGTGATTGTCACAATTACCTGGCAGGAACGGAACTGGTTGACCAGCAGGGTACATCTTTGTGGGTCTTTCCGTCCATCTAAGCTATCCAATTCAGCTGCAACCTGATTAAGCTCTTCATCTGCATAGTAGAACTGGGCAAGGAGCTGTGGGTCTGACCTCTATGATTTCAAAGAAAATCCACAATTAACTCATTTACAAGTAAATTAAGACACTATCTACCCCAGAACTCTCAGTTTTAACCAAGACACCACCCAATTAATGCACATCTTTTAATCCAAAGAATTATTAATTTACAGGAAGTAAATATACATTAAAATCAACAGACAGACATGATGGATCACCATGGCAACCTCCGATAATTACTTGAGAAAAGGCAAGGTTCACATTTCTGTCGCAGCTTTCACAAAGTGCTTTACAGCCCATCAACTCCTTTTTGAAATGCAATTGCTTGCTGTAATGTTGGAAAAGCAGCAGCCAATTTAGCACAGCAAACTGCCGCAAACAGTGATGTGACCAGATAAGTTTTGAAGATGCCGACTGAAAGATAAAATTGATCGGGACATCAGAGATAATTACCCTGCTCTTCGCAATAGTGTGACGGGGTTCTTTGTGTCACCTGGCACCTGTTTAACATCTCATCCAAAAGAACACCCAAGTTGTTAGCAAGTCACGCAACATGCTGCAATGCAGTCAATCAATCATTCTCATCACTGTAGCATATTAATGGTTGAAGTGTAATACCAATCTGTTCATGAATCTAGCTTCTTGCAATAGGTCACCACTTCCTTGATCATTCTGTTCCAAAGATTTTTAGTTGGGTGAATAATCCATAACAATGATAATTGACAACGATTAGAATGGCAAAAACTGCATGAAGGTCTGTTTTTCAGCAATGAGTTTTGTAGGATATTCAGAATCCAGGAAGACTTCATTTTGGAGTCATTGCTACAATCAAAATAACAACTTGCAACATTCAAAGTTTGAATGTGGCAAATTTGAAAATGATGTCTGCTTGTTCTCATAAAGTCCTTGCTATGGTTTTGATTATTAAGTTAGGTATTTACTTGGATTCAACATCAATGGCCACTGTCACAACTGAACCTCATTTTCCATCCGCTCCCACGACCAGCCTTCGATCTTGCACTCTCCATGATCTCAGCCAGTACAGGAATTGAATCCCCACTCTCCACAACAAACCAGCTGACGAAGCTAACTGACCCCATTTAATCATATAGTTAGATAAAAGGATTCTCAGCCTTGCTCCTCGTCTGCTATGTGGTGATCCTCAGGTTAAATAATCACTAGTTAGCTCTCTCCCTCATTGGAGAGAGTCGTCTATGGTCCTCTGGGAACATGGTGGCTTTCATGCCATTCGAATAATTAACCTGCATCTTGGCTTCAGACCTGAAATGCAATCGAGATATATGCTCAAATTTTCTTTGAACATATACTTGAGACAAATTTTGATTTTTTCCCTTTCCCTTCAAGTAGTCAAGACATGATTCTGACAACTTTCCCATTCAAATACAGCTGCCAAGAAGGATAGAGTATTTACAAATTAATGGCTTCAGTCAATAGGTCAAACCATTCCCCATTTCAGAACAATGTCAACCATTGTTATATGCAGCTCATTAGCATGGCATGAATACACTTTACAGTTTGCCAACATTGCTTGCAAGTGACCATTTTTATCCATAGTCTGCTGCAAAGTACAAGGATAAAAACTCAAGTAAACAATCCATCAGATAAAAATGCTGCATTCTTGTCACATCCATGGAGATGGATTTTACGTCAATGTTTCTTTCCACATGGTTAAAACAACTCTGTAGTTACATAACAACCAACAAGTGGGCCAACGTTAGTTGGCAATGCAAAGTCAAAGCATCTCCCTAAGTTGTGCCTGAGCAGCATTCTGATAATTTTAGCAATTAAATACCTCCAGGCTTTTCTCTGCTCCATTCTTCTCCATTACTAGACTTAATGCTCAAGATTACTGGCTGTATTAATTTTGTATTGGGGAGGAAGGCTGAGTTCTAGTCCCACATAAAATCAAGGCTGACTACTTCAATACTGAGGGGATGTTGCAGCACCAGAGGTTCCATACTTCTGATGATATGAGATTGCGGCCCCATTTTCCTTCCCATTGGTGTTTCAAACCTCACATGACACTTCGAGAAAGAGCAGGGAATTTCTCCCCAGCATTCTGACCAATGCAGACACGGGGAGAACTCCACACAGCCCCATCCAAGGTGAACCCAGATGCTTGGTGCTGGTGAGGCAGCAGTGTTAACCACAATATCATCATGCCATTTGTGGTACTTAATACAAATTAGTAGCCACATTACAATAGTTTCCACACTGCAAAATATTTCATTGGATGTAAAGCACTTAGGACATCTGGATATTATGAAAGGCCAGCTGTTCACAACATAATGGTTTAGATGAGGGAACCAGAAGTAATATTTGCAAGTTTGCTGACAACACCATTTTGAGTGATGAAAAAGATGTCAAGCGGCTTCAGGGTGATTTAGTGAAGTTGAGTGAACAAGCAAATACATGGCAGATGCAGTATATGTAACATGAATAAATGTGAAGTTATCCACTTTGGACGAAGAAACAGAAAGATAGAGAAGTGAATGGCAATAGATTAGGGAAATGTTGCTGTACAAAGGGATCTGTGTGCCCTGGTGAAAATAAGTATGAAGGTACAGCAAGCGGTTAGGAAGGGAAATGGTATGCAGCCAACCACTGACTCTGTCTATACCCCCCATTGCCTTGGAAAAGCAGCCAGCATAATTAAGGCTCCCCCGCATCCAAGACGTACTCTCTTCCACCTTCTTTCATCAGCAAAAAGATCCGAAAGTCTGACATTACATACCAACTGGCTCAAAAACATTCTTCCCGGCTGCCAGACTTTTGAATGGATCTATCTCATATTCAGTTATCTTTCTCAATACCCTACCTATGGCTGTAGCACTACATTCTGCACCCTCTCCTTTCCTTCTCTATGAACAGCATGCTGTCTGTATAGCACACAAGAAACAGTACTTTTCACTGTATACTAATACGTGACAATAATAAATCAAATCAAAATGGTGGCCTTCAATGCAAGAGGTCTGAGTACAGGAACAAGATGTCTTATTGCAGATATTTAGGACCTTGATGAGACTACACCTGGAGCAGTGTGTGCAGCTTTGGTCTCCTTGTCAAAGAAAGGAGTTGCCATTGAGGGAATTCAGCAAAAGATCACTAGACTGAAAGCAGAACTGTCATACAAGGAGAGCTTTGCCTGCTTTCACTGAATTGACTCTGCCTGCATTCACTGGAATTTAGAAGAATGAAAGGATCGAATTGAAACATAAAATTCTGACAGGGCTGGATAGATTGGGTGCAAGGATGTTGTTTCCTCTTGTTAGAGGGGGCCCAGTACAATGGGACACAGTCTTGGGATACAGAGTAGGCCATTTAGGACTGAAATGAAGAGAAACTTCTTCACTCAAAGGGTGGTGAAACTGTGGAATTCTAAACCACATAAGGCTGTGGAGGCCAAGTCACTGAATATAAATAAGGAAATAGACAGATTTATAGACTCTAAAGGCATCAAAGGAGAATGGGCAGAGTGCAAAGATGTACTGTTGAGTTAGAGGATCAGCCATTAACAAACTGAGTGGCAGAGCAGGGTCAAAGGACCAAACGGCCTACCCCTGCTCCTATTTTGTATGTTTCTGTGCTTTCTTTGCCCTAGAGAGGTGGATAGCTAGTTTTGGTCATGCAGTAAGTTCATCACTAAAATAAAGACATTAAGAGTATAAGAAATTATTTTTCCCCCAATAGGAAGTGAATATTGCAGAAAAAAAATCTACCTTTCAACCCTCGTCTTCAAGTTAATTTATAAAGATAGTGAAGTAAATCAGGTGAGGTTGGTTTGGATTCAACTTTTGTTCTCTGTCACACATGACAAAACATCAACTTTGCTCAATAGCTCTACTGGTAAAGCCTGACAAAGACGTGAAAATTCCTCGGCTTCTGCATTCCCCAAAATCAAAAGCAGCATATTTGTGCATGAAATAAGAAGGTACTCTAAGGCATGATTGCTTTAAGGAATGGCAGAATTCTACGAATTGTCAAATGATTTTACAAAACTATCCTTGAATTAATTTAATTCATCACCAATGCACAATGGCTGGTGTGTACACACCATCTACAAGATGCACTGCAGCACAGCAACAATTCATGAGAAGGATGTAGAAGGCCAAATCTGCAGGGAAATGAGAGAGATACAAACATTATAGAGTAGTTAAGAGGAACTTCAGTTAACCAAATGTAAACTGGACTGTGATGGTGCAGACTAGGTGAAGGGCAAATGTTTAGAATGTGTTCAAGAACAAAAGCTTTTTCACACAGTGACTGGTTTGAATCCAGAATGCATTGTCTGTAGGTGTGGTGGAGACAGATTCAATTGGGGCTTCCGGTGATTATTTGAAGCGAAACAATGTGCAGGGGTATGAGGAAAAGAAGGGGAATGATACCTCACCATAATGCTCATTTGGAGAGCTGGTCCAGACACAATGGGCCCAATGGCCTCCTTGTGCACCGAAACAGTTCTGAGATTCCATGAAATCACCAGGGCTCCTGCGATAGCACTTTCCAAACCTGTGACCTCTGCCACCTAGAAGGATCAGGACAGCAGACACATGGGGATACCATCTGCAAGTTCCCCTCCAAATCATACATCATCTTAAGATGGAAATATATCATCATTCCGAGACTGTCGCTGGGTCAGAATCTTGGCACATTTTTCATCGTTATGGACCACAGCAGTTCAAGGCAACAATTCACCACCACCTTCACAAGGTCAATTTGGGATGGACAAGTGATGCCCACATTCCAGGAAAGAATAAATTTTGAAAAATATCATGAAACACTCTCAAAGACGATCCACTCACACACCAAAAACATGCACCATATAAACTGGTGTCAAATATTTCCTATTCTTGGGAAATGTACAACAAAGCTAAATTGCTAATTACTTTTCATCTTGCTGCATGAACTTTTCATCTCTCAAATTCCCATTTGATGTTGGATTAGTAACATATCTACTCTACACAAACATGGTCGAGGATTAAAGGATTGGCCACTTTTCAAAAGCTTCATTTAATACATCCCAAAGCCATCATGTCATCTCACATTTATTAATCCCAAAAGTTTTAGCAGCATTGGGAGGGGATAGAAATTCATTTAATCTATATTTAGAACAAGAGTAAGAGGCCAAACAAAAAAATAGCATGGAACAGAAAGGCTGATGAAGGTAGTGGGGTTGATTTGGATATTGTGGATAGGAATCTTAAGATTCAATTTGGGGAGAACCATTGTCCAAATGCTAATGTCCATCTTGAAACCAATCGCACAGCATTCAGGCAAAAGGCTTTCAATATCAGCTGTCATGGACTGGGTACAGTGGTACAGTATCCAAATGGCCAAGTAGTATCGTCCCACCAGGCCCTGTTTTCGCAAACACGGGGGGAGGGGGGGGAGTGTGTGTGTGTGTGTGTGTGTGTGTGTGCGCATGTGTGTGTGTGTGTGTGTGCGCGTGCGTGCGTCTGCTGCTTCAATGACAATCTGAAGTTCTCCTTGAAGCACAACAGCATTGACATTAATCACAGAAAGAGAAGCTTGCTCCAATGTGGTGACCACAATGTCAATCTTGCTGTTTCACACCAAGCTACAACACCTTAATGATGAGCGATATCAGTAAAGGAAAGGAAAGACAGCAAATCCTGCACTCTAGACCCTGCTACTTAGTGAGACATCCTGCTCCAAGTGCCCATGGGCTGAGAAATGGCCTGTTCCATCACATGAAGACTCACACACAAACTTACAACCTTCAGTCAGCATAAACTTTGAATGGAGGGTAGCTGATGAAGACAATGTGGATTTTTAAAAGACATTTGATAAAGTACCATAAAATATGCTCATTAGAAAAACTGAAGTCTATTGGATAAAAGGTTCTGTGGCAGTGTAGATACAAATTAGCTCAGGATCAGAAACTAGGAAGCAGTGATAGACAGACAAACCGGAGGTAAGAAAGCGCAGTAGACAGAATGGCAATGATAGATACAAATAAAAAGCAGCTGCAGGAAAAGATTGGAGGGGCAAGCATGAGTAAAGCTTTTAAAGTAGAAGGGCAAGTTGAAAAAGTTCTTCAAAAAAAATTTTAAATTCTTGGTTCATGCTAAGGATATTATTAAACTAGAAAGAGTAGAAAAGAGTTACTCGGATGCTACCAGGTCTTGATGGATTATTGAGTTATAAGGAGAGGCTGGATAGACTGGGACTTTTCTCCTCTGGAGCGCAGAAGGCTGAGGGGTGACCTTAGAGGTCAAGAAAATAATGAGGGGCATAGGCAAAATCTTTTCCCAAAGGTAGGGGAGTCTAAAGCTAGAGGGCATAGTTTAAGGTGAGGGGGAAGAGATAGAAGTGTTCAGAGGAGCAATTGTTTCATACAGAAGGTGGTGAGTGTCTGGAACAAGCTGCCAGAGATAGTAGTGGAGGCGGATACAATTTTGCTTTAAGAAGCATTTAGATAGTTACATGGGTACAATGGGAGGAGAGGGATATGAGCCAAATGCAGTCAACTGGAATTAGTTTAGGGGTTTTAAAAAAAGTGGCATGGACAAGTTGGGCCGAAAGGCCTGCTTCCATGCTGTAAACCTCTACGACTATGATTCTATGCAAATGGGGATGGTTAAAAACAAGTATGCTTGACATTTACCCATCAGTGATGAGGCATGAGCTGGGGCACTGTGTCCAATTCTGGGTACAACACTTCAGAAAGTGTCCTACCCAAACACTTCAGGATCAAAATGAATGGCAGGGTAGGCTCGACGAGCCAAATGCCCTCCCTCCTGCTTCTAGTTTCTAAGGTGGTCAAGGTCTTGGATTAGGTATAGAGTAAACATACTCAATGGTACCAGAGATCTAGAACTTCAGTTACATGGAGAGATTGGAGAAGCTGGGAGATTTCACTCGAGCGGAGTAGGGTATGGGGAGATTCGGTCAGTGTTAAAATCGTAAAAGGGTTTACATGGAGCCAATAAGGAAAAACTGCTCCCAGTAGCAAAAGGATCAGTAACCAGAGATTTATAATTAATTTCAAACACAAGTTATAATAAAGTTAAAGTTTATTAGTCACAAGTAGGCTTACATTCACACTGCAATGAAGTTACTGTGAAGTTCTCCTAGTCGCCACATTCTGGCACCTGTTCGAGTACACTGAGGGAGAATTTAACATGGCCAATGCACCTAACCAGCTTGTCTTTGAATAATGGGAGGAAGCCGGAGCGCCCAGAGGAAACCCAAGCAGACATGGGGTGAATGTACAAACTCCACACAGTTCTGTTATGATGTCTATAATGTTCTGGAATGCCTCAAAAAGTAATGGAAGTGGACTTAATAGTGACTGCCAAAGAGAGTTAGATCAAATTTGAACAAATTTAACAGGCTAAGGATGAGCATGGAAGTGAGATTAATGAGATAGTTCTTTTAAAGAGCTAGCACAGTACAATGGACTAAATGGCCTCCACCTGCACTACCTCAATCGATGATTCTAACTCATGTTATAAGCTTTATTAGGAAGGTGTAGAAATGACACAACTCATTAATCCTTAAAAAAAACAGTTTGGACGGAATAGGCTGATGCATGTAGTTAGTTGACCTGTAAAACAGAAACGTACTGCACTGATTGTACATAATTTATAACTTTTATTTTAAGCACAACGTTGACACATTTCTCTTTCTCGCTATCTGGGCTTTTCATCTTGCTTTACAAATCCCTCCACAGCATCTTGTCTCCCCATCTCTTTAATCTCCTTCAGCTTCACAACCCACCGAGAATCTTATATTCCTTCAAACACTACCCTCTTGAACATTTTACTCCCTGCTTCCCTTCACTGCAATTTCTACCATGAGGTGCTATGCTTCAAAACTGAAATTCTCATCCCAAGTCTCTTTCTCCCCGGCCTTCCTTTCAGAACTTTAAAAACAGCCTCTTGACCTTCACCTGCCCCAATTTCTCATTCAACTTGTGGTCAAATTTTGTTTCAAAATACTCCAGTTAAATGGTGTTAGTTGTTTAATGACATTAAGGGCACTTTATCAATACAGTTGTTATTGTCACCTTATCAGGCATTGCCCATAGATCAGGCAATAGACAACCTGTTCAAACTTTCCATTAGTTCCATGAGAAACCAAGATGCATTGGACCTTCCTTCTTGAAGAACATACATGGACTCTTGTTTCTATTTCTCCAACACAGCATAGCTCAAACTGGGGATAAAATGAGGGACCAGTACTACAATTCACTGTGCACAAGGGTGTATGCTGAAGTACAAAGAGACCGATATCATTATCCCTCTCAATCATGTTTTTCCACGATCACTATTTACTATTCAAATCTTCACTTGATTCCTTAATCCTGCTGGCAGGAAAATACAATTTACATTAGCTGATACATGATGCAAGCAGCACAGCGAAGTGAAGTGAACAACAAATGGGATGAGCTTGCCACAGCAACAACAATTCTTCTCATCACTGGGTTAGAGTACAAACCGTGTGCAATGCTTACCATGCATTCCCGACCTTGACAACTCCTCTAACAAATTCAGTCATTTCTTCCTGTCGATAAATTCTCAGGATCTGGATTTCAGAATATGCCCAGCATGTTAAAAACCAGCATTTTTTTTAACCTACCCCTTGATGCTCTGAGGAGATGATAGTGGACCTTCATTGTTAACTTCTGAAGTATAGTAATTTGAGGCAACTGTCTTCAGAAGTGACCAAGCAGACCAATCCAGAGTCAGAACGGAACTGGGCAATTTTGAAATTCACTGCAGTCCCAGGCAGCCATATCTGCACAAAGCAACTGCAGATTGGGCAATTCCAGGAGACTGTCACACTCCATGGCTTAGGCAGAACTTTAGAATTGGGCAATGGGCAGGAACAAGAGGATCTAACTCCAAGTCAGGTAGGCAAGGAGAGCCAGCATGTGCTGTTGGAGGAGCTTCAATCTCTGATTTTATTCATCAGGTACAAGGTGCTCGCTACCTGTGTGAGTGAAAAGGATAGCAAAGACCATGAGCGGACTGATCATAGCATATGGGTGAAGGATGCCATTCAAGTGAGGGGAGCAAAGAAGAATGTGTTACTGCTGAGAGACAGCATAGTGATGGGACAGCTCCAACAACACAAGAAGCTTGATAATATCCAGGACAAAGCAGCCTATTTGATTGTTACTTCTTCCACAAACATTCAATCCTTCCACCAATGACAAATAGTGGCAGCAGTCAGTACCATCTCAAGATGCCCTGCAAAGAACAAGGGAATTTTTCACAGTAACTTCATTGCAGTGCTAATGTAAGCCTGCTTGTGACACTAAGTAAACTTTCAGAACACAAGGTTCCTTCAGCATCTAGAAGGACATGGGCAGCAGATATCTGGATACACCACCACCTCAAGGTTCTCCTCCAAGTCACTCACCATCCTGACTTGGAAACATATTGCCAATCCTTCCCTGTTGTTGGGACTAATTTTGGGATTCCATCTCTAACAGCACTGTGGATGTATCCACACCTCAGGTACTGCAATGGTTGAAGCAGGCACTCATCACAACTCTCTGAAGGGCATCGATGGATGGGCAATAAATATTGATCTCATGGCTCTGTTGCTTACTTATTACCAGAATTCTGGCAATCTGCTCAAAGGGGGGAACGATCCCGTCGTCATGGTCCATGTTGGTACCAATGACATAGTTAAGGCTAGGAAAGAGATTCCACGTACAAAGTATGAGCAGCTAGGCACTACATTAAATAGCAGAACCTGACCATGTGCAAATTGGCATAGGCTGAATAAAATTAGATGAATGTGTGGTTCAAAGACCTGTGTGGGTGAACTGGCACCAGTACTGGGGAAAGCGTCATCTGTACCATTGGGACAGTATACACCTGAACTGTGCTGGGACCAGTGCTCGATCAAGGCACTTGGTGGTACAGAGGGTTTCAAACCGTGGGGCAAGGCATTAAACTTGTAAAAATATGGTAAATCAAGTAGAGGCAAGGCAAACAAAAAAGGTCTTATTATGGGAAAGGATAAACATACTATGACGGCAAGGGTTAGTGAGCGCAAAATGAATGAATCAGCAAATATGGTTAAACTAAAGGCTCTGTATCTGAATGCATGTAGCAATCAAACCAAAACAGATGGACTGATAGTTCAAATAGAAGTGATTAAGTAGAATCTGATAACCACTACAGAGATATAGCTGGAGGATAGCATAGATCACTGCCTCAATATTGAAGGGCATATGATATTTAGGAAGGATAGGGTATTATGAAAATATTAATCTTTTGATTAACGATGGTGTTCCTAAGATCAGGAAACCATGATATAGAAGCGGTTTGGGTAGAGATGAGAAATTGTAAAAGCAGCAAGTAACTTGTAGGAGTGGTGTACAGGTCCTGAACTGTAACATGGGAGGACAAGGTATAAAAGAATAAATAGTAGGATCTTGTTAGCAAAAGTATGGCAAATTTTAATCTATATAAAGACTGGAAACGTGCAAAAGTAGCCTGGGTGAGGAATTCATAAAGTTTTTAGGATAATTTCTTAAAAGAGCACATTCTGGCATTAGATAGATTTTTGATCAGTAAAGGAATCAAGGGTTACAGGGAAAGGGCAGAAAAGCGGAATGAGAAATGTCAGATCAGCCATAATCCTATTGAATGATGCAGAAGGCTCAAAAGGGCCAAATGGCCTATTCCTGTTCTTATTTCTTATGGTAATAATCAACAATACTCTCTCAAAGGAATGTAAATTAGCATACAGTTGAGTGAAGCATATTTTTTCTTTCACACAGCTCTCCCCAACATCACAAGGAAGAACACAGAAGGTGCTTTGAGGAATATAATATAGCACAGTGCCACAGTGGCTAGCGCTGCTACCTCACAGTGCCAGGGACTGGGTTTGATTCCCACTTGGGTTACTCTGTATGGAGTTTGCACATTCTCTCCATGTCTGCATGGGTTTCCTCCAGGTGCTCCAGTTTCCTTTCATAGTCTGAAAGACGTGCTGGTTAGGTGCACTGAACCGAACAGGTGCCGGAGTGTTGCGAGTAGGGGAATTTCACAGTAACTTCATTGCAGTGTTAATGTAAGCCTACTTGTAACTAATAAATAAACTACTTTTTTTGGTGCTTTTCATTCTAAGGAGTTGGTTTGGCACTGTCCAATGCAAGTAACTCATTTTTTCCCCTTGTAACATACCATCATATAAGCAGTTTCTTTTTTCTGACACCAGCAATTTGACCTTGAACGAACTGGATGCTGTCTTTTCATGTTGTGAATATGGGTTATTGCACAAACTATTTTTTCCTAACATTTTCAGATCATAGCTTCGCAAGCAAAACTGCTGGGGTGACCCAACTTAACAACCGGGAAATCACTGCTGTATACTAGAAATGCTGAAGTGATGATTTCACTACTGTGGTGACTTGACCTGCAATAAACCTTGGTCACAGTCTCAAAAGAACACCCACTACCAGACAATTCTGACATTGCTATGTGCAAAGGCAATTTCTCAGGGTAACCCCCTGGGGAGTTTTGTATTCAGCTGAACACAGCAAACAAAGACTTGCAAAAGACAGTATGCAGTTAAAAGATGTTTTATTTAACTAACACATATTGGGAGAGAGATGGTTCGAGGATTCTAGCCTCTCTCTGATGTTATGGACACAACAGATATATATTTCTGAACATTTGTCACCTGTCATCCAAACAGAATGATGCAATTACATTAATACAGTTCATGACTTCTGCCAACAGCATTACCCCTCGAGCAGAATTAGGAATTCATTGGTCAACCAAACCCATAGACATTTTCCCCTGTTGCCTGGTAACTTCACCTAAGTAAATTCGGTGGGTCCCAGGACTGCTCCAAACACCTGCAGTCCTGAGAACAATAAGTGAGTCAACTTCCCTGTCTGCCTCCCTGCCCCTTTATCTGTAGAAGCTACATCGCAGCTATTCATTACAATTAGAAGCTGAATCCTTCCATTCATTTCACAAAAACCTTGGAACTACAGCTGCTTAGGCTGCCTCTGATAGTAGGGCATATTACTTTATACTTCTTTATTCCAAAAGTACATGGTCTGTCTGCATCGACCTATTTCTCATTATGCCAAGGGGTAAGCTATTTGTTGGCCAAAGTTAACAACAAAATACAAAAATACTGTTTAAATCTATAATACTTGTTCAAAAAATAATAATGTGTTTATACAGACAATATCTTCTTAGCATATCAGTGAGGCACATTGTGATACTTACAGTATATAAAGGCACACCGTGGTCCCTATTTTGTTTTGTTTTAATAGTCTTAGAAAACAGGGGTTCCTTTATCCCCCACTACACTTCATAGTCTGCATGATTTCCAATTCAGTGTAAATAACTAGGAAAAATTAATCCAAAGTGCAGAAACAACTCTGGTTGAGATTACCTAAATTAATCTTAACTGGAGCTATTACTCGCACATGTTGCCACAAAAGTTGATGGAAGTCATGACAATCAACCTTTTCAAAACGAAAGTAAAAAGGCACTTAAAGGATATAAATTAGCAGGACTACAGAACAGAACAGAGGAACGGGACTGCCTGGATTGCTCCCCAGAGAGCTGGCATAGAAATTCAAATGGGCCAAATAGCTCAGTGCTGCAAATGACATAACTCTTGACACTGGTTAATCAAAAGACTTCCATTTCACCAATGCCATCTACATTTTTGAAACAGAGTTCTTTGTGGTAAAAACATAACATCACCTAGGTCCCATTCTGCATCTAGCACCAGACTGGATGCAGAATGGGACACTACCCATTCTCCATGAGCTAACCTACTGACAACATTCGGGTTCACAATGAACTTATATGGAATGAACTGCTGGCAAGTGTGACAAGAGACATCATTAACAGAGATAAGGATAAAAATTATAATAACTGCATAACAAAAAATGAAACATTAAAATGTGGCAATCTTTTTGCATTCCAAAATCCTAGCCTTTTGCTCCTCTGAATGGAGATTCTAGTGCATGCTGTCAGCCCACAGCAGACTCTGTCTTTATTTTATGCAAAATCAATAAGTCACAGAAATGACCTGAGAGTGTGTTTACTGAATGGTCTTTTAGTTAAGTGCACCATTTAACTGAAAGACCATTAAGATGATGATGCAACAATGTAACTGCTTGAACTCAAATACAACAATTTGGCACCAAGGAATTCTGTACAATTATTCAAAATATGCAAAATATTAAATTGCATATCTGACCAGATTTTATTCTGCTTATCTACATATGATGCTTTCAAATGAGACATTTCACAAGCACTTGATTGTCCGTCCATCTTGTTGGATAATTGTAGCATTTAAATTTCTTTGGAAGACATGCTATGTTATCTTCACAGGTGGAGGAACATTTTACGTTCTATATCCCTGCCTCCAATATAATCAAAGCTACTTGAATTTTAAAAAGGAGTCAGTATCCACAACTGACATTACTAACAGTTGAATATTACTTTCAGGAAAAAAAAAAGCACTAATTAGGCACAATAAACATGGCTGTCATTTGGTATATGAAGCTGTATTAACAGAGGAGGGTGCAGCAGAAATTCAACATTCACTCGAATGTGCCAGTGAAAGTGCACATTTCAACACCAACAACCTCCAACACATCTTTCTTGTCCTGAAATTAATTCTTCACAGAAAAACTGTAACATCCACAATAAACACTATGTTATGTCAAGTATCTTCATTAAAAGAATTCAACACATAATTGAAAGACATTTATAATGCATTAAAAACTTATTCAACTATCATAGAACATAGAACACTACAGCACAAACAGGCCCTTCGGCCCACGAGTTGCGCCGATCACATCAACACCTACCAATCTATAGACCTATCTATAACCCCCAATCCCATTAAACCCCATATACTCATCCAGAAGTCTTTTAAAAGACCCCAGCGAGTTCGCCTCCACCACCACTGACGGCAGCCGATTCCATTCACTCACCACCCTCTGAGTGAAAAACTTACCCCTAACATCACTTCTGTACTTTCCTCCCCGCACCTTAAATCTGTGTCCTCGCGTAGCGACCATTTCAACCCGGGGAAATAGCCTCTGAGAATCCACCCTATCTATTCCTCTCAACATTTTATAAACTTCTATCAGGTCGCCTCTCAACCTTCGTCTCTCCAGGGAAAAGAGTCCCAGCTCCCTCAACCTAACTTCATAAGGCATGCCTCCCAGTCCAGGCAACATCCTTGTAAATCTCCTCTGTACCCTTTCAATAGCTTCTATGTCTTTCCTATAGTGAGGCGACCAGAACTGCGCACAGTACTCCAAATGAGGCCTGACAAGGGTCTTATAACCTTTACAATATTGAAATTTAATTCTTTGAAAATAAAGTTCAAATTCTAATTCAACTTAACGATAGGAAAAGGAATTTCATTTGGAAGGGGCAGGTGCCCTTGACAGAAAAGCCTAGGTATCCAAACACAGGGCACATACAGTTCAAAGCTCTCGCAAACTCACTCTGTCAGATCAATCCTGCATAAACCAACGCTTCTTTTTCCTGGTTTCATCATCACACTGGGTCTAAAGATTTGAAATTTTAAAGTTTATTTCTTCACAAAATCTGGGCTTCATTGGTTCGGCAAACATTTATCATCCATCCAGTTACCCTTGAGGTGGTGGTGGACAGCCAATTTCTTCAACACTGCAGTCCATGTGGTGCAGGTACAGCCACAAGGCTGTTAGAAAGGAGGTCCAAGATTTTGACCATGGCAGTGAAGGAGCAGCGATATTAGTTCCAATTCAGAATAGTGTGGGACTTGGACAGAAACTTGCAGGTGGAAGTGTTGCCATGGATCTGCTGCCCTTGTTCTTCTAGTCATGGGTTCAGAAGCTGCAGTGGAAGCAGCCATGGTGATTTGCTGCATCTTGAAGATGGTACATATTGCTATTACTGCTTGTCACTCTCACATTATCTCACTGCAGATTAATTTTAAATCAAATATCCAGACGCCAGTGTGTGCAAATTATTAGTAGCAGTTTAGCTTTATGTATGCATCAAAGCAGCTCCTAAAGCCAAAAGTTTGAAACCACTAGACTAAAATTCAGGTTGGTGCAGGCAACGCAGGTCAATCTGTACTTCAAGAAGTAGATTACAACTTACGGAACGTTAATTTAAACAGCAAAAAATTTCAGATACTGGAGAATTGCAGAATCTGAAACAAATAGGAAACAGCTCTAAGTGTTTTGGTCAGGTGAAGTTGGGGTCCACAGCCAAAATGGTAATTCGTCTGCTTTCCACATGCTCACGAGCAGATAATTTTCCTTCAGATAGCAAATCTGAAGAGTTATGGAGACGTATGTGCTTGTGGGAGGTAGTGTATTGAAAGGAGGCTGTTAATGGCATCGGAGGCCTGAACAGAGTCACTTTTGGGTTGTCCTCATTGCCCCTGGTTACCTCCCACCAGCCTGAAAATTGAGGCTGAGCAAGAAACAGTCCTTAATTGGGGCAATGATGGCACTGTGGGAAAGATATTGGACTCGTAATCCAAAAACCCAAGTTAATGAGGTCCTGAGTTCAAATCCCACCACAACAGCTGATGGAATTTGAATTAAATTAATAAAATATGGAATTAAAAGTTAGTCCCAGTAATAGCAACTATTGTCAATTATGATAAGTCTGACTCACTGATGTCCTTTAGGAACAAAAATCTGCCATCCTGATCCAATCTGGCTGACATGCGACTCTAGACCAACAGCAGTGTGGTTGATTCTTTTCTGCCCTCTGAAGTGGCTCAGCAAGCCACTCAGTTCAAGGGTAATTAGAGACTGGTAACAAATGTTGGCCTTGCCAGTGCCACCCAGAAGAGAATAAATAAAACAAACAATGGTCATTAATGGGCCTCATTTGGCATATGGGCAGGTGGGTCAATTGCCCTTGAATGAGTTGCTTGCTAGCCTGAACTAAATGGGCCTTTGCAACAATTGACACCATTTCACGGTCATCATTAGACTCATAAATCCAGATTTGAATTGAAATCAAATTTTACCATCTGGTGGGAATTGAATTAAGGTCCCCACTGCATGACCCTGGCTATCTGGATTACTAGCCCAGCAACAATACCATGACACCACCACCTTCCCATCAGCATAACGCACATTTGACAAGATGGTTTGCAATATGTTTTAACTGTGTGCTCCAAAGATGCCCTTGCAGTTATAAAAGAAGTGACATTTGCACATATTCTATAAATTTTGCAAGTAATTAGGTCTTGAACATTACCTTGACCAGTTCTAGCTCCCTAACTACCATACAACTGTAGATATCTTGTTTACAATCCCACTGTTTAATGCTGAATACGAATGCTAGTTTTGCAAGTTCAGTCCCAATTACTTAAGATATTAGTTAATGAAGGTAAGCAGCCTTGAACAAAATTGTTCAAAACATCAGTCATCCTTAAATTTAATACATTATTACACTTTTCTGTAGCAAGTGTACACCCATGCTTTATTATCCATGATGGTGACATCTTGAATGACATCACTGAAAGCTTTCACTACAAGACTATAAATTTTATATTTAAATTTACAGCATTTCATGATTAAGAATACCAGATTAGATTCACTTTCTGGGAAAGACTGGTACTGTGGCATAAGCTTGAAACTGGATCTCAATCTAACTTGGTAAATTGCACTATGACAAGAAAGGTCTCAAGATCTTTTGCTCAATGTTTCCAGTTAAAGTGGGTATGCAAGATTTGTGACTGAACTGTGGACAAACACTTGGCAGTGTAAAATTGATGCCTGCAAAACAAAACCAAGGAATTCAGCTAATCAAATTGGCAAATGCACATTTGTACAATTTCAGTCTCCAGAAAATAAATGTTTCTCAATACTCAAATTGTACAAATGTGCATTTGCCAACTTTATTAACTGATTTGAAAAATAAATGTTTCTGGATAATTCTATAGTACATTAAAATATAGGAACAGTGCTAGGTAGGGCCCAAAGTACATAGTCTGAAATTTTTATAGGTTAAATTGTCGTGCTGTATTTGCAGTTAAACAACCATAGTACTACATATACATTCAATACCATAAATTCCATTTGAATCATCAAGTGCCAAAGTAAAAGATAAAATATCTGCAAAGAGTCTAAAGCTAATTTGTGAAATGCAGCAAAACAAGGGGGAATGACTGCTGATCTACATTCAGCATGCCCTGCTCTATCAAAGGTTTCATTAGATTTTGTTGGAGGCAATACTTAGCTATTGAAGCTCTAACTGAAACCTCAATAATTAGGTTGAGCATATTTGCAAAGCTATTTGAGGTCATTAAATGCCTTCTATAAACAAATGAGTAGAATAATAATATCTGGTCGCTTATCTGAATAAGCTTTTGGAGCTTAAAGACCTCATTGTGGACACAAAGAACAGTAAAGCACAGGAATGGGCCCTTCAACTCTCCAAGGATTGATAAGATGTTGAGGGGGATAGATAGAATGGTCGTGCAGAGACTATTTCCTCGGGTGGATGTAACTGTTGCTAGGGGGCATAACTATAAGGTTCACGGTGGGAGATATAGGAGGGACATCCAAATAGATTCTTTATTCAGAGTCACTGGGGTGTGGAATGCACTGCCTGCTGTGATAGTGGAGTCAGACACTTTAGGAACTTTCAAGTGGTTACCAGATAGGTACATGGAGCACACCAGAATGGTAGGGAGTGAAGTCCGTATCCTTCGATTCATCTGTTTATATCTATATCATTCCCATCCTACTCATGTACCCATCTATGGGCCATCCTAGATGCCCCTTAAATGCCACTATCGTGCCTGCTTCCATCACCTCCTTGGGCAGCGCGTTCCAAACATTCACCACCACCTATGTAAAAAAACTTACCCCACACATATCCTTTAAACTTTTTCCCATGCATCTTAAACCTATGTCCCCTAGCACTTAACTGTAGGAAAGCGCAGCTGACTATCCACTCTGTCCATGCCACTCAATCTTGTAAACCCATCAGATCGCCCTTCAACCTGCAGTCAATGGATCAAATAAATTTATTTATTTTAACATTTCATGCACCATTCTCAATTCCTACTTTGTACATCACCCTTGAATTACCATGTGCTGTTACACATTACATGGAACAAATCTTCCCAGAAAAATGATGTGTTAATGATGCCCGCAATTATTAATGTGCAAATGAAACAATTTGTTCTGATAAATATGAAATACACCAGAGTTGTGAATCTCCAGAACCTGCCAGACAGCTTATGTTGTTCCTCTGTCTACCTCAGTCAATATCTCACCATCAACCTTTGTTACTTTAAAGAATTTGCTGAATTTGTACATTTGTTTCCCATTAAACAAGCCACAGAAAGTTAGGGCTTCTACTTTATAGCATTAAGTACTCTTAACAACATAACTGCCTCTGCCACTGAAGGTAATTGGAAGTAATATTTTCAGTCCTGTTTGTAAACAACAGGTCTCAAAATCTAATGGATGGATGGCCAAAATAACTCATTCAGTTTTTGATTAAGAAGTGGATCCAGACTTGGATCTTGAAATTTTGAGTATCTATTAATATTGACTTTTGTTTATAAACTGTTGTGGGTTATTTTATCTGGAATCTTGTGAATTGTCTCAGCTGCCTGTGGTGGAATTTGTCGCAACTGTCACACAAGGAGCAGGATTTTTAGAGCAGGTTATTGAATGTGGATTGCCCTGAAGCCTCTTCAAAAGCTGTTAATAAAAAGTTTTCTTTTCAGTTTTGTAATTACAGACAATCAACTATGTAGGGAAAAGCCTCAAGGAAAAGTTATTATAATTACTCTAATAGTAATAGTGTTGAGTTAAAATAGCATGGTGGAGGTATGTGCTTTACTGAGTGCTTGATTTAATGCAATGGATGTTGCTACCATAGGGAGTGATTGAAGTGAATTTGTATTTAAGGGAAACCTGGACAAGAATGAGAAGGGAATAGAGGGTTAGAATTAGATTAGATTTTGCTTATCCTTGCACAATGTTCAGGACTATTCATAACTCCTCGGATACTTAAGCATTCCATAACCACATGCAGCAAGGCCTGGACAATATCAAGGCTTGGGCTAACAAGTGACAAGTAACATTCATGCCACTTAAGTATTAGGCAATGACCAAAACCAATGCAACAAAATCTAACCATCTTCCCTTAACATTTAATGACGTTACCATTTCTGAATCTCCCACTATCATCCTGGGGAATACCACTGTCCAAAAGCTGAACTGCACCAACTACTTAAATATTGTGGCTACAAGAACATGTCAGAGGGTGGAAAGAATGAGTTAAATAATTCATCGTCTGATTCCTGAAAGCATGTTCATCATCTACAAGGCACAAGTCAGGCATATGATGGAATACTCGCCACTTACCTGGATGAGTGCAGTTCTATTGACATTCAAGAAGCTCAAACATCCAGGACAAAACAACCCGCTTGACTGGCACCCTACCGACCACCTTAAATATTAACTCCGTCTGACTGATGCTCAGATGCAGCAATTTACAATAGGCACTGCTGCAACTTAAAGTTCCTTAAACAGCACCTGCACTACCCTATAAGGGCAAGAGCAGCATTGCACAGGACACGGATTCTATCCACCTGCTCACCCCACCAAGCTACACACCATCTTGACTTGTAATTATATTGCTGTTCCTTGAATGTTGTTGGATAAAATTCTTGAACTCCATTTCTAACAGCACTGTGGGTATACCTGCACTTTATGGACTAGAATGGTTCAGCTCACGACTGAAGGGAATTGAGCTTGGGCAACAAATGTTGGCCTTGTCAGTGTTAGCCAGATCCAATGAAAAAGTGAAAAGGAGCAACCACTATACCAGTATAAATTTAAGGTTGCAGTTAACAACCTCAACATGCAATTATATAGCATATATAGGGACAATGTTACAAGCTGAAGACGGGACAGAACTGGAGATTATGCTTTCAATCTTACTGATGTTAAATATTTTGGCGCATTTATGGTTTGATGTTAAATCAGCAGTCACATGCCAATTCTGGAGTTGAGGAAAATAGCATTAAGATAGATGTATGTAGAGAAACTGAGTTATGTTATGGCAACATTTCAGTATGCCAATGAGACTAAGAGGCACACGAATGGTTTGAAGCTGAGAGTAACTGTGTAAACCAGTGATAGACAACCTAAGCTGGGGAATGGCTCTTCTTCATCTGTGAGCTGCAGAATTGAAATAAATTAATCATTAACCATGCCTACTTGAATAAGATTAAAACGCATTTTGTAGGGCGGCAGGTAGGCACAGTGGCTAGCACTGCTGCCTCAGAGCCAGCGGCTCGGGTTCAATTCTCAGCTAGGGTCACTGTTTGTGTGGAGTCTGCATGTTCTCCTCGTCTGTGTGGGTTTCCTCCGGGTGCTCCTGTCTCCTCCCACAGTCTGAAAGACGTACTGCTTAGATGCCAGGAGTGTGGTGACTAGGGGATTTTCACAGCAATTTCATTGCAATCTTAATGTAAGCCTACTTGTGACACCAATAAATAAGCTTTAACTTTATATATGCCAAATATTTCATTACAAGTTATAGAAAATGCTTATGTATCACTAGAACTATCAACAAATATTAGACAACATTATCAGTGCTTTCCCAATTGAATACAGCATAAGATATCTGTTAAATCCACAGATTACATCCTGTCAACTGGAATGGAATAAGAATTAAAAAATGAATACTACAAAAACCGTGATTTGATGCACCCAATTAAAACTATCTATAATACCTTAATCAAATCAGTTAGGCAGTACAAGAATGCAGAATCCAATGATAATATAACTAACAAAGTTCAGTCTGATGTTACAAAGTAGAAGAAATGGAATATTTAGCGATTAATGCTTCTGAAAGTTCAACGTCACTGCAAAAGCACCAAGTTTTGACTAAAATGATTATTTTCTCCCCAGTTAGACTTCAAATTCTTCGAATGCTGTATGTTCAGTGTATATTTTTAAAGTTTATTTACAAGTGTCACAAATAGGTTTACATTAACACTATAATGAAGTTACTGCGAAAATCCCTTCTTCTCCACACTCCAGTGGCTGATGCATGGAGGGAGAATTGAGCATGGCCATTGCATCTAACCTAAACGTTTTTCAGATGCCTATGAGCAAGTTGATGAGTCATGCAGCAATTTTTAAAAATGCCTTTAGAGAATGTTGCAACAGTCACACAAGTCAAAGGATCATATTGCAATACTTAATGATCAACCCTGTTGCATTTTTCCACTGCAGAAGAAAAATGTTTGGTACATTTTTTTCAGTAAATACAGACGTGGGTGGAAAACAAGTTTTGTATCGACTTAAAATGATTTGAAGCTGGAAACTAGACCAATTCCTTTAAAATCAACTAATAACACGTGTTAAGGTGGCGGAAATTTGTCAAGTCACAAGAATTCACTTGAGCCAAAGGTTTGTGCTCAAAGTTCTTGCAAATCGCCTGTTGTTCATGTGCAGGAACATAGTGTGTGCATGTGTCTTAACATGTTTGTGCAATGATGCAAGATGTGATGTGCCCTCAATTTGAATAGACCTGGTCCAAATAGATCAGTTGCTTCAGACTCCTGAATGAATGTAGATAAGACAAGTCTAGTGGAGATGCAGTAGGCATTCTGGTGAACTTATGCAATGTAGATCTTTTTGTCAAAAGTTTAATTCAACAATTACAGATTTCCTAATTATTATATAAAATGTGCAATCAAGTGAGATTTTACTTCAATTGTGCTACTATTTTTGCAAGGAACAATTTTTACATCGTATAAAAATATAATATTAGTAATTAGCTTCTAATTTCACACAAACATCCTGTATCATTCATAACCTGTAGGCATGAAGTTGAACCACAAAGATACATGCCCCACTTCTGCTGGGACAACTGTGCAAAGGGGAAATACATGATCCCATACAGTCTTTCTAGCTGATGTGGCACTAGTAGTATGCCAAAATTTGGCATTTGGCTGCTTCAAGTGCAACCCTGTTATTAAGGGAAGGAGTCATATAATTTTCTGGATGTACCTACTCTACATCGTTTAATTAACTGAACTTCGGTACGTCACTGAAAGAGTGCTGTAGTTTCAGAGGTGTCACCAGACAGTGAATCATGCCCCATCTTCTTGCTCAAGGTGAAGCAAGAAATCTTGGAAGAGCTTAGAAGAATGAGCGGTGAGCTTGTTGAGTTGAGACATCTAGGATTCTCAAGGGGTTGATAGCAGAGATGTAGAGCGGATGTTTCCTCTTGTGGGAGAGTCTAGGACCAGATGGCATAATCTTAGAATAAGGGGTCGTCCATTTAAGACAGAGGAGGAGGAGGATTTGTTTCTCTCAGAGGGTAGTGAATCAGTGGAATTCTTTACTGCAGAGGGCTGTAGATGTTGGGTTATGTTCAAGGCTGATAGAATGTTTAATTGGCAAGGGACTCAAGGGTAATGGGGATAAAGTGGGGCTTGATCTCATTGAATGGTGGAGCGAACTTGAAGGGCCAAATAGCCTACTTGTGCTCTGACATCTTGCAGTCTTATAGCATGATTTGAAGGGTATCCTGACAGTTTTCCCAGCGTGCTGTCAATAGTCATCCCTCAAGTAACACCACACAAGACTGCGTGGTCCATGATCTTAGAGCTGATTTTAGAACCTTGCTGGATGAAACTGGCAGCACAATAATCATTCACTGGGTGTGGAAACAGCCAGGATGTTGAGAATGTGAAAGGCTTATAAAAAACATAGTTTCCTCCCTTTTAACCTCTAAAGTCCCAATTGTCTATTTCCCATCCCTGTCACCCACAAGGCTGAAGTCAAGTTCCTCCAGTCACACGGCCATGGAGTCAGTCTTGTGTACATCAAGGCTTCATGGTTTACATACAAGAGGCTAACAAATATCTTAGATATTCTGTCCTATCACACTACGTCATTGTAAAAACTGGTCAATTCTCCCCTTCTAGTGTCAATGGACTGCCACAGCTAAACAAATTGCCTGAATTACGTTGCGTTACATATTATCTGACTACAATAAAAATAAACCCCCAAGAAATGTGTTAATAAGACAAAAGGAAAAAAGCATGTACAATACTATTAGAACCTACCAATGAAATAGGTAAGTATAGTTGAAGATCAGGGGCGTTCTCATCTTGACACATTATGTGATTAATCCAAAACATACTTAAAAAATAAAGCAGCAAGAAATATGCCATTCTCAAGGTCAAACATGTGACATTTTTGAGTACTTAACACTTGGCAAATTGACTAATGCACTATTAACAGCACAGCATGTTACAGGAGCACTGAGATATGGAATCTATCATTCTTCTACATACACGAAAGAGTCAAAACACATCATTCATATTGTGTTCCTTTAAAAGGAGGATTTGAATGAGTTTTAGAACACCATGCAAACCACTGTGGCAAGTTATCACTGAGCCACATAAATAATTCACTTACATCTGCCACCGAATTTATACAGTCACACCTCACTTACATCAAACTAACAAAGCCATAAAGTAAGTGCTGCATAGCAAGTGTCCTCGTCATACTTCAATATTCCAACGATGACCCACTTAAAATATATGGGGTTTTATTTTTAAATGGAGAGGCTGTATGGGAGCAAACAACTCAGTGATCAGCAAAAAACTACAGTAGTTGATTGTCATGTGTACAGTGCTCTAGCTTTCATGCTTGCTCACTGGAGAAAGTTTTTAAAACAATTCTCTGGTAAATTGCTATTATGATCAAAAAGAATTACATAATGGAAAAGTGAAAAAGCAGGGTACTTGAACAATGGACTGCAATGTTAAATTGCTTACAAATGCAATAAAGTGCCCTTTAATTCTAATCTGTTCACAACAGATAGTGTGATCAGCTATTGTTTTCATCCCTTTGCATTCACAACACGCAATTTTGAGTTAGTTCTGAGCTTGCTAGTGACTTGACCTCTGAGAAAGTTATGGCTTCATCGTCACTGCCAACCTTCACCTTTCACACACACTATAATTTGCAAACACTTTGATGCAGCACTGAAGAACAGAACATTTCAGGACTGCATCACAGGATAAAAAGTTCTAATCAAAGTCCCAATTGGCCTGGAGTATGATTTTTAAAATTCTAATGGTGCTTTTCAAGGATGAGCAGACAAACTTTTTTCAGTGATGTTGATTGAGAAATGGATATTGCCAGAATACCGAAACAGGTTATCTGGTGACGATTGTGCTGTTTTTGAGACTTTTCCTTCTTTTGTCTTCCAGGGACTTCTCACAGAACGGGAGCCACCAGAGAAGCATGAAAATGATTTCTCCGACGACCTCTTTACACAGGGCCTTTAACCACGTACCAGTGCAAATATTGCATTGCAAGAGGTCCAATCTGACAGTTAGTTGTTTCGCAATTCACAGGTGAACATGAGCAGACGTGAAGATACCAAGGTGCACAAAAGAGAAGTTGAGCAAAATAGGAAATAGTGGTATTCTGAAGGATTTGTACATCCTTGTACGTGCAAGATACAGCAAGCAATCAGGAAGGCAAATATACCATGACCATTTCAGTCTGGAAACGCCAGTTGTCTGGAAATTGAGCAGACCCAAGCAACTCATTTCAGTGCTGTACTTTGAGAGCGGAAACCTGGAAATACAATATTTGGATGCGTGAAACAATTTTATTACTGCTTTTTATGTTTTTGGTACAAAGTGGTTATGACCAGTAACTTTTTGTTTAAAGTAGACAACAGTTTGAAGCATTTGCTAAGAGAATATAGCCACAAGTTCCCTGGGTTTCTAACAAACAAAATAAACTTTATAAGGCTAGATAAATAGATTTATAATATCTATCTAATACTGTAACATTCAGAATTAACATGAGATACATATCCACCAACAGGCAATCTAGTCAAACACCCACACTACACATCAAACAGCAAAATGCAACAAAGACATCCCACAAATTTCTCAGCAATCCAGTAAAGAGAGTCAACCGATCTCTCTTACATTGTCTCAAAGGATTTTATTCTTCACCTTCCAAGATCAAACCCTCTGAATTCCTTCTTAAAGGTTGCTCTGACATAGACGTCCTCAACAACAGCTCATCTCACGGGGTTTCACTCATCTCCTGACATTCTGTTCCTCTGGATTCCACAGAACAAACTCCAGCTTCAATTCAAACATTGCTTCAGCTCTCAAATCAAGCCAAGCAAAGTTAAATAACTCCAAACACCAGCATGCACACCCATTCCCATTCTGTGCATGCGGGAATCTCCCAGGACACGCTGAAATTTTAGTTTCTGGCCTCTGCTGGACAAATTTGGATCTTAAAAGGACAAAGATCAAAAATCACAGAATCCCTACAGTGCAGGAGGAAATCATTTTGACCTACAGTGTGTGTGCCCATTCCCCAAAGAGCATCCTTCCAAACAGCCATTAACCCTCCTCCAAACAGCATCTGGGGAGGGTTCCTGCAGACTGTAAAATAGCAAATGAGAGAGATTGGTTAACTAACAAAAAACAAAGAGTGAGGGAAAATGGGCATTTTCTTGGTTGGCGATCAGTGACTAGTGGTGTGTCTCAGGGATGAGTGTTGGGACTGCAATTGTTTACAATTTACATAGATGATTTGGAGTTGGGGACCAAGTGTAGTGTGTCACAATTCACAGATGACACTAAGATGAGTGGTAGAGCAAAGTGTGCAGAGGATACTGAAAGTCTGCAAAGGGATATAGATAATCTGAGTGAGTGGCAAGAGTCTGGTAGATGGGGCACAATGTTGGTAAATGTGAGGTCATCCATTTTGGTAGGAATAACAACAAAATGGACTATTATTTAAACGGTAAAAAATTGCAGCATGCTGTTGTGCAGAGGGACCTGGATGTCCTTGTGCAGGAATCACAAGGAGTTGGTTTGCAGGTGCAGCAGGTAATTAAGAAGGCAAATAGAATTTTGTCCTTCATTGCTAGAGGGATGGAGTTTAAAAACAGCTAGGTTATGTTGCAGCTGTATATAGTGCTAGTGAGGCCACACCTGGGGTACTGTGTACAGTTTTGGCCTCCTTACTTGAGAAAGGATATACTGGTACTGGAGGGGGTGCAGAGGAGATTCACTAGGTTGATTCCGGAGTTGAGGGGGTTGGCTCATGAGGAGAAAGACCGAGTAGACTGGGGCTATACCCATTGGAATTCAGAAGAATGAGGGGGGATCTTAGAGAAACATATAAGATTATGAAGGGAATAGATTAGATAGAAGCAGAGAAATTGTTTCCACCGGTGGGTGAAACTAGAACTAGGAGGAATGGAGGGGGAGCAGATTTAGGACCGAGTTGAGGAGAAACTTCTTCACACAAAGGGTTGTGAATCTATGGAATTCCCCTCCCAGTGAAGCAGTTGAGGCTACCTCGTTGAATGTTTTTAAGGCAACAATAGATAAATTTTTGATGAGCCAAGGAATTAAGGGTTATAGTGAGCAGGCGGGTCAGTGGAGCTGAGTCCATGAAAAGATCAGCCTTGATCTTATTGAATGGAGGAACAGGCTCAAGGGGCCAGATAGCCTACTCCGAGTTCTGATGTTATGTTAATCCACCTAACCTACACAAGGGGCAATTTAGCATGAACAATTTACCTAACCTGCACATCTTTGGAGTGTGGGAGGAAACCCAAGCAGATATGGGGAGAACATGCAAACCCAACATAGTCACCCAAAGCTGGAATCGAACCAAAATGTAAATAAAGATAAGAGAGTAAAGTTAATTCAGTTCAATCCTTAAAGACAGAATTGCAGGCCTGTTGCTTGCAGTTGAAGCGTTAAGTTGTGTGAAGAACCCTGTTCAGCAGCTACTTCTCCAGGTGGTTATTCAGTGGTTGCCTTTTTAGGTGGACCCTTTAGGTACAGCTGTGTTGGGGAGTGAGTATAGGTCCTGTTTCTTTACTGGTTCTGCTGGCACAACACGAAATAGCATGAATTCGATTTTCAGCAAAACACATTGATTTCTGGACAACTTCCTTGGTGACCTCCAGTGGAAGAGGGAAAAATCAGCCTCCCCCCTGCTGTGCGTACTTGGTTCCATGGGCAGCTGCAGCTTGGAGCAGACTTCCTGGGGTCCTCTGAATTCTCTGCACAAAATGCCTTTCTCAGCCAGAACTGCAGCTCAAAACTCAACAACTGTTGATATGATAATTTAGGCAAGTCATTGTTCCACAAAACAAAGTAGTTAATTAAGATCTTATTGAATGGCAGGGCAGGCTCGAAGGGCTAGTTGGCCTACTCCTGCTCCTATTTCTTATGTTCTTATGTTCTTATGTTAAATGGCATTGTTCTGATGGAGTCCTTCCTGGTATCGACGAGGTCCTGAGTTTTCACACCTTTGGTCAATTGATTTGATTTGTCACATGTATAAGGATAGTGAAAAGTATTGTTTCTTGTGTGCTACACAAAGTATACTGTACACAGGGAAGGAAAGGAGACAGTGCAGAATGTAATGTTACTGTCATAGCTAGGGTGTAGAGAAAGATCAACTTAATGTGAGGTAACTCATTCCGAAGTCTGATGGCAGCAGGGAAGAAGCTGTTCTTGAGTCGGTTGGTATGTGACCTGGCTTTTGTATCTTTTACCCAACGGAAGGTGGAAGAGAGAATGTCCAGGGTGCGTGGGGTTCTTGTTTATGCTGGCTGTTTAGCCAGCAGCAAATGTAGTCAGGGTCAACGGATGGGAAGCTGGTTTGAGAGATGGACTGGGCTTCATTCATGACCCTTTTGTAGTTTCTTGTGGTCTTGGGCAATATAGAAGCCATACCAAGCTGTGATACAACAAGAATGCTTTCTATGGTGCATCTATAATAGTTGGAGATAGTCTTGGCTGACATGCCAAATTTAGTCTTCTGACAAAGTAGAGGCATTGATTGGCTTTCTTAACTGTACCGTCCACATGGAGGGACCAGGTCATGTTATTGGTGATCTGGACACCTTAAAACTTGAAGCTCTCGACCCATTTTACCTCATCCCTATTGATGTAGACAGGGCCGTGCCTGAAGTTGATGACTATCACCTTAGTTTTGTTAACATTGAGGGAGAGATTATTGTGGGTGCACCAGTTCACCAAATTCTCTGTCTCATTCTTGTACTCTGTCTCGTCATTGTTTGAGATCTGACCCACTACAGTGGTGTCATCAGCAAACTTGAAAATTGAGTTGGAGGGGAATTTGGCCAGTCAGAGGTGCATAACGAGTATACTAAGAGGCTGAGGAGCCTTGCGGAGCACTGGTGTTGAGGATAATCGAGGAGGAGATATTGTTGCCTGCCCTTACATTCTGTGGGTTAGGAAGTCCATGATCCAGTTGCAAAGGAAGGAGCTGAGTCCCAGGCCACAGAGTTTGGAAATGAGTTGTAGGAATAATGGTGTTAAAGGCTGAGTTGTAGTCTATGAATAGGAGTCTAACATAGGTGTCTTTGTTGTCTAGGCATTCCAGGGTTAAGTTCAGGGCCATGATGGCATCTGCTGTGAACCTGTTGCGGTGGTAGGCAAACTAGTGGATCCATGCAGTCTGAGGGGCAGGAATTGGTTTGTGCCATGACTAAATCTTTTGAAACATTTCATAATGATGGATGTCAGAGCCACTGGACGATAGTTAAGGCCTTTCTTTGATATCAAGATGATGGTTGTCTTCTTGAAACAGGTAGGGATTTTACTATGGTGACAAGAGGTTGAAGATGTCTGCGAATACGCACCCCCACCCAAAGCTGGTCCACTCAGGACCTGAGTGCTCATCTGGTATCCCCATCTGGGCCAACTGCTTTCCCTGGTTGACTTTTGAAAAGGCTGCTCTGATGTTGGCAATGGTGACCCTAGATACAGGTTCATCCGAGGCTTCCAGGATATGCTGTCACTGGTTTCTTGCTCAAAACAGGCAAAGAATGCAATGAGCTCAGCAGGGAGGGCTGCATTGAGCTGGCAATTTCACATGCTTAATCTTGTAGCCTACTTGAATAACTTTTTTGTCCTTGAATAACTTTTTTGTTTTGGTCTTCACGGAGGAGGACGTGAATAATTTGCCGGGTGTTAGCGATGGAAAGATGGTAGGAGTGGAGGGCCTGAATGACATTATTGTTACTAGAGAGGCAGTGCTCGAAAGACTGGAGGGACTGATTATGGACAAGTCCCCAGGACCGGATGGAATGCATCCAAGGGTTCTGAAAGAAATGGCAGAGGTGATAGTGGATGCCTTGGTGATTATTTTCCAAACCTCGTTGGATTCCGGGGAAGCGCTGGAAGATTGGAAAACGGCTAATGTTACGCCGTTGTTTAAGAAGGGTGCCAGGCAAAAGGCAGGGAATTATAGGCCGGTTAGTTTAACGTCTGTTGTAGGTAAAATGTTAGAATCCGTCATCAAGGAGGAAATAGCGAGGCATCTTGAGGAGAACTGTTTGATAGAGCAGATGCAGCACGGTTTCGTTAAAGGGAAGTCGCGTCTGACGAATTTATTGGAGTTCTATGAGGGTGTGTCTAGGGCGGTGGACAGAGGAGAGCCAGTGGATGTGGTGTTTCTTGATTTTCAGAAGGCGTTTGATAAGGTGCCTCACAAGAGGTTATTACAGAAGGTCAGGGGGCATGGAGTTGGGGGTAGGGTGTTAGCGTGGATAGAGGATTGGCTGTCAAATAGGAGGCAGAGAGTGGGGGTCAATGGGTGCTATTCGGATTGGCGGATGGTGACTAGTGGAGTGCCCCAGGGGTCGGTGCTGGGGCCTCAGCTTTTTACCATTTATATAGATGATCTGGAGGAGGGAACCGAGTGTATGGTGTCAAAATTTGCTGATGACACCAAGATTGGTGGAACGGCAAATTGTGCGGAGGGTGTGGAGAGTCTGCAGAAGGATCTAGATAGGCTGGGCGAATGGGCCAGGAAATGGCAAATGGAATTTAATGTTGGCAACTGTGAGGTTGTCCACTTTGGTCGGAATAATGGTAGGAAGGACTATTACTTACGTGGCGAAAAACTGCAGCATGCGACGGTGCAGAGGGACCGCGGGGTCCTTGTGCATGAGTCGCAAAAACCCAGCCTACAGGTGCAGCAGGTGGTCAGGAAGGCGAATGGGATGCTGGCCTTCATAGCGAGGGGGATTGAATATAAAAGTAGGGAGGTCTTGCTGCAGCTGTATAGGGCACTGGTGAGGCCACAGCTGGAGTACTGTGTGCAGTTTTGGTCGCCGCACTTACGCAAGGATATTTTGGCCTTGGAGGGAGTGCAGAGGAGGTTTACTAGGCTGATACCGGAGTTGAGGGGGTTGAGCTATGAGGAGAGGCTGAATAAACTAGGCTTGTACTCGTTAGAGTTTAGAAGAATGAAGGGAGATCTCATTGAGACATATAAGGTGATGAATGGGATGGATAGGATAGAGGTGGAGATGCTCTTCCCGCTCAGAAAGGACAGTAGGACTAGAGGGCACATCCTCAAGATAAAGGGGGGGCGGTTTTGAATGGAGTTGAGGAGGAACTTCTTCACTCAAAGCGTGGTGAATCTCTGGAATTCTCTGCCCGTTGAAGTGGTGGAGGCTGCCTCGCTAAATATTTTTAAGACGGGGGTTGATAGGTTTTTGATAGGCAAGGGGATTAAGGGTTATGGGGAGAGGGCGGGGTTGTGGAACTGAGACACGACAGATCAGCCATGATCTTATTGAATGGTGGGGCAGGCTCGAGGGGCTGGATGGCCTACTCCTGCTCCTATTTCTTATGTTCTTATGTACTGTGTCTTGCAGATCATGCTATAATCAGTAGGAGTTGGTTTGGCTAGCCTGGGATTCTAGCTTGGTCTGCAACTCTTTTGGCATCTTTGATGGATCTCCATAGATCATATAAGGCTTTCTCATATACAGTCAGGGTCGCCTGACTTGAACGCCTCAGACCCGGACTTCAGCAAGCAGTGGATATCCCTGTTTATCCGTGATTTCTGGTTGGGAAACATACGGATTTGCTTCTTTGGCACACAGTCTTAGTCACCCTTACTAATTAAGTCAGTTACTGTATTGGCGTACTGATTCAGGCTGGTTGCAGAGTTTTTAAACACTGACTAGTCTACTGATTCTAAGTAGTCCCATAGGAGATTGTCCGATTCCTCAGGACAACATTGCACGACTTTCTTTGACAGATTCTCCCATTTCAGTTTTTTGCTTGTAAGCTGGGAGCAGGAGCATAGTCTTGTGGTCTCATTTGCCAAAGTGTGGACAGGGAAGAGAGCGTTAGGCTTTTTTGATATGTGTAGCTTGGACCTCTGTTGGAACAGGAGATGCGTTAGTGGGACATAGGTAGAATAATGCTATCCAAGGTGTCTTGAATTATTCATGATTCTGTGATGCATGTAAACACACACGGTTCTTACGCTCCGCCACCCATCCATCCATCAAGTAGTCTTAAAAAAGTTTTTTAGTGTTATAAGTCAGCTTACATTAACACTGCAATGAAGTTTCTGTGAAAATCCCCTAGTTGCCAAACTCCAACAGCTATTCGAGTACATCAAGGGAGAATTTATTATGGCCAATACATCTAACCAGCATGTCACATTAAGTTGTTCTTTCTCTATACCCTAGCTATGACTATAACACCACATTCTGCACTCTCTCCTTTCCTTCTCTACGAATGGTATGCTTTATCTGTCTAGTGCATTAAGAAACAATACTTTCGCTGTCCACCAATGCATGTAACAATAGATTTTTTAAGAAGTCTTTTGGACTCTGGGAGGAAACTGGAACACTCAGAAGAAACCCATGCAGACATGGGGAGAAGGTGTAGACTCCATAGTGACCCAAGCTGGAAATCAAACCCAGGTCCCAGGAACTAGAGGCAGCAGTGCTAACCACCGTGCAATCCTAAGATCATAGTAGCCAAGTCTAGGAAGTACAGAAGATCAGAGGGAACTGGTGTGCATATACATCAGTCCAGTAAGGTAGCAGGACAGATGGGTGAAGTAGTTAAGAAGGCTTACGGTATACTTGTCTTTACTTGCTGAGGCAGAGTTTAAGAGCAGGGATGTTATGTCAGAACTATATAAAACATGGGTTAGACCACAGCTCTAGTATTGTGTGCAGTTCTGGAACCCACATCCGAGGAGGGATGTGACAGCACTGGAAAGGGTGCAGAGGAAATTACCAGGATCTTGCCTGGACTTGAGTATTTTAGTTATGAAGAGAGATTGGATAGACTGGGGTTGTTTTCCTTGGAGCAAAGGAATCTGAGGGGAGACATGATTGAGATGTATAAAATTATGAAGGGCATGGATAGTCAGGAAGAAACTTTTCCCCTTGGTGGAGGGATCAATGACTCAGGGACATAGATCTAAGATAAGGAGTAGGAAATTTAGAGAGGATGTGTGAGGAAAATCTTTTTAACCCAAAAGGTAGTGAGTCTGGAACTCACTGCTTGAAAGAGTGGTGGAGGCAGAGACCCTCATTACATTTAAGCAGCATTTAGATGTGCACTTGCAATGCCAAGGCACACAAGGCTATGGGCCAAGTGCTGGGAAACAGGATTAGAATAATTTGGTGGTTTGTCTTTCATATGCGCAGATGTGATGGGCTAAAGGGCCTTTTTCTGTGCTGTATATTTCGATGATTGAGGATGCTGGAATCTGAAATAAAAAACAGTAAATGCTGGAAAATCTCAGCAGAGGCTTTAGAGAGAGTGCAAAGGAGGTTTACCAGGATGTTGCCTGGTAATGGAGGGTCTTAGCTATGAGGAGAGATTGGGTAAACTGGGGTTGTTCTCCCTGGAAAGGCGGAGAATGAGGGGAGACCTAACAGAGGTGTATAAAATTATGAAGGGTATAGATAGGTTGAACAGTGGAAAGCTTTTTCCCAGGTCGGAGGTGACGATCACGAGGGGTCACAGGTTCAAAGTGAGAGGGGCGAGGTTTAACTCAGATATCAGAGGGACATTTTTAACAGAGGGTGGTGGGGGCCTGGAATGCACTGCCAAGTAGGGTGGTGGAGGCAGACACGCTGGGATCATTTAAGACTTATCTGGATAGTCACATGAGCAGACTGGGAATGGAGGGATACAAACAAATGGTCTAGTTGGACCAATGAGCAGTGCAGGCTTGGAGGGTCGAAGGGCCTGTTTCCTGCGCTGTATTGTTCTTTGTTAGATCCTAGGGCATCTGTGAAGAGAAAACAGAGCTAGCATGGAGTCTGGATGACTAAGTTGGCCAAGTGAACATGAACCATGAGAAAATCAAGTATTTCAGTTTGCAAGTGGCCCAAAAATTAAACAAACAATCTCACCTACAAAAAGATTTTGGTTGGTCAGATGAGCGTCACTTCTGTATTGCCTATTTTACACCAGTGTTTCTGCTCCATTGGAATGAAAGAGGCTGAACAGATTCAGGGCAATAAATGTGCCCTCTTAAAAGATGGTTTTTGGGTATAAATCTAGTATTATATGAAGTCAGTTATAAAATTGATTTGAGCAATCCAAATGGATCTCCAGGTTACTTTGTAAAGTTACAACGGAATGTTATACATTCACACTCTACATACTTGCAAGACGATTAGGTGTTAGGGAACTAATGCAATTTCTTTTCTTCATTCATTCTCAAGGTGGTGACAGTCACTTTCTTAAAAAAATGAATGACTTGGGAGCTTGCTTCAAGCAGCCCAATGGATCACTAAGATTTTTAATTACAGAAAAAATCTTTCAAATATTCTGTATTCACATAAGCGACAACCCAATGAATAAAGATTAAAATGTACTTTTAGCAAAGTGATTCTTTTGTATGCTTGTGCAAACATCAATACCCAGATGGGTCTCTGGACAGTGTGATTAGCAGCCAGGGTTTTGTTTTATTTATTCACAGTACATGGATATCAAGAGCAATGCCAGCATTGATTTACCATTTATAATTAAGTGAGTTGCCTGGCCATTTCCATGGGTAGTTAAGTATCAATCTCATTGCTGTGGATCTGGAGATAGATAAAAACTAGATCAGGTAAGGACAGATTTCCTTCCTTCATTAGCAAGCCAAATAGGTTATGACAAATCGGGCTGCTTGATGTTTACCTTCACTCAAACAGGAGGGAATATCTGATCTATGGCTCACCTTAATATCTTCCAAATAATGACTAGTTCTTGGAAGATAGTTCTCATGAAGCCATGTTCATCAAAATTCTGGACTTGAGATACCAGACTGTCTAAAAGAAAATGGCAGCTCAGAAGTTTTAGTTGTCAAAATAGAAGAGATAGAGCCATGAAACAAGTTGGCTTACTTAGCTGAACAGATGACAATGTCTACACTGCTTACAAAGCAGTGCAGAGCGATGTCTTGAGAGCAAAATGAGTTTAAAAGTAGTGAGTGAACAGTGAAAGGTTACATTATCATATATATGGGTGGAACTTAAGGTTCTCTTGTTTCAACTCTGAATCCCTACAGTACAGGAGGTGGCAATTCGGTCCAGAGTCTGCATGGACTCTGACAAGAGTTATGTTATTCAGGTCCTCTACCCCTGCCCTATTCTCACAATCCCACACATTGTGGGAGGAAACCCATGCAGACAAGGGGAGAAAGTCGAAACTCCACATAAACAGTAACCCAAGGCCGGAATTGAACCTGGACCCCTGACGCAGTGAGGCAGCAGTGCTAACCTTAATGAGCTAGAGATTGGCACAGAAGTGATCATAAATGCTTTGTTCTTGACCCTTGGTAGTTACTTGCAGTCTTGGACAGAGCAGAAGCCATACCAAGCTGTGATATAGCCAGAAAGGATGCTTTATATGGTGCATCGATAAAAACTGGGGTGTCTCGTAGCAGACATGCCGCATTTCCTGAGTCTCCTGAGAAAGTAGAGGCATTGGTGGGTTTTCTTAACTATAGTGTCAGCATGGAGGGACCAGGGCCAATTGTTGGTGATCGGAACACCAAGAAACATGAAGCTCGCAACCATTTCCATTTCATCCCCATTGATGTGGATAGGGACATGGCCTCCTCTATGCTTCCTGAAGTCAATGACTATCTTGTTTGTTTTATGACATTGAGGGATAGATAGTCATTGCATCATTTCACCAGATTCTCTCACTTTCCTGTACTTCATCTCATCATTGTTTGAGATCTGACCTATATGGTGTCATCAGCAGACTTGAAAATTGAGTTAGAAGGGAATTTGGCCACATGGTCACAGGGCTATAAGGAGTATAGTAGGGGGCTGAGAACACAGCTTTGTGGGGCATCGGTTTTGAGGGTGATCGTGGAGGAGGTGTTGTCGCCTATCCTTACTGATTGTGTCTGTGGGTTAGAAAGTCTGGGATCCAATCGCAGAGGGAGGAGCCGAACTCTAGGCCATGGAGTTCAGAGATGAGTTTTGTAAGAATAATGCTGCTGAAGGCTGAGCTGTAGTCAAGGGATTTTACGATTAGTGACATATGTTGACATACTTATGTTGAACTTTTTAGTCTCAAGTGAAAATGCAAGGTGTCAGTTGGTACTGAAAAACAATTGAAAAGGACTGACAAAGCAACATGGAGTGAACATCCAGTTTATTGTTCATCTGTGGCATGGTGTTAAATATACAAATGCCAAAAATTTTGAAATGTTCAAAAATATGAATGAGACTTCTGGTAAATGAAAGATGACCACATTCACTGTGGAAGCTGGTAATGCATAAATCAAATTGCAATTCCTACACTTCATCAGTGAATAGCCAGCAAGAATACTTCACCAGCTATAAAGAGCTTTGGACATAGAGGTTACGAAAGGCATGTTATAGATCCAAATTCTTCTTTTAACGATGGACGTTGTTACTGTGGTACGTTGTTGGAATTTCATTTTTAAAAAAGGCTGTTTCAACTGTTACTGCATTGACTGAGGGTAACAGCCCTCATTGTTCTGCAACTGCAAGTTGGTCAAGCTACTGGAAGTTTTCAAAGTGGATGACAAAAGGACAGGCTGGAGTATTTTGTTGCAAGATTGGTTAGCAGCAGTTTAGGGTTATTGAACTGACAAGATGTACTTGGTGGGCACACTAAGTAAGGGTGCATCAGTTGAAATGCTGCTTTTACACCCCACAAAATAATTCCCTGCTGACCTCTGAGTAGAGCAAAGTTAGAAGTCTCACAACACCAGGTTAAAGTCCAACAGGTTTATTTGGTAGCAAAAGCCACTAGCTTTCGGAGCACTCGCTGCTGCTTCGTCAGGTGAGTGGGATTTCAGTTCACAAACAGGGCATTTAAAAACAGCAAAGTTAACAGGACGTAAAACCAATATGGCATCAGGTTTCTTGTGTTTCTTAAGTGTCAAGTTAAATTAAAATTGAAGCATACTGTACTAAGATACAAGAATAATTTTACATTGGACTGTTCACAAAACAATAAATATCACACCACTAGCCAAGTTGTTCCAGTACAGCAACAACACTGGTATCTCTCTGGCAATGTGGAAAATTGTCCAGTTACATCCTGTACATTAGAAACAGGATAAATCCAACTCACCAATTACCTCCCCATCTACTCTCGATCATTAGTAAAGTGATGGAAGGGTCATCAACAGCATCATCAAGTGATACTGATGCTCAGTTTGGGTTCTGCCAGGGCCACTCAGCTCCTGGCTTCATTACTGCCATAGTTCAAACATGGACAAAAGAGCAGAACTCCAGAGGTGAGGTGAGAGTGACTGCCCTCGATAATAAGGCAGTATTTGATTGAGAACGGCATCAGAAAGCCCCAGCAAAACAAGCCAATGGGAATCAGGGGGAAAATACTCCCCTGGTCGGAGTACTACCTGGCACAAAAGGAAGATGGTTGTGGTTGCTGGATGTCAATCATCTCAGCTCCAGTCCCTCACGGACTTAGCCCAATCATTTTTAGCTGCTTCAATGATTTTTCTTCCATCATAGATCAGAAATGGGAAAGGTCGCTGATGACTGAACAAATGTTGAGCATCATTCACAATTCCTCAGATACTGAAGCAATTCATGGCTAAATGCAGCAAGGCCTGAAAAATATCCAGGCTTGGGTTGACAAGTGGTAAGGAACATGTGTGTCATACGAGTGCCAGGCAAGGACCACCTACAACAAGAAAAAAAAATCAACCTTCTCAAGGGCAACTATTGTCCATCCCGGACAATTAATGCTGGCCTAGCCAGCAACACCCCCATCCCATAAATGAACAAAAAACAAAAAGTTGATTCATAAAATACTCGAGTATGGAATCAGATCACATCTATGTAATATCAGCATAGAATTAAAAAGAGTAATTCATGTAAACAAAAACTGAGAATCTGAAAAACCGAAGATGCTAGAAATACTCAGCAGCTCTCGCAGCACCTGTGAAAAGAGAAAGCAAGTTAATGTTTCAAGTTAATGACCTTTCATTAGAACACAAAAATACAAGATTGATCCTCTCTTGTAAAATTGAACATATCCAAAAAAACAAAAATAATTCCCATTAAAGTAAAAATTTGCAATGTAATTGCTTATTTGAAGGCAACTATGTCTGTTGTATCCAAATAGAACCATAGATCTTGCATCACAGATGAAGGCCATTCAGCTCCTCGTAAAGGGTGAACAATTTAGTCACACATACTTGCTTTTTTTTGACAGCCTTGCAAATTAGTTCCCTACAACTAAATTCAAGTCATATCCATGAAAATGGGTTGAATGTGAACTATTGGCTCAGCAACATATTTTACCTAGAACTGGATTACAGCAGATTACCTCTGAAGCAAGGTTGATTTTTAATAAACATTTCAAAAATAGAATCTATTTCCTCATCTTTAGCCATAGCCAGGAGTACTGCAGAGACTTCCTTCCTCCCCTGTAGACAATCAGATCTTTAAAAATGAAAGTACACCTACTATAGGAGTTAACAGAAATTGTTACTTGATCAAGATTTGGACTGCAACAACTTTTAAAATTTGATTTGTCACATGTACCGAGATACAGTGAAAAATACTGCTTTGCATGCAAGCCATACAAATATCATACATAGCTCACAGACTCAAAATAGTCCAGTGCCATCTTGAAGTTGAGCAAGATTCGTACTGAAATGAGGAATGGAACAGTACTTGATTGCTTAGGATTTGTGCAGCAAGTATGAAGAATAAATTATGCTGAAGCAATCAAGCTGGGCTTCACTCTTATATAGTGACAATATGACAACATGTACAATAAACTCCAAGCTGGGCCATAAATATTGTACTTCATGCATTTCTCCTTTGGTTCTGCAAAAAAAACAGCTTCCAAATTGATGGTGCTTGTAGTGAAGACTTAAGGAGTTTGGACAGGAAGCCTCAAAAGTAACACAATATTAGGTGACTTCATCATACAGCTGTGGAATTTCCTCACAAATGTTCAAGGCAGTTTTAAGTAACATGTTTGTATTGTTTGATATTGTCTGCTCTATTGATAGTGGAAGTGTTCTATCCAGCATGGATAACATTTGCCAATAGTACCTCAAATTCAGGAAATTTCCCTTTATTGGCAAACAATTCACAATTTTACCCCCAATAATAAATGTTTTGAGTAACAGATTTATTCCGTATTCTCATTACTGAACCAGTACCTGAAAAACCTGATTTTTCTGATAAAGGAAATAGTAATTTTGCTTTTCTCTCCACACATGCTGCCAGGCCTGCTGAATATTTCCAGCATCTGCAGTAATTTCCTTACGGACCTTGTAAGTTTTTAAATCGTGTCCACTTAAGTTTATTTTTGTTGGCAAGACAAGCCATAATTAAGCCACGTAATCACTAAGAGCAGTTAACATCACTGCAAAGCAATTTGACTTAATGGCTGGCTTAAGGGTCTGTAGAACACGATTAATAGACTTTTAAGGCATCTTAACTGTACAATTTATTACTGGGACTGCAGACGGTCACTGCTCCAGAATGTTGCTGGGAGCACTCACTGCAGAATTCATGGTTTTTTTTCAATCCTTGGTCTCCACTGCATTTGTAAGAATTTTTTTTTAATATTCACCAACTGCAGATGATGCAAAAAAAAAAGCAACCATTCACTTTCAGTTTTATATGACAATGCTATAGGGAATAATTGTATCAACTGGGTCACTTCAAAAGCTCTCATTTAATAACTAAATACTGCGGATTCCAGCATCCGCACTATTTTGCATTTATCTTTCCATTTAATAGTTCAGTGCTTCAGCTCACAATTGCATTTTCACTTCACAGAATCACAAAGGAGCTCTTTGTAAAGACTTATCTAATTAGTTATGTTAACCTGCTCCATTCCCCTCAGCCAGAAAATTTCTCCTTTCAACACACACTTCAACTAGGAAAATCGGTTTCAACGTTATTTATAAAGTCAGCCAGTTTTTGAACTGTATGGGAGCAAGAACGAATGCAAACTGTGAGGCTGAACAACTTTTCCCAAATTAGCTTAGAAGTTACAAGGCTCGTCATTCTCAGGAGACTAACATGCATGCACTCAAGACTGTTTTTTGTTTCATCACGATTCACTGAAATTGGACATCACTGCAATCAAAGCTTAATTGCTCCTCTGCAAATTACAAACTTCTCAATCTCATACCAGCGAGCTCATGTTCACACATATAAACTACCCAAAAAGTGTGTATTTGTTGAGATCCCGCAGTAGCTTAGGTAATTAAAACAGTGAGGATCTGAGCTATACAGATGACAAAGTTGATGCCTTGGTTGACTTCAAAACGGACTGGGATAGTGCTATAATTGGCCTCATGTGAGTTAATGATGCAGAGTGACCCGACTGGTAAACATGCAACGAGATCAATGAGGATGAAAACAAACATACACTTACATTGAAATGCCTACTGTCATTTGTCAAAGGCAAAGTTACCAGAAGCTCAGGTTGGGCAGCTAAGGAAGAAACCAAATGCTCAGAAGTAATGATTTTAGCTAAGATTGTGGTAGTGACAAGTTGGGACTGTATGTCAGCAGCCAAAAACAACTCTCCAACCAGCAAGTTCACACTTCCCGTTATCAGTGCTTTGCGTTAACGCAACATTGTTTCTCCAAAATAAAACATCATTTTCAATAACCTCAACGTTTTCTATACAATGCAGTTTAATTGTTTGTTAACTGGTTTCTAAACCTTCAATATTTATGAAAATATAGCAAAATATTAGACACAATAGGTGCTAAATGACTGCATGCAAATAGTCTGAAAAACTGAAGTGGCAGTAACATTGCTGCAATTCCTGGGGACTATTAACACTCAATTAGACTCCAAATATGTTTCAGCCCAGAGGCACCAGAGCACAGGGACTGAGACATAGTCTTGTTAGCTCTGCACAACACAACACTATCTCAACTCAGAAATCAGCAATAGCTTTTTGATAAGGATACTTAAATAAGAAATAAATTACAATGCAGTTTTCATATTCTTCCAGAATTATTTCCCAAATTTATTAAATATAAATGGTTAAACTTAAAATTAGAGCGGAATAATTAATAGATTTTAAATAATAACGGGAATCGAGAGCAAATAGCATCCTTTAAGACTATTTATTGGTCATAAGTAGACTTACATTAACACCATAATGAAGTTACTGTGAAAACTCCCTTGTCGCTATACTCCAGTGCTTGTTTGGGTACACTGAGGCAGAATTTAGCATGGCCAATTCACCTAACCAGCATGTCTTTCGGACTAAGGAAGGAAACCAGAGCACCAAGAGGAAACCCACGCAGACATGGGGAGAATATGCAGACTCTGCACAGATAGTGACCCAAGCCAGGAATTGAACCCAGGTCCCTGGTGCTGTGAGGCAGCAGTGGTAACCACTGTGCCACAGTGCTGCCCCTTTCCATTTGGCTTGTTAGCCATCTCAGGCAGTAAAACCAAATAGAAAATTTGAACAAATGGCATTACAGTAAACTGAGGAGATCAGAGGCTCAGCAATCAGGTGAATAAACAGTAAAGAACTTTTCTGCTAACAAAAGTTCTCCACCTAATTTTTTACTTGAAGTTCTGTAGCATGCAGGACCTAAGGGATAGCAATATTTGCATGGGTACTCAGATCTGAAGGAAACATCTCAGTTTGGAATCATTCCAGATATTCAGCTCAAGAGCAGAAAGGGAATGGGTGACCACCAGGCAGACTGTGCAGGAATTTCCGATTCACCTGCAAACCAGATATGCCACTTTGGACATTGTTAAGAAGAATGGCCTCTCAGGAAAAGCAGCAACAGCCCAATTCGTGGTACTGCGGTTGGCTCTGTTGCATAAGGGAGGAGTAAAAAAAAGTGGGAAAACAGTAGTTATAGTGGATTAAATTGTAAGGGGGATAGACATTTCTTTGATGTGTCTACTCATGGCTTATTCACTGTAGAACATCCAACTTGGCTACATTTACTTCAAGAGCCTGCCTTTCACATCAAGCCCTAGGAAATAAAGAAATTTTAGTGTGTTCAGATGTTAAATTTCAAAGGGAATTAAAATGAGTGTCCAACTTAGAAAAGATCATAAACAAATAAGGCGAGGTTATTAAATTTTATTTTACCTGAAATTGGTCATAAGGAGTGTAAAAGATTTTTATATTTTGGGAAAGGTAAATTTCAAAGAAGCCTGGGGATCATAAGAAAAATTGAGAGTAGGAAAAACATTTTTCAAGGGAGATTTGGAGCTGTGCTGGGGACTGGTCATGTAAGATCTCCTGGAATGTGCTCTGCTGGGAGAGAGCTGTGAAAAGAAGAAAAGTGAGGCAACATTTCAACCAACCCAGGGAAGTGTCTGTATTTCCAGAAAATATGGCTTTGTTTTAAAGTTCTCTGGAATTTCCACAGCAGAGTTGGAGGAGAGAGGTCCAGTAATTTTTTAAAAATTCATTGCTGGCTGGCCAGCATTTATTGCCCATCTCTAGTTGCCCTTGAGGTGGTGGTGGTGAGCTGCTGTCTTGAACCGCTGCAGTCCTTGATATATAGATACACCACCCACTGTGCTATTAGGGAGGGAGTTCCAGAGCGCGACAGTGAAGAAAGGACGATTTATTTCCAGGTCAGGATCGTGAGTGGCTTGGAGAGGAGCCTCCCATGTGGTGGTGGTGTTGTTCTCCGGAATCTGCTGCTCTTGTTCTTCTATTGGTTATGGATTTGGAAGGTGCTGCTTAAGGAATCTTGGTGAGTTCCTGCAGTACATCTTGCAGATGGTACACATGGTTACCACTGTTCAACACTGAAGGGATTGAATGTGGAATGGGTAGAAATGTTACTTGCCAGTTGTCAGCCCAAGTTTGGATATTGTCCAGGTCATGCTGCATTTGGACAAGAACTGCTTCAGTATCTGAAGGATCATGAATGATACTGAACATTGCGTAATCAGCGAACATAGCCACTTCTGACCTTATGATTTACTGCGTTAGTGTAATCTTGCGTTTAAGATTTCGTTTATTTTGATGATCAATGCTTTAACTTAATATTTAAAATCTCCAAAGGTATTACTGGAATTTGTGGCTTTTGACTTCAGTACACATCTTGTGGTAACATACAAAAAGAAAAACATTGTGATAGCTTGCCAAGTTTCACTTGGTATCTGGTTTGCATGATAACAATGCCATATTGCCATTGTTACCTGCAGTATTATCTTGTCTCTCAATAGTCCTATTTCCACCACTACCATTTTGTTTTATTGAAGTGTCTTAGTTTCACATTGCTCAATTAAATTTTATGTTGTTTTTGTTGTTTGTATTTTTTTCTTTATACCATGCACTCCTCTGTCAAAATTTAATATATGCCTCTTTCCTAAATCTTGGTTGGTCCTTGTTTATTCATCCATGGAGTCTCACTAGTTACTTCCTTGAGCAAAATATTTTCTCCCTGGACACGCAACATCATAGCGAGGGGGATCGAATATAAAAGTAGGGAGGTCTTGCTGCGGCTGTATAGGGCATTGGTGAGGCCACAGCTGGAGTACTGTGTGCAGTTTTGGGCGCCGTACTTACGCAAGGATATTTTGGCCTTGGAGGGAGTGCAGAGGAGGTTTACTAGGCTGATGCCGGAGTTGAGGGGGTTGAGCTATGAGGAGAGGCTGAATAAACTAGGCTTGTACTCGTTAGAGTTTAGAAGAATGAGGGGAGATCTCATTGAGACGTATAAGATGATGAATGGGATGGATAGGATAGAGGTGGAGAGACTCTTCCCGCTCAGAAAGGATAGTAGGACTAGGGGGCACAGCCTCAAGATAAAGGGGGGGGGGGGTGGTTTAGAACGGAGTTAAGGAGGAACTTCTTCACTCAAAGGGTGGTGAATCTCTGGAATTCTCTGCCCGTTGAAGTGGTGGAGGCTACCTCACTAAATATTTTTAAGACGCGGGTTGATGGGTTTTTGATAAGAGAGGGGATTAAGGGTTATGAGGAGAGGGCGGGAATGTGGAACTGAGCCACGACAGATCAGCCATGATCTTATTGAATGGCGGGGCAGGCTCGAAGGGCTAGATGGCCTACTCCTGCTCCTATTTCTTATGTTCTTATGTTCTTATCATTTCAAATGTTTACTTTTATTGTGCTACACCATAACCACGTCCATCTAGAAGGAAAAGGGCAGCAGATACATGGGAACACAACCACCTGCAGCTTCCTCTCCAAGCCACTCACCATCCTGACTTGCAAATATATCGTCATTCCTTCATAGTCACTGGGTCAAAATCTTGCTATTCCCTCCCTAATGGCATTGTGGGTCAACCCACAACACATGGATTGCAGCAATTCAAGAAGGCAGCTCAACACCACCTTCTCAAGGGCAACTAGGGATGGGTAATAAATGCTGGCCAGCCAGCGACACCCAAGTCCCACAAATGAATTTTAAAAAATGGTTTGCCTATTGCATTTTCCCCAGTTTTCCTGCCCCCAAAACAAGTCATTTTATTGTGATGTAGTATTGTGATTTAAGTATTTAATTATGATGGTAGAAAAGGATACATATTATGGTTACTATTGCCAGATATTCTAATTTTGCTTCTCTTATTTGTTGTGGTTCATTCTCTACTACTAGATCTAAAAGTGAATCTTCCCTTTTTAGGATTTTTATTTATTAGGTTAGAAAGGTATTCTGTACATATTGTTGGAACTATAATCCCCTATCTCCTTTAACCACCTCTTCTGACCAATTGGTATCTAGGTAGTTGAGTACGCTATGATTAATTTTTAAACTTAATTCCCGAATATTCATATCTCTTCCACCTCTTGGAACAACTATTAATGTGATTGATCCTTGATTACCTTTTTATCATCTCTTCTATTTTTGTCTTGCTGGTGGCTGTCACTTTTTTATTGCCATTATGAAATACAGCTGCTCCACCTCCTCATTTTCCCTCTTACTGCTTTGTAAACATGTTCTAGTCTGCATTGTTTAATTCCCAGTCCTCATTGTAGCCATGTGTCAGTAATACATTCTATGGCTGGAATTTTTCCAGCATGGAGGCTCACAGAACAGCACTTTCCTTTGGCCACAGGCGGGATCTTATGAATCGCAGGCGGGCGTGCTGGTAAAATTCCACCCTCCGTCTGGCTCCTGGCAAAACATTTGCCTCCAGTTCCCACTTTTTATTATGGTCAGGCATTTTGGCTGGAGTTCTCCAATCTTGTTTGCCCCACTGCCGCTACCAGCGAAAACCTGAATTTTGTACTTAACCACAACACCAATCACTGCAGCAGGGATGGAGAATCCCAGCCACTGGCAAGATCCAGAGACTTTTGGCCTTTAACTAATTATTAACAGGATATTCTCAGAATTAGTTTAACCTTCTTTTAGGCACCTTTTCTGTCCTGTTTTATTTACATTTAGGTTCCTTGTGTTGTTGGGTTTTCTTTTTCTCATCTTTCACACCACCTCCCCCTCCACCCCATTGTTTAAGCAACTTGGTAATAAGTATTGCAGTCTTATCTTTAGATGACAGCAGAAAATTATTGTGCAGACCTTCAAATGGTGGGTGTTATTCGAACTCTACTGCAAGCAATTATTGAAAAGGAGATTTAGTGCGAGTCATTGAGCAATTATTGACTTTAGAGGAGGGCTGCAGATGAGTAAACTTAGGAAAGATAATTTAATGATGAAGTGGGAATTGCTGGAATTTCTAGCAGATGTTGCCACAACAGGGGTGGTACAACGATTAGCACTACTGTCTGACAGCGCCAGGTACCTGGGTTTGATTCCTGGGTTGGGTCACTGTGTCTGCGGAGTCTGCACACTCTCCCCATGTCTGCATGGATTTCCTCCGGTTCCCTCCCACAGTCCAAAAGACATGCTGGTTAGTTGCACTGGCCTGCTAAATTCTCCCTCAGTGTACCTGAACAGATGCAGATTATGGTGACGAGGGGCTTTTCACACTATCTTCAGTGTGGTGTTAATGCATTTGTGGCACCAATAAACAGATAGAAACTTTAAACACAATTCCTTTTTAATTTTTCACATTTTCTTATCCATTCCCCGGATTTACCTTGATTCTCCAGTTTTGAATTTAAGAAACCTGTGTGAAACTGTGTCGAGGGCCTTTTTTTTTAAGAAGTTATTTATCTTGAAAGGAGTGGTGAAGGTGCAGAAGGTTTTCTGATGAATCACAGCACTTTGTTAGTCATACAGTCATAGAGGTTTACAGCATGGAAATGGGCCCTTTGGCCCAACTTGTCCATGCCTGCCTTTACTTTTAAAACCCTTAAACTAATCCCAATTGCCTGCATTTGGCCCATATTCCTCCATACCCATCATACCCATGTCTAAAATGTTTTTTAAAAGACAAAATTGTACCCACCTCTACTACATTCTCTGGCACTTTGTTCCAGACACTCACCACCCTGTGTGTCAAAAAGTTGCCCCTCTGGACACTTTTGTATTTCCCCCCTTAAATCTACACCCTCTAGTTTTAGACTCCCCTACCTTGATCTGTAGTGCACAGTAACAGTACCTACCTAGTTGAGCTGAATGTCTTAATATATTGGAGTTGGAATTAATTGCTTTCCAGCGTTGTGTTTAGTACTAGGGCAAAACTGGATGAACTGTTTTGTAAAGGGGTGACTAAAATAAAAAAGATCAGACCTTTGGCAGAGAAAATGATCAAATTTCTAATGGCGAATTCCTAATACTGAGGGGTTTAAGGTTTGAAAATGTTGAATTAGGAATGAACATTAAGTATTTTTATCTGCTTGCCCGTTTAGTCTTCCCTTCAGGGCAAGCATTATTTGATACATGACCCAAATATGACCTATATATGGGTCATATTTGCTTGACACTAAAAATATCAAATAACTCAAGGGCGCTGCATGATGACATAGATTTGAGCAAAAAACTTTGATTATACCATTTTGCAATAATACCTCAGATTGTGATCTGAAATAATAAAGCACAATTTACCTGTAGGCTTATTTAATTTGAAATTTAAAGTTTTATAGATTATTCAAATACTTGTACATCTCAGGATGTTCTTGCAATGTCAGCTTTCCCCCTTAGTTAACCTGCTAGAATTGTACCTCTTGCAATAGGCTGATCTAAAAATGTTTTTGTTACAGCTGTACAGGGCTTGGTGAAATCACATCTGGAGTACTGTCCAGTTTTGGTTTCCATTAAGACAAAATTGCATTAGAGACATTTCAAGGTTCACCGCTCAATCCCCTCCTTGTTCATCTAATTGATCTCTAAGGCTTCCAGTCTTGGTACTTCTCTCTGCCACTCGGACTGTTCCTTGTGTTGAACAGCACCTTTGCTGCACTAAATCCCGAGTCAGCCTTGGGTAACCAGTTCTAACTAGTCACTCTATTCTCCGCACAGCTGCCACTAACATGTTTACCACTGACTAACACTGTGAAAGATTAAGGTTGACTCGATGTTAGGAGATCATATCTTAAAACATTTGATTATCAGTTTTAGGTCAGTGACGTTATGTTGGAACTGAGATCAAGTTAGAGATAAAATAAGTTTTGAGCAAAAGTGGGAAGTTGGGAACAAGAACAAGGGGAGTCAATGGGAAGGAAGGCAAAAGAGATTAAATGGTCAAAAAGGCTGGTCGTGCAAGGTCAAAGCGAGTGCTAAGGAATCGGGTATCCTTGTGCAAGAATCTCAAAGTGGGTATGCAGGTGCAGAATGTTATACTACAGGCAAGTGGAATCTTGGCACTTATTGCAAAAGGTCTCGAGTATAAAAGTAGGTAAATGTTGTTACAATTGTATATGGCATTGAGACCACACTTGGAATATTGTGTTCAGTTCTGGTCACCTTCTTTGAGGAAGGATGTGGGATATTGGAGGCAGTTCAAAAGATGTTCACTAGATTGATTCCAGGTTTGAAGGGGCTGTTGAATAGCTTAAGCTTGTACTCGCTAGAATACAGATGAATGAGGAATGTGGGATTTGATTGAGGTATATAAAATACTCAATGGGTAGATAATGGAAATGTTAACCAAATGTTCCCCCTTCCAGAACAGTCGTGAAGAGGTCATAGTTGTAGAGTAAGGGCGGGGGGGGGGTTCAAGACAGCGATAAGGAGAAGCAATTTCTCAGAGGGTTGTGAATCTATGGAACTCACTGCCCCAGAGTGCAGTGGTTGCAGAGCCTATCAATGGATTCAAGAAAGAGGGAGATAAATATTTGATCAAAAGCAGGATAAAGAGGAAAAGGCAGGAAAGCGGAGTTAGAATGAGATGGAGATCAGCTCTGATCATATAGAATGGAGGAGTGGGCTGGAAGGGCTGAATTGCTGACTCTCATTCCTAATTTGTATGTTCCTAATGGGATGAAGGATAAAAATGATGTATTAAAATGGCACAATGATGAACAGCTGCTGTCCAAAATTTAAAATGAGTAAAACCAAAACGAGCAAAGATAAAGGAAATAAAATGGGAGCAAGGCATAGCTTATGGCTTAAATGGTTGGGCTTGGTTGATTTTTCCTGCACTGAACTTACTGCAAAGCCCTTTGCATTTCTCAGCTCCCCTCATTCATTCAAACCTGTGTCTCTCCTTGAGTTTTGAGTACTCTGTTCTCTTCACTCCTAATATCACCAAACCTGATGAAGGATGTTTTCAGGTACCTCCAGTACCTTGCCCCTTCTTACTCCGGAGGTCTTTAATTCAACACTGATGTGTATTTTTTGGTGGAGTGAATAGGTCACTTATTGCTTGGAAGGTGCAAGTCCAGGTGGATATAGTACAATGGGGTCTTTGAATACAAAATCACTACAAGTTGTGTCACAGGTTGACAAAGCTGTTTAAGAAAGTTGCAGTTGAGGAGTAAGAAAGTTATGCTAAACATGCATCGATCCTTGTATTGCATGCACTAAATGATCAAAGAATACAGAGGCATTGGACAGGATGCAGAGAAGTTAGCAAAAATGTGTGGGTATGTATAATCTGGAAGGTAATGACACGCTGAGTCACTTCTCTGATAGGGGTGGGGGGGAGAGAGACTTGGGGATGATGTAATTGAAGTCTTAAGCATGAAATGGTGCATTTTAAATTCTTTCGTCTTTTAAGACACTAGGGTTGTATTTTCTGGAAATTAGAAAATTAAGGGGTGATTGAAGTTTTCCAAGTATCAAGGGGAACTGATATGGTAGATTGGAAGGATCTATTTCCTCCAATTGAGAAGTTCAAGACTAGGGAATGTAGGCAAGGTCAGATCTTACTGAATAGCAGGGTAGATTGAGGGTCCAAGTAGTTGTCCCCCAATTCATGTGTTTGTAAGTTTGGAACATTGTCCTGCAAATGACAATTGATACTGGATCAATTGTAAATTTCAAACCGTGAGTTTGGTTAATACAAACTATGGTACTATGGGATGGGGGGAGGAGTTAAAACATCGAACATCATAGCACAGTACAGGCCCTTTGGCCCTTGATGGTTTCACAGGTTGGCACAACAATCTAAAGCCCATCTAACCTACACTATTCCAATATCATCCATATGTTTATCCAATGACCATTTAAATGCCCTTAATGTTGGCAAATCCATTACTGTTGCAGGCAGGGCATTCCACGCCCTTACTACTCTAAGCAAAGAGCCTACCTCTGACATCTGTCCTATATCTATCACCCCTCAATTTAAAGCTATGTCCCCTTGTGCTAGCCCTCCATCTAAGGAAAACAGTTCACACTGTCGACCCTATCTAATCCTCTGATCATCTTATCTGCCTCTATTAAGTCACCTCTTAACCTTCTACTCTCTAATGAAAACAGCAAGTCTGTCAGCCTTTCCTTAGAAGACCTTCCCACCATCCCAAGCAATATCCCGATAAATCTCCTCTGCACCCTTTTCAAATCTTCCATATCCTTCCTATAATGCGGCGACCAGAACTGTACGCAATACTCCAAGTGCAACTGCACCAGAGTTTTGAACAGCTGCAAAATGACCTCATGGCTCCTAAACTCAATTCCTCTACCAATAAAAGCTACATCGTACACCTTCCTAACAACCCTATCAACATAAGTGCCAACTTTCAGGGATCTAGGCACATGGACACCAAGACCTCTCTGCTCATCCACACTACTAAGTATCTTACCATTAGCCCAGTACTCCATACTCCTGTTACTCCTTCCAAAATGAATCACTTCACTTTTCCACATTAACTCCTTTTGCCACCTCTCAGCCCAGCTCTGCAGCTTATCCATGCCTCTGTCACCTGCAACATCCTTCCGCACTGTCCACAAATCCACCGACTTTAGTGTATTCTGCAAATTTACTAACCCATCCTTCTACACCCTCATCCAGGTTATTTATAAAAATGACAAACAGCTAAACAGATCCTTGCAGTACACCACTAGTAACTGAACTCCAGGATGAACATTTCCCATCAACCACCACCCTCTGTCTTACAGCTGGCCAATTTCTGATCCAAACCGCTAAATCACCCTCAGTGACCCTTGTCACTAGTTGACCCTTGACCCTTGGTGATGAGTGGAGTGCCGCAGGGATCGGTGCTGGGGCCTCAACTATTTACCATTTATGTAGATGATCTGGAGGAGGGGGCTGAGTGTAGGGTGTAGAAATTTGCTGATGACACAAAGATGAGTGGAAAAGCAAATTGTGTGGAGGGTGTAGAAAGTCTGCAGAGGGATCTGGATAGGCTGAGCGAGTGGGCGAGGACCTGGCAGATGGAGTACAATGTTATCAAGTGTGAGGTTATCCACTTTGGCAGGAATAATAGTAGGAGGGATTACTATTTAAAGGGCGAAAAGCTGCAGCATGCTACGGTGCAGAGTGACCTGGGGGTCCTTGTGCATGAGTCGCAAAAACCCAGTCTGCAGGTGCAGCAGGTGATCAAGAAGGCGAATGGGATGCTGGCCTTTATAGCGAGGGGGATAGAATATAAAAGCAGGGAGGTCTTTCTGCAACTGTACAAGGCACTGGTGAGGCCGCAGCTGGAGTACTGTGTGCAGTTTTGGTCGCCGCGCTTGCGCAAGGATATTTTGGCCTTGGAGGGAGTGCAGAGGAGGTTCACTAGGCTGATACCGGAATTGAGGGGGTTGGACTATGAAGAGAGGCTGAATAGACTGGGTCTGTACTCATTGGAGTTTAGAAGGATGAGGGGGGATCTTACAGAGACGTACAAGATAATGAAGGGGATGGATAGGGTAGAGGTAGAAAGATTCTTCCCGCTCAGAAAGGACAGTGGGACTATTGGGCACAGCCTCAAGATAAGGGGGAGAGCAGTTTAGAACGGAGTTGAGGAGGAACTTCTTCACTCAAAGGGTGGCGAATCTCTGGAATTCTCTGCCTGGTGAAGTGGTGGAGGCTACCTCGCTAAATATATTTAAGCCACAGGTAGATAGGTTTTTGGTAGGCAAGGGAATTAAGGGTTATGGGGAGAAAGCGGGAAAGTGGAACTGAGCCACTTCAGATCAGCCATGTTCTTATTGAATGGCGGGGCAGGCTCGAAGGGCTAAATGGCCTACTCCTGCTCCTATTTCTCATGCTCTTATGTTCTCAATCCCATGCCTCCGTATCTTCTGCAATAGCTTACCGTGGGGAACCTTATCAAACGCTTTACTGAAATCCATGTACACCACATCAACTGCTTTACCCTCATCCACCTCTTTGGTCACCTTCTTAAAGAACACAATAAGGTTTGTGAGGCACGACCTACCATCCACAAAACAGTGCTGACTACCCCTAATCAAATTTTTCCTTTCTCGATGATTATAAATTTTATCTCTTATAATCCTTTCCGAAACTTTGACCCCTCAGGGTTAAGGCTCACTGGTCTATAATTACCAGGGTTGTCTCTACTCCCATTCTTGAACAAGGGGACAACAACATTAGCTATCCTCCAGTCTTCTGGCACTATTCCTGTAGACAACGATGGCCTAAAGATCAAAGCCAAAGGCTCTGCAATCTCCTCCCTAGCCTTCCAGAGAAAATCTTAGGATAAATCCCATCTGACTCAGGGGACTTATCTATTTCCATACTTTCCAGAATTGCTAAGATCTCCTCCTTATGAACCTCAATCCCGTTTAGTCTAATGACCTCTATCTCAGTATTCTCCTCTACAACATTATCTTTTTGTTAGGTTGCAGATAGCTATCATGACAGGTTTGAGCCTTAGTTGCAGTCCAGTAAAGGAAACCCAAGTCCTGCTTCTTCACAAAATGCCTTTATTTTTCTGATTCAACTCCACATTTGATTTATTACTCACATGTATTAATATACAAAGTATTGTTTCTTGTGCACTATTCAGACAAAGCATACCATTCATAAAGAAGGAAAAGAGAGAGAGTGCAGTATGTAATGTTACAGTCAGAGCTAGGGTGTACACAACTCCAACATCCAAGGCCCCCTGTAACTTGTTTATATATCCCAGCGACTTGTATAAAATGATTAACATCCAATTTAGGACTTCAGTGGAAGGTAAGTGGTAACCCATTCTTAACAGGACATAGTGAATGGGGAGAAACTTTTTAAAATCTTTCTTGGGATATGGGTGTTGCTGACAAAGCCTATCTCTACTTGCCTTTGAGCTGAGCAGCAAGTAAAAGTCATTGTTGTGGGCCTGGAGTCACATGTTGGCCAGACCAAGTACAAATGGCAGATTTCCTTCCTGAAAGGACATAGTGAACCAGATGAAATTTTACAACAGATGCCATAATGATACTGGCTCCCCCTTTGGTGGAAGGGTTGAGAAGCAGAATATAGTGATTTAAAATTGACGTGATAGGCTGAGTGACCTCCTTTTTGTTGCATAACCATTACCTAACAATTTTTCAAAGATCTCACTGGATGCCGGACCAGGCTTAAGGAGTTAGATCCTTCTGTATCTTATACCCCTTCCTTGGCTTGGTGTTGAATTTTGTTTGATTGTGCCTCTTTGAAGTGCCATGATATTTTATTACAAACAGGGTATTTCCATGTATTTTCTGCAAAAGGAGATAGTTAGCTCCTTTGAATTTCGCTGGCAATTTCGCTCCCACACTGGTGTTTGGATGCCTATTCCAGGTTTCTGACCCTGTAACATGGAGAGGAATTTGAGGGTTATGTTTCCATACGATTTCTAGTTTTGTCCTTCTAGAGGTGGAGGTCACAAACAAGAGATGTGCTTAGTGTAATCTTGGTGAGTTACTGCAATGCAGCTGGTGCACAGCACGTGTTGCAATCACAGCATTCTGGTGGCTGAAAGGGCAGATATTGACCCCCATTACAAAGGCAGTAATTAAGCAAACTATTCTGTCCTTGATATTGAGCTCCCTGACTGGTGAATAATCCTCTTGTTGCCTGGCGCTCTCTCTTACCTTGATACCTGTTAGGCAAAACGCCCTTCACATTCTTGATCATGGTTACCATCTATCTCCTTTAATGAAAGAATTTCCAATCACTGCCACGTTTCCCTTCTGCCCTGCTGAACCGCACACACCACTCCTCCATGGCCTTCTGATTCATGTTGCCTTGGTGTGTGTTATAACTGCCCTCCCTGAAGTCAATGGGATCTCTTAAAACTTCCATGTCCTCTCAACATGAGATCTGTGTTTTTCCTGAACCTAAAGTAAAGTTGAAGTAAAAGTAAAATTTATTTATTAGTCACAAGGCTTACAGTAACATTGTAATGAAGTTACTGTGAAACTTCTCGTTGTCACAGTACAACTCCTGTTCGGGTCAATGCACCTAACCAGTACGTCTTTCAGGCTGTGGGAGGAAACCCATGCAGACATGGAGAACGTGTAAATTGCACACTGTGACCCATGCTGGGAATCGAACCTGGGTCCCTGGAGCTATTCTTGCTTCCGGGACGTGACTGTTTCTGCTATTTAACCCTCAGATCACTATCTTCTGAAGTCTGACTTTTCAACTTGCGTCCTAACTCTATTCTTTTAGAACATCATCCCTTTTTTCTCCTAATGTAGTTTGTCTCAGTGTGTGCCATGGCCACAGACTGTTCAACCTCCCACTCCAAAATGTCCTGTAACCACTTATTCTTTGATGTCCTCAACATTGTAGGCACTCAGTCCCCAGCTTAATTAAATGACACACACACACACACCTTCCACCCAAACCCCCCCAAACAGCTGCAGTAGACAAGAATATTAAAACAAAACACCCAATTCAAAGAGGACAGAACCTCTGGTCCAGATCAATGCACCCGTGTATTTTAAAAGAATCCATGGGAAAGAAAGCAGTGATATTGTTACACATGTTTCAACAATCCAGAATATTGCAAATGGATAACAATTCCAGTATTTAAAGATTCAGAATATGTGCAGGAAATTATAGGCTACACAGCATGACATTGGCAGTGGGAAAAATAATGGAATCTGTACTAAAGGGAAGTATAAAAGAACATCTCAGTATGAAAAATAAGTCAGCATGGATTTCAAAAGAAAAATAAAATCAATGGAATGTGGAAGCATTGGAGAGAGTGCAGAGGACATTTACCAGGATGCTGCCTGGGGGTTTGGAGGGTAGGTCTTATGAGGAACGGTTGAGGGAGCTGGGGCTTTTCTCTTTCGAGCGGAAGAGGATGAGAGGCGACTTTGAGATTTAAGATGATGAGGGGAATAGATAGGGTGGACGTTCAGAGACTATTTCCTTGGGTGGAGGTAGCTGTTACTAGGGGACATAACTATAAAGGTTCATGGTGAGAGATAGAGGAGGGATGTCCGAGGTAGATTCTTTACGCAGAGTGGTTGGGGTGTGGAATGCACTGCCTGCTGTGATAGTGGAGTCGGACACTTTAGGAACTTTCAAGCGGTTATTGGATAAGCACATGGAATACACCAGAATGATAGGGAGTGTGATAGCTTGATCTTGGGTTCGGACATAGTTCAGCACAACATTGAGGGCCAAAAGGCCTGTACTGTGCTGTACTGTTCGATGTTTCTATTTTTTTTTGGAATCAGTGATAAAGAGGAAAATATATTTAAGGAAAGGGATGTTTAATTGGGTGGAGTTATTGTGGGGCAAGCTCTGAAGAGCAGCTTCTTTGTGTGCAACGCTGAGATAGCTGTGAATATTTTTGATTTGATTTATTGTCACAAGGAGTATTGTTTCTTGCACACTATACAAAGCATACTGTTCATAGAGAAGGGAACTAGAGAGTGCAGAATGTAGTGTTACAATCATAGCTAGGATGTTGAGAAAAGTCAACTTAATGCAAGGTAGATTGCATTAAAAAGTCTGACGGCAGCAGGGAAGAAGCTGTTCTTGAACTGGAGGTGGCCGCTCTGTGTTAAGTCAGGAGAAACTTTTAGGAAACAGTTTGTTTCTAAACCTCCTACTGCAATTCCACATCAAACATTTGAATAGAAAAGTCTGAAGTACACATTTATTCAAGTGATAACAATTCCTTGATTTGGGTATTTACTGTTTTTTTTAAAATGGGGATTATTGCCAAAAAGGTAGTTTGCATACTTTAGTCTAAGCATGTTTTCGGGGGTTGTTCTGCAAGGTTGCATTAACTGGAACTCGTATGCTCAAGTCTTTTTACTTCTTCATATTTTAATTTTTACTGAAGTCCTGTGCTTTTCAGGTTAGTAGCTTATCCTCATTTTCAATTAAAAATGCTTTATGATCAGTGAGACAGACTTCAGACTTCACTTTGAGGTCTAGCTTGCTTAACAGTAACACAAGCTGGGCTCAACTGTAGATGCAGTTTATCTGGACTTTCAAAAGGCTTTCATTACGATGCCCCGTAATAGAGTAATGAATAAGATCAGACAATGTGCAGTCAGGAGACTACTAGCAGAATAGATTGCTCATTAGTTTTAAGATAGAGTGGGGCAAAGGGTAGTGATTCAGAGTTGTAGCAGTGGTATGCCACATGAGGCAGAGCCAAGACCATTGCTACTTGATTTGATGAGGAAATTTGAACACTTGGAGACAAGACAGCTTCAAGTACCACCAACAATAGTCAAGCAATGTGGATCCACAATAGACCAGAATTGGAAGAATGCAGAGAGCACTTTCACAGGAGGAATCTCATACTGATCTCAAACCAGCTTTCTCCCGGAATTAGATATTCAGCCCGAAGAGTATTTGCTGGCGAGTATGATTTCACACGTCTTGGGTATGTATCTTCACAGCCTCACAGACTAGAATGATCCCATTGCTTTCAAATATCTCAGCACCAGATTTCAAGCGTTCCAACAAAATACCTAACAATAGCAAAACGAAACATGTTGAAAACAGAACAAAGCAGCAAGGGAAAAAAAAAATCATTCCTAATACCCATCTGTTCAGTTATTGGTGGCACAGTGGTTAGCGTTGCCTCACAGCATCAGGGACCCAGGTTCGATTCCCAGCTTGGGCCACTGTGTGTGGAGTCTGCACATTTTCCTGTGTGTGTGTGGGTTTCCTCCAGGTGACCTGGTTTCCTCCTACAGTCTGGTATACATGCTGGTTAGGTGAATTGGCCATGCTAAATTCTCCCTCAGTGTACCCGAACAGGTGCCAGGTTGGAACGACTAGGGGATTTCCACAGTAACTTCATTGCAATATTAATGCAAGCCTATATGTGACACCAATAAATAAACTTCAACTCATCTGAAGTTTGATACAGTCTGTCAGCATTGAGCTGCACGAGGAAATTGAGGCACCAACATCCCCTCCTGCTTACCCTTTGAGGCAAAGATTGACCACATTCACCATCTGGAGGAGTTTTATAGGGTTCTGTTGGGTACATAATAAACTGGTAAGACCAATCTGGGCATGGAAGGTTCTGCTGAAGACAGGATGGTGTGCCACAATAATTTGATCAGCAAGACTTGGGTATGTTGTTGGCTAAGGATTCTCTCTCCTCGAGATTCCCCTCTGTCTTTCAGAGAGTGCTTTCAAAGGTCACACCATTTATTTGGCTGCAATAGGTGCAGCAAACCTGGGTGAGCATCTCCCCAGACCCAAAGTTACATTAAAACCCTCAAGTGCAGTGGTGTCCGAGTTTTGTTGGGATAACATCATTGAAAGCTGAGTTGTCACCATAGAAATCACAGAAACATTACAGTACAGAAAGAGACCATTCAGCCCATCAAGTCTGCACCATCCACAATCCCACCCATTGTCGTCAATAAATAGGAGTCTGACGTAAGTGTCCTTGTTATCCAGGTATTCCAGGTTGAGGGTAGGGCCGAGGAGATGGTGTCTGCTGTGGACCTGTTGCAGTGACAGGCAAACTGTAATGTGTGCAGGCAATCTGGGAGACTAGAGTTGATGGGTGCCATCACAAATATTTTGAAGCACTTCAGAATGATGGCTATCAAGAGCCACTGGGCGGTAGTTATTGAGGCATGCTGCCTGGATTTTTCTTTGGGACAGGGAGGATGGTTGTCTTCTTGAAGCAACTAAGGACCTCAGATCAGTGCAAGGATTGGTTAAAAATGTCTGCAAATACCCCACCAGCTGGTCCATGCAGAATGCGAGTGTTCATCTGGGTATTCCATCTGGACCAGTTACTTTCCATGGGTTAACTTGTCAATGGTGAACAGCATTCCCCCCAAGCAGTAGTTCATATCTACTCTCAACATTTATTTTATTGCTCTGAATAGAATCGTAGGTCGTCATGATGACCACAACACCGCACAACCCTGCCACAGCAACCTCTGCAAGACATGCCAGATCATCGGCACACGTGAGAACACCATCCACCAGGTACACGGTACATACTCTTGCAACTCGGCCAACGTTGTCTACCTGATGCACTGCAGGAAAGGATGTCCCGAGGCATGGTACACTGGGGAGACCATGCAGAAGCTGTGACGACAGATGAATGAACACTGCTTAACAATCACCAGGCAAGACTGTTCCCTTCATGTTGGTGAACACAGGCATTCGGTCTCTCATCTTTGGGTAAACGTTGTCCAAGGAGGCCTTCACGACATACGACAGCAGAGTCGCTGAGCAGAAATTGACAGCCAAGTTTCGCACACAAGAACAGCCTCAACTGGGATCTTGGGTTCATGTCACACTGTCTGTAACCCCCATGACTTGTCTGAAATTGCAACATCTCACTTGCTGTCTTGTCTGGAGACAATATACATCCGTTTAACCTATGCTTAATGCTATCTCCACTCACATTGACTGCACCTTTAAGACTCACATTCTAATTAGTATTCTGTAAACTGTGTGCGCCTTTAAATACCTCATTTGTGGTCAGAACTCCCCACTCACCTGAAGGAACACCGTTCCGAAAGCCAGTGGCATTTACTACCAAATAAACCTGTTGGACTTTAACCTGGTGCTGTAAGACTTCTTACTAAATCCTAGGTACCATGGCATCTGGGTTGATGAACAATTACTTGCCTTGCTGCTCAAAATTGTACTGTGAATTAAAAATTTTGCACATATACATTTGCGTGCCGGCCTAGGTGGCAAAAATGACACAATAAACAAAGCAAAATTGAAAAATATAAACTTGAATCTCAAAAATGAAGAAATGGAGCAACACTGAAAAACTACCAATGACAGAGGTTTCAAATCATAAAGGAGATTTTCTTGTCACTGTATGAAGTGCCATTTATTCCCTCTGAGAAATCTGTGTAATTCCGATTGTCAAAAGTTGGAAATCTGCACGTGCATTCAGAATTTCAGGCTATGGAAGGATTAAGCTTTGTTCGTTTCTTCAGCAAACAGAAGATGTTCAAAGTGACACGTTAAGAAAATGATCCAGAGAGAAAAAATATATCTAAAGGGAAACAAGCTAAAAGTCTGGAGGGAGAGAAGCAAGTTGGTGGCAGCTGTTCCCACCAAGCTGATAGACAAAACTGTGGATTGAATTACCAGCAAGTTAGTATTCGACACGAGAGGCATATCTAACTCTTTCTGAAGCTTATCCAGTTATGCAGAATAGAAAAATGCTAAGTTCAGTCACTGGTCTGAATTGCTTATCTCAACAATGCTGGTAGCAGGATTACTATAATGTTGTTCAGCACTACTAGGTTACAGAGTGGAAAGTTACTCAGGGAAGTTGCTTTTAATAAGCAGCCAGCAAACCCTGCCACAAGTGCATTTAGGCAACAGGGCCACATTAGCTATGGTGTTATCCAAGGCCAAAAATCTTCCAGTACTCCATGACGAAATATCACACACAACTTGCTCTCACTACCCCTTACTATACTCCATACACACCAACTACTGTGTGGTCAAATTCCCGTCCAACCTGATTTTCAAGTTTGCTAATGACATCACCATTGTGGGTCGGATCTCAAACAATGAGACTGAATACAGAAAAGAGATAAAGAATTTGGTGAATTGGTGTGACGACAATAATCTCTCCCTCAATGTCAACAAAACTAAGGGGATAGCCACCCACTTCAGGAAGCGTAAAGGAGGACATGTCCCTGTCTACATCAATGGGAATGAAGTGGAAACAGTCAAGAGCTTCAAGTTTCTGGTGTTCAGATCACCAAACTGTCCTGGTCCTCCCATACTGGCACTATAGTTAAGAAAGCCCACCAATGCCTCTACTTTCTCAGAAGACTGAGGAAATTTGGCATGTCAGCTGCGACTCTCACCAACTTTTACAGATGCACCATAGAAAGCATTCTTTCTGGTTGTATCACAGCTTGGTATGGCTCCTGCTTTGCCCAAGACCACAAGAAACTATGAAGCCCAGTCCGTCACGCAAACCAGCCTCCCATTCACTGACACTGGCTACACTTCCTGCTGCCTTGAAAAAGCAGCCAGCATAATCAAGGACGCCACGCACCCCAGACATTCTCTCTTCCACCTTCTTCCTCTGGGGGAAAGATACAGAAGTCTGAGGTCACATACCAATCAACTCAAGAACAGCTTCTTCCCTGCTGCTGTCAGACTTTTGGATGGACTTACCTTGCATTAAGTTGATGTTTCTCTACTCCTTAGCTATGACTGTAACACTACATTCTGCACCCTCTCATTTCCTTCTCTATGAACGGTATGCTTTGTCTGTATAGTGCGCAAGAAACAATACTTTTCACTGTATACTAAAGTGACATTAGATGAATCAAATCAGGACAAGTAACAGTGTGCCAGTGGGAATGTAATACCTCTTGAATTGTTTACCAGCAAAGAATCAACAGCTTCTCAAGAACTGAGTCAACTGAAAGAATAGAACATAAGAACATAAGAAATAGGAGCAGGAGTAGGTCATCTAGCCCTTCGAGCCTGCCCCACCATTCAATAAGATCATGGCTGATCTGTCGTGGCTCAGTTCCACATTCCCGCCCTCTCCTCATAACCCTTAATCCCCTCTCTTATCAAAAACCCATCAACTCGCGTCTTAAAAATATTTAGCGAGGTAGCCTCCACCACTTCAACGGGCAGAGAATTCCAGAGATTCACCACCCTTTGAGTGAAGAACTTCCTCCTCAACTCCGTTCTAAACCACCACCACCGCCCCCCCCCCCCCCCTTTATCTTGAGAATTAAAGAGAAAACTCCACTGTTCAATTGAACAGTCTCCTGGGAAAAAAGATTAAGCAAAAACAGAAAGACGATGGGAAAACTAAAAAATTTGTAAGAACTTGAATGTAAACAGTGAAGTTAAGTGGATGATTTTTATATTTAGAAAGCGTGAACAAGTACATCATAACTATTATTTAAAATTCTTACATGATAGCAGGCTCTTCAGTACAAGGACAAATAATCAAACTGCCATGTACTTAACAAAATGTCTGTGGGTGCATTGAATTGATTTAGTATTATCGTATGTACTGGGATGCAAGTATTACAAACTGTAGAGACAAAACACACCATTCATACAATACATAGTGGAGAACACAAGCAAAGTATGCAGAATAATGTTGCTGTCACCGGTAGGGTGAGGAGAAAGATCAGTTTAATATATGATAGTACTATTCAAAAGTCTGATCTACCAAGATTCCATAGATTCTGCAGGGAGGCTCATGTAACCCCACTATTTAAAAGTTGGTTAGGATTATATTCCCTGGAGTTTAGAAGAATAAGTGGGGAATCTCAGAAACCTATAAAATTCCAACAGAAGAAAGCAGGGTTGATATAAGAAGCATGTGCCCAATGGCAAGGCTGGAACACACTGCCTGTTAACAGCAATAATAGCGTCACTTTGGGCAGAAATGGGACAATTTTCCCCAGAGCACCACAGATGTGCTCTTGCAGTCCAAAAACACTTACTTGAAACACATTGAGAATTGTCTTTATTTGTACAAATCAACACTTTCCTCTTTCCCTATGCTTCAACAGAATTCCATCTTTATTTTCAAGTCATTAACATAATTCAATGGTACTTTTGTCAGGTAAAACATGGTCCACCTGCTAATGTTACAGCAGTGCGACTACATCACCTTGCAAAGTTAATAAACTGGAGGCCTGGTAATTGTAGATTCTCTTTTTTGTTTAAGTGCAAGCCAAATCACTGAAATCCAACTAGCAATTCCACTCACAGCTCACTGTGTTAAACCACTGAATTGCTGGGCACAAATAGGTGACTAAAGTCCATACTTTAAACCTAATTTTGGTTTCCTTCGCTGATAGTAGCCAGGACAGAAGCATAGATGTTATGAAAGACCTCAGCTGCCTTAGGTTTGGAGCAGAAAAGTGAAACCAATTTTGCTCCACAAATTGCTCTTCAACAATAAACAAATTTGGCATGTCCGCTACAACTAGTTTTGTGAAGGTGAGGTCATGTCTCACAGCCGCCTCTTCAGAAAACTTGGCAAGCTTTGAGGAAGTGACAAAAATGATTGATGAGGGTTGGGTAGTGGATGTTGTCTACATGGACTTCAGTAAGGCTTTTGACAAGGTCCCTCATGGCAGAAGGTGCAGTCGCAAGGGATCAGAGGTGAGCTGGCAAGATTGATACAGAACTCGCTCGATCATAGAAGACAGAGGGTAGCAGTGGAAGGGCGCATTTCTGAATGGAGGGTTGTGACAAGTGGTGTTCCTCAGGGATCAGTGCTGGGACCTTTGCTGTATATAAAATGATTTGGAGGAAAAAGTAACTGGTTTGATTAGTAAGTTTGCAGATGACACAAAGGTTGGGAGATTTGTGGATACTGATGAAAACCAGAGGGTATAGATCAGTTGGAGACTTGGGCAGAGAGATGACAGATGGAGTTTAACCCAGACAAATGTGAGGTAATGCATTTTGGAAGGTTTAATACACATAGGAAATGTACAGTAAATAGCAGAACCCTTAAGAGTACTGATAGGCAGAGGGATCTTGGTGCACAAGTACACAGGTCACAAAGTGGCAACGCAGGTGGAGAAGTCAAGAAGGTATACTTGCTTCCATCGACTGGGGCACGAGTTTAAAAATTGGCAAGTCATGTTGCAGCTTTATAGAACCTTAGTTAGGCCGCACTTGGAATGTAGTGTTCAATTCTGGTCACCACACTACCAGGAGAATGTGGAGGCTTCAGGGAGGGTGCAGAAAACATTTACCAGGATGTTGCCTGGTATGGTGGACATTAGCTACGAGGAAGGGTTGGAGAAACTTGATTTGCTCTTCCTGGAATGACGGAAGCTATGGGGCAACCTGACAGAAGTCTACAAGATTATGAGAGGCATGGACAGAGTGGATAGTCAGGGTGGAAGAGTAAATTACTAGGGGGCATAGGTTTAAGTCGTGAGGGGCAAGATTTAAAGGAGATGTACGAGGCAAGTTTTTTTAAACACAGAGGATGGTGGGTGCCTGGAATTCGCTGCCAGGGGAAATAGGGGAAGCAGATACGTTACTGGATTTTAAGAGGTATCTTGACAAATAATAAATAAGACCAAGAGTAGAGAGATATGGTCCCCAAAAGGGAAGGGGGTTTTAGTTCAGTCAGGCTGCATGGTTGGTATAAGCTTGCAGGACTGGAGGGCCTGTTCCTGTGCTGTAATTTTCTTTGTTCTTTGACTCTCACCAACTTTTACAGATGTACCATAGAAAGCATTCTTTCTGATTGTATCACAGTTTGGTATGGATCCTGCTCTGCCCAAGACCACAAGAAACTACAAAAGGTCATTAATGTAGCCCATTCCATCATGCAAACCAGCCTCCCATCCACTGACTCTATCTACACTTCCCCCTGCCTCGGCAAAGCAGCCAGCATAATCCCCGCGTAGTCTCTCTTCCACCTTCTTCCATCGAGAATAAGATAGAAAAGTCTGACGTCATGTACCAACCAACACAAGAACAGCTTCTTCCCTGCAGACTTTTGAATGAGCCTACCTTGCATTAAGTTGATTTTTCCCTGTATCCTCGCTATGACTAACACTACATTCTGCAGTCTCTCCTTTCCTTTTCTATGAATGGTATGCTTTGTCTGTACGGCATTTAAGAGACAATACTTTTCACTGTACACTAATACATGTGACAATAATAAATCAAATCAAACCAAAACAAACCAATGCAGGAAATGTATAGCTTGGCATCAGGTTAAAAAGACAGGATCGCATTTGTCAAGCAAACTAATGAACTTACCATAAAGACCGAGGGGATTACATGGTCACTTGGGCAACTTATCAAGGAAGCAACAAGTAGCCTGGGGCACATGGACCTTTAAAAGGGGAGACAGGAGCAACAAACTGATAAAAATTAAACTTGGTACTTTTTATCTGCCCTGTTACCCCAGGCCTAATTTGAAAGTACCACAGTAGGCATAGCTTCACAATATGCCTTGGCAAAATAAAAAATTAATTTTGATACCTGCAGATGAGTTTTCACTGAAAATAAATAAACCAGTAATGCACCACAGCTTCACAATTGAATCCTTTACTTAAATTAAGATTACAAAATTAAAACTGATTGCTCCTAACCAGTGCAATGGTTCTTTAAACTCATGACACTACACATTTGTGGGACCAAAGCTCATGCCCTCACATATGGTTTCTGATCACTCATGTCAGAATTTCTAGGATCTGGAGCTGCTGGCATTGGACGACGGGATTTCTTATGTTCTTATGTTCTTATGAAGCAGACTGGGGTACTAGCAAGTAGTCTCACAGCTCCAGGTTAAAGTCCAACAGGTTTATTTGTTAGTTCGAGCTTTCAGAGCACCACTGACCTGATGAAGGAGCAGCACTCCGAAAGCTCATGCTACCAAATAAACCTGTTGGACTTTAAACTGATGTTGTGAGACTACTTATAGAATTTCTAGGACTCTCCATAACAGAGGGTTTTTCAAAAACCTTTCTTAGCTCGTATTTCCAGTCCACATAAAATGGATCATTAGCGCACTGTAATAATGATAAAATTCTAATCATCACTTCTTACTTCCATGACTGGTCAAATCAGTTTTGCTGAGTCATGAATAGTGCACTCAAATCTGCTACAAGGGATTTCAAGTCCCTTAACACGAGTTGTTCAGAGAGATCAGCCCAGCAGCAGAGTACTGATGGTTACTGTAAGCCTCATTAACTGTGCAGATTTCTGGACTTCACTCCACATTTTATTTTCATATTTAATTGTCAATTAGCAATCACACGGTTGTCATCATGCCAAATCCCAATCTGTATTTCCAAAGAACTTCCAATCTCGCGCTGCAGTATTTTTAGTATTCCCAAAGCAACTTTAGAATTGAAAGAAATTCACAAGTCTGATACACAGCTTTTATAGCAATGCTCAACACTCTTATACAAGATGGATGAAGATAACTAGATTCTATCTTTAAAAATGCTATCATGCACAGGAGATGCACAAGAAACTAAAATAAATTTAAGTGCCATACAATATTTGTTCCAAGTACATTGCATTTGTGTAGCAAAATTCCAATTCAAGTCCAACAAAGGATTTTTAGTGACTTAGTCAGACAATATAGTTTGCTTTTTGCATGGGCAATTCAAATCAAAATTAATTGCAAGGATCGAAATATTATTTCAAGTCCAGTAGATAAATGGCATTACACCATGAAGCAGGTTTGCTCTGCACAAACCAGTAATAAGCCTCATTGCAGCAGATGCAGAAGGTCATTACAGAGTGCTGGTTTAACAAGCTTCTCAATCTAAGTAATGATTCATTAAAAACAAACATCAGTGACTGAAGCTGATTGGAATGATTAAGTAGTCAGATTCCGAGGAAGGTCTTATCTAAAGATGTAAATAATATGAACAATGGTGATGAGAGCTTCATTGCATGCACCCATTTCCAGTCTATAATGCACTCCATTCTTCAGGTCTCTAAAAGCTGAGTGCAGTTTTTCAGGAGTTATTTCACTATCAGATCACTATCAGATCTATTCATTGTATCGCTGCAGCTCACTTGACCAGAATCATTATTTCTTTGAAAACAAATGGCATTGTGTGAATTAGATGAATAGTGCAGTAAAAGTTGATTTGATCAGTTCCGGCGACAGGAAAAAAGAAGTTATGATCATTTCGAATTCCTCACATGTTTGTGTGTGTTATTCAAATGAGGACAAAGCAGGGAAAGAAAGGAGACATTGTTATCCTCTGAGTAACAAATTGGAATTCAAATAGTTTATCTCATCTGACAACACAAAGCATGCACAGACCTTTAGACAATGCCTCAGGACAGATCCTTCAGAGAAAAGGGGCTACAAGTTAATATGAATGCCCTAATGGCAGCAAACTATTCTACTTAACCACAAAGGAAAATATTCAGTAAGCAGATCAAACAAATTAACATTCAAAAGGAGGAGAATAGGTAACCACCTGTTTTATCATTCTTCTTCTAAGTAGCCATCCTAAATACAAACGTTGATTAAGATGCAGTAGCATTTTAAATAACTTGGGGAATAAAAACCCAAGATTCTTTTTAAGAACTGGAGTAGCCAGTAAGCCTAGCCCTTTTAAAACAAAATCTCATTGACTGACCTTCTAAAATCGCTTGCTATTTTTCCCAGTACCTTATTCACATTATATACATACACTGTAGGTATTAGTCATTTTATGAAGTATAGTTCTTAGTGGGAGCAGAGAAACTCCTCTGGTGATGACAATCTGTGACTGACAGCTATACATCATTCCATGCTTTGGCAGTCAAATGAACAATTTAAGAAAAGCTTGAATAGGGAACTTACAGGTTGGTTCATATTTGTAATAATGAGCAAGTTCATGCAACGTTATTTCCACATTGCTCTACATGCTGATGAAACCAATGTTAGGGCCCAGGACTCTTACTTCCACTTAAATTTGAAGAATGACAATACGTATTTTGCATTTTTCTGATGTTAAATGGGAATCAACCATACATGTTACATACAGATTAGAAAGAGAAAATGTTCCAGTGTCAAAAGGAGTAAATGGGGCACAGTGGTTAGCACGGCCGCCTCACAGTGCTAGGGTCTCAGGTCACTGTCTGTGTGGAATCTGCACATTCTCCCTGTGTCTGTGAGGGTTTCCCTCCAAGTGCTCCGGTTTCCTCCTACAGTCTGAAAGATGTGCTGATTAGGTGCATTAACCTGAACAGGTGCCCAAGTGTGGCAGCTCGGGGAATTTCACAGCAACATCATTGCAGTGTTAACGTATGACTAATAAACTTTAAACTTGTAAATGAGAAGAGTTTCCAAGATTTGATCACTCAAATCATACAAACATACCAACTACAAGTAGGCCATTCAGCTGAGCCTGCTTGGGTATTTAATAAAATCAACTGATAACAACCTCAAATCTGCATCCTGCTACCCTTGATAACATAACACCCTCTTGCCTACCTCTGCCTTAAAAAAATAATCAAAGATGCTGCTTCCACTGCCTTTTCAGAAGAGTTCCAAAGACTGGAAAAGATTTCTCATTCTTGTCTTAAATGATCAATCTTTATTTTTAAACAGTGATCCCTAATTCTAGATTCTCCAACAAGAGGAAATATCCTCTCCACATCCACCCTGTCAAAACCCTTCAGGATCCTGTATGTTTCAATTAAGCTCCAGTGGTTACAAGCTTAACCTGTCCAATCTTTCCTCCTAGGACAACCCCCTCATTGCAGGTTTAAGTCTCGTAACCCTTCACTGAACTGCTTCCAACACACTTACATTTTTCCTTAAATAAAGTGACCTTTACTGTTCACAGTAACACAGATGTGATCTCACTAATGCACTGTACAAATGAAGCATTATTTCAGCTTTTGTATTATATTCCTCTTGCAATAAATGATCATATTCTATTAGCTTTCTTAATTACTTGCTGCACTTGCATACTAGTCTTTTGCAATTCATACTTTAAGATACCCAGGTTCCTCGGCAATCTCTCAACATTTAGGTATATTTCTTTTATTCTCCTTGTCAAAACGGACAATATCACAGCTTGAGGGGAACTGCTTGATAGAGCAGACACAGCACGGTTTCGTTAAAGGGAAGTCGTGTCTGACAAATTTACTGGAGTTCTATGAGGATGTGTCTAGGGCGGTGGACAGAGGAGAGCCGGTGGTGTGGTTCTTGATTTTCAGAAGGCGTTTGACAAGGTGCCTCACAAGAGGTTATTGCAGAAGGTCAGGGGGCATGGAGTTGGGGGTAGGGTGTTAGCGTGGATAGAGGACTGGTTGTCAAATAGGAGGCAGAGAGTGGGGGTCAATGGGTGCTATTCGGATTGGCGGATGGTGACTAGTGGAGTGCCCCAGGGGTCGGTGCTGGGGCCTCAGCTATTTACCATTTATATAGATGATCTGGAGGAGGGAACCAAGTGTAGGGTGTCAAAATTTGCTGATGACACCAAAATTGGTGGAAAGGCAAATTGTGCAGAGGGTGGTGAGAGTCTACAGAAGGATCTAGATAGGCTGGGCGAATGGGCCAGGAAATGGCAAATGGAATTTAATGTTGGCAAGTGCGAGGTGGTCCACTTTGGTAGGAATAATGGTAGGAAGGATTATTACTTACATGGAGAAAAATTGCAGCAGGCGACGGTGCAGAGGGACCTCGGGGTCCTTGTGCATGAGTCGCAAAAACCCAGCTTGCAGGTGCAGCAGGTGGTCAGGAAGGCAAATGGGATGCTGGCCTTCATAGCGAGGGGGATTGAATATAAAAGTAGGGAGGTCTTGCTGCGGCTGTATAGGGCATTGGTGAAGCCGCAGCTGGAGTACTGTGTGCAGTTTTGGGCGCCGTACTTACGCAAGGATATTTTGGCCTTGGAGGGAGTGCAGAGGAGGTTTACTAGGCTGATGCCGGAGTTGAGGGGGTTGAGCTATGAGGAGAGGCTGAATAAACTAGGCTTGTACTCGTTAGAGTTTAGAAGAATGAGGGGAGATCTCATGGAGACGTATAAGATGATGAATGGGATGGATAGGATAGAGGTGGAGAGACTCTTCCCGCTCAGAAAGGATAGTAGGACTAGGGGGCACAGCCTCAAGATAAAGGGGGGGGGGGGGGCAGTTTAGAACGGAGTTGAGGAGGACCTTCTTCACTCAAAGGGTGGTAATCTCTGGAATTCTCCGCCCGTTGAAGTGGTGGAGGCTACCTCGCTAAATATTTTTAAGATGCGGGTTGATGGGTTTTTGATAAGAGAGGGGATTAAGGGTTATGGGGAGAGGGCGGGAATGTGGAACTGAGCCACGACAGATCAGCCATGATCTTATTGAATGGCGGGGCAGGCTCGAAGGCCTACTCCTGCTCTTATTTCTTATGTTCTTATTTCTTATGTTCTTATGTTCTTACATCCTTCTGGTAGTCTGGCGACCAGAATTGAACACTACGTTCCAAGTGCGGCCTAACTAAGATTCTATAAAACTGCAACATGACTTGCCACTTTTTAAACTCAGTGCCCTGGCCGATGAAGGCAAGCATGCTGCATGCCTTCTTGGCTACCTTCTCCACCTGCAATGCCACTTTCAGTGACCTGTGTACCTGTATACCCAGCTCCCTTTGCCTGTCAATACTCCTAAGGGTTCTGTCATTTCCTGTATATTTCCTATCTGTATTAGGCCTTCCAAAATGCATTACCTCACATTTGTCCAGATTAACCTCCATCTGCCATCTCTCCGCCCAAGTCTCCAACTGATCTATATCCTGCTGTATCCTTTGATGTCCTCCTCGCTATCCACAAATCCACCAACCTTTGTGTTGTCCGCAATCTTACTAATCAAACTAGTTACATTTTCCTCCGAATCATTTATTTATGTTATTACAAACAGCAAAGCTACCAGCATTGATCCCTGAGGAACACCATTTGTCACAGCCCGCTATTCAGAAATGCACCCTTCCACTGCTAACCTCTGTCTTCTTTGAGCCAGTTTTGTATCCATCTTGCCAGCTCATCTCTGATCCCATGCGACTTCACCTCTGCACAGTCTGCCATGAGGGACTTTATCAAAGGCCTTAATGAAGTCCACGTGGACAACACCACTGCCCTATCCTCAAGCATCTTTGTCATTCCTCGAAAACCTCAATCAAGTTTGTGTCCTCTTGACAACTTAATTTCTTATCTACCTTGTTTAATCAGCACATTTGGTAACCATCTCATCCATCAACAGTTGAGGCCCAAGCACTGATCCCTGTGGCACACCACTTGTTATATCTTGCCAACCTGAGAAAGACCCATTTACACCTGTTTCCTGTTAGTTAGCCAGATAATCTGTGCCAACATGATACCCCAACGCCACTAGCTTTTATTTTCCTCAATAACCTTTTATGTGGCACCTTAACAAATGGGTTCCGGAAATCTAAGTGCAGTATTTCCACTGGTTCCCATTAACCACAGACATCACTTTCCCAAAAAATTCCAGTAACTTGATTAAACACTATATCCTTTTCACAACCATGTTGACTCTGCCTGATTACCTTGACTTCAGTGTTCTGCTACATAGCTTCTAACATTTCCCAATGACATATTAAGCTAATTGGTCTGTAGTTTCCTACTTTGTCTCCCACCTTTTTTAAATAATGGAGTTATGTTTGCTTTCTTCCAATCTGATGGGACCTTCCCCAAATCAAGCAAGTTTTGGAACATTAAAACCAATGCATCACCTGTCCCACTCGCCACTTTTTTTCGAAATCCTGAGAAAAAGTCAACCAGGACCTGGAGACTTGTCAGCCTGCAGCTCCAATTATTTATGAAGCGCCACTTCTGATACTTGTTCCTTTTTTTCTCTCCAATCTTGCGACCTTCCACCTATTTTCATACAATATGATTTTTCTTCAAGTTTGATACGATCTTTAACACTTCTAGTTAACCACAGATGACTTATGTCCTTTGGACTATTTCTTACTCATTGGAATTAATCTATTCTGTGTATTCTGAAATATCGCCTGAAACGTTTGCCACTGCAACTCCAGTAATCTATCCCCCAACTTAATTTTCTAGTCCACTTTAGCCAGCTCAGCTTCCATGCCCTTATTTAAGTTTAAGAACATGCATCTTGAAATTACTCCTCTCTCTCTCTAACTGAATGTAAAATTCAATCATATTATGGTCACCACTACCTCAGGGTGCCTTTGCTATGAGACCATTAGTTAATTCTACCTTACCATATAATTCCAGGCCTGCTCTCCAGTTGGCTCCTGAACATGCTGTTTTAAGAAATTATCCTGAAATCTTTCAATGAATTCTTCATCCAGGCTACCTTTGCTCATCTAACTTTTCCAGTCTATATGAAGATTAAAACCTCCCATGATTACCGTGTGTCTTTCTAACAAGCTCCTATTATTTCTTCCTTTATGCTCCATTCTCCCACGTTATTATTGGGGGGTCTATACACAACTTCAACTCATTTTTTGCCTTTACCCCATTCTCATTTCTACCCAAACCATTCCCACATCTGTGGTTTCCTGAATTTGGGACATCTCTCTCTCTCTAATCCATGTCCTCCTGCATTAACTTGTTCAATTTACTAAAGGTCAAAAGAATTTAGAAAGCAAATTTTTGAAAAGAATGTCCCTCACACCATACTAACAACAACAACAACGTGCATCTTTTTATTTGGAGGAGAGAATAATGTGGTTGATTGACATGCCTTATGCTGCCTCCTGATGAACAGCAGATAATGCATTTCAAAAGAAGTACTTGACAGGCAAAATAAAGTCACACATAACCAAGATCAAATGAGAACATTGGAATACTAACATTCGTATAGGTTCCAAGATTTCCATGTGCCACTTCAGGAACTGAAACAAATGTAAACTACAGTATACACTGGAGCCTCAGATCTTATAACATATTGCAATACTGCATCTACATCAGACTCAGATTTTCAAAGTACTGAATATCCCAGAGGAAGGCAAAAGGAGACATCTACCCTAGAAACCACAAGTCAGGGGAAAATGCTACAAACCAGCAACTGAGGAGAACATTGTGTACCAATAGACTATTTAAAGGGCTGCCCCATTTAGAAACCTCAGAATGTAACCATTGGATAAGTTTTAATATATTCATGTGCATTTACTGGCCACAATCTCTACCTTAATTAAGTTGTTGTTCTTTCAAACAAGAATAGGTGCAATAACTTCACAACCCTCCTTCCATTTTTTATTGGTCGTTTGCAAATGAAATTACTGTTCTGTGTAAATGTTATCAGGAGAAAATAGAAACACAATGTATTTTTATATTTTACCCATGGTGATAATCGTTACGGAATTATTAAACTTTAGTTTGATGTTTGCTTGCAAAACATTGCATTGAAGCTTTGGTTTTATTCATTTTTGCCAACAATGCTCACATCTAAAGCTCAGCAGTCAGTGTCTGTGAACAGGTGGTAGTGAGTCACCTTAAACCATTGCCACCCATTTAAGATAGGAACAACTACAGTGCTGTTGGGGAGGGAGTTCCAGGATTCTGACTCTGACAGTGAAAAGGCACTGATCTGTCTTAAATCAAGATGATGAAAGAGAACAGCTGCCCTTATCCTTCTGTGTTAAGAGGTTGCAGATTTATGTTGCTGCAGTGCATTTTATAGATGCTACATACTGTTGCTATATTGCAACTACATTGGAAGGGATGAATGTTTAAGGTGGTGATTAAAATGTCATTCATGTGGTTTGTTTCACTTTGATGGTGTTGATCTTAAGAGTAAAAAGCAAAACACTGTGGATACTGGAATCTGAAAAAATAAACAAAATGCTGGAAAAATCTCAGCAGGTCTGACAGCATCTGTGGGGAGAGAATAGAGGTCTGACGAAGGGTCATCTAGATTTGTAATGTTGGCTCTATTGTCTCCCCACAGATGTTGTCAGACCTGCTTTGATCTTAGCGTGCTGCTGGAGCTGAACTCATCCAGGCATATGGCAAGTATTCCATCATGCTCCTAGCTTGTGCCTTGTAGGTAACGGACAGGCTTTGGGGGTCAGGAGGTGGATTGCCAGATGCATAATTCATAAATAAGAACATAAGAAATAGGAGCAGGAGTAGGCCATCTAGCCCTTCGAGCCTGCCCCGCCATTCAATAAGATCATGGCTGATCTGTCGTGGCTCAGTTCCACTTTCCCGCCCTCTCCCCATAACCCTTAATCCCCTCTCTTATCAAAAACCCATCAACCCGCATCTTAAAAATATTTAGCGAGGCAGCCTCCACCACTTCAACGGGCAGAGAATTCCAGAGATTCACCACCCTTTGAGTGAAGAAGTTCCTCCTCAACTCCGTTCTAAACCGCCCCCCCCCCTTTATCTTGAGGCTGTGCCCCCTAGTCCTACTGTCTTTTTTGAGTGGGAAGAGTCTCTCCACCTCTATCCTATCCATCCCATTCATCATCTTATACGTCTCAATGAGATCTCCCCTCATTCTTCTAAACTCTAACGAGTACAAGCCTAGTTTATTGAGCCTCTCCTCATAGCTCAACCCCCTCAACTCTGGTATCAGCCTAGTAAACCTCCTCTGCACTCCCTCCAAGGCCAAAATATCTTTGCGCAGGTGCGGTGCCCAAAACTGCACACAGTACTCCAGCTGTGGCCTCACCAATGCCCTATACGGCTGCAGCAAGACCTCCCTACTTTTATATTCAATCCCCCTCGCTATGAAGGCCAGCATCCCATTTGCCTTCCTGACCACCTGCTGCACCTGCAAGCTGGGTTTTTGCGACTCATGCACAAGGACCCCGAGGTCCCTCTGCACCGTCGCCTGCTGCAGTTTTTCTCCACGTAAGTAATAGTCCTTCCTACCATTATTCCTACCAAAGTGGACCACCTCGCACTTGCCAACATTAAATTCCATTTGCCATTTCCTGGCCCATTCGCCCAGCCTATCTAGATCCTTCTGTAGACTCTCCACACCCTCCGCACAATTTGCTGTTCCCCCAATCTTGGTGTCATCAGCAAATTTCGACACCATACACTCGGTTCCCTCCTCCAGATCATCTACATAAATGGTAAATAGCTGAGGCCCCAGCACCGACCCCTGGGGCACTCCACTAGTCACCATCCGCCAATCCGAATAGCACCCGTTGACCCCCACCTCTCTGCCTCCTATTTGACAACCAATCCTCTGTCCACGCTAACACCCTACCCCCAACTCCATGTCCCTCGACCTTCTGCAATAACCTCTTGAGGTACTTTGTCAAACGCCTTCTGAAAATCCAGAAAGACCACATCCACCAGCTCTCCTCTATCCACCGCCCTAGGCACATCCTCATAGAACTCCAGTAAATTTGTCAGACACGACTTCCCTTTAATGAAACCGTGCTGCGTCTGCTCTATCAAGCAGTTCCCTTCAAGATGCCTCGCAATTTCCTCCTTAATGACAGATTCTAACATTTTACCTACCACAGACGTTAAACTTACCAGCCTATAATTCCCCGCCTTTTGCCTGGCACCCTTCTTAAACAACGGCGTAACATTAGCCGTCTTCCAATCCTCTGGCACTTCCCCGGAATCCAGCGACGTCTGGAAAATAACCACCAAGGCATCCACTATCACCTCCGCCATTTCTTTCAGAACCCTCGGATGCATTCCATCCGGTCCTGGGGACTTGTCCACAATCAGCCCCTCCAGTCTGTCGAGTCTGTCTCCCAACCTCTAATTTGCTCTTGTAACTACACTATTTATATGGATTGTTCTTGTTGTTTCTAAATCATGGTAACCCCTAAGATGTTGAGTGTTGGGGGATTCATTGATAACAACATCGAATGCCAACGGGAGATGTTAAGATTTTCTCTTGCTATAATCCCAGTTGACTCGACAAAAAAAAAGGTCCCAGAATAGAACCCTGGCTCAAAAGAACAGAGTGGACTGACGATTAGTCTTTAACAACAGATTTAAAAAGTATGTTAAACATGGAAAGCTCTTACAATTGTCCTGCACTCCCACTGATCTTCTCAAGCGTACGCAGATTTTAAAGATAACAGGTTACAAAAAGTATCTTACACTGTAAATATTCTCAGTAAATATACAGTCCCTACAAACAAATTGGCCAACTGTGGTCAGATACACCTGACTCTGAAACCAATTTGGAAATGTCAATACAATTGAACTTCTGTGCATTTGTCCCCAAATCCCCACAGATGATTATTACACTAAATCAACTGGCCTCTGGCTTTCACACATGCTTCCCAAACACCACTCTCGAAAAGACAATAGAATCTTCTTTCAAGCAATGCTTTCTTTCTCTCAGCTGTTTTCAGTAAGGATCCATTTCCAGTATTTCCCTGCCTTGAATTACATAAGAACATAAGAAATAGGAGCAGGAGTAGGCCATCTAGCCCTTCGAGCCTGCCCCGCCATTCAATAAGATCATGGCTGATCTGTTGTGGCTCAGTTCCACTTTCCCGCCCTCTCCCCATAACCCTTAATCCCCTCTCTTATCAAGAACCCATCAACCCGCTTCTTAAAAATATTTAGCGAGGCAGCCTCCACCACTTCAACGGGCAGAGAATTCCAGAGATTCACCACCCTTTGAGTGAAGAAGTTCCTCCTCAACTCCGTTCTAAACCGCCTCCCCTTTATCTTGAGGCTGTGCCCCCTAGTCCTACTGTCTTTTTTGAGCGGGAAGAGTCTCTCCACCTCTATCCTATCCATCCCATTCATCATCTTATACGTCTCAATGAGATCTCCCCTCATTCTTCTAAACTCTAACGAGTACAAGCCTAGTTTATTCAGCCTCTCCTCATAGCTCAATCCCCCCAACTCCGGTACCAGCCTAGTAAACCTCCTCTGCACTCCCTCCAGGGCCAAAATATCCTTGCGCAGGTGCGGCGCCCAAAACTGCACACAGTACTCCAGCTGTCATGTGGATGCAAGCTTCCACATAACCTTTCAAATACTCAGGCATGCCTCGAAAACTATTGCTTCACAGGCTGTACTAATGTTACCAATCATAAAATTGCTACATATTTCTGGCTTCTCGCTCACCAACTTCATTAGGTTTGCATTTTTCAGTCCTCTCTTTAATTTCAATCAACAGTACCTTGTCCAAATTCCAGTTTCTTTTGTCCCTTTGACTTCAGTCTTCCTGGGACTTCTCTTTTCATTCCCCAAAAAGAAGTTTCTTAGTTTCTGGAGCTTGCTATTTTCTCCATTATTTTATTGTTCTGCTTCTGGCAGAGCTGTGAATGCCAGCATCTCCACATCAGATCTGTGAAAGCCATTTCTTCTCTAGCTGCTAAGGTCTATCCTGGGTCCAGTTAAAACTGAACTCAAAGCAGTCAAAATTAAAGATGGCTCCAGATGCTGAGCAACAACTCAGACTTCCTTCACACTTATTTTTCACATTGTAAACTCTCCAAGCACAATACAGAGACACCAGAACCACTGCTCCCATATATGTATATATAAACGTCTTTAACATAAATCTAATTAAAGTTTTAACCCTTCCTTACACAGAAACATGAAATTAAACTCACTTAAATCAATACCTTATTTCTAATTTCCAACAATACAAACATAGATCACTTAAAACTAACTCTGCTTCCTGACATTATTTCGCCATTTTTTAGCCCAGGTATCAATGTTATTCAGAGGTTGTTGCATGTGAGCGTAGGCTAGTTTATTGTCTGGGGAGTTGCAAATGGTAGTGAACATCAGCAGACATTCCCAAATCTTGTCCAATAGAGGAATAGTAAATTGGAAATGATTGGGTCTAGGACAAATCCCCAAGGAACTTCTCCAGCAACATAGATAATTGGCCTCCAACGACTCCAACCAGTGGCAAATTCCCTGATTCCCAGCAACTTCAACTTTGCAGAGTATCATACTACTTGTTGTGCAAATGCATCACACAGGTTTCTTGTTCATATATTTAACATTGTAGGTATATACATCACTGACAGGACTACCAGTATTTCCATCCATTGTTGGCTACCTAGCCAGTTCAAAGGGTGATTAAGAGTCAACCATGTTGGTGAGCATCAAATACTGCCCAGAAGAGGAAAGGGTGGTAGGTTTTCTTGCCTAAATGTTAGCAGTGAGCCAATCTAGATTTTGCAATAATCCAACAACCTCTCAGCCACTTTTACTGATACCAGTTCATTTCCAAATTTCATTCAAATTCTCAAACTGGGACCTGAACACTCATACTGGATTATCAATACAGACCTCTGGATTAGTTAAAAGCCAATTACTGTGGATGCTGAAATCGGAAACAAAAACAGAAAATGCTCGAAAATCTCAGTTGTTCTGACAGCATCCGAGGAGAGAGAATAGAGCTAACGTTTAACTCTGTTAAAGGGTCATCCAAACTCAAAACATCAGCTCTAGAAGTTATCAGATCTGCAGAGACTTTTCAGCATTTTCTGTTTTTGGTCTGGAATAGCTGTTCAGTTAAGAAACAGCCACCTTGCATTTTGCAACACTTCCCATTCTGCAGGTACCCCAAAATGTTTTACAGTACAAGATGTTTCTGAAATTTCGTGTCGGAAATACAGAAGCCAATTTTCCACACAGTGGATTCTAAAACAAAAGCTACTTTAGTCACATTTCATGAAGAAAAAGTAAACATTATCCAGGAAACCAGGACCCTTACTCTTATTCAAGTAAACCTGGGAATCTTTTGTCAGAAACCTCCAATCTCATCTGCAGCTGGCATCCTCCAGTAACATGCGGTGAATGAAGTTTTGGCTAAGTGTTCTCACTGGCAGCAGGGCAAGAATGAACAAGACTGGTGAATCCTGCCCTTTATGTCCACCCAAGTGGGCAGACAGCACCTTTGGCAGGACAGCACTTTCTCAACACTACACAGAGTTGACGACACAGATTCCATGCTCATTCCTCTGGAGTAAAACCTGTACCTACAACTTCCTGATTTAAAGGAGAGAGTGCCACCAACTGAGCTACAGTCAAAATGTGTACATAGAATGAGGTATTTGGCCCTGTATTCTGCCACTGCATCTATAGATGAGAGCACTTGGAAGGAGAAAGGAAACCAAACAGAAGACACTGTCTACAAAAGAGAACACAAGATGTTTTGATCGCTCAATCCATCATGTGGAAGCAGTGCAGTGAAAAGCAAATTACTTGTTCAGTTTGGGATGATAGGGCAAGGGATCAAAGCCTCAATCCAAATGCTGTCTCACTCCTTCAACTTTCTCAATCAAGTCAGAATGTTATTCTTTCAAGTACTGATTAACATTATTGGAGGTGCTGTCTTTTGGATGAAACTTCAGAATCAGAGCCTGGCAGCTTGTTTTAGTAAATGCAACAGATCTCGATTTGATATATTCTTGCCACATGTATTGGGATAGAGTGAAAAGTATTGTTTCTTGCACGCAATACAGACAAAAATACCATTCATTGAGAAGGAAAGGAGACAGTGCAGGAAATAGTGTTACAGTCATAGCTAGGGTGTAGAGAAAGGTCAGTTTAATATGATACATTCATTCAAAAGTCTGATGGCAGCAGGGAAGAACCAGTTCTTTAGTTGGTACGTGACCTCAGAATTTTGTATCTTTTTCTGATGGAAGAAAGCGGAAGACAATATGTCTGGGTTGTGTGGGGTTCTTGATCATGCTGGCTGCTTTTCCAAGGTCACGGGTAGTGTAGACCGAGTCAGTGGACGGGAGGCTGGTTTACATGATGGACTAGGCTACATTCACAATCCTTTGTAGTTTCTTGTGGTCTTGGTCAGAGCAGGAATAGACCTCACTGCATGAGCTGAAAAACAGCATGTGATTCTCCAAGTCCTACCTTAAGTCACCCCCCCCAAAAAAATTAAATTCTGGTAATTGGCTAGTTTTCTACTATTTACAAAACACAGCCGGATAACAGAGAGAACCAGAAAAGAGATGAGGGGAATGTTGTTAACAGCAAGTTTTTGACCTGGAATTCTGGAGAAGGAAAAAAATGCTGAGCAACTGGGGAATGAAGATTAATTAGATATCTCTTACAAAGAAGCACATTGGGCCAAATGATCATGTGATACAGAATTCTATCAAAAGAACAAAACTATGCCCAAGTTGCACTTTTGCCTGAATCAGAAAGTTGGAATTGCAGAGATAGAGCATAAAAAAAGAGGCTGATGTTTCTGTGCATTCCTGAGGGAATGCTGTAGTGTCAGAGATGCCACCTTGTGAAAGTATCATTAAACCAAGGCCCCGTCTACCCCCTCAGCTGAATGTAAAATATACGACCAAACAATTGCAGCAAAGAGTAGGGAAGTAACTCCAGCCTGACCAATATTTATTCTTCAACCAAAGTTTCAAAAGAAATTACCTGGTCATTATTACATGGCTGTTTGTGGGATCTTGCTCTGCACAAACTAGCTATTGCATTTCTTACATTACAACAATGATCATACTTGAAAAGCACTTTATTAAATGTCACCCACTTGGAGATAGCCTGAGCTTGTGAAAGAGACTTTACTAATACAAGTGTTTTATGAAAGCTAATGCATGCAAACTGCCTGTGTTTGCCTACCAAACATTGACCACACTTAAAAGCTGTGATTCACTGGTCATGAAATGGGACCTTGGGAGGAGAGGGTGAAGGTACCATAAAAATGGAAATGTGATTTTTTTTAAGCTCATCTCCAAATTGCCATGCTCTGCAGTGATCAGCAACCCACCAGTAATTCACTAGTGGTTGTTTACCACTTGTGACTCGGAGTAATACTGGTTAGAAAGCTATCAGATAACGCAGCCAAACTGGATCACACCCTCCCCCTTCTTTAGCACGCAACATAGCATCAAATGCAACAGCAAAGGCAAATACCACCTTCCAAACATGAACCAATTGAACCAGAAATCTAAGGGAATACAAACTAATTTATAGTTGAAAAGTTGACAAAAACTTTGAAGGACAGAAAACTAGGCAACTCTTCATTAAAAATAATTTAAATTAAGCAATATCCAAAATTTGGGTATTAGCTCTGCAAAAAGTAAAGATTGTGGGCAAGATTGCAGGCATGTGCAGGGAGTGATACATCTTTCATACTTCTCCAAATAAAAATGTCACATGTCTATCTGCATAATTCATTCAACTTTTCACTAGGCACAAACCATTTCATAAGCAGCTACACAGACCACAAGAGAACATTCCCACACATCTACTAACTGAAGCTGGACCAGAACAAAGGCGTGGTACACGTCACAACAGTAAAGTAAACATATTTGCTGGTACAATAAACACAAAGCAGTTTAATCAAGCAAGTAAAACTAGCTTGCAGTGGTTTCCAAGCCATTGGCAATTCTGCAGTTTCAATGCGTTTAAATACATGTATGAAAATTTCCTTCTTCCTTGGAGGTATATTTAAAATGATGCAACTAAAAAGATCGTTTACGTTCCTATTGAACGAGAAGCAAATTTTCCTGTCTTTTGCTCTTCAAGAATGCTTCCGCAACCTAAACCTTCAAATACTGAACTGAAAAGCAGGGCAGGGAGAATGGAAATAAGATAACGTAACCATCCAGACAGGGCAGTAGCTGCCAGCAGAAATTTGGATCACAATCAGCATTGAAACAAAATCCGAAAAATATTATATATTTTTCATGCCGATATCAAAAATATTAAAGTGTCCTAATCTACGCCACTTCATTCATGTCAAAACGTCTCAAGAACGCCTCTGTCGTTCAAGTGCAGCGATTATACAGGCAACCCCAGGAGTCATACAATAACCCAGAAACAGAGATAAACGGCCATTCAATTCGTTTGAACTGAATGTCTTTCGCTTGCGTACACGCGATTTAGGAAACGATATATACAGATAGTCTAAAAACAAACCATCTATAACTCCACAAGATTACTTGTGAACGCAAACGTCTTAATGCGTAGAGGTATCACTGATTTCAGTAAGCTGACTCGTTTCAGTACGCTCCTCTCACTAAAACGCAAATGACATTTGAGCCGACTGCAGTTAAAGTTCAGGGAAGGAGGCTTCTCACAACCCTGGCTATGCAGTGAAGAGAGAGTTGGTCTGGGTTTCCTTCACAACACTGCGCGCTGCCCTAATAACCATACAGCCCCATTTAATACTCGGGAGAGGGAGGAGTGTAAATTCCCAAAACTTCCGAACAACATCGCCAAGAGCAGGTCAGGAAAGGGAAGGGAAGGGAACGGAACGGAACCCGGGACTTCGCCAATGCACCTTCACAAACAAAAATAAATACATGTACAGTCCTGGTTGATTTGTTCAGGAGGGGGACGGCAGCCTTTTGCGCACCGTACCCTGATGTGAGGTTTCTGTTTAAACATCAACATTTCCAGGTGGTCTTTCAAAGCCAAATAAAAACAAAATGGGTCACCTGTGAAGTGATCACAAAACAGTGAAGCGTTTGAACCCGTGCAGCGTTTGGATTTCGGGATAGAAGAGAGCAGAGGAAGGGCTCACCTTGGGCTTGTAGAGCCACTTTCGGAACCTGTGCATGTTGCCGGCTGCAGCCGCTCGGGGCTCCGGGGTGGGGGGGGGAAACCCCACCGTCAACAACCGCCGATCCCCCCCGCCCGGCTGCCCCACTGTCACCAGCACCCTTCCTTCCTCCGGGATGGCAGGCCCCAGCTGCTATGGCCAGCCCCTTTCAGGCTGACATTAAAGCGGTTGGCAGCGCCGGTACTGCTTCTCTCTCCTTCCCCCTCAGCACAGGCGGCCGCAGCGGCACTAACGCCAACATCAGCTCGGCGCTGACATGACAACACCATCCCAGCCGCCACTGCGCGCCGGAACTGACGTCAGCGCAACCAGCCCCCGCCCTGATCGACAGCAATGTCCACCAATCAGAGCACCCGGCCCGCCGAGGCGGCCAATCAGGCATTTACAAACAATAAATAGACCAAGATCGTTCCAGAGGCTATTTCATTCGAATCCAGACAGACGAACGTAGTTTTTAATGTTTTGAACTTTGTAAGCGTTGGCTTAACAAATTCCACCGCAGGTCTGATCAGTCATTTCTTTTGTGTGTCTTGCCCGACGCCGTTGCCTAGAGACCGCCAAACAGCACGTCGGCGCAGGCGCGCTGTTCTGCGCGATGGCTGATGGGTATTGTAGGTCTGCGGTCGTTGCTTTGAAGGGAAACGCGGGTCGAGCGAACTACAACTCCCAGAGGGCCCAGGGTGACGGGTGAGCGTCCCCTCCGGCGCTGAAGGCAGATCCTCCTGCCCACCTGTGAAGTGAGTGGGTAGTTTTTATTTTCTCGTCGTGAATTTTAAAAATCGTGGGATTCGATCATCAATTACCGTTGGAAGTTAATTTGGAGCCTCTAGTTTGAAATGTCACATATTTAAATCAGTGAGTATTGACAGGGCCCGGTTAAGGTGGCGCTGGTTGTTCAGGCTGAATGTTGGGGGTGAGCTATTGAAGTGGGAGGTGGGTTGTTGAGGGTGAGTGTCGGGAGGTTTAGACGGGCCAGAGGTTCGGTTCATGGGTGATTGAGCTGAGTGGTGGGAGTCAGGTGTTAGCAAGAGTACTTGGGGTCTTCTCTCATTCGGCTTTAGGGGCAGAGCTGTTTTCTTAATTTTACTGTCCCGTTCCTTATCAAGTCCAAAGCAAGTGAAACCTCAAGGATGTTGCCTTCACACTTGGGGCAAGATACTTAATGGGGCTCTGATTTGATCAGGGATTTCGCAGTCACAGCTAGGTGAGTGTCTGGGGTGTACGGCGGCCACGTCCAGTTTAGATCACATTGAGAGTTGTCCACATTCTGTAGGGAAGACCTGAAGCCTGGTTATGCTCATGTTGTGTTGGCGACAGGGCAGGATTTTCCAGTCTTGCCGAAGATAAACCTGCGGTAGGTTGCCTTGCGGCGTGACTGGCGAGAAACCCAAACAGCCATTAACCTCGGCGGGACTGGAAGATCCCACCAATGACGAGCCAACTCCGCCGCTGTAAAGCAGCTGGAAAACCCCGGCCAGCGCGTTTCTTTGGCAGGATGTTTTCTGCCCAAGCTTTCTTCTAGATTCTTCAGTGTAATGGAGTTTGAAATGTTCCATTCGTCTCCAGAAGGGGATTCGGAGAGCCAGGTGCAGAATTTGGGAGATGGGGCACTATGAAGGAAAAGTCCAAGTTCCTAATGATACCAGTCATTTCTCTGTGTGTTTGCTGCGTCCTTTTGAACGGAGGAAGAGGTGAAATTTAAGAGGACCGATAACCACTGAAGTGGAACTGGAGTCAGCCTCAGAGTCCCGTGGATTATCTTCATTACTGAGAGAAGCTGTCAGTATGTTTGGACTGATCACTCGAGGCTCACGTGGACAAAAAATAGTTGAGACTGATGATGAATATTTGGGATCATGGGATGTGGTTAGATGTTTGTAGTTAGGATTATTGAGAGTTAGGGCTGGGAATTAATAAGGGTTTGGGTATCAGTTGCAAAAAAGTGTGTATACACATAGTTATATAGCACCTTTTAACATAATAGAACATACTAAAGAGCGTTTTGGGTGAGGAGATGTTCAAACTTAAATGTTCAAAATTAATGGATTAGTAAACGTCAGTATTTCTCACTAGAATCAGGAGTTAGGGCGTTGGTTGTAAAACTCCAGTAGCTAGTTGGAAAAGTATTTTCTTCTTCCGGAGGAGCTATATTCCATCATCCCAAATCAACACTCATTTCCCTCTTTACATTCTTCTTAATAAAGAGAATGGATCAAATTAAATGACTGCAGAAGGAGATAATCCCCTATATGGATAAGCAAACACAACACCTAAGAAACTTACTGCACTCTAAATAAAATAAATCACAAAATGATGCATCCCCATGCTGCCGCACCTGCGCAAGGATATTTTGGCCCTGGAGGGAGTGCAGAGGAGGTTTACGAGGCTGATACCGGAGTTGAGGGGATTGAGCTATGAGGAGAGGCTGAATAAACTAGGCTTGTACTCGTTAGAGTTTAGAAGAATGAGGGGAGATCTCATTGAGACGTATAAGATGATGAATGGGATGGATAGGATAGAGGTGGAGAGACTCTTCCCGCTCAAAAAAGACAGTAGGACTAGGGGGCACAGACTCAAGATAAAGGGGAGGCGGTTTAGAACGGAGTTGAGGAGGAACTTCTTCACTCAAAGGGTGGTGAATCTCTGGAATTCTCTGCCCGTTGAAGTGGTGGAGGCTGCCTCGCTAAATATTTTTAAGAAGCGGGTTGATGGGTTTTTGATAAGAGAGGGGATTAAGGGTTATGGGGAGAGGGCGGGAAAGTGGAACTGAGCCACGACAGATCAGCCATGATCTTATTGAATGGCGGGGCAGGCTCGAAGGGCTAGATGGCCTACTCCTGCTCCTATTTCTTATGTTCTTATGCTCCCATTCCAGGGAACTTTTTCCCCAATAATGAAACAAAATCAAATTAACTTGGGGATAACCCAAAAGGGACAGCTCCCTAAAAGTAGAGGAATTGCCCAAAACAAAAAAACAAAGCATTAAGGAGACTTAAAACGTCAAATTAAAACGTGATTAAAGGGGTGAATAATACACCCCAGACCCTGCGGTGCCCAGCAGACACAGAAGGACTCCCATTCCAGGGACACCCAGCCATTAACATAGCTATGGAATGCATATATGCCTTGTTTGATTCCCCTTCATATGAAACCAATAATGTGTTTGACCAATTAACCTCTAATTACTCACTTAATCACTTATTAATTGTTAACTGTTCCCTCGCCTAACATTGGGGACACAGTTGACACCTCCTATAAACACTGGGCATCGCAGGGACTGGGGTGTATTATTGACCCCTTAAATCACATTTTAATCTTATGTTTTAAGTTTCTTTTCCACTTTGTCTTTTGTTTTGGGTGGTTTCCTTCCTTTTAGGGAGCTGCCCCTTTTTGAGTTGCTCCTAAGTTAATTTGATTTTGTTTGGTTGGTACACTAAAAGGGGTCACTAGCCTAATATTGATTTACAGTTGGTATCAGGATGTGATGGTTAGATTTCATTAGAATTTGAGTTAGAAGTTAAGTTTTGGATTAGGATGTTCAGGTTTGGACTTTGGGTTAGGAGTTGGTGGTTAATATGAATGATGAGAAACTGTTATCAGCCCACGGTCGGCAACAGAAAGGGGTACCTGTATTCTACATTTGCAGAGGTAGGGATTAATCAGGAACAATCAGCATGGTTTTGTTAAGGGGAGGTCACGTCTGACCAACTTAGAGTCATGGAGGTTTACAGCATGGAAACTTTGCCCAACTTGTCAATGTCACCCCTTTTTTTAACCGTTAAGCTAGTCCCAGTTGCCCACATTTGGCCCAAATCCCTCTATAGCATCTTAGCCATGTAACTGTCTAAACAATTTTTAAAAGACAGAATTGTACCTGCCTCTACTACTACTTCTGGCAGCTTGTACCAGACACTAACCACCCTCTGGGTGAAAAAATTGCCCCTCTGAACACTTTTGTGTCTCTCCCCTCTCACCTTAAACCTATGCCCTATAGTCTTAGACTCCCCTACCTTTGGGAAAAGATTTTGACTATCTGCCTGACCTATGCCCCTCGTTATTTTATAGACCTCTATAAGATCACCCCCAAGCCTCCTACATTCCAGAGACAAATGTCCCAGTCTATCCAGTCTCTCTTTATAACTCAAACCATCAAGCCTCAGCAGCATCCTAGTAAATCTTTTCTGCACTCTTTCTAGTTTAATAATATCCTTTCTATAATAGGATGACCAGAACTGTACACAGTATTCCAAGTGTGGCTTTACCAATGTCTTGTACAACTTCAACAAGACATCCCAACTCCTGTGTTCAATGTTCTGACCAATGAAGTCAAGCATGCCAAATGCCTCCTTCACCACTCTGTCCACCTGTGACTCCACTTTCAAGGAGCTATGAACCTATACTCCTAGATCTCTTTGTTCTATAACTCTCCCCAATGCCCTATCATTAACTGAGCCTTGGTTCGATCGACCAAAATGCATCATCTCACATTTATCTAAATTAAACTCTATCTGCCATTTGTCAGCTCACTGGCCCAATTGATCAAGATCCTGTTGCAATCCTAGATAATCTTCTTCACTGTCCACTCTGCCACCAATCTTGGTGCAAACTTACTAACCATGCTTACTATATTCTCATCCAAATCATTAATATAAATAACAAATAACAGTGGATCCAGCACCGATCCCTGAAGCACACTCCTGGTCACAGGCTTCTAGTTTGAAAAACAACCCTTAATAACCACCCTCTGTCCTCTGTCATCAAGCCCATTTTGTATCCATTTGGCTACCTCACCCTGGATCCTGTGAGATTTGACCTTAGCAACAACCCATCATGTGGTACCTTGTCAAAGGCCTTGCTAAGTCCATGTAGACAACATCAACTGCACTGCCCTTATCTACTTTCTTGGTTACTCCTTCAAAAAACTCAATCAAATTTGTAAGACATGATTTTCCACTCACAAAGCCATGTTGACTGTCCCTAATCACTCCTTGCCTCTCTAAATGCCTGTAGATCCTGTCTCTCAAAATACCTTTGAACAACTTGCCCAGTACAGATGTGAGGCTCACCAGCCTGTCGTTCCCAGGCTTTTCCCTGCAGCCCTTCTTAAACAAAGACACAACATTTTCCTCCCTTCAATCTTCAGGCACCTCATCTGTGACTATCAATGATGATTCAAATATGTCTGCTAGGGGATGTGCAGTTTCCTTCCTAGGCTCCCACAGTGTCCTGGGATACATTTCATCAGGTCCCGGGGATTTATCTACCTTGATGCATTTTAAGACTTCCAGCACCTCTTTCTCTATAACAGGTACACTCTTCAAGACATCACTATTTATTTCCTGAAGTTCCCCAAAATCCATACTTTTCTCAATAGTGAATACTGATGAGAAATGTTAATTTAGGATCTCGCCCTTCTCTTGTGGATCTGCACATAGATGACTCCCTAGTTACTCTTTTGCCCTTTATGTATTTGTGGAAACTCTTTAGATTCTCCTTTGCTTATCTGCCAAAACAAACTTGTGTCCCCTTTTTGCTCTTCTGATTTCTCTCTTAACTCTACTTCTACACCTCTATACTCTTTTTTTCTTCTTGACCAGGGCCTGGAGGTTTAAGCAGGGGGATGTGAAATTTTTTCACCGTAAGGATGGTGGGAGTCTGGAACTTACTGCCTGAAAGGATGGTGGAGGCAGAGATCCTCATAACATTTAAGAAGTATTTAGATGTGCACTTGCGATGCCAAGACATACAAGGCTACAGTCAAGTGCTGGAAAGTGGGATTATAATAGTTGGATGGTTTGTCTTTGGTTCAGACGCAATGGGCCAAAGGGCCTTTTTCCATGCTGTAGACTTCTCTGACATTTAAGTACATCTTCATTTCATAAAATCTGAAACCAGGCATTTTCCTTTCTTAACCAATGCTCATTTTAATTTTTCTAACAGCTAAAACTGGAACACTAAATATGTCTTGGGATGCTGTAATTAGAAGTTGCTGCAAAACCTACTTTCAGTCCAATTCCAATGTGGTTGTTTTGGGTGGCACGGTGGTTAGCACTGCTGTCACTCAGCACCAGGGACTCTGGCTCAATTCTCACCTTGGGTGACTTGTCTGTGCAGAGTTTGTATGTCCTCCCCATGTCTGCATGGGTTTCCTGCAGGTGCTCCGGTCTTCTCCCATAGTCTGAAATGTGCGGGTTAGGTGGACTGGTCAGGCTAAATTGTCACTTAGTGTCAGAGGGATCCGCAAGGTAAATATGTGCGGTTATGGGGATAGAGCCTGGGTTGGATTGTTGTCACTGCAAGCTTGATGGCTCAATGGTCTCCTTCTGCACTGTCAGGACTCTGAGTACTATTGGGCTTGCAGCAACTTTTTAAATGTATTCTTAATGTGTTTAAATGGAAGCGTACACCTGATGAGAGGTCTTGTGGCACAGTCGGAAGCATCCCTGCCTCAGAGGCAGAAGTTCTGAGCTCAAGTCCATCCCAGGACTTGATGACCTTGGAAGATGTGTTCATAACATGATCAAACAGTTTGAGTATGTCAATCTGCAAATCTTTCCAAACATACCTGGTGGTAAGAGTGGGAGAGACTCCTGGTCAGTCAGGCTTGATGTGAAGTGGCACCCTTCAAAACAAAGCCCTTAGTGGCACACCTGGGCAGTGAATTACTAGCTATGGAAACAGACAAAAATATGCCTTAATGCACCACTAGGTGCAGGACTATATCTGATGGTATTTATAAAACCTGTTTGTTGCATATGGTAGGTCTTTTCTGACACCAACCAAATGAACAAACTCAAATTAACTTGGGGACAAATTAAAAGGGGCAGCACCCTAAAAGGAAGGGGACAGCCCGAACAAAAAAACAAAGTCGAAAGGAAACTTAAAACATTAAATCAAAATGTGATTCGTTGAATATGGTAATATGTACCAAGTGCAGTTCAATTCTAATAAGTAATCTTCTTGGATGTCACCCAACCCATAATTAACCAATATTTTACTTGCTGTGTTCTGAAGTTTAAACTGGGTAACTGATCTATTAAGGGTAATGTATATAATTAGAATCTCAATTAACTTCAATTAAAATAAGCAATTGACAAATCTTTGTAACACAGCTTACTTAACCATTCTGCAGTTCAATTTTAAACAAGATAAAACAGATTGTAATTAAAGGGTAAGATAAACATTTAATATAGTTATCCATAAGCATCTGGTTATCTAAAATGTACACTTTTAGATATCAAGCAGCACTTTGGAAAGGACTTCTCTTACATTTGACGATAGGTATATACTGAGATACAAATGAAAACTGGGTGCTATTTTATGCTTGCTTCCAAGTTTTACAGTCAGATGCTTTTAAATGATGTTTTATAGTGGGTGTTTCACATGAGCTCTTTTCCCACCTGATCAACATATCTTTCCTAGCTTCCCTAGAAATGTACCTATGCTAAAAGCCTCAACGTTTGGGAGGGTGTTCCAGTGCTCCACCACTCGGAGGTTTCTCCCGAATCATCTTTGAATTCATTATTGACTGTTGACATTAATGGCTCCTCGTTTTGGACATGGCCACAACTGGAAAAAGCTTCTCTGTCTACTCTAGCTAACTCTTGTAAGAGTACAGGAGCAAGAATATGGCATTCAGCTTGCCATGTCTGCTCCACATCTTGGCTGATCGTCTCTGATCCGCCTCTAAACCAGTTTTTCTCACTATCCCCATGTCCCTTGATTTCATTATTTCATGATTTCATGCTATGAAAGACCCCTAAATAGTCTGAAGGGAACCCTAGCTTATTCTCTCTTCCATAGTCTGTTCTGGCATAATCCCTGCAAATCTTTCTTGCATTTCTCCAGAATACCTACATCTTCCTTCTAATTTGGAAACCAGAAGTGTGCACAATGCAAGTGTGGTCTAACCAAGGGGCCATATAAATTTAATATTACTTTAAAATAATTACATGGAACATAAGGATCTGCTAGCACATATAGGGTTAATGTTGACTGGGCACAGTATCGAGCGCACAACCTACATCCAGAGTCAGTCTAGTGTTGAACAGAACATGTGTACCTGCATGGAGTTAGCTCCTAGCTTGTACGCTTTACTGTATACTTGTAAAAAGCTCTAAGAATCAATAAAAACTTACAGTTAATTTACATATTGCATAAGATGCTGGAGAGGCCACACCTGGAGTACTGTGTACAGTTTTGCTCTCCTTACTTGAGAAAGGATATACTGGCACTGGAGGGGGTGCAGAGGAGATTCACTAGGTTGATTCTGGAGTTGAGAGGGTTGGCTTGTGAGGAGAGACTGAGTAGGCTGGGATTATACTCATTCAAATTTAGAAGAAAAAGGGGGGATCTTATAGAAACATATAAAATTATGAAGGGAATAAATAAGATAGAAGAAGGGAAGTCGTTTCCAATGACAGGTGAAACCAGAACTAGGGGGCATAGTCTCAAAATACGGGGACCACATTTAGGACTGAGTTGAGGAGGAACTTCACACAAAGGGTTGTAAATCTGTGGAATTCCCTGCCCAGTGAAGCAGTTGAGGCTATCTCATTGAATGTTTTAAAGACAAAGATAAATAGATTTTTGAACAGTAAAGGAATTAAGGGTTATGGTGAGCAGGTGGGTCAGTGGAGCTGAGTCCATGAAAAGACCTGCCATGATCTTATTGAATGACGAAGCAGGCTCGAGGGGCTAGATGGCCTACTCCTGCATCTAGTTCTTATGTTCTTATTTAACTATGAAGACCTCTTCAGACCTACCAAACTATAACCAACTATAACCCTACAACATGATGGAAGATTGTGGGAAAAACGTTCGCAGAAAAAGCAAAAAAGACCAAAATGGAAGACCGAGGAAAAATTCAGCATAGCTGTCTGACCAAATAGAAGCTCCAGAAACAGGGTGCAAAGGAAAAATTACTGGGAAGAAGCTCTAAAGAAAGACTTGGAAGCTGGAAATTTAAAACTCCTTAATGCAGCAGAAGACTTCTTTGAATATTCTTCAGAGCCAGCAGACCTACCAAGGGTAAGCTAAATCCTTTCAAACTCCAGATTACAGCAGGTGCTGAGAAATCTTTTAAAAATTCCAAGTCAGAAATACAATTTGGAAAAAAACTAGTCACTAAACCCTAACCCCAAGTCTGTACCTGAACAGGTCCAAGCATGTTCCAAAATGGAAAAAATAATTAATCCTTGAGAACTGTGAATTCTAAAGTCATTTGAGAAAAAGCAAAAGTTAGGATTGAACAAATTTGTGACTTTGAAGTAAAAAGCTGAACAAGAGAATTCTACAGGCAGTCGATCCAGGCAACCATTGTTGAATGTTATTTTTCAGCTGAGTGTGATCGCTATTGTAGCAGGGCCCACCAAAAATGGCAAACGTAGGAAATTCCTCCACTTCCAAATGAATGACTATGCCATCTTGAAGTTCAGAAAGATTTTAAAGCAGAACCTACACATTTAAAAAAAAAGTTGGACTTTTTATATTTAGTACAAGTTTGTTTCAATGACACGAAGATGAGTGGAAAAGCAAATTGCGTGGAGGGTGTGGAAAGTCTGCAGAGGGATCTGGATAGGCTAAGCGAGTGGGCGAGGACCTGGCAGATGGAGTATAATGTTAGCAAGTGTGAGGTTATCCACTTTGGCAGAAATAATAGTAGGAGGGATTATTATTTAAAAGGCAAAAAGCTGCAGCATGCTATGGTGCAGAGGGACCTGGGGGTCCTTGTGCATGAGTCGCAAAAACCCAGTCTGCAGGTACAGCAGGTGATCAAGAACGCGAATGGAATGCTGGACTTTATAGCGAGGGGGATAGAATATAAAAGTAGGGAGGTCTTGCTGCAACTGTACAGGGTACTGGTGAGGCCGCAACTGGAGTACTGTGTGCAGTTTTGGTCGCTGCACTTGAGGAAGGATATATTGGCCTTGGAGGGAGTGCAGAGGAGGTTCACTGGGCTGATACCGGAGATGAGGGGGTTGGACTATGAAGAGAGACTAAATAGACTGGGTCTGTACTCGTTGGAGTTTAGAAGGATGAGGGGGGGATCTTATAGAGACGTATAAGATAATGAAGGGGATGGATAGGGTAGAGGTAGAGAGATTCTTCCCGCTTTGCAAGGATAGCAGAACTAGAGGGCACAGCCTCGCAATAAGTTGGGGGGGGGGGGGTGGAGTTTAGATCGGAGTTGAGGAGGAACTTCTTCACTCAAAGGGTGGTGAATCTCTGGGATTCTCTGCCCGTTGAAGTGGTGGAGGCTACCTCGCTAAATATATTTAAGTCACGGGTAGATAGGCTTTTGATAGACAAGGGAATTAAGGGTTGGGGGAGAGAGCGGGAAAGTGGAACTGATCCACTTCAGATCAGCCATGATCTTATTGAATGGCGGGGCAGGCTCGAGGGGCTAGATGGCCTACTCCTGCTCCGATTTCTTACGTTCTTATGTTTCCTTTAGGTAGCCAGTCTAAGTCACTGAGTCTTCAAACAATTGTTTATTTGAGCTATATGGTGAGAACTCTGGAATGAGAGCTGGTAGCCAGCCAGAGTACAAAGTCCAGAATTACACAAAAAGTTATCTCTGTCCACTCAATTCTTGATTAAGGTTATGTCATGCATAAGATACAATTGTCAAAACCCAATATACATATACAAAAAATAATGTGGGCCATAGATCAGGTAGATAGTCAACATCTTTTCCCAAAGGTAGAGGAATCTAAAACTAGAGGTTTAAGGTGAGAGGAGAGAGATACAAAAGGGTCCAGAGGAGGAATTTTTCTGTCATGGAGGGTGATGTGTATTTGAACAAGCCATCAGAAGTAGTAGTACAGGCAGGTACAATTTTTGTCTATTAAAAAGCATTTTGACATACTGAAGGATGTGGGCCAAACGTGGGCAACTGGGGCTAGCCTAGTGGTTAAAAAAAAAGGTGACATGGAGAAGTTGGACCAAAGGGCCTGTTTCCATGCTGTAAACCTCTATGACTCAATCACCATTGCACATTTGCTTAATTATGATATCCAATCAGCGTGAAGGTTTAATCATGTTAGTTGACCTAACTTCTTATTGTTACAAGTTGTCCTTAACATCCTACTTTGTGTCTGGATTTGTAGATATCAATTACCTCTCCAGTATCTAGATGTCTGATTTAATGAATTTTTTCAGACTAAGCCATGGATAGATAAATAAACCTGTGCTGCAAAGTTCCCTTCCCTATACTATCTCAAGGCCGTATCTGTCATTTGGACAGGCTTTCATTCGCTCCTTGTGAGAATTCTATTTGGTGCCTTGTGTACTTGTCTTGCTGTTTTCTCTGCGCGACTGAATCTTTTAACTCTTTCATTGAGTAGAATTATTAATATGGCTACCATGGATCAGAATTCCATGCTTCCAAATCGATCCAGACAAATCCAAGGACCAGATCAATTATATAACTGGGGACTTGGGAGGAAAAGATTCCTAAAGTACAGCAATGCTTCCGATTTAGACAAGAAGTCAGAAGTGGCGCAGGCTGCCATCCTGCTTTAATCAGTTGGCCTCATTGCAGATTACATTATTTGCAAGACAAAAATTTGAAGAATTATAACATCTTTCAACATTTATTTTAATGTAATTAACAAAGTACTTGAAAAAGCAAACTTTAACAAGCAAGTCCAGCAACCAGGAGAACCTCATAAAATCATAGAGGGTTACAGCATGGAAACAGGCCCTTCGACCTTACTTGTCCATGCCACCCTTTTTTTTTTAAACTCCTAAGCTAATCCAAATTGCCCGCATTTGGTCCATATCCCTCTATATCCATCTTATCCACGTAACTATCTAAATGCTTTTTAAAAGACAAAATTTTACTTGCCTCTACTGCTACCTCTGGCAGCTTATTCCAGACACTCACCACTCTGTGTGAAAAAATTGCCCCACTGGACACTTCTGTATCTCTCCACTCTCACCTTTAAATCTATGCCCCCTAGTTTTAGGCTCCCCTACCTTTGGGAAAAGATATTGACTATCTCGCTGATCTATGTCCCTCATCATTTTATAGACCTCTATAAGAACACCCCTCAGCCTCCCACGTTCCGGAGAAAAATGGCCCCATCCAGCCAGCCTCTCTTTATAACACAAATCATCAAGTCTTGGTAGCATCCTAGTAAATCTTTTCTGCACTCTTTCTAGTTTAATAATATCCTTTCTATAATAGGGTGACCGGAACTTATGTGGAGATGCCAGCATTGGACTGGGGTAAGCACAGTAAGAAGTCTGACAACACCAGGTTTAAGTCCAACTGATTTAAGAACATAAGAAATAGGAGCAGGAGTAGGCCATCTAGCCCTTCGAGCCTGCCCCGCCATTCAATAAGATCATGGCTGATCTGTCGTGGCTCAGTTCCACATTCCCGCCCTCTCCCCATAACCCTTAATCCCCTCTCTTATCAAAAACCCATCAACCCGCGTCTTAAAAATGTTTAGCGAGGTAGCCTCCACCACGTCAACGGGCAGAGAATTCCAGAGATTCACCACCCTTTGAGTGAAGAAGTTCCTCCTCAACTCCGTTCTAAACCGCCCCCCCTTTATCTTGAGGCTGTGCCCCCTAGTCCTACTGTCCTTTCTGAGCGGGAAGAGTCTCTCCACCTCTATCCTATCCATCCCATTCATCATCTTATACGTCTCAATGAGATCTCCCCTCATTCTTCTAAACTCTAATGAGTACAATCCTAGTTTATTGAGCCTCTCCTCATAGCTCAACCCCCTCAACTCCGGCATCAGCCTAGTAAACCTCCTCTGCACTCCCTCCAAGGCCAAAATATCCTTGCGTAAGTACGGCGCCCAAAACTGCACACAGTACTCCAGCTGCGGCCTCACCAATGCCCTATACAGCCGCAGCAAGACCTCCCTACTTTTATATTCAATCCCCCTCGCTATGAAGGCCAGCATCCCATTCGCCTTCCTGACCACCTGCTGTACCTGCAAGCTGGGTTTTTGCGACTCATGCACAAGGACCCCGAGGTCCCTCTGCACCGTCGCCTGCTGCAGTTTTTCTCCACGTAAGTAATAATCCTTCCTACCATTATTCCTACCAAAGTGGACCACCTCGCACTTGCCAACATTAAATTCCATTTGCCATTTCCTGGCCCATTCGCCCAGCCTATCTAGATCCTTCTGCAGACTCTCCACACCCTCCGCACAATTTGCCGTTCCACCAATCTTGGTGTCATCAGCAAATTTCGACACCATACACTCGGTTCCCTCCTCCAGATCATCTACATAAATGGTAAAAAGCTGAGGCCCCAGCACCGACCCCTGGGGCACTCCACTGGTCACCAACCGCCAATCCGAATAGCACCCATTGACCCCCACTCTCTGCCTCCTATTTGACAACCAACCTTCTATCCATGCTAACACCCTACCCCCAACTCCATGCCCCCTGACCTTCTGCAATAACCTCTTGTGAGGCACCTTGTCAAACGCCTTCTGAAAATCAAGAAAGACCACATCCACCGGCTCTCCTCTATCCACCGCCCTAGACACATGCTCATAGAACTCCAGTAAATTTGTCAGACACGACGTCCCTTTAACGAAACCGTGCTGCGTCTGCTCTATCAAGCAATTCCCCTCAAGATGCCTCGCTATTTCCTCCTTGATGACGGATTCTAACATTTTACCCACAACAGATGTTAAACTAACTGGCCTATAATTCCCCGCCTTCTGCCTGGCACCCTTCTTAAACAACGGCGTAACATTAGCCGTTTTCCAATCTTCCGGCACTTCCCCGGAATCCAGCGACGTCTGGAAAATAACCACCAAGGCATCCACTATCACCTCCGCCATTTCTTTCAGAACCCTCGGATGCATTCCATCCGGTCCTGGGGACTTGTCCACAATCAGTCCCTCCAGTCTTTCGAGCACCGCCTCTCTAGTAACAACAATGTCATCGAGACCCTCCAATCCTACCACCTTTCCATTGCTAACACCCGGCAAATTATTCACGTCCTCCTCCGTGAAGACCGAAACAAAAAAGTTATTCAAGACCTCAGCCATTTCCCCATCCCCTACCACTGAGTCCCCCCTAAACCTCAAAAGCTTGTGAGTTTACTATCAAATAAATCGGTTGGACTTAAACCTGGTGTTGTCAGACTTCTTACTGTGTTGACCAGAACTGCACAGAGTATTCCAGGTGTGGCCTTACCAATATCTTATACAAGTTCAACAAGACGTCCCAACTCCTGTATTCAATGTTCTAACCAATGAAATCAAGCATGCCGAATGCCTTCGTCACCACTCTGTCCACCTGTAACTCCACTTTCAAGGAGCTATGAACATGTACCCCTAGATCTCTTTGTTCCGTAACTCTCCCCAGTGCCCTACCATTAACTGAGTAAGTTCTGCCCTGGTTCAATCTGCCAAAATGGATTTGTCTAAATTAAACTCCATCTGCCATTCATCAACCCACTGGCCTAACTGATCAAGATCCCGTTGCAATTGGAGATAATTTTCTTCACTGTCCACTATGCCACCAATCTTGGTGTCATCTGCAAACTTATTAACTATGCTTCCTATATTCTCATCCAAATCATTAATATAAATGACGTGTTGATTTTTTTCATTAATGGCATGTTGGTTACAAATATGGAAACTTAAAATCTGAACTAATCAAAGATAGTGATAAAATTAATTTATAATGCACTCTCTGATCTCATGTAAGCAAAGAAAAATCTAATCCTGGAAAAAGAAGTCCAGATAGTTAGCCAGTTAAAATCTGAGCAGCACTGAACCATTTTAAGGGTAGAAAAGAAACCATGATGCAGAGGACAAGCCCTCTATGTAGTTTAGCTAGTTAAGCAACAAAGACAACGGGATGCTCCTGGGTCAGTTTGTGATGGTGGTGTTCTGAGGAAAATGGATAGCGTATTAGAGGGAAACTCTTCCCATCAGCAGAAGGATTGTCAACCAGTGGACATTGATTTAAGGAGATTTGTAAAGGAACATGAGGACAGTTAAGAACCCAGCTAATTTTAAATTCCAGGGTATTCCAAATCTCAAGGGAAATGCTGGTTCCTACTGATTTTTTGCACTTTGGTATAATGTGAGGGAAGATGTGAAGACCAGACAGGAATGTTCCAGTCTTCTTGTAATAATCAGACAGCATAAATGTTTATTAAACAGTAAAACACACAACAAGGTAGGCAAATAAAAATATAAACTTAACTACATTAATGGCTATACACATTAGATTTAAAGTGATCCAGTTCCAAATCCCCCTATTTGCCTAACCCCAGAACTAAAACCCCAAACAACAACATGTTGTAAACTACAAGCATAATCCAGAAATAGTGATCACGCTCATCGAAACTTAAATAATAGGAGCAGGTGGAGGCCATTCAGCCTACTCTGCTATTCACTATGATCATGGCTGATCATCCAACTCAACAGCTGTGTGATGATACTGTGCTTTTAAGAATGTATTTGAGTCTTGCTTCTTCTGAAGGAATTGTTTTATACTTCTGATTATGGTGCCAATCGTCTCCAGCCAGCAGCTCACATATTGAGCATGCAGATTAATTAATTGCTCCTAATTATTGGAGCGTTTGTTTTAATCTGGGCTAATGTATTACTATTATTCTTAGAGTTGTTCACTGGGGTTACAGAATAGGTTTTGATTAGGTTGATTGACAAAAAAACATGAGTGGATGGAGCTTGGTTTACAAGAGGGGGAACAAAAAGCAGGGAGTTGCAGTTTGAATTTGAAAAGAAGCAGCAGGTCTTCTTTCTCTGGACATTGAGGTTTGAGATCTGAGAGGTATCTCTCTCTCCAGAAGTTGGCAAAAGACATGGTGTAGTGGAGAATTTCTTGTTTTCCGAGATGTGATAGTAAAACTAAACAAAGTCTGCTTTGCAAAAACAACTAGCTTTTATTATCACAAAACTGCATGCAGTACATGGCAGAGTCTTGGAGATAGAGAGCAGTCCCTACAAACTGCTGATTCTATACCAAGGCTGCGCCCGCTACAAGAATCAGTTCCATAGTTATACCTTTTTCTTATCAGTGTATGTGTCCAATTAGTAATCCAAGCAGTAATACATCATCAATTGTATCAGGATCCAGTGACCTCCAAGGCCTCTTTTTCTCATCAATAATACCGTTATCTTGTCCTTTTGGTAGAACAGAAGAAGGCTGATGACTTCGTCATTTCTGACCTTATCTCACTTCACTCCTCCAGCCCTAAATTATGTGGAATCAGCCTCATCCGGTCTTAACCTTCTTCAATCTTATTCAATCTTAACCCAGCTTGCAGGTGCAGCAGGTGGTCAGGAAGGCGAATGGGATGCTGGCCTTCATAACGAGGGGGATTGAATATAAAAGTAGGGAGGTCTTGCTGCAGCTGTATAGGGCATTGGTGAGGCCGCAGCTGGAGTACTGTGTGCAGTTTTGGGCGCCGTACTTACGCAAGGATATTTTGGCCTTGGAGGGAGTGCAGAGGAGGTTTACTAGGCTGATGCCGGAGTTGAGGGGGTTGAGCTATGAGGAGAGGCTGAATAAACTAGGCTTGTACTCGTTAGAGTTTAGAAGAATGAGGGGAGATCTCATTGAGACGTATAAGATGATGAATGGGATGGATAGGATAGAGGTGGAGAGACTCTTCCCACTCAGAAAGGACAGTAGAACTAGGGGGCACAGCCTCAAGATAAAGGGGGGGGGCGGTTTAGAACGGAGTTGAGGAAGAACTTCTTCACTCAAAGGGTGGTGAACCTCTGGAATTCTCTGCCCGTTGAAGTGGTGGAGGCTACCTCGCTAAATATTTTTAAGACGCGGGTTGATGGGTTTTTGATAAGAGAGGGGATTAAGGGTTATGGGGAGAGGGTGGGAATGTGGAACTGAGCCACGACAGGTCAGCCATGATCTTATTGAATGGCGGGGCAGGCTCAAAGGGCTAGATGGCCTACTCCTGCTCCTATTTCTTATGTTCTTATGTCTTAGGTTATGCGGAGTCAGTGTTCCTTTTTTTTACCAAATACTTAACCAATTTTCCCATCATGCCAATACTTCATTTGTATAACTTCACAGACAAGAGGTCTTTTTCTCTCTCTGGAGTTCTGCTGATTGAGAAGACCAGTGTCTTTCTGTACCTCTATCCAGAGGGGTTAAAAGGACAAGCAACCCACATAAGTCTGTGTATCTTAGAAACTGATTCTGAAGGAGAGTTTATGTCTATGGGGATATTACTTAAGTTGGAACTAATGGAAATAGCCAGCAGTTAAAAATATACACCATCATGTTTGAGTATTTTAATTGGTAAAAGTTATCCTAATTGGTTTCGTTACATTTCAACTGTTGTTAAATACAGGTTAATTTTTAATAAACAGTTCCTAGTGGATTAACATAATCACATCTAGAACGGAATACCTTATGTTTGCACTCATGTCAAAATCAAAATCAGTTGGGATCTAGGCTAAATTCATAACATACCTTGGAGTTTCTCATCTGGTCCCTAACACCTGATCCTGCCTTTCACTATATCCTTTGATTCCCTTCTCAAGAACAATGTGATTCTAATCGCCAATTATCTATCTGTCGGCACAAATAGTGACTTTGTTGTAGGCCCAGGTCGGTGACTTCCTGCTTTTCCAAACTATCTGATTCATTCCTATAGCCCATCATACACCTTGGAAATCAATTGAGAATCAAGTCTGGGAATGAATTAAGGATCCAAATGAAAAGATGTACAATATATTATTACTGTAATCCAGTTTTTTTGCCCTGTTCCAAAAGCTTGTGGCGCTTACTATCAAATAAACCGGTTGGACTTTAACTTGGTGTTATTAGACTTCTTATTGTGTGTACCCAAGTCCAACGCCGGCACCTCCACAACTTGAGTGGGGCCAGATTGTATTACTTCTCTCCTTCATTGCATGTCTGATGCTGGAATGCTGCCCGAAGACTGTTTTAAACATCCTTGAGCTGTGTATCCTGTGATTCATTTTAAATAGTTTCCTCATTAAACAATTAAGCTAATGCGAGAACATTGCAAGCTGGTCATTTGTTTAATGTTCACAACAGACAGCTAAAATCCCAACTCAAGCTCAATCATTATCCAGCCAGAACAATTTTTGGCAAAGTAGCTGTGCCTGCAGTGTGCAGTAATTATAATGCTGTCTTCCCACCAGTGACATTGCAGAATAAATTAGAATAAATCACCTGGGGGAGTGGGGGGAAATGGATTTATTGCTTTCCATCTTCAATAAATGGTCATCTCAATCAAGTTATGGGGCAACATTGGTGCTAACATTAATGGAGGATGCCATAGGTCATTCAAGCACCTCATGCAAGACATGTATAAGATATAAAACAGCAGGGATCAAAGGCTACTCCAGTTTTATAGCTCAGTGCATCTTGATTCAACTGCTTAGACTGCACAAAACTAAAATGAACCTTGGGGACTGTGTTATTGATATTTAATAAGAGTGGTATGCAATTAAAATAAAGCTGAATAGAGAGTGATGCTCTCACTATTTGTGTGCTGATTGGAGTTCCGGGACTGTGTAAATCCCTTCCCAGCAATCTTTAGAACACCACAGGAATATAAAAGTTCCATTCGGCCTCTGGAACTTGTCCACTTTATTATTTTAAGGCAACAGGACTCGATTCGAAATAAAACCTGAACTTTTTTAATGATTCAAATCCCATTGCCAATACCTCATTTGAGAATGGTAACAGTGGTTATGTTACTTGGCTAGCAATCCAGAAACCTGAATGGTCAGGAGACATAAGTTCAAATCCCATCATAGCAGCTGGGGAGTTTAAATTCAATTAATTGAATTAATCACTCATATGAACATAAGAATTTAGAGCAGCAGTAGGCCACTTGGTCCTTTTGAGCCTGCTCTGCCATTCAATATGATCATGGCTAATTTAACTTTAACCTCAACCCACAGTCTTGCATATCCTCAATAACCTTTCACCCCCTTGTTTACCAAGAGTCTATCTATTTCTGCCTTAGAAGTATTCAAACATCCTGCTCCCACTGTCTCTTGAGGAAGAGAGTTCCAGCGACTCACCATCTGAGAGAAAAAAATACTCGTCATCTCTACCTTAAATGAGTGAATCATTCCCTATGGTGCAGAAGGAAGCCATTCAGCCTATCGCATTTGCACTGACTACAATCCCACCCACGTCCTATTCCTGTAACCCCACATATTTACCCTGCTAATCCCATGTCAGCAGGTCAATTTAGCATAGCCTATCAATCTAACTTGCACACCTTTGAACACTGGGAGGAATCCGGATCCCCCGAGGAAACCCATGCAGGCACGCGGAGAATGTGCAAACTCCACACAGACAGTGACCCGAGGTTGGAATTGAACCAATGTCCCTGGCACTGTGAGGCAGCAGTGCTAACCACAGTGACCCTTTATTTTTAAACAGTGACCACTAATTCTAAATTCTCCCACAAGAGGAAATCTTCTCTCCATATTCACCCTGTCAAGATCTCTCAAGATCTTATGTGTTTCAATCAAGTGGCCTTTTATTCTTCTAAACTCCAGTGGATCCACACCCAGCCTGTTCAACCTTTTCTCATAAGGCAACTGTCTCATTCCAGGTATTAGTCTTGTAACCCTTCTCTGAGCTGCTCCCAACACATTTACATCCTTCCTTAACACACTACACCAGATGTGGTCTCACTAGTGTCCAGTACAACTGAAGCATTACCTTCCAACTTTTGTATTCAATTCCCCTACTGTTAAATTATATTCTATTAGCTTTCTTAATTACTTGCTGTACTTGCACACTAGCCTTTTGTACTTCATACACTAACACCCAGATCCCTCTGTACTTCAGAGCTCTGCAATCTCTCACCATTTAGATAATAAGATTTTCAAAAATTTCCTACCAAAATGGACAATATAAATTTGCCCATCTTGTACTCCTATTTGCCAGATTTTTGCCCACTCACTTAACTTATTCCCTTTGTACAGTAAGAAGTCTCACAACACCAGGTTAAAGTCCAACTGATTTATTTGGAATCACGAGCCTATGGACTGCTGCTCCTTCATCAGGTGAGTGATCATAGAACATGGAACAGTACAGCACAAACGGGCCCTTCGGCCCACAAGTTGCACTGATCATATCCATACCTACCAGGCCATAGAACTATTGATAACTCCCAATGCCATTAGATCCCATATACTCATCCAGAAGTCTTTTAAAAGACCCTAGTGAGTTCACCTCTAACACCACCGAAGGCAGCTGATTCCACTCACTCACTACCCTCTGAGTGAAAAACTTACCCCTAACATCTCCTCTGTACCTGCTCCCCAGCACCTTAAACCTGTGTCCTCTCATAGCGACCATTTCAGCCCTGGGAAATAGCCTCTGGGAATCCACCCTATCTCTCCCTCTCAACATTTTATAAACCTCTATCAGGTCGCCTCTCAACCTTCATGTCTCCAGGGAGAAGAGACCTCGCTCCCTCAACCTATCTTCATAAGGCATGCCTCCCAATCCAGGCAACATCCTTGTAAATCTCCTCTGCACCCTCTCAATAGCTTCCACATCCTTCCTGTAGTGAGATGATCAGAACTCCGCACAGGACTCCAAATGGGGTCTGACAAGGGTCTTATAAAGTTGCAGCATTACCTCCCAACTCCTAAACTCAATCCCTAGATTAATGAAGACCAGTACACCATACGCCTTCTTGACCACATCCTCCACCTGCGAGGCCGATTTAAGAGTCCTATGGACCTGGTCCAAGGTCCTTCTGCTCCTCAACACTGCTGAGACTCCTACCCTTGTAATTGTACTCCTTCATCCCACTGGACCTGCCAAAATGGACCACTACACATTTATCAGCCTTGAAGTCCATTTGCCACTCCTCCGCCCAGTCGGATGATCCGATCACCTTCATCGCCTGATGGAGCAGTGCTCTGAAAGCTCGTGCTGTCAAATAAACCTGTTGGACTTTAACCTGGTGTTGTGAGACGACTTACTGTGCCCGCCCCAGTCCAATGCCGACATCTCCACACCATATCCATCTGTAGCCTCCTTATATCCTTTTTCACAATTTACTTTTCTACCTATCTTTGTATCATCAGCAAATGAAGCAACCATACCTTTGGTCCCTTCATCCAATTATTTACACAAATTGTAAAAAGTTGCGGTCTCAGCACTTATCCCTGTGGCATACCATTTGTCACTTGCTACTTACCTGAAAAAGACCCATTTATGCCAAATTTCTGTATCCTGTTTGCTAGCCATGCTGATATGCTACCCCGACACCAAAAGCTTTTACTTTCAGCAATAACCTTTGGGGCACCTTAATAAATGCCTTCTACAAATCTATGTACTGTAACCCACCAGTTCTCCTTTATGCATAGTGCATGTGACTCCTTCAAAGAACGACAATAAGTTGGTCAAACATGATTTTCTTTTCACAAAATGAATGGTGACCATGTAAATACTAGATGTTATTTAAAAAAAACATCTGGTTCACAAATGTCCTAATGCTAGAAATTTACAGTCCAAGTTTAGTTTACAATCCAAGTTTAGTTTATTGAGGACTCCAGACCTACAATGTGGTTGAGTTTTAACTGTCTTCAGTTGTATTAAACCTTTATGGAGAAAAGTCTAATAAGAATCAGCATGCTGACTGCAGTATTTCAAAAAGGCAGTACATCACCACTTTCTCAAGGGCAATTAGGGATTGGCAATAAATGCCAGTGACACTTCTATTCCATGAATACAAAAAGACCTGGTTGGTTCATTTTTGAGTCCAGGCATTTTTATAAGGACAATTGACTTTTGCTTCATAAATTTTAATTTCTATTTTTTTATTCTTATGGTTTGTCTAAAGTAGAAGCAATATTCTGGGTTCATCTTCACAATGCATTTTAATATATGTACCACAGTAAGGCCTCTTTTTTTTTTGCAACCTTAAGCTGCTCTAATCTTTTCTCATCACTCTTGCAGCCTATGTTATTTTCTTAACACTTAGGCCAGGAATTTCCACTCCTGCTCCTGTCAGACAAGTTTGGTGTCAACAACAGAAAATATCACAAAAGGCCAAAATGCGTTTCACGTTCATGTAGAAGCAAAAAGCGATCATTCCCTCTCCTCATCAGTGGGCCATGCTTAAAAAGGAGGTAGACAAACTTCTTTATTCCTTAGTACTTAAGCTTTAAGGTACTGAGGGATAAAGATAAGTGTAGTCCTCAAGTGAAGATGCTATATTGGGGGAAGGTGAATTACAACAATATTAGGCAGGAACTAAAGAATCAAGGTTGGGGGCAAATGTTTGAGGGCAAATCAATAGCTGGCATGTGGGAGGCTTTCAAGTGTAAGTTGATAGGGATTCAGGACCAGCACATTCCTGTAAGGATGAAGGATAAGTATGGCAAGTTTTGGGAACCTTGGATAACGAGAGATATTATGAGCCTAGTCAAAGAGAAAAAGGAAGCATTTGTCAAAGCTAGGAGGCTGGGAAAACACAAAGCAAGTTTGAAATACAAGGAAAGTAGAAAGTAACTTAAGCAAGGGGTAAGGAAAGCTACAAGGGCTCATGAAAAAACATTGGCCAGCAGGATTAAGGAAAATCCCAAGGCTTGTTATACATATATAAAGAGCAAGAAGGTTGGCCCACTCTAGGACAAGGGAGAGAATCTATGCATGGAGTTAGAGGAAATGGGCGAGGTATTAAATGAGAACTTTGCGTCAGTATTCACCAAAGAACTTGGTGGATGATGAGTTTGAGAAAGGGAGTGTAGATAGTTTGGGACATGTTGAGATCAAAAAGGAGGAGGTATTGGGGTTCTTGAGAAACATTGAGGTAGACAAGTCCCCAGGGCCTGATGGGATGTACCCCAGAATGTTGAGAGAGGCAAGGGAGGAAATTGCTTGGGCCTTGAGAGAAATCTTTGTATCCTCACTGGCTACAGGAGAGGTCCCAGAGGATTGAAGAATAGCCAATGTTGTTCCTTTGTTTAAGAAGGATAGCAAGAATAATCCAGGTAATGAAAGGCCTATAAGCCTTACGTTAGTGATAGGGAAATTATTGGAGAGGATTCTTCAAGACAGAATTATTCCCATTTGGAAATAAGTGGACGTATTAGTGAGAGACAACATGGTTTTGTGAAGGGGAGGTCATGTCTCAATAACTTGATTGAGTTTTTGGAGGAAGTGACAAAGATGATTGGTGAGGGTAGGGCAGCGGATGCTGTCTACATGGGCTTCAATAAGGCCTTTGACAAGGTCCATAACGGCAGACTGGTGCAGAAGGTGAAGTTGCATGGGATCAGAGGTGAGCTGGCAAGGTGGATACAAAACTGGCTCAGTCAAAGATGACAGTGGGTAGCAGAGGAAGGTGTATTTCTGACTGGAGAGCTGTGACAAGTAGCGTTCCTCAGGGATCAGTGCTGGGACCTTTGCTGTTTATTATATATATATGATTTGGAGGAAAATCTAATTGGTTTGTTTAGTAAGTTTGCAGACGACACAAAGGTTGGTGGATTTGTGGATAGCAAAGAGGACCATCAGAAGATACAGCAGGATATAGATTGGTTGGAGACTTGGGCAGAGTGATGGCAGATGGAGTTTAATCCAAATGTGAGGTAATGCATTTTGGAAGGCCAAATAAATACAGGAAATATGACAGAACCCTTAAGAGTATTGATAGGCAAAAGGATCTATGTGTACAGGTACACGGTTCACTGAAAGTGGCAATGCAGATGGAGACGATAGTCAGAAAGACATATGTCATGCCTGCCTTCAATGGCCAGGGCATTAAGTTTAAAAATTGGCGAGTCATATTGCAGCTTTATCGAACGTTAGTTTGGCCGGACTTGGAATATAGTGTTCAATTCCAGTCGCCAGACTACCAGAAAGATGTGGAGGCTTTGGAGAGGGTCCAGAAAAGATTTACCACGATGTTGCCTGATATGGAAGGCATTAGCTCTGATGACAGGTTGGAGAAACTTGGTTTGTTCTCACTGGAACAACGGAGCGACCTGATAGAAGTCTCCAAGATTATGAGAGGCATGGACAGAGTGGATAGTCAGAAGCTTTTTTCCCAGGGTGATGAGTTAATTACTAGAGGGCACAGGTTTAAGGTGTGAGGGGCAATGTTTAAAGGAGATGTACGAGGCAGATTTTTCACAGAGGGTGGTGGGTGCCTGGAACTCACTGCCAGGGGAGGTAATGGAAGCAGATACAATAGTGGCTTTTAAGGGGCATCTTGACAAATACATAAATAGGATGGGACTAGAGGGATATGGTTCCTGGAAGGGTAGGGAGTTAAGTCTGGCAACATGATCAGTGTGGGCTTAAAGGGCCAAAGGCCTGTTCCTGTGCTGTAATTTTCTTTGTTCTTCGTTCTTCCTCTTTTATCTTCTGTAGTAGGGAAAATGCTTGAATCAATCATCAAGGAAGAAATAATAAGACATCTGGATATAAATTGTTCCATTGGTAAGACACAGCATGAGTTCATGAAGGGCAGGTCATGTTTGACTAATTTGGTGGAATTCTTTGAGAACATTACACGTGCAGTGGACAATGGGGAACCTGTGGATATGGTGTATCTGGATTTCCAGAAGGCATTTGACAAGGTGCCTCACCAAAAACTGCTACATAAGATAAAAGTGCATGTGTTACGGGTGATGTATTAGCATGGATAGAGGATTGATTAACAGATAGCAAAGAGTCGGGGTAAATGGGTGTTTTTCTGGTTGGGATCAGTGTTGGGACCACAATTGTTTATGATTTACATCGATGATTTGGAGTTGGGGACCAAGTGTAGTGTGTCAAAATTCACAGATGACACTAAGATGAGTGGCAGACCAAAGTGTGCAGAGGATCTAAAGTCTGCAATATAGATAATCTAAGTGAGTGAGCGAGGGTCTGACAGATGTAATGTAATGTTGGTAAATGTGAGGTCATCCATTTTGGTAGGAATAACAGCAAAATGAACGATTATTTAAACGGTAAAAAATTGCAGCATACTGCTGTGCAGAGGGACCTGGATCTCCTTGTGCAGGAATCACAAGGAGTTGGTTTGCAGGTCCAGCAGGTAATTAAGAAGGCCAATTGAATTTTGTCCTTCATTGCTAGAGGGATGGAGTTTAAAAACAGCGAGGTTATGTTGCAGCTGTATAAGGTGCTGGTGAGGCCACACCTGGAATATGTGTACAGTTTTGGTTTCGTTACTTGAGAAAGGATATACCAGCACTGGAGGGGGTGCAGAGGAGATTCACTAGGTTGAATTTGGAGCTGAGAGGGCTTGCTTATGAGGAAAGACTGAGTAGACTGGGGCTATACTCATTGGAATTCAGAAGAATGAGGGGAGACCTTATTGAGCCATTTTATTATAAAGGAAATAGATTGGGTAGAAGCAGGGAAGTTGTTTCCACTGCCAGGTGAAACTAGAACTAGGGGACGTGGCCTCAAAATAAAACTCCTCAAAACTTCTAGAAAAGGTTTACATCAACCCAGGCCTGCTGCTACACAAGGACTTTACTAAACCATCTGCTGCTTGCCTCCCATTATGCCAGGCTGTATGGTTAAGCTCATCGTGCCAAGGAATAATTGCAGAGGCCCTACAGCAGCAGGAATGGAACCAAATGTCACCATTAAAACCATTTCCTCACCACAGATGAGGAAGTGGTTTTGAGGGAGGCAACGACCTAGTGGTATTATTGTAGATTATTAATTCAGAAACTCAGCTAATGTTCTGGGACCTGGTTTCAAATCCCGCCATGCCAGATGATGGAATTTGAGTTCAATAAGAAACATCTGGAATTAAGAGTCTACTGATGACTATGAAACCATTGATTGTTGGAAAAACCCATCTGGTTCACTAATGTTCTTTAGGGAAGGAAATCTGCCATCCTTACCTGGTCTGGCTGACATGTGAATTCAGAGCCACAGCAGTGCTGTTGGGCAAATAGAGATGGGCAATAAATGCTGGCCAGCCAGCGATGCCCATGTTCCGTGAGTGAATAAAAAAACACCACAGCCCAGCCACCCAGCTTCAACCTGTCATGCCAACACTGGGCACGCATCAACCATTCCCACACTGATCAAGATCTTCATGCAGCAAATAAGCACAAGTGAGCCTTTGCAGGGAAGCTGGACTGCAGCTGTGGTGTGTCCCAATCTTTTCTTCCTCTTTCCATAACCTCTCAAAAGCCTGAGCTTGAACTGTGTATTTCTGTTCAATGCTGTTGAAAAAGCTGTCAATTTGCTCACTTTGCACACTGGATAATTTGAAATACAGCACAATCTGCACGTTCCAAACACATCTCATACATAGTAAATTCCATCGAATCAACATTCTCTTTTGGTCCATTTTTGTTGATGCAAATTATTTTTAAGCGCATGAGCCTCTTTAGTAAAAGCGAATAAGTACAATAAGTTTATGTCCAAAATGTTCCAGTCAGTGCTCCTGCTGTACTTTAAAGGCCAGGAGTATTTTCATTTCTGATTCTTAAAAGTAATGAACATTAAGGCCCAAGCAGACTCAAAATTAGGTAAGTAACGATGGGAGAGATCCATTCAAGTTCTCAAAATCCCCTTGACCGCTGTCTGTGTTCTCAGGATCAGAGCCACCCAGATGGGTAGCACAACAACTCACATTGCTTCCTCATAGTGGCAGAGACCCACATTCGATTCCAGCCTCGGGTCACTGTCTGTGTGAAGTTTGCACGTTCTCCCTGTATCTGCATGGGTTTCCTTCCACAGTCCAAAGATGTGCAAGTTAGGTGGATTAACGAGGCTAAATGTGCAGGGCTCACAAGGATAGGGCAATTGGTGAGTCTGAGAAAGATGCTCTTTCAAAGAGTCAGTGTGGATTTGACAGGCCGAATGGCCTCCTTTAGTACTGTATGGATTCCATGGAAATGCTCCAAAGCCTCATGATCCCAGAAAAGTTTTCACAATGATCCAAACTTCCCCACATTCCTCAGTATTCCCAGAAGCCCCCTTCTTGAAATTACCTCTTGACACATTATCCCACTCTTTAATCCTATCCCAGGACCCTGATTTCCCAACCCAGCACTTCGAGAGCTATAAGAAAGTACAAAGTGAAGTACATCAGAGGAACAATCTCTTTGCCCTCCGAGCCCATCCCGATCATGATGCCCTAACTAAACTAAAAACTTACTTGGTCCATATCCCTTTATTCTTATCTTATTCATGTACTCATCCAGATGCCTCTTAAATGTTGCTAATGTGCCTGCTTCCACCATCTCCTCTGGCTGCATATTCCAGGCAGCCACCTCTCTGTGTGAAAACCTCCCCCACACATCTCCCTTACGCTTTCCCCCTCTTACCTTGAATCTGTGCCCCCTTGTAATTGACACTTCCACCCTGGGAAAAAGCCTCTGACTATCCATTCTGTCTATACCTCTTATATTTTGTAGACCTTCTCCCCTCAGCCTCTGTCTTTCCTGTGAAAACAATCTTAGTTTATTCAACCTCTCCTTATAGCCAACATCCTTGAGACCAGGCAATATCCTAGTGAACCTTCTTTGCATTCTCTCCAAAGCTTCCATGTCCTACTGATAATGTGGTGACCCAAACTGTACGGAATACTCCAAGTGCGGCCTAACCAAGGTTTTATATAGCTGTAACATGATTTCTCAATTCTTGTACTCAATGCCCCGGCTGACGAAGGCAAGCATGTCATATGCTTTCTTAATCACCTTGGCCATCTTCACTTTTAGGGAACTGTGGACCTGCACACACAGATCCCTCTGTATCTTAATATTCCTAAGAGTTCTGCCATGTACAGTGTAATTCACACCTAAATTTGATCCTTCTAAATGCATCACCTCACGCTTGTCTAGATTAAACACCATCTGCCATTTCTGTGCCCAAGTCTCCAATCTATCTGTATCCTGTCGTGTCCTCTGACAATCCCCGGCACTATCAGCAATTCCATCAGTCCTCGTGTCATCTGCAATCTTACAAATCAAACCACCACATTTTCCTCCAAATCATTTATATATACTACAGGTTCCAGCATTGATCCCAGCAGAACAGCACGAGTTACAGACCTCCATTCTGCAAAACACCTTTCCACCACTACTCCTTGTCTTCTATGACCAAGCCAGTTCTGTTTGCATCTCTGAATCCCATGTGATTCTAGTTTTTGTTCTAGTCTGCCATGTGGGACCACCAAAAAAAAGTTCTACACCATTGAATGTTTGCTTGTTTGTGTATTTTTTAATCTTTTGCAGGATGTAGGTGTTGCTAGCATGGCATTATTTGTTCTGGCCATTTGTTATTTGCCATTTGGAAGGTGATGGTGAACTATCCCAGTCCATGTGTTGTAGATACGCAGTGCTATTAGGAAAGGAAATCTAAGCCTTTGACTCAGCAATGGTGAAGGAACAGCGATATAATTCCATGCCAGAATGGTACGTAGCTTGGAGGGAAACTTGCAGATGGTGCTGTTCCTATGTATTTGCTGCCCTTGTCCTTCTAGGTGGTAGAGGTCGTGGGCTTGGAAAGTGCTGTCAAGGGAGCCTTGATGAGTTGCTGCAGTTGTTTGTAGTTGGTACGCACTGCTGTCACTGTGCATAGGTGGAGGGAGTCAATCAAACAAGCTGCTTTATCTTGAATGATGTTGAGCTTCTTGAGTGTTGTAGCTGCAGTTATCCAGGCAAGTGGAGATATATTATGTATCAATATGAGATTGAATTAATTACAAATTGAAGGCTTGTTACATCATTTCAAATTGTTTGAACAAAGGAAAAACATTGGCACCAAATTATGCATGATGTCCAATTTATTGTAATTCTATTCGTTCACTATATTCTAGTCCTGTTTTACTGGATTCATCCAGTTCTGCTACTGCTGCTGATACTGATTCATCGCTGAGCTTCATGAATGCTAACTAACCCCAATTGAGTTATCAATGCTTTGGTAACTAGACCTTGGTCTCTCCCAGTCTAATTGCTTTCAGGGATTGGTGCCAGGATCTGCTACTCTTGAGTGAGCAGCTGATTGCAGTACCTTGGCTTGTAGAAAATACCGAGTAAGCTAGAACAGGGCATTATAAATCAAACTACTGTACTGGCTGTGGCAATTTTCCGAAACATGAGCTCTGTGTTATTTTTCAATAAAATGCATGGCACTGTCTTAGCTACGTGTGTATGATAGGAAGAAGATTTGAGGTAGCAGAGACAATTGTCTGAAATAAATATGTAACAATGCAAAATTAAGATTTTCTAAACTGATTTCTTTTACAGAGTCTATTGACACTGCCATGTCAGTCACTGAGTTGAAGTTGGGCAATTGACTTACAGCAGGACTCTCAACAAACTGTTATAGCAAATTCTATTCATTTAGCAAAATGAATCTGTTGAAGTCGTACCCTATTTTAAAAGAGAATTCATGAGCTGTAGCAAATAACCATAGAGCAAAATTGCAGCAATTTTCTCACTGTAAGTGGGTTGATTTCTTCAGCCAAATGCAGTGAGTGGAGGATAGTAATGTTGTCCAAATAGATTATTTCTCCAGCAGATTGCAGTGAATGGAGGCAAGTTAGTTCGAAATTATCTGTGTAAAATCAATCATAATCACTTACACAGGTATGACTGAGGGGGAAAATTAACCAATACTTTCCAAGTGGAACAGAGTTAACATTTCAGGCCAATGACCCTTCATAATTCCTGACAAAAGTCATCAACCTGAAACTTTAACCGATTCTCTCTCCACATTTTTTAAACTTTAAATTTTGAACATCAGCAGCCTAAAACCTCTTTAAAATCAAAGCGAAAGGATTCAGCCAGAAGAAAAACAGTGGTTTGTGTTCTGAGTCCCATGCACGCTGAAAGTTGGAGATGTGAGGCACTTTATCACTGCTCATAGAATCCCTACATTGCAGAAGGAGGCCATTCATCCCATCGAGTCTGCATCGACCACAATTCCACCTATTCTTGTAACCCCACACTTTACCCTACTAGCTCCTTGACACTGAGGGGCAATTTAGCATGGCCAATCAATCTAACTCTCACATCTTTGGACTGTGGGAGGAAACTGGAGCACCTGGAGGAAACCCACGCAGACATGGGGAAAACATGCAAACTGCACTCAGTCAGTGACCTGAGGCTGGAATTGAACCCGGGTTCCCAGAGCTGTGAGGCAGCAGTGCTGCCATATTCTGTCAATTCTTTCACAACAGATGTTACAAGTCCATTTTTAACACTCCAAAAGAAGTTCATCAAGTTTTTTCAAACCTTTGTGTCCTTTATGTAGATAGTGGACAGGCTTTGAGGAGTCAGGCTGTGAATTACTTGCTGCATAATTTCCAGTTTCTCATTTACTCTTATAACTTTGAATAGAGTGGAGGAGCAGAGGGATCTAGGTGTATGTGTACATAGATCCCTGAAAGTTGGGAATCAAGTAGATAAGGTTGTTAAGAAGGCATACGGTGTCTTGGCGTTTATTGGTAGGGGGATTGAATTTAGGAGTCGCAGCGTCATGTTGCAACTGTACACAACTCTGGTGCGGCCGCACTTGGAGTACTGTGTGCAGTTCTGGTCCCCACATTACAGGAAGGATGTGGAGGCTTTGGAGAGGGTGCAGAGGAGGTTTACCAGGATGTTGCCTGGTATGCAGGGGAGGTCCTATGAGGAGAGACTGAGGGATTTGGGGTTGTTTTCACTGGAAAGAAGGCGGCTAAGAGGGGATCTTATAGAAACATATAAGATGATTAGAGGTTTAGATAGGGTGGATGGTGATAGCCTGTTTCCTCGGATGGAGAAATCTAGCACGAGGGGGCATGGCTTTAAATTAAGGGGGGGTAGTTATAGGACGGATGTCAGGGGCAGGTTCTTTACCCAGAGGGTGGTGAGGGACTGGAATGCCCTGCCTGCTGCAGTTGTAAATGCGCCTAGTTTGGGGGCGTTTAAGAGATTGGTGGATAGGTTTATGGACGAAAAAGGAGTGGTTTAGATTAGTGGGTCAATGTTTTTTTTTTAAAAATAAGACTGGTCGGCGCAACATTGTGGGCCGAAGGGCCTGTTCCGCGCTGTAATGTTCTATGTTCTATGTTCTATGTTCTATGTTCTAACTACACAGTTGATATGGTTGTTCCAGTTTTTTAACTATGGTAACCACCAAGAAGTTGAGTGTGGGGATTCAGTGCTGATAACATTCAATGTGAAATTTTAGGAACAGCAAAAACGCATGCTGCTGAATGAAGAAGCCGTGGCTGGTCCCTGACTGCACTGTACAGGTATCCCCTCTTCCAAGACAGGGACATTACAACTCAATCGCATCATCCCAACAAAAGTTGCCCCTATTGTGGTAGAATTATTGATCAATGGCTATCCCTTTAAAGATGGAGATAGACATGCAGGCTGTGGTCTCCATTATCGGAGAACAGATACACAAGCGCCTCCAAACTGGCATCCAACTCCTGAGCTTGGGAGACATGAAGGCCACACTAGCCACCTACACGAGGGAACCTTGAAAAATAAAGGGCACCACAATGGCCCCAGTGATCCCCAGGCAGCAATCAGCTCATCTCCTGCTCATTGTTGTACAGTGGGTAAGGACCAGGTCTTATGTGGAGAGATTGGCTGCAGCAGATCAAGCTGAACGTTTTGGAGATCTTCAGGCTAGGCATGGGGGAATGTATGAAGTTATCAGTCAGCACCCTGGAGTTTTTCAAGAAGGCCTAGGAAAAACAAAATGGGTCAAGGTCAAAATCTATGTTGACTCCAATGCTACACCGAGGTCTTTCAGAGCAAAACCCGTTCCATATTCCCTGCTGGAGAAGATGAAAAGTGAACTAGGGCACTTTCAAAATTTAGACATAATAAGACTCATGCAATTTGCAGAATGGGCTGTGCCAATAGTCCCCATTCTTCAGCCCGATAAATTGGTTTGTCTTTGTGGGGACTATAAACTAACAGTCAATTGAGTTTCAAGATTTGATAGGTACTGCATGTCCGAAATCAAAGACCCAGCCACTGGTTTAACAGGTGGATAGACATTCTCCAAGTTGGACAGGAGCCATGCCTATCTTCAGATTGAATTGGTCAAGTCCTTCCAAAAATTTGTGACAATCAACACGCACAAGGGACTGTACAAGCATACTCATTTGCTCTCTGGGGTCTCATCAGTGTGTGCCATTTTCCAATGAGTTCTGGGGAACATTCTTCAAAGGCTACCCAAGGTAGCAGTATATCTTGATATGTTAGTCGCAGGTGCTTCGGAACAGGAACACCTTCAAAAGGGGGATAGCACTTGAAGAGAGAGAAATGCATCTTCTAAGCAGCTGAAGTAATCTATTTAGGCTAAATGGCAAAAAGCTACACCCAGTAGAAGATAAGATAAAAGCCATCAAGGAAGCAGCAGCTCCAAGGAACACCAGGATGTTAAAATTCTTCCTGGGATTAATAAATTATTGTGCAAAGTTTATCCTGAATTTAGCTTCCATGCTATCCCCTTGCATGCCCTAATATGAAAACACTACATGTGATCCTGGGAAGTTCTGCAGGCAGAGAATCATCTACAGTGCAGAAGGAGGCCATGCGGCCCACTGAGCCTGCACCAACAATAATCCCACCCCAATCCCTCACCCTTTCCCGCCGTCTCCTTGATACGAAGGGGCAATTTAACATGGCCAATTCACCTAACCTGCACATCTTTGGACCATGGGAGGAAACCAGAGCACTTGGATGAAATGCATGCAGACACTGGGAGAACATGCAAACTCCAAACAGGCAATGACCCAAGGCTGGAATCAAACCCGGGTCCCTGGCTGTGAGCCAACAGTGCTAACCACTGTGCCACCCAGAGGCTTTCACCAAGTCAAATGTCAGCTACTGCCATCTAACTTATAGACCCATTTTGATTCCAAGAAAGAACTCACATTGCCACGGGATACTCTCCCTATGGGGTCGCGGCAGTACTTTCACATTGTGGTAAGGCAAGATGGAAAAGCCCATCGCATATGTATCCAGGACCCTTTTGAACACAGAGTGAAGTTATTGTCAGATTGAGAAAGAAGGGTTGGCAGTCATATTTGGTGTGAAAAGCTCCATTAGTAACTACTTTGGCAGATGTTTCATAATAATTGCCAACCACGAACCATTATTGGGTCTTTTCCCTGAGAAAAACTTTCCTATCTTCACTGGCTACAGGCGAGGTCCCAGAGGAGTGGAGAATAGCCAATGTTGTTCCTTTGTTTTGGAAGGGTAGGAAGAATAATCAAGTGTAATTACAGGCCGGTGACCCTTACATCAGTGGTAGGGAAATTATTAGAGATGATTCTTCAAGACAGGATTTATTCCCTGGTTTATCTCTCCAACCTTAAATAGTGGAACAACATTTGCTGTCCTCCAGTCATCAGGCACCTCCCCCGTGGCCAGAGAAGAATTGAAAATTTGGGTCAGAGCCCCCACCTTGTCTCCCACAGCAGTCTAGGACACAATTCATCTGGACCTGGAGGTTTATCCTCATTTAAGCCTTCCAATACCTTGTCCTTCCCAATGTCAATTTGCTCAAGAACCTCACAGTTTCTCTCCCAGGATTCCATACAATTGTCCTCATTCTTTTGGGTAAAGCCAGATGTGAAGTATATACTTATTCACTAACATTTATAAGGTGAAGGCAATTTTAATTTTCATACATAGTCTCATATCTTTATAAATAAGAGTTTGTAATATTAAACGCTATCTGGTTCCTAGTGTTACCCAGTTGTTAAGACCCAGGCCTGAAACTCTGAGGTATTTTGTGAAGTTAGCCTAGACCTTAAATTTTACACTTGATTCTGGCATTGTTGAGCATGATGTGTTTTAGTCCAGGTATGATTCAAGTGACCCACAAGGAAGTTTTTATCAAACAAAGTTCATTTAAGAACACAGTTGGAATATAGCAAAACTTTTACCAATTACAAGGCTAAATCATGACCCAGTATAACTCTAAACAGCTAGTTATGTCTGTTGTTCCAATGTAAAGCAATATCCCACAGACATACACCCTTCTCCAGCAGCAATTAGCACAAAAACAAGTATGCTCATGTGATGCCGGAACATATCTGGACAGTGAACCCAACAGCAGGATATAGCTTCCAAACTGCAACACCTCAGAAGTAAATCCAGTCTCTGGCAGATTCCAACACAGCAACACTTAAACAACAAAAACTCCAACTCCAGAGAGGGAAAAACACTGCTGTTTCTCTCATCTTCAAGCAACTTCTGTAAGCAAAACTAAAACTGGAATAGTCGGTGAAAAATAGCTTCCCTGAGCCACATGATCTAACTTGTCAATCACCCCAGTAAAGCTCTACTCCACAATCTCAAGGAAACTGGGATGCTGCAGAGATGATGTGGAGATGCCAGCATTGGACTAAGGTAAACACAGTAAGAAGTCTCAACACCAGGCTAAAGTCCAACAGGTTTATTTGGTAGCACAAGCCACTAGCTTTCAGAGTGCTGCTCCTTCATCAGTCAGTCACCCCCAATGAAGCTCTATTCTACAATCCCAAGGAAACATTGAGCTGCAGAAATGATTTGTCTGCATGATGATTGTTTGTCGATGAAAATCTTTAAATTAATAGCTGGGAGATCAAAGTAAGTGCAAATATAAATATGGAGTGTTTATTTAAGCAGAGCTAATGCATTTGTGTTTACTTAAGTTCCCCAGGTAGACAAACAATCCCCAGTAGACAAACAATCAAGCTGCAGAGGTGCCAGAAGAGACAGAAACTTCTGACATCTGATGCTGGAACACCTTATCTCAGCAAGAATGCATGCTCTACAGACTTCTTCATCCTTCAAAGGAACAGGATAATGGTTAACCAAATATGTAGATGCACACTCTCAGATTGAAATGCATTGTTGCAATGAGAGGAATAGCAATGCTGGTGTTCACGTGGGCCCATGATAGAGAGCACTTGCCCAAAAGCATACTCGCTATAACTCAATTTTTCTTGTGCAATCTGGTGTCTATGATGGCCTCACGTACATGGTTGCCTCATCTGGCCCCTGCTATCGCCTCTTCCCATGCAGTCTCAGCTTCCTTGACTCATTGCCCACATTCTTTGTCGTATTCTCCTCATTGTAGAAAACGTGCAACTTTTCCATATTGACATCTGGCAAGACCACTCCCTTTGCAAAGCCAGGTTGTGCTAAGCGTAGCAAACCGAAATGATCTGAGACTCCCTATGGTGTGTACTGAAGTGCTCCATCAGATGTTTCAATCCAGGTATAATTCTACTGGCAAACTGGGAAACTTTTATGAAAACAAACTTCTTTATTTAATAACACTGCTTAGCTCTAACAAATGAATGAACTTAGCTTTTAACAATTAAACAATAGTTAAACATGACAAGGTATAATTCTTAACTGCTAAACTATCACTGAGTTCCAACCAAGAAATATTTCTCTTATAGACTTAAACCTCTCTTTAGCAAACCAAAGGTATACTTGATTTGACTTAAGTTACCAGTCCTGGAGCTTTTGGAACACCTCAGGAGAGAGAGAAATATTACTTTTTTGAGGCAGCAACTGCTTGCATTTAAAAAAGAACTGAAACTCTTTCTTTCCTGCAAGCTTAGCTCCTCTCATTAACCACAAGATTTTGTTTCTGTCAATCAACATAATCAAAATTCTACTCTGAAACCTGAGGAACCGAAGTAAGCACAAGTGCATTAGCTCTGCTTAAACAAACGCTCCAAATCGAAAATGAGAAGTAGTTTGATCTCCCAGCTATTAACTTAAAGATTTTTGTAGACAAACAATCATCCTGCAAAACAGAGCTGAATTTTAAACATACAAGAAACCTGATATAAATACATTTCTTAAAAGCACAATATCATCATACAACCCATACCCCTTGAGTCATATGTCTGATCTTTACCAGTCTTTCCAGCCCTGTCTCCCAACACCAGTGGAGCTCTTTCCCTTGACTCTATTCACTTTCCCTTCTCCTTCAGTAGAGCCTTTGCTCTGCAACCACTTACAAACCATCTCTGACTCACTGTTGGTCTGGTAGGCAGAGCTTGACTGTTGAACCCCAGTGAAAAAAGTATTGTGCTGCCAGGAGTCCAAGATGCCATGATACCATGCAATGCAAGGTGTGCAAACAAACCTCAGAGTCACTTGCAAAGTGCACAGGTGTATGTCATTTGTATACCCCAAAGAACAAAGCACAAAAACAGGTCTTTTAGCCCTCTAAGCCTGCACCAAACATGCTGCCCGACTGAACTAAAACCCCCTACCCTTCTGGAGACCATATGCCAGAGAACAAAGAAAATTACAAGAAATATGTAATTCTAATTAGATGCCAATGTTCCCTTTTGATCCAGCATTGGGAGGGGGGAATGAATCCAGTGAGCAGCCATTATAAAGAGCGTGCATGACATCAAAATTACAGCCCAACATCACATGCTGCCACTGAAGTCAGGAGTGGATGATTGCAACCTGTTTTCCCGCCCATGGAAAATTGACTTTCATTTTGCTCTCGCAATATTTTCCACTTCTGCAGCCGTGACCCCACCACAGCGGGAATGGAAAGACCCAACTTTTGTTTAGGAAAGTGATTATCTATTTGATTTGCCATCTGTGATACCCACTTATGTACCTATCACAATATTCTTTACTTATTCATTGTGTTTTCTTGGTGGTATTCAAAATTCTGAAGGGTTTTGACGGGGTAAATAGGGGAAAACTCTGCCAGGAGGTTCAGTAACTGAAAGGTACCAATGTAAGGCAAATACATAAAAGGCAGAGCCAGAGATGAGGTGATAGGTTTTTACACTGAGTTGTAGTGCTGAAAGGGTGGTGGAAACAGATTCAATGTAAGCTTTCAAAGGGGAATTGGAGAAATAGAGCAAAAAATTGCAGGGCGATGGAGGAAGAGCAGGGGAAAGGGACTAATTCTTTCAATGAACCAGCGGTGGTGTGATGTGCCAAATGGTGCCATTTGGGATGGACTGTTCTCTGATTACATTGTGTTAGCTTGTGGATAAATCTTGGCAGCAAGGTACAGCTCAGCTGGTGTTCACTGTTGCTTGTGAGTTACAAAATTGTTTGTTCAAGCCCCACTGCAGGATTTGTTATGTAATCTCACTTTGACACTCCACTCCAATGTGTTACTGAGGCTCCTTTTTTGGCCAAGGTTCTATTCTTCAGATGAAACCACTTGTTCCTCTGACAAAGCTCAAAGGAATGTAGAACATAAAGAAGGACTTAAATTTACCTGCCATTCTTCAAGACCTCAGAATCAATCAATGAAATATTTTTTGAAATGTCAGTATTGCAATGTATGAAACACGGCAACCAATTTGCACAGCAAGATCCCACAATGAGCAGTTATCATCTGGTTGAGGGATAAATAATGCCCAGAATCCTGGGGAGAATTTCCATGCTCATCTTCAAACAGAGGTGTGGGATCTTTTGCGTCATTTACCATTGATCAATATTCCTTTCTCAATTAACATTACAAAAAAACAGATTAACAGTCTCTTTGAATCTTGATGCACACTCATTACTGTCATGATTGTTTACATAGTCAATAGTAACTTCAAATTAATCCGTTACCTGTGAAGTTCCTGAAATGTGACATAATCCCATGTGATAAGTTTTACAACAAATTCGGTGGATACCACCATGTTCCATAAAATTAACTCATTCTTCACCCTTTCTTTCCAGCAGGTTCTTTCTGTTTAAACATGTTAAGTTACTCACAGCTGATTTCAGATATTGTCCACTTGTTGAATCAGTTTGATCCTCAGAATAACAGCACTGATCACTTCATAAGCGAAACTGCTAAAAAATATCAGGTGAGAAAATAAGTGAATCAATTTCTACAGGAAACTATTGGGCGCATTTCAGAAAGAGCTGACAGCTACCCTTGACCAAATTTACACTCAAGTTGAGAAAATTGTCGCCTTCCTTAACTGAGATGCTAATTCTGAGTCTGTATTAATGGAGATTACTGCAATTCCCAAAATGCAATTTTGTTTGATTTTTTTGTAAACACATTACCTATGAAGTCATTTTCAATTAATGCTATATTTGGCTCAATTATTTCCTGTCAAAAATGTAATCGTAATAGACACTGGATCTACCTTTTTATCATTAACATATTGAATAACAACATTTGTTCATGATTTAGATGAGAGAACTAAATGTGATATCTCCATATTTGCAGATGACACAAAGGATAGAACTAGGGAGGTTGGTCTGGACTGCATTGGAATAGTCCATTCTGAAAGTTACAAGGGTTTCAGCAGCAGATGAACTGAGAGAGAAGTGAAGCAAGGCAATGGTGCATGGGTGGAAAGAGGCAGTCCTAGTGATGGCACAGATTGCACAGGTCAGAAGCATGGCTGGAATTTTCCAATGCTGTCCTCCCCATCCCCTCTGTCAGCGAGAATGAAGAATTTGGTGCCATATCAGTCAATTCTCCATTCGCTGTAGCAGAACTGGAGAATCCTATATCTTGGGTTCAAATATACCACCAAGCTTGCAACCAGACAGATTGAATCTTGTAGAGGGCCAAGAAGAAGGGTGGAATTGATGGTGATGGAACAGAGTTTGTGGTGGGGATTGAAGACATCTTTCCAGCAAGAAAGTAGTCAAAAACAAATTTCTGCTCAGCCAATACTGGATATCAGATAAGCACTAGTTCAGTTCTAGAATCTACCCAATCTTGGAAAATCATAACAAGGGTAACTCCTATCTCTGCAATTATCTCTTTTAGAATCCTAGGATGTTGGTCATCTTACCCTTAAGATTTGTTAGCTTTTAGTCCCTTATGTTAAGTTGATTATCAGCAGAGAAAAAGTATTGGAGAAACTTAAGATCTTCATTTTTACTAGTCTCTTGATTATGCTCTATTTTTAATATGTAATTTGCATCTTCTTCTCTGAAGACAATCACAGAGTATTTGTTCAATATCTCTCATTCTCATTTCCTCAATCCTCATGATAATGTCTCTGACTCCAAAGAATAAATACTCCTGTCTAGTTTACTCTCATTCTATTTTACAAGCAGGAGATGGATATATTTCTCTTTAAAAGCGAGTTAAAGGGATATGGGGAACAGGTGGGGAAGTGAATTTGAGACCAGGGAGAGATCAGCCATGATCTGATTGAATGGCGGAGCAGACTCAAAGGGCTGAAATGCCTACTTCTGCTCCTAATTCCTATGTTCCTATGTCCAAAGTTTATCCCATTTCATCAACATTTTGGTCGGCCTTTGCTTGTTTCTAAAGCTCAATCCCTAGGCTTACTACAAATCTTTGCAACATTAGAATATAGATCGTTTGGAGACTTGGGAAGAGAGATGGTAGATAGAGTTTAATCCGGACAAATGAGGTAATGCATTTTGGAAGGTCTAATAAAGATAGGAAATATACAGTAAGTGGCAGAACCCTGAAGAGCATTGATACCAGAGGAGTCTGGGTGCACAGGTACACAGGTCACTGAAAGTGGCAGTGCAGGTGGAGGAGGTAGTCAAGAAGGCATTCGGTATGCCTGTCTTCATCAGCTGGAGCATTGAGTTTAAAATTGGCATGTCATGTTGCAGCTTTATAGAATCTTAGTTAGGCTGCACTTGGAATATAGTGTTCAATTCTGGTCGCCACACCACCAGAAGGATGTGGAGACTTTGGAGAGAGTACAGAAAAGATTTGCCAGGATGTTGCGTGGTATGGAGGGCATTAGGTATGAAGAGAGTTGGAGAAACATCCTTCCTGTAATGTGATGACCAGAATTAAACACAACACTCTAGCTGTGGCCTAATTCGAGCTTTGAAAAGGTTCAACAACTTAATAACCTTCTCTTGAACTGTTATCTAAATGTGAAGTTTAAACAGTTTGTTCTATTATGTATATATCTGATGCTGTAAATTCTAGGACATACTTTTTGTTCTGCAGAAGCAGACCCATAGAAAAGTCCGATTGAACAACGTTTTCAGTTCTTAAATTAAGAGTCAGCTTTAAAGCTAATCAGTCAGCAGAAACCTAGTGGTTGAGCAATTTTAAATGAAGGGTTACTTACCTCACTGTAACGTGGTTTGTTCTCACTGGAGCGATGGAAGTTGAGGGAAGACCTGATAGAAGTCTACAAGATTATGAGACGCATGGACAGAGTGGATACATAGAAACATAGAACAGTACAGCACAGTACAGGCTCTTCAGCCCTCGATGTTGTGCTGAGCTTTGTCTGAAGCCAAGATCAAGCTATCCCACTCCCCATCATTCTGATGTGCTCCATGTGCCTATCCAATAACCACATGAAAGTTCCTAATGTGTCCGACTCCTCTATCACAGCAGGCAGTGCATTCCACATCCCAAGCACTCTCTGAGTAAAGAACCTATCTCGGACATCCCTCCTATATCTTCCACAATGAACCTTATAGTTATACCCCTAGTAACAGCTGCATCCACCCGAGGAAATAGTCTCTGAATGTCCACTCTATCTATCCCCCTCATCATGTTATAAGCCTCTATTAAGTCACCTATCATCCTCCTCCGCTCTAAAGAGAAAAGCCCCAGCTCCCTCAACCTTTTCTCATAAGACCTACCCTCCAAACCAGGCAGCATCCTGGTAAGTCTGCTCTGCACTCTCTCCAATGCTTCCACATCCTTCTTATAGTGAGGTGACGAGAACTGCACACAATATTCCAAATGTGGTCTCACCAAGGTCCTGTACAGTTGCAGCATAACCCTAAGGGGGCTGTTAAACTCAAACCCCCTATTAATAAACACAAACGGATAGTCAGAAGCTTTTTCCCAGGGTGGTAGAGTCAATTATAGAGGGCACAGGTTTAAGGTACAAGGGGCAAGGTTTAACGGAGATGAATGAGGCAGATTTTCTATACAAAGGGTGGGGGTGCCTGGAACTCGTCAGAGGAGGAGGTAGTGGAAGCGGATTTGTCTTTACAAATACATGAATAGGATGGGAATAGAGGGATATGGTCCCAGGAAGGCTGGGGGGTTTCAGTTACGTCGGGCAGCATAGTCAGTGGAGTCTTGGAGGGCCAAAGGGCCTGTTCCTGTGCAGTAATTTTCTTTGTTCTTTTGTTCTTTTTTACAAACTTCCTCTTTAACTTCCATAGTAAACCATGGATGCATCTTTTCACTGAGATTTTTAATGGGCTGTGTTTTTGTTAAACATTTTGTGTTGTTTCTTTAAATGTTTCCCACTGTTTATTTACTGCTGTACATTTTAGTTTATTTACCCAATCAACCTTTAGTCAGCTCTGTCCTCGTACCAATGTAATAAGATTCTCATCATACGTCATTTGCAATCTTAATATGGAATTTGATTGCATAGTGATCACTTTTTCCCAGAAGATCTTTTACGATGAGGTTACTAATTAACCTTGCCTCATTACACATACTAGATTTAAAATAGCTTTATCCCTGGTTGGTTTCACAATGTTCCAGAAAATTGTAGCATTCTATAAACTTTGCCAATTTGATTTTTCTAGTCCAAATTTTTCCACAGAACACTGAAGCAGTATTTAGATGAGCACTTGAAATGCTACAGCATACAAGGCTATGAGACAAGTGCTGGACAATGGGTTTTTAGAATAGATAGGTGCCAGCTCGGACATGATGGGCCAAAGGGCCTCTTTTCATGTTATTAAACTAAATGAAGATAAAATCTGTTATGATCCAGGCCAGAATCTCTAAGGTGTTTTATGAAGATGGCCTAGACCCTTAGTTTTTACCTTTGAATTTGGCACAGATGTCTCACTCCAGGTAACTGCCGCACCTAGGGAGCTTTTATCAAACACAGAACACAGTTAAACTATAATAAGAAAAATCAGCATGCTTTTACCAAATACAAGAGGACAACCATAATATTATCAGCTTATTAGCTAACTATACTGTCCCAAATCAAACAGTCCTCACAAACATCTTAGGACAGACATATATGTCCTAGGCTTAGCACAGAAAGCAAGTATGCTCACATGATACTGTTTTGTTTTTGCAGCTTTGTAACACCTGTTGTGAATTAGTCCTTTGGATGTTGAATGAAAATGCTGAGGCTTTACAGTCTTGGATCTTTCTGCACACCTCGAAAGGGAGATAGAGACACTGGTTCCCTCTAGCTTCTAGCTAGCAAACCACTGACAGCACAATTTTCAACACCAGGGAGAGAGAGACAAAATACTGCTTTCAGTCTGCAGTCCAAACAGCTCCTGACTCAAAATGAAACTAAAACCTTGGATTTTTCCTGTTGGGGGGGAAGAAACCTGTCCATAGGGAGCACCTCACTTGTCAATCATGTTCCACGCAACAGTTCCAAAAGGGTCATAAAACTCTAGGACACTGAATTAACCTAGATTAAAAATAAACAAGATGCTCATTATATGGCTACAGTAACAATTAGAGGACACTGGGTACATACATTACGATAACAATAAAACACTTGGGTCTGTTTGGAAAAACCCACACAAGAGACATGATTAAAATGCACTTTTTAATGGCACAGTATTGTCACAAATCCCTGATAATTATTACATTGTCTTTGTTACAAGCTATAATAATTTCTTACTTAACGCTCTGTCCAACAATTTAACTACTGTTGGCGGAGTATAAAGCACACCCATGAGCATTCTCTGTTTCTTGTTCCTAATCTACACCTATTCTGATTCTACTTCCTGATTTTCTGAGCAAGTTTTACTATTATCCTTGGGTCATCCTTCACAGTCACCCTCTTTTGAACAAAGGTTCAAAATATTTTCTTTATTCATTCATAAGATGTGTGCTTCACTGGCATGGTCAATGCTGATCCCCAAGCAGATTTTGATACATCTCAGTGCCTTCATTAGCTATTTAAAAGGGAGTTAAGAATTAACCACATTGCTATGAGGCTAGGATCACATGTAGGCTAGACTAGGGACATAGGAATGGGAGTAGACTATTCAGCCCATCGTATCTACTCTGCTGTTTAATTTGATCATGACTGATCGTCTACCTCACTACCACCTTCCTGCATTATTCCCATATCCCTTGATGTCATTGGTTTCCAGAAACCTACCAATACTAATTGAGCTTCGGCAACCCTCTGAGGCAGAGAATTCCTAAGATTCACCACGCTCTGAGTGAATAATTCTTCCTCATCTCAGTTTTAATGGTCTTCCCCTTATTGTTTCCCCTGGTTCAAGACTTACCAGCCAGGAGAAGTATCTTATCTGCATCCACCCTGTCATGCCCTGGAATAATTTTGTAAGTTTCAATGAGATCACCTCAAACTCAAGGGAGTACAGACCCAGTCACTTCAATCTCTCCTTCGTAAGACAATCCTACAAAGCCAGGGATTAATCTGGTTAACCTCTGTTGTGCTCCCTCTATGGAAAGTATGGGCAGAATTTTATGAGAAAATTTTTAAGTGTTCAGCTTATGTGAAAATAGGAGAGTTTCAGATCTGTTGTTTGAGCGACTCTTTATTCCCAATCTTACGCACTTAGTGCCTGAAATAATGGGCTGGTTCGTTTCCAGGCACTAGAGGCAGTAAGTGGGGCTTAATTTGTCAGCCAGCTTGCTCTAGAAAGAGTGAGAGAGATCTGTCAGGCCTCTGCTGCCATAGCCAGCCTCAAATAACCTCCATCCCTGGCCAAGCTATCATGGCTGATCGCAAGGCCCACACCACCCGGACCGATTGCACCAGCCCCACTGATTGCCTGCAGAGTAGAAGCACCCTGCCCCCCACTGATCACACCTGCAGAGTGCACAGCAGGTCCCAGTGCTAACACTGCCCACTTGGCATGCCAAGGTGTCAGGCTGGCACTGCCCAAGGGGCATCCCCTCTTTCCCTCAACCTCCCCAGGGGGACCTCAATAGCCTCCAGTTCTCCTGGCGAGTCCATAAACGCAAGTGAGCCCAGACGATTGAGTCCTGGGCTCACTAAACACGTGCTAATGAGGATTAGAACAAATTTACATCATATATTGAGCTTCTTGCTGGAAATGGGAGAGAGGCTGATCACACTGGAAATCCGGTGCCGGTAAAATCACGAGAGCTGTGAAATCGGGCACGATCCTGATATCTCGGCTCTCAGGCGATTTTTACTGGCAAGGCGAGCCAGGGAAAATCACAGCCTATATTCTTCCTTGGCTAAGATGATCAAAGCTATACATAATACTCTTGATGAGGTTTTTAAGTCTATTTATTAGTATCACAAGTAGACTTAGATTAACACTGCAATGAAGTTACTGTGAAAATCCCCTATTCGCCTCATTCCAGCACCTGTTCAGGTACGCTGAGGGAGAATTTAGCGTGGCCAATGCACCTAACCAGCATGTCTTTTGGACTGTGGGAGGAAACCAGAGCACCCGAAGAAAACCCACGCAGGCTCGGGGAGAATGTGCAGACTCCACACAGACAGTCACCCAAGCTGGGAATTGAACCCGGGTCCCTGATCCTGTTACACAGCATTAATAACCATTGGGCCACCTGGTCTCACAAAGATTCTATATAACTGCAGCAAACATCTTTATTCCAGTCCTTAATTCCCTTCACAGTGAAGACCAACATACCATTTGCCTTGCTAATTGTTTGCTGAACTTAAAAGCTAGCTTTAACATCAACACTTCCCAACCTTTCACCACTAAGAAATACTCTGCCCTCATACTTCTCTACCAAAGTGAATAACTTCTCTCTTATTCACATCCTATTCTATCAGCCGCATTCTACCCCATTCAATTTGCATGTCCAAGTCTTCTTGAAGCCTCCTTGCATCCTTCTCACAACTTAAGTTCCCATCCAGTTTGGTGTCATCAGCAAATTTGGAAATATTACAATTGGTCCCCACATCTAAGTCATTTATATAGATTGCGAGCAAAGAACAGTTCAGCACAGGAACAGGCCCTTTGGCCCTCCAAGCCTTTGCCAACCGTGCTGTCGGCCTAAACTAAAACCATATGCACTTAGAGTCTGCATCCTTCTATTCCCATCCTATTCATTAATTTGTCTAGTTGCCTTAAATGCCGCTATCGTAGCTAGCACAGATCCTTGCAGTACCCCATTAGTAACAGCAAGCAATCCTGAGAATGATCTGTCTTTTCCTGTGGGGGCGCGTTGACCTGCCAGCTCCAAACCAGTTTTGCTAAAAGAATGCTTGGTGTCAGGATCAGGGCTGGGAAACCAGCATGGGGCCAAGTGCCAGGAATTGTCAGGCAACATTCACTTCACTTCCCACCAGGGCAAGGCCAAAAACCTCAGCCTGATAACTCTGTTTCTCTTTCTAAGGATGCTGCAGAGCAAATGAGCATTTCCAGCAATTTTTTCTGTTTATTTTAGATTTCTAGCATCTGCTGTTTTTGCATTTGCATCATTGAGGACAAGATTAGGTATAGAGCCTAGGTGGTTGAATAATCTGCTGGCACTCATAGTAAAAGCTTGCCTGTGAAAAATCATTACTTGGACAAGGATCGGAGCCCAACAAAGAATCAGCACCTTTGTGAAAGGAAATAACAGAGCATTCTTTGTGTTATTCCAGTGGTGATGTACTGGAGATTTTGACTGAAATGTGAAGAAGACTACAGCAAATAGTTCACAGGTCATAGTACACGCTGTCAATTTCTGTACCAGCCATTTGTACATGATTGCTGCCGAATGCCACAGTGCTTCACCAGAGGCAGTGAAAATGTCAGATTTTCATTCAGAATGATAACATATGCCCTGCTTGTAATCTGATTAAATGGGCAATGGTTGACAATCTTCTAACTGGTGGAAGAATCAGAACATTCATATTCCATATCAAGCTGACATCTCAAACAAGTAACCTAGATTTACATCACTGCACTGGTTGTAGGTAATGAAAATAGATTTGCCAAAGAGTATTTTTTCATGAGAACTTTACCCTTTTAATTCCAACCTCCTCCACACCATCCCCATGGTGCCTCACCCCCCCCCCCTTCACCGTGCTGCCCCCCCCACCCCCAAACAACACTCTGTCTGACCCAATATAACACTGCAGTGAGTGTACAACTCATTTCCATTGCCTCAAGATTTTTGCCGTAATCTCAATTCTTCCTGACCAGGAAGTCCCAGTACATTTGTTGACCTTTACAAAAACAAAATAAAAACACGATGTGAACATTGTGTAAACTCAGAATGGATGTTCCGAGCTTTGAAACCAATTGGCATTCAATAACTGTTTATAAAGGCACCTAATCCTCGGATGAGATTTCTGTCCAGTAACTTTGTCTTGTGCATTGATTATTCTGTGTGTTGAACACTTTGATGAAGCATTCATTACACGGACACTATCTTGCTGAGGAAACAAATGAGCTATCAAGTGAGCTACTGACACAGCAAAGTGGTTTCACAGGGATTCTTAGTGATGAGTTAGTGAGTTCATCACTGGGCCCTGCATTGTAATTACTAAAGTAAGAGAAAGTTATCGCGTATGAAGGGAGTCTGATTGGACAAGATTTAACATCTCATTGAACACTGCCAACTCTGCAGCGCCTCTTCTGCGCAGATCTTACAGTGCAGAAGAGACCCTTCAGCCCATCGAGTCTGTACCAACATAGAAACATAGAAGATAGGAACAGGAGGAGGCCATTTGGCCCTTCAACCTGCTCTACCATTCATTACGATCATTGCTGATCATCCAATTCAATCGCCTAATCCTGCTTTCTCCCTGAAAGGTTGGATCCCATTCACCCCAATGCTATACCCAGCCGCATCTTGAATGCATTCAATGTTTTAGCATCAACTATTTCTTGTGGTAATGAATTCCACAGGCTCACCACTCTTTGGGTGAAGAAATTTCTCCTCATGTCTGTCCTAAATGGTCTACCCTGAATCCTCAGATTTGACCCCTGGTTCTGGACACCCCCAGCATTGGGAACATTCTTTCTGCATCTACCCTGTCTAGTCCTGTTAGAATTTTATAAATCTCTGTGCGATTCCCCCCTCATTCGTCTGAACTTCAGTGAAAACAATCTTAACCTAATCAATCTTTCCTCATATATCAGTCCCACCATCCCTGGAATCAGCCTGGTAAATCTTCGCTGCACTCCATCGAGAACAAGAACATCCTTCCTCAGAAAAGGAGACCAAAACTGCACACAATACTCTAGGTGTGGCCTCACCAAGGCCCTGTATAATTGCAATAACACATATTTGAAACTCTGGCAATGAAGGCCAACATACCATTTGCCGCCTTTACCGTCCACTGCATCTGCATGCTTACCTTTAGTGATTGGTGCACAAGGACACCCAGGTCCCACTGCACACTCCCCTCTCCCAATTTACAGCCATTCAGATAGGAATCTGCCTTCTTGTTTCCAAAGTGAATAACTTCATTTTTATCCAAATTATACTGCATCTGCCCTTGGTTTGCCCACTCACCCAACCTGTCCAGATCATTCTGAAGGATCTCTGCATCCTTGTCACATTTCGCCCGACCACCCAACTTGGTATCATCTGCAAACTTTGAGATGCTGCATTTTGTTCCCCCATCCAAATCATTAATATATATTGTGAATAGCTGAGGTCCCAGCACCGATCCCTATGGCACCCCACTAGTGACTGCCTGCCAAGGACACATAATACCGACCATTTGTTTCCTCTCTGCCAACCAGTTTTTTATCCATCGCAGTACATTTCCCCCAATCCCATGCACTTTAATCTTGCACAATAATTTCTCATGCGGGACTTTGTCAAATGTTCAGATGAGGCCACAGCTGGAGTATTGTGTGCGGTTTTGGGCGCCATACTTACGCAAGGATATTTTGGCCTTGGAGGGAGTGCAGAGGAGGTTTACTAGGCTGATGCCGGAGTTGAGGGGGTTGAGCTATGAGGAGAGGCTGAATAAACTAGGATTGTACTCATTAGAGTTTAGAAGAATGAGGGGAGATCTCATTGAGACGTATAAGATGATGAATGGGATGGATAGGATAGAGGTGGAGAGACTCTTCCCGCTCAGAAAGGACAGTAGGACTAGGGGGCACAGCCTCAAGATAAAGGGAGGGCGGTTTAGAACGGAGTTGAGGAGGAACTTCTTCACTCAAAGGGTGGTGAACCTCTGGAATTCTCTGCCCGTTGAAGTGGTGGAGGCTACCTCGCTAAATATTTTTAAGACGTGGGTTGATGGCTTTTTGATAAGAGAGGGGATTAAGGGTTATGGGGAGAGGGCGGGAATGTGGAACTGAGCCACGACAGATCAGCCATGATCTTATTGAATGGCGGGGCAGGCTCGAAGGGCCAGATGGCCTACTCCTGCTCCTATTTCTTATGTTCTTATGAAAAATATCTGTTCTACTTACCTAATCCCATTTATCAACTTTCCAGCACTTGGCCCATAGCCTCAAATAGTATGATATGCCAATGCTCATCCAGGTATTTTTTAAAGGATGCAAGGCAATCTGCCTCCACCAGCTACCCAGGCAGTGTATTCCAGAACCGTCACTACCCTCTGGATAAATATTTTTCCTCACATCCTCCCAAACTTCTTGCCCTCACCTCGAACTTGTGCCCTCTCGTAACTGACCTTTCAATCAAGGGCAAAAACTGTTCCCTGTCCTCAAAAGTCTGATGGCAGCAGGGAAGAAGCTGTTTTTGAGTCAGTTGGTACGTGTCCTTAGACTTGTACATTTTTTCCCAATGGAAGAAGATAGAAGAGAGTATGTCTGAGAGATGTGGGATCCTGGATTATGCTGGCTGCTTTTCCAAAGCAGTGGGAAGTATCGACAGTGTCAATGGATGGGAGGCTGGTTTGAGTGATGGACTGGGTTTTGTTCATGACCTTTGTATTTTATTGCAGTCTTGGACAGAGCATGAGCCATACCAAGCTGTGTGCTACAACCAAAAAAATGGTTTCTATGGTGCATCTGTAGAAGTTTGTGAGAGTCATAGCAGATGTGCCAAATTTTTCTTAGTCTGCTGAGAAAATAGAGGCGTTGGTGGGCTTTCTTAACTATAGCATCTGCATGGAGGGACTAGGACAGGTTATTGTTGATCTAGACACCAAGAAACTTGAAGCTCTCAATCATTTCTACTTTGGCCCCATTGATGTAGAGTGGGGCATATTCTGCACTACGCTTCCTGAAGTCAATGACTCTCTCCTTCGTTTTGTTGACATTGAGCCATGAAGCCTCTGGTTCTGATGATTTTTGGTCTGCTTCAGAATGGTCACTTCAATGGAGTTGGTGGCTTTGTCATATGATGGGGAACCACTGCGATGGCAACAGAATGCATTTGGCCTTAATTGGGGCCTTAAACATACTATTTGGCTGCCCACACCATTCAGTGAACAACTGATCTGGATCTCAGCCCACTGCTGGAAAACTTCCTTGGTGTTTGAAATGCATTAAAGGCCTTACGGGTGATGACGATATCCCTGAATGAATAAAGAAAATCAAGAGAAGGAGTGAAAACTGACAAGAGAATGGAAAGAATCTTCTGTGATGTGAAATAACCTTCATAAGTTCTCAATTGCAATAGTGGAATGTACGTTGACAACTGTACATCATTTCATACAGTTTGTTCTGTAGTAAATATTCTAACCATTTTCAACACATATTACAAAGTGCACTCTAACCTTCCACAACAACATGAACAATCTGTCCCTTAAGAGTTACAGTGCCCACACAAATGAAAAGTTTCTTTGTGGTTATGCCTAATTAGACAAAAGCACAATATCAACATCCTGGAGTTTACCATTGACCAGAACTGAACTGGGCTAGCTATGTAAATACCAAAGCACCAAGAAAAGTGAGAGGCTGAGAACTCTGCAGACAGTAACTCACCACCTGACTGCCCATAGCTTGTCCACCATCAACAAGGCACAAGTCAGGAGTATGATGTAATCTCCACTTGCATGAATGTGTGCAGCTCCAACGACACTCAAAGTTTGACACCATCCAGGACAAAACAGCCAGTTAATTGACACACCATCTACAAACATTCAATCCCTCCGCCACCAACGCGCAGTAGCAGTAATGTGTATCATCTGATGGTTCAATATTTTCTATGCACGTGTCTGGGAAAGTAAACAATAATGATGAAAAACCAGTCATCAATCCACTTTACCACTATCTTCATACAAGCACATAAGGAGTCGATTACCTATCCTTCAAGCCTGCTTCACATTCAATAAAATCATGGCTGATCTTCTATGTCATCTCCACTTATCCACACTATCCCCATATAATTTAAGTCATTGGCACCCAAAAATATGTTCAGCTCTGCCTTGAATGTACCCAATGATTTGTACCTAAAACATTCTCCAAAAATGACTTTGCATTTGCAAAGGTTTTAGAATGGGTTTCATGGTGGCACAGTGGTTAGTACTATTGCCTCACAGCACTAGAGAGCCTGGTTCGATTCTGGCCTTGGGTGACATTCTGTGTGGAGTTTGCACGTTCTCCCCATGTCTGCGTGGGTTTTGTCAGGATGCTTCAGTTTCCTCCCACAGTCTGAAAGACATGTTGGTTAGGTGCATTTGGCCATGCTAAATTCTCCCTCAGTGTTACCCAAACAACCGCCAGAGTGTGGCAACTAGGGGATTTTCACAGTAACTTCATTGCAGTAGGAATATAAGACCACTTGTGAAGCGATTAAATAACTTAAACTATTTGGTCAGACTCAGAAATAAGCACCCATTAGGTAACAATCCTTTTAGATGTTTAACTATAAAAATTCCAGTAACATTACCACGAATCGAACATGCTGTTGCTGGGAGAAAGGTTATTTCAGTGCTTCTCACCCACTCCACTCTGCTGTGGGAATTCAAGAGGCTTCTAAGCATCACTCTGCTATGTGAAAACAGACACTTTTCTGGTTTAGCTGGGTGGCTGCTTCACTTTGCCTCTTGACAGCTCCATTCCCAGGACAGATTGTCACCCTCAGATGTCACATCACCAGCCCCAAACACACCCCTCAACAATTCTCATTAGGTATCTTTTCACCTTTCATCCTTGACCCCGTTGTGCTTACTGCTCTTTAAAATTTAACATTTCCAGAATGCAAAATCTTTCACTTGATCTCTATTATCCCCATTTTCAGGTCGAATAAAGTGTGATAATTTCTCGTTATTTACAGAACCATAGAATCCCTACAGTGCAGAAGTAGGTCACTCGGTCCATCAAGTTTGCACCAACCCTCCAAAACAGCATCCCACCAAGGCTCACCCCTGTACTATCCCCATAATCCCATGCATTTATCATGGATAATCCACCTAGCCTACACATATTTGGACATTAAGGGGAAATTTAGCATGGCTGATTCACCTAACCTGCACATTTTTGGACAGTGGTCGGAAGCCAGAGAACCCAGAGAAAACCCACACACACATGAGGAGAATGTGCAAACTCCACATAGAATGTCACCCAAGACTAGAATCGAACCTGGGTCCATAGCACTGTGAGGCAATAGTACTCACCACTGTGTCCCCATGCCACTCACTATGAAACCTTTGCAAGCTGTAAAGGTATTTTTAACGCAGCTAAAAATCCAAACACTGGCTTATTTCCAAATGCAAACTTCTGTCCAACGTTTATTTAGTTATAGAAAATTAACCTGACAAACTATGCCTTTAACACCTACGTTCCTTTCAGCTCTCCAACCATACCAGACAATCAGTCCCTGGCTGAATTAATTATATTCACAAACAGACCCACAAGACCGATTCACAGAATAACATAATAGACGGAAATATTAATGACACCACACTCCACTTTACTGTCTGCACCCCCATTACTCTTGATATCTCTTGTAGATGAAAAAAATCTGTGTAACTCAGTCTTGAATATATTCAGTGACACAGCCTCCACTGCTCTCAGTGGAAGAGAATTCCGAAGACTAATGACATTCTGGGAGATGAAATTCTTCCTCATCTTCATCTTAAAACGGAGATCCCTCAATTGGCTGAGTTACACCGATTTTTTTATCTACAAGGAATATCTAGAGTAATGGAGGTGCAGACAGGAAAGTGGACTGTGACAGAAGATGGTGTCATTAATATTTCTGTCTATTGTGTTATTCTGTGAGTCGGGCTTGTGGGTCTGTGTGTGAATATGATTTAATTAAGCTGGCGACTGATTGTTCAAGTAGGGTTGGAGATCGGGAAGGAATGGAGATGTTAAAGGCACACGTTTGAAGTAAAACGTCTGGCGAATTTTCTATAAGTAAATAAACTGTGCCACTTTTTATAGATCCCCCTACGTGGGGAAACATCCTCTCAGCCTCTACCCTCAACTCTCTCAAGCCCCCTCAGAATCTTACATGTTTCAACAAGATCACCTCTCATTCTTCTATACTCCACCGAACCTTGAAAATTACAACCAATGCCTCTCAAAGCAATCTCTGCAGCCACCTCCATTGAGACTCTAGGGTGCAGGCCATCAGGTCCAGGGGATTTGTCAGCCATGATTCTTTTTAGTTCTCCCCTCCCTCGCTTTTTTCTCTGGATTGTCTACAAGAATGACTGGAAATTTGTGTAAGGAGTGTAACACCCTGGTGTGATGAGAATACCTGTGTTCGACACAGAACTCCATTCACATATGGATAAAGTGATGAACATGGGTGTATGATCATGGTGATCATTACCGATATAAAGGACTGAGCTCAAAAGAGAGCCCTTTTGTCTCGTTTGAAAGAGATTTGCAGTCATTCACCAGTGTTCAACAGCTAAGCTAAATTTCAGGGACATCAAATTTTATGAATTCAAGAACGTTTGTGAATTACTTGAGAAGCTAGATCCCATCTTGAGAAACTGCAACTGCAACCCTACCAGACAGTGTATTGCAAACATCCAAAGGCAGTTACCAGGAATCAAATCACCTGTCTATGCTCTTGGTCAGAAGAATGTTTTGTATTTTGGGCCCTGCATTAATGTACTCCATTATAAAGTGGCAGAGTATGATTCTCATTCTCTCCTACACCGCATCCACTACCAGACTGAGAGAGTGACTAAGTACAGGCCAAACTACTCCTTTAGCAAGCAGATTAGATGGTTAACTGCCATTCCTCAGTGACACAGGAAAGGCAGAGACAAAATAAAGATGAGGTAGAATTAATGCACCTTTTCTGACAGTATATGATCGGTCGATTAGCACAGGGCACTGGTGATACATAATCAGAATCAGTGGCCTCACTGGTTCTGGGTAAATTAACTGGAAGTCAGGGACATGCTTTCCCTGTTCTCGTTTACACACTCCATTACCTCCACACAGTTCAATTGAAAACGTGACTAATGATGTGCATTCATTGTGATATTGATTCTGCTAAATCTGTATTTACTGAGTCTGCCTCTTGTGTTTAACACAAAGACACTGAAGTTTTATTTAAAATGTAGCTCCAGTTCCATTTATAACTTAGGACTTGGTTATTTTGCAGTGTCCTGTATCTTTTTTTATTGTCATCTGTTCTTTTCTTGCAGGCACAAGGTGAAGTTGAACAGACATTTATTGTAGAAGTCTTGTCAGGCTGTTTACATTACAGGCCACTGCTTGATGTGGTAGTGAATGAATATTATGTACGAGATGGAAGGACCTCCCTGCGGTCGGAAAGTAATCTGTATGTGGGTAAGGAAACTGCTAGCCATTTGTTCAAAGTCATATCTCACTTCTGGGGCTTCGAGAGAAATCTAGATGATTACAGGCCAGTGAGCCTTATATCAGTGGTAGGGAAATTATTGGACAGTGTTCTAATAGACAGGATTTACTCCCTCTTGGAAATAAGAGGAAGTATTAGTGAGAGGCAACATGGTTTTGTGAAGGGGAGGTTGTATCTCACTGACTTGATCGAGCTTTTCGAGGAAGTGACAAAGATGATTGATGAGGGTAGGGCAGTGGATGTTGTCTACTGTAAAGCCTTTGACAAGGTGCCTCATGGCAGACTGGTACAGAAAATGAAATTGCACGGGATTAGAGGTGAGCTGGCAAGATGGATACAGAGCTGGCTTGGTCATAGAAGACAGAGAGTAGCAGTGGAAGGGTGCATTTCTGAATGGAGGGCTGTGACTAATGGCGTTCTTCAGGGATCAGTGCTGGGACCTTTGCTATTTGTAATATATATAAATGATTTGGAGGAAAATGTAATGGTTTGATTAATAAGCTTGCGGTCGACACAAAGATTGGTGGAATTGTGGATGGTGATGAGGACCGTCAGATACAGCAGAATATAGGTCGGTTGGAGCCTTGGATGGAGAGATGGCAGATGGAGTTTAATCCGGACAAATGTGAGGTAATGCATTTTGGAAATGTACAGTAAATGGCTGAACCCTTAAGCGTGTTGATAGGCAGAAAGATGTGGGTGTACAGATATACTTTTGCTGAGCACTGTGAAAGATCACTTTGAAGGTTCCTCCATTGTCCCACCATATAGTTTTTGCTCCCAGTCTATCTTAGCCAACTTCTTCCTCATCCCTTTATAGTCTCCTCTGTTTAAGCGCAAGACACTGGTCTTGGATTTTACCTTCTCACGCTCCATCTGCATTTTAAATTCAGCCATACTATAATCGCTTCTTCCAAGAGGATCCCTAACTGCAAGATCGTTAATTATTCCTGTCTTATTACACAGGACCAGATCTAGAATAGCTTCCTCTCTTGTTGGTTCCATTACATACTGTTCAAAGAAGCTATCGCAGATACATTTTATGAACTGCTCCTCAAATCTGCCTTGACCGACCTGATTTGACCAATTGATATGTAGATTAAAATCCCCCTGATAATAGCTGTACCAATTTTGCCAGTTTAACATTTAGGTTAACTCACAGCAACAATGACAATTCCAAGAGAAATAAAAGAGAGAAAAGGAAAGGGGAACTACTTACCAGTCACCAGTCAATCATTCAGCTGCTGGCTGTGACGTCATGGTTTAATTTCTTTCTACATCCAAATCAGAGCCAAACTTGATCCCCTTTTCACTCAGCGCTTACAAGGCTGGTTTTTACCGAAGTCCTGAGACATTGGTTACATAGAACATAGAAAGTATAGCACTGTACAGGCCCTTCAGCCTTCGATGTTGTGCCGAGCTATATCCAAACCCAAGATCAAGCTATCCCACTCACTATCATTCTGTTGTGTTCCACATGCCTATCCAGTAACCGCTTGAAAGTTCCTAAAGTGTCCGACTCCACTGTCACAGCAGTATTAAATCATTGATTTTCCTCCCTACCAAACCAGTGGAACTGGAGCTAATTGACACCAACTTAAACATTATCAGCTAACTTGGCCAACATGAGGCTTGGGCCTGGGCCATCCCTGGACTGCATTGCTCAGCTACTCACCTGAAATTATTATTGTTTCTACACTAATAACTGACATGCTTTGTTCTGTTCCAGTTATATGTTATCTTGCTACCTTTCGGCTGAAAGAGCTGGGCCTGAAACAATTCACCAAGATTATCAATTCACAGCCTGTGAAGAAGATGCGCCAAGTGAGCAAGGCATTTTTTCATTCCTGGAAACACAAACTTCAGTATTATATTTAAACAGTGGGTTTGTTCAGTAATTCCATGATTTTTCCACAGTTCCTTCGATTCTACTTTGATAGCTTGAACCTCACCTCATGGATCAAGGATGAATGGTGCCAATTATATGATGTAGCGTATGTAAATCAGAAGCTGATTGATCCTCTGCTGAGGTAATTGGTTGAATTTAAGATTCTTTTCCTTTATTACGCATATTCTGTTGACTGAGTTGAATATTGACAATGTACACCCAACATTAATGTTTTAAATAGATGTCCCAGTCCCTACCTTGCAGAAGACCTCAGCCCTTTCATCAACCACACAAGATCCTACACACCCTCACTCTGTTCTTTGGCCTAAAAGCACCTTAGACTTAAAGCCATGTTTAATTTCAACAGCTGCAAATTGATCAATTTTGTGCCTTTCTGCATGGACAAAACATGTCAATACTTGAGGCATTAGTACAGGCACACAACATTGGCACTGGTAATATTTGCTCTTCAGTATTATAGGGGTGGCACAGTGGTTAGCACTACTGCCTCACAGCGCCTGAGATGCAGGTTCGATTCCCGGCTTGGGTCACTGTCTGTGTGGAGTTTGCAGTGTTCTCCCTGTGTCTATGTGGGTTTTCTCCGGGTGCTCCAGTTTCCTCCGACAGTCCAAAGACATGTAGGTTAGGTGCATTGGCCGTGCTAAATTCTCCCTCAGTGAACCAGAACAGGAACTGGAGTGTGATGATTCGGGGATTTTCACAATAACTTCATTGCAGTGTTCATGTAAGCCTACTTGTGACACTAATAAATAAACTAAACCTTTACTGGGATACATTGGGTGACTATGTTCTTCTCTGGTTAACACAAGCAACAAGTCTGACAACACCAGGTTTTAGTCCAACCGATTTATTTGATAATAGACTCACAAGCTTTCGGGGTTAGCCCCTTCGTCAGGTGAATGGAGAGTTCTGGCCTCAGACAGAGCATATAAAGCACAGACAGTTTAGAGATTACTGATTAGAATGCGAATCCTTACACCTAACCTGCTGTTCAAGACCTGAAGTGGCTGACAATGTGACTGGAAGGAGCACTGAGCACAGGTTACAGAGATGTGTATTGTCTCCAGACAGTACAGTAAGTGAGGTTTTGCAAACCCAGGCAAGTCACGGGGGTTACAGATAGTGCGACATGAACCCAAGATCCCTGTTGAGACCGTCCTCATGTGTGCGGAACTTGGCTATCAGAGACTTCTCCAAGGCGGCCTTCACGACACATGACAGCGCAGAGTCGCTGAACAGAGACTGATAGCCAAGTTCCGCACACATGAGGACGGTCTCAACAGGGATCTTGGGTTCATGTCGCACTATCTGTAACCCCCGTGACTTGCCTGGGTTTGCAAAACCTCACATACTGTACTGTCTGGAGACAATACACATCTCTGTAACCTGTGATCAGTGCTCCTTCCACTCACATTGTAAGCCACTTCAGGTCTTGAACAGCAGGTTAGGTGTAAGGATTCGCATTCTAATCAGTAATCTCTAAACTGTCTGTGCTTTATATGCTCTGTCTGAGGCCAGAACTCTCCATTCACCTGACGAAGAGGGAAACCTCGAAAGCTTGTGAGTCTATTATCAAATAAATCGGTTGGACTAAAACCTGGTGTTGTCAGACTTTTTACTGTGTTTACGCCAGTCCAACGCCAGCATACCCACATCATAACACAAGCAAGCCTGACAAAGCCCAGTGTTTCTGGAACAGAACTATTGGAATAGCCTTTGTAGCACAAGACTGAGGGACAGAACCCAACTTATTTCTTTGAATTTAATCCCATTATATGAAATACTTCGGAAAAAAAACTGAAGTTATGCTTACAATTCAGTGCAAGTACAGTACAAGTAACAGGGAATGTGTTATTCTGTCCACACCAGGAAACAATTAAACCGTTCAGTGGTCGATTTTGCATTTCTGGTGGGACATTATAACATTGTCAGTCCAAATTAAACCACATTGGAATATAAAGATAAAATACAGAAATACACAACCATCATCTATCTATAAGAGAAAAGACAGATTCATGTTTTGAGTATCAGCCCTTTGTCTGGATTAGAAATGGCAAATCCACAAATAAGAACAAAGCAAACATAAGAACATAAGAACATAAGAAATAGGAGCAGAAGTAGGCCATCTGGCCCTTCGAGCCTGCCCCGCCATTCAATAAGATCATGGCTGATCTGTCGTGGCTCAGTTCCACTTTCCCGCCCTCTCCCCATAACCCTTAATCCCTTCTCTTATCAAAAACCCATCAACCCGCTTCTTAAAAATATTTAGCGAGGCAGCCTCCACCACTTCAACGGGCAGAGAATTCCAGAGATTCACCACCCTTTGAGTGAAGAAGTTCCTCCTCAACTCCGTTCTGAACCGCCCCCCCTTTATCTTGAGGCTGTGCCCCCTAGTCCTACTGTCTTTTTTGAGCGGGAAGAGTCTTTCCACCTCTATCCTATCCATCCCATTCATCATCTTATACGTCTCAATGAGATCTCCCCTCATTCTTCTAAACTCTAACGAGTACAAGCCTAGTTTATTCAGCCTCTCCTCATAGCTCAACCCCCTCAACTCCGGTATCAGCCTAGTAAACCTCCTCTGCACTCCCTCCAAGGCCAAAATATCCTTGCGCAGGTGCGGCGCCCAAAACTGCACACAGTACTCCAGCTGCGGCCTCACCAATGCCCTATACAGCTGCAGCAAGACCTCCCTACTTTTATATTCAAACATAGGAGAAGACAGTGTGCAAAAGAGTCAGGAATCGATGTTGGGACAGGGACAAGGGCAAAGTGGGTGTCAACATTAACTTTTCAGTAGCTGGGGCAAAACAAGGGATCAGCTGGCTACCCACTGTAAAATCTGACTTATTTTATATTGTGCTCAGTTAGAATATAAGAACATAAGAAATAGGAGCAGGAGTAGGCCATCTAGCCCTTCGAGCCTGCCCCGCCATTCAATAAGATCATGGCTGATCTGTCATGTCTCAGTTCCACATTCCTGCCCTCTCCCCATAACCCTTAATCCCCTCTCTTATCAAAAACAGTTGTGGAGAGTGAAAAGTTCAGGGGGGTGATTTTCCCAGGGGGCGGGGAGACTTAAGCGGAGGCGCTGTCAGCTCCGTGCCAGAAATCAGTCCGGAGTTGTATAAATCATGTTAAAGGCCATTTTAATATAATTAGAATTATAAACTCACTACAGTGCAGAATGAGGCAATTCGGCCCATTGTCCTGCACCAACAACAATTCCACCCATAACCCCAAGTATTTACCCTACTTGTCTCCCTGACACAAGGAGTAAATTAGCATGGCCAATCAACATAACATGCACATCTTTGGACTGTGGGAGGAAACCCATGCAGACACAAGGAGAATCTGCAAGCTCCACACAGTCACCCAAGCCAGGAATCAAACACAGTGCTAACCACTGTGCCACCGTGAAGCTGGGGCTGAAGTCTCCGTGCCAGTAAGTGCCTTGTGTTCCGACCCCCCCACCCCCCCCCCAAGTGTTTGACTCCAGTGGGATTTACAATAGCTCCCCACTAGTGGAGCACTGGTGACTCGACCCCGCTGGAGTGAAAAGGGGCCATGGAGACCCCCCTAGGAGGAGGTTGCCCCTGGGATTGCCTGCCTGGCAGTGCCAGTCTGTCCCCTGACCAAAAATTGGGCAGTACCAAGCGGGCAGGGTCTATTGGGGAGGGGAGGGGACAGGCTTCTGGGTGAGAGATACCACCAGTCACTCTGCACTCAAGCTTGGCCACAGAGGGAGGGTGTCCAGTGATCAGAGCTAGACATCAGGGTGTGGGGGAGGATTGAGACTGGCTGGGTGGGGAGGCTGGCCCGGCCACATCAGAGAGACCACTGATCCATGGGCCGGAAAGATGGAGGAGGGCAGGGGAGTTGCACAGCCAGTGACGTGGGGTTGTGGGGCTGGCCAGTGATCAGGTGACCAGCAGTGTGGGACTACTGTGCATGCGCCGATCTCCATTACAACAGTTTGGTACATGCACAGTGTTGTGCTGCCAGAATCTCCAGTGGGGATAGGCCCCGCACAGCTTTTTAATGAGAAACACATTGTGCAGTGCACAGAGTGTGGGAGATTCATTTTGAAAATCCTGCTGAGAAAACCAGTGTGACTTATTCCAGTTTTTACACAAATGCGGCACATAGAAATGTTTTGGGTGAATCCCACCCCAGATATTACTCCCACTATTTCCAGTCATAGATTAATTGGCTGAGCACCTTGGGGTGCTTTCCTGCTCTAAACCAGTATTGGTATTAACTTTCTGCTATTTGAAAGAACCTACAGAGATTTGATGGGCCAAACAGTTCTGAATTATTATGTGGTTCCATGAGTTCATCATTTACTCTGTTCTCTCACTTATGTCTTTTTGTTGAAGTTGGCTACCGGATATCAGCAACCTCATTGATTACTTATCCAAATTACTGGTTCATAAGATTCCCAAAAAAAAGGAGAGCCAGCCTGTAACAGTGCCAAAGGAGTTTAACATCACCAAGCCGAAACCACAATCCATTCCAATGCCTGAGGAAATCCCTCTGCTGCAAGTCCAGAGAAAGGTGAGTCTGCTGGCTTCTCATCCATCTTCACTGACGAGTGGCATAGGAGAGAGAAAAGTCAAGAGTGTACTCTAACTGCTTTGCTAAATCCTGCCCTTCTATCCTTTTCCAAAAATGCTGGCTCCTTCTCAGGCCGTACAAAGCCTTTGGGTGCCTTGGCCAATTGGCCTTGATGATAAATGTTGACCAGGTTTTAAAATCATTGCAGAACCCAACACTGTCTTCACCACATAAGGCACCTCCAAGTAATCTTACGCTCTTCCTGCCCAAACTCAGAGACATTGAAACAAATTATAGGGTTCCTATCAACTCCAGCTAAGATGATCCAACTCAGTATAGGCCAGGGATTAAACTGGAACTTGTCTCATCATTTTGGTTGTGATGCCCTCCCATCTATTCAGTATTTTACGACAGTTAGGGTCATGTTCAGTGAAACTATCATGATGAACTATAACAACAAGATGTTGGGAAGTCTTGCTAAAGTTGCACAAGACATTGGTAAGGCCAAACTTGGAATACTTTGTACAGCTCTGATTACCCTATCATAGAAAGGATATTATTAAACTGGAAAGAGTGCAGAAAAGATTTACTAGGATGCTACTGGGACTTGATGGTTTATGTTATAAGGAGAGGCTGGATAGACTGGGACTTTTTTCTTTGGAATAGAGGAGGCTGAGGGGTGGTCTTATAGAGGTCTATAAAATAATGAGGGGCACAGATCAGCTAGATAGTCAATATCTTTTCCCAAAGGTAGGGGACTCTAAAACTAGAGGGCATAGGTTTAAGGTGAGAGGGGAAAGATACAAAAAGGGTCCAGAGGGGCAATTTTTTCCACACAGAGGGTGGTGAGTATCTGGAACAAGCTGCCAGAAATAGTAGTAGAGGCGGGCACAATTTCCTCTTTTAAAAAGCACTTAGACAGTTACATGGATAAGATGGATATAGAGGGATATGGGTCAAATGAAGCTTAGGTGTTTAAAGAAAAAAAGCGGCATCCACAAGTTGGGCCAAAGGGCCTGTTTCCATGCTGTAAACTTCTACGATTCTATGACTCTATGTATTAAGGAGCAAATGGCTACCATGGGTCAAAAGTAAAAGTACCTGTGAGAATAGGAACTGGGACTGAATTGGTTTGCAGATGATGTTTTAAAAAAAAATCATCAGTCTAGACTCGTGTTCCTCTCAGATCACCTGACTTGAAAGGAAAAAGGCATAATAAATGGCAATATCTTCTCCAGGTCTCCCTCCAAATGGACCCTCAGCTAGCCCTATCAGAGGACAATGTGATTGAAGTTGGCAAGAGACTCTTTCCACTTGTTTTAATCAGGATTCAAATCTTGTACCCCTGGAGGATGCTCTGTAAGCCCAGAGGACATGGGGGACAGGGTAGTAAGCCAGAGACACAGGTCTTTGGCCCCTTTCCTCTCCCTTACTCCTGCAAGCTGAAGTTATTGCAAAGTTATTCAGAAGCCAGAGGATTGCAAAAGTATCCTCTGTAAACTCTGTATCAATCCTCTGTAAGACAAAGGATTGGGCAAGTTCTAAAAAACCAACAAAGGATGACCAAAGAAAAGAGGGAAAAGATAAATTTTGACTGTAAACAAACAATTATTATAAAAACAGATGGTGAAGATTTTAAATATATAGGGAAGAAAGGTCAAAGTGAAATTAGCCCCTTAGTGACTGGGAAAATAATAATGGGGAACCAGGAAATTGCAGAGGAGCTAAATAAATACTTTGCATCAGTCTTCAACAGTAGAAGATACTAATAACATTCCAAAAATTCTAAATAATCAAGTAGCAAAAGTGGGTTGGGGGGGTTTGGGGGGCTGGTGGTGGTGGGGAGATAAGTGCAATAACTATCACCAGAGAAAGTAATAGGACTAAAAGCTGATAAGTCCCTTGGACTTGATTGGTTGCATCCAAGGATATTAAAGGAAGCAGCTACAGAAATAATGGATGCATTGATAATAATCTTCCAAGGATCTTTAGATTTTGGAAATGTCCCAAAGGATTGGAAAACTGCCAATATAACTCTTAGCAGTGTTGAGGAGCAGAAGGACCTTGGGGTCCGTGTCCATAGGACTCTTAAATCAGCCTCGCAGGTGGAAGATGTGGTCAAGAAGGTGTATGGTGTACTCGCCTTCATTAATCGAGGGATTGAGTTTAGGAGTCAGGAGGTAATGCTACAACTTTATAAGACCCTTGTCAGACCCCACTTGGAGCACTGTGCGCAATTCTGGTCACCTCACTACAGGAAGGATGTGGAAGCTATTGAGAGGGTGCAGAGGAGATTTACAAGGATGTTGCCTGGATTGGGAGGTATGCCTTATGAAGATATTACTGATATGAAGACTATTACTTACGTGGCGAAAAACTGCAGCAGGCGACGGTGCAGAGGGACCTCGGGGTCCTTGTGCATGAGTCGCAAAAACCCAGCTTGCAGGTGCAGCAGGTGGTCAGGAAGGCGAATGGGATGCTGGCCTTCATAGCGAGGGGGATTGAATATAAAAGTAGGGAGGTCTTGCTGCAGCTGTATAGGGCATTGGTGAGGCCGCAGCTGGAGTACTGTGTGCAGTTTTGGGCGCCGCACCTGCGCAAGGATATTTTGGCCCTGGAGGGAGTGCAGAGGAGGTTTACTAGGCTGATACCGGAGTTGAGGGGATTGAGCTATGAGGAGAGGCTGAATAAACTGGGCTTGTACTCGTTAGAGCTTAGAAGAATGAGGGGAGATCTCATTGAGACGTATAAGATGATGAATGGGATGGATAGGATAGAGGTGGAGAGACTCTTCCCGCTCAAAAAAGACAGTAGGACTAGGGGGCACAGCCTCAAGATAAAGGGGAGGCGGTTTAGAACGGAGTTGAGGAGGAACTTCTTCACTCAAAGGGTGGTGAATCTCTGGAATTCTCTGCCCGTTGAAGTGGTGGAGGCTGCCTCGCTAAATATTTTTAAGAAGCGGGTTGATGGGTTCTTGATAAGAGAGGGGATTAAGGGTTATGGGGAGAGGGCGGGAAAGTGGAACTGAGCCACAACAGATCAGCCATGATCTTATTGAATGGCGGGGCAGGCTCGAAGGGCTAGATGGCCTACTCCTGCTCCTATTTCTTATGTTCTTATGTTCTTATGTTCTTATTAAGATAGGTTGAGGGAGCTAGGTCTCTTCTCCCTGGAGAGACGAAGGTTGAGAGGCGACCTGATAGAGGTTTATAAGATGTTGAGAGGAATAGATAGGGTGGATTCTCGGAGGCTATTTCCCAGGGCTGAAATGGTCGCTACAAGAGGACACAGGTTTAAGGTGCTGGGGAGCAAGTACAGAGATGTCAGGGGTAATTTTTTCACTTAGAGGCTGGCGAATGAGTGAAATCGGCTGCCGTCGGTGGTGGTAGAGGCGAACTTGCTGGGGCCTCTTAAAAGACTTCTGGATGAGTATATGGGATTTAATGGGATTGGGAGTTACAGATAGTTCTGTGGCCTTGTAAATCACAAAAAATGGAATGCAAATGGAATGTTGGCCTTTATTTCAAAGGGAATGGAACTATACAAGGTGCTAGTTAGACCACACGTGGAATACTGTGAACAGCTTTGGTTCCTTTGTCTCAGGAAAGATATACTGGCATTGGAGGCAGTCCAGAGAAGGTTCACATGGTTGATCCCTGAAATGGAGGGATTTTCTTATGAGGAGAGGTTGAATAGGTTGGGCCTGTACTCACTGGAGTTCAGAAGAATAAGAGGAAATCTTATTGGATCATATCAGATTTTCAGGGGGCTTGACAGAGTAAATGCTGAGAGGCTGTTTCCCCTTATGGGAGAGTCTGGAACAAGACAGTATAATCTCAGAGTGAGGGGTCACCCATTTAAGGCAGAGATGAGGAGGAATTTCTTCTCGGAGGGGAGTGAATCTGTGGAATTCTTTGCTGCAGAGAGCTGTAGAGGCTGGGTTGCTACGTATGTTCAAGGCCGAGATAGATATTTTTAGTCAGAAAGGGAATCAAGCGTTATGGAAATAAAGTGGGAAAGTGGAAGTGAGATGATATCAGATCAGTTATGACCTCATTGAATGATGGAGAGTTGATGGGCTGAAGGGCCTACTTCTGCTCCTATGTCTTATGATTTAAGGTAAATATCCAGCCCAAATCTCCGGAGCTGAATCTGAAGTTGTACAAGTCATGCTGCACCTGAACTATTGCATACAGTTCTCATCATCATCTCAGAAAGGCAATGGGCAGAAAGTGGGGTTGAGGCCAAGGTCAGACAGCCATGATCTTATTGAATGGTAGAGCAGGCTCAAAAGGCCGCATGGACTTTTTCCACTCTATTTCTTATGTTCATAAAAGGAAGTCACCTATTTCCTACTGGCATCATAGAGAGTGACAAGTCTGATTCCGACTGTTAGAGTGAAGAGCTGTGAAGAACAACTTAATAAACCAGTCATGTTCTTCAGCTTAAGAAGAGATATCTCAATGGGGACATTACGGAGATATACGAGATCCATAAAACGGCTAGAGAAAACAAACTTTATTTCACAGGCTGTTGCAACATGACAGGGATGCACAGGTTCATGGTTCTGAAGGGCAAAGCTAAGACAGAGGCTGGGTAATAATTCTTCACACAGAAGGTGATCAGCAGCTGGTCCATGTTGCCGGGAAGGATGATCAAGGCCAGACAAATCAAATTAATTTAACAAGACATGCGTTCTTTTCATTGGGGGTTTGGCCATGTTGGTATTATCAAAGAATGAGATCAAACTACTTGAAAGGTCTAACTGATCCATATGTATCTCACAGTTTATATGCATGACCTCATATGTCACAGGGTCCTTGATTATACTCAGATAATGTTCGCTCATCACAGACATCATTTTTACTGAAGTTACAACAGTTTTTTTTTTACAGGGTTCATAGGAGTCAAGATATGGATGTGATTAATCTTTCTTGATGATATTCACACAATAGGGGAGACTTTCCACTGGATCCTGTAGTCACAAACCAAGAAAAATCTTCATTGTAGTGTTAGAAAAGATCAGATGGGTTCATTTTATGAGTGCAGTATTTCTGTGCCTAGGCGGTGCAGTGTGCCTGTGTTCAGACCAAGGAAAATGTCCCCTAATGTCTTTTGCAACAGTCATGGTCATAGCAAAACTAACTTAATTCTCGAAAAAAAAGCATCAAATACAACTGGAATATAATGGTGGGAAAAGAGGGAGGTGCTATGAGAAGCATAACTGAACAGGATTCAGCGTCACCTCTCATCCAGCACCGATTCAAATATGAAACGCACTAATTCATGAAGCCATTGATGTGGGATTCTGATTGCGGGGAGGAAGGGGGCCATGATTGGTCTGGGTGATGGGGTTGCGGGGGGAGAAGGGGGTCATTAATGTTGTGGGGGTGGGACAATATCTGTGGGGGCCAGGGGGAAGCTTTAACCGGCCCAGGAGCAATGTGGCAGGGGAGTGTTTTTCTATTTTTTTTAACTGCTCGTGCGCAGTTGAAGGCTCCGATCAGAGCTACAGCGTTTCAGGTGCAATAAGTCCCGCTCACAAGCTTCTGCAGCACGATTCAGAATCACTGCTATTTTTTCAGGTAGAGTGCGTAACGGGGTGCCAGAGAACGGGTCTAAAAGTTGGATTTGAAACATTCCCAGTTTGAAGTCCGCCCAGCACTTGGAATCAAACTGGTGAAATAGAGCCCAGATTTATTTTGCCAGTTACACACGTACAAACATGAACAGGAAACATGTACAAACAGGATGGTTCACACCTGAACCAGAGGGGCACCAATATCCTGGGAGGGAAATTTGCTATGGCTCTTTGGCGGGGGGTGGAGTTTAAACTAATTTGTTAGGGGGATGGAAAAATGAGCTGTAGTCCAAAAGCCAGTGTTGAGGTTTGTGAGGTACTGAGGAAGGTATCAAGGTCGCAGGAGTGTACAGGCAGACAGGATGGTGGGTTGAAGTGTATCTACTTCAATTAAAGGAGCATCAGGAATAAGGCAGGTGAACATGGAGCGTGGATTGGTACTTGGGACTACGATGTTATGGCCATTACGGAGACATGGTTAAAACAGGGACAGGAAGAGTTGTTGGCAGTTCCAGGGTATAGACGTTTCAGTAAGAGTAGAGAAGGCGGTAAAAGAGGTGGAGGAGTAGCATTGTTAATCAAGGATAGTTTAACGGCTGCTGGAAGGCATTTCGAGGGAGATCTGCCTACTGAGGTAATATGGGCTGAAGTTAGAAATAGGAAAGGATCGATCACGTTGTTAGCAGTTTTCTATCGGCCCTCAAACAGTAATAGAGATCTGGAGGAGGAAATGATAAAGCAGATTATGGATAGGTGTGGAGGTCACAGGGTAGTTATCATGGGTGACTTTAACTTTCCAAATATTGATTGGAACCTTTATAGATCAAGTAGTTCAGATGGGACACTTCTTGTACAGTGTGTGCGGGAGGATTTCCTGACACAATATGTGGATAAGCCGAAAAGAGGTGGGGCCACATTGGACTTGGTACTGGGTAATGAACCGGGCCAAGTGTTAGATTTGTTTTTGAGAGAACACTTTGGAGATTGTGATCACAATCCAGTGTCCTTCATTATTGCAATGGAGAGGGATAGGGTCACATGGCAGGGCAAGGTTTATAATTGGGTCGGGCGTAATTATGATGCAGTTAGGCAAGAATTAGGGAGCATTAGATGGGAACAGAAACTCTCAGCTATTGGCACAAATGAAAAGTGGAGCTTTTTCAAGGAACAAATACTGCGTGTCCTTGATAGGTATGTCCCTGGCAGGCAGGGGGAAAATGGCCAAGTGAGGAACCATGGTTCACAAAGGAGGTTGAATGTCTTGTTAAGAAGAAAAAGGAAGCATATCTAAGGATGAGAAAACAAGGTTCAGTTGGGTCGCTTGAGGGTTACAAGGTAGCTAGGAATGAGTTAAAAAAAGGGCTTAGGAGAGCTTGGAGTGGCATGAGAAGTCCTTGGCAGGTCGGATCAAGAAAAACCCCGAGGCTTTTTACTCATATGAGAAATAAAAGAATGACCAGGGTGAGGTTAGGGCCAGTCAAGGATAGTAGTGGGAACTTGTGCATGGAGTCAGAAGAGATAGGAGAGGCATTGAATGAATACTTTTCTTCAGTGTTCACTAAGGAGAGGGACCATGTTTTTGAGGATGAGAATGTGATACAGGCTGATAGGATGGAGGAGGTAGATGTTCTGAGGGAAGATGTGTCAGCGGTTTTGAAAAACCTGAGGGTGGATAAGTCCCCTGGGCCAGAAGGGATACATCCTAGGATACTTTGGGAGGCAAGGGATGAGATTGCGGCGCCTTTAGCTTTGATCTTTGGATCCTCACTGTCCACGGGGATTGTGCCAAAGGACTGGAGAGTGGCGAATGTTATTCCTTTCTTCAAGATAGGAAATAGGAATGACCCTGGTAATTATAGCCCAGTTAGTCTTACTTTGGTGGTCGGTAAGTTAATGGAAAGGGTCCTGAGAGATAGGACTTATGACCATTTAGAAAGATGCAGCTTAATCCAGGATAGTCAGCACAGTTTCGTGAAAGATAAGTCCTGCCTCACAAATTTGATTGAATTCTTTGAGGAGGTAACTAAGTGTGTAGATGAAGGTAGAGCAGCTGCTGTTGTATACATGGATTTTAGTAAGGCGTTTGATAAGGTTCCCCATGGTAGGCTCATGAACAAAGTAAGGAGGTGTGGGATAGAGGGAAATTTGGCAGATTGGATAAAGAACTGGCTGTCTCATGGTGTTGTGAGACTTCTTACTGTGTCTCATAGAAGACAGAGGGTGGTGGTGGAGGGAAAATTTTCAGACTGGAGACCAGTTACCAGTGATATACCGCAGGGATCAATGCTGGGTTCTCTGCTATTTGTGATTTTTATCAATGACTTGGAAGAGGGGGCTGATGACACCAAGATTGATGGAGTAGTGGATGAGGTGGAAGGCTCTTGTAGGCTGCAAAGAGACATTGATAGGATGCAGAGCTGGGCAGAAAAGTGGCAGATGGAGTTTAACCCTGAGAAGTACAAGATGATTCATTTTGGTAGGACAAACTTGAATGCAGATTATAGGGTCAACAGCAGGGTTCTGAGGAATGTGGAGGAACAGAGAGATCTTGGGGTTCATATCTACAGATCTCTGAAGGTTGCCACTCAAGCGAATAGAGCTGTGAAGAAGGCTTATAGTGTGTTAGCGTTTATTAACAGGGGGTTTGAGTTTAAGAGCCGTGGGGTTATGCTGCAACAAGACAGAACCTTGGTGAGACCACATTTGGAATATTGTGTGCAGTTCTGGTCACCTCACTATAAGAAGGATGTGGAAGCATTGGAGAGAGTGCAGAGGAGATTCACCAGGACGCTGCCTGGTTTGGAGGGTGGGTCTTATGAGGAAAGGTTGAGGGAGCTGGGGCTTTTTTCTTTCAAGTGGAGGAGGATGAGAGGTGACTTAATAGAGGTTTATGAGATGATGAGGGGGATAGATAGAGTGGATGTGCAGAGACTATTTCCTCAGGTGGATGTAGCTGTTACTAGGGGGCATAACTATAAGGTTCATGGTGGGAGATATAGGAGGGATATCCGAGCTAGGTTCTTTATTCAGAGAGTGGTTGTGATGTGGAATGCACTGCCTGCTGTGATAGTGGAGTCAGACACTTTAGGAACTTTCAAGCGGTTATTGGATAGGCACATGGAACACACCACAATGATAGGGAGTGGGATAGCTTGATCTTGGGTTTGAACATAGCTTGGCACAACATCGAGGGCCGAAGGGCCTGTACTGTGCTGTACTGATCTATATATTGGAGCTTTTTAATATCTTAATATCTTTGCTTTTTAAACCAATAGCGATTAGCAGTATTATCAGTCAACTGGAAACGAAATAGAAGCTTTGACAGGACGAAGGATGGTTAACTGACAGAAGAATGTATAATTTTAGGAGTAGCTGGTTGTATTATTGGTGACCCTAAAATCTCTAAAACAGATGCACTAAAGCCCAAAGGTCGCTGATTTAACTGTTGGGTGTAATTCTGTCAATGTAACAGAAAATCCTTTACAACAGCGGAATGTACAGTTTGAAATGATTTGTTCCTGTGCCAATCGAAGCCAACTCCCAGCACGTGAAGCAAGTGCACAACAGAATGTTCTCTGCTTTCTTTCCCTCATTAAAAAGCAAAGCTGCTGCTGAAGAAAATCCACATTATTACCATATGCTCACTGCTGTGCATCCTGCAGAGGCACAAAGCTAGAATAAAGAGAGATAATATTAGAGGAAGTATTAAATATTGCGGCAGCTTTCTGCTACGTGGGCGTGTGTGTGGATGCAGGTCACTGGAATCGCAAATTCAGCTCCTGTAGTGCAATGTTATTTTGAATTTTATGTCATCATCTCATTTAATTGAAAATGTTGGTCTGAGGAACAGGAATGTGCCTTTTAGCCGCTCACCCCTGCCCCGTCATTCCATGGGATCGTGACTAATCAGTGGCCGAACTCCATCTACTTACACGGTCCTGGCACTCAAATCTCCAACCCTTAGGGTAGTATGTCCATAATGGGACAAGATGCTCTTGCCACAAAATTAGAATGCGTCCCCTTAACGGAGCACTCACAGAGTCCATTGATGCTCATTCCAGATGATGATTTCAACAGGCAATGGAGTCTTTGAGCATTGCTTTAGACAATGTGGAGGGAAGCAATGGAATAGGAGTGAGGATGGACCTCTTTATTAGCACTGATATATACCGTTGAGAGTTTCATGGTGTCTGAGTATTTTGGACTTTGTCAGGGCCAGGACTAGCCTTCGGGCACAATGTCTGTGTTAAAGAGGCATTTTAAAGTCTGGCTAGCAAGTCACACTTACTTGGTCCGCATCCATATGAAAGCGAGGATAAATGCAGTCCAGGATCTCTAACTGACAGTGTCTGATATCAGGGTGATTTGGAAGATTGCGCCAGAAATGAGTGAGTCATTTCTGATTCACACAGTAGGTCATCCCAAGTGTGAATTCTCTGATTCTCCATCAGTGCTCCACAGAATGTGTTATTCCATTGCTTGAAATGGATCTCCTCAAGGAGGCTTGTCAGGTTGAAGGCTACAAGTCCACCCAGGATCATGCCACAGCTCCATTCTCTTGTTGGCTGCTGCTGTGACTGGGATGCTGGAGAAACATTTGAAGAGGCAGCACCATCTGACGTCTGATGCCGGGATGCTTCCTCCAGTTAGCGTCTTATCTCAACAAGACTTCATAATCCTTCAAAGGATCAGAACAATGTGAGCCTGATATATTCCTCTCAAGGCAATGTGCAATTTGAGGGGCAACCTGATTAAGGTGTTCAAGATTATGAGGAGCATGGACAGGGTGAATAGGAAGCTTAGTTGAAAGGTCAGTTATGAGGGGACACAGGGGACGAGGGAAGTGCAGGTCACCAGGTGCATGATGCTTGTGTAATGTTGTGAAACACATTGTTCTGGTTACTCACCAATGTACCTGGATGACAACGCAAAAGCGATTTTTGGCTGTTTTGCAATATTTTCCACTCTTATCTTCCATGGTGCTGGCCATGAAAAAGAGCAGAATATTCTGGCCAGTCAGTGAGATAAATGACCAGTTAATCTGTTTTTGTGGTTTTGATTGAGGAATGAATTTCTTCCATAGCACCATGCTATGGCTGAGATAAACAAACAAAAACTGAAACAGGAGAATCCAATAAAGAAAGTCGTGCAATGTTAGCCTGAGGAATTGGATGATCTCCTATGGGACTGCTTTGATGGACTTGTCAATGTTTAAAAACTCAGCGAATGATCTAAACGAGTGCACTACAGTAACTGACTTCATTAGTAAGTGTGTAGGACACTGTGCCAAAGAAGCAAATCCGTGCGTTTCCCAACCAGAAACCACGGATAAACAGAGATATCCACTGCCTGTTGAAGTCAGATCTAAGGCATTCAAGTCAGGCAACCCTGATCTTTACAAGAAAGCCAGATACGATTTCCATGATCCATCAAAGATGCCAAAAGACAGTACCAGACCAAGTTAGAGTCCCAGGCTAGCCATATGGATTCCCAACAAGGTCAGCAAGACCTAACAGCCTACAAGACGAAGGCATGTAAAATCGCTGGCACTAATGCACCCCTCCCTGATGAGCTCAATGCATTCTATGCTGTTTTGAGCAAGAGGTCAGCAAGAGCACACCCTCTGTCCCAGGAGCCTCAGCTGAACCCATATCCGAGGTCATCAGAGAAAGTCAACCCACGGAAAGCGATTGGCCCAGATGTGGACAAGCATTCAGATGCCCTCACTGTGCTTCCTGAAGTCAATGACAATCTCCTTCATTTTGTTGACATTGAGAGAGAGATTATTGACATTGCACCAGTTCGCCAGATCCTCTATCTCATTCCTGTACTCTGTCTCATTATTGTTTGAGATTCGTCCCACTATGGTGGTATCAGCAAACTTGAAAATCAAATTGGAGGGGAATTTGGCCACATAGTCATTGGTGTATAACGAGTATAGTAGGGGGCTGAGGACACAGCCTTGTGAGACACCAGTGTTGGGGAGGATCGCAGAGGAGATGTTGTTGCCTATCCTTATTGATTGTAGTTTATGGATTAGGAAGTTCAGGATCCAGTTGCAGAGGGAGGTGCCGAGGCCCAGGCCACGGAGTTTGGAGATGTTTTGTTTAGAAGACATTTTATTCAAAGAAATATCATTAAAAGTCAGTCTACACAGGCCTACCTTAATCGTAACCGGCGTACTCACCTGTTGTTACAACAGTGGCTACACCTAAAAAGGATTTGATTGGCTGTAAGGCCCTTTGAGACATCCTGAGATTGTGAATGGTATTATTATCAATCCCAGTTTTTCTTGATTATCTTTCTATAATTGCTGTTTGTACACCTGGACCCTTTACTATTTTGTAAACAAGGCTCTTGTAAGTCAATAATACTGAGAAATCTGCATTATTGTCAACATCCCCCTGGCAGCAGAGCAACTTCCTGCCAATAATCAATTTCAGTAAACAACTCTGTCACATTACTCAAAAGCTTCAGGAAGCCATGATCTTATTGAATGGCGGGGCAGGCTCGAAGGGCTAGATGGCCTACTCCTGCTCCTATTTCTTATGTTCTTATGTTCTTAAGTATGATTTTCTTTTGTTCATTACAACAAAATTCAAAAATCGATAAAAATCATGTCTGGAATTCCTGTGGTGGAAGTAGCATGGCTGAGCATGTGACTTGCTGAGGCAACATGGGACGCCATGCATCAGGAGCCCTGTCAGTGTTCTTTCAAAGGGCCATTAATGGTGAGTGCTGTGAGACACTGATACATTACTGAAAAGCATGAAAGGACTAATGCGGTATAGCACAGATCCATTGGGAGAACGAGGAACAGTACTGACAACCACAGTCAGCAGCCCAGATTCAACCCCCTGCTGGGATCCCTAAGTGTTTTGGAAGGAGGGTACGATAGGGGAGCAAAAGGCAAACAAGAAGAAAAATGTATGTTGTTATGGATCTGAGCCAGAGAATCACACAGCCCAGAAGGAGGCTACTTGTCTCATCTTGTCATTGCCAATTATTCAAAGAAGCTATCTATTTTAGTCCCATTCTCCTGCTTTTTCCTTGAATCCTGCAGATGTTATCCTTTCTCTAAAACAAATATAATTACCTGAGAGCACATCGGATGAAAGAACAATAAGTAGGGGAGTCACTGATTGTAGCTGCACAAAAATAGCGAAAGGAGTTGTTTATTACAGAGAAATTTAGCATAAGTATTTATAAGAAAACATCATCCCATGGAAAGGCCAATGTAGGCTATAAATATTGTGCATTGTGCTGGGAAAATCTTTGGCTGAGGTAAACAGATTTAAACTGTGGAAGGAACAGGCACAATGATCTTGTTCTAAGCTGGCTTATGACTTTTCTCTGTGCTTGCAGCTGTGACACTTTGTTTTGGATGACACTATAAACTCCTTCCTCCTCACAGGTTACAATCCTGAGCTCTCAAGGGTTTGAATAGACTTCCCCGAATTGATCTCTAAGCTATTGATTCATGACAATGACTCAAACATAACTATAGACAGCTAGGCCTCTCCACGTAGCTTGCCACTTCAATGGTCTTTAGACCAGGCCTTTTCAGAACATCTAAATTAGATAATCTGTGTTCTGCTGCTGTGGTGCATTAGTGCACAAAGGTACAGGGAATAGCCATATTTAGTCTCATGTGGCGACCAAGTCCCAAAATCCCAGAGATGGCACCTGTGTGACATCTGTATTAAACCAGGAACAGAAAGTTTTTATTTTTATGTGTTAGAAGCACAAGACTTGAAAACCAAATTAAACCCATGAGATTAAAGGGGCAATGGCAGTGTACACCAACTAATTAATGAAGAGAAAGCTCAGAGTAATGGTGAACACTTGTTTTCCAGACTGGACAAAGTATACAGTAGCTTTCCCCAGCTGGGGTATATCAATGACCTGGACTTGGTCATGGATCATTTCAAAATCCGCACGTGACGTGAAGCTTAGAAATGTAGTAAACAATGATCAAGATATTAACAGACCAGAAGGATGCAGACGAGTAAAATGGGCATATACATAGCAGATTGAATTTAATGCAAAAACGTATGGAATGAGAATATAAGAATGAGGAAAGGCAATATATATCAAATGGGACAATTTTAGAGGATGGATGAACAGAGAGACCTGAAGAAATATCAGAGCAGGAGTAGACCATTCAGTCCCTTGAGCCTGTTCCACCATTTAGTGAGATCATGGCTGATCTATGGCCTAACTTCATATACCTGCCTTTGGCCAATATCCTTTGATACCTTTGCTTAACAAAAATTTATCAATCTCAGATCTAAGAATAGCAACTATCTCATATCAACTGCCGTTTATGGAAGAGAATTCCAAACCTCTCTCACCCTTTGTGTGTAGAAATGCTTCCTAACATCTCTCCTGAATGGTCTGGCCCTAATTTTTAGATTATTCTTCCTAGATCTAGAATCACCAACCAGTGGAAATAATTTATCTATATCTACGTCTGTGTTAGTCTGTCTACTTCCTGCTGCCTCGGAAAAGCAGCCAGCATGATTAAGGACCCCAAGCACTCCGGACATTTTCTCTTCCAGTTCTGTCAGGAAAAAGATGCAAAAGTCTGAGGTCAGGGCTTTAAACTAATTAGGGGGGGGGAGGGTGCGAGGGTAGGTGATGTTAGGAGGTCTACAGTTAAGGATAGGGTACAGGTAAGGGAAGAGGCTGAGGATGTCCCAAGTGGTGGCGTTACGGCAAATAGGGTCCAGAAGAAGGCTGGGATGAAAGCGCTTTATCTGAATGCACGAAGCATTCGGAATAAAGTGGATGAGCTGGTGGCGCAGATCGACACAAATGGATACGATCTGGTGGCCATTACAGAGACGTGGCTGCAAGGTGACAGGGACTGGGAGATGAATGTACAGGGCTATCAAGTGTTTAGGAAGGATAGGCAGGAGGAAAGAGGGGGTGGCGTAGCTCTGCTGATTAAGGACAGCATCAAGGTGGTAGCAAGGGATGATATCGGAGCCAAAGAGCAGAAAGTGGAATCGTTGTGGGTGGAGATTAGGAACAGCAAAGGGAGGAAGACGCTGGTGGGTGTCGTCTATAGGCCCCCGAATAATGATCTGGAGGTGGGGCGGGCTGTTAACGCGCAAATAAGTGCGGCGTGCAGGAATGGGACGGCAGTAGTTATGGGGGATTTCAATCTGCATATTGATTGGTCGACCCATGTTGGACGAGGTGGGCTCGAGGAGGAGTTCTTGGAATGCTGCCGGGATAGTTTCCTGGAACAGTGTGTGTTGGAGCCGACGAGGGAGCGAGCTATCTTGGATCTGGTGCTATGTAATGAGGCGGGTAGAATTAGGGACCTTGAGGTGAAGGATCCTCTTGGAGAGAGTGATCATTGTATGGTGGAGTTTCTGTTGCAGATGGAGGAGGAGAAAGTGGGTTCCCGGACACGTGTCCTTTGTTTGAATAGAGGGGAGTATGGTAGGATGAGAGAAGAATTGGCGAATGTGGACTGGGGGAGCGCGTTGGAAGGTAGGTCTGCTGAGGAGCAGTGGAGGATCTTTAAGGAGATCTTTCTTGGTGCTCAGCAGAAATTTATTCCGATGGTTAAAAAGGACAGTAGGAAGAGAGGTAATAAGCCGTGGATAACGAAGGAGGTGAAGGAAAGTGTTAAATTAAAAGCGGAGGAATTTAGAGTAGCTAAGAGCAGTGGGCGAGAAGAGGATTGGGAAAGGTTTAAATGTCAACAAAGATTGACAAAAAAGTTGATAAAGGAGGGTAGAAGAAACTATGAAGCTGGGCTAGCACTTAATATAAAAAAGGATAGCAAGAGTTTTTATAAATATATAAAAAGGAAGAGGCTGGCTAGGGTGAACGTTGGTCCCTTAGCGGATGAGAAAGGGGACCTAGTGGTAGGGGATGGGGATATGGCTAAGGTCTTGAATAACTTTTTTGTTTCTGTCTTCACGGAGGAGGACGTGAATAATTTGCCGGGTGTTAGCGATGGAAAGGTGGTAGGACTGGAGGGTCTTAATGACATTACTGTTACTAGAGAGGTGGTGCGCGACAGACTGGAGGGGCTGATTGTGGACAAGTCCCCAGGACCGGATGGAATGCATCCGAGGGTTCTGAAAGAAATGGCGGAGGTGATAGTGGATGCCTTGGTGGTTATTTTCCAGACGTCGCTGGATTCCGGGGAAGTGCCGGAGGATTGGAAAACGGCTAATGTTACGCCGTTGTTTAAGAAGGGTGCCAGGCAAAAGGCGGGGAATTACAGGCCGGTTAGTTTAACGTCTGTGGTAGGTAAAATGTTAGAATCCGTCATTAAGGAGGAAATTGCGAGGCATCTTGAAGGGAATTGCTTGATAGGGCAGACGCAACACGGTTTCATTAAAGGGAAGTCGTGTCTGACCAATTTACTGGAGTTCTATGAGGATGTGTCTAGGGCGGTGGATAGAGGAGAGCCGGTGGATGTGGTCTTTCTGGATTTTCAGAAGGCGTTTGATAAGGTACCTCACAAGAGGTTACTGCAGAAGGTCAGAGGACATGGAGTTGGGGGTAGGGTGTTAGCGTGGATAGAGGATTGGTTGTCAAATAGGAGGCAGAGAGTGGGGGTCAATGGGTGCTATTCGGATTGGCGGTTGGTGACTAGTGGGGTGCCCCAGGGGTCGGTGCTGGGGCCTCAGCTATTTACCATTTATATAGATGATCTGGAGGAGGGAACCGAGTGTAGGGTGTCGAAATTTGCTGATGACACCAAGATTGGGGGAAAGGCAAATTGTGCGGAGGGTGTGGAGAGTCTGCAGAAGGATCTAGATAGGCTGGGCGAATGGGCCAGGAAATGGCAAATGGAATTTAATGTTGGCAAGTGTGAGGTGGTCCACTTTGGTAGGAAGAATGGTAGGAAGGACTATTACTTACGTGGCGAAAAACTGCAGCAGGCGACGGTGCAGAGGGACCTCGGGGTCCTTGTGCATGAGTCGCAAAAACCCAGCCTGCAGGTGCAGCAGGTGGTCAGGAAGGCGAATGGGATGCTGGCCTTCATAGCGAGGGGGATTGAATATAAAAGTAGGGAGGTCTTGCTGCAGCTGTATAGGGCATTGGTGAGGCCGCAGCTGGAGTACTGTGTGCAGTTTTGGGCGCCGCACCTGCGCAAGGATATTTTGGCCTTGGAGGGAGTGCAGAGGAGGTTTACTAGGCTGATACCGGAGTTGAGGGGATTGAGCTATGAGGAGAGGCTGAATAAACTAGGCTTGTACTCGTTAGAGTTTAGAAGAATGAGGGGAGATCTCATTGAGACGTATAAGATGATGAATGGGATGGATAGGATAGAGGTGGAAAGACTCTTCCCGCTCAAAAAAGACAGTAGGACTAGGGGGCACAGCCTCAAGATAAAGGGGGGGCAGTTCAGAACGGAGTTGAGGAGGAACTTCTTCACTCAAAGGGTGGTGAATCTCTGGAATTCTCTGCCCGTTGAAGTGGTGGAGGCTGCCTCGCTAAATATTTTTAAGAAGCGGGTTGATGGGTTTTTGATAAGAGAGGGGATTAAGGGTTATGGGGAGAGGGCGGGAAAGTGGAACTGAGCCACGACAGATCAGCCATGATCTTATTGAATGGCGGGGCAGGCTCGAAGGGCCAGATGGCCTACTCCTGCTCCTATTTCTTATGTTCTTATGTTCTTATGTACCAACTGACTCAAGAACAGCTTCTTCTCTGCTGCCATTAGATTTTTGAATAGACCTACCTCGCATTAAGTTGACTTTCTCTACACCCTAGCTGTAACTGTAACACTATATTCTGTACTCTCTTCTTCTCTGTGTACAGTATGCTTTGTATGGCACACAAGAAACAATACTTTTCATTGTATACTAATACATGTGACAATAATGAATCAAATAAAATCAAATGCAGTCTTTTTCTGTTAATATTTTGAAGACTGTGATCAGATCACCCTTAACCTTCTAAATTCTAGAGAAAGCTGGTCTAATTTGTACAATCTGTGCTCATTAGTAAACTCAGATATCATTCTTGTTACCTTCACTGTACTCCCTCCAAGATCAATATATCCTTCCTAAGATGTGGTGCCCAGATCTGCTCACAGTTCGCCAAGTGGTCTAACCAGGGTTTTGTATAGCTTTTGTATAGCATATCTTCTGTGACCTTGTACTCCAATTCTTGAGATATAAAGGGCAGCATTCTATTAGCTTTCTTGATTATTTTCCGCACCTGTACGTGACATTTTAAAGATCTATGCACCTGAGCCCCCAAGGCTCTTTATTTAAACTGTATTTAACTTCCAAAAAATACGCTGATCTATTATCTTTTGGTCCAAAATGAATAACCATGCACTTGTTTGGATTGTAATCCATCTGCCACAATTTAGCCCATTCACCAAGTCTACCAATATCCCTTCGTAATTTTATGTGATCACCTATGCTGTCCACAATCCTGACTAACTTTGTGTCATCAGCAAACTTAAATATATAACTTTCTAGGAAATTATCCAAGTTGTTATTAAATAATGTGAATAATTAAGGCCCCCTCGCAGATCCTTGTGAGTGCTTGCACACAAATACTTAAAGGTGCTTGGACAAGTTGAGAAGGCCATGAAAGCAGGAATCCTCAATGTTTTTTATTCATAGGATACAAAAGTTAACCTTTAAAAGACACGTTTGTCTTTAGCTGGAGCTTTATGTTCAATTTTGGGTTTACAATTAGGGGAGGATGTCAAGGCCTTGGAGAATGTGCAGAGGATATTTACTAGAATGGTACCAGGGATGAGGGACTTCAGTTACTTGGAGAGCCTGGAGAAGCTGGGGTTGATCTCCTCTGAGCAGAGAAGGTTAAAAGGAAATTTGGCTATGAAGGCCATGGGGATTCATCAATAGATCTCCCTGTGGGTTGAGTGGAGTATGAGTTGCCTTACTGAGTGAGGGGAGGCTCACCCAATGGGAAGCAGTCAGCAGGAGGTTTTCAGCCAAATTAGGATTATAGGTCCCAAGTTAAAGACTACCTGACTGTACTCAGCAAGACCTTGATGTCTTCGTGCATCGGTCACTGAAAGTAAGCGCGCGGTACAGCAGACAGTAAAGAAGGCAAATAGTATGTTGGCCTTCATAGCAAGAGGATCTGAGTATAAGAATAGGGATGTTTTATTGCAATTGTGCATAGTGTTGGTGAGGCCACACTTGGAGTATTGTGTGTGGGTTTGGTGTCCTTATCTGAGGAAGAATGTTCATGCTGGAGAGGAGTGCAGTGAAGGTTTACCAGGCTGATCCCTGGGATGACAGGTCTGTCATATGAGGAGAGACTAAATCAGTGCCGATTGTATTCATTGGAGTTTAGAAGAGTGAGGGAATATCTCATAGAAACTTATAACATTCTAACCGGGTAAGACAAAGTAGATTCAGAAAGAATGTTTCCAATGGTGGGGAGTCCAGAACCAGGGTTCATAGGTTGAGGATTTCAGACAGAAGAAATTCCTTCATCCATACAGTGATGAACGTGTGGAATTCACAACCACAGAAACTAGTTGAAGCCTAAATGTTGTATGATTTCAAGCAAAAATTGCTTGGGGCCTGAGGCTAAAGGGATCAAGGGATATAGAGGAAGACGGGATCAGAATATTGAATTTGATGATCAGCCATGACCAAAATGAATGGCAGAGTAGGCTTGAAAGGCCAAATAACTGATTCCTTTTTTCATTTCTGTGTTTCTATGTTTCTATGTATTCTCGGATGAGAGACCAGATATCTATTAGAGGACTAAAGCACTTGAGTCCCAGGGAAAACATTGCTTGGTTGACAGTTATGGTTCTCTGATCTATGCTGTATATTTATGCAAGATGAAGACATTTCAAGTGCTTACAATTTCTGCTTTTGATACTTTAAAGTGTCTGGATGATTGATACTTCATTGGGTTTTTTTTTAAGCAAGTGCAAAGTTAGAATCATAGAATTATAGAATCATATAGCATTAGAAGAGGCCCTTTGGCCCATCAGGTCCACAATGACACATTAGAAACACCTAAACTCTCACTTAATCACATCTGCCAGCACTTGGCCCAAAGCCCTGAATGTTATGATGTGCTCACCCAGGTACTTTTTAAAGGATGTGAGATAACCCGCTTCTACCACCGTCTGGGTAAAAAAGGCTTTCCTTACATCCCCCCAGACCTCCTGACCTCACCTTGAACCTATGTCCACTTGTGACTTACCCTTCAACTAAAGGGAACAGCTGTTCCAAATCCACTCATAATCTTGTACACCTGGATCAGGTCGCCCCTCAGTCTTCTCTGTTCCACCCAAGCCTACTCAACCTTTCTTCATTACTTATATGTTCCATCCCAGGCAGCATCCTGGTGAATCACCTCTGCACCCCCTCCAGTACAATCATATCCTCCCAATAATGTGGCAACCAGAATTGCACACAGTACTCCAGCTATGGCCTCACCAAAGTTCTATGCAATTCCAACATGATTTCTCTGTTTTTGTATTCTATGCTCGATTAATGAAGGCAAGTGTCTCATTGGCCTTTTTCATCACCCTACTAACATGCCCTTCTACCTTCAAAGAACTGTGAATAAACACACCAAGGTCCCTTTGTTCCAAGTTATCAGTGAATGACTTTTTAAAGCTGCTTTTTACATATCTCACTGTCGCCATAGGGCTCATTGATTATATACAGTATATAGAGGTGAACGGGAATGGATACCATTAGCTCGGCATGGGAACATTAGGGGGCATAGGGGTTGGCTGGGATGAATATCTTCGTATGGGGGCATGAGGGACAATGAAGTGCATGGGAGCCATAAATCAGCATGGATGGGGCACAGGAAGTGTGGGGGGTTAAGGGTTGGAGCTAGGACATCTAACTTTTTCATTGTCAGGAAAACAGAGGATCTATATTTGTATTAAATATTAGAAATAAGGTATAGATTTAAGTGGGTTCAATTCAGTTAGATTCATGTTAGATGAAGGTGTTTGTATATGTGGATCAGTTTAAAACTGTGCTATTGCACTCAGAGAGGTTTATGGTGTGAAAAGTAAACAAAAGTTTGGAGAAGGAAGGGGCAGTTGCTTAGCAACCAGGTGCACCTATCGGGTGGAAAACATTGTTGAAGGAAGATTTTAAAGCAAATCTTTTTGAGACTGGAGCTCAGAAACACTCATGTGACAATCATCTTGCGGGGGGGTAGAATTTGAGAAGAAATCCACAGAAGATCAGTTGAGTGTCATTCACCATTTGGTTTCAAAATGAAGTGTTATTGAAATCTATACATTTGTGAAGATAAAGGGGAGTGAAGATTATTATATTAAAACTGTCCATGCTTAATAAATGTTTTTTCTCGATGTTAAAAAATTAATTGGCACGCCTGTGACTCTGTTTCCTCCATGCTTTCTAAAAAAAAGTTACGATCGTCTGATCCAGGGTTTCGTTTTGGGACCTTCCCATCCAGTAGTAACACCGACTGGGATTGTAATGATTATCACTGGGATGAAGTCCCACAGCACCATGACAGGCCTTTAAACAGCCCACCTTGGCACCCGACAGCCCCTGTGGCTGCTTCTGAATATTTTCCTGGGTTGGCTGGTCTGAATCGAGCACGTATCAGCCCCCACCCCCACAACGTAAATCTCATCTTTGCGAGAACTTCCCCCCGAGGCGGGCAGCCAAGCCAGGATGTTTCCTGACTCCCGCTGTGCAGTAAGATGAAAATCCTGCTCTAAATCCGTAAGATTCCACCCAAGCTATCATGTACCACCCTTGAATGTTTAGAAAGGACTGCTTCTGGAGCTTCTTTATTATATAAAATAAATCTGGTTAACATCTAACTGAAATCCCAACAAATTCATTTGCTTTGCAATGCAACATTGATTTGATCTCTTGCTGAAACTTCTGGCACACTTTTCGTAATAGTGCACTGGCCAAATAATTCTGTTGTTATTTGTCAATTTATTGATGAGCTGATTGAATCACTTCATAATCTTCAATGTAGAGAAAATGTTCCCCGTTTCAGGCAAGGCCAAAACAATACAAAATGGTAATTGATAAGGGTGTATACAAAAGAAACTTCTTTATCCAGAGAGTGGTTAGTCTTCCTACCACAAGTGATGCCTGAGGTGACTAAAAAGATGCACTTAAGGGGAAACCCATGAAGGAGAAAGGATGTTAATAATGAATGGGAAGGAGGAGGCTGGTGTAGAGCATTAACATTCTACTGTAAATATTATGCAATGTCCTTTCGAATGGCATAATAGATGTGCTTTATGAGTGGCACAGTGACAGAATGGTTGGCACTGCTGACTCACAGCGCCAGAGATGTGGGATTGATTTCCAGCTTGGGTCGCTGTCTGTGTGGGTTTCCTCTGGATGCTCTGGTTTTCACCCGCAGTCTGAAAGACGTGCTGGTTAGGTGCATTGGCAATGCTAAATTCTCCGTCAGTGTACTGGAAAAGGTGCTGGAGTGTGGTGGCTAGGGGATTTTCACAGTAACTTCATTGCAGTGTTAATGTAAGCCTACTTGTGACACTAACAAATAAACTTACTTACAATCTCAATGATATTTTAGGAAGATGTTGTTTCAGTCTCATTTTGTTCTCTGTTGTAATTCAGATTCCCAGAAGTACCTATGAGCCTCCCAAAGAGCAACATCTGCTGGAAACACTGAAAAAGAAAAATCGCCTCAGAGCAGAGGTTTGGACACTTTGATTTTCTTTCGCTTGTTGAATGCATTGACTATCAGTGGGTGTGTGGTTCCATGGATACAACCCACCCTTCACCACCTCACTATTCATTGGTGAAACAAAAGTGCTGGCAACTTTTTGGTTATCAGCCAACATCCTCAGACCCTCATTCCCATCAATGGTCACGGGAGAATAAGTCAATGAGAATTTGCCCTCTTTACCTTATCGACAATTACATCAATTGCAGTGATGCTTACCAATGTCCCACTGAGATCAGCTTCTCCAGGCATCGAACCAGTTGTTCCCTGTTTCAATGGCTCAAGGCATTCATTGAATTGATTCACTGAGATAAAATTTCTGCTCAGCCCGTTGTTGGTGCTAATTGATGGGCGTCTGAATCAGAAGACTTGAAGATCACTGGAAATAGATTCTCCTGCTTCATCAGCCAACTTGGGAAGAGCTGCTGATGCTACTCACATTTTCAAAGATAGTTCACACCATAGGCTGCCAGTAATCCTCAGGAGGGATGTAGAAGTGAGGAATGGGAGGGGCAATTGTTACTCCTGTGAATTTGGGGGAGCGTGCAAGTCCACAGGAAGGAAAACAATTTCAACACTTACTTTTAATTGATTAACATGGGGGCCTCAGGAATCTTACGGCCCAAAAACTGTTCTGCTGCATGCTGCATGATTTCTATAAGTGGTTTTTCAACAGACATTTGGCTCCGAGTTAAGATATTCAAGAGGGCTTACACCCGGGTGCCTAAAACATGGACCCCATGAATTTATCATTGTTAAGGCAATTTCTCCCTACTAGATTGCAATGCTTTGTACTGGAGAAAGGCAGAGACCAATTTTAGCCCAACAAAGCCATTGGTGAGCCAAAGGATAGATGTTTTAAAGATCTCAGTAAGACGTCTCACAGCACCAGATTAAAATCCAACAGGTTTATTTGGAATCATGAGCTTTTGAAACACTGTTCTGTCATCAGGTGAGTGAAGCAGCACTCTACAAGCTCGTGATTCCAAATTAACCTATTGGACTTTAACCTGATGTTGTGAGACTTCTTACTGCGTCCACCCCAGTCCAATGCCGGCATCCCCGTATTGAAGATCTCATACATTAAACAGAGAAACAGAAACACTGACTGTGAGATTCCATCATGGTTTGGCTGATAAAGGATAGCTTTCTCTTGATACACAAGGTAGGAATGTTATTTGTCACAAATTATTTGACTTTTTTATAAATCTACATAAACCTTTTTAAAGTGAAAGCTACAAATGACTTGGGACACTATTGCACCACAAGGGTTTAATGGCCCACATTTTGCAGTCAGCATACTTTTTAAAATCATTTATGGTATGCAGGCGTTGCTGTTGAGGCCAGCATTCATTGCCCTTCCATAATGGCCCTTGAACTGAGTGGCTTGCAAAACCATTTCACTCGGTGTTTAAGAGTCAACCATATTGCCTTTCATTACGCTTATAGTTGCCCACAGACTTTTAATTGACTTTTGGCCACCAATTTACATTTACTGGAGAGTCATTTCTGTGCGTAACAACAATGAGTGCAGGAAGCTTCAAAGTTACTATTACCCAAAATCTGGACCATTTCTGACATCCTTCTGTCTACTAATGGGTTAACACCTCCACGACAGAAACTTTGCACATCAGCAATTCAGTTGGAATTCATTATCTTTTCCTGCAGACCTCTGAATTACAATTCTGTAGCTCAGAACCTTATTAAAATTAAACTCAAGGTTACTGTAATGCAATGCTCAATGTCTGGTTTTTCCCAAGCATTGTGTCGTGTGATATTGACACTTGAGTTAATTTGTTTGCTTTTTAATGCTAATAATTCTTCAGCTCCCGTTCTGGACTGGTGACCCTGGTAATGTTAGAGTTAAGCACATTTAAATGTATCACAGTCTTGTGAAAGAATAAATGATTACTATAAATATACTTTAGCCCAGTTTGTTCAGGCAAGGATTGAGCATTCATATTGTTATATCCCCAGCAATTCCTTCTGAGTCACCCTTACTTTCTCCTGAACATCACTAACTACTCCTTCCACAGAGTGCAATTGCCTGCTTCAACTGAGCATGATGGGAGGTGTGTGATGCTGATCACATTTGGTTCGAATGTTGCTGTGTGAAGACAGCAGATGGTTTATAATGAGCAGTTTAGACACACTTATCAATCTGGGATACTGTCTTACCATTGCATAGAATTATATAGAAATTATAGAAATGTGGAATCAAGCTATTCAGTCCAAGCAATCTGAATTGGAGTTTATCCTCTATATTAGGAAGTGATCCTATCCTCAGGCACCTGTCCACATCCCTTCTCCACCTTTGGTTTCAACCACTTATCCTACCCATTTCCCAATGTTAACATAGAACAAAGAACAGTACAGCACAGGAATAGACCTTTCGACCCACCTAGTCTGTGCTGATACAGATGCCTCTCTAATATTTTCTTGCCTCTACATAATCCATATCCCTCTATTCCCTGCCTATTCATGTATCTATCCAGATGCCTCTTGAATGTTGTTTTAGAATCTGCTTCCACCATCTCCTATGGCAGCCTGTTCACCACCCTCTGTGTGAAAAACATGCCCTTTATATCTCTTTTAAACTTTCCCACTCTCGCTTTCAACCGATGCCCCCGAATAATTGACCCTTCGACCCTGGGATAAAGACTCTGACTATTCACTCTATCAAGCCTATCATAATCTTGTAAACCTCTATCAGGTTCCCCCTCATTCTCTGATGCTCCAATTAAAACAATCCAAGTTTGTTCAACCTTTTATCATAGTCCATATCCTCCAAACCATCCTGGTAAATCTCTCCTGCACCATTTCCAATGCATCAACAGCCTTCTGGTCGTCTGACAACCGAAATTGTACACAGAATCCAAATGCAGCCTAACCAAAGTCTTATACAGGTGCAATATGATTTTCCAATTCCTATACTCAACGCCCTGACCAATGAAGGCCAGCATGCCATACACCTTCTTGACCACCTTGTCCACCTGAGTTGCCACCTTTAGGGAACTGTGGACCTGCACACCAAGATCCCTCTGCATGCTAATATTTCTAAGGGTTCTACCATTTACTGTATACTTGCCTTCTGTAGTAGACCTTAAAAATCACATCACCTCATATTTGGTTAAATTTCATCTGCCATCTTTCAGCCCATGTCTTCAGCTTATTTATATTCTGCTGTAACCTCTGTCAATTCTCCTTACTATCCACCATTCCCCCAATTTTTGTATCATCTGCAAATTCACTAATCAGGCTACCTACATTTTCCTATTAATCATTTGTAGATATTACAACAGAGGCCCCAGCACTGATCCTTGTGGAACACTATTTGTCACAGACCTGTAGTTAAAAAAATACCCTTCCACCGCTGCTGTTTGCTTTCTATACCCAAGCTAGATTTGTATCCATTTTACCAACTCACCTTGGATTCCACATAACTTCACCTTCTGTATCAGACTGCCATGAGGAACCTTATCGAAGGCTTTACTAAAGTCTATGTATACAACATCCACTGCCCTGCTCTGGTCAATTTTTCTTGGCACTTTCTCAAAGAACTCAATCAAGTTTGTGAGATGTGACATCCCCTTCACAAAACCTAACATTAATAAGCCTATTCTCTTCCAGATGTGAGTACATCCTGTCCCTAATAATCTTCTTCAATAATTTCTCCACAACTATGTAAGGCTTACAGGCCTGTAATTTCCCAGACTCTCTCTTTTTCCCTTCTTAAACTCTCCAACCCTCTGGTATATTGCCCATGACTTAAGACGATACAAAGATTTTGGCCAAGGCCTCAGCAATTTCTCTCCTTGCCTCTCTGTGTTCTGGGATAGACCCTATCTGGCCCTGGGGACATGTCCACCTTAATGTTTTTCAAAGCCTCCAATACCTCCTCCCTTTTTATCTCAACATGTCCTAGAATGTCAACATCCTCCTTTCTACACTCACCATCCACCATATTCTTCTCCTTTGTGAATACTGGCACAAAGGACTCGTTAAGGACCTCATCCACCTCATCTGATTCTACACACACATTCCCTCCACTATCCTTGAGTAAACCAACCCTTAGCTACCCTCTTCTTTCTTATATACACATAAAAAGCTGAGGGATTCTCCTTAATCCTGCCTGCTGATGACTTTTCATGGCCCTTTTGGAATTCCCAATGACTTTTCATGGCCCTTTTTGCGCTCCCTAAGTCCCTGTTTAAGCTCGTTCCTGCTATCTTTGTATTCCTCAAGAGCCTCATCTGTTTTCAATTTCCTGAAATTTATATATGCCTCCTTCTTCTTTTTCACCAAACTCACAATCTCTCGTGTCATCCAGGGTTCCCAAATCTTGCCATCTTTTTCCTTCGTTTTTACAGGGACATATTTGTCCTGAATTTTTAACAACTGACTTTCAAAAGACTCAGATGTGGATTTACCCTCAAACAGCCGGCCCCAGTCTCTAGCTCCTGCCTAATACTGTAGTAGCTAACCTTCCTCCAGTTTAGTACTTTCACTCTGGGACTACTTCTATCCTTTTCTAGAAGTATCTTGAAACTCATAGAATTGGAATCTCTGTTCCCCCACTCAGTCATCAATCACCTGTCTGGGCTCATATCCCAGAATCAGGTCTAAAGATAGTCCCTTCCCAAGTTGGATTATCTATGTGTTACCTTAAGTAGCACTCTTGGACACACTGAATAAACTCTGCCCCATCCAAGCCCCTGGCACTGAAGGAATCCCAGTCTATGTTGGGAAAGTTAAAATCGCCCATCACAACACCTCTGTTGTGTTTACATCTTCCCATTATCTGCTGACATATCAGTTCCTCCATTTCATGCTGGCTGTTGGGAGTCTATAGTACAATCCCAACAATGTGATTGCACCACTTTTGTTCCTGAGTTCTACCCCTATGGCCTAACTGCATGATCCCAACGATGTGTCTTCCCTCTGTATAGCTGTGATATTCTCCCAAATCACATTTATGTCACCCCACATTTTTGTCACCCTCTCCATCTCACTTGAAGCATCTAAATCCTGGAACGCTAAGCTGCCAATCCTGCCCTTCTTTCATCCAAGTCTCCGTAATTGCCACAACATCATAGTTCCATATAGTAATCCAACCTTTAAGTTCATGCGTCTTACCTGCCATGCTCTTACGCAAAAGCAAACATACCTCAGACCATCTGTCCTATCATGTTTTGTATACTCTCCCTGTGTTTTATTTCTCTTAGCCTTACTGGACCCTTTCACGGAGTTCTCCACACTCTCTATACTCTACTGTGGCCCTTTTTGATTTTTGTCTTTGGTTTCTCTGCTTTTCACTTTTCCCCTTACTGCCTTTTGTTTCTGTCCACACTTAACTTCCTTCTGATGACTTCCTGCATCAGTTCCCATTCCCCTACCACATTATTTTAAACCCTCTCCAGCAGCCTAGCAAACACTCACCCAGGACACTGGTTCCTGTCCTGCCCAGGTGCAGACTGTCCGATGTGTACTGGTCTCACCTCCTCCAGAACCCATTCTAATGTCCCAGGAGTTTGAATCCTTCCCTCTTGCACCATTCCCTCAAACCATGTATTCATTTTAGCTATCCTGACATTCCTACTCTAACTAGCACGTGGCGCTGTTAGCAATCCTGAGACTACTACCTTTGAGACCCTACTTTTTAGTTTAACTCCTAACTCCCAAATTCAGCCTGTAGGATCTCATCCCGTTTTTCAGTTATATCATTGGTGCCTACTTAAGTTAACTTCCAACAACAATTGCAAAGTCAAGAGAAAAAAAGAAAAGAAAAATTATTTAGTATTCACCAGCCAATCACTTATCCTCTAGGAGTGACATCACAGTTCAATTTCTTTCTCCCTCTCACTTGCCCTCAAGTTTCCCTCGCATGTCCGCCTCCTGCTCCTCCTAAAGATAAGCACCTCTTTCCCCTCAGCACTGAGTTCCCACTCAGCTCCAAATTTCCGACACCCTCACTCTGGCTGAATCTCACTCTCGCTGCAGCCTCTTCCTCCCTAGTGTGTGCATATGGTCTCAGTGTCAGTCACTATCTTTGGTAGTGCACCTCTCAATCCTCAGTGAATAACAACAACTTGCATTTATATATCACCTTTAATGTGGTGAAACTCCCAAGGCGTATGATGTAAAAATTCCTGCTGATTACCCTAATTCTCTTACAATGAATCTGATATCCATCTCCTCATGCTCTGGACCTCCCTCAATCACTAAAATCAGTTTCTATCTGCTCAATCCCATTCTTGCATGATCTTAAACCCCCTCTAACAAATCGTGCAGTACACTCTTGTACTCCAAAAGTGATACCCCCCTGAAATTTCTCTCCTTGCAAACTACAGACACTGTTATAGATCTGTTCACAGCCGCTGTGTTAACATGTTGATGAAGCTTATTAGATGTCATTTCACAGGCCTGTATTGCCAGCAGCAGCCTCACTCAATGATGGCAGCATCTTTCTGCTAAGTACGGCTGCTAGACCAGTCTCCCTATCAGCAGCAGAGGCAGTGAATTATCCCATTTCAATACCTGAAAAGTGTGCTCCGTATTACCAGCTTTGTGCTCTTCCCCAGGCAGCTTTTAGCTCGCACCTTCCAAATTCCCCCTCCCAGGCAAATCTACCATCGCTTGTTTATTGTGAGTTGTTCATATCTGACTGGGGTCGATGACCTGTTCCATGTTGCCAGTTCCGATTATACACAAGTTTAATCATTAATTAGAAGAATAATCAGAATTGAGGCAGAGTGCTCTGGCCCACGGATATTTCTTGACCTGATACATTTTCTCTTAAATTAGACCACGATAACTTGTAAAAATGCAATTTTCACTTCGGTCTCATTACTCACTGCAGTTTTACTTGTCAGCATAACAACAGTTTTTAGTATATGTGCTGTAAAGCGACACAGTTATATTTGTGTGCTATTCCCAACAGCCTAACCTTTTGCTTTTAACTGGCATGATGCTTATGCAGCCTTTAATCATCTCTCACCCTGGTTTCAATATCCTTGTCTTCAGCAAACCTCCCATCCTAATTGTTTTCCCCTTGTATGGATCACATCTCCATTCTCTCAACTCCAAGGGGTCCAGACTTGAACCTTAACTAGTAAACAATTGATTTGGCTGTCCATTATTGGATCTGCCTGAGCTACATAAAGTATAACCAGGCCTTACTCTCGTCTGACAAAGCTGCCCACCTCTCCAGGATCATCCCAGAAAGCAAGAATAGTCCCTGATTTCTGTGCATTACTGTGACAACCGGTCCCCAGATGAGGTCGCCAGCTTTGTTATCCTCCATCCTCTCTGCTAAGATTTCAGACAGATTACCCCCAAAATGGTTTTGCTCCCGGTGAGGAAGGATGAACTGACTCCCCATATTCATCAAATCCTCTTGTTTGGTCACAACAGTGTTAAATTTAAATGGATTCTTTCCCTTGTAGATACCTTTGCCCAGTTTTATGTTTCAAAAAGAGCCAATTTAATCAGGTATTCTTGAGTTAAAGAAAGAGGGATCTGATTAGTTACTAAAATGTGAGAAAAATAATAAAACGCAACACATGCACACAGACACACAGATTAGAAATGAGAATTGAGTCCAAAAATAGCAGTCTGAACAAAGATAAACAAATCAGTCTTTGATTTATCCATGAAGAATGGATGTGAAATATTACTGCAGTTAAGATCTGTGATTTCGGTGACACTGACTTCAGCAGTTGAGTAGTTGGTTTTGAGATTCTGCAGGTTAATGGAAAGGAGTTGTCCTAACTCCTTTTCAAAAGCTTTGCTGACTTGACTTGCTTCCAGAAATCAGAGATTGAGCAAGACTTTCACCTGCCAGAGCTAGGTGCTTTAGATATTCTTCAGCTCTGATCTAACAGCACACACAGTAGCTCAGTGAAACTGGAACACCAGGCACAAGAGGTACTGTTGGTTTTTAACCCATTTTCTTGTGTATCCCTGGAAGGGGAAAAAATGCAAACAGTTCTGGGATATAGCTTACAGGATGTGATTCCTGCTGAAATGATAATCAGCTTCCATTATCCCCACAGGAGATTACAGTTCAGTCTTGTATTGTTTCATCTGTAGAAACTTCGCTGCCTGAAAAAGGGTGTGACATTTCATTATCTCTCACAATTAAGTATGATTCACACAGGAACTTTTCAGACAGACACTGAATTATATTTTCAGAATATATGTTTTCAGCCATCTTTGGAATGTATGGCCTTTTTTAAAAACATATGTCTTATTTAAAAGTTCAATGTGTCCGTCCATAATTGGGGCTGTGATCCAATGTAATCTTCACCTTGAGCAGTAACTGCACATTCTTAAAGGCAATTAGAGACAGGCAATAAATGCAGGCATTGTCAGTGATCCCTAAATTTTATACAAAATGGATACCACAGAAATTGAGACCGATTGCCTTTATCACAACCATCTTTCTAGCCTCCCTACCCCCCACAACTCTTGCCCTGAACCTATGATTTTCTTGAGTTTCTCTCCCATCTCCCTTCATGTGCCTCTTCACTCATTCAGTCACCTCCTGATCTACTGACTGTACTCCCATTATTCTTTTCCTTTCAAAACAGCTGTCATTACCCCTTTTCTCAAAAGAGTCCACACTTAATCCTGCTGTATTTGCCAAAAAATGCTCCAGCACCTTCCTCCCTTTCATTTCCACAAACATATAATGTGGCGTGGCCTCCCAATTTTTAAAAATCTTTCTCACAACTTCATGTTTGGATTTGTTTAATCAGGTTTGCCACAGCACTGAATTGGCTCCAATCTGAGTCACATATGTGACTGCAACCATGCTGCTGGTTTCTGTCTATGGAAAATTATGTGAACATGAAAAGCTCTATCTAAACATTTGTTGGATATTTGCTTTCTGACATCGTATTGTGTCATTCTCCCCAGATTTTACTTTGATAATTCTACTGTTTAAGTTGCTCGTCAGTTGCTTGACAAGTGTGAAGGAATTATGATGGGGCTTCTTCACAATTGACCATGATTCCTTCAATAATTTTAGCAAAAATAATGGTGTTCTCAGAAGTTACATGCTGCAGGGACAAAAGCACTGGTCGTTCAGATCCTGCCTCAACTTAATTTTCATCTTTCTTCCATGGAAGAAAGTACAGGTCCAAATGACTTAATTGTCGATATATTGAAAAGGGTATTAACTTGTAATAATTACTATTCTAATTTTGAGGTGTAGTAAATTCAAATTCTGCACAAAACCCCAACATCATTGCCATCCTCAAACCGAAATATCAGTTGAATTTTACTTGCAGGTTTTATAGCTCCTCCTTCCCCCTCAAGGCCTTGTGCTCACTTTAACCTGCATTTATTGAAACAACATCTGTAACCTCCTGAACCATTAATACATGACAGCAGGTCTTGTGATAGGACAGGAGAGATGTTAATGATCCTGTTGCACTCTGTACAAGGTACTAAACCTGTTAACAAGGTGAGGGTAGATCTTGCAAGTGTGCAACAGAGGGCTGTTCATGACCGTACTACAGACTGTGCTGCTTATCATTCAGACGCAGAGCTCAGAATCATTTTTCTCCATCTGTTCTGCAGCACCGCTCTGCATTGCTGGGTAACACTTAATGGATTTTCATTAACGTTGTTTGACCTCCTCCTGCCCCCAACTTCACACACTCCATCAAACCTTAAATTGTAATGGCAAAGGACCACTATTTGGAACAAATGAACATTAGTTGAAGCATCAAACCTAAGCATTTTTTTAACTGTTTTCTCACTCAGCAGACTTGATGGGCCAAAAGGCCTCCTTCCATTCTGCACGTGTTTGTGATTCCATGATTTGTCTGCTCGTTTTGTTCTCAATCCTCCTTTTCTTCTGATGGCACTGACTCTCGGCTGGAGTTGATTTCATTGCTTTGTATTATACTCCCCCACTCCCCACAACTGTTTTATTCAAGTGATTATACTTTATATCTTAGTTTACATGGCCCTCTATACATCTGTTCCATGAGGTTGTGATTTTAATTCTTCCCACCCAGCAGAACCCAAGGAACCAGACAGATGGGTAAAACCCCTCTGAGTTATTTACTTGCCAGAAATCTGCCTGGATGTTGCCAAGTCTGATTTCAACCTGGACAGGCAGTCTGGACCTGATGGGTTCCTATTTGACAAATACTGATTGGCAATACAAAGAGGCAATGTAGCACAGAAGGAGGATGTTCAGTCAGTTGAGTTCATGTCAGCAGTTGAATCTGTTGCATTTCACAGCTGTACCCATGTAGCTCCAAGAATCTGTGTCATTTACACCCTGACATCAGCTCTGTACTCAGTGACTTATACTGCCTCCCAGTTTTGCAATTCAGTAGTCTCATTCTCATTCTGGATTCTGAAGAAGAGTCATATTCAACTCAAAATGTTATTTCTGTTTCTCTCTGCCTAGATGTCGCCAGACCTGCTGAGTATTTCCAACACTTTCTGTTTCTGTTTCAGATTTCCACTGTACACTGCTTTTATTAAAATTCCCATTGCTGAGAATAAATCACTCCATGGCCTCATAGTTCCCTATCCTTGTCACCTAGCAGGGAGATGGTGGTGTAGTAGTGTCACAGAGCTAGTAATTCAGAGGCCCAAGCTAATGCCCTTAAATTCAATTTTAAAGTAATGATGAATGCCACCGACTGTTGTAAAAACTCCTTTGGTCCACCATTGTCCTTTATGGAAGGAAATTGTTGAGCCCCCGGGCCGCGAGCCACTTCAAACACCAACCGTCACTCCTCCCCAACTCAGAGCGGCCAACCTCCATCAGACATACACCCAAATAAAACATTTTCCACACACGCTTCCTTTCCTTTTATTCTAAAGCTTTTTAGCCATGTGACTAGCCTACATGTGACCCCCAGTGCCATAACAATGTGGTTGACCTTTAGTTGCACAGTAAGAAGTCTCACAACACCTGGTTACTGTGCCTACCTCAGTCCAATGCCGGCATCTCCATATCAAGGATAATTAGGGATGGGCAACAATTACCAGCCTTACCTGTGACATCATCATCCCACAAAAGAATGAAACAAAATCTCCTCCAGCCCTCAAACCCTCCAAAATTCCTGTACTCCTTCTGACTTCTTGAGCATCTCCAATTTTAATTGCCTTACTATTAGTAGCAGTGCCTTCAGCCAAATGGGACTCAAGCTCTGGATTTCCTTCTCCAAAACTCTGCTTTTCCACATCCCTCTATCTTCCAAGATTCCCCTTAATACCTAACTCTTTGACCAAGTTTTTGATCCCTTGTACCTAATGTGGTTCAATGCTGAACTGTATTTAATAATTGTGGCTGTGAAATGCTTTGGGACATTTTTACTGTTAATTGTAAGTTGTTGTTGTTAATCCTGACCCAAGTGAAATCACTCTAGCTTTCCTATCAGGCTGGAGCAGGTCTGAAGGAAGCAGGTGATGAGGCCCTGAAAGGCTAAGTTTCTTACTTTCCCTTGTAGGCCATGAGGAGCAGGAGTGCTCCCATAAGCAAGCTAAGGCCTCACCTACCCTGGACTTTCCATCCTTCCAACCATTGTCCCTCCTGATTTCCTCATAGAATACTTTTTTCTTTCTACTGGTGGGTGGCCTTGAGCTACCCAGCCTTCAAGTGGCCAGCTGCGATTCCCACCTTGATAGACTGGGTAACCAATCTGATGGTTAAATTTATATTATAAGTGGCCTCCTTCTGCACTGTGCTGTTCTATGATTCTATAATCAACTCCACCGGTTTGCCATCAAGAAATCAACCCCAGGAAATCTATAAATGCCTTGTTAATAAACACATTTATAGATTCATTCAGGCTAATGGCCAACCTTGGCTAGATGCTCATATTAAGAAGTCTCACAACACCAGGTTAAAGTCCAACAGGTTTATTTGGTAGCAAAGCCACTAGCTTTCGGAGTGCTTGCAGCTCCTTTGTCAGATGAGTGGTTGCATTCCCTCTGTGGCAAGTTTATTTTTCCTGAGGTAAGTAAACCAAAGCTGTACATAATACTCCAAGTATGGCCTCATCAAGGTTCAACATAATTGCAGTAAGACATCTTTAACCCCACACTCAAATCCTCTTATACACAGGCCAACATACATCTGCCTTCTTAATTGCTGGCTGTACCTGCATATTGGCTTTCAGTGACACATGAACAAGTCCTTTTGAAACTCAACACTCAGCCACGAAGAATACTCTGTAGATCTGTTTCTCCTACCCCTCATATTTTTCACATTGTCTTCCATCGGCCATTTTTTGCCCAGTCACTTAGCCTCTTCAAATCCACTTAGAACAAAGATGTAGGGGTTAGATAGGTTGGCCATGCTAAATTTGCATTTAGTGCCAGGGGGCTAGCTAGGGTAAATGCATGGGAATATGGAGATAGGGCCTGGGTGGGATTGTGGTTCGTGCAGACTCAAAGAGCTGAATGGCCTCCTTTTGCAATGTAGGGATTCTAGGATTCTAGAACATGTTCTTAAAGTATTTTTTAAATAGTTGTTGAAATAAGGAGAGTGAGGCAACACTACTGGGTTGTAGCCTCAGAACCTGTATAGAGACCCTGTTTTGAAATTCAGTAGGTGGAGAAAAGCCTTAAGCTGCAGATGCAATAATCTTAATGCTGCAGCCTTTTGCCTTTCTTTCATTCCTTATCTTACCAAAACATCTCATGAAGAATCATGAAATTGTCATTAAATTAGAAATGGGAATAATTGCCAGAATACAAGCTATAAATATCTTGGAGGGAAATATATTTGGATGATATAATTTCCTGGGTATTGTATAAGGCGACCGAGCTTGAAGAGTTCGGCGGAGAATCAGCTGTCGAACTCCTTGGGTGGAATTTTCCCATCCCGCCTGCCACAAGAATCATAGTGGGCGAGTCATGGACCATGCAAAGTACCTCCAGAAATCCCACCCCTTTGTTTGTCCTCTTTGAGTTGGATATCAGCTTGAGATAATTGAGTGCATAGTGATTGTAAATGTTAAAAAATATCACTGGCATGTCCCTCATAACTGATCATAAACTGAACATTCTTTTATTGTAGGGACACCTCTTGGAAGCCAACACTGATCCTTTCCATTGTGCCATGATTCGAGAGTCTGACTATAAAAGGGTATGGTATATTTTGTTCAAAATTTGGAAAGTATATGTGGAACAACTTGCATCTCTACTTCTGCTGTTCACAGGGAAAAAGCTACCTTTACCTTGAAGAAGAAGAGAAAAGTGATCATTAAACAGGATAGGAAAAGGGAGAGATTGAGGAGTTAAGATACAGGAGGTATCATAGGGAGAGATTTTGAAAAAGCTTCTGAAAGTAGGAAGGGAGGTGGTAAGGCATTGTAAAACAGAACAAGCACATAGGAGCTGAAAGATTGGGGAAATTAGACAAAGAAAGACCCAGTTTTAGAAGACTAGAATTGATACTGTGATTTAAAGGGAGAAATCACTAAGTTAGGACAGAGCTAACTAAGCCATGGAGAAAGTTTTGACTAAAGATGGGAATTTTGAATTAAGGGTATGGGTGAAGCGATGAATCTTTGAGAAGATGGAAGTATGGGATTTTATGAGGATGAGGACACAATGGCTGTGATTCTTCCATCACGACCTGAAACTTTTCAGGCAGATTGGGGTGGGAGGTGCGCGTTGCCGGCCTTGTTCCGGGATTTGCACATGCGCCGGGAATACAAGTGCATCTCCCAGAGCTGGCGAAAAATCCCAGTCAGACAACACTGGAACCCAGCAGGAAGGTAGGTAAATAATTTGAATCTTTTCCTAATATGTTTTAAATGTATTTTGAATGTAATTATCGGGAACTTACCAGTCCTGATTGAATCTCCCACTCTGCCAGGAGTACTTCATTCTGTCGGGGTTTAGAGAAGCTCCCCATGTTCGGGGAACAAGCAGAAGATGCCGTCAGAGTGAAGTGGGAGGCAACTAGGGCCTCCCAGGGGGTCGGACAGTGGGAGGTGGTGCCCGCTGGGGGTGGGCATCCTGACAGTGCCAGCCTGTGCTCCCTGGCACTGCCTAAGGGGTAAAGTACCCTTGCCTGGGGGCACCTTGGCACTGCCCACCAGTCATTGGGCATTGCCAAGGGGGTGGGCTTATTGTGGGCAGGGCCTCGGGGCAATTGGTGGGGGTGGAGGGTTCCTGCTGCTGCTCTGCATGGCAATCGGTCTAGAATGGAGGGAGGCCAATGATGGGGGAACGGTCTTCCAGCAGGGGGGAGGGTTGGCTGGACACTGGGTGCTCCAGGGTGGAAAGGGTCATAGCTGGCCCAAGAGTTGTTGTGGGGACCATGATCGGGCTGTTGGAGGGGCAGCACTGTGGGGATCCTGGGCTGGCCAGCGATCGAGCTATCCAGCAAACGGGGAAACTGACAGATCGGGGCCACTGCGCTTGCGCAGAATTCCAGAACTGTCAAACTCCACATGAATAGGCTCCGCTGTGATTCACGATTGGGACTTCTGCAGTGCACAGAGTGCGGAGATTCGGATGAGAAGTTGAACTGACAAAACAGTTGGGATCTAAAGCAATTTTCCTGCCAATTCAATGCTTTTGGGAGAATCACGGCCAATATTTTGAGTGAATTGAAATTTGTGGAGGATTGGAGACAGAGAAACATGTTAGGAACGTGTTAATTTACTCTCATCAGTTGACAACGCAGTAATTTCACACTGGCAAAAGCAAGTGCAGTTATTTTGCATTTTATTGTGACTGCTTCATTTAAGACATTACATAGCCAATGTGCCATAATAATCCTCGTCTGTATCAGTAAAGTGCAGAATTACAATATTTACCTGAATCTGACCTAACCCTCAAACGTCACCCTCCATGTTACAAGTGTTAATCAAAAGGATTTGTCATACCTTGAGGCTATTTTTTGCAGTGAAGGGACTGATGTGCAGGGGTGGAAGAAAATCTTGCTTGTAGAGTGGGTGTGGGAATGAATTTGAGGTTTGAAAAAATCCTTGAGGTTCCCCATCTCCTGTCTCAGCCTGAAGTGATAGCTGGGGAGATTAACGAAGTCGATAGTAGTCATGATGTGGGTATGCCGGCGTTGGACTGGCGTAAACACAGTAAAAAGTCTGACAACACCAGGTTTTAGTCCAACCTATTGGTTGGACTAAAACCTGGTGTTGTCAGACTTTTTACTGAGATTAACGAAGCCACGGTCAGAGGTGCTGGTGGCAGCCACTGAGGGCATTCAGTGGATAATAGAGGAAGGGACATTGGAGGAGGTTGGAATGCTCAACAGTATTCCAGGTTGGGAAAGAAGTAAGGAGGACAACGAAAGGCAAATGGCCATGTTGTCATTTCTAACACCGGTTGAATGTAATCTGAGTGTTCTGAGTAAGGTGTAAAGCAGACAGGAAGGCCTCAAACTGGGGTAGGTGAGAAACTAATAAGACACAGATGGTCAGCAGTCCCAGGAAAGTGATGAAACAACAGACATTGAATACTCTAAATAAAGCTAATTTATGAACAAAGGTATTCTTAATGCCTGGAGTGAACAAAAATAATTTGCCATGGTACAAGTTTGATGCCATCATATAACTTAAAGTATCTCTGGCATTAGAACTTAGTCAAAATAATTTTTTTTTTGTTTTTAGCTATTGCTCAAAGGCCGACAGTCAAATTAATCTTGATAGCTTGGAACTAACTGCAAAGAATTTTCCAGAAATTACTCACAATGAGAAATTAGGAGGAAAATAAAAGCAAAATACCGTGGATGCTGGAATCTGAAGCAAAAACAGAAAATGCTGGAAAATCACATCAGGTCTGACAGCATCTGTGGAGAAAGAATAGAGCCAATGTTTCGAGTCTGGATGACTCTGACGAAGCCTCATCAAGACCTGAAATTTAGTTTTATTCTCTCTCCACAGATACTGTCAAACCTGCTGAGATTTTCCAGGAAAGTAGGAGTATCATAGAGGTCATAGAGTCATAGAGGATTACAGCATGGAAACAGGCCCTTCTGCCCAACTTGTCCATGCTGCCCCTTTTTTAACCCTAGTTAATAAAACGTGTCGAGTTTATAAAATGAGGTATGTCTTCTTGGTGGTCCAATTCAATGATGAAAGGGCAGAGTGCAGTGATACAAGCATATAGTATAATGATCTAAGAACAGAATGCAATAGTGCAAAGACAGGACATGATGGTCCAGGATCTGTGAAGTTTCAAGTCTCTTTACAGGTGTAAGTTGACAGTTAGCAGGGTCCCAGTCTTTGTCCTGCTGTCCTGAGTAGGTGCAGTGTGGATGCTGAGTGTGTCTCCACAGGGAGGAAGCTAAGACAGATCAGCATGGGATGATGAACTTGGCTGGCAGCCAGCTCAAGAATAAACTGGGATTTATATAATGCCTTTCACAACATCTCAGAACACTTCACAGTCAATGATTTACTTCATATGTACTTCACTGTTAAGTAGTTACTGTTTTATTGCTGTTGGTGTGAGATAAATTTTGGATGCTATTCTTGGATTTCTACTTTGAATAGTGCAATAAAATCTTTACTATCCGCTTTAAGGGGCAGGCAGAGCCTCAGTTCAGCGTCTCATCCAAAAGACAGTGTGGCACTTCTTCTGGTCTCCATGCCAGTGTCAGCATAGATTATGTTCTCAAGTCTCTGGCGTTGAACCTGAACTTTCTGATTATCTACCACCAAGCTGACAGAAGGATATTAAGAAGCTTGGGTGCAGATCACCTGCCCATGTCATCAGGGAGTGCCGCTCTTAGTCAACAACATATAATTATATAGTACCTGTAATGTAATAAACCCTCCAAGACACTTTACTGGAGAGTTGTTAAACTAAATATGACACCAAGCCACATAAGGAGATATTTGGTCAGGTGACTAAAGCTTGATCAAATAGGTGGGTCAGTCAATGCTTAATGTCAGAGGAGCATATAGAGGCTGTTTCTCTTCATGGGGGAATACCTGGAATGAGGGGACAGAATCTCAAAATTTAAGACTATAATAAGTCAGAATCTCTTCACTCAAAGGATTGTAATTCCCAGGCATCTTCTGTCCCGGAGAGATGTAGGTGTTCATTTGTGGAATGTATTCAAGGCTGAGGTCAAGAAGTTCTTGTGCTCTGGGGGAAACAAAGGATATGGGGATTGGGTGGGAGAGTGGGATTGAGTACAAGATGATTTTACTGAACAGTAAACCAGGCTTGAGGAGCCTTGTGCCCACTTGTGTTCCTATTTATAATGTTTAGAATTCTCAACATCAGAAGCTGTGGATACCCAGGCATTGAGTGTATTCAAGGCCGAGATCGATGCATTTTTGGATATTAAGAAAATCAAGGGAGACGAGTTTAATGTGGGAAGATGAAGTTAAGGGAGGCGATCAGACATCTTATTCAACAGAAGAACAGACTCAAGGGGCCATATAGCTTACTCCTGCTCCAATTTCTTATGTTTCTATTTAATCCTGTAAGCCAAATCTGCCATCATTTTACTCAAATAAAGGCCTTTATAAAGGGCTTCCCTCATTAAAGTTTAAAGTTTATTTTATTGGGGCACAAGTGGTCTTGCATTAACACTGCAATTAAGTCACTGTGAAAGTCTCCCAGTCGCCACATGCCAGGGCCTGTTCAGGGACAGTGAGGGAGAACTTATCATGGCCAATCCAGTATATCTTTGGAGTGTGGGAGGCAATCGGAGCACCTGGATGACACCCACACAATCACGGGGAGAACATGCAGACTCCACACAGACTGTGGCCCAAGCAGAGAATCAAACCCTGATCCCTGGCACTGTGAGGCTGATGGTAGTCATGATGTGGAGATGCCGGCATTGGACTGGGGTAAACACAGTAAGAAGTCTCACAACACCAGGTTAAAGTCCAACAGGTTTATTTGGTAGTAAACACCACTAGCTTTCGGAGCGCTGCTCCTTCGCCAGGTGAATGGGGAGTTCCCACTCACCTGATGAAGGAGCAGCACTCCGAAAGCTAGTGGCATTTACTACCAAATAAATCTGTTGGACTTTAACCTGGTGTTGTGAGACTTCTTGTTGTGAGGCAGCAGTGCTAACCATTGTGCCACCATGCCATCAGATTATTTTTAGTGAATCAAATTACGGTTGACAAATTTGAAAGCTATTAATTTATTTACAAAAGCACAATGAAAACGTCATAGAGTTACGGATTCATCAAAGTCAATAATATTAATCAATTGGCCACCACTAAATTTAATCACTGGCCATATACTTAAATCCCAGGAATTATATTTCTCCGGACTGCAGGAAGGACAGCTTCAGGGATTTATTTCAATTTCCACATCAGAAATATTGTAGTAATCACCCCAATTTCAGGAAAGGAAGGGGTCTAAGGAGGTGCACAGATCACAAGTGAAATCAAGGTAGCAAGTCAAAATATGAATTTTGTTATACTGCTGAGAAAAGAGTCCTGTGTCTACGTGCCAAGAATGAGTTCAAATACACAGTGAAACACTTTGAGGTTGATTGAAGGTTAATTGAACCTCTCTCATAGCCAATGCCAAGATTACGTAAGATGTAATTGCAGAGGAACAGCAGGGTTTCCAATCAGATCAACTCAACCTTCCTGATCTTTTCCTCTCTTTTTATTTCCCCGCTCTCATTAGAATTTCTCCACTTATATACGTTACTGATTACACTATTTTGCATGATTTTGGATGCACTTTGCATCTGGGACTATTCCTGCCACATACAATAAGGCTAAAATGAATTTAAATAAGGAGTTGTAAATTATTGAATGATTAGCTACCAGCTCTATTTCTGAAAATTGGAGATGTATACAAAAGTGGAATGATGTGGAAAGAGTCCTCAGGAATGTGACCATAATCATGAACTCAGTGTATGGTACGTCACTTGTTACTCAAGGGCACAACCATTCGCAGCATCAGCATTTGCTCAGTGCCCCTTCCACTCTCCTCAATCTGGCACCGAAAGAAAGGTGGGAAACACTATTGGGAGGTGAAATTAAAGCATTCTCCGAAAATAGCAAAGACATTGTGAGCATAGTTTATTATAACTAATGTGGGTTTAGCGCACCAGCTGGAAAACCATAGGGAAACCCATGTTGCTTCTGAAGGGAGGCCTAATGGGAATAATTGGCCACTCAGGCCTTCCCAGGCTTCAGGACCCCAGAGTGGAAATCCCACCAGTCAAGTGCTGCAGGCAGCTCTCCATTGCCAGGAGGCCACTGCCAGTAATGCACCTGGAGAGAGGCACAGGATTGTTGAGGGATGGAGGCAACAGATGAATGCAAGAACGATGGGGGTCGTGAGATAGAAGGACATAGAAACTTAGAAACGAGAAGCAGGAGTAAGCCATTTGGCCCACCCAGCCTGCTCTCCCATTCATTTTGATCATGGCTGATCATCGAATTCAATATCCTGATTTTTCCCCCCTCCCTGGATCCCTTTAACCCCAAGAGCTATCCAAATTTTTATTGATTTCAAATTTCACCATCTAGCATGGGTGAGATTCGAACTCCGGTCCCCAAAGCGTTACCCTGGGTCTCTGGATTACTAGTCCAGTGACAATACCACAACATCACTGCCTCCCCTTAGGGGGATGATGGGTGCCTGCAGCTATGAGCAAGAAGTGAATGTCAATGGACACCTCCCTCTTTCCCAATATCAGATTCCTCGATCAAGCACAAAATGCCTTTTAAAGAGGGACCACCCTAATCTGGACCATGCCCAGATGGGTTTGCCTGGCAGCCTTTGGGAGGGCACAGGAAGGCAATGCCACTTGCATGTCCAAAGATGTGCGGGTTAGGTTGATTGGCCAAGCTAAAAAAAATTGCCTCTTACAGTCCTGAGATGCGTAGGTTAGAGGGATTAGTGGGTAAATATGTAGAGATATGGGGGTGGGGCCTAGGTGGGATTATAGTCGGTGCAAATTCGATAGGCCAAATGGCCTCCTTCTGCATTGTAGGGTTTCTATGTGATCCCTAAACTATGATTAAACTTTGGTAGACTCAAATAACTAGTGTCAAATGGCTCAAAAATGAGCCTAATTAAGAACCCACCCCGAGCAGGGAAGTTTCCCCACGAGTTGTTCCCACCTCCAAATTAATTTCAGGAGGTTTTGTCATCACTAGAAGACTGACTTGTGGCCACTCCCACAATTCACTTGGCGCAGCCACCATATTTCCCACTGCGACAGATTGTATTAAATATGCCATTTCTTGAACTTTTAAAATACATCTTTCAAACATTGATATTGACTAACTGTTATGTGTGTGATAGAGGAATCTATATATGCAGAAGTAGATACAGGAGCATTGGAGTTGTCAACTGTCCACGTTCCTCGCATTTGTCTGGATTAAATTCCATCTGCCATTTTTCCGCCCAAGTCTCCAGTCTATCCATATTCTGCTGTATCCTCTGGCAATCTTCCTCACTATCTACAGCTTCCCCAATCTTTGTGTCTTCCACAAACTTACTAATCAGACCAACTACATTCTTCTCCAAACCATTTATATGTTTACAAACAACAGGGCTCCCAGCACTGGAATCTACTGATGACCATGAAACCATTGTTGATTGTTAGAAAAACACATCTGGTTCATGACTGTCCTTTAGGGAAGGAAATCTGCCATACTACCCGAGCAGGACCCTCTCTCCGCGAGCGCTCCACTCACTTGGGTTCCCCTGAGAGTATTGCTCGCCGGGTGCATGTCTTTGGAGACCAGTACTGCTTCACATTGTTCTGCCGTTGCGCCGCCATGGCTGGATTTTCTGATGTGGGGAGAAGATAATTATAAGATAATTGATGATCATGAGGTTCCTTGTATTCAACACTGGGAAATGCAGCTCGTCACTGGCGGGGGGAGGAGACAATTGTGTCATGCTTTCACACTGTTGTGAAACACAACTCCCATCACCAAACCCACCCAGCATGAACAGGGGCGGAAAAACTCGGCCATTGTCCCTGTTGCAATGAATTGGACCGTTGCTAGTAGTTGCACTGTTATTGATGATGGGTTTAAAATTTGCAAACTTCTGTTCAGTGTCCCTCATATTTTTGGTCTTATCGCCTGTATCTGCTTTGTGTTGCCGGTTCTAACTAGTCACAACTAAATCATGGAGCTGTGGGTATGGGATCTCCGTACCTCCCAATGAGTGGTCAATGAAATCTTGCATAGATGATGTGCACATGTAATCTCATTTTATTTGGGGCAGTGATCATCGTTAGCCTTTAAGCTAAGGGTTGCCCATATATAGATCCATTGTGAACCATGTCTTTTGAACACTTGACCTCTTAATTACATGTTGCATAAAATAGAATCGAACAAACTACAAGAGTGACCCTTTTAAAAGCTGCTCCTACCACCTACACAAGTGAATTAGAATCAAACACTGTGCTGAGGTACAAAGGTTTTCAAAATTACCTTCCACAGATACTTCAGTTGCTATAGTTACTGACATGTCTTCCTTTGTAACCCTGACAGCGCGTTTTGTCTGAAATTATGAAGGAGGAAGAGGCCAAGATAAAACACAAAGTTCAAAAAGCACGACCAGTCCCTGCACAAGTGGTAAGACTTAAATTGGTTATTTTAAAAAGGACAATGCCTCTGTAAAAGTAACAAACAAGGAAGTATTATAACAGCATATTTAGTATGTGTGTTAATAACACAAACGATGATCTTGAAGCTATAGTGTTTCAATGGGCTCTGCATTGAATCTTGCAAGAATTTGCAGACCAGTAACTATAGAAGATAATTCTTTGTGAGTCTGAAAAGTGGAACTGTAAGAGTAGATTTACTAACATTGTCCTCAATGCCCATTGATGGAAGAAGAGTGAAACCATCAGACTTTCCCTGACTGATAGATATTCACTGATCCCAATGGGAAGTAAAGGAAGGGTCATAGTTTAGCTGGGATGGCCAACTCATGAACATTCACTGTCATTTATGCCAATCCTGTATCCATGTTACTCTCACAAATCTATTATGTGGCACTGTATACAATGCCTTTTGGAAAGTCCATGTATACCACATCAACAGCATTATTCTCCTCAAAAAAATTCCACAACTTAGTTCAACACAAGTTCCCCTTTGGAAATCCATGCTAATCAACCCTCTCTGCATAGCGCACAAGAAACAATATTTTGCACTGTACATTAATATATGTGACAAAAACAAATCAAATCAAATCACATCTTTCCATGTGATGACTAATTCCATACCGAATAATTGTTTCTAGAAGCTTCCCCACCACTGAAGTTAAACTGCCTGGTTTGTAATTACTGGGCTTGTCCTTGCAACCTCAGTCTTGCAACCTGTCAACATCCTTGGGGTTACCATTGACCAGAAACTCAATTGGACTCACCATATAAACACAGTGGCCACAAGAGCAGGTCAGAAGCTAGGAATATTGTGGTGAGTAATTCACCTCCTGATTCCCCAAAGCCCATCCACCATCTACAAGGCACATGTCAGGAATGTGATGGAATACTCCCCACTTGCCTGGATGGGTGCAGCTCCAACAACACTCAAGAAGCCCAACACCATCCAGGACAAAGCAGCCTGCTTGTTTGGCACCACATTTACAAACATTCACTCCCTCTACCACCAACACTCAGTAGCAGTAATGTGTACTATCTACAAGATGCACTGCAGCAATGCACCAAAGATTCTTAGACAGCACCTTCCAAATCCACGGCCACTTCCATTTAGAAAGACAAGGGCAGCAGATACCTGGGAATACCACCACCTGCAAGTTCCCCTCCAAGCCACTCACCTTCCTGACTTGGAAATATATTGTCATTCCTTCGCAGTCATTGTGTCAAGTTCCTGGAATTCCCTGCCTAATGGCATTGTGGGTCAACTACAGAACATGGACTGCCATGTTTCAAGAAGGCAGCTCATCACCACCTTCTCAAGGGCAACCAGGGATGGGCAATAAAATGCTGGCCAGTCAGCAACGCCTGTGTCTCACAAATGAATAAAAAAAACCTTTATTGAATAAGGTTGTAATGTTTGCAGTTCTCCAGTCAATGGATGTTGGACATCCATAGTCACCAACACCTTTTAAGGGCATAGTACCTGACAAAGAGGAGGATCATTCTAGTGAATCTGTTCTGTTCCCTCTCTGAGACCAATATATCCTTCCTGAGATGCAGTATCCTGAACTGAATGCAGTACTCCAGAAGGGATCTGGTTAAAGCTGTACATACTGAAGCATCACCACCTCCCTAAAATCCATTTTCCAGTATTTGTGAGTTTTTCTTATATATCACTGCCACAGTTCACAGTTTCATCTTCCCACTGGAAACACTTGTCAAATTTGTAGTTTCCTTTTATTGGGTTAGATGAAGCCCTGGGACAATTTTATAGCCTTTTGTCCATACATAACACTGTCCGGAGCTGCCTGAAATGAGTTTTATATTTTTTCAATCCATTTTGCTCTTGCGCTGGAGCAGTGACCCTGAACACAAGGGAGAATATATTTTTGTTAAGTCATCAAGTTTAAGAAGTCTCCTGATTTTCAGAGTCTTCCTGCGGCAGTGTTGATATTTACAGTTTTGTCTGCGTTTTGTAGCTGGAATAGTCAGCAGTGTGCAGTCACGATCTGCTAATCAAAAGGTGTAAACAGCTTCTGAGACACATTGAACAACCAAGCTCAGCCACTGAGCAGCATTCAGTTAGAAACCTACTTCCACTGTTTAAATGATAAAAGCTGAAAGGAAGCAGCCACCGTGATGTGACGTGCTTTACATTTAATTCCTTATTTTCAATCTTGGGATTTAACATTGAGTTATTATGACTCACTTGGGTCAAGGATTCCAGTGAGAAGCTGCAGAGCAGCTTGAGGACAGAGGGGAAACAGCCAGCAGTGATATTCCATATTGACATAAATGAGGAAGGCAGTGGTGTTGTGGTAATGGCTCTGGGTTCGTAATCCAGTAGCCCAGGCTAATACCCTGGGATATGCGTTCAAATCCTACCATGACAGCTGATGAAATTTAGAATCATATAATCCTTACAGTGCACAAGGAGGCCTCTTGGCCCATTGGGTCTGCACATACCCAGGCTCATCCTGTAACCCCATATATTTACCCCACTAATCCCCCTAACCTATTTTGGGACATTAAGGGCAATTTAGCATGGTCAATCCACTTAATCTGCATATTTTTGGACTGTGGGAGGACACTGGAGCACCCAGAGGAAACGCACGCAGACGCGGGGAGAATGTGAAAACTTCACACAGACAGTGACCCGAGGCTGGAATTGAACCGGGGTCCCTGGCGCTGTGAGACAGCAGTGCTAACCACTGTGCCACCATGCCACCATTGAAGTAAATTGATACAATCTGGAAAATAAAGCCTCAGTATTGGTGACAATGAAACTATCATCGTAGCAACTATCATTGTAAAAACACTGCCTCACAGTGCCAGGAACCTGGGTTCAATTCCAGCCTTGGGTGGCTATCTATATGGAGTTTACACATTCTCCCCGTGTCTACTGGTTTCCTCTGGGTGCTCTGGTTTTGTCCCAGAGTCCAAAGATGTGCAGGCCATGCTAAATTGCCCCTTAGTATCCAACAATATGTAGGTTAGGGGGATAAATATGTGGGGCCACAGGGATAAGGCCTGGGTAAGATATTTTGTTGGAGAGTTAATGCAGACTTGATGGATCGAATAGCCTCCTTCTGCACTGTAGGATTCTATAAGTCAGGAGTGTGATGGAATACTGCCCACTTACCTAGTTATGTACAGCTTCGGCAACAATCAGGAAGCTTGGCACCCTCCCTGATAAAGCAGCCCTCTTGATCTGCACGTCATCCACAAATATTTATTTCCTCCAACACTGAGGCACAGTAACAGCAGTATGTACCATGCACAAAATACATTGCAGGAATTCACCAAGGCTCCTTAGGCAGCACCTTCCAAACCAACAAACTCTACCACCAAGGGCAGCATCACCTGCAGGTTCCCCTCCAAGCTACTCACCATCCTAATTTAGAAATGTATCAGCTATTCCTTCACTGTCACTAAGTCAAAATCCTGGAACTCCTTCCCTAAGAGCACTCTTGATGAACCTATTCACATGGACTGCAGTGGTTCAAGAAGGCAGCTCACCACCTCCTCAAATGCAATTAGGGATGAGCAATAAATGCTGATACAGTCAACATTCTCCACATCACATAATGAATGAAAGAAAAAGTTCTGAAAATGTGACACCATTGGAGTAAGTGCAGGAAAGAATCACACAAATGGTTCCAGCTTTGAGAAACTTTAATTCTGAAGATAGATAGGAGATATTAGGACTTTTTTCTTTGGAGATAAGAAGGCTGGGAAGAGATTTGATAGAGGCGTTCAACATCATGAGGTGTGGACACCCTCCCTGATAACCCTCCCTCCCTCCCTAACACAAAGATGAGTGGAAAAGCAAATTGTGCGGAGGGTGTGGAAAGTCTGCAGAGGGATCTGGATAGGCTGAGCGAGTGGGCGAGGACCTGGCAGATGGAGTACAATGTTAGCAAGTGTGAGGTTATCCTCTTTGGCAGAAATAATAGTAGGAGGGATTACTATTTAAAGGGCGAAAAGCTGCAGCATGCTACGGTGCAGAGGGACCTGGGGGTCCTTATGCATGAGTCGCAAAAACCCAGTCTGCAGGTGCAGCAGGTGATCAAGAAGGCGAATGGGATACTGGCCTTTATAGCGAGGGGGATAGAATATAAAAGCAGGGAGGTCTTGCTGCAACTGTACAGGGCACTGATGAGGCCGCAGCTGGAGTACTGTGTGCAGTTTTGGTCGCCGCACTTACGCAAGGATATTTTGGCCTTGGAGGGAGTGCAGAGGAGGTTCACTAGGCTGATACCGGAGATGAGGGGGTTAGCCTATGAAGAGAGACTAAATAGACTGGGTTTGTACTCGTTGGAGTTTAGCAGGATGAGGGGGGATCTTATAGAGACGTATATGATCATAAAAGGGATGGATAGGGTAGAGGTAGAGAGATTCTTCCTGCTTAGAAAGGACAGCGGGACTAGAGGGCACAGCCTCAAGATAAAGGGGGTGCAGTTTAGAACGGAGTTGAGGAGGAACTTCTTCACTCAAAGGGTAGTGAATCTCTGGAATTCTCTGCCTGTTGAAGTGGTGGAGGCTACCTCGCTAAATATATTTAAGTCACGGGTAGATAGGTTTTTGACAGAATTAAGGGTTATGGGGAGAAAGAGGGAAAGTGAAACTGATCCACTTCAGATCAGCCATGATCTTATTGAATGGCGGGGCAGGCTCGAAGGGCTAGATGGCCTACTCCTGCTCCTATTTCTTATATTCTTATGAATAGAGTTGGTAGGGGAAAACTATTTCCACTTGTGAAATAATCGATCACAGAGTGTACAGATTAACAGTATTTGTGGAGTTGGTGACCTCCCAGTGATTGCCCAGGGATGTGGATCCCTTCTGAATGAATCCATTAATGGCAGAAGTGGGCCCTCGCAGCAACAGGATCGCCGATGGAACGTGTACCTTACCCCCAACCCCTTCCTACCAGCAGAATACAAAATAAAACTTGCCTTCTCTTAGAGGGTGTCTCCACATGGAAGCACTCTGTCCTTTGTCCCATAGTCTCAGCAGTGGCCACTTCTAACAGTGGCATTATTGAGGCTGCAGCTTCAGCATTGACCACCATTAGCACTGACTCTGTCAAGGAGTTCAGCACTGACCACCTCTAACACTGGCCCTCTAATAGGGCTGGCAACTCTGGAAGATGGGGTATTTTCCTCCATTGGACAGAGGTCCCACTGGTTGCCTCTTAATTGACCATCTCTGGTAAACTGCCAACCATGGGCCCGCTGCCCTAAGATGTGGGGTCATGAGACAATGAGTCAAATTTATTGCCAAAAGGCCTTGATATTCATTTGGCAACGGATGTGGATCCTATTTAGCTGAGAGTACTCTTTATAAGCTGTATTCAAAGCTGCCTGGCAGCTGCTCAACCCAATTATTGATTCATGAGAGAGGCACAGCTTTCTCAGGCTTTATAATGAAGCTGCCTGGCTTGCCTTTGCTCACAGGAAAGGGGTTTAGGAACAGAAGTAGGGCATTCAGTCCCATGATTTGTGCCTGAGCTCCATTTACCAGCCACTACTGCATAACCCTTACTATTTATACAAACAAAAATCTATTAAATTGCACACTTGAAATTTCTATTAAACCAACATCCATTTTCGAAGGCAGAGGTGCAGATTTCCACAACCATTTTTGTGCAACTGAATAACTTGCAAATGTCACTTAAGGTGCCTGATCATTCTGGTATCTTCTTCTCCACCCCCGCCTCTACTTTCTCAACCCAAAAAACAAGCAAAGGCCGAAAGAAATCCAATTTCTTTCCAGGGTCCAAAAGTTAACAACAGGCTCCTGAAAAATAAGCAAGACACTCCATCACAAAGAACTGCAATTATTTTGGGGAGTTAGCTTACTTATGGCCTTGGTATAAAATTAGCTTCCACTTCTCTCTTATTTGTCTTAGGCTATCACCAAAGCTTACATTCACCACCACTTCTTTTGCAGACTTGTCATTCACTTCGCATAGAAGGGCTTAACATTACCTCGCCTACCTAACTTTTTCTAAAGCAGCCAGTTCATTCTACGTGCAGTTGAGAAAGACTTAAACACCTTACACAATGAATAGTAGGAGACTGAGAAGTGTAGCAGAATGCAGAAACCTTGGAGTGCATGTCCACAGATCCCTGAAGGTAAATAAGAGGGATAAGAAGGAGTACAGGACACATGCCTTTCTTAGCTGAGGCACAGATTGGAGGAGCAGAAAAGTTATACTGTATCTGCATAAAAAACTGGTTGAGCTGTAGGTCAAGTGCTGTGTGCAGTTCTGGCCACCACACTATAGGAGGGATGTGATTGCACTAGAGGAGGGTGCAAGTGGGATTTCTGAGCATGTTGCCTGGACTGGAGAAGTTATGAGCAAAGATTGGAATGTTCTCTTTGGAAGAGGGAAGGCTGAGGGGAGACTTAATTAAGTGTATAAAATTTGAGTGGTCTAAATAGAGTGAACAAGAGGGTGGTGTGGATCTGGAACTCAACTGCCGGAAAGAAACCCACATAACATTTAAAAATATTTGGTTCTGTACTTGAAGTGCTGGAACTAACAGACCAAGAGTTGGAAAGTGGGATTAGGCTCCACTGCGGCCAGTACACATATGATGGGCTGAGTGGCTTCTCTCTCTGTTGAAAAAGTTCAATAAATTTTTGATAAGTTCCATTCTGGCCTTCAAGGACTCCTCTACATATGGCCTACTGCACACAAATGGAAATACCGCTTTGAGATATTTATTCCTGTTCAGATATGGGCTTGAAGGAGTGCAAGGGTGCTGGAACAAAGTGTGTGCTCTTTGAAAATTCTATCTGTGGAGATGCCGGCATTGGACTGGGATGGGCACAATAAGAAGTCTCACAATATCAGGTTAAAGTCCAATAGGTTTATTTGGAATCACAAGCTTTTGGAGCACTGCTCCTTCATCAGGTGAGTGAAGCAGTGCTCCAAAAGCTCATGATTCCATTCAATCTATTGAACTTTAACCTGGTGTTCTGGGACTTCTTACAAAGTCTTTTCTGCTAGCAACTGTGAGGGAGAAGTAAACAAAGACAGGAAAACAAATGTTATGGGGTAGATTTTAATCTGGCTGAGCATGTGGGATTGGGTGCAGGTAGGGGAGAAATTGAGAGAAATCCTGACTGCAGAAGGAAGCTGGCTCTAACCTGTCAACTTCCAGATTTTTTTGGGGGCCAAGGGGTGGGTAGACTCTGAAGGAAGGCAAGGACAGCTCAGTGGCTCAGAAGGAAGCTACTTGGCCCATCATGAATACACCAGAATGAATAGCACATCCTGTCCCATTTCTACCTTCTCTCCATGACCCTGCACACTCTCCCTTTTCAGATAACACTCCAATTCCCTTTCAACTGAACCTGCCTCCACCAATCCGTCAGCTGGTGCATTCCAATTCCTAACCTCGCACTGTGTAAAAAGGTTGGTCCTCATACCAATTTGCTCATTTTATTGATCATTTTAAATCCGTGCCCTCTCGTTATCCTTTTACCAATGGGAACAGTTTCTCCCAATCTACTCTGTCCAGACCCCTCATGATTTTGAATACTCCTATCAAACCTCTTTTTAGCCTTCTTTACTTTGAGAAGAACAATTCTATATCCTTCAATTATTTTCATAACTGAAGTTCCTCATCCCTGAAACCAACCTTGTGAATCTTTTCTGCACCTTCTCTAATTCCTTCACATCTTTCCTAAAGGGCGGCACTCAGAACTGGATTAGGCTGACAGCACTCCGAAAGCTAGTGGCTTGTGCTATGAAATAAACCTGTTGGATTTTAACCTGGTGTTGTGAGACTTCTTACTGTGTTTATCCCAGTCCAATGGCTGCATCTCCACACCATGCTTGATTTATGCCACTCTCCCATTTCCTTTGCACCAATGGTAGCACTCCTTAAGCCTACCGGCGAAATTTAAAAATTTGCTGGATTTGCATGTTATTTTCCATTAAATTTGCCACAGAAAGTTAGGACTTATGCATGTTTTTAATAACATGGTAAGAAGTCTCATAACACCAGGTTAAGGTCCAACAGGTTTATTTGGTCTCACAAGCTGCCCCTTCCTCAGGTGAGCAGAGATTTGAGTTCACAAGCAGGGCATATATAAACAGAGACTCAGTTGCAAGATAATGGTTGGAATGCAATTATTAACCCCACTTGGCACCCAAACTGGTGAGTGAGGGCTCTGCTAACCAGTCAAAGATCAGGTGGCGAGCCAATGAGAAGAATGATGTGGAGATGCAGGCGTTGGACTGGGGTGGGCACAGTAAGAAGTTTCACAGCACCAGGTTAAAGTCCAACAGGTTTATTTGGTATCACGAGCTTTCAGAGCACTGGTCCTTCATCAGGTGAATGGGAAAATGGGTTCACAAACAGGGCATATATAGACACAGATTCAATTACAAGATAATGGTTGGAAAGTGAGTCTTTATGGGTAGTCAAATCTTTACAGGTCTCGACAGTGCAAGTGGAGAGAGGGTTAAGCGCAGGTTAAAGAGGTGTGAATTGTCTCAAGCCAGGACAGTTAGTGAGATTTTGCAAGCCCAGGACAAATGGCGGGGGATTACATGTACTGTGACATGAACACAAGATCCTGATTGAGGCCATCCTCATGTGTGCAAAACTTGGCTATCAGTTTCTGCTCAGCGATTCTGCATCGTGGTGTGCCTTGAAGAACGCTTACCCGAATATCAGAGGCTGAATACCCTTGACAGCTGAAGTGTTCCCCGACAGGAAGGAAACACTCCTGCCTGGTGATTGTTGCACGGTGTCTGTTCATCCGTTGTCATAGTGAGACCATGCAAACACTTGTGATACCAAATAAACCTGTTGAATTTTATCCTGGTGTTGTGAGACTTCTTACTGCACCCATCCCAGCATCTCCACACCTCTAATAACATAATAATTGTTAATGCAGTCAATCCTTTCAGCCCACAGAGGGAATATAAATTGTTGAATCTCATTCCAACATTTAGCAAATTGTAATATTAACATTTCTACATTTTTACTAACATTTTCTTTCTGCTTCCCTTCAATCTTTTTCCCCTCCTTTCACATTTCTCCCGCTGTTTGATTTAACTGTAATTATCTCACTCTAATTCATCCTCTTCTTCATCATCCTTCATTTTTTTTGAGTCATAACATTTACTTGGTGCAAGAGATAAGTATGTTCATTTGTTAGTCACAACTAGGCTTACATTAATACTGCAATGAAGTTACTGTGAAAATCCCTAGTCGCCATATTCTGGCACCTGTTCGGGTACACTGAGGAAGAATTTAGCATGGCCAATGCACCTAACCAGCAAGTCTTTTGGACTGTGGGAGGAAACCAGAACACCCAGAGGAAACCCATGCAGACACGGGGAGAACGTGCAAGCTTCACACAGACAGGACCCAAGCTGGGTATCAAACCCAGGTCCCTGGTGCTGCAAGGCAGCGGTGCTAACCACTGTGTCAGGTCCCATCATTCACTGAAGTCCCAGATGCCTCATTAACATAGCCATGCTATCATCAGTCAGCACCTCAAGCGAAAGGGTGCAAAAAGAACTCACCTTGAAGGATGCAGGAAAAAGTTTACAAGATGTCCTGCTTCAGCAAGATTCAGCCCATCTGAGTTATCTTTGATCAGTTTTACTAATTTCCAATCTCTTCCAGGTATTTTTCATTTTGCTTTTGTACCTAGATTTGGAGTTAAATGGCTCTCTCTCTTTCAGTGAAGTTCATTATTTGTCAGAGTTGTTATTGTTGCCATGACATGTATCTGGTAAGCTTTGAACATGGACTGACACAATGAGGGAGCAAACAGTGAATTAAATTTTCTCTCATCAAACAGATGGAAAATATTCCAATAAAATTGAACACAGCAGCCATCCTGAGAGAGAATGTTCTCTACGAGCGCAGAGTGAAAGAAGAACTGCAAAGGTAGGGCATCTTCCGTGCTCTCTATAGCTGCTTTTATATTGGGTTTAGATGTCACCTTGCCAATCTCTCCTGAACTCCGACCTATCCTTGACCTTTTATTCTGCTCCATATTCTCCAGCCCCTCTCCAACTATACCATCCATCACATTTCTACCCCTCTTCAGCTCTAAAGAAGTCATACAGACTCAACATGTTAACTCTGTTTCTCTGTCCACAGATGCTGATAGTTTTTCCAATATTTTTCTGTTTTTATTTCAGATTCACTACCCAACTGGATAATGCTTGGCTGTCTGCCAAACAGCCTCACTGCCACCAGCTCCCCCCCCCATTATTTTCAACTTCAATATTTTTACGTCTGGTAAAGAAGAATGTTCAAAGGACATTTTTCAAAACTATCTTTTTTAAATGTCCTTCTGATTTTTCACACAGTAGTGTCCTGGAGGTTGGTCTTCAATTGCTGGAAATTCCAGGCCAATCCTGGAGGGTAGGCGACCCTATTCAGAACATTGATTTATTACAAAATCCTAATGAGTTTCACCACTGCTAAATGAGTTCCACCACTTCAGCTACACTTATTGTCCACAATTCCTGTCTATTTTGTTGACAGTGTTGATTCTTTGTTCAGATAAGGTTTGGCAGGAAGTAGGTGCATGTTCATTGCAGTGCATAAAATGGCTGCAATGCTACATTTACATATCATGACATCACAGGTCACATGAATATGACCAGCCTTGGTGCACTGATGTATTTATTCAAACTTCCCTCACTGCCTCTCACAGTGACCATTCTTTAGTCATTAGTTCATAAGCTGTAGGAGCAGAATTAGGCCATTTGGCCCAATAAATCCGCTCCATCATTCGATCATGGCTGATATGCTCTCATCCCCATTTTCAACCTCCCCCGAACCTTTCAACCCATTACCAATTAAAAATCTGTCTAACTCCTCCTTAAATTTACTCACTGTTCCAGCATCCTCCGCACTTTGGGGTAGCAAATTCCACAGATTCACAACCTTTGGGAGAAGTAGTTTCTCCCAACTGGTTTAAATTTGTTACCCCTTATCCTAAGACTGTGACCTCTCATCCAAGAATTCCCCACAAGAGGAAGCATCTGCTCCACGTCTACTTTATCCAGATCTTTTATCATCTTGAATACCGCAATTTGATCTCCCCTCATTCTTCTAAATTCCAGAAAGTAAACTGTTCAATCTCTTTGTCATACGACAAACCTCTCATCTCTGGAACCTCTTCTGAACTGCCTCCAATGCCACTACATCTTTCCTCAAATAAGAGGGCCAAAACTGTGCACGATACTCCAGGTGTGACATCACCAATGCCTTGTATAGTTGTAAGACCAGGTTATTAGACCAGATAGTAAATGTCATCAAACCATTTGACCACAGGACCTTCCTCATTGAACTTTTATTGTCCTCACCACATTCACACTCTCAGCATGAGTTACTGGTAGTTTTGCCAATCTCCAAGATCCTCTGGAGTCTCCAGAATTAAAGGTTAATTTCCTCTCAGGTGCATGAGTAAACTTATGTTTTTTTTTCGAACAATATGGTTCATTTTATTCCAGGGGAGAGAAAAGACTGACTTTTGTTGGGGGAGTGGCAGGTGGGGTGGTGAGGGTGTTGGTTGCAGTTGAAGCTGGAGGTCATGAAATAAAACCTCGAAGAAATGTTTGCAGCCCTTCTCATGGAATTGCAGGCAGGAGTCAGAAACCTGGCTTTTTTTTTTCAGCCTCCTAAAATAGGAGAGCCAAGGATAAATGTAGCTCTGTGGTTGTCTAGGCTGGAAAACCAGCTAACTCAGCACAAGTAGCAATGGAACCTGGAAGCTTCCCAGTTTGTGTTCCAACTTGAGTTTAAAATGTTGCTGTTAAAAACATGACCATGACAACTATCATCGATTGTTATATAAACCGGCCTGACCCAGTCTGACCTACATGTGACTCCAGAAGCACAGCAATATGGTTGACTCTGAACTGTCCTCTGAAATGGCCTCCCAAGCCATTCAGTTCAAAGGCAATTGAGGATAGACAACAAATACTGGCCTTGCCAGTGACTCCCACGTCCCATCAAATTTTTTTTTAAAAGTCAGCTGGAAAAGATTGTGCTTGGTCATAAAAAGTACAGCAGGGTCAATTTTAACTCCCTGCCTCTGGTGGAAGTTGTAGAGATAGCTCTGGATCACCTCCCATCCTATTTATGTTGGCTCTCAGACCATTGCCATCTTGGCTAATGTTCTGACAGGACGGCTACGGGTGGGAGGTTAAGTGATGAAGCCTCAAGGAATTTATCCAAACACAGTTGGCGTAGACTGATTGCGATTGATTGTTGTAATTAGTCCAGAACTCCATTATCATTGTGCCATGTAACTACCTGGTTGTTAGAAAGTTTAATGGATGCGTCTTACTCATTTCCCATCCAGCAATTTCAATGATCCTCGTGAACCATTTTTTGAACTTGCTGGACTCGCTTGTGCCAGATGCTGAACGGTATAACTAGTAGTCTTTGAAAAAACATGGTATGTTTTCCACAGAACTGTTCAGTTAATGTTATCACTGTGCAGCAGACCATAGTGTCTGTATAAATTATTTGAAAATGAAATAGTGAGTGGTTTGTTCTTAGAAGAACAAAATTGTCTGTCAATCTTTGGTTATGTTAAACCGTATAAGGTGCTAATGAAGCCACACCTGAAATCCTGTGTATAGTTTTGGTCTCCTTATTTGAGAAGGGATATACTGGCATTGGAGGGGCTGCAGAGGAGATTCACTAGGTTGATTCTGGAGCTGAGAGGGTTGGCTTACAAAGAACAAAGAACAAGACAGCACGGAAAACAGGACCTTTGGCCCAACGAGCCCGCACCGCCATTTTAACATTGTGCTTTTCCTCTTCCACCCTTGACCCATGTCTATGCTTATGGCACCCACATTGGAAACCAGATTGAGGGGACAATAATTTAGGGACAATTTGTTACACATCTTTGGGGTGTGGGAGGAAACCGGAGCACCCGGAGGAAACCCACGCAAACACGGGGAGAATGCGCAAACTCCCACAGATACTGGCCCATATCCGTGTATCTGCACAGCAAACAGTGATAGTCACTGAGCTGTCGTGGTGCCCATCTGCTGGTCCAGTTTAAGCACACACAAACAACGTGAAGTACTAGGCTACTCTCGAAACATCCAAGAGCAGCCCACACACGACCCACCGCGTGTATGCCCCTCGTTAGACAACAAGGTGGACCGACACACCTGTGGAGTAAAAGAGAAAAACATCAACACATGTAACAGTTGATTTCCAGGAACGTCCCAAGGCTCTGATCCTTATTTAAAACAATCTCCTATATCCCTCCATCCCTATTTCGCTCATGTGTCTATCTAAGTACACCTTAAACATGTCCTCTGTGCCTGCCTCCACCACCTTACTTGGCAGTGCATTCCATACCCCCACAACCCTCTGTGTGAAAAACTTCCCTCTAAATTATACCTCGAGGACAGACTGAGTAGACTGGGGCTATACTCATTGGAATTTAGAAGTATGAGAGGAGATCTTATAGAACCATATAAGATTATGAAGGGACTAGATAAGATAGAAGCAGGGAAATTGTTTCCACAGGCGGATGAAACTAGAACTAGGGAACATAGCCTGAAAATAAGGGGGAGTAGATTTAGGACCGAGTTGAGAAGGAACTTCCTCACACCAAGGGTTGTGAATCTGTGGAATTCCCTGCCCAGTGAAGCAGTTGAGGCGACCTCATTGCATGTTTTTAAGGCAAAGATTGATAAATGTTTGAACAGTAAAGGAATTAAGGGTTATGGTGAGCGGGCGAGTAAGTGGAGCTGAGTCCATGAAAAGATCAGCTATGATCTTGTTGAGTAGCAGAGCAGGCTTGAGGAACCAGATGGCCTACTTCTGCTCTTAGAACTTATGTTCTTATGACTGACTGTCCCACTTGAAAAGCCCCTAATAGCTGAGGAGCATCTTAAACTGGTCACCTCATCTTTAGAGACATGTTTGCAGTTCCCCTGCTGCTAGCAGTGTTTCAAATAGAGACTGTGTCACAGACATAGGCTTACGGCAGGGTTCTTAAGTCACACAGGAAATGTATGCAAAATTAAGTAGCAAATTCACTCATCTTATTCCTGATGCCAGCACACGCACTCCTTCTTGCTATTAGGTCAGTGACAAACATTGAACATTTTTGAATAAATTACAGGTGCGACCACAGCAATTTCCAAGAATTTCTTCACAACACCCAGATGTTTGGCACATTGAGAGTCAATCTCACTGAAACTTCAGCTTCAAGTTTCTAATGTCTCCATTTGAAGATCTTGCTTTGGAGTTCTTTCCAAAAGTCGCTCCCACTCGGGTGCTTTCAACAATGGCCCAACCTGCAGAGTTTCAGTCACGCCTTCTGAGATTCCTTCTATCTGGATTTTCGAGACACTTGAGTGTCAACTTCCAAGCAGAATTTCAGATCTCCAGCAATGACAAGCAGAACTCCACTGCTTCATTGCGGTTTCTTTCTTCCAACAGCCCACGGCACAGGATCACCAACATCCAGTTGTTTTCTTGGACATTCTGGGCTTCTCTGAAGCCCACTTCACTTCAAGTCAGTTCACTGCAACCTCCTTTAATTTGAAGCCTATTTCTCTGCTCCGATCTTTGGTATACATTTAACAGGATCTACTCCTGACACATGTCTTTGTTCCTTATCTGGAATTTCCTTTTAGGACCTCTCTCTGTTCCCCTCTCTGGAATGGGACTTTCTGCTTGTCTCCTTCCCATGTGCTACTCCCTGGGGCACCTACTTGGTAATGGCACTCTGGATCAGGTCATCTGACCTTGCTCCTGTGCTGGCATGCAGGACGACTTCCCAGCCTGAAGAAAGTCAAATAAATGGACGACACTTGTGCGGCCACCCCCTAGCCAGCATGTAAACAAAGGCCCAATGCTCACTGGGAACTGGAGTTCTCAACCTCCAACCCCAGGTTATGGTAAGTTTCATCACACTAACCCAGTTGTCCTGAAAATAATTGTGGTGCCCTCCAGTCACTCCACTGAGATTAACTAACTTAGGACGGACCTTAGGTCTAGGCCACATGTTCAACTGCAATTAGTTTGACCATCTGACCCACCAAAATAAATTATCATTGTTTAACCCAAATGGTGCTTCAGCCTATTGGAAATGATGTTTGTGTATCTTTAAGAGATTTTTTTCCTAAATCATGTTTCTGCAGTTGTAAGCAAGCCTTTTTGGCTTCAGCTGTTTTTTTCATCATGGCACTGGTTTGTCTGGAGGAGTCTTTTTATTGTTGCTTAAAGGAAGGGGGGGTTGTTTATTTTTACTGGGATATTTATAACTCTGCGTGGTTATGAGAAAAACTGGTTGGCAGATCAGGTCATAGTTACAGCATGGAAACAGGCCTTTAGGCCTAACTTGTCCATGTCGCCCAGTTTTTAACCATTAAGCTAGCCCCAATTGCCTATGTTTGACCCATATCCCTATATATCCATCTTAACGACAAAATTGTACCTGTCTCATTAACACTGCAATGAAGTTACTGTGAAAATTCTCTAGTCGCCACACTCCGGCACCTGTTTGGTTCAATGAGGGGAAATTTAGCATGGTCAATGCTAAACCAGCATGTCTTTTGGACTGTGGGAGGAAACCAGAGTACCCAGAAAAAACCCACACAGACACAGGAAGGAATGTGCAGTGAAGTGACTTAAGCCAGGAATCAAACCCAGGTCCCTGGCACTGTGATGCAGCAATGCTAAACATTGTACCACCTCAACAATAAGAATAATGTATAAGAACATAAGAAATAGGAGCAGGAGTAGGCCATCTAGCCCTTCGAGCCTGCCCCGCCATTCAATAAGATCATGGCTGATCTGTCATGTCTCTGTTCCACATTCCTGCCCTCTCCCAATAACCCTTAATCCCCTCTCTTATCAAAAACCTATCAACCTGCGTCTTAAAAATATTTAGCGAGGCAGCCTCCACCACTTCAACGGGCAGAGAATTCCAGAGATTCACCACCCTTTGAGTGAAGAAGTTCCTCCTCAACTCCGTTCTAAACCGCCTCCCCTTTATCTTGAGGCTGTGCCCCCTAGTCCTACTGTCCTTTCTGAGCGGGAAGAGCCTCTCCACCTCTATCATATCCATCCCATTCATCATCTTATACGTCTCAATGAGATCTCCCCTCATTCTTCTAAACTCTAACGAGTACAGTATGCAACAGAATGCACAGTATGCAACAAAATCAGTCAGAATTATAATGTGACTGTCACTAGTAGAACTCATTGAGCACCCCCCCCCCCCGCCCCCCCGCCCCGGCCTCCAGGAGATCGGGGTCAGGTGGGTGCCCCTTGAGCAGTGCCAGCCTAGCACTGCCAGTGTGGCAGCTTGGTACTGCAGCCTGGCACACTGGCAGTAGTACCAAGGTATGAAGCCTGAGGGGCAGGGCCAAATGACGGGGCAGTGCCAGATTGAGGATGGGCTGTTCAGTGGAGGGGGACCACTGCGCATTCTGCCACAATGATTGGTAGGATGAGGGGGTCTGGTGGTTTCAGCCACAGTCGGTCCAATTGCTGGAGCGAGGAGGTGAAGGCTCATGAGCATCCGGTGGGCCCTGTGATAGTGAGGGAGAGTTGGGTTTGAGCCACAGAGGCAAGCTGACAGCAGCAGAGGCAATGACATGTCTCTGCTGCATTCAGAGCACAGAAATCTCCACATGCGCAGAGGCATCCTCTGCTGAGATCAGCCAACCTTCAGGTGATTTCGGCCCTGCCCTTTCCCCTAACTGTGGAAATCAGATCGAGGGATTTTTATTGCATAATGTCATAAGATTCCACTGTTGGCCTCACCAAAAGAATGCTTCTGAAACTCTGTTTTCCTGCTCGTTCTGGACTTTGAATTTTTTTGATAAGATTTGTCTCTGGAGCATTTGGCTATGTTAATATTCTCACTGAGCTGTAGGTCTGTGGGCCATAAACTGTAAGCAAAATAATCTTTTATTTTCTTCAGCTGTTATTTCATTCGCTACAAGAAAGTAACATGGTCTTTCTATAAACCGTCCCCAGTTGTTTACATCGGGGACAAACAGCTCGATTTTTTTCTGATTACAGACATTGTGCTAAATAAATGTACCTTACTCCCTCTTACTTCTTTGTATTCTCGATGCTCAAGTCTCCTCCCCCTCTAGCTAGACACTGCAAATTTCAATTACTTTTATTTTTTGCCTCATCGCCAATGATCTTTGGCAATTTGACGTGGCATGAATCCACAAAAGCTTTATTGCCAGTGATAAGAATAATATATATAACAGGGTCGGACACAGTTACAACACGACTGCTCTACTCTCTGGCTCCAACTGCGAGTCCTTCCTCCACCTCTGGTACGAGCTGCCCTGGTGATTGGCTCAGCTTTCCACGAAGAAGATCCAGAGGGTCTAGCCCAATCATATATAGAACATAAGAAACAGGATCAGGAGTAGGCCATCTCGCCCTTCGAGCCTGCTCCACCATTCAATAAGATCGTGGCTGATTTGAAGTGGATCAGTTCCACTTTCCCACTTTCTCCCCATAACCCTTAATTCCCCTGTCTATCAGAAACCTATCTACCCGTGACTTAAATATATTCAGCGAGGTAGCCTCCACCACTTCAATGGGCAGAGAATTCCAGAGATTCACCACCCTTTGAGTGAAGAGGTTCCTCCTCAACTCCGTTCTAAACTGCGCCCCCCCCTTATCTTGAGGCTGTGCCCTCTAGTCCTGCTGTCCTTTCTGAGCGGGAAGAATCTCTCTACCTCTTCCCTATCCATCCCCTTCATTATCTTATACATCTCTATAAGATCCCCCCCTCATCCTTCTAAACTCCAACAAGTACAGACCCAGTCTATTTAGTCTCTCTTCATAGTCCAACTCCCTCATCTCCGGTATCAGCCTAGTGAACCTCCTCTGCACTCCCTCCAAGGCCAATATATCCTTGCGCAAGTGCAGCGACCAAAATTGCACACAATACTCCAGCTGCGGCCTCACCAGTGCCCTGTACAGTTGCAGCAAGACCTCCCTGCTGTTATATTCTATCCCCCTCGCGATAAAGGCCAACATTCCATTCGCCTTCTTGATCACCTGCTGCACCGGCAGACTGAGTTTTTGCGATTCGTGCACAAGGACCCTCAGGTCCCTCTGCACATAGCATGCTGCAACGTTTTACCATTTAAATAATATTCCATCCTACTATTATTTCTTCCAAAGTGAATAACCTCACATTTGCTAACGTTATTCTCTATTTGCCAGGTCCTCGCCCACTCACTCAGCCTATCCAGATCTCTCTGCAGACTTTCCGTGTCCTCCACGCAACTCACTTTTCCACTCATCTTCGTGTCATCAGCAAATTTTGTTACCCCTTTCTCCAGATCGTCTATGTATATGTAAACAGTTTAGGTATACCTAAAGAAACAGTTCCCCTCCTGCTCCTGCACCCCACACCTCCCCGCTGCCCATTAAAAGGCTATGCTACTACAGTGAGATTTCATGGAACTGTGTGTAAATTCATGAATGGTTTTTACTGAGTAAAGTAACCAAACTGTTTCCACTGGCAGAAATGCTATCAAGTCTGAAGACAGGGATTTAAGACAGTTGTTGTGTTCTGGAATACACTGCCTGGCAGGGTGGTGGAAGCAGATTCATTCGTAATTTTCTGAAGAGACAAACACTTGTACGGTTACATGAAAAGACCAAGGGAGTGAAATTAGGGCTAAGGATAGCTTTATCAAACCGCTGGCACAGGCTTGATGGGGCAAAAGGCCTTCCCCTGAGCTTTATCATACTGTGCTTCACTCTGTGAGGATTGCAAAACCAAGGAGCCTCTTCAATGAGAAACAATACCTCAGAGTTGACTTTTCAGAGGAACTTTGCTCCAGTGCTGTTTTAACAAATTAGATTTTGAAGCTACAGAAAAGTCACAAAGAAGGGCAATACAGTGGCACACTGGTTAGCACTGCTGTTTCACAGTGCCAGGACCCCAGATTCAATTCTGGCCTTGGGTCGCTATCTGCGTGGAGTTTGCATGTTCTCCCTTTGACCGCATGGGTTTCTTCTGTGTGCTCCGGTTTCTTCTCATAGTCCAAAGATGTGCGGATTCAGTAGATTGGCCGTGCTAAATTGATTCCAAATTGCATGGACTTCCGGGAGTAGGGCCTGGACAGGATTATGGTCAATGCAGTACAGTCCGAATGGCCTCCTTCTGTGCTGTAGGGATTCTATGATTCTATGAACATAAGTATAATTGTCTGTAGTTCTAACAGTGAAACTTTCTGGAAGTAGGCTAGCTGATATCAGCCGAGATAAATTAAATGATGTGGTCCAATAGAATTTGGTTGTAGTTAGAGAAAATCCATAGTGTGTGCTCTTTAAGAAAGGAGAATTACCCACAGCAGAAACACTTGCTAAGAAATGCTAGCAATCCCAACTCCACTCTGGATGTGACTGAACAACTAACACCATCAGGGGAATTTTCCCATCCGCCCACCATGGGAATCCAAGTGGGTGGGGGACAGACCATGAAGAGGTCTATTGACTATGGGCAGAATTTTCTGGTTTTGGGGCTAGCGGGGCTGGAAAATCCTGCCCCAGGAGACTGCGATAATTCATATGGTTGTTATTATGACACCGAATATAATCCCACTTGATATTGGGACAGGCACATTTGAGCAAATAACCTACTTTTGTGCTGACATTTCTGTGATTAGCTCAATAATTGGATGTTCTTCTACTATTAAAGACAATGACAAGAATTTCTAATGTGGCCATTCCAGAATTGATCAGCTAATAGAAGCAGGCCATGATCCCTCCAAATTTAACGAATTGCAGAAGAAAAAGGATGAAGAGTTGATAGAACAACAGCTGGCAGATGCACAACGCCGTTGTCTTGAAGGAAAGATTCTCTTGGAAGATGTGATTTTGGCACGGGAAGCAAGAATTGAGGAGAACAGGAAGAAAGCAGCTCTGCAGAAAGAGGAGGTACTGAGTCACTGTGTCGCATCATGTTAAATAATCAATGTATTGAACTGTAATGGATATTCACCTATCGAGACCGTAGTGGCCATTTAATGGCCTTGTAGTGCCCAGCCTTAATTTTTGAGCTGGCGAGAAAGGGTGCAAGGAAGATGGGAAAGTGACATTTGTCACATATATGAATACGTGGGGACATTGGAGCTCTGGAACTCTCTCCCTTCCTGATCTAACCCCAACACCACGATTGCCCCTTCCCCAACCTCCCCAGGTGTGCTCTACCCTCCTGTCTCTGAGATTTACCTTTTCAAAGGTCCCGTACTTCATCCCAGGCAGAACGCTGGAGTACCACTTCTGACCACTGCAGCACTGCGCCTAGCCGGACTGAAGATTAGCCAACAGTGCTCATGGGCATGACTTCCTTCCAAGGATGGATGTACGTCCTGTTGACTGCAGTCAATATTCAAATGAGCATTAAATGGCAGTGGAACTTAGAGAGTCAGTGGCTGCACATTTGGCATCGATTCTCTGGATGGCGAGAGCCAATTGCTTGCTACCCTTAAAATTCAACACCAAGGGTGAATGTTTTAAATTCAATAGTTTAACTCTCAATAAAAATAAGCTAGGAAGATGTTATCGTTCTGTACTCCTCAAAGAACACAAGTCTTTTTATAACCGAAATATCTATCATTCCAGAGCGCAGAAATGATGCAGAAATATACGGAGGACAGACTACGGAAAGAGAAGGAGGCAAAAGAACTGGTGGAACGGGTGATAAAAGGACGTCACAACACAAAGCAGCAAAAATTGAAAATTCAGGAAGGAAAACAGAAGATGGGTAAGTGAAGGAAACATAATTCACTTTGTGGAATGCTATGGCTTTTTCCCTTTTTAAAATCTAGACTCCCTTTGCAGGTTCTTAATACAATAAAGTTTTATACCTCAGAGGGAGTGGTGATGATTCATACATGTGGATGTCATTGAAATACTCTCAATGATTTGGGCCTCAAAACAGACCATTCAGACAAGCTGGCTCATGCATACTCCCCAAAAGCCTCCTCTCACCAGCCCTCTTCATCTCACCATCAGTATGTCCTTCTATTCCCTTCTTCCTCATGCATCTGCTTAGTTTACCTTTAGATGCATCAAAATTATCCATCTTAAGTACTCTTTGTCAGAACGAATTCTCCATTCTAACCCCTCGCTGGATAAAGAAGCTTCTCCTGAATTCCCTGTTGAATTTAGTAATGACTATCTAGTATTTCAGAGCAGGTGTGAAGGGCCAAATGGCCTACTCTTGCTTCTAGTTCCTATATGGTAGCACAGTGGTTAGCACTGCTGTTTCACAGTGCCAGGGACTCAGGTTTGATTCCCGGCTTGGGTCATTGTTTGAATGGAGTTTGCACATTCTCCCCGTGTCTGCTTGGGTTTCCTCCGGGTGCTCTGGTTTCCTCCCACAGTCTGAAAGATGTGCTGGTTTAATACATTGATCCAAACAGGCACCAGACTGTAGCGACTAGAGGAATTCCACAGTAACTCCATTGCAATGTTAATGCAAGTCTTACTTGTGACTAATAAATAAAACAATATATATTTATGGTCTGTAATTTTGTACACCATTGCCAACTTGTATTTATAGAACTTTTTTAATGTTACAGAAGCATTATCAAGCAAAATGTCAAACTCGGTCATATGAGGAAATATTAAGGCAGATGACTAAATATTTGGTTAAAGATGTAGGTTTCTTAAGGAGTACCTTAAAGAAGGAATTGAGGAAGATCATCTCGTGTGTGTCTGCAGTACTCTGTGGCAATAAGCAGTGTAAGAAGTCTCACAACGCCAGGTTAAAGTCCAACAGGTTTATTTGGTAGCACAAGCCACTAGCTTTCAGAGCACTGCTCCTTCATCAGGTGAGTGGGAGTTCTGTTCACAAACAGGGCATATAAAGACACAAACTCAATTTACAAAATAATGGTTGGAATGTCGGTCTTCACAGGTAATCAAGTCTTAAAGGTACAGACAATGTGAGTGGAGAGAGAGTTAAGCACAGGTTAAAGAGATGTGTATTATCTCCAGACAGGACAGTTAGTGAGATTTTGCAAGCCCAGGCAAGTCATGGGGCTTATAGATAGTGTGACAAGATCCTGATTGAGGCCATCTTCATGCGTGCAGAACTTGGCTATCAGTTTCTGCTCAGCGACTCTGCGTTGTTGGATGTTGTGAAAGCCATCTTGGAGGATGCTTACCTGAAAGTCAGAGGCTCAGTGCATGTGACTGCTGAAGCGTTCCCCAACAGGAAGAGAACACTCCTGCCAAGTGATTGGCAAGCGGTGTTCATTCATCCGTATTGTAGCATGTGCATGGCCTCCCCAGTGTACCATGCCTCGGGACATCCTTTCCTGCAGTGTATCAGGTAAACTATGTTGGCAGAGTTGCAAGAGTATGTACCGTGTAGATGGTGTTTTCATGTGAGATCATGGCATGTCTTGCAGTGGTTGTTGTGGTAGGGTTACATAGTGTCATGGTCACTGTTCTCCTGAAGGCTGGGTAGTTTGCTGTGGACAATGATCTGTTTGAAGTTGTGCGGTTGTTTGAAGGCAATAAGTCAGGGTATTTCTTGTTACTTTGTGCAGTCTTAAATGGGAAATCTTGTACTTTGGAACAGTGTCCCCAATTTCTATCCTTTCCCACATGAAGAAACATCTGCCTGGTGACCACCCAAGTCTCTTCAGTATCTTATATATTTCATTATGATTTCATTCTTCAAACTCTAATGGTTACAGTCTTTCATCACAAGATGTGCCCTTCATCAGTTAGGGTGGCATGGTGGCATTGTGGTTAGCGCTCGACAGACTGGAGGGGCTGATTGTGGACAAGTCCCCAGGACCGGATGGAATGCATCCGAGGGTTCTGTAAGAAATGGCGGAGGTGATAGTGGATGCCTTGGTGGTTATTTTCCAAACGTCGCTGGATTCCGGGGAAGTGCCGGATGATTGGAAAACGGCTAATGTTACGCCGTTGTTTAAGAAGGGTGCCAGGCAAAAGGCGGGGAATTATAGGCCGTTTAGTTTAACGTCTGTGGTAGGTAAAATGTTAGAATCTGTCATTAAGGAGGAAATTGCGAGGCATCTTGAAGGGAATTGCTTGATAGAGCAGATGCAGCACGGTTTCATTAAAGGGAAGTCATGTCTGACAAATTTACTGGAGTTCTATGAGGATGTGTCTAGGGCGGTGGATAGAGGAGAGCCAGTGGATGTGGTCTTTCTAGATTTTCAGAAGGCGTTTGACAAAGTGCCTCACAAGAGGTTATTGCAGAAGGTCGAGGGACATGGAGTTGGGGGTAGGGTGTTAGCGTGGATAGAGGATTGGTTGTCAAATAGGAGGCAGAGAGTGGGGGTCAACGGGTGCTATTCGGATTGGCGGATGGTGACTAGTGGAGTGCCCCAGGGGTCGGTGCTGGGGCCTCAGCTTTTTACCATTTATATAGATGATCTGGAGGAGGGAACCGAGTGTAGGGTGTCGAAATTTGCTGATGACACCAAGATTGGGGGAACGGCAAATTGTGCGGAGGGTGTGGAGAGTCTACAGAAGGATCTAGATAGGCTGGGCGAATGGGCCAGGAAATGGCAAATGGAATTTAATGTTGGCAAGTGTGAGGTGGTCCACTTTGGTAGGAAGAATGGTAGGAAGGACTATTACTTACGGGGTGAAAAACTGCAGCAGGCGACGGTGCAGAGGGACCTCGGGGTCCTTGTGCATGAGTCGCAAAAACCCAGCTTGCAGGTGCAGCAGGTGGTCAGGAAGGCGAATGGGATGCTGGCCTTCATAGCGAGGGGGATTGAATATAAAAGTAGGGAGGTCTTGCTGCAGCTGTATAGGGCATTGGTGAGGCCGCAGCTGGAGTACTGTGTGCAGTTTTGGGCGCCGCACCTGCGCAAAGATATTTTGGCCTTGGAGGGAGTGCAGAGGAGGTTTACTAGGCTGATACCGGAGTTGAGGGGGTTGAGCTATGAGGAGAGGCTGAATAAACTAGGCTTGTACTCGTTAGAGTTTAGAAGAATGAGGGGAGATCTCATTGAGACGTATAAGATGATGAATGGGATGGATAGGATAGAGGTGGAAAGACTCTTCCCACTCAAAAAAGACAGTAGGACTAGGGGGCACAGCCTCAAGATAAAAGGGGGGCGGTTTAGAACGGAGTTGAGGAGGAACTTCTTCACTCAAAGGGTGGTGAATCTCTGGAATTCTCTGCCCGTTGAAGTGGTGGAGGCTGCCTCGCTAAATATTTTTAAGACGAGGGTTGATGAGTTTTTGATAGGAGAGGGGATTAAGGGTTATGGGGAGAGGGCGGGAAAGTGGAGCTGAGCAGCGACAGATCAGCCATGATCTTGTTGGATGGTGGGGCAGGCTCGAAGGGCTGGATGGCCTACTCCTGCTCCTATTTCTTATGTTCTTATGTTCTTATGTTCACTGCTGCCTCACAGCACTAGGGACCCAGGTTCAATTGCAGCCTGGAGTGACTGTGTGTGGAGTTTTTACATTTTTTCCCTGTCTGCTTGGGTATTCTCTGGGTGCTCTGGTTTCATTCCACAGTCTAATGATGTGCAGGTTAGATGGATTGGCCATGCTAAATTGCCCTTTAGTGTCCCAAAAATGTGTAGGTTAGAGGGATTAGCAGGGTAAACAAGTAGGGCCTGGGTAAAATGTTCTGTCAGCGAGTCAGTGCAGACTTGATGGACTGAATGGCCTCCTTCTGCTCTGTAGAGATTCTGTGACTCCTCTGAATTGCTTTTAATGCAATTATAGTCCTTGACCAAAACTGTGCACTGTATTCCAGATGCGTATTACCAAGACCCTGTGCAATGCAGTAAAACATCCCTATTTTTATATCCCATTGCAATAAATTCCAATATTCCATTGGTCTTCCTAATCATTTTTTGTATCTGCATACTAACTTTTTATGATTCATGTACCAGGATACCCAGATCCCTCTGTACCACAAGTTCTGCAATCTCTCTCAATTTAAATAGTGGACTGCTTTATTCTCTGTTCTTCCTGCCAAAATGGACAGGTTCATATCTTTTCATGTTATGCTCTATCTGTCCAATTTCTGCCCTATCAACCTATCTAAATCCTTTGTAGACTCTTTAAACCCTCTTGACAACTGACTGTTGCACTAATCTTGGGTGTCAACAATACATTTAGCTACATACTAAAGTCTTTCATCATAAAAACAGAATTTGACTAAATGATATTGTAAAGTAGAATTCTGCTGGAAGGTCAGCAATCTGAAACATTGGGCAGAACTTTAGCAGTGTCAACTCGGGTGGGAAAAGCTGATGGTAGCCCACCAGCTGCACTGTTGGCTTTACCCACCATATTCAAAACTATTCGTATTTTTAGGATTAAATGGCTGTTATGGCTTGGACTAAATGCTTGCTGAGAAAGTTGAAATGGAGTGGACATTTCACTGTCTATGACAGTTATACACACCAGTCTGTCTCTTCGGGATAAGGAGCAGGTCCCATAATGTCACGCTGGTGCAGCGGCTACTTCATCTGCCCCACCTGCCCCTGGAGGCTGCACTCTCCTGTGGGCCTCCAGCATGTTCAGATCACCAGGTGCATGTCAAGAGGGACTTGTTGAGATTATGAATGAACAATTTAACATGGGGCTCTATGGAGTAAAGTCCTGATATGCATAGTTAAATACATGCAAATTGGAATTTGAACTTTTAAATTCAGGATTCCCGTTATGTCAGTGACTGGGGGCAGAGACAATCGAGCAGGCAAATTCCTTTGGCTTTAAAAACTGTTTTGGGCTTCTCACTTGATTTTCCACTGTTCCTGCCCCCCACCCCCACAGAAACAGGAATGGAATATCCCCCACCACTCCGAATGGGATGCTGGCCTTTATAGCGAGGGGGATAGAATATAAAAGTAGGGAGGTCTTGCTGCAACTGCACAGTGTACTGGTGAGGCCACAGCTGGAGTACTGTGTGCAGTTTTGGTCGCCGCATTTGTGCAAGGATATTTTGGCCTTGGAGGGAGTGCAGAGGCAGTTCACTAGGCTGATACCGGAGATGAGGGGGTTAGACTATGAAGAGAGACTAAATAGACTGGGTCTGTACTCGTTGGAGTTTAGAAGGATGAGGGGGGATCTTATAGAGATGTATAAGATAATGAAAGGGATGGATAGGGTAGAGGTAGAGAGATTCTTCCCGCCCAGAAAGGACAGCAGGACTAGAGGGCACAGCCTCAAGATAAGGAGGGGGGCTGCAGTTTAGAACGGAGTTGAGGAGGAACTTCTTCACTCAAAGGGTGGTGAATCTCTGGAGTTCTCTGCCCGTTGAAGTGGTGGAGGCTACCTCGCTAAATGTATTTAAGTCACGGATAGATAGGTTTTTGACAGACAAGGGAATTAAGGGTTATGGAGAGAAAGCGGGCAAGTGGAACTGATCCACTCCAATCAGCCATGATGTTATTGAATGGCGGGGCAGGCTCGAAGGGCTAGATGGCCTAGTCCTGCTCCTATTTCTTACGTTCACTCCAGTTAACTTTATCGCGTTCTCCACAGATGCCTGATCTGCGAATTATTTCCAGAATTTCCTGTTTTTATTTTAAATAATATTTAAATCACATAGCATAACAGCACTTTCATCAAAAGCACGGCATCCTATGTCTTACCATTTGAAAATCATTAGTTTATATCAATGTACATATTTTGTAAAGTAGCTGCACATTATATGGCCTGTATTTAGTGTTTGATCTGATCACTTACATTAGAGTGCTGACTGGCTTTGTTCTGAGATTAACCAATGGTGCTGATCATTATTGAGTATTTGTGATGGATGATTTTTTTTGCAGCTAAGGAATTGAATAAGGAAACAGAAGAAATGCTTCAGCAGGCCTTGGAAAAGACGAGTGAAGAAATTAGGAAAAAATCAGAGCTGATCCGTGAAATTCGGGCAATGCAAATGGCACCAACGTTTAAACACAAACTTCTGGATTTAACCAAAGTAAGTATGAATTGTCAAAAGCTGAAGATTAACTTTGCAAAAATCTCAATCTACAAATAGTTATATGTTTGCCTGGGTGTGTGTGCCAGCCTTATCACATAGCCCTTGGAAGCACAGATTTTTACAGCACAGAAGAACATTCAGCCTAAAGGCTCATTACTACTGTAATCCAAAACTAATCCCACTGCCTTTGCCTTCCCCCAATGCCCTGGGCCTTCTCCACTTTTCAAATGTTTGTCCAATTTTCATTTAAACAATATAAATGTCTCTGCTTCAACCACTCCCTGTGGCAAAGCATTCCAAGTTCCACCAACAATTCTGTGTGAAGAAATTGAACTTAATGACAATTTGAAATTCATGACCCAGAGTCACTGACTTCTCAAATAAAGTACATAATCTTTTGCCATTCACTATCAAAATGCTTCCTAACTTAAAAACGTCTTCTTGCAGCCTTCTCTGTCCCAATGGAAATAGTTGCAGTATTTCATTTCTCTTGTAATTATAGCTGCTATCCCTGTCTTCACCCTGCTGTGTCAGTGCCCATCTGTTCAGCATGGTTATAATGTTCTAAGACGCTGACTCCTTGCTAAGAAACAATTTCATGTGTGATTGTGGCAACCAGTTCACACACTTACTGGAGCTAGATCAGAATTTTGATGTAGACAGCAACGGAATGTGGAACTATCCTGGTCTGCACGGCATTCATCGTTACGTATAAGATGATGAATGGGATGGATAGGATAGAGGTGGAGAGACTCTTCCCGCTCAGAAAGGACAGTAGGACTAGGGGGCACAGCCTCAAGATAAAGGGGGGGGCGGTTTAGAACAGAGTTGAGGAGGAACTTCTTCACTCAAAGGGTGGTGAATCTCTGGAATTCTCTGCCCGTTGAAGTGGTGGAGGCTGCCTCACTAAATATTTTTAAGACGCGGGTTGATGGGTTTTTGATGAGAGTGGGGATTAAGGGTTATGGGGAGAGGGCGGGAATGTGGAACTGAGCCACGACAGATCAGCCATGATCTTATTGAATGGCGGGGCAGGCTCGAAGGGCTAGTTGGCCTACTCCTGCTCCTATTTCTTATGTTCTTATGTTCTTATGAATGGAAACACAGTGTTAAAAATATGAAATTTAAACAGAAGATGCTAGAAATATACAGCATATCTATCAGCCTTTGAAAGGAGATCCTGCCACGCCAATGCTGAGACCATAACCCTTCTTTCCTTTTCCAGGGGGTGACAAACTTGCAGCATTTTATGCTTTTCTTGCACAGTCATGTGCAACTTTGATGAAACACCTATCGAAGATCCCTCTGCTCTGGATAAACATAATCCTTAAACCTCAGACTTAGAGGGCTGCCTGTCTTCCTTAGTTCAGTGATAATAGCATCCTTTACCATTAATAGGAAGTTCAAGGATTCTAGTTGTGGATTGAGTGGTAAAACTCCATGAATGGAAGAAAATAAATCTTCATTTGTAGTTTTCTATGGAACACTCCCAAATAGTAAAGAAATGCTAATTTATTTTAATGAAGAGATTTAAAGTGACTTATAAAGATCTTGGCATGAATATGATATAGTTAAAATGTATTCAGTCACAGTATCATTTGTAAATTGAACACAATTAAACAACAAACATATTTGGAGTCATACATTCTACATTAACTCTTATTATTGATATACTTGACAAATTTGATTGAGTTTTTTGAAGAGGTAGTTGATGTTGTCTACATGGACTTTAGCAAGGCCTTTGACAAGGTACTGCATGGTAGTTTGTTGCATAAGGTTAAATCTCACAGGATCCAGGGTGAGGTATCTAAATGGATACAAAATTGGCCTCTTGACAGAAGCCAGAGGGTGGCTGCAGAGAATTGTTTTTCAAACTGGAGGTCTATGACCAGTGGTGTGCTTCAGGGATCAGTGCTGGGTCCACTGTTATTTGTCATTTATATGAATGATTTGGATGAGAATATAGGAAGCATGATTAGTAAATTTGCAGATGACACTAAGATTGGTGGCATTGTGGACTGTGAAGAAAGTTATGTCCAATTGCAAAGGGATATTGATCAATTGGGCCAGTGGGCTGACGAATGACAGATGGAGTTTAATTTAGACAAAAGAGAGGTGATGCATTTTGTTAGATTGAGCCAGGGCAGGACTTACTCAGTTAACGGTCGAGCACTGGGGAGAGTTGTAGAACAAAGAGATCTAGGGGTACATGTTCATAGCTCCTTGAAAGTGGAGTCACAGGTGGACAGAGTGGTGAAGAAGGCATTCGGCATGCTTGGTTTCATTGGTCAGAACACTGAATACAGGAGTTGGAATGTCTTGTTGAAGTTGTACAAGACATTGGTAAGGCCACACTTGGAATACTGTGTGCAATTCTGGTTGCCCTATTATAGAAAGGATATTATTAAACTAGAAAGAGTGCAGAAAAGATTTATTAGGATGCTACCAGAGTTATAAAGAGAGGTTGGATAGATTGGGACTTTTTCCTCTGGAGTGTAGGAGGCTGACAGGTGATCTTATAGAGGTCAATAAGATAATGAGGAGCACAGATCAGATAGATAGTCATTATCTTTTCCCAAAGGTAGGGGAGTTTAAAACTAGAGGGTATAGGTTTAAGGTGAGAGGGGAGAGATACCAAAGTGTCCAGAGGGGCAATTTTTTCCACACAGAGGGTGGTGAGTGTCTGGAACAAGCTGCCAGAGACAGTAATAGAGGCAAGTACAATTTTGTCTTTTAAAAAGCATTTAGATAGTTACGTGGGTATGATGGGTATAGAGGGTATAGGCCAAATGCGGGCAATTGGCATTAGCTTACGTGTGATGGAATACTCTTCACTTGCCTGGATTAGTGCAGCTCCAACAACACTGAAGAAGCTCAACAACACCCAAGGACACATCAGTCCTCTTAATAAGAACATAAGAACATAAGAAGTAGGAGCAGGAGTCGGCCATCTAGCCCTTCGAGCCTGCCCCGCCATTCAATAAGATCATGGCTGATCTGAAGTGGCTCAGTTCCACTTTCCCACTTTCTCTCCATAACCCTTACTCCCCTTGCCTACCAAAAACCCATCTACCCGTGGCTTAAATATATTTAGCGAGGTAGCCTCCACCACTTCAACGGGCAGAGAACTCCAGAGATTCACCACCCTTTGAGTGAAGAAGTTCCTCCTCAACTCCGTTCTAAACTGCACCCCCCCACACTTATTTTGAGGCTGTGCCCTCTGGTCCTGTTGTCCTTTCTGAGCGGGAAGAATCTCTCTACCTCTACCCTATCCATCCCCTTCATTATCTTCTACGTCTTTATAAGATCCCCCCTCATCCTTCTAAACTCCAACGAGTACAGACCCAGTCTATTTAGTCTCTCTTCATAGTCCAACCCCCTCATCTCCAGTATCAGCCTAGTGAACCTCCTCTGCACTCCCTCCAAGGCCAAAATATCCTTGCGCAAGGGCGGCGACCAAAACTGCACACAGTACTCCAGCTGCGGCCTCACCAGTGCCCTGTACAGTTACAGCAAGACCTCCCTGCTTTTATATTCTATCCCCCTCGCTATAAAGGCCAGCATCCCATTCGCCTTCCTGATCACCTGCTGCACTTGCGGACTGGGTTTTTGCGACTCATGCACAAGGACCCCCAGGTCCCTCTGCACCGTAGCATGCTGCAGCTTTTCGCCCTTTAAATTGTTATCCCTCCTACTATTATTCCTGCCAAAGTGGATAACCTCACACTTGCTAACATTGTACTCCATCTGCCAGGTCCTCGCCCACTCGCTCAGCCTATCCAGATCCCTCTGCAGACTTTCCACACCCTCCGCACAATTTGCTTTACCACTCATCTTTATGTCATCAGCAAATTTCGACACCCTTCACTCAGCCCCCTCCTCCAGATCATCTATATAAATGGTAAATAGCTGAGGCCCCAGCACCGATCCCTGCAGCACTCCACTAGTTACCAACCGCCAATCAGAATAGCACCCATTGATACCAACTCTCTGCCTCCTATTAGACAACCAATCCTCTATCCACGCTAACACCTTACCCCCAACTCCATGCCCCCTAACCTTCTGAAGCAACCTTTTGTGCGGGACCTTATCAAGCGCCTTTTGAAAATCGAGAAACACCACATCCACCGGTTCCCCTCTGTCTACCGCACTAGTCACATCCTCATAGAATTCCAATAAATTGTCAAACACGACTTCCCCTTAACGAATCCGTGCTGCGTCTGCTCTATCAAACAATTCTTCTCTAGGTGCCTCTCTATTTCTTCTTTGATGACAGATTCAAGCATTTTTCCAAAAACAGACGTTAAACTAACCGGCCTATAATTCCCTGCCTTTTGCCTGCTTCCTTTTTTAAACAGCGGCGTAACATTAGCCGTTTTCCAATCTTCTGGCACTTCTCCGGAATCCAGCGAAGTTTGGTAAATAATCACTAAGGCCTCTACTATCACCTCTGCCATTTCCTTCAGAACCCTGGGATGCATTCCGTCCGGTCCTGGGGACTTGTCCACCATCAGTCCCGTTAGTCTATCAAGCACTACCTCTCTAGTGACAGTAATTGCATTCAGGCCCTCAACTCCTAGCATCCTTCAATCTTTAATATCCGGCAAACTATTCGCATCCTCCTCCGTGAAGACCGAGGCAAAAAACTTATTTAAGGCCTCAGCCATTTCCTCATCTCCCACCACTAAATCCCCCCTCTCATTCTCTAAGGGTCCAACATTCACTCTATCCAGCCTCCTCCTCTTTATATATTTATAAAAACTCTTACTGTCCTTTTTTATATTTAGTGCTAGTTTAGCTTCATAGTCTATCCTTCCTTTCTTTATCAACTTCTTAGTCAATCTTTGTTGATTTTTAAACCTCTCCCAATCTTCTACTCACCCACTACTTTTAGCCACTCTAAACGCATCAGCTTTTAATTTAATACTCTCTTTTATTTCCTTCGATAACTATGGCTTATTATCCCTTCTCCTACGTTCCTTCTTTACCATCGGAATATATTTCTGAGCACCGAAAAAGATTTCCTTAAAGATCCTCCACTGTTCCTCAGCCGTCCTACCGAACAATCTGCGCCCCCAATCTACAGTTGCCAATTCCTCTCTCATCCTATCGTACTGCCCTCTGTTCAAACAGAGGGCACAGGTTCAGGACCCTACTTTCTCATCCTCCATCTGCATCAAAAACTCAACCATACAATGATCCCTCGTCCCAAGAGGATCCCTCACAACAAGACCCCTAATTCTACCTGCCTCGTTACACAACACCAGATCTAAGATAGCTCGCTCCCTCGTCGGTTCCATCACACACTGTTCAAGGAAATTATCCCGGCAGCATTCCAGAAACTCTTCCTCAAGCCCACCGCGTCCGACATGGGTCAACTAATCAATATGCAGATTGAAATCTCCCATAATTATCGCCGTTCCATTTCTGCACGCATCATTTATTTGCTTGTTTATAGCCCGCCCCACCTCCAAGTTATTATTTGGGAGCCTATAGACCACACCCACCAGCGTCTTCCTCCCCTTACTGTTCTTTATCTCCACCCACAACGATTCCACGTTCTGCTCTTTGGAGCCTATATCTTCCCTTACTACCGCCCTGATGTTATCCTTAATCAGCAGAGCTACCCCTCCCCCTTTTTCCTCCCGTCTATCCTTCCTAAACACTTGATAGTCCTGGACATTCAGCTCCCAATCCCTGTCACCCTGCAACCACGTTTCCGTAATGGCCACCAGATCATATCCATTTGTGCTGATCTGCGCCACCAGCTCATTCACTTTGTTCCGAATGCTTTGTGCATTCAGATAAAGTGTCTTTATCCCAGCCTTTATCTGGACCCTCTTTGAAGGAACGCTACCAACCTTTCTCATGCCCCCTACTCCCTTTATTATTGGGACATCCTCAACATTTTCCCATGCCCGTACCCTCTCTTTTACTTTTGACGTTGTAATTTCTCCCCCCCCCACCCCCACCACCACCACTTAGTTTAAAGCCCTATCTACAGTCCTATTTACATGATTTGCCAGGAATCTGGTCCCAGCACGGTTCAGACCAAGACCATCCCATCTCAACAGGTCCCATCTGCCCCAATACTGGTGCCAATGCCCCATAAATTCAAACCCATTCCTCCCACACCAATCCCTGAGCCACCCATTCATCTCTTTAATCCTATTTACCCATCTGCACGCAGTTCAGGTAGTAATCCAGAGATAACCACATTGTCGGTTCTGCTTTTTAATTTGATTCCCAGCTTTTCATACTCCCTCTGCAGATCCTTAGTTCCCATTTGCCTATGTCGTTGGCACCACATGTACCACAACAACCGGATTCTCACCCTCCCACTCCAGGTTCCTCTGCAGCCCCGATGAGACATCCTGGACCCGAGCACCAGGCAGACAACACACCCTTCTGTATTCTTTATCATTGTGACAAAAGACAGTGTCTATACCCCTAACCACACTATCCCCAATTACCACTACATTCCTCTTTACTTCTTCCTCTTTGTCCTGTGTCTGCACCACTGTACCGTGGGCAGTTTGCTCATCAACCTTACAGCCCTCGTTCTTGGCTACACTGGGAGCAAGAACCTTAAACCAGTTGTGCAGATTGAGAGGCTGAGGCCTTTGGGTCCCCCCCTCCTTCCTCTCACCCTTCCTCCCCACTCCTCCCTCCTTCCTCCCCCCAGCAGCACCCTCTTGTTCCTGACCCTTAGAGTTAGCCAGTCTAGGGGATGTGGATCTCTCTTGCACCCCATTATCCAGGTTACACTCCCTCCCCCGATGAGCCTCAGTGTATGAAGCTCAGAGTTCAGCTCATCTGCTTTGAGCTGGAGCTCATCAAACAACCAGCACTTACTGCAGACATGATCACTGGGAAGTACCTTGGGGTCCACCAGCTCCCACATCATACAGAAACAGCACATCACATGCCCCTCCATCACAGTCTCTTAGTGATTACTAAACACAGTTAAGAATTTAAACTTACCTGGCCCTTTTCTCCCAAGCCCTTTGATCCAAAGCCCTTACTGCTCACTCTGCTTCCCTCTCACTCCGCTGCCCGCTGTCTTTAGCAAGCCTCCTTTTAAACTTTGCGCAGTAAAAAAAATCCCTTCCCACAAAGCCCCGCGGCCCACTTCCTGTCTAGTTTTTAAAGCAGAAAAATGCCACCCTCTTGATGCCACCCTTTCCACAAACATTCAACCGGTCACCACTGTTGCACAATGATAGCAGCGTATACCCTCTACAAGATGCGGTGCAGGAATTCACCAAGGCTTCTTAGGCAACACCTTACGACCCACAATCACTAAAGAACAAAGAACAAAACCAGCCTGGGAAACAGGCCCTTCGGCCCAACAAGCCCACGCTGCCATCTCAACACCACCAGTCCCCCTCTCTACCCATGACCCCTATCTAATGTTTTATGGCCATCCAGATTGAGGGAAAACTGATTTAGGGACACTTTATTCCTGCCAATCAGCCTAACAGCACATCTTTGGGGTGTGGGAGGAAACCGGAGCACCCGGAGAAAACCCACGCAAGCACGGGGAGAATGCACAAACTCCCACAGACACCGGCCCAAATCCATGTGTCTGCACAGCAATCAGCGATAGTCACTGAGCTGTCGTCTTGCCCAGTATCTTGTCCAGTTTAGGCACACACTAACGACATGAAGCACTAGGCCAATCTCGAACAACCAAGAGCAGCCCAAGTACGACCCATCGCGTGTATGCCCCTCGTTGGACACGAGGTGGACCGACTTAAAACCTGCGAATGAAAAGAGAAAAACATTATTATCATACTATACCCATTTACATTTCTCGGGACACCCCAAAGCTAATGACCCTTATTTAAAGGTTCTCCTATATCCACCCATCTCCAACTCAGTCATGTGCCTGTCTAAGTTATCCTTAAAGGACTCTAGCGTGTTTGCCTCCACCACCTTACTTGGCAGAGCACTCCATACCCCCACTACCCTCTGTGTGAAAAACCTCCCTCTAATATCTGTGTTGTACCGCTCCCCCCTCACCTTAAGTCCATGGCCCCTTGTCCTACGTGACTCTATTATAGGAAATAGCTTACCTCTGTTTACTCTATCTGCACCCTTCATAATCTTATATACCTCTATTAGATCCCCTCAGTCGGCGTCTTTCAAGGGAAAAGAGCCCCAATTTCTTCAATCTTTCCTCATACCCCAGTCCTTCCATACCAGGCAACATCCTGGTAAACCTCCTCTGCACTCTCTCCAGAGTCTCCACGTCCTTCTGGTAGTAAGACGACCAGAATTGTACGCAGTACTCCAAATGCGGCCTAACCAACGTTCTGTACAACTGCAACATTAGACTCCAGCTCTTATATTCTATACCCCTTCCTATAAAGGCTAACATACCATAGGCTTTCTTCACCACACTCTCCACTTGCACTGCCACTTTCAAAGACTTGTGCACTTGCACCCCCAGGTCTCGCTGCGACTCTATACTCCTTACAGGCTTACCCTTTATCATATAACTTCCCCCTACATTATTCCGGCCAAAATGCATCACCTCACATTTATCCGGATTAAACTCCATTTGCCACCTATCTGCCCAATCAACCAGCCTATCAATATCCCACTGTATTGCCAGACACTGCTCTTCACTGCCCGCTAATCCAGCCATCTTGGTGTCATCAGCAAATTTGCTGACCACACCACCTACTCCCTCTTCCAAATCATTTATATACACTACAAAGAGAAGAGGTCCCAGTACCGAGCCCTGCGGCACACCACTAGTAACAGACCTCCAGCTAGAAAAAGACCCCTCCACAACTACTCTCTGACTCCTCTTTGCAATAAAGTAAAAAGTCTGACAACACCAGGTTTTAGTTCTCTTTGCAAGCCAGTTCTCTACCCATCTAGATACCTGACCACATATCCCATGAGCTTTAATCTTCTGTGCCAACCTACCATGAGGGACTTTGTCAAACGCCTTACTGAAATCCATATAGACGACATCAACGGCTCGTCCTTCGTCAACCGTTTTTGTCACCTCCTCAAAGAATTCTACCAGATTCGTAAGGCAAGACTTCCCCTTGACTACCGCTTGAAGGACAAGGGCAGCAAGTTACAGGGAACACCACCACCTGGAGATTCCCTCCAATTCACACACCATTCTGACTTAGAAAGGTATTGCTGTTTTTTCACTGTCACTGGGTGAAATTCCAGAAACTCCCTACCTAACAACACTGTGGATGTACCTATGCCTCAGGGACTGCAGCGGATCAGGAAGGTAGCTCACCACTGCCACCTTGAGAGCAACACCCACATCCTGTAAATTACTTTTTAAAAATGCAACATAACAATTACGCTAGGCAGATGCATTTACCTATGACGCAAGTTTTGAATCAGTTTTTTGTATGTTTAAACACAGTTACTATATCTGGAAAAGGACACCCTACTACTGACTTCACACTTGTGCCTTTCACTACCCCATGACACCACAGAATGCTACACAATCGTCCAATTTATATTTGAAGTGCATTCATTGTTATTCTGCAGTCAAATTTTTGCAGAAAGTTTTAAAACAGCAAACAAGATAAATGATGACTTGATGTGTTAATTATGTTGATTGATGGATAGATATGGCTGGGATATGGGGAGAACTCCACAGTTCTTCATCAAAATATTGGCATTAGTTCACTTGAACAAATAGATGGGTAGCAAGTCCAGTAGCAGGGCTTGAAACACAACCTCTGACTCAGAGACAGGTGTACAAATTATTGAGATAATTAACAATTTGAATATCTGATCTTGCGAGGCAGAATCACAAGAACATTCAACTCACAGGGATAACATTTTAATTGCTCATCCACCTCCTTCCCTGCTCCATGCCAAAGCACCTAGAAAAATAATGCAATGTTAACAGCAATGTGCAAATACATACCACAATTTATTCTTCCCTTCTCTCTTACTTGTGCCAGGGAATCAGAGAATCCCAGAATGGTTAAAGCACAGGAGACCATTTTCCCCATCACGCCTGTACCAGTGTTCCAAATGAGTAATTCATCGAGCCCCATTCCCCTCTTTCTCCCAGTAATCCAGCACATCATTCCTTTACAGATAACGCTCTAATTCCCTTTTGAATACTTCAATTGATCCTGCCTCTGCCATTCATTCAAACAGTGCATTCTAGACCTTAACTACTTGCTGCATGAACAAAGCAAAATAATTACTCTTGGGCTATGAATAGAAGAGCTTCTTCCTCAGCACATTTTCAACTAACTTCCTCTATTTTCCTCTTCCTGAAGGCATCGAATCCTTAGCTGAGCACATAATTCCACAGTTGTTCAGCACATTCCATTATTTGCCCAAGTTGCCATTACTCACAAGTATATCTTGACAGAGGAGATGACAGTCATGTCAGTGGGCAAAATCTTGTCTACAGACCTCCCAACTGCCAGCGTGGAGTGCAAGAACTGATATGTCAGGAGATATGGGAAAATGTATAAACAAAGGGGTTGTTGTGATGAGCGATTTTAACTTCCCCCACATAGACTGGCATTCCTTTAGTGCCAGGGGCTTGGACAGGGCAGAGTTTGTTCACTTTGTCCAAGAGTGCTACTTGAGGCAAAATGTGTGCATAGTCCAGTTCAGGAAGGGGCGACCTTAGACCTGGTTCTGGGAAATGAGCACAGATAGATGATTGATGTCTTAGTTTGAGTCCATTTTGGGAAGTGATCACAATTCTATATGTTTCGGAATTCTTCTAAAATGGGATAGAAATAGTCCCAGAGTGAAAGTGCTAAATTGGAGAAGGCTAACTACAACAGTATTAGGCAGAAGCGAGGGAATGTAGACTGGGGGCATCTGTTTGAGGGTAAATCCACATCTGATAAGTGGGAGTCTTTTAAAAGTCAGTTGTTAACAATTCAGGACAAAATATGTCCCTGTAAAAATGAAGGATAAAGATGGCAAGATTCAGAAACCCTGGATGACATGAGACATTGTGAGCTTAGTGAAAAAGGAGGCATACAAAAATTTCAGGAAATTGAAAACAGATAAGGCTCTTGAGTAATACAAAGGTAGCAGGAAAGAGCTTAAACATGGACTTAGAAGAGCAAAAAGGGCCATGAAATGACCTTGGCAGGCAGGATTAAGGAGAATTCCAAGGCTTTTTATGCATATATAAGGAGGAAGAGGGTAACTAAAGAAAGGGTACGTCCACTCAAGGCCAGTGGAGGGAATTTGTGTGTAGAGCCAAAGGTCCTTAACGAGTCATTTGCACCAGTACTCACAAAGGAGAAGAGTGTGGTGGATGGTGAATGTAAAAAGGAGGATGTTGACGTTTTAGGACCTGTTGAGATAAAAAGGGAGGAGATATTAGAGGTTTTAAAAAACATTAAGGTGGATAATTCCCCAGGCTCAGATTGGGTCTATCCCAGAATATTGAGAGAGGTGGGGGAAGAAATTGTTGAGGCCATGGCCAAAATCTTTGTATTGTCTTAAGTCACAGACAAGGTACCAGAGGATTGGAGAGTAGCTAACATTGTTCCTCTGTTTAAAAAGGGCAGAAGAGACAATCTGGGAAATTATAGGCCTGTGAGTCTTACATCAGTGGTGGGAAAATTATTGGAGAAGATTCTTAGGGACAGGATGTACTCACATCTGGAACAGAATAGGCTTATTAGTGATAAGCAGCATAGTTTTGTGAAGGGGAGATTGTGACTCATAAACTTGATTGAGTTCTTTGAGGAGGTGACAAGAAAAATTGACCAGAACACAGCAATGGATGTTGTACACATAGACTTTAGTCTATGATAGACTTTAGCCTTTGATAAGGTTCCTCATGGCAGGCTGATACAGAAGGTGAAGTCATATGCGATCCAAGGCGTGCTAGTCAAATGGATACAAAACTAGCTTGGACATTGAAAGCAGAGAGTAGCGGTGGAAGACTATTTTCTAACTGGAGGTCTGTGACAAGCAATGTTCCACAAGGATCAGTGTGGGGGCCTCTGTTGTTTGTAATCTATATGAATGATTTGGGGGAAAATGTAGATGGTCTGATTCATAAGTTGGCAGATGATACAAAAGTTGGGAGAGTAGTTGATTGTGAGGAGGATTGTCAGAGGACACAACAGGATATAAATTGACTGGAGACCTAGGCCAAAAGGTGGCAAAAGGTGGTTTTTGATAGGCAAGGGGATTAAGGGTTATGGGGAGAGGGTGGGAATGTGGAACTGAGCCACGACAGATCAGCCATGATCTTATTGAATGGCGGGGCAGGCTCGAAGGGCTCCTATTTCCTGCTCCTATTTCTTATGTTCTTAAATGGAATTTAACCCAGACAAATGTGAGGTGATGCGGGAAGGTCTACTGCAGAAGGAAAGTATACAGGAAATGGTAGAGCCCTTAGAAATAATAGCTCACAGAGGGATTTAGGCATGCAGATCCACAGAAGGTGGCAACTCAGGTAGACAAAGTGGTCAAGAAAGTGTATGGCATGCTGGCCTTCATCGGTTGGGGCATTGAGTATAGGAATTGGAAAATCATGTTGCAGCTGTGAAAAAAACTTTGATTAGGCCGCATTTAGAGTATTGTATACAATTCTGGTCACCACACTACCAGAAGGAAGTTGATGCATTGGAAAGGGTGCAGATTTACCAGGTTGTTGCCTGGTTTGGAGGATATGGACTATGAAGAAAGATTGAACAAACTTGAATTGTTTTCATTGGCGCGTCGGAGGACGAGGAGGGACCTGATAGAGGTTTACAAGATTATGACAGGCTTGGATAGAGTGGATAGTCAGAGTCTTTTTCCCAGGGTTGAAGGGTCAATTACTCGGAGGCAGAGGTTGAGAGTGCAAGGGGGGAAATTTAAAAGAAATGTAAGGACCAAGTTTTTCACACACAGAGTGATGTGAATGTGCTGCCAGAGGAGGTGTCGAAAACAGGTTCTATCACAATGTTCAAGAGGCATCTGGATCGATACATGAATAGGCAGGGAATAGAGGGATATGGACCATGTAGAGGCAAGAAAATATTAGATTAGGGAGGCAGCTGTGTTGCAAGACTTGGTAGGCAAAGGGCCTGTTCCTATGCTGTACTGTTCTTTGTTATTTGTGGTGAATTTGGACAGTTGGGGACCATATCACTTTCCCACCTCCATCCCAATTAACTTTATGTACAGCTTTCTTACACAACTGCCAATTGAAGCCCTTAAGAGGACAATTTTTACCCACTAAGGCCTTGTCCTGATATCACTGCTATTAACCAAGTGGTGGGAAGGGCATTCATCATGCAGGGAACTTGTCAAGTAAATCATGGTGTGTTTGCTTGAGAGTTCAGGAGACATTGGGGTGAGTCCTTGGTCAAAGGCACTCATGTGATCACAAACACCCAGTATTAGGAAGGGGTGTGGGAGGGCACCTTGCCTTTGCTGCTGCCCCCCGTGACCCCCATCTCGCAGCCTCCTTACCATCATCATTCACCTGTGTCTGGGTCCCTCCTTGATCCAAGGCCTCAGGTAGATGCAATACTGGCAATAGGCACTGCCCCGACCAGTAGCTTTGCAGAATACAGAAGCGCTGCCATCCTCTGATTGGTCAGTTCCCTTCAGTGGGCAGGACTTCCTGGGGTAATATTTAACTTTGTTGCCTGGGGTGGGGTAACTCGGCAGAGCAATTTCACAGTTTATTGCAAAACAGACCTGAATTTCATCCTATTAAAACCAATGTACAAAAACGTTGTCCCCTTGATCAAGAAGGGGAGTAGAGACCATACTGGGAATTAAGACCAGTGAGCCTTACTTCTGTTGTGGGTAAAGTTTTGGAAAGAATTATAAGGGATAGGATTTATAATCATCTAGAGAAAAATAAATTGATTAGGGATAGTCAACACGGTTTTGTGAAGGGTAGGTCGTGCCTCACAAACCTTATCGAGCTTTTTGAAAAGGTGACTAAAGAGGTGGATAAGGGTAAGGCAGTTGACGTGGTGTATATGGATTTTAGTAAAGCGTTTGATAAGGTTCCCCATGGTAGGCTACTGGAGAAAATGCAGATGCAAGGGATTGAGGGTGATTTAGCAGTTTGGATCAGGAATTGGCCAGCTGATAGAAGACAGAGAGTGGTGGTTGATGGGAAATATTCAACCTAGAGTTCAGTTACAAGTGGTGTACCTCAAGGATCTGTTTTGGGGCCACTGCTGTTTGTCATTTTTATAAATGACCTAGATGGGGATGTAGAAGGATGGGTTAGTAAATTTGCTGACGACACCAAAGTCGGAGGAGCTGTCGACAGTGAGGATGGATGTTACAGTTTGCAGAGGGACATAGATAAGCTGCAGAACTGGGCTGAGAGGTGACAAATGGAGTTTAATACGGAAAAGTGTGTGGTGATTCACTTTGGTAAGAGTAACAGGAGTACAGAACATAGGGCTAATGGAAGGACTCTTAGTAGTGTTGACGAGCAGAGAGATCTCGGGGTACATGTGCATAGCTCCCTGAAAGTTGGCACCCAGGTTGATAAGGTTATTAAGAAGGCATACTGTGTGTTAGCTTTTATTGGTAGAGGGACTGAATTTGGGAGCCGTGATGTCATGTTGCAACTGTACAAAACTCTGGTGCGGCCGCACTTGGAGTATTACGTACAGTTCTGGTCGCCACATTGTAAGAAGAATGTGGCGGCATTGGAAAGGGTGCAGAGGAAGTTTACCAGGATGTTGCCTGGTATGGTGGGAAGGTCTTATGAGGAGAGAGGGACTTGAGGTTATTTTCATTAGAGAGAAGAAGGTTACGAGGTGATCTAATTGAGGCATACAAGATGATCAGAGGGTTAGACAGGGTGGACAGTGAGAGCCTTTTTCCTCAGATGGTGATGGCTAACACGAGGGGACATAGCTTTAAATTAAGGGGTGGTAGTTATCGGACGGATGTCAGAGGTAGGTTCTTTACTCAGAGGGTAGTAAGGGCGTGGAATGCCCTGCCTGCAGCAGTTGTGGACTCGCCAACTTTAAGGGCGTTCAAATGGTCAGTGGATAGGCATATGGATAACATTGGAATAGTTTCGGTTAGAGGGTCATTAGATTGGTTCCACTGGTTGGCGCAACAGAGGGCCGAAGGGCCTGTACTGCGCTGTAATGTTCTATGTTCTATATTCTAAAACTGTGCAGTCTATAATGAGGCGACTCTCAGATTTAATAGGCTACTTACCACCCACAGAGTGAAGTTAAACATTCAATACTTTTTGGTTTATATTTCATTAAGGATATTCACAATAATTTCTTTTCAAAATGCCAAAATAGATTTGCCCTAAAGAAAACTTCTACTGTATTTATATTTCTTCTAATTTCATCCATTGTTGAATAACTATTCTTTTTTATGAATTTGCCTCTTTAAAGTTACTAATTTATATGATATAATCATATCTCATGAAAATCATGTAATTGAACCTCAGCCAGCTGGTCATAACCTTTTGAATGAGATGTCAATAGTTGAGTTACGAGAGCGCTTGGGACTGCTGAAGGAGGCACAGCTTAAGGCAGAAGAAGATAAACGAGATCGGATCCTGAATGAAAAGCAAGCAAAGGAGCAGCTCCTTTTGGATAAATTGCAACAGATCTCCCTGCACAGAGAAGCTTTGAGCAAAAAAGCAATGATCAGGCATAGGTAGGTTGTCAAAGTACTGTTCAAAACAGTGCTCGTGCATTAATATATGGTGATACATCATAATCAAAGCAAATTTTCTCAGTTATCATAGATGTAGATTGATAAATCATTTATTTCCTCACTGTAGAAATTATCTTCCAAAAGCAAGTTATATGCAAGCAATGCAGTCACATGGTGGATAATGCAAATAATATTATTGAAATTCTGAATTTTCCTTTGCTTCATTTTTTCTCGTGCTCTTTTAGCTGTGCTCCCTTTTTGTTATGGTTATGGTTTGACAACATGGGGGTATTCCATAGTTTCCTTATTTTCTTCATGAGAAAGGCTTTACACTATAATGTAGGAGCTTACATTATTTTACTTGTTGTGAAATAAAAACAGAAAATGCATCTGACTGCATCTGTGGAGTAAGAAACAGAATTGAGGTCTAAGATCTGACAAAGTCAACAACCTTAAGCCATAACTCATTTTGTCTCTCCACTGGCAGTTGACCTGCTGTCTAATTATAGTGTTACAAGTCAGGTCGAATACTTCAAGGTGTTCGATGAAACTTGCCTAAACTGTAATGTTTTACGTTTGATTTGGCTAGGATGAACATGAGAGGTTTCACTTCAAGTGTGTTTGAACTGACCCACAAGAAGCTTTTATCAAAAACAAAGTTTAATTAAGAATATTGTTGACATGTACAGTAAGCCACTTAGCAAGAATTTTTAACAATTACAAACAAGAAACACAACAACACAATAATGTATAACTCTTAGGGAAGTATCTCTAATGTGTTCCAACTATGCCAATACAGCATAGAGTAATGCCCACTTGTTACAGGAATCCAGCCTCTTGGGTTCAATGCTGAAAATCCCTTATGAAGAAAGTCAGAAGAGGTTGCAGTCGAATCTGTTTCCCAAAACACAGCTTTTTTTTAAGGCAGAACCAAACAAAGTAGAAAGAAAACAGAGAGAAAGAGACTGCTTTTTAGCTTGCTACTAAACTGCTTCCCAAAAATAAAACTGAAAGCCCAAAGGAAAAACCCCTATCACCTGATAGGAAACTGAAAGCTCTATCACCAGACTGCCACATCTAAGCTCCACCCCTCAATGACATCACTGAAGCTGGAAGTGCATGATCTTTTAAAAATAAACCTTTCTTAAAGGTATACCCACATGACAATAGCATTTTCTGTTTTGATTTCAGATTTCTAATTTCCAGCAATATTTTGAGTTTTGTATAACTGTATAGTTCATTGTGTTTGGACCCACTCAGGTGGAAACAGATTTCTACCAGTATTAAAGCTGTGAAAAATTATCAAAAATGTCTATTTTTTTCCAATATAGAGAAGAAGAATTAAAAAAGCTTAAGTCATCCAACTTGGTGATGAACAACCAGCAATTGGCTGAGCTCCAAAAGAAGCTCGAAGAAAAGAAAAAGGAGCATCAGAGACTGAACGAAATACGAAACAGGAACACTCAAGAAAACTTAGAAAGAAGTCTGGGAAGCTCGATTTTAAATAGGGTAAGACACCTTTGTTGAAAACCATAAAGAGGGTTTTAACCATAGAATCTCTGTTCAGGCTGAAACCAGTTGTACTAAGCCTTGTGCTTTTGTGTGACTCTGAGCTCTGTGTCACATCACATCTTTAGTTTTTTTTAAATTTATTTATGGAATGTGGATGCCGCTGGTTAGATCAGCATTTATTGCCCATCCCTAGTTGCCCTTGAGAAGGTGGTCATGAGCTGCCTTCTTGATCTGCTGCAGTATCTGCAGTAAGTACACCAACAATGACCCTGAGACACTGTAGGAACAGTGATATATTTCCAAGTCAGGGTGCTGAGTGACTTAGACGGGAGTCTTCAGGTGGTGGTGTTTCCTGGTACCTGCTGCTCTTGTCCTTCTAAATGGTGCTGGTCGTGGGTTTGGAAGGTGCTGTCTAAGGAACCTTGGTGAGTTCCTGCAATACATCTTGTAGATAGTACACACCATCGCCACTGTTTGTTGGTGATGGAAGGAGTGAATGTTTGTGGGAGGGGTAGCAATCAATGGTAAGCCCATCCCTCTCCTCTCTTAATTTTCACCAACCCCATGGAAGTTGCCTGTTTTAATCCCTAATTATCACTCCCTCACCTTTTTTTATGCTTTTATCACCTTAGGGATTGACACTGCAGTGGTCTTCCAGCTAGGTTGATTAGTGATACAGACTTTCTCCCAGGCACTTATCCTTAATCGCATTTTAGTAAAAATGCCATTTTATCCTTTTACTTTAGTAAGGATAACTTAAAGCCAAAGATCCAACCCGCTTTTGAATAGCTCTAACCTTTCTACCACCTTCAAAGATTTGTGTAAAATAAGGTTCCATTTCCTTATTCCTGCCTTCAGGTCTTCCATGAACTTGCTCCATCCAATCCATATAAAATTTGCCAGCTCTATGGATCATCCCATAAACCCTTAGTCTTCTGGCTTCAGTTTATAACTTGCTTTCCACTGAGAGGTCATTCTTTAAGCTCTGGAATTTTCTTCCAAAACACTTATCTTGTTATTCACTTCAAAAGTCTCCTTTTAGTCCTCCAAACCTCATTCCTGTCCACTGTTTTGCTTGTTAACTAATTCAAATCTGAGTTGAAACACTTCTGTCTCTTGTTTTAATTTTTAATTCTATCTTGTTTTTTTTCCCCCCCGCATTCCAGTTTGTCTGTGCTATAAGTGGTCAGAGAACAGGCAAAATTGGTACTGTGTAATTGCACAAACAGAGGGACAAAAATTACTAAAACAAAAGTCTAATAATGCAGATGTGAGAAATCTGATTGGCGGTTGGTGACTAGTGGAGTGCCCCAGGGGTCGGTGCTGGGGCCTCAGCTATTTACCATTTATATAGATGATCTGGAGGAGGGAACCGAGTGTATGGTGTCGAAATTTGCTGATGACACCAAGATTGGTGGAACGGCAAATTGCGCGGAGGGTGTGGAGAGTCTGCAGAAGGATCTAGATAGGCTGGACGAATGGGCCAGGAACTGGCAAATGGAATTTAATGTTGGCAAGTGCGAGGTGGTCCACTTTGGTAGGAATAATGGTAGGAAGGACTATTACTTACGTGGCGAAAAACTGCAGCAGGCGACGGTGCAGAGGGACCTCGGGGTCCTTGTGCATGAGTCGCAAAAACCCAGCCTGCAGGTGCAGCAGGTGGTCAGGAAGGCGAATGGGTTGCTGGCCTTCATAGCGAGAGGGACTGAATATAAAAGTAGGGAGGTCTTGCTGCAGCTGTATAGGGCATTGGTGAGGCCGCAGCTGGAGTACTGTGTGCAGTTTTGGGCACCGTACTTACGCAAGGATATTTTGACCTTGGAGGGAGTGCAGTGGAGGTTTACTAGGCTGATACCGGAGTTGAGGGGGTTGAGCTATGAGGAGAGGCTGAATAAACTAGGCTTGTACTCGTTAGAGTTTAGAAGAATGAGGGGAGATCTCATTGAGACATATAAGATGATGAATGGGATGGATAGGATAGAGGTGGAGAGACTCTTCCCGCTCAGAAAGGACAGTAGGACTCGGGGGCACAGCCTCAAGATAAAGGGGGGGCAGTTTAGAACGGAGTTGAGGAGGAACTTCTTCACTCAAAAGGTGGTGAATCTCTGGAATTCTCTACCCGTTGAAGTGGTGGAGGCTGCCTCGCTAAATATTTTTAAGACGCGGGTTGATGGGTTTTTGATAAGCGAGAAGATTAAGGGTTACGGGGAGAGGGCGGGAATGTGGAACTGAGCCACGACAGATCAGCCATGATCTTATTGAATGGCGGGGCAGGCTCGAAGGGCTAGATGGCCTACTCCTGCTCCTATTTCTTATGTTCTTAAAACAGAAAATGCTGAAAAATCACCGGCACAGGGTGGGCAGGAGGCAAACCTTGTTGCTCTGCTATGCAGTAGATATCGTTTCAACACCTCTGATATTATAGTGGCATGAAATGTTCATCGTAGAGATTGGCTTTTGCTGTTAACATTTTGAGTTATTTGTGGTTCGCGATTATTTTCTGGGAGTGCTCATCTTTTCCTACCTGGAGATAATCAATGTCATTTAATCCTTCCAGCAGCACCATCTAGTGTCTTTACTTTCACACTGTTTTATATAATCTGCAAAGTAAGCAGGAGTGAAAACAGCAAGCACTGCTCAGTATTCATGTGTTTCGCAAATGCCTGAATTTTAGTCCGTTTATCTTCTTTTCATTCCTTACCCTTTTCCTCAATGACCTAGAATGAATCCCAATCCAATGCCTCAGGAGATTTCACTCTTGTCTTATACTGTACCTCTCTTTAATTCTGGTGTCACCCCTACACCTCACATTCCTGTGATTTTGACTTCTTGTCCCTTTACTTCACCATTAACTTCCTGAAATCTTTCAGCCCTTACCCCTTTGAAGATGCTCCGTTAACCATCTCTTTGAGCAAATGTTTGCTCAATGCTTCTAATATCCCCTTTTTCTGGCTCTGCATCCATATATTCCTCAGTGAAGCTCCATGAAGCACCGTCTTTGTTAAAAGTGGCATTTGATTCCAATCCAGAGACTACAGTGGGCAAAGTTCCTGTGTGATAGCTAGATGAGAACAGCTTGACTGATTTTTCCTGTCAGGTGGTGAAGTTTATGGAGTCTGGCCTCAAACAGGATCCTTTTTTAAGCAAGGCATGTATAAGAAGTCACAATCATAGGAATGGAAGGTTTAAAGGGAGAAGGCAGGCTATTCCACCACTGGGTTACCACATTCAAACACACTCTCATCCTCATCTATAGTATGTTAGCAATGGTTAACAATTGAGATCAGGAACCATGGAATCATTGAATCCCTACAGTGCAAAATCAGGCCATTCGGCCCATCGAGTCTGCACTGGCAACAATCCCACCCAGGTCTTATCCCCGTAACCCCACGTATTTACCCCACTAATCCCCCGACATTGAGGAACAATTTAGCATGGCAAATCAGTCTAACCTGCTCATCTTTGAACTTGTGGGAGGAAACTGTTGCATCTGGAGGAAACCCACGCAGACACAGAGAACATGTACATAGAACATAGAACACTACAGCACAAACAGGCCCTTCGGCCCGCAAGTTTCACCGATCACATCCATACCTACCAAGCCAAAGAACGATCTGTAACTCCCAATCCCATTAAATCCCATGTACTCATCCAGAAGTCTTTTAAAAGACCCCAGCGAGTTCGCCTTTACCACCGCTGACGGCAGCCGATTCCACTCACTCCCACCCTCTGAGTGAAAAACTTACCCCCAACATCTCCTCTGTACTTGCTTCCCAGCACCTTAAATCTGTGTCCTCTCGTGGCGACCATTTCAGTACTGGGAAATAGCCTCCGAGAATGCACCCTATCTATTCCTCTCAACATTTTCTAAACCTCTATCAGGTCGCCTCTCAACCTTTGTTTCTCCAGGGAGAAGAGCCCTAGCTCCCTCAACCTATCTTCATAAGGCATGCCTCCCAATCCAGGCAACATCCTTGTAAATCTCCTCTGTACCCTCTCAATAGCTTCCATATCCTTCCTGTAGTGAGGCGACCAGAACCGCGCACAGTACTCCAAGTGGGGTCTGACAAGGGTCTTATAAAGTTGCAGCATTACCTCCCGACTCCTAAACTCAATCCCTCGATTAATGAAGGCCAGTACACTATACGCCTTCTTGACGACATCCTCCATCTGCGAGGCCGATTTAAGAGTCCTATGGACCCGGACCCCAAGATCCTCCTGCTCTTCAACACAGCAAAGACTCCTACCCTTGATATTGTATTCCTTCATCCCATTGGTCCTGCCAAAACGGAGCACTACACAGGCAAGCCAGTTCTGGATCCACAAGGCCAAAGCCCCTTGGATACCATGCCCTCTCACCTTCTCAAGAAGTCTTGCGTGGGGGACCTTATCAAACGCCTTGCTGAAGTCCATGTAAACCACGTCCACCACTCTTCCTTCGTCAATGTGTTCAGTCACATTGTAGATTCCACACAGACAGTGATCCAAGGCCAGAATCAAACTAAAGTCCTTGGCACTGCAAGGCAGTGTTAACCACTGTGCTACTGTGCTATCCACCTTTGCCTGGGGAGACTGAGATAGTGCCCCAACTGCTCGCTAATCAAGCTAACTAACTGACTCGTGGACAATCATTAATTCATAACTTCAATGTTGAAATTACTTTGTTTTACATCGTGTGATGTATTTACCAAATGTGTCATTGAAAAAGCTCTCCATTTTATACATGATAACACAATGATATCACCTATGAAATAAATAATTTCAGCGAGTGACCTGATTTATGAAGTGGGTCTTTCACCTCCAAATCTCTCATGTCAGTTTGATCTAAAGATCTACCTGAAATAAATATCTTAACCGTGTTCCTAGTGGGTTTAATCCTAATTTAGTGTTGAATTATTCCTATTTCAATTCTAAATTTGTTATTTCACTGCATAAATAGAGGGATACAAGTGATACTAAATTGGGCAGAGACTCCAGTTGTGGGATTAGTTTTGAATTGCTCCAGCATAGACACAATGGACAATATGCCCACTTCCTTCTGCATTGTAAAATTTGATGGCTTTAGAAGTGCAAATGTTATGTTAGTACAGCCAGGGATGCTCATCTGTGGTCAAGATTGATGCATGCTACTGAGGAACAAAGGTGATTTAATCTGTGTTGACAAACGCAGTACCTCTTCTGTGTGTGATTAATGTTGAGATTGTGGGCAGAATTTTGAGTTTTGGGTCATGACCTCAACACTGAAAGAAAATAGGGTCCCAACCCAAGACTGTATAGAAAATGGTTAATCGGCAATGATTTTCAATGAATTAACCAGTTAGTGGCACTTGTTGTCTAACAAAGCTTAGAGAGTGGGCTCTTAGATTCAGAGAGGTTTACAGCAGAAACACGACCTTTGGTCCAACTTGTCCATGCTGCCCTTTTTTTTAAACCCTGAAGCTAGTCCCAATTGCCCACATTTGGCCCATATCCCTCTATACCCATCTTACCCATGTAACTGTCTAAATGCATGTTAAAATACAAAATTGTTCCCACCCCAACTACTATCTCTGGCAGCTTGTTCCAGACACTCACCTCTCTCCGTGTGAAAAAATTGCCCCTCTGGACACTTTTGTATCTCTCCCCGCTCACCTTAAACCTATGCCGTCTAGTTTTAGACTCCCCTACCTTTGGCAAAAGGTATTGACTGTCTAACTAATCTATGCCCCTCATTATTTTATAGACCTCTGTAAGATCACCCCTCAGCCTTTACACTCCAGAGAAAAAAGTCCCAGTCTATCCAGCCTGTCCTTAATAACACAAACCATCAAGTGCCGGTAGCACTTTTCTGCACTCTTTCTAATATTCTTTCTATAATAGGGTATAATAGAACTGTACACAATATTCCAAGTGTGGCCCTACCAATATCTTGTACAACTTCAACAAGACATCCCGATTTCTGTATTCAATGTTCTGACAAATGAAACCACGCATGCTGAATGCCTTCTTCCCCATTCTGTCCACCTGTGACTCCACTTTCAGGGAGCTATGAACTTGATCTCTTTGTTCTATAATTCTCCCCAATGCCCTACCATTAACTGAGTAAGTCCTGTCCTGGTTCAATCTACCAAAATGCATCTCGTCACATTTATCTAGATTAAACTCCATCTGCCATTCGTCAGCCCACTGACCCAATTGATCAAGATCCTGTTGCAATCCGAGATAATCTCCTTCACTATGCCATCAATCTTGGTGTCATCTGCAAACTTACTAACCATGTCTACTAAATTCTCATCCAAATCATTAATATAAATGACAAATAACAGTGGACCCAGTACCGATCTCTAAGGCACACCACTGGTCACAGGCTTCCAGTTTGAAAAACAACCCTCTACAACCACCCTCTGGCTTCTGTCACCAAACCAATTTTGTATCCATTTAGATATCTCACCCTGGATCCCATGAGATTTAACCTGCGCAACAACCTACCATGCAGTATCTTGTCAAAGGCTTTGCTAAAGTCCATGCAGACAACACCAACTGCACTGCCCTCATCTACCTTCTTGGTTACCCCTTCAAAAAAACTCAATCAAATTTGTGAGATGATTTTTCATTCACAAAGCCATGCTGACTGTCCCTAATCAGTCCTTGTATCTGTAAATGCCTGTAGATCCTGTCTCTCAAAATACTTTCCAACAACTTACCTACCATAGGTGTGAGGCTCACTGACCTGTAGTTCCCAGGTTTTTTCCTGCAACCCTCTTTAAACAAAGGCACAACATTTGCCACCCTCCAATCTTCAGGCACCTCATCTGTGACTATCAATGATTCAAACTGAAGTTGAAGGAGCAGTAAGTGGCCCTCAAGCTCAAAAGTAGCTACAGTCTGCCATTTCAGGTAAAGGTATCTTCATAGGCATTCTTTCAGCAAGTTTCAAAACTTTTAAATTAAAAAGCCATCACTTGCAGTCTTAATAGGCCATTTGTTCACTTTAATTGGCTCCTGCCACATGATAGCAGGTACACCTCATGTATCTAATGGAATTTTTGTGTACAATTCTATCTAGAAATCAAAGGAAATACGCTGGTTCAAGAACATGGAAGACAGCCGTGAAAACAACATCCAGATGCTTAAACTTCGTAGAATGGCTGCTAGTGTGACTCATAACAAACAGAGGACATTTTCCCAAAAACCACTCCAAACTACATCTGCACTTTAAGGAGCAATATTATAGCATATTCATTGTTCCACAAACACCATAAAATAATGTTCCTAATAAATATGTAACTTAAGTTTACAAAGTAATTGAAATCTGAATCTATTTCTAATGTCATATGCAACAGGGTATTTATGAATACAACATGTTGATGGATCACAGGCGTAAATGTTAATACATTTCTTCCTCCACAGTTGGTGACCTGATGAGTATTTCCAGCATTTTTTGCTTTTATTACAAGTTAAGGGTATGCATTGCATAGAAGCAAATGGTATGGACTTACATCTTGTCCTTCTCTTTCGTGGGGCTTTATACAGATGCTACTGTGATAGTTTTTGTACTGTGATATGAGATGTTGTCCATGGACATCATTTATTCCAATTCAATCAGTAACCTTATTTTTAAGTGAATTTCACTGGAAGTTGGCAGTATTATAATCAGTGAATTCACTCAAAACTCATTAGTGCTTTAAGCTGAATGGTTTCCTATGAAATGTTCAACTTCTGACCAGATTTTGCTTGTATAATCTGTACATGTCAATATACTTCTGGTGTTACTTTCCAATTTAGGGACTTTCCAATTTGCATTGTATACACATTAGAAAACGCTTTGTATTTTCAGTACGCCACCAGGCTTCCCACGTCTCCCTGAGCAAGAAGTGATCATTGGATAATGTGTTTATTGCTTCTCTGTTGACGCAATGAGATGGTCATAGATCTGTAACTTTAACCTATCACAAAATGATTTAGCAAATGGTATTTAAACAGTCCACTAATTTGTCTTAAAAGAAATAGAAATGATGTGTGAATTTTCCACTCTGGAAACTAAATGTGATCGCAGTGGCAAAGTGGCACATTTCTGTGCCAGATCATCAATTTTTCAGTTCATTATTTATGCATAAACATGAAGCATATCTTATCTTGTGGTAGGATGGGCTGGGAATCATCATGAGATCATCTTTCAGGGAACCATATTTAAACCACATCTGCACACATCATTCATTGTTTGCACCCCAGAACTAGTCATAGCGAGTGAGAAAGAAGAAACCTTCTAGATCCAAGTTCATTGTCTCCAAAAGAGTTGTCATTATCCTTTTGGTGACGCCAGCTCCAATACTGATGGCACCTAAATGATCTACAGAAGAGAGCTGCCATCTCTGGTTGGATATATTCCAGGATATGTCATCACATAACATACCATCTTCAAACGATCCATCCTCAGCTATTGGTCGCCCAACATATCAATCATCCTGGAGCCCTGCCTTTCCACAGCTTTTTAACATGTCTTAGTTGTGATTTTTGAAGATCTTTTGAAAAACTCTATGTTGTTCTTCAGCACTGGAAGGCATCCTATTGACCTGTCAATTTTGAAAGCCCAACAACTGTCCTTAATTGGACAGTCTTTCCACCTTTTAGCCACTAGTTGGCCAATCTAGAGAAATCACAGCTTGGTGACTATTTACCATACAGTGCAGACTTCTGATCCCCATTTGACTCTGACATAGGTGGCCCAGAAGCCAAGTGGGAAAATCCTGCCAAACGAACCTACAGACTGGGTGGTAATGATGTGGTTACTTAAGAGGCCTTGTGATGGAAGAGCGGAAGTTTTCTCTGAAGCACAAGAAGAGTATACACATGCAACAGCTACTCAGACTAATGAATAAACTAGTTTGTCCTTGGTCGCCAATCTTTCTACATGGTATCAGGAGTTGGCAGTATGGCACATTTTTATGAAGATGTGACTAGTGCAGTAGACAGAGTGGAACTGGTGGATGTGGTGTTTTTTGATTTCCAGAAGGCATTCGATAAGGTGCCTCACAAAAGGTTGCTGCAGAAGGTTAGGGTACATGGATTTGGGGGTAAGGTGTTAGCGTGGATAGAGGATTGGCTGTCTAACAGGAAGCAGAGAGTTGGAATAAATGGGTGCTTTTCTGGTTGGCGGTTGGTGACTAGTGGAGTGCCGCAGGGATCGATGCTGAGGCCTCAACTGTTTACCATATACATAGATGATCTGGAGGAGGGGCCTGAGTGTGGGGTAACAAAGTTTGCTGATGACACCAAGGTGAGTGGAAAAGCAAATTGCGTGGAGGACGCGGAAAGTCTGCAGAGAGATTTGGATAGGCTGAGTGAGTGGGCAAGGACCTGGCAGATGGAGTATAACGTTGGCAAATGTGAGGTTATCCACTTTAGAAGAAATAATAGTAGGATGGAATATTATTTAAATGGTGAAAAGCTGCAGCATGCTACAGTGCAGAGGGACCTGGGGGTCCTTGTGCACAAATCGCAAAAACTCAGTCTGCAGGTGCAGCAAGTGATCAAAAAGGCAAATGGAATGTTGACCTTTATAGCGAGGGGGAAAGAATATAAAAGCAGGGAGGTCTTGCTGCAGCTGTACAAGGCACTGGTGAGGGGGCAACTGGAGTACTGTGTGCAATTTTGGTCCCATTATTTGCGAAAGGATATATTGGCCTTGGAGGGAGTACAGAGAAGGTTCACCAGGCTGATACTGGAGGTGAGGGGGTTAGCTTATGAGGAGAGATTGAGTAGATTGGGCTGGTACTCATTGGAGTTTAGAAGGCTGAGGGGGGAATCTTATAGAGACATATAAGATAATGAAGGGGCTAGATAGGGTAGAGGTGGAGAGATTCTTTCCGCTTAGAAAGGAAACCAGAACTAGAGGGCATAGCCTCAAAATAAGGAGGGGGTGGTGGGGGGGGTGCAGTTTAGAACAGAGTTGAGGAGGAACTTCTTCACTCAGAGGGTGGTGAATCTCTAAAACTCTCTGCCCATTGAAGTGGTGGAGGCGACCTCGTTGGATATGTTTAAGTCACAGGTAGACAGATTTCTGATCGATAAGGGAATTAAGGGTTATGGGGAGAGGGCGGGAAAGTGGAACTGATCCACTTCAGATCAGCCATGATCTTATTGAATGGCGGAGCAGGCTCAAAGGGCTAGATGGCCTACTCTTGCTCCTATTTCTTATGTTCTTACAAGGACTTTGCTACTTCGACCCTTCTATATTTGATAAAACATTGCAGACAGCTGGACCAAGTTTGAAAAGGAGTGGCATATATATTGCTGTGCTAGTTTACTGGATAAATCCAAAAAAGGTGTAGGCTCATATCTTACTAAATCTAGCAGGTTCTGAGACAGTCAAGAAATTTGAATCAAGGCAAAACAATGTGGATGCTAGAATCTGAAACATAAACAGAAAACAATGGAAAGTCTCAGCAAGTCTGACAGCCTCTGTGGTGAGAATATAGCCATGATGTGAAGATGCTGGTGTTGGACTGGGGTAAGTAGACTAAGAAATCTCACAACACCAGGCTAAATTCCAACAAATTTATTTGGCAGCACCAGCTTTTGGAGTCTCAGGCTCCTTCATCAGGGGAGTGAGGACTTGTTCACAAACAAGTCATATACAGAAACAAATTGAATTTTTCAAGATAACCAGGACCTTGAGGGCCCTGACTGGCTTCCAGGTGTCAGGGACATATCCATGACACCCTTTTCATCCTACTGCCTCTGAGATGCCCCTGTGTGGGGCGGGGCGGGGGGGGGGGGGGGGTCAGAAATTTTAGCCACAGCCACAGTCTCCTGGGTGGAAGGCTTGGCACAGGTTCACGCCCTTCCTCCTCCCTCAGGGTTCCTGTGGGCTCCTGGGTTACTCCATGGACAATGGTGCTTCTGCAATGAGCTCCAGAAACTCCCTGCCTGTCCTGGAGGACCATCTGCATTCTTGCCATGGTGGTCGAGCCCTCTGTGATGGCCCCGAGTCAGGGGCTACCTGTCAATGGCAGCAGCAAGTGCCCCCCGAGACTGGGCGACACCCAGCAAACCCTCAACCATAACCTTCTGTGACCGATCTCTTCAGCCATGTATTCATCTGTTATATCTTGCTATTTCTAATCTGACTAGCATGTGGCACTGGTAATAATCCTGGGATCACTACATTTGAGGTCCTACTTTTTACTTACTTCCTAACTTTTAATTCTGCTTTTAGGACCTCATCCTTTCTTTCACCTATGTCGTTTGTACCAATGTGTACCATGACCATTGGCTGTTCATCCTCTCACTTCAGAATGTCCTATAACCACTCCGAGACATCTTTGACCTGAGCACCAGGGAGGCAACATGCCATTCTAGAGGTCGTTTGTGTCTACATAAATACCTATTCCCCATATAACTGAATTCTCTATACCTATTGTTTTTCCACATTTTTTACTCCTTCCCTATGCAGCAGAGCTAATTAGACCATTGCTGTTTTCACTTGAGAGACCATTCCCCTCAACTGTATCCAGAGAAGTATATATAAGAGCATAAGAAATAGGAGCAGGAGTAGGCCATCTAGCCCTTTGAGCCTGCCCTGCCATTCAACAAGATCATTGCTGATCTGAAGTGGATCAATTCCACTTTCCCTCTTTCTCCCCATAACCCTTAATTCCCTTATCTATCAGAAACCTATCTACCTGTGACTTAAATATATTCAGCGAGGTAGCCTCCACCACTTCAACGGGCAGAGAATTCCACAGATTCACTACCCTTTGAGTGAAGAAGTTCCTCCTCAACTCCGATCTAAACTGCTCCCCCCCCCCTCTTATTTTGAGGCTCTGCCCTCTTGTCCTGCTGTCCTTTCTAAGCGGGAAGAATCTCTCTACCTCCACCCTATCGATCCCCTTCATTATCTTATATATCTCTATAAGATCCCCCCTCAGCCTTCTAAATCCCAACGAGTACAGACCCAGTCTATTCAATCTCTCTTCATACGCTAACCCCCTCATCTCCAGTATCAGCCTAGTGAACATCCTCTGCACTCCCTCCAAGGCCAATATATCCTTCCGCAAGTGCGGCGACCAAAACTGCACACAGTACTCCAGCTGCGGCCTCACCAGTGCCCTGTACAGTTGCAGCAAGACCTCCCTGCTTTTATATTCTATCCCCCTCACTCTCAAGGCCAACATTCCATTCGCCTTCTTGATTACCTGCACCTGGGATTTTGCAATTCATGCACAAGGACCCCCAGGTCCCTCTGCACCGTAGCACACTGCAGCTTTTCGCCTTTTAAATAATAATCCCTCCTACTATTATTTCTACCAAAGTGGATATATGTTTTACAGGGAATGGCCACATCAGATTCCTTCACTGCTTGCCTTGTCCCTCTTGCTCTGCCTGGTGATCACCCATTCCCTTCCTGTCTGTGGAGTTTGAGCCTGCAATGTGATCACCTCTCTATACATTTATCCACGATATTCTCTACCTTGCAGATGCTCTGATGTCTCCAGCCACTGCTCCGGCTCTGAAACCCAGCCTTCCAGGAACTGCAGCTGGAGGCATTTTCAACACACGTCAGTCCCAGGCACTGAAAATGTTCTTGGCTTCCCACATAGAGCACATCACAGTTTGACCTCTCCTATCATAACTTATCCCTTTAAGCCTTTGGAAGATCTTAATATCAAACAATATCATGAGCATGAGGGGTTATTAAGGGTAGGTGGGGTGCAGCTTGCCCTGGGGGCATGAGAAGGGCCCTTTGAACTCACCTTTGAAAAGATCCTCTTATCCGACTGTGGATCATGTCACCTCTGAGGTGCCATGGACCATGACTCTCAAAACCTGTTGCAATTCCATGAAAATGGCAGAGGAATAGGACATGTCTATCTCTGCAATTTCTGAAGGCAAACATCAGCCATTTTTAAAGGTCTCCTGAATCATCCCAACTGGATGAAAATCCAAGCCAATGTTTCAGGTTCTCTTTCATCCACAAATTTTTAGCATATGCAGTATTTTACTTTTACCCTCCCCATTTATGTAAATTGGCAAAAGACCTGGCAGTGACATATGACAGAAATCAATTTTTACTCAATGAGTGGGTAATCTGGAAAAAAAGAAAAAATGGTCAGGAAGGCGAATGGGATGCAAAGGGTGGTGAATCTCTGGAATTCTCTGCCCGTTGAAGTGGTGGAGGCTGCCTCGCTAAATATTTTTAAGACGCGGGTTGATGGGTTTTTGATAGGAGAGGGGATTAAGGGTTATGGGGAGAGGGCGGGAAAGTGGAACTGAGCAGCGACAGATCAGCCATGATCTTATTGAATGGCGGGGCAGGCTCGAAGGGCTGGATGGCCTACTCCTGCTCCTATTTCTTATGTTCTTATGTTCTTATGTTCACTGCCTGATGGATTCAATTGTTGCTTTCAAAATGGAATTGAATATGTAAATGAACAGAGAAAAAAAAATCACACAGCTACGGGAAAGGGAGCAGACTGAAAACAAATCAACATCCTATACATTACCATTGATTTTCAAAGAGTTAAGATGTAGCTCATGGGTCAAAAGGGATCGAAAGATATAGGAGGAAAGGTGAGATCAGCCGTCATCATAATGAGCAGGGTCCAAGGGCCAAATGGCCTACTCCTGCTCCTATTTTCTAAGCCTAGAAACTGAACTGGACTAGTAAATAAATCCTGTCACCATAAGAATAGTAAAAAGTCTGACAACACCAGGTTTTAGTCCAACGGATTTATTTGACTAAAAATTTTTTAGGACTAAAACCTGGTGTTGTCAGACTTTTTACTGTGTTTAGCCCAGTCCAACGCCGGCACATCCACATCATGACCATAAGAATAGGTCAGAGGCTAAGGACCCTATAGCAAGTAATTCATGTCCTGACTCCTCAAAGGCACATTAGGAGTGCAATGGAATACTCTCCACTTGCTTGGATGAAGGCAGTTCCAATGGCACTCAAAAAACTTGACACCATTCAGAACAAAGCAGTCCAGATGATTGGTACTCCTCTTTTAAACATTCATTCAGACTTACTGAAACCTACAAGATCCTAAGGGGACTTGACAGCATAGATGCTAAAAGGATGGTTACATCATCGACAAACAGTAGCAGCAGTGTGTACCTTCAATAAGAAGCATTGCTGGAACTCACCAAGACTCCTTAGGCAGCACCTTACCAACCTATGACTGCTACCATAAAGAAGGACAAGGTCAGCAGATACATAGGAATACCACCCTTAGGAAGTTTTGCTCTATCCTGACTTGGAAATATATCGGCCATACATTCACTGTTGCTGGGTAAAGATCTTGGAACTCCCTCCCTAACACAGTAGGTGTACCTTCACAACATGGACTACAGTGGTTCAAGAAAGCAGCTCATAACCACCTTCTCAAGTGCAATTAGGAATGGCAACAAATGCTGGCCAATGAAGCCCACATCACAGGAAATTAATTTTTTAAAAAGTGAATTGTCCTTATAGAGAGTGGCATGGACACAATGAGCTGATGTCATTTAGGTCACCTATTTAAGAAATAGCAGTTCACTCAATAGAAGGTTCACTCAACTGATTCCTGGCATGGGGAGATTGGCAGGGGTGGGGTGGGGAAAGATTTTATTCTATGAGAAAAGAATTGACAGGCTGGGCCTGTATTCATTGGTGTTTAGACTGTGAGGTGATTTTTCCAAAACATATAGGATCCTGAGGGGTAGATGCTGAAAGGATGTTTCTCCTTGTGGGAGAGAGCAGAATTAGGGGACACCACTTAAAAAATTTAACACTGCAATGAACATTTTTTTTCTCTGAGGGTTGTCAGAGAGTGGTGAGTCTTTGGAACTCTGCTCAGGGAGCGATGGAGGCTGGGTCAATTAATATTTTTATGGCAGCGTTAAATAGGTTCTTGATTAACAAGAGTCAAAGGTTACTAGGGAGAACAGGGGGCAGCATGGTGGCACATTGGTTAGCGCTGCTGCCTCACAGCATCAGGAAACTGGGTTTGATTCCCAGCTTGGGTGGCTGTCTTTGATTTGATTTATTGTCACGTATTAGAAAAGTGAAAAGTATTGTTTCTTGTGCACTATACAGACAAAGCATAGCATTCATAGAGAAGGAGAGAGTGCAGAATGTAATGTTATAATCGTAGCTAGGGTGTAGAGAAAGAACAACTTAATGCAAGGTCAGTTCACTGAAAAATCTGACGGCAGCAGGGAAGAAGCCGTTCTTGAATCAGTTGGTACGCGACCTCAGACTTTTGTATCTTTTTCCCAATGAAAGAAGGGGGAAGAGAGAATGCCCAGGGTGTGTGGGGTCTTTAATTATGCTGGCTGCTTTGCCGAGGCAGCAGAAAGTATAGACAGAGTCGATGGATGGGAGGCTGGTTTGCATGATGGATTAGGCTACATTCACAACCTTTTGTAGTTTCTTGCAGTCTTGGGCAGAGCAGGAGTCATACCCAGCTGTGATACAACCAGAAAGAATGTCATCTGTAGTGCACCTGTAAAAGTTGCTGAGAGTCTTAGCTGACATGCCAAATTTCCTTAGTCTTCTGAAAAAGTGGAGTCTGCATGTTCTCCTCATGTTTGCAGGGGTTTCATAAGAACATAAGAAATAGGAGCAGGAGTAGGCCATCTGGCCCTTCGAGCCTGCCCCGCCATTCAATAAGATCATGGCTGATCTGTCGTGGCTCAGTTCCACTTTCCCGCCCTCTCTCCATAACCCTTAATCCCCTCTCTTATCAAAAACCCATCAACCCGCGTCTTAAAAATATTTAGCGAGGCAGCCTCCACCACTTCAACGGGCAGAGAATTCCAGAGATTCACCACCCTTTGAGTGAAGAAGTTCCTCCTCAACTCTGTTCTAAACCGCCCCCCTTTATCTTGAGGCTGTGCCCCCTAGTCCTACTGTCTTTTTTGAGCGGGAAGAGTCTCTCCACCTCTATCCTATCCTTCCCATTCATCATCTTATACGTCTCAATGAGATCTCCCCTCATTCTTCTAAACTCCAACAAGTACAAGCCTAGTCTATTCAGCCTCTCCTCATAGCTCAACCCCCTCAACTCCGGTATCAGCCTAGTAAACCTCCTCTGCACTCCCTCCAAGGCCAAAATATCTTTGCGCAGGTGCGGCGCCCAAAACTGCACAAAGATATTCCTTTGGGTGCCTCAGTTTCCTCCCACAATCCAAAAGACATGCTGCTTAGGTGTATTGGCCGTGCTAAATTCCCCCTCAGTGTACCCAAACAGGCACCAAGAGTGTGGCGACCAGGAGTTTTCACAGTAACTTCACTGCACTGTTAATGTAAGTCTACTTGTGATACTGGTAAATAAACCGTAAGTAGGCTGGAAAGTGGAGCCGAGAACACATTCAGCTCAACCATGATCTTTTTGACTGGCAAAGCAGGCTGGAGTGGCCTACTCCTGCGGTCTCTTTCTGTGCTGACAGTAAGTCTCACAACACCAAATTAAAGTCCAGGTCTACTCTACCTGGACTTTAACCTGACGCAGTGAGACTTCTTACTGTGTTCACCCCAATCCAACGTCAGCATCCCCACATCAAGTGCTGATAGGCCAGGCAGCCCCCGCCCTACCAAGGAGGAAGGGCGGGGCGTTCAGTGTGATTGACAGCACGGACCCGGCCGTCCTGCCGCTTACTGATTGGCTGTTCCGGTAGAGGCGGGGTCGTTCGAGGTGATTGACGGCACCAAGCCACGCCCCTTCACCCCGTTCCTCAAATAGAAAGGCAAGGTTTGTGGAAGGCGGGGTTGGCTTAGACGGTTCTCTGACACGCTGCTCCCGGTTACTAAACAACCGACACGGATGGAGCATCAATGGGGTTTAAATATCGTATATATAAAAACGAACAACCTTCCCTCCCGCTTCTACTCGACTCAGAATGCAAGCGGCTGAGGATATTTGAAAGGGCGGCCGTTAACTGCCGGTCGCGCGCTGCCGATGGGAGCTGTAGTCCTGGACGCCCCCTGGTGACCTGCAGCTGAACTCCCCCCTCAGCGCACGCGCGGTACTTACAGTCCAATCGGCCGACTGCGCCGTGCGACAGGGTTACCCGGGGAACAGGCTAACTGACCAATCAGCGGCGACGGGGGAGGCGGGGGGCGGAGAGAAGGAGGCGGGAGGTCACGTGGGGAGGGCGGGGTCAGATGGAGGTCACGTGGGCAGTGCCCGCCTTCCCGCTGACGCCTGAGCTTCCTCACAGGCTGCAGGGACTCTCCGTGTTTGAATGGTGACTGAAATTTTACATTATCACTTTCTTTCTTTCAGCTTTCTCCCTGTGTGTGTGTTTGTGCGCTAACAGCTCCTGCCGTTCCCCCACCCCGGGCACTGCATGAGCCCGGGTGCTTTTGTCTATCTAGTTCTTTGCTGTGTGTGCTGCCTGTTTTTTGTGGCCAGCCCTGTGGGTTTCCCCTGATGTGGCCTTTAGGCCTCAGCAAGTCATAGACATTGCTTATGGTGTGGATAAGGCTGAAATTGGCTGTTTCAGGATGTTCGTTATTGTCTTTGTGCAAAATATTATGGTTTATGTTCTTGAATTAAGTCGTCTTTAGGATTTCTTTTGTTTTCGGTCACATTTTATGGTTATATTTCAAGTCTCTGCCATTGCACATCACTTTGGCTTTTAAGCTACGTTTGCAGTGTAACTATGTTAGGACTGGTAGTGAGCTGTGCCAGAACCTAATCTGTAATATATGTAAATGTAGCCATCACAAAAGTTATAATCGATGGAACCTTACAGTGTAGAAGAAGGCCATTTGCCCATTGAGTCTGCATTGACATTCTGGAAGGGCATCTTATCCAAGCCCACCCACCACTCTCACCCCTATCCCTGTAGCCTCCATGTGCTTGCCATAGCTAATCCACCTAACCTACTCATCTTTGGACACTAAAGGGTAATTTATTATGGCTGGTCCACCTAATCTGCAAGTCTTTGGACGGTGGGAGGAAACTTGAGCAGCTGGAGGAAACCCATGCTGATATGAGGAGAATGTGCAAACTCCACACAGATGGTCACTGAAGACCAGAATCAAACCTGGTCCCTGGTGTCATAAGGCAACAGTGCTAATTACAGAAGGTCAGGGGGCATGGAGTTGGGGGTAGGGTGTTAGCGTGGATAGGGGATTGGCTGTCAAATAGGAGGCAGAGAGTGGGGGTCAATGGGTGCTATTCGGATTGGCGGTTGGTGAATAGTGGAGTGCCCCAGGGGTCGGTGCTGGGGCCTCAGCTATTTACCATTTATATAGATGATCTGGAGGAGGGAACCGAGTGTATGGTGTCGAAATTTGCTGATGACACCAAGATTGGTGGAACGGCAAATTGTGCGGAGGGTGTGGAGAGTCTGCAGAAGGATCTAGATAGGCTGGGCGAATGGGCCAGGAAATGGCAAATGGAATTTAATGTTGGCAAGTGTGAAGTTGTCCACTTTGGTAGGAATAATGGTAGGAAGGACTATTACTTACATGGCGAAAAACTGCAGCATGCAACGGTGCAGAGGGACCTCGGGGTCCTTGTGCATGAGTCGCAAAAACCCAGCCTGCAGGTGCAGCAGGTGGTCAGGAAGGCGAATGGGGATGCTGGCCTTCATAGCGAGGGGGATTGAATATTAAAGTAGGGAGGTCTTGCTGCAACCGTACAGGGCACTGGTGAGGCCGCAGCTGGAGTACTGTGTGCAGTTTTGGTCGCCACACTTACGCAAGGATATTTTGGCCTTGGAGGGAGTGACGAGGAGGTTTACTAGACTGATACTGGAGTTGAGGGGGTTGAGCTATGAGGAGAGGCTGAATAAACTAGGCTTGTTCTCATTAGAGTTTAGAAGAATGAGGGGAGATCTCATTGAGACGTATAAGATGATGAATGGGATGGATAGGATAGAGGTGGGGAGGCTCTTCCCGCTCAGAAAGGACAGTAGGACTAGAGGGCACAGCCTCAAGATAAAGGGGGGGCAGTTTAGAACAGAGTTGAGGAGGAACTTCTTCACTCAAAGGGTGGTGAATCTCTGGAATTCTCTGCCCATTGAAGTGGTGGAGGCTGCCTCGCTAAATATATTTTAAGATGCGGGTTGATAGGTTTTTGCTAGGCAAGGGGATTAAGGGTTATGGGGAGAGAGCGGGAATGTGGAACTGAGACACGACAGATCAGCCATGATCTTATTGAATGGCGGGGCAGGCTTGAAGGGCTAGATGGCCTACTCCTGCTCCTATTTCTTATGACCTTATGACCTAATGCTGACCGTAATATGCAGGTAGAGCAAGTGATTAGAAAGGCAAATGGAATGCTGTTTACTGCAAGAGGAATGTTGTACAGGGTGTTATTGAGACCACATCAGGAGTACTGTATACAGTTTTGGTTTGATTTAACTAAGTTAGATGTGGTTCAGAGAAGGTTTGCTTCACGGATACCTGGTGGGAGGGTATCTTCTGAGAAAAGGTAGGGCAGACAGGGCCTGTATCTATTGAATTTTAAAGGAATGGAAGGTTATCTTAAATATTCTGAGGGGACTTGACAGGGTAAATACTGAAAGGATGTTTCACCTTGTGGGGAAGATCATAAGTCTGGGAAATAGTTACAGAATAAATGGGTCTCTCATTGATTATGGTAATGAAAAGAATCATTTTATTTCAAGATTGAATCATAAGAACATAAGAAGTAGGAGCAGGAGTAGGCCTTCGAGCCTGCCCCGCCATTCAATAAGATCATGGGTGATCTGAAGTGGCTCAGTTCCACTTTCCTGCTTTCTCCCCATAACCCTTAATCTCCTTGCCTATCAAAAACCTATCTACCTGTGTCTTAAATATATTTAGCGAGATTGCCCGTTGAAGTGGTGGAGGCTGAGAATTCCAGAGATTCACCACCCTTTGAGTGAAGAAGTTCCTCCTCAACTCCGTTCTAAACTGCCCCCCCGCCCTTATCTTGAGGCTGTGCCCTCTAGTCCTACTGTCCTTTCTGAGCGGGAAGAATCTCTCTACTTCTACCCTATCCGTCCCCTTCATTATCTTATCCATGGAACTCGCTTTCCCAGGCAGTGGTCTTTCAGAATGTTTTCAACAAGGTCTTGCATAACAGACTGCTATGTAAAGTTAAAGCACATTGGATTGCAAGAAATGTATTGTTAGAAAGTTGGTTAGCAGATAGGAAGCAAAGAATTGGCATAAATGGGTCTTTCTCTGAGAGGCAGTCAGTGACTAGTGGTGTTCCGCAGGGACCTGTGCTAGGACCCTAATTGTTCACATTATATATTATGATTTGGAAGAGGGAACTGAATGTACCATCTACAAATTTGGAGACAATACAAAGTTGGGTGGGAGATGCTTCAGCGTGATTTGGATGGGCAATGTGTGTGGGCATCTGCATGGCAGGTGCAATATAATGTGCATAAATGTGAGGTTATCCACTTTGGTAGCAATAGTAAGAAAACAGATTATTACTTGGATAGAAATTGAGGGAGATGGATACTCAGTGAGAACTTGGAGTCCTTGTGCATCAGTCGCTGAAAATAAGCGTGCAGGTACAGAAGGCAGTAAAGAAATCCAATTATGTATTGGCCTTCATTGCTAGAGAATTTGAGTGTAGGGATTGGGGAGTTTTGTTGCAATTGTATAGGGTGTTGGTGAGGCCATACCTGAAGTATTGTTTCCAGTTTTGATGTTCTTGTCTGAGAAAGGATGCCCTTGCTATAGAGGGAGTACAGCAAAGGTTTACAAGGCTGAATCCTGGGATGGCAGATCTGTCATTTGAGACAGACTAAGTCGGTTAGGATTATATTCATTGGCATTTAGAAGACTAAGATGGCAACTCATAGAAATTTATAACCTTCTGACAGGGTTAGTTAGAAGGGTAGATTCAGAAAGAAAGGGAAAGAGTTTTGTCTATGGGAAGTTTTGTTTGATTGGAACATTTTAGATACATTATCATGTTTGTATTATTTTTGTCTGTAGTTGATAAGTCATTAATTTTCTTAAACTTCCCTTGAAAAAACCCTTTCCACAGGTTGAAAAAAGCTGAGACTAATGTTCATGTGATACTGGAACTGAGTCCTTTGATTGGAGAATTGAAACCTTGATTTCTCAGCCTTGTAACTTCTAGCAGCCCTCTGGATAGACCCAGAACAGTTTGTAGTCAGAGCACCCGGGAGAGAGAGAATCTGGGCAAAAGCTCATCTCCAACAGCAAATTTCCCATTCCAGGAAAGCAAGAATCCTTGCTTTCAGCTAACCAGCAGAATTTCCAAAACCAGAGAGAGGGAAAAAAAAACACTGCTTTAGTGTCTCATGTCCGCCTCCTAGGCTAAAACTGAAAACGAATCCTTAGGTTTTCCCCCCCAGGGTGGAACCACCTGACTTTGACATCAATCAATCTACCCTCTCACAACATAAGGTCTTTTTAGATCCCAAAGTAAAAATAAACAAAATCCTTTCAACATCATTGAAGTAGCAATGAAAGGATTTATAGCAGATATCCGAGCAACAATGAAACCAAAATTGATTATAGTGGCAGAGAACGTGATTTTAAAAAAAAAATCTTACGGTTATGTTAACGTTAGAAGGGATAAACCTTTTTAGGATTGAGATGAAGAGAACTTTCTTCACCCAGAGGCTGGTGAATCTGTGGTTGTGAATTTCACACAATGTAGTTGAGGCCAAAATGTCTGATTTCAAGAAGAAATTAGGTACAGCTTTTAGGGCTAAATGGATCAAGGGATAAGGTGGGGGCGGGGAGAACATAACATAAGAAATAGGAACAGGAGTAGGCCTTCGAGCCTGCCCCGCCATTCAGTAAGATCATAGCTGATCTGTTGTGGCTCAGTTCCACTTTCCTGCCCTCTCCCCATAACCCTTAATCCCCTTGCCTATCAAAAATCTATCAAAACTGCATGCTGCAGTTTTTCGCCATGTAAGTAATAGTCCTTCCTACCATTATTCCTACCAAAGTGGACAACTTCACACTTGCCAACGTTAAATTCCATTCGCCCAGCCTATCTAGATCCTTTCATTCTATCTTTACCCATCAAAATCTTATACACCTCTATCAAATCTCCCCTCATTCTTCTACACTCTGGGGAATAAAGTCCTAACCTACGTAAGAACATAAGAAATAGGAGCAGGAGTAGGCCGTCTAGCCCTTCGAGCCTGCCCCGCCATTCAGTAAGATCATGGCTGATCTGTCGTGGCTCAGTTCCACATTCTCGCCCTCTCCCCATAACCCTTAATCCCCCTCGCTTATCAAAAACCCATCAACCCGTGTCTTAAAAATATTTAGCGAGGCAGCCTCCACCACTTCAACGGGCAGAGAATTCCAGAGATTCGCCACCCTTTGAGTGAAGAAGTTCCTCCTCAACTCCGTTCTAAACCGCCCCCCCTTTATCTTGAGGCTGTGTCCCCTAGTCCTACTGTCCTTTGAGCGGGAAGAGTCTCTCCACCTCTATCCTATCCATCCCATTCATCATCTTATATGTCTCAATGAGATCTCCCCTCATTCTTCTAAACTCTAACGAGTACAAGCCTAGTTTATTCAGCCTCTCCTCATAGCTCAACCCCCTCAACTCCAGTATCAGCCTAGTAAACCACCTCTGCACTCTCTCCAAGGCTAAAATATCCTTGCGTAAGTGCGGCGACCACAACTGCACACAGTACTCCAGCTGCGGCCTCACCAATGCCCTATTCAGCTGCAGCAAGACCTCCCTACTTTTATATTCAATCCCCCTCGCTATGAAGGCCAGCATCCCATTAGCCTTCCTGACCACCTGCTGCACCTGCAGGCTGGGTTTTTGCGACTCATGCTCAAGGACCCCGAGGTCCCTCTGCACCGTTGCCTGCTGCAGTTTTTCACCACGTAAGTAATAATCCTTCCTACCATTATTCCTACCAAAGTGGACCACCTCGCACTTGCCAACATTAAATTCCATTTGCCAGTTCCTGGCCCACTCGCCCAGCCTATCTAGATCCTTCTGCAGACTCTCCACACCCTCCGCGCAATTTGCAGTTCCACCAATCTTGGAGTCATCAGCAAATTTCGACACCATACACTCGGTTCCCTCTTCCAGATCATCTATATAAATGGTGAATAGCTGAGGCCCCAGCACCGACCCCTGGGGCACTCCACTAGTCACCAGCTGCCAATCCGAATAGCACCCATTGACCCCCACTCTGTCTCCTATTTGACAACCAATCCTCTATCCACACTAACACCCTACCCCCAACTCCATGCCCCCTGACCTTCTGTAATAACCTCTTGTGCGGCACCTTATCAAACGCCTTCTGAAAATCAAGAAACACCACATCCACCGGCTCTCCCCTATCCACCACCCTAGACACATCCTCATATTGAATTTGATCAATATCAAAACAAAAAGCAGAGCAGGCTTGAAGGACTGAATGGCCTCCTGCTTCTGGTTTCTTTGGAGGCTGGATCAGTAAATATATTCTTGCTTAACAATGGAGCCAAATGTTACTTTAGAGTCGTCAAAATGTGGAATTGAAACCCGCACTTAGTTTTATGTTGATAGCGGAGAACAGGAACCTCAACTCCCAATGGATTTTGGAACTTTTGTGTATGTGCAGACTTGGAGCTGACGGCATATATGCAGATCAGCATTTTTAAGTTCTTTGGGCCTGGTGTACTTACACATAAGGAAATTGGCATGGAAGCCTGAGAAGGGTGACTGGGAGCAGAGCACCATGAAAGAGCAGATTCTACACAGGGTAAGAGGGGCCCAAAGGAAGAGTCCCAGAGAGCGAGTAAGAAAAGGACCCAGTTAAAAAGAGAGGAACAGAAACAGAAAAAACACCATGGAGGGCATACCAGTGAAGAAGGCAGCTGATGTTTAGTGACTCTGTGCTTTGGGACAAAGGTATCCCTTTGGAGCAATAGTGTTCTCCTCAGTGTGGCCAAAGATCTGAAGCTGTATATGTAATTTGATGCTTGAGTGTATACGCAGGAATCCAGTAGAATGGATTCGCAGAAACTCGATTGAACAATTGTGAGGTGGATCAAGTTGTGACATTGGGAGAGAATTCTCAGTTTAGATCTTCAAAGGTGAAGACTGAAACCCTTGTAAGTGGCTGAGCTACAGTGAGATTGGTTGACTAGGAAAGTCTTATTGACATCTGGGTGGGTTGTTCCAAAATCCATGGCCTTGGTTGCATCTGCCATTTATTGCAGTGTGGTGTTTTTAGCCACAGTTGGTTTGTTAATTCACATGTACCTCATATTTGCCCAAGGTTGATATTGTAAAGTTTGTTTTTAATTTGTTCAAAACCTTTGATTTGGTTTATTATTGTCACATATTAACATAGTGAAAAGTATTGTTTCTTGCGTGCTATACAGATAAAGCATACCATTCATAGAGAAGGAAATGAGTGTATAATGTAGTGTTATAGTCATTGCTAGGGTGTAGAGAATGATCATCTTGATGCAAGGTAAGTCCATTCAAAAGTCTGACAGCAGCAGGGAAGAAGCTGTTCTTGAGTCGGTTGGTATGTGACCTCCAACTTTTCTTTTTCCTGACAGAAGAAGATGAAAGAGAGAATGTCTAGCGTCCGTAGTTATGCTGGCCGCTTTGTTGAGGCAGCAGGGCAGGTAGATAGTCAATGGATGGTAACATGGTTTGCGTGATGGATTGGGCTACATTCATGATCTTTTGTAGTTTCTGCTGTCTTGGGCAGAGCAGGAGCCATACCAAGCAGTGGTACAGCTGTGAGGCTAGTTGCCTCACTACAGGAAGGATGTGGAAGCTATTGAAAGGGTGCCGAGGAGATTTACAAGGATGTTGCCTGGATTGGGAGGCATGCCTTATAAAAGGTTGAGGGAGCTAGGTCTCTTCTCCCTGGAGAGACGAAGGTTGATATGCGACCTGATAGAGGTTTATAAGATGTTGAGAGGTATAGATAGGGTGGATTCTCGGAGGCTATTTCCCAGGGCTGAAATGGTCGCTACGAGGGGATACAGGTTTAAGGTGCCAGGGAGCAGGTACAAGGGAGATGTCAGGGGTAAGTTTTTTACTCGGAGGGTGGTGAGTGGGTGGAATCGGCTGCTGTCGGTGGTGGTGGAGGCGAACTCGCTGGGGTCTTTTATAAGACTTCTGGATGAGCACGTGAGATTTAATGGGACTGAGAGTTATAGTTCTATGGCCTGGTAGGTATGGATATGATTGGCGCAACTTGTGGACCGAAGGGCCTGTTTGTGCTGTAGTGTTCTATGTTCCTGTGTTCTAAGGATGCTTTCTATGGTGCATCTGTAAAAGTTGGTGAGAGTCGTAGCTGACATGCCAAATTTCCTTAGTCTTCTGAGAAAGTAGAGGCGTTAGTGAGCTTTCTTAACGGTAGTGTTGGCATGGGGGGGAACCAGGGCAGGTCACCTAAAAACCTGAAGCGTTCAATCCTTTCTACTTTGTCCCCCATTGATGTAGACGGGCATGTCCTCCTTTTATGCTTCCTAAAGAAGATGACAATCTCCTTCATTTTGTTGATATTGAGGGAGAGATTATTGTTGCCACACCAGTTTGCCAGATTCTTTATCTCATTCTGTACTGTCTCATCATTGTTTGAGATCCGACCCGCTCGTCAGCAAACTTGAAAATCGAATTGGAGGGGAATTTGGCCACACGGTCATATAGACTGTGGAATCTTGTGACTTCATTCACTAAGTAAGTGTCTTGAATCTCAGATTTTGTCTACTTTAAAAAGAACATTATTGGTCCCTAACCAAATCTTGCCAACAACTTTGAAGTCTGATCTAGGATCACAGTGGAGACTACAAATTGAGGCGGCAGGGTGGGTGACACTGCCTCAGTGCCAGGGACCCAGGTTCAATTCCTGGCTTGGGTCACTCCATGCGGAGTCCACACGTTCTCCCCATGTCTTCATGGTTTTTTTCCAGGTCCTCCAGTTTCCTCCTGCAGCCTGAAAGACATGTTGGTTAGGTGCATTGGCCGTGCTAAATTCTCCCTACATGTACCGACTTGGGGATCATCACAGTAACTATATTGCAGTGTTAATGTAAAACCAACTTGTACTAATAAACTTTAAACTTTAACCAGATCAGCCATAATCTTCTCAAATAGTGAAGCAGATTCAAGAGACAGGTGGGCTTACTATTGCTCCTAATTTGTATGTTTGAATTAAGACAAACGCAATAAAAGTGCAGTTTGCCTTCTGAAATCTGCAGTGTTGGAAGAATTAGTTCTGTGTAAGTTCTTGTTTTAACCTATAATGTGTACACTGCGCAGGATCCAATTTAGAAAGTTGAGCATCCAAGAGATGCAATTCATGGATCTGATTCTATTGAGTTTTTGCTTAAGTGTTATTATATTGCTTTCCATTTTACACCTGTTACTGTACTTTACGGCCTCATATTGCCATCCTGTCCACTCTTCCCTTCTTGCAATCTCACTGCCCTACTATTGAGACCAACCTCTTTTCCATCTCCTTGCTCATTTCTGGGACTTCAAAATTGCAGAGTCCTTTGCTTAGTTTTCTTCTACAACCAATAGTTTTTTAAGAGTATAAGTGTAACTATTACTCCTAACTGTACCTTCTGCTTCTCTCAGTCTCAGGTAACACCTATAATGGTAATGGTCAGGCATTGGGGAGAGTAACAGAACAAAGAGATCTAGGTGTACATAGCTCCTTGAAAGTGGAGTCACAGGTGATCAGTGGTGAAGAAGGCATTTGGCATGCTTGGTTTCATCGGTCAGATCATTGAATACAGGAGTTGGGACGTCTTGTTGAAGTTGTACAAGACATTGGTATGGCCACACTTGGAATACTGTGTGCAATTCTGGTCACCCTATTATAGAAAGGATATTATTAAACTAGAAAGAGTGCAGAAGAGATTTACCAGAATGCTACTGGGACTTGATGGATTGAGTTGTAAGGAGAGTTTGGATAGACTGGGACCTTTCTCTCTGGAGCATAGGAGGCTGAGGGGTGAACTTAGAGGTTGATAAAATAATGAGGGGCATAGACAAGGTAGATGGTCAATATCTTCCCCAAAGGTAGGGGAGTCTAAAACTAGAGGGCATAGGTTTAAGGTGAGAGGGGCAGCTTTTTCAGAGGGTGGTGAGTGTCTGGAACAAGCTGCCAGAGGTAGTAGTAAAGGTGGGTACAATTTATCTTTTAAAAAGCATTTAGATAGTTACATGGGCACAATGGGTATAGGGGGATATGGGCCAAATGTAGGAAATTGGGATTAGCTTGGGGGTTTTAAAAAAAGGGGCAGCATGGACAAGTTGGGCTGAAAGGCCTGTTTCCATGCTGTAAACCTCTGACTCTATAAGACACAACAAAATCTATCAATCTTTTAAAAACTCGGTTTCTTTCTCCCTTGTACTTTGAATAGTAAAACTATGAAAACACAATGCACCATTACATAAAAATGAAATATTTTAACTATATTTGCCCCCCATCTCCCTTTAAGCTTTACTCTCCTATTTAGTCCAGTTGCTTTTTATTTAACTTCACAGAATCCTACAGTACAGAAGAGGCCTTTAGGCCTATCAAGTCTACACCACATGAAAGGCTGTGACCTGTCCACCTAATCCCAATTGTCAGCATTTGGCCCATAGCCCTGAACGTTATGGCTTGCCAAGTACTCATCCAGGTACTTTTTAAAGGATGTGAGGCATTCTGACTCCACCTTTCCAGGAAGTACATTAGAGCGTCACCACCCTCTGGTTTTAAAAAAAATTTTTTCCTCGAATCCCCCCTAAACTTCCCACCCCTTGCTTTTAACGTGTGTCCCCTCGTAACTGGCTTTTCAACTAGGGGAACAGCTGATCCCTATCGATCCTGTCCCTGCCCTTCATAATCTTGAACACCTTAATCAAGTCACTCCTCAGCCTTCTCTACTCCGAAGAAAATAACCCAAGCCTATCCAACCTCTCTCTATAACTTAAATAACCCTGCACCCCTTTAGTGCATTCACGTCCTTCCGATAGTATGGCAACCAGAATTGCATGCTTGTTTTATATTTGCTTTTCTACCTCACTGGGGATCCATTTTTACAAACTGAGGCAATATTTTCGGCTTTTCTGGCTATTTTCTTTCATCTGATAAAAAGCTGATATTGTGCTGATCAATGCAGACACTTTTATAGATGGGATTAATCTTTGGAATGTATACTCCCATCTGTGCTGTAATCGAAGGAGCATAAACTGTTCATGTTTTCTGGCAGATTGACAAGTCCTAGATTCATTCCATGTTAAGTTAGCTGACTTTATCCAGTGTTTGTGGTGTTACATTTATATTTGGTGTTAGGGTAAGAAGGAGATTAAACAAGGGTTCAAATTCTGATGGCTGAGTATTTTTAGTAATACACTTAAGTATATCACTGAGTAAGAACAATATTCGAGTAGACCCACTGCCTTGCCAATGAAAGACCTATCTACATACTGGAGAATAAGTTGAATAAAGGCCAGTTTGAACAAGAGCGCCTCTCTTTGAGACACAATTGACCAAGATGTGTGGATTAGATTGATTGGATGTGTTAAATTAACCCTTCATGTACTGGGATATGATAGGTTAGAGGAATTGGCAGAACAGAACCAAGCGGGGATGGAGTCTGGGTGGGATTGTGGTCAGTGCAGACTTGATGGGCTGAATGGCCTCCTTCTGCACAATAGAGATTCTGTGAAACACTGGTAGCTTCAGGAGTCTATCATCTAAAAGTGAATTCACTTGGTTTTAGTCAGCATTTTAAAAAAGTAATTGTTTTGCTATGCACTGATTGAAACTCTGAGATGAGGGTTCACTCGGAGATTACACATTAGTCTCTTAACCAAGGAAGTTTGCACTGCAAGTTAAAGGTGTGCAAAATCCTGCTTTCTGAGCAGTCTTTCAGTCTAATTGTGGGAAAAAAACAGGCAATGGTGTGGTTGACGCAGTTCTTTTTATTATAGTGCCACAGAGGATGTCCATGAAGGACCAAGGGTAAAATATTGGAGTTGAGAAATAAGAGGGTGTATTCTATAGACCAACTATTGGGAAAGATATAGAGGAACAAATTTACAGGGTATTTACTGGGAAGTGCAAAAACTATAATTATAATGGAATTCAATTAAACTGTGTATACACTGGGAAAATAGTGCAAAAGGGCAGACAGAGAAGAGTTTCTAAACTTGTTTAGCATAATTTTCTTGATCAGTACTTTTCCGGCTCGATCAGGGAAGAGATATTGCTGAATCAGGTTCTGGGCGATAAGGTGTGTCGGGTGGATCAAGTGTCATTAAGGGAGCAATTCGGGAAGTGATCATAGAATCATCGGTTGAATTGGGCAAGGAGCAATCAAATAAAAATGCTTGATTGAAGAAGGGTCAGTTTCGGTGGGGTGAGAACAGATTTGGCCCACGTAAATTGAAATCCAAGATGGGCTGGCAAAAGGACAGTGTGCTGTCAAGAAAGAAACAATGATTTGGGCAGCAGTGCAACAAGCTAAGGTAAAAGTACTCTGGACAAAGAAAAAGGCACTAAGATAAAGTGTAAAAGTACTGCTGTCAGTTCAATAATATAATTGAGAATGAGGCTGATTATAAAAACAATGGAGGGATAGCTAATGAAATCGGAGGCAAAAAAAATTACAAGAACTACAGCTAATTGGAGGAAAACTAGAAGTCTTTTGTAGGAATTGAAATATAACTAGTAAAACGGTCAAGGAGGAGGAGTGAGACCCATTTGGAGCCAATCGGGGATCTATGCATAGAGGTGGAGGGCATGACTGAAATATTCAATAAGTATTTTGCATGTGTTTTGAAACTGGGAAGAAGGTGCTGCCCAAGTCAGAATAAAGGAGTGGATCTTTGAGATACTGGATGGATTAAAAATTCATTACTTTCAGTAAGTTGTCCTATTTTGGAACCTCACCAGCTTGTTATATCATCTTTAGGTACCCTTGGTTCTGTTCCTGGTATGTCCTCCTACTTTCGACATTGAACCTGGTTGACCTGGATATGCCAGGCCATGGGGTTACAGGTCGTGGTCGAGTACAGTTCTGCTGATGGCTCACTGTGGCTCATGGATGTCCAGTTTTGAGTTGCTAGATCTGTTTGAAATCTTTTTCATGTAATATGGTGGACATCCTGCGCCCTTGCTGCTGCCCTTAGTGCCTCCTCCAAATGGTGCTCAACATGGAGGAGTACTGATTCATCAGCTGAGGGGGAGCAGTATGTGGTAACCAACAGGCATTCCCTTCCCCGTGTTTGATCTGGTGCAGTGAGACCTCATAGGGTCCAGAGTTGATGTTGAGGATTGCCAGAGCGATTCCTTCCCAAGAGTTGATGTTGAGGGTTCCCAGGACAACACCCTCCCAGTTGTATGTCATTGTGCTGCCATCTCCGCCAGTGGGAAGAGTCAGGGATGGTGACTGGGGCGTTATCAGTAAGGTATGTTTCTGTTGCTTGACTAGTCAGTGAGACAGCTTTCAATTTTGGCACAAAGCCCCCAGATGTTAGGGCAGTTGTCATTACTGGTGGCCAGGTTGATGCTGGGTGATAGTTTTATGGTCATCATTAGACTTTTAATTCCAGAATTTGAAATTCAATTTAAATTCCACTATCTGTCATGGTGGAATTCGAACCCATGTCGCCAGAACATTACCCCAGGTCCCTAGATTACTAGTCCATGACAATCACAACACCACCGCCACCCCTTATGTGACAGTAGATGGGATTTGCCATGTTTGGACAGTTTGGCTAGAATACCATCCTTTCCTTCCTGCTTGTCCTGCAAACATTGAGCTCGTATGTGATGGTGCTTCCGTAATGGGAAGCTGTGGGGAAGTATCAAATTCTGACCTGGTGATAAATGTGATGTAGGAGTCCAGCTTGCAGTTCAACCTCGTGGAGTGCCTGTTTACTTTCACGAGTACTTGATCATCTGATGTTTACAGGGGCAGCTTTGATGATGATAGAACTGAGCGCCTTTTGATCCCATCATACAGAGCACATAGCTATGTCAATGGCTGCCTGAATTTCTTTATGGGTCGATCCAGTTTTCATTTGGCTCAATATCCCTGTCTTTTGCTTGATTGTCTTGGCTTCAAGTCATGTACTGTAGATGGGTTTATGCTGTCTATTAAGTGGGCTTTGGGTTTATATGCATTTGTGGGATGTGGGTGTCGCTGGCTAGGCCAGCACTTGTTGCCCATCTCTAATTGCCCTGAACTGAATGGCTTGTTTCAGTAACCAATGTCAACTCCGCTGAGTAGGTTTCAAACTAAAAGTTCCATGTTTCACCTTTATCAATATTGTTCCTACTGTGCCATAAATGATAGTCCTCAGCAAGCCTACAGCGCATATTCTGTTCCACACATAGAACTGCTCGCTCTTTGCTGCCATCTGCACAGTCATCATTAGCTTTCCCTTTCTTCAACGTATTGAGCTTTATGTATCCTCCACACTTGCTTTTTTATCCTCCAAGCTATCAATACCCCTCAAACTTCTGACTCTCTTGTGCATTCCTTGGCCTTGCTCTAATCTGTCTTCAGACACCTTGATTTTTGTCTGTCTCTTTCTCTCTTTTCACACACAAACACGCAAACCCCCCTCCCCCGGGCGACCTCAAAATCTTCATTTTACTAATATAGCCAATCACCCAACAATCCTGTTACAGCTCAAATGTCCATGTTGCCTCTTGGCATTAACCAGGCTAAAGCTGTTTTATAAACGTCACCCTGTTATTTACATCTGCACAGGAGCTGTTCAACAGAATAAAATTGTTTTCAATTGCAGAATAAACAGCTAGAAATGCAATATATATTTCAGATTGATGCAGTTGAGACAGACTCCCTTCTTAGGAGTAAAGAATAACAGTTTACACAGGCTTCCACAAACTGCTTCGTTGTTTTTTTGGTGTTGGATGAAGGATGAATATTGGCCAGAGCACCAGGAGAAGATCCCTGTGCTTTTAAGCACATCTGATTAGACAGGAAGGGTTTAAATTTGATCTCTAACCTGGAAAACAACACTTGTCAGCAGTATAGTGTTCTGGGAATGGGGATTGAACTATAACCTTTTAACTTGAATGAGTGTTTACAAGTGAGCAAATCCGTCATTGTGGCCATCGTAATAACTAGATTACGAAAGAGGAACGTAACCTCTTTAGTGGAACTGGTGACTGAATTAAAGAGAGAATGTTTCACTTCATGATTATTCAAAGAGGTGCATTCTACAGAAAAATAATCAATGGAAGAATAATAATGGGAATTTTTAAAAATTTATTTTAGTCACATGTAAGGTTTACATTCAGGCTGCAATGAAGTTACTGTGAAATTCCCCTAGTTGCCACACCTGTGCCTGTTTGGGTCAGTGCACCTAACCTCACGCCCTTCAGACTGTGGGAGGAAACCGGAGCACCCGGAGGAAACCCATGCAGCCACAGGGAGAACGTGCAAGCTCCACACAGACAGTGACACAAGCCAGGAATCAAACCCATGTTCCTGGTGCTACGTGTCAGCAAATATCCAGATTTAAGTACAAAAGATATCTCAATCAAATCGCTACCAGAGTGCACTATCAGCTTTTAATTGTACGGTGAGAGAAATTGTCTTAATGTGCTGTATATTAATTATGTCCTTCTCAAAGCAGTGGTGATGTTGTTCATGATTGCACATGTTGAAATTCTTAACCCTTGTTTGTTCCAAAATATGGCATTCTCTACAAATTTACCTTCTTCGTCGAACTAAGATATCCAGGACAGTACTTCCTCAGATTTGCTTTGCAACATAATGCTCTACTGCTAGACCTGTCTGAATCATTAAAAATAATCTGGCACATGGGAACAATCGTCCAGTCAGCCCATTTTACACCATCCAATCCAATTCAATTCAGTGGCACAGTGGTTGGCTTTGCTGCCTCACAGCACCAGGGACCTGGGTTTGATTCCCGGGTTGGGTCACTGTCCGTGGAGTCTGCATGTTCTCCATATGTCTGCGTGGGGTTCCTCTGGATGCTCTAGTTTCTTCCCACAGTCCGAAAGACGTGCTGGTTAGGTGCATTGACCATGCTAAATTCTCCCTCGGGGCACCCAAACAGGCAGTGAAGTGTGGCGACTAGGGATTTTCGTAGTAACTTCATTGCAGTGTTAATTTAAGCCTACTTGTGGCACTAATAAAGAATAAATAACTTCAATTGTAGCTGAGCTGTACTTCTATCCACATCATTTACTGTACTCCACATTCCTTGCCTAGCAAAAGATGTATATAGCTTGTTTTGAAAAATTTTTGGCCCAGCTTCTAGCAAGTGTGTTCCAGATAGCCATTAAGTGTGAAAAGATGCTTCCTTTTTCCTGAATGGCATATCGGTAGTTGTAATCTTGATAAGTGTTCAATTTTCTGTTTTTATATTTCCTCTTTCCAGGCAGTAACCAAATGACCTGCACTGTGCTGTCTCTGTTGCTTCATGCTACTATCTAAACTGCACGTTCTACTCCAGCTGGAGTCAAGATTTTCTATAACTGAGTCATAAAAACCAAAGATCCATTGGCTTCTTTTTTTATTCATTCGTGGGACATAGCATTGCTAGCTGACCAGCATTTATTGCCTATCCCTAGTTGCCCTTGAGAAGGTGGTGGTGAGCCGCTGCTTTTATCATACTAACCCTGAAATCCCAAATCCAAGAATGAGGAGTTTCTGGAAGCAGAACACTCGGGACAGGAGATGGTGGTAGCAAGTTTTAGGGTGGTGGATTTGGATAATCAGGAGTGTACAATGACATGGCGACCATCACAGAAGGACGGTATATGGTCATTAACACATGGGTTATGGGAACTTTTTGCAAATGGGCAGCCATGTTTCCTATGTCACAGGAATGACTATGTCAAAATGTATCTCGGTCGCTGTAAAACACTTTGGATGTTTACACTTTACAAATGCAAATTCTTTGTTTAAAATTTGGCAGAATAAACAGACTGGGAAACATGAGTGGATTGTTGAGGGAATAAGTTTATAATTAATTTATTTAATTTAATAATTTTTAACTTATGGTTTGAGAGGAAAAGGCAAGGTTGACTTGAGTATACTCTGGAAAGTTAGTGAAGGATATGGATGAACAGGGAGATCGAGAGTTTCAGTCATTCCATGTTCAGATGCACGAGTGCAGATAGATAAAGCCAACCGCATTTTATGTTTAATCAGATAGGAGTTCTCAATGCAAGGAAAAAGGTTGAATGTTGTACAGGGTAATAGTTACGTCATGTAGTTAATGTAATACAAAATCAGAAAATGCTGGATAAACTTGGCAGGTCTGGCAGCATCTATGGGGAGAGGAACAGAGTTAATGTTTGAATGTTGAAAGTTTCCATTATTAACAATGGGGTAAATGGCTAAATAGCATTTTAGCGATATTGACTGATATAAAGATCGCCTGATGGCCATGAAGACAGTGGCCAAAGAGGCAGGAGACCGATCAGAGAGCTCTATAAAGGAGATTGGGCATGCAGCTGATCTGTGCCTCATTGAGTACTGTTGTTCATTCTTCCTGGTCTACCGTATTTATGTAGATCCTACCTGGAAATACATTTTGCAACCGGAACTTCTGTGACGGTCGCCATGTCATTGTACACTCCTGATTATCCAAATCCACCACCCTAAAACTTGCTACCGCCATCTCCTGTCCCGAGTGTTCTGCTTCCAGAAACTCCTCGTATTCTTGGATTTGGGATTTCAGGGTTAGTATGATAAAAGCAGCGGCTCACCACCACCTTCTCAAGGGCAAAGTTCCTGTAGCATTAAATGGCAAAAACTAGAACTGAATACCACATTACTGTGTAAAAGGTTGATATTTTGGCGCACAAGTTTTATGAAGTTAGTGACATGAAGTAAATTAAAGCTTTCAGACTCCAATATGTTGCCATGGGTGCCTTCCTCAAGTCCTCCCATACCAGATATATTACATCGCCCTCCTAAGATTCACCAGCTTATGGGGATGACTGAGCAACAAAGGTAACCGTAGGGATACATTGTGACATAATGTTATGCACTGAAAATGGGTGAAGATGAAGCCATGGCCTACTCTTAAGTACTGAAACTAAGGTATTCCTGTTTGACGTAAATTATTTGTGAAAGTCTCTAAATATGGCTTCTTTAGCTTTGAAAACTCACTCTTCCTCCTTTATGTTCTGAGCCTAAAAATAGCCATAACATGTAGTTTCTCTAGTTGAAGGACCTAGTCATCTGTTGCAAGCCTCAGTTAAATTCAGCTCTCCGGCCAGCCCTTTGGAGAAGGTAGTTTACCTTGAAGCTCCTGTCTTCCGCAGACTGAGTGGAGGAGGAGTTGAGCCTGACTTGCACTGTAGCTGTTAATGTTGAGTATGGGCTGATTCTTAATTTTCCAGTAAGTTGGACTTGTCAGATACTAAAATTAAAACTTTGGAGTAGTTACTATTACCTTCTCAAACCTGCCCATTCTGATTTTAGCCGGAGTGAGCAATCAATCTTCTGTCAGGAAGTTGAATAGTCATTTAAATATTATAATGAGACTGTGTCTTCATTTTTACTGTTATTAATATTTAACTGAGGCCTCGGAAACTTGGCAGCTTATCATAGGCAAAGGAGCTGAATCCATTAGCTGATTGTGGATCTAATCACTGATGTGATCAGGGTCACTGCACCCTCACCCACTCTGCCACTTCCCCAATAGACCTACTTGCTCTGTAGGATTCAGCCCTGCGAAACAGGCTTCTTTTCCATTGGCTGTGAAGTTAAATTCAGGAAATCCTATCTATAAAATTCCTGACCTTGCAAGAGCTTCCCCATCACCAGGTGTCGGGTGCCAGTAGACTTTGAGGTCTCGATCGTCTGTTCATAGAGAACGCAAAAGAATTCCATGGCGTTATCCAAGGACGAGCAGGTGAGTTCTCATGATTTGCCCAGAAAAGCAACTGGGTCTTGAGCTTTAGAAATAGAGGCATTGAGTACAAAAGCAGGGAATTTATGCTCAATCTTTATGAAGCTCTGGTTTGACCTAAGCATTGCATCCAATTCTGGTCACCATATTTTAGGAAGGATATGAGGGCTCTGGCGGTGGTGATGAGGAGATTTACCAGCCTGGCTCCAGTGATGAGGATGTTGTCACAACGTTAGCTTGGAGAAGCTGAGGTTATTCTCCCTTGGAGCAAAGGAGTTTAAGGGCAGATGCCGGTTTAGTTAAGTTTAGTTAACCAGTTTAGTTAACCGGTTTATGACCGGTTTAGTTAAGATTGACAAATAACTCTGTGTTACTACAAGGACTTGGGGCGGGGGGGGGGGGGGGGGGGTGGGGGGCAGACACAAGTTTAATATTTGGTGCAAGAATTGAGTGGGATGTGTGGAAGAATTTCTGTGATACAGCAAATCATAATGACTTAGAACTCAGCCCAGGAAGGTGGTGGAAATGGAGACTATTAATGACTTCAAAAGTGAATTGGATAGGCACTTGCAGGACTGTAGGAAATGAGGCTGATGGGGTCGCTCCAGAGTGCTGGCATGGACTCTGGGCCATATGATATCCTTCTGTACTATAGACTCTGGCATTCTATTTGTAACGCAATGAACATCTGAAATTTCATCTCTTTTGTGGGACCTTGTGCGCAAGAAAATATATTTTCAGAAGTGCTTTAAATTGTGTACAGTTTTGAGACGTGTGAATGGGACTTGTGGAAATGCACATTGATTCTTAGAAGGGTGGATGATCAAAACCACTTCGCATCACTTTCCAGCCTTTTCCTACTCCTGGAAACACTCTTGTACATCACTGCACTTTAGCAAGAGCACCTCACTGGCAATCTCAGCAAATACAGGCTTGTGTTTCCTGGCTATCTTGTGAAATAGAAGTGATCTACCGTCTACAGACAGTAACCGAGAACACATTTGGGAAGCACATACTGAAAAATAGTATGTATTTGAATTCGCAAACTGCTAGGAAGCTCTGGGATAAGGATCAAGGGCAAGATGCAAAATAGACCAGCATGAACTGATTAAATTGTGGAACAAGTTTGAGGGACTGTACTTGTGTTATGTACCTTTATAATCCAGGGTGGCACAGTGGTTAGCACTGCTGCCTTACAACACCAGAAACCTGTTTTCAATTCCAGCCTAGGGTGACTCTGGAGTTTGCACATTCTCTCCGTAACTGCATGGGTTTCCTCCAGGTGCTTCGATTTCCTCCCACAGTCCAAAGATATGCAAGTTAGGTGGATTTGACATGGTAAATTGACCCTTTAGTGTTAGGGGGATTAGCAAGATAAATACATGGAGCTAAGGGGATAGGGCTGGGGTGGGGTGGTGTTGGTGCAGACTTGAAAGGCTGAATGGCCTCCTGCACTGTCGGAATCCTGCGATTTATTTGCTCTGTCTTCCCCAGTGAACATAAGTTTCCATGTCATGATGACAAAGAAGCACAGGGAATTCACCTTGTGTCCTGATCAATATTTTGTCTCTTATTGCAGAAGGTCAGGGGGCATGGAGTTGGGGGTAGGGTGTTAGCGTGGATAGAGGATTGGTTGTCAAGTAGGAGGCAGAGAGTGGGGGTCAATGGGTGCTATTCGGATTGGCGGTTGGTGACTAGTGGGGTGCCCCAGGGGTCGGTGCTGGGGCCTCAGCTATTTACCATTTATATAGATGATCTGGAGGAGGGAACCGAGTGTAGGGTGTCAAAATTTGCTGATGGCACCAAGATTGGGGGAAAGGCAAATTGTGCGGAGGGTGTGGAGAGTCTGCAGAAGGATCTAGATAGGCTGGGCGAATGGGCCAGGAAATGGCAAAGGGAATTTAATGTTGGCAAGTGTGAGGTGGTCCACTTTGGTAGGAAGAATGGTAGGAAGGACTATTACTTACGTGGCGAAAAACTGCAGCAGGTGACGGTGCAGAGGGACCTCGGGGTCCTTGTGCATGAGTCGCAAAAACCCAGCTTGCAGGTGCAGCAGGTGGTCAGGAAGGCGAATGGGATGCTGGCCTTCATAGCGAGGGGAATTGAATATAAAAGTAGGGAGGTCTTGCTGCAGCTGTATAGGGCACTGGTGAGGCCGCAGCTGGAGTACTGTGTGCAGTTTTGGGCGCCGCACCTGCGCAAGGATATTTTGGCCTTGGAGGGAGTGCAGAGGAGGTTTACTAGGCTGATACCGGAGTTGAGGGGGTTGAGCTATGAGGAGAGGCTGAATAAATTAGGCTTGTACTCGTTAGAGTTTAGAAGAATGAGGGGAGATCTCATTGAGACGTATAAGATGATGAATGGGATGGATAGGATAGAGGTGGAGAGACTCTTCCCGCTCAAAGACAGTAGGACTAGGGGGCACAGCCTCAAGATAAAGGGGAGGCGGTTTAGAACGGAGTTGAGGAGGAACTTCTTCACTCAAAGGGTGGTGAATCTCTGGAATTCTCTGCCTGTTGAAGTGGTGGAGGCTGCCTCGCTAAATACTTTTAAGAAGCTGGTAGATGGGTTCTTGATAAGAGAGGGGATTAAGGGTTATGGGGAGAGGGCGGGAAAGTGGAACTGAGCCACGACAGATCAGCCATGATCTTATTGAATGGCGGGGCAGGCTCGAAGGGCTAGATGGCCTACTCCTCCTATTTCTTATGTTCTTAAGCGTCCTCACTAAAAAAATTATCTGTTCATCTTGTGATGGTAGCATACCATTAACAGATTTTTTGTAAATCATGATTTCTGCAGTTTTGTCAGTGTTTCTCAGCTCATAACCTTAGCTGATGTCATTATGTTGCTGGGCTGACTACGATGAATCCTTTTATTGCCATTTAAGTGGTTTCAATGGAATTGTTTGTGTTTACTCTGAGATTAGTTTTACGATCATGCATTGTTAGGACAACAAAGAACAACCCAGTACGGGAAACAGGCCCTTCAGCCCAACAAGCCCGCGCCGCCGCATCACCCTACACCTATTCTACCCTGCGTGTCTACGAATAGAACCCCTGACTTAGCCAGATTCAGGGGAGAATAGTGTCACTTTGGTAAAACCAATCAGCCTAAGAGCACATCTTTGGGGTGTGGGAGGAAACCGGAGCGCCCGGAGGAAACCCACGCATCCACAGGGAGAATGCACAAACTCCCACAGACACAGGCCCAAATCCATGTATCTGCACAGCTAGCAGTGCTAGCCACCGAGCTGTTGCGGCGCCCTTCTACCGGTCCAGGATCAAGCACACACACCGACACGAAGTACTAGGCCACTCCTGGAACCTCCAAGAGTAGCCCACGCACGACCCACCGTGTGCATGCCCCTCGTTTGACAACGAGGTGGACCTCCACCTGCGGAATAAAAGACAAAAACGTTAATCACAAGCCTGCCTTTCCGGTCTCTCCCGAGGTTCTAACCCTTATTTAATACCCCTACCATAACCCTCCATCCTCATTTCACTCATGTGCCTATCTAACTGAACCTTAAACGAGTCCAACGTTCCCGCCTCCACCACCCTACTCGGTAGCGCGTTCCATACCCCCACAACTCTCTGCATAAAGAACCTTCCTCTCATATCCAAATTATATCTCTCCCCCCTCACCCTTAAATCATGTCCTCTTGTATTTGTTACCAATCTAGGGAGCAGTCTCTCACTATTGACTCTGTCTATTCCCTTCAGTATCTTATATACCTCTATCATGTCCCCCCTCAATCTCCGTCTTTCCAAGGAGAACAGTCCCAGTTTCTCCAACCTTTCCTCGTATCCCAGCCCCTCCATGCCAGGCAACATCCTGGTAAACCTCCTCTGCACCCTTTCCAGAGCCTCCACATCCTTCCGGTAGTAAGGTGACCAGAACTGGACGCAGTACTCCAAATGCGGTCTAACCAACGTTCTATACAACTGAAGCATTAGACGGCAGCTTTTAAACTCTATCCCCCTTCCTATAAAGGCTAGCATTCCATAAGCCTTCCTGACAACATTCTCCACTTGTGTTGCAACCTTCATGGATTTGTGAACCTGCACTCCCTGGTCCCTCTGTGTTTCTATACTCCTAATTTGTCTACCTTTAATCACATAGAGGACAGTTGTGAGCTTTTTGGACAGTTTTCTTTTCCAGTGAGTTTAAGGTTTCATTTTCAGTTCTGAGCTGCAGTTGCTTTTTAACAGAAATAGCAAGCTGAGCAGAAGTCTCTCTCTCCCTGCTTTTTCTTTGGAAGTTCTGTTACTTAGCTGAAAACAAGATCTTGTTTTGCTAAAGGGTCAAAATCTGCTGTTGGCAGCTGGACCAGAATATCTCTGGTGCTTTGGGAAATTGCCTTGTCTTCAAACTGTTCAAAGTGAATCTAGAGAACTGCAGACTTCAACCAAAGGACTCAGTTTCCATTGTGAGTAGTAGACTTTGCTGTATTGAACCTGTTTAAAAGGTTTTGTCTATGGCAAGGCTTTTGGTTTGATTGGAATGCATTAGGTATCTTTAAGTGTTGTACATTATAGCAACTATTTTGTTTTAATTTGTAATTACCTGTACTTATTGGCATTGGATTTTCCATTGAGCAAGGGTGTGGGGAATATCTGTAGAATCATAGAATCCCCACAGTGCAGAGGGAGGCCATTCGGCCCATCAAACTGCACTGACGACAAACCCACCCAGGCCCCATCCCTGTAACCTCTTGTATTTACCATGCTAATTCCCCTGACACTGAGGGCAATTTAGCATGGCCAATCAACCTATCCCGCACATCTTTGGACTATGGGAGGAAGCTGGACCACCTGGAGGAAACCCAGGGTGACATGGGGAGAATGTGCAAACTGCACACAGATGGTCACTTGAGGCCAGAATTGAACCCAGATCCCTGGCGCTGAGAGGCAGCAGTGCTACCTACTATGCCACCATGCCGCCCATTTATTGCTAATATTCTTTCCATACACGTCAGCTATATTCTCAAACTTTTATCAAAGCTCCCTAATGGGTTTTTTGAACCCTACCTGAAGTGAAAGCTATCATGCTTATCCTCGTCAAATTCAAGGTGCATAACTTATGATTCAGGCGTCCTCCATAAGATTTTGGAATTTGACCCCCTGAACTGTAACAATTTATCCTATTGTTGTATGTGGTACCTTGCTGTGCATCAGTTGGTTGCTGTTTTCCATGCTGCAACAGTATCTACACTTGGCAAGTACTTGACTCACTGTGCAGCACTTTTGCATGTCCTGCGATTGTGAAAAGTGCTATATAAATGCAAGTCTTTTTTTTTCTCTTTTTAACACAGCGTACCCCTAAGTCCTGTCCTGCTGCGATACATCCTGGTAGATTGTCTCTTCCAAAGCATTGCCAACTTAATCAAAGATTGTGAATCTCATTTGACGGAGCAAAGGACATTTTAATATTAACTATAAATTAAGTGAAGCCAGATCTACAGGCAGAAGACATGTGGCAGATCAGAAGTTAAGCACTGGGTCGGAAGACATCCCTTGAGTTTAACTGATGAAAAACTTTTAATTCTTCACATCTCAATTTTAATTTTCAGAACACAATGAGCACAGTAAGTACTAATACTCACTTACTTTACAGTCTGTGTCCTAACTTTGCCACTGAATGCACTACAGTTGAACCCACAGCTCAGGTTTTTTGGTAATATGCTTTTAATTTAAATCTGCCTAATTAGCTGTTTAAACCCATTTTTGTTTTTTTTGTTTATTCTTCAAGGGATGTGGGCATCTGTTGCCCATCCCTGATTACCCTTGATCTGAGAGTCAGCCACATTGTTAATGGTCTGGAATCACATGTAGGCCAAACCGAGTAAGGGTGGCAGATTTCCTTCCCAAAAGGACATTTGTGAATTAGATGGGTTTTTACAGCAATTGGTGATGGTTGTTCTGGTCACCATTACTGAGACTCGCTTTATATTCCGGATTTATTAATTGAATTTAAATTCCATCAGCTGTCATAGTGGGATTTGAACCCATGCCCCCAGAACATTTGGCTGGGCACTGGGTGACATGTCTTATGATATGTCAAGAACAATGCAGCACAGGAAACAGGCCCTTCGGCCCTCCAAGCCTGCACTGCTCATTGGTCCAACTAGACCATTTGTTTGTATCCCTCCATTTGCAGTCTGCTCATGTGACTATCCAGGTAAGTCTTAAACGATTCCAGTGTGTCTGCCTCCACCAGCCTGCTTGGCAGTGCGTTCCAGGCCCCCACCACCTTCTGTGTAAAATACGTCCCTCTGAAGGGGGGATCTTATAGAGACGTGTAAGATAATGAAGGGGATAGATTCTTCCTGCTTAGAAAGGACAGCAGGACTAGAGGGCACAGCCTCAAGGTAAGGGGGGGGGGGGGGGGTTGCAGTTTAGATCGGAGTTGAGGAGGAACTTCTTCACTCAAAGGGTGGTGAATCTCTGGAATTCTCTGCCCGTTGAAGTGGTGGAGGCCACCTCGCTAAACATATTTAAGTCACAGGTAGATAGGTTTCTGATAGACAAGGGAATTAAGGGTTATGGGGAGAAAGCAGGAAAGTGGAACTGATCCACTTCAGATCAGCTATGATCTTATTGAATGACGGGGCAGGCTCGAAGGGCTAGTTGGCCTACTCCACCTATTTCTTAGATTCTTATGAGTTAAACCTTCCCCCCCTCACTTTGAACCTGTGACCCCATGATGTGAAGTTGGGGAGCACAGTTTTGACCTTTATCTGGTGGAAGAGAATACAGTGGCATGAGCTATGTTTTGGCTCTGGTGAGACAGTTGAAGTACAGGGAGAAATTCTGGGCAGCACAGCTTAGGAGAAATATAATGGCCTTGGAAGGGATACAGCGTAGATTTACTAGGATGTTATTTGGGATACAATGATTAAATGACAAAGTGATCAGACAAACTAGTTTCTGTATACCTATGCTTAAAAAGGCTTCTACTTTCCATCTGTGATGTTTTGGATGAGTAGGTACAAAGTTCACCAATTTTTCTCATTGCAGAAAGGGTTTCAAGTCTGCTTAGATGGGTTTCAATGTTGGTGTTATCAATAGAGACGGGACTTGTTTTCAGAAGGTAATAAAGTCAGAGTTTTGCAGCACAGAAAGAGACCATGTGGCCCATCATGTCTGTGCTGGCCATCAAACAGCAATGTATTCTAATTCCATTTTCCTGTACTTGGTCCATAGCCTTGTATGCAGTGGTGTTTCAAGTGCTCATCTAAATGCATCTTAACTGTTGAGGGTTCCCCCTCTATCACCCTTTCAGGCAGTGAGTTCCAGATTCCCACCACTCTCTGGACGAAAAAGTTTTTGCTTAACTCCTCTCTAAGCCTTCTGTTTATTACCTTAAGTTTGTGCTGTTATCAATCCCTCTACCAAGGGAAAAATTCCTATCTGCCCTCTCTATAACCTCATAATTTTGTACACCTCAATCAGGTCCCCCTTAGCCTTCCCTGCTCAACCCAGCCCCTCTTCATAGCTGAAACACTGCAGCCCAGGTAATGCCCTGATGAATCTTCTCTGCACCCTCGCAAGTGCAATCACATCCTTCCCACAGTGCAGTGACCAGAACTGCACACAGTACTCTAACTGTGACCGAACAAGTGTTTCATGCAACTCTACCATAACCTTCCTGCTCTTGGATTCTATACTTCGGCTAGCAAAGGCAAGCATTCAATGTGTCTTAACTGTCTCATTTACCCATCCTGCTGCCCTCAGGAGCTCCAGCACTTTCCAAATGCATGACCACAACTATCTAGAAGGACAAGGGGAGCAAATACATGGGAGCACCATCACCTGGAATTTCCCCTCCAAGTCCTCAACATCCTGACTTGGAAATAGAACACCTTTCCTTCACAGTTGCTGGGTCAACATCCTGGAACTCCTTTCCCAACAGCACCGTGGGAATACCTATACCTGAGGCACTGCTGCAGTTCAAGAATGCCGCTCGCCATCACCTTCTCAAGGGCAACTCCGGATGGACAATAGCCAGCGACACCTAGATCCCATAAATGAGTTTCTTAAAAACCTACTCACTGCCCTTGAGAGCAAACAACCTTCTCAGATGTTTAATTTAGCCCCTCACATAATAAACCAGATTAAGTAGGTTTGGTATGTTAAATAAAACTGATGGTGACGGACTTGAATATGTAAACCTCTAACGTTGAAAGCTGCATGGGTCCTATCACTGCATTGGTTCTTCCATGGAAGATTGATCATAATACAATGGGTAACATCTCCTTAAGTTTAACTGATCGTCACTCTTCTCGATCACAAATTTTCTTGTTGGCTGTAAGAAATTCACCAACCACAACCTGGTAACAGACCCAAGTGGTGAAGTCCCAGATTCCAACTTGCCATAGAGAATCTGGAGGCAGTGCTTGAGGATTGGCTGGGGGGTATGTGGCCACTTGTTCCACAAGGGAAACAGCTCAAACTGTGACAGTAGCAATCAAAATCAGACCACTGGCCACATATTGATCTCCTGCCCAAAGAGATCATGGCATCACTATTCACACTGCATCAGCTGAGGCTGTTGAATGATGGTTAAGCTTGAAGTCAGACTATAACTGCTTCCTCAGCCATATGGATAAGAAAAAAGTTTGAGTGATGTGATTCAGTCGAACGTTGGAGCCTTTCCTTTGCTACTGGCTTTCCACAAATTTGCTTGGGGCAGGTTGGCTTAAATAGTTCGGGAAATTAGATTTTAAAAATTTGGTAGATTAATAATGGCCAACATTTGAAATAAATTCATATCTCTCAATATATATTTTAAGGAATAGAAATTCCACTGGAAAAACACTACAGCTGAGGCTAAAGGGAGCAGCTAAAGTCAGTGTTAGATTAAAAGGAAAGTGTAGTATTGTCAAAAGGAAGAATAATCCTGAGAATTGGGAGGGTTTGGATAATGAGCAAAGGGTGACTGACGTGTTGGTCGAGGGGGGATTAGAGTGAATGTAAACTAGGAAGCAATATAGAAACACAGCTTAAAAGTAAAGTAAATGTGGACTCCTTTGAGACAGGAAATTCTGGGGAATTAAAAAAAATCATAGAATCCTTACAATGCGGAAAGAGGTCATTGGGTCTATCAAGCCAGCACTGAAGACAATTCTGCACAGTCCTTATCCCCTAGTTCCGCTGACACTAAGGGGCAAGTTACCATCGCTAATCAACCTAACTAGCACATCTTTGGGCTGTGGGAAGAATCCGGAGCACCAAGAGGAAACCTACACAGACACGGGGAGAACATGCATACTCAATACAGACAGTGAGCCCAGGCTGGCATTGCACCCAGGTCCCTGGCGCTGAGGCAGCAGTGCTAACCACAATGCCACCACTCCGTCCTTTCCCCAATATTGTTGTGGTAATGGAAGACATTGAACAAAAAAGCCAGCACCTCAAAACGCATCTAGATAATAGTCTGCAGCCAATTCCTACTGCAGAGAATTTAATCTTTTTGTAGCCTTTGATATTTTGGGGTTAAACCCATGTGGGTGTTCTGGTTGAAAACAATATTCTAAATCCGCCAACACGCGGTATACAGCATCTCGACCACAAGACCTGTCACTTGGTGCTGTAGTTTAGTGAGCTGCTGCACCATTTGAACCATGTCACTTTGCCCCTCCAGCTATTGCTGTTTGCTCTTGGTGTAATCGTATTTCGCAAGCAGTTTAATCCAAAGAAGCCGAAGAGATAACTTTTATGCATGCCATTTGACCATTGAATCCATTCAGCCTATTGTGCCTACGCTAGCTTTTTTACCAGAGCTAATCCCACTTCCTCTTTCTCGATACCCGACAGTTTTTTTCAGATGTATCCAGTTCTCATTTCAAAATTTATTCTTGAATCTGTTACCACCAGCCTTTCAGGCAGTTTATTCCAGATCATCGTGACTTAGTGTAAAAAGGAAAAAAATATTCTCCTGGTTCTTCTGTCAGTTATCTTGTGCCCTTTAGTTACCAACCAACGCCCCCATAGTGAAAGAATTTCCTGATCTATCTTGATCAAAACTGTCACAATTCTGAGTCTATTAAATATCCTATTAATCTTCACTATTCAGGAGAATAATCCCAGTTTCGTTCAATTCTTCACATGGTTCAAGCTGTTTCCCCAATTTTGTTCTGATAAATCCCCTTTGCAACCTGTATAGTGGGGAAAAGACCAACAGAGCTTGTCCCTGGAGTACAACTGTTCAAGCTGTGAAGGTCCCTAAAGCTTGTACCTTTGCTCTGGCCCATGGAGCATTCCAGGCATTCATGTAAGGAATTTACTTTTCACACTTGGCTAAAATTCAATTTTTAATCATCTGGTTCTCATTATTTTAAAAATATATTCTAAGTTTTCCTCCATTTAAGTCACTTAACATTTTCTATACTGAAGCAAGATCCCTCCTTAACCATGTTCTCAAACTGCAGAATCCAATCCAGAATTGGCTGGAAACCATTGTTTTGTTGAAAGATTTATCTAATTGAGAGTAAAGGAGAAAAGCCGATCGTGCCATTGTCATCTAGTCTGTAAACTGTAAATGGGTTTATATTTTTCAGGCACACAGAAAACGTAGGATGATGCCTTCTCAGCAATACAGACGGGTGCGTCGCCAACGCAGATCATCAGAACCAGCTGAACCGGAGGCAGAAATTGTAGACACTGGTAAGGAGCTAGGTTTGTCTTCTCCAAACCTTCCTGTGGGTGAAACCAAACCAATGAAAGATTGTTACTGTGAAAACGCTTGGTGGTAAAATGCGACCGCTGATGTTCAATTTGCCTTTACACAAGAAGTGGCTGGGGGCCAGAATTGAACTCAGGTCCCCGATGTTGAGGCAGCAGTGCTAACCACTGTGCCACCCAATTTTTTTTTGTGTTGAGTAGCATGTGCTACATCCTAGTGTGTTAATGAAATTAATTTGGGAATTTTCTGCTTGTACTTCAAGTACAGATTTGAATAGATACCTTTGTACAGTTCATGATTAAGCTTGTGAATCGTTGGACCACGGTTACGTGGAGAAAATGAAAGCAGCTTTGTTACAGATGGTCGGAGAGAGATTTTTCACTCTGGTGTTTAACTATCTATAATACGTTAATTTTGATGTGGCAAATTTCTCTCTGGGAAGTCGTTTTAACCTGTAAATGTGGAACTGCAAGTCCTGCACTACTGAGCAATATTTTGCCACTCTGCCTGGTGTAAACATTGATAAAGCAGCTACTGCCTGGTTAAGACATATCAGCTTATGGTTATTGCAAGGAAGATGTAGACTCCATTCCATTAAAATACCATAATCTATCACAGACAAGTACCTAGATTTAAAAAAAAAAGGGATGAGGGAGAGTAATTATACATAGTCCGTAAGAATGCCTACGCTCCACACAAGCTTCCTCCAATCTCTCTTCTCGCTATCAGCAAATCATTCTATTCCTTTCTCTCTTTAACTTCCCCTTAAATGACCTATGATATTCACCTCAACTACTCCATTGTGGTAAAAGTTTCCACATTCTAACCAGTCTCTAGATGTTTCTCTTGTATTTCCTATTGGATTTATTACAGTAACAACTTGTACAATGCATTGAATATAAAATATCCCAAGGTGCTTCACAGGAGCATTATTAAACAAAATGCCATATAAAGAGCAAAAGGGTGGCACAGTGGTGAGCACTGCTGATTTACAGCTCCAGGGACCCAGATTCGATTCCTGGCTTGGGTCACTGCCTGTGTGGAGTTTGCACGTTCTCCCCATGTCTGCATGGGTTTCCTCTGGATGCTCCGGTTTCCTCCTCCAGTCCAAAAGAACTGCAGTTAGGTGCATTGACTTGAACAGGGGCCGGAGTGTGGTGACTAGGAATTTCACAGTAATTTCATTGCAGTGTTAATGTATGTCTTACTTGTGACTAATAAATAAACTTAACTTTTAACTTAAAAGGAGATTTTAGCTCGCATGGTCTAAGAGGTGGATTAATCGAGTGTTTCAAAGGAGGGGAGGAAAGCAAAGTCCAGAGACTGCGAGGTTTATGGAGATGTTTCCACAGCTTGGGACCTCGACAAAGGCGTCACCACCAATAGTGGGGCAATTAAAATCAGAGATACTCAATGTAGGAATTAGGCGTGGAGATCTTGGAGGATGAGGAAGCTGGCAGAGATTAGAGTTTGTGGGGTGAGTGCGCCAAGGAGGAATTTAAAACAAGGAAGACAACTTTAAAATCATGGCGTTGCTTGAGCAGAAACCAATGCGAGTCAGTGAACACAGTGGGGTGATGGAGAGGGGAATGGAGTTTGGAGTAGGGACTGAGTCGTCATAGAATCCCTACAGTGCAGAAAGAGGCCATTCAGCCCATTGAGGCTGCACAGACTGTCGGCTGAAAGCAATGACTGCAGTCTTTTCAGTATCAAATTGGAGGAAATTTCTCCTGACCCTGGATGTTGGATAAGCAGTCAAATTTAACGGTGAAGGAGTCGAGAGAGGTCATGGTGTGATAGAACTAGTTATTATCAGTGTCTGCAGCAGAGACCTTAAATCACTGGAGAAATATCACCAACAATGCCCCTGCACAATCCTACAGGATAGACACTCCAATATCAAAGTCTTATCTTGGGCCTGCATCCCTGGTATCCAGGTCTTGGTCATTGTTAAGGAACACATTGTCTGCATGCCTGACACAAAAAAGGTGAAACAAGCCATGTATTCTGAGCTCTCATGGAAAGTGCTTCCTGTGAGAGTAGAAAAAACAATTAGGAGACATTCTTCAAGTCTTCCTGAAAAATTGCAATATCCTGACCAATTTGTGAAATTCTCTTGATCAACTAAACGGGAGAAAAAGCATCCGTGAAGGTGCCAACTATTTTGAATGCCTTCGCAGGCCTAGGTGAAGGCCAAGTGCAAACATCTGAAGGAGCCCCATCAGAGCACCCCATCCACCTACCCACCACTTCAAACACTCCCTACCCCACCTGTGGCCTGTGTGTGGATCCAGCATTGGACAGTCACCTCAGGACCCTCAGTCCTGGAGTGGGAGGCGGTCATCCTCAGCTCTGAATGTCTGTCTAAGAAAATGTGGAAACTGATAATGTGCTTTTGGAAGATGTCACTCAGCAGCATGTCGGTGAGAAGCAGAAGAGAACCAAGGATGAATCCCTCGGGGGGGAGGAGATGAGAGCACACATACCAATGTGTACTTAGTGACTACTTTGCTTTCGAAAGACAAGAACACCAGCTGTTTTTTTTTGTTACAAGTTCAGTTGCAGGATCATCATAGGATTCATCATCCTATGAATGTGGAAAGATTTAGGGATTCTGGTTAAGGGATTCACTGTTGAAGCTTGTCCTGGCTGTTGGGGCAAATCGCTGCTCTACCATAACTGAATTCTGAGTATCAATCTCTGACGCCAGATGAGAGTTCTACTGTTGGGCTATCAGTAATTTGACCCAATTTCCACTGGGTCCCAAAAATAGGAGATAAGAATAAGAAAAAAATCTAGCTTGAGAGTGAGAAGTAATCAATTTCTAATGGCAAAAAGAAACACCCAAGACTTTTTTAAAAAAAAACAACCAAAGACTTTACAATTCAGAAGGCTTTTCATGTGAAGAATAGGCAAAGATTCCTTCTCTGTTTGTGACAATGAATCCTTACTTTGAAGCAATCACAAAAGATTAAAGGGAAAGATGAGGATACGCAGGGTGTGGTTTGGAATGAATTGTAAGTTTTCAAGGGATAATTGAATATTTGAAACAGAAATCACTGTCTAATTTTGTGATGTTGCTAAAGGGATAAATATTTGCCAGGACACTGTTCCAGTCATGCCATGGGATCTTTCACATCCATCCAAGAGAGTAGGCGTGGCTTTGAATGAGTATGTAGTCTGAATAAGAGCAACTCCAACAGTGTAGCACTTCCAGTGTACTGTTAACTTGGATCACAAGTTCGTGTCTTTGGATTGGAACTTGAATCGACAGCTTACCATTTGAAGTGAGGAACTCCACCACTGAGCAACGATTGGCGTAGGCTTTACTGCTACATTGACCAATTATACTGATGTAGTAGTGATGTGTGAAAATGGAAAGTTGTTGGATTTACCAAAAATGTCAGAAAATTAAGATGTGCATCGTTTGTATGCTACATTTGGTTCTGTTTAAAATTGGGGGACTTCAGCCTGCTTGCAAGTCATTTATTTTTGTATGGGAAATACAAAAGCTTAGGATGCAGCCTATGTATCTCCTAGTATTTTTGTGCTGGAAAATTATTGTTTGTTTTACCTGTGTTTATGATCTGTAATGTGTTTTGTTTTAAATCCAAATTCGACAGCATTCTTTGTTTGGCCTCCTCAGGTGCAGAGGTCGTTGACCTGACCTGTGAATCCTCTGAACCTGTGGTTGTCGATCTAACCAATAATGACTCTGTTGAGGTAAGTGGTGATGAGCTCGACTTCTTGGCTTGTCGCAGTGCAGTGATTGGCTGGGTGGTCTATCAGTTCTATCTGGAGGTAAGTGTGAAGATTGAAAGAGAAGCTTGCAGCACAGCAGCAATATCTGTTGGAGACGGACAGTTCTTCGGAATTCTGTTTGTCACCAAAAAACCCTCCCCATTGAATTTTAAAAAATGAATGCGTGTTTCTCACCAATTTTCATAGTAGTGAAGATGGTGAGGTGTTTTTTTTCCTGTTGCAGTCTTCAGTATTGTCATTGATCTAACATTTTAGATGCCACTGCCCAATATCTCATGGGGTTGGGTATGTGCACAGTAATCTATGCTCATTCAGTAAAGGAGAAATTTCGAGTTATTAGACCCTTCTCCCAATGATTTCAGTATAACAGCTTGAAGTGGGCAGTTTCCATTGCAAATGTTGGCAAGTCATTTTAACAATTCCATTTTAACAATTCCATTTTAAATTGAGGATCAATAGCCCTTATTAAAATGGGAATTCAATTCGACCATAGAACCCTATAGTGCAGAAAGAGGCCCTTTGGCCCATCGAGTCTGCACCGAACACAATCCCACCCAGACCCTACCCCCATATCCCTACATATTATACCCTCTAATCCCTCTAACCTACGCACCCCTGGACACTAAGGGGAAATTTCTTAGTATGGCCAATCAACCTAACCCACACATCTTTGGACTGTGGGAGGAAACCGGAGCACCCGGAGGAAACCCACGCAGACGATGACCCGAGCCAGGAATCAAACCCAGGACCCTAGAGCTGTGAAGCAGCAGTGCTAACCACTGTGCTACCGTGCTGCCCATAGATTACATCTATGAACCCTTCGCCAATTATTACCTTGCCTGCTTCAGTTATAGACAGTACTTGTAATGACTCACCTGTGCATTACCACTGAGTTGCTTTGTTTGCAAGAATATTGTTTTCATGGATACAAGTTCCATGCTTTGTCCAGTTGTTGTCACTCTCAGGTTCCCTTTGTTGAGGTTTCCAAGGGTTTGCCAACCATGCTTTTGCAAATTACAGTTGACTAGTTGTAAGCCTGTCTATCACAAGTGCATAATACAGAGCAACCTTAAGACTTTGATCATTCACTTTCTGTTGATCTCGGATTTAAAGAGATTAGCATCAAGTGTCAACTCCAGCTCCTGGAACTTTGCTCAATACCTAAATCATCAGAGGACTTCCTCTCATGGACAGTGCAAATCCAGTATCTATAATTGGTGCAGTGGTTATGTTGCTAGACCAGTAATGTAGAGGTTTGCATTTCCGTAAAGCATGAGTACAAATCACAGGGTCCCCGACCCAAACTAATACAAAAATCAAATCACAGGGCCCCCGACCCAAACTAATACAAAAATCAAATCACAGGGCCCCCGACCCAAACTAATAAATATCAAATCACAGGGTCCCTGACCCAAACTAATAAATATCAAATCACAGGGTCCCCGACCCAAACTAATACAAAAATCAAATCACAGGGCCCCCGACCCAAACTAATACAAAAGTCAAATCACAGGGCCCCCGACCCAAACTAATACAAAAGTCAAATCACAGGGTCCCCGACGCAAACTAATACAAAAGTCAAATCACAGGGTCCCCGACGCAAACTAATACAAAAATCAAATCACAGGGTCCCCGACCCAAACTAATAAATATCAAATCACAGGGTCCCCGACCCAAACTAATACAAAAATCAAATCTCAGGGTTCCCGACCCAAACCAAGCCTGTGTAATCCTGATCCAGATCTAAAACGAGATCAAGGGGTCCCTGACTTTAGGCTGGCTACAATCAGGTCCCTGACCCTAAACACGCTACTCAGTCCAATTTGGATTTGAATACTGTTACCTGTTAGCGTCTTCCGTCAGGGACGAGGGGTCGTAGCATCCTTCCGAGAGAAAGGGAGAGACCAGGGTGAATCGTACCTTGTGCCAGCGTCCGTCTCTTCCGTCCGGGTCATGGCTCGATCACTTCTTCAGTCCCTCACAGAATTCACTCAGGGTATTGGTTTCTGCTTCGCGGCGCCAAATGTTGAAGTGGAAATTTTCCTGCTTCTTGACTGTGGTAGAAAGACTCAACAAAAGTAATTCTGACAAAATAACTATATTTACGAAAGTCTGCATGCAGTATTGGCAGTAACTTGAGTTTGGAGAGTAGTCGTTACAACTTGCTAGTTCCTTCTCAAGTCCGTGCTTACATAAAGAATCAGTTTGCGTGACCAGACCTTACTCAGGAATTCGGTCAGTAGTAGTGTCATAAGCAAATATTTTTAAGAAGCGGGTTGATGGGTTCTTGATAAGAGAGGGGATTAAGGGTTATGGGGAGAGGGCGGGAAAGTGGAACTGAGCCACGACAGATCAGCCATGATCTTATTGAATGGCGGGGCAGGCTCGAAGGGCTAGATGGCCTACTCCTGCTCCTATTTCTTATGTTCTTATGTTCTTAAAACCCATTGTCATTTGAGACTGAATTGAGGCTTTTTCTAAAGAGCTGCAGGCAATGAAATTGACCAGAAAGTTCAGTGTAATTAACCAACTGGTTCATTGTCCTTTTCGAGGACAAAAATTACTATCAGTACCTGGCCTACATAGGACTTGTTCCACTCATGGTTAATTCTTCTTTGCCCTCACCTAGCAAGTCATTCAGGGCACTTGAGAGGTATGCAAAAAATTGCTGGTCTTGCCAGTGACACCCATGTTGCAAACGAATAGAATCTAGCAACATTCAACTCTTTAATCTCCTCTGATTCTTGCTTAAGGAAGACTTACAGTGCAACGTGCTCTGAGGCCCTTAACAAATGTTACAAGGCACTGTTATTAAGCTGCTCTACTTTATTTCTCTAATAGCTATTGATCAGTTTGAAAAACTGAAAACACAACTGCCTGTTCTCAGTTGCATAAACATTGCAGTTCTGTGGTTTGATTTCGCCCTTTGCTTGTTCAGTTGCGTCCCACTGAAGTGGACTTTGTTCTTCCTGGTTCACAGACCCAAGCAGGGGTGGGAGGAAAGCGCAGTACGTCTTGGCCAGCATTTTCAGCAATGCAAATTTTAATGTTTGTTATCCTGAATCTGTAAATGAGTTCTCTAGTTTAGCATTATTTTCTCTAATCAAGAATACTTGGCAATGCAGAAAAATGCAGGTAATAGATTGTGAAACAAACATAAAGCAGTATGAATAAATTGACTTTTGCTGCATCTTGCCTTGTCTAATCTACTTCTCTCTTTATTTTCAACCTAATCTTGTGTGTTGTCCAGATTGTGGATGAAGGTGAGTTCAGCAAATGAAGACATCTTGTTTTATTCAGTATATTCTGCAAATATGCCCACGCTTTTGTTTAGTGTGAGAATGTGAATCAATTGCAAGCAGATGTACTATTTAAATTGCTCATTTCACAAGAAAACAAGATTTAGGAGCCAGAGTAGGCAATTTGGTCCCTTGAGCCTGCTCTGCCGTTCAGTAAGATCATGGCTAATCTGATAGCGACTCGACTTTAATTTCTTGTCTAATCCCCGTAACCCTTGACTCCCTTGTCTGTCTAAAAAAAAAACTAAGCTGGCCTTAAGTACGTTCAGTGACACAACCCTCACTGCTCTCTGGAGAAGCGAATTGTATAGAATAACAGCTCTCCAAGGGCACAAGTTTTTCCTTATCGCAGTCTCAAATGGGAGACCACTACTTTTTAAACTGTTCCTTCACCATATACATGGGAAACATCCTCTCAGCATCCTCCCCATCAGGTCCTCTTAGGATGTTGTATGTTTCATGAATATCAATTCCTTTTTCTAAACTATAATGGATACAGACCCAACTTTCTCCATCTTTCCTCCTAAGGTAACCACACTCATCCCAAGAATCAGTGAAGTGAGCCCCTCTGAGTAGCTTCTCATGCAATTACAAATACAAATTTTTAAATAAGGAGACCAAAACTGTGCACGGTATTCCAGATACACACTCTCTGAGGACCTATTATAGCTGGAGCAACCCCTCCATTTCTCTTGCAATAAATGCAACTATCCCATTAACCTTCCTAATCACTTGCTATGCCTGCATACTAACATTTTGTGATTCACGTAAAGTAGGAGTTTATTTATTAGTCACAGGTAAGGCTTACATTAACGCTGCAATGAAGTTACTGTGAAATTCCTCTAGTTGCCACAGCCTGCCACTTGTTCAGGTTAATGCACCTAACCAGCACATCCTTCGGACTGAGGGGAAACCGGAGGACCCAGTGGAAACTCACGTTAACAAAGAACGTGCAAACTCCACACAGACAGTGACCCAAGCCAGGAATTAAACCTGGGTCCCTGGTGCTGAGAGGCAGCAGTGCTAACCACTGTGCCGGGGTGGCATACAGATCCTTCCCTCCAATTTACTAATGTACTGTTCTATTCTTCCAGACAAAGTGAACAAATTCACTTTTTCCCAAATCCTTCATCTGTCAGCTTTGTTCACTCTTTTTGTAGACTTTGTGCCCTCTTCTCAACGTACTTTCCGACCTACCTTTGCGTCACCACCAAATTTAGATATCCTGGTTTGCGTGTTTGTTCCTGTGATTTCACATACAATGATCATTGTTATGAGTTGTATCAAGTGCTTTCAGATGTTTGAATCAAGTGACTGAGGTACAGTGTAAATGTAAACTGCCATTTTAATCTAAATTTCTCATTTTAATTAGTTTGTTTTGGATGTTCATGAGCCTGTATTTGTTAAATGAGCAATAATCGATATTAAATAGGGAAGGTGGTGTTTGGGCCTGATATTAACAGACCAAAATCCTGAGTTGAACATAATGCAGCCCATTGTTTAAAGAATAATTTGGTACTATATGCATCTCCCCTTGCTTATCCCCTTCTCAAAAGCCAACCGTTAATAATAGAGTTTTTTTTAAACATAGGAAGCCCCCCCACCACCTCCTGTGTACTCTTTATAGTCTTATGAAAATTGACAACGGATAAATTGGCTCTTTTGTTCACTGCCAGTTGAATTTTTTTGCCCTATATTGTCATTTCATTTGAATGAGCTTGGCTGTGTGTTCACAAAAGTATTGGGATGAAAGGCTTTTGTCAGTGGAAGCCTTGCTTTGTGCTAACTTCCATAGTCCAAATATCGCTATCAAAAATGTAGCAAGCTAAAGGTGGGGGAGGAGGGGATGTGCATGTGTGTTCTTCACAAACTGGATTGGATACTTGTCCCATTTTACTCCCAAATCCAGTAAAGCATCTAGTGAGCTGTTTTTATAAAAACACATCTTAACTTAATGGATCAAAGTAATAGCAGAACATTCTGCACATCGTCATTTTTGCAGATCTCTCCTCTTCAAATAGTCAGCCAAGTTCTGCTGATGATCAGCCGGGCAGAATGCTGTCAGACAGCTGTATTCTCTGCAGTGACGAAGAAGACACCAGAGCAGATGGGAGTAGCAGCCTGTCTGTAACAAGTGCAGCAGCTGTACCTCAGGGAAATTGTCTTCATCCTGCACTGTGTAACAAAAGCTTAAGGTAAAAAGAAATGACACAACTTCAGGATATACAAAAGTGCTTTACAGCCGCTGTCATATCGGAAGCATTGTGACCAATTTGCTATTTGCGCAATGTGATAACCTGATCATTTTGGTGATAAATGGTTGAAGGACAAATACCTGTGAGGAGACTCTCTCCTGAGTAACATCATGGGAACTTGCATTTCCATCTGAGGAAAGGCAGGGCCTCAAGCTAATGTCTCATCCAAAATCCAACATCTGACAATGAAGTGCTCCCTTTACCACGTTGGTGTCAATCTAGATTGTGTGCTTGTAGTGAGTCGAACCCACAGGCTCCTGTACTGCAGCTGGCTTCAAATTGGCTCTGGCTCTGGTATTCTTATTGGAATTAAGCCCTGAGAGAGACATTCTGTCTTTTACACCGCTAACTATTTCCCATCTGCATAAGTGAGGGTAAGCGACTATATTCAGGCTCTCTCTGGTGCATGTGAAAAGGAACTGCTAGCTTGTTCCTGTCACGTGGTAGACAGCGAGGGCTGACTGGCAGCTTCACTGAGCGCAGCTGAATTGATTTTTCTTCAGATGATCATGTGACAGCCCACTGACCTATTGGTAGTCTCGCATTTTATGCCATGGCATCATGCAAAGCTCGACACTATCCAGAACAATGCAGCCTGCTTGATTCAGTCTACCACTTTCAACATTCATCTCCAATACCAGTGACCCACAGCACTTAGCAAGGCTCATTCAACAGTACTTTCAAAACCCGCCACCACTTCTACCACCTAGAGAGATAAGGGCACAGATGCATAGAGAAACATGACCTGCAAGTCCCCCTCCAACTTGCAAACTATCCTCATTCCTTCACTGTAGTTGGGTCAAAATCTTGGAGCTCCCTCCCTGACAGCACTATTGGAGTCCCTACGGCACACAGACTGCAATAGTTCAAGAAGGCAGCTCACCACCACCTTCTCAAGGGCTACTTGGAATGGACAATATGTGCTGGGCCTAGCCAGCGATACCCATATCTCATGAACGAATAAAAAGAAACTCTCAGCCTGTACATTCCACTTGCTGCGTGGAGAAAATTATCCTTGTGTCACCATTGTTTCCTCTGCAACTCTTTCTTGGATCTTTCTTGATCCTTTCACCAATGGGAACACTTTTTTCCTATCTATTCTGTTTAGATCCCCCCTCAATTTTGAACAACTGTCAAATTTTCTCAATATTCTCTTCTCCATAGGAAATGGTCCCAACTTCCTCAATCAACCGACAGACTGAAGTTTTTCCCCCATGGGATCGTTCTTGTGGATCTTCCCTGTACTAATCTCTTCACACTTCTCTATATTGAATTCATCCAACATCTGTTGCCCATTCCAATACCATGTTTACGTCCTTTTGAAATTCGACATTATCCTCCTCACAGCTCACAATGCTTCTAAGTTTCAAATCTTTGATAAAGATTGGAGTTGTGCCCATACACCAAGGTACAGATCATTAATATATGTCAGGAAGAGCAAAGGTCCTAACACTGATCCCAAAGACTCCACTTTTCTCTGGTCCAAAAATCTTTACTCTGCTTCCTGTCACTCAACAATTCTCTCTTTATTCCATGAGCTATAACTTTTCCAATAGGTCTGTTGTGCTGTACTTTTACTAAATGACTTCTGGGAATCTATGCAGCAGTTATTCAACAGCATTGCCCTCATCAGCCTTCCCTGCCAGACTTCATTAAGAAGCTCCAAACGAAACAAAGTTTGCCCTCGACAAATCTGTGCTGGCTCCAAATGTACCCATATTTCCCCAAGCGACTTATTGTCGGGAGTTATTGTTCATAGAACCTTCCCTGCCTCTGAGGTTAAATGGATTGTCCTGAAGTTGCTGGGCTTAGCTTTGCACCTTTTTTAACAAGGTTGTAATGTTTTGGTACCAGATTGGATCTCTGAATAACAGTATTGACCAGGTTGTATTTTCCGCTGACTGGTAGGAATCTGCTTAAGTTTAGAAATTTATTTCCACGGCCCTTCCATCTCTTGGACTAGGATTTTGATCAAGCCCAGTGTGGTACGTTGAATAACCTGAGTGTCTCAATTTACAGTCAGCTGTGACCATAAGGTCCATTGGGAGGATTAAGGATTCTGTGTCAGATTCCTGTGGATGTATTACTAGGTGCGCTTTACATTTGGTGTTGGGAAAGTGAGGCTAATGGGTCCTTTCTTAAAAAAAATGCAGATGTTAGTTTAAATTTTTCTGTGAGCAGCCTGTTCACAACAAAGGGGCTTTCTGAGCAACTGGGAATTTTTTCTGCGGCAGTGTTCCCTGACCTTGCTGCTACCCTTCCAAACACATTTAGCCACCTTTCTTTGTTCGTTCATGGGCCATGGACATCAGCAAGTAATTGTTGTCCAAGCATAATCCCATTGAAAAGATGTCAGTGAGCTGCCTTGAACTGCTGTATTCCCAAAATGCTGCCCAGTTGGGAGCTCCAGAATTTTGACCCAGTGCAAGGGCAACGCTGTCATTCCAAGTTGGAATGGCTTGCAGATAGTGGTGTTCCTGTCAGTACTTGCTAGACTTGACAATAATTGGATGTCTTTGATGCAACCTTTTAGCAAGGGTACCCAACTTTGGGAGGTGTGTGAAATGTTCTTTTGAAGCCTTCCTGTCTATCTGAAGTCTTTAAGGCTCTATAAATTAGGTCAGGACAACATTGAATTCAACTGGTGGCAGAGTTTATTAGATTATTTGGACTCTCCACTTCCCTGTCTGTTGCAGTCCCATTTGCCTTCTATTATTATTACTTATTAGTCACAAATAAGTGACAAACAATGCACTTATTTGTGACTTATTAGCCACAAGTGCATTAACACTGCAATGAAGTTACTGAAAATCCTCCAGTAGCCCCACTGTGGCACCTGTTCAGCTACACTGAGCGTGAATTTAGCATGGCCCATGCACCTAACCAGTACGTGTTTCAGACTGTGGGAGGAAATTGTGGGAGCACCTGGAGGAAACCCACGCAAACATGGGGAGAATGTGCAGACTCCACATAGACAGTAACCCAAACCGGGAATCGAACCTGGATCCCAAGTGCTGTGAGGCACTATGCTACCCCATGCATTTTGTGCATCTGCTAATATTTGCTTCAGGTGTTCTACTTTTGATGCTGCCATTCTTGGACTGGTCAGTCTGGTGCTTTGACAGTAAACAAACTGTCTTGTCTTCATAGTCTCCCTACAGTACAGAAGGAGACCATTCGATCCTTTGAATCTGCACCGACCACAATTCCACCCAGGCCCTGTTCCCATAACCCCACATATTTACACTGCTAATCCCCTGACACTCGGGCCAAATTATCATGGTCAATCCACCTAATTGGACTGTGGGAGGAAACTTGAGCACCCAGAGGAAACCAATGCAGACGCAGGGCGAACATCCACACAGTGACCTGAGGCCAGAATTGAACCTGGGCCCTTGGTGCTGTGAGGCAGCAGTGCTAGCCACTGTGCCACCCTTGCTACTGTAGAAAAGCTACTGCATTTTCGAAACAGTAACCCCAGCGAGGAGATGGGGACAATATTAGTAAAGACAATAACTGCATTGTTAGAATAACCTGTCTGAACTTGTTTCTATTTTTGGCAGATCTGTTAAAAATCTTGCTTGCCGCAGGTCTTCCTCAGGAACAATTAGCTGTCCCATTTGCATGGATTCTTACAGTGAGGTAAGAAACATCTGTGGAGAAATGACATTGTTCTGTCTCCCTTGCGCAATTGCAAGGCAGCTTTTTAGGAATGATATCAGTGTGACAGGAAGTGACAAAGTGTACAAACATTAAAAACAAATAGGATCAAAGGGGGGAAGAAATGGCAAAATTAACAGCTCTTAAATGCACGTAGTATTCAGCACAAAATAACAGAATTAATGGCATAAATTGTGGTTAGAGTATGAGCTTCTGGCCACCACAGATGCTGTTACAAGGCGATCAAACTTGGGAACTAAACATTCAGGGGGATGTGGCTTTTGGTAAAGATTGGCAGGAAACAAAGGATGATGGGGTAGCTTTCTTAGTGCAAGATGGAATACATACGTAGGCAAGAAGAGTACTTGGATCAGCACGTGTAATTCCATACGGGTGGAGGTAAGAACTAACATGGGGAAGACGACACTGGTAAGAGAAGTCCATAGGCCCTCTTGCAGCAGCTATACAGCAAGGCAAATAATAAATCAGGAAATAATGGGGGCTATAAAAAAGGCAGGACGTAATCACAGGTGACTTTAATCTTGGAGTGGAGTGGGAAAATCAGATTGGCAAGGTAGTCATGAAGAAGAATTTGTGTTCAGGACAGTTTCCTACCACAAAATACTGTCAATCCAACCAGGGATCAGACTAGTTTGGATCAGGTAATGTGCAATCAGACAGGTTTAATAAACAATCTGATCTCCTAGGAAACAGTGACCATAACATGGTAGAATTTAGCATTCAGTTTGTGTGGGTGAAACTTGGGACAGAAACAGCTGTGTTAAATGTAAATAAAGGTAATTACAAATTAATGAGGCCAGGGTTGGTTGGAGTGAATGAGGAAAGGAGTTCAGCAGAAAAGATGGTTAATCAGCAATGTCAGACATTTATGAAAATAGTTCAGGACTCGCAATAGAGATCAGTCCCAGTGAGGAAGGAGGATTCTAGGAAGGGGATAAATTAACCAAAGAAATTAAGGAGGAGCAGTACCTCATCTTCCGATTGGGTAATTAACAGCCTTTTGGATTGAACATTGAGTTCAACAACTTCAGAGCATGAACTCTCCCCTCCACCTTCACCCCATTCCTCAAGCAACCCTTTGACGATCTGTACCTCTGTTCTGCCATTCACACATTCTTCATGGACACTTTTAGCACCTTAGATCATAAGACATAGGAGCAGAATTAGGCCACTCGGTCTATCAAGTCTGCTCTGCCGTTCAATCACAGCTGATTATTTTTCTCATCCCTGTTCTCCTGCCCTTTCCCAATAACCCTGATCCTCTTATCAATCAACCTTTCAGCCTTCTGTATCTCATTTACATTCCCTTGTCCCATTCTCCTCCGTCCTCATAGTATAAATCGCTGTCAACATTTCGAGTCTGGAAGACCTTTTGTCAGAGCTGAGAGCAAGGAGAATCAGCAGAAATTTATACTATGAAATACCCTTAAAAGTAAAATACTGAGGATGCTAGAATGTTAAATAAAAACAAACTGTTGGAAACTCTCAGTAGGTCTGACAGCATCTGTGATTCCCAGTTTTTGCTTGGGCTCCTTGATGCCTCACTCAGGCAAATGTTGCCTTGATGTCAAGGGCAGTCACTCTCACCTCACCTTTGCATTCAGCTGTTTGGTTCAAACATGAACAAGTGCTGGAATGAAGTGAAGAGCTAAGTGACCCTGGTGGAACCAAACTGAGTGTCTGTGAGCAGGTTTGAAATCTCCGCAAATGTGTTAATAATACTATCCTGCTTCATTATAGGCACGTCAGGGCCTGCCCAGTCACTGGTGGTGACAGATTCTAAAATTCCTGTATCTACAAGCCTCATTAATTCAGATTCTACTTTTGGAAGGTGTAGAGTATGGCTCTGGCCTTGAGACTCTGAGGTTAGCTGTGCCCCCTGCACGTCTTTTGTAGATGCCTCAAATACATTACTGACTTTCTGTAAGTTGCTTTGCAGATCTGTTTTAGAATGAACTAACCTGTTCACAACACTCGAATTCAAGTTTATCCTCCAGCCAAGGAGAGCTGGGAAACTTGTTTGAGTTGACATGCACGTAGAGCAAGTAACTAGGAAGGCAAAATGTTGATGTTAGAGAAGTCATACTACAACTATACAGGGCATTGATGACACCATGCCTACAGTGTACATTTTTGGTCTCTTATTTAAGGAGAGAAATGCTTGTATTGGAAGAATGATCCCAGGAATGAAGGGTTTGTCATATAAGGAGTGGTTGAGGAATCTGGGTCTATATTTGATAGAGTTTAGAAGGATGATGGGGGGGACAAATTGAAACTACAGAATACAGAGAGGCCTGGATAGAGTGGATGTTGCCACTAATGGGAGAGACTAGAACTCGAGGGCACAACTTCAGAGTGAAGGGACGCTCCTTTAAAACTGAGATGAGGAGGAATTTCTTCAGCCAGAGGGTGGTGAATCTGTGGAACTCATTGCTGTGGAGAAGACTGTGGAGGCCAGGTCATTGAGTGTCTTTGAGAGAGAGAGAGGTTCTTAATCAATAAGAGGATCAAGGGTTATGGGGAGAAGGCAGGAGAATGGGTGTGAGAATCATATCAGCCATGATTGAGCAGACAATGGGCTGAATGGCCTAATTCTGCTCCTATATCTTATGGTCTAAGTTGGGTTGAAGGGGATATTTTCAGGTAAAGTTCAGCAGTTTGGGCTCTTTGCACTGATGTTTTGAGGAATGAAATATTGAAACATGTAAAATTCCAAGGGACTTGACAGGGTGGATGCTGAGAGTGTGTGGGCGAGTCTAGAGCTAGGGGGCACAGTTTCCAAATACCATTTGGCATTTAAGAATGACGAGGAAGAATTTCTCAGAGGGTAATTAGTCAGTGGCATTCTGCTCCCCAGAGTGCAGCGCAAGCTGCATCATTGAATGTATTCAAGGTTGCATTGGATGGATTTTTGATTGCCGAGGCAAAGTTGAAGGTTATGGGTGACAGTGGGGCACAGGAAGGAAAGTAAAATTTAAGCTCAATTCAGATCTGCCATGATCTTAGTCGAAGACACAAATGGCGAACTCCTGCTGCTAGAACTTGTGCAAACAAATGTTATTTTTGGTCCTTGTCTAGATTGTCCAAAGTGGAAGGCTTATTGTCTCGACGAAATGCGGTCACATCTTCTGCAGCCAGTGTATCCGGGACAGTCTCAAAAATTCACACACGTGTCCGACCTGCAGAAAGAAATTGAACTCTCGCCAGTACCATCCAATTTACATTTGACTACGGGGTCCTCATCCTGAACTTACCTACCTGACAAAGTGTCGGCCACCTTGGAATCCTCTCGTGTTCTTCAGCTTTCTCTACAGAAGCGGGCAGTCCCTGTTGGAGACCGAGATGCTTTTGCAGGATGCACGCACTGTCGGCTGACCATCCATCACCACCTGATCCTGTCAACTCGCTGCATTTAGAATAGTGTTTACAGGTTGAGGGGAGGGCGAGGTGGGGGAGGGGGTGGGGATGAGTGGAAGGGGAGGGTGAGAAATAAAACAAAGCACCAGCATATTCCAATCACCAACTAAACTCAGATGTGTGTTTTGTATGTGTTTCTCTTTCTTTGTCTTCCCTCTGTCTTCTCCGTTCCCCAGGTCATTGACAGGTAATCACAACACAGGATGTATCACCCTGCTGTGTATAGGTGATCTCCCATTGTGCTAATTTGCAAACTATTTTAGCAAATGCACACTGCCAGCATATAGATCAGTTCTCCTTAGTATTAAGGGCTGTCATTTGGTCTGATTTCTGCTTGTGTCCCTGATGTACAGCAGGGTGTGTGCATAATGGTCTAGTGTGCGGTGTATTAACTGAGGGATTGGGTGGGGGGGGCAGTTAAAAGCTACATGAGGAACACAAGCTTTTGACCACTCCTGCTCAGGAAATCTTTCAGAGCCTTACATGAGCTGAAGGTTGGGTTTCAGAAGTTAATTTACAGAGGGCAAGGAATACTCTATGCATGATTTTAGGCTCCCCTGGTTTTGGGAATACCTTGCTTTTTTTTCGCCATTAAATTAATCTTATTTTAACTGAGGACTGAACCACCAGTATCTTTGACCAAAAGTTCCTATCATTTACACTTTGTATACCAGGCTGCTCCTCATCTCTGAGATGACAGGTATCTGGGAATTGCGCTTTGTGTGGAAACCAATCAAATTTCATGTGTTGAAAATTCAAGATTCCAAAAAAATAAAGTTCAAATTAGTTTTTAAAAATGATGCGATGAAAGTACTTTGAGTAATTGGTGGAATGTTTGTTTTCCTTGTCTATGGATCTTTGTGCAGAGTGATGTTTTATTGATGTTGAATAGTAAACTACCATAATGTCCTGTGTCTACAACCTGTCAGTTCAAATGCTGTTTGCTTCCCCTAAAGCTGGACAAAATTTCTGGAAAAAAAAGGTTGGGGCTAAAAGAAATGAATAAAGTATTAGTCCCTGAATGATTTCCTTCCCATTTTGTCTGCTTTTCAGCTTAATTTCTTCCTCCCTTTCACTTGGTGCCTAAGGAGTGTTTATCTACCTCATCTACTGATGTCCTTGTGCACGTACTCACTGCTTTCATTTATTAACAGGTAAGAAGTTGGTAATGTGTTCTTGCTGAATTTCTGTGAAAGATATGAACTCCATCATCCACCTCACTCCCTGCAACAACACTGAATCTAATTGACATTCAGTGGCATTGTCTTCACTGATCCCCTGCCATCAAGATTTTGGGAATTACCACTGATAGAAATTGAACTTGACTAGCCATATAAATACTGTAACCAAAAGAGAAAGTGTTAGAAAATCTTAGGTCTGGCAAAGTTTCAGATTCCAGCATCTGCAGTAATTTGCTTTCATCCATATAAATAATGTGGTTACAAGAACCGGTCAGAGACTGGGAATTCAGCATAGGTTGCCTTCTGACTTGCTGAACCTTGTCCACCACCTACAAGGCTGACGCCAGGAGTATGATGGGATACTCTCCACTTGCCTGGGTGAGTGAGCTCCAAAAACACAAAGCTTAGCACTATCAAGATCAAAGCAACCCACTTGAATGACACCCTTAAATGTTCAATCATTCCACTACTGACGCACAGTAGCAGCCGTGTACACCATCTACAAGATGCGCTGCTGCAACTTGCCAAGCTTCCTTTGGCAGCACCTTCCAAACCTGTGAACTCTACTCCCCTGAAGGCAAAGGGCAGCAGACACATGGGAACACCAAACTTGTCTTCAGTCCACTCACCATCCTCACTTGGATGCCATTCCTTTGCATTCTGAGTCAAAATCCTGGAACTCCTTCCTTACAGCACCTGGATTGCAGCGGTTCCGGAACATGGCTTACTGTCACTGTCTCGAGAGCAATTGTGGGTGAACAAGAAATGATGCCCCTAGCCAGCAGCACACTCACACTATTAATAAATAACAACTGCAAGTCTTCAGTCTTCCTCCTCTGTCCTGGCATTAAAGCAACTTTGAAGGAGTATAGTCATTGAATAGCACCAAAACCCCAATTTACAAGTCTCCCTGGAAAAGGATTCCTGTCTTTTTTTGGCTTTAGGAATCGTGGGTCTCTTTGCCCTAGTGGCATTGGTTAAAAGTCACTGATGGAAACCATAGCAAGCAGTCTTAGTTTGAGTACAGCTCAGCCAAGCACCCTTTAAACAAATGTTCTTTTACTGTTTTGTTCTCAACAATGTCCTTGTTTGGCCAGGTTCCTGTAACTGTTGCCAGGAATATTCCCATTCTGCACTCAATAGTTTGCACAAGTCTACAGATTGGCTGTATAATATTTATCAATATGTGTATTTATAGAAATCCTATTTATCAGGAATGTATTGGCTATGTTTACAACTGGAGAATTCTAGCCTGGAACCATTCTAATGTAGCTGGGGATAGATCAGTCTGCTTAAGACTTGGTTGGTCTTAATTGTTTAACTCCATCCTGAACTGATGGCATTGAAATCCCCTCTTCCTACAGCTGTGTTGCAACTGTCTGTGAGCTTTAAGTCTGGGTAGTCTTAACCTGGTTTGGGGTAAAAAAATTCTTGGCCTTCCTTGAGTGTAAGATTACAACATTTAAGTGTAAATCTATCAACACACTGTAGGAATTAAAAATTTCACTGAAAGAGCCATTATGCTTTTGAAGTTGAACCACAAAACTCCCCGATCCCGGCGACTTGATGCTGGAATCATCCGAAGCCAATTTTCTCAAATGCACAGCGAAGCATCCCTCAGCAAAGTCCATCAGAACAGAGTTGAAGAAAAACAGGAAACCTCACAGCACCATCGAGGTTTGCAGCATGGAAACAAACCCTTCAACCCAACTTCTCCATGCTTTCCAGTTTTTATCATTAAGCTAGCCCCGAGTACCCTGTTTGGCCCATATCCCTCGATACCCATCCTTCCCATGTAACTAAATGTTTTTTAAAAGTCAAAATTGTACCTGTCTCTATGACTACCTCTGGACCCTTTTGTATCTGTGCCCTGTAGTTTTAGACTCCCCTCCCTCCCTTTGGGAAAAGATGTTGGTTATCCGCCTTATCCATGCCCCTCCTAAGATAAGTTTTAAGATCCAGTCTAGATGTTAGTGAATGGATAGGTGGGTGATGTGGTGAGACATAGGAACAGAAGTAGGCCATTCTGCCCATCAAATCTGCTCCACCATTCAATGAAATGGTGAGATGGCAAGTGGGTTGGGTGGAAGGTTGTGAGGTCGTGGGTGAATGAGGTGGCAGATGGGTGAGGTAGTGGTAAGTGAGGTGGTAGGGTGGAAGGAGTGTAGGGTGGGAGGTGGATGTGGTAGTGGTTGCATTAAGATGTTCTGGATCGGAAGGAAAATTGGAATGGGTGAGGGGATAGATTGGGTCTTGAGCAGTATTTGGGTCACAAGGTGGTTGAGGGATAGTTGTAAGACTACAGAGGGGGGGTAGTCTGGGTGCAAAGGTACTCTGGTGGTTGGGAATGGGAGTAGTTTGGGGCAGTGTTGTAGTTATAGGGTTTATAGGGTTTTTAAACTAAAACATTTATGTTCCTAGGATGTGGCTATCACGGCTAGGCCAGCATTTATTACCCATCCCTAGTTGCCCTTGCAACGGTGATGGTAAACTGCTTTCTGGAATCACTGCAGTCCCTTTGTAGATACATCCACAGTTAGGGTGAGAATGCTGGGTCCAGGATTTTGACCCAGTGGCAGTGAAGGAATGGTGATACATTTGCAAGTCAGGATGGCAAGTGGCTTTGGGGGATGGTGGCAAGAGGCTCCAAGTGGTTGTATTCCCATGTGTCTGCTGCCCTTGTCCTCCTTGGTAATAGAGGGATAACGATTCCCTGGATAACCTCCAGGTTTGTACTACTAAACAGTCCATACTGAGTCAGAGCCATTCCAGGAGATTCCCAGAGAAAATGGCAATTGCTCTTTGGAAGTTGAAGCCTCCCAGGCAACTTTTAATGAGGTCTATATATCGGGACTTCCACAGTGGCCCAACACAGATCTTCAGTTATGGATCCTGATCTCCGATCAGCTGTCGAGTGGAAGATTTATGTCATGAAATGTAAAAACATTGCCAAAGATGATAAAACTGGGTAAATGCTTCAGCCACCAGATGGGGCAATTGCAGCTTATGTGCAGTATTCCTTCCGTCTCACACAGCTATGCCGCCTCTTGGAAAGAACACTTCATAATTAACCCCCTCCAATCATTCTCCGTATTCTTACACCAGTAAAATGAAAAGTATAAGACTTCCATTTATGTAGAGTCTTTCACAACCGTGGGATGTTCTGAGAGACTTTTTCAACTACTAAAGTCATCTCCACTGTACTAGGAGCCTCTGCAGTCAATTTCTGTGGAACAAGTTTCTACAAATGAGAGAATGGCTCATTTGCAACTTTTAAATGTTATTTGAGGGATAAATATTGGCTTGGAGGCCGGGGCTAATTCCTGCTCTTCTACAGATTAATATCATTTGATATTTTATGTTTGCCTGTGAGAGCAGACAGGGCAGATCTTACAGCAAACAACACTGCCAGCATTGTAGCAGATTCACTGAAATATTAACCGAGATATGGCCGTGGTGTGCCTACCCAAAAACTGGAATAGGGTAGGGGGCATGTGATGCAAGCTCAGGAATACCTGTTTCTGTGAACCCTGGTGTTACTCAGTCAGTAATCCTTTTCTTTATCTCATTTACACAGCACAATCAGTGCTAGAACTCCAGCTATTCGTCATTGGTATTAATGATTTAGAAGAGGGAATTAAATTTACTATCTCCAAATTTGGAGACGCCACACATCTGGGTGGGAGGGTGAGCTGTAAGGAGGATGCAGAGATGCTTCGGTGTGATTTGAACAGGCTGAGCGTGTGGGCAGTTGCATGGTGGACACAGTATAATGTGGATAAATGTGAGGTTATCCACTTTAGTAGCCAAAACAGGAAAGCAGGTCGTTGTCTGAATAGCTATAAATTGAGAGAGGGAAATGTGCAATAAGGCCTGGTCCTCATACACCAGTCGCTGAAGAAAGGCATACAAGTGCAGCAGGCAGTGAAAAGGGCAAATGGTATGCCAAAATCCTGGAAAATCTCAGCAGGTCTGGCAGCATTTTGTAAGGAGGGAAAAAAGCTGACGTTTCAAATCCAGATGACATCAGCTCTTTTCTCTCCTTACAGATGCTGCCAGACCTGCTGAGATTTTCCAACATTTTCTCTCTTGGTTTCAGATTCCAGCATCCACAGTAATTTGCTTTACTTAAGGCAAATGGTATGTTGGCCTATCTTTCCCAAGTTGCTGTTTATGTCTAAGCCGCACGTCTCTGTTCCTATTATTATCAATATTGTGGGGAGGTTTGGCTCCTTTTCTTGTTAATTTTGCAAATCAAAGGCTATGTCTTTGGGAAGACTTACCCCCACCTACCTTGCTCCCTTTAGACAGTGTCCTCGGGGTTTGCTTATTTACATATTTACATTTCCCCTCATTCTCACAGTTTCATAAAGTGAACTTTGCTTCCCCCCCCATATCTATGAAGAACCACAGAACCCCTACAAAGCAGAAGATGGCCATTGGGCCTGTCGCATCTGCACCAACTCTCTTAAAGAGCGTACCACCCAGGCCTACACTTCCCTCCCCTTCCCTGCCCTGTTACTCCATGCATTCCCCATGGCTCAATTACACTGTGAGAGGAGACCATTGAACCCAGAGGAAACGCACACAAACACGGGGAGAATGTGCAAATTCCATACAGTCACCCAAGGCTGATTAAGTGGGACCAACATTGTTGGCACTTAAAAGAGTTTAATAGCTCCTTTTATATGTAACAGAAGTTTGACACCATCCTGGATGAAGCAGCCCACTTGATTGACACCATATCCACAAGTGCACCCTACTCACTACCAACGCACAGTGGCAGCATCTCATCAAGGCTCCTTCGACAGCACTTTCCAAACCTATGACCTCTATCGGGTGCTCTGGTTTCCCTCCACAGGCCATGCTAAATTCTCCCTCAGTGTACCCAAACGGGTGCTGGAATGTGGTGACTAGGGGATTTTTACAATAATTTAGTTGCAGCGTTAAGGTAAGCCTACTTGTGACACTAATAAATAAACTTAAAACTTTAGAAGGACAAGGGCAACAGACACATGGGAACACCACCACCTGCACGTTCCCCTCCAAGCCATGCATTGTCCTGACACGGAAATGTATTGCCATTTCTTCACTGCTATTGGATCAAAATCCTGGAACCTGCTTGCAAACAGTGCTGTGGGTGTACCTACACCTCAGGGACTGCAGCGATTCAAGAAGGCAACTTTCCAGCACCTTCTCAAGAGCAACTAGGGATAGGCAATAAATGCTGGTCTAGCATGCTTATAGCCAGTGAATGAGTAAATAGACACATGAGGACAATACTTTGTGCTTTCAGTGGGTCTCTTGCAACCATTCATGAGGCCACTCACCCTCTCAGGGTGGGGGCAGGGGGGCTTTTTCGGGTCACTCATTCTCTCAGACTCCACAAGCATCTCACCATCAGCATTACCTGCCCTGCCTCCAGACCTCCTAGCTCCAATGCCTTGGTGTGTAGTGTATGTGGGATGTTGCCTCCAGTCCTTGATCTTTCTCGAGCATCCTGAGCTCTCTTTTCTTCCAAACTCAGAAATTTCCATTGTTACCTTTCCATCAAAGAGACAAACGACACCTATGCTAGTGGCTGCCTAATTGTCAGTAATGTGAACCATCGGGCTACTTCCTGCATGTGTCCATTCAGTACTGGCTGTACAGCTGTCAATTCTGACCAACTCTTTTCCTTAACAGAGAGGCTAACATGCATCTGATAGTCAATGTCACTACATGGGTATTGCTGGTAACTGGGTGGGCACTCCATTCTTCAATTTCATATTCCTATGAGCTTAGTGTAATGAGTTGCACTCATGAATGTAACAGGTTGTTGATATTTTTCAGACACTGCAGCCACATGGGTGGTATCACTACAAGGCTGCTGACCTCTAACAATGCCTGCGTGGTTTGATGAGCCGGTTTCTTCCTCTTTGCCTGAGGAAACACGACTTCCCTCTGAGCTTGTAAAGGCTGGGGGGAGGAACCTCCATGAATCTTTTTTCAGAACCTTGTTCTGCGTTCTGCTCTCTCACAATCTCTGCTTTACACGGATCCCCTTGCAGTTTTCTCCGGGAATATTGGTTGTCTTTTTAAAGATGGCACCTGCCTCGTCTGAGCTTGCCTTCCTCCTTCTCACCTCTACCTCCATCTGCAGCAGTGTGATACAACTAGACAATCTACTACTTAGCGACCTGGCTGAGGAGTAATTATTGGTCGGAATACTGGAGAGTCCCCCATGAAACAGTGACTGTAGGATCTTTGACATCCACCTGAGAAGAAAGATAGGGCTCACTTTAACATCTCATCTGAAATATAGCACCTCTAACAGTGCAGCACTTCCTCAGCATGGCACCAAAATGTCAGCCTTGGTCTTGCGGTCATGTCTCTTGAGTGGATCAGAAGCCTACAACCTTCTTAATCAGAGACGAGAGTCTCCCCCTGGAGCAGGGCTGACACTCTTGGTAAACTGTAGATTGTATGTATAACCCACTCTGGGATCGCTTGATGCCTGAAACTGTTCCACACGCACATTCCTTAACTCAATGAGCACAAAAGCTCAGTATTTTTTGAAGAAATTGGGTAGAGACAAATCCCAAATTTGGCTCTGTTTTCATTGGTGCAGCTTCCTTATCCTTGAAAAGAACAGATATGAACATAGAGATAACCATAGGGATCCTTAATCCTCTTAAACCTTTGACACAAGGCTTGATTCACAGAGTGGGAAAGGATTAGAACATTCATTGAAAAGACGACGAAACCACCCTATAATTATCTTCCCAACTCCAATATCACTTACTAACCGGAGACTGAGTACCAGCTGTAATCAAGTATTATTTTCTTGCTTTGAATCATAACGACAAACAGAACAGTAGGAGGCCATTCAGGCCACTGCGTCTCTGCTGGTCTTTTTTAGGATCCATCCCGTATGTCCCAATCCCCAACTCTTTCTCCATAGCAATATTTTCCTCTTCAAATATTTATTCAATTCTCTTTTGGAAGTTGTTATTGAATTTGCTTCCACTGCCCTTTCAGAAAGCACATTCCAAAACACAACAACTCGAGTAAAAATAATACTCCACATCTCTCCTCTGTAACTTTTTGCAGTTACCTTTAATATATCCTTAAACAAGGGGAAGCGGTGACACGTTGGTGTTGTTGTTTAACTGATCACACAGAGACCCTGGATAATGCCCTGGAAACCAGGTTCAAATCCTACCGTGGCAGATGGCGAAATTCACATTTATTGAGTCATAGAATCATAAAATCCTTACCACGGAGAAGGAGACCATTCGGCCCATTGAGTCTGCAGTGACCCTCTGAAAGAGAGTCAGGACAACCACCACCCTATCCTTTAAACCCACACATTTACCCCACTAATCCCCTAGATTACACATCTTGGGACACGAAGGGGCAATTTAGCATGGCTAATCCGCCAAACCCCCACATTTTTGGACTGTGGGAGGAAATTGGAGCACTTGGAGGAAACCCACTCCGTCACAGGGAGAACATGCAAACTCCATACAGACAGTGACCCAAGACCGGAATCGAACTCAGGACAGTGCCCCAAAGCCAGAATCGAACCCAGGACAGTGACCCAAGGCTGGAATCGAACCCAGAACAGTGACCCAAGGCCGGAATTGAATTGGGTCCCTGGCACTGTGAGGCATAAGTGCTAATGATTCTGCCACCATACTGCCCTACCACTGTGCCACCGTGAATCTAAAATTAAAACTCTAATGAGGACTATAAATCCACCTGGCTCACTCATGTCCATTCGGTTGTCAGACTTCTTACTGTGTTCCCTCATGTCCTTCAGGGAAGGAAATCTGTTGTCTTTACCTGGTCTGGCCTGCAGGTGACTCCAGATCCACAGCAATGTGGTTGACTCTTTGGAAAAAAAGGGAGTTCAGGGATAAGCAATAAACACTGGCCCAGCCAGCGGTGCCCATATCATCCCATGAACAAGAAAAATGTTGTTTTGTTACTGATCCCTCAGCCGTGGGAATACTTTCTCCTACATACTTATTCCATCAAAATCCTTTATGACATTGAATACTTAAAATAAATCCTCTCTTAACCTTCTCCGCTCAAAGGAGAACGACCATAGCCGAGAGAGTGGTGTCTCCAATCTCTCAATTTACCTGAAGCCTTTCATACCTGGTAGTATTCTAGAAAATCTCTTCTGCACCTCCCTGAAGGCCTTGATGGTGCTGCTATGTAACAGATTTTAGTTACTGTGGCAACATTCAGTTTTACATGCATCTTGTAGTCTGGAGCTATGGACAGTGATGGTAGAGGCTGCCTCACTACTTCCAGAAGCGGAAACATCCTCTCCACTTCCACTCTATCTAGGCCTCTGTAACTTTCAATAAGATTCCCCCCTCATCCTTCTAAACTCCATCAAATACAGACCCAGACTTCTCAACCGCTCCTCAATTGACAAACCCTTCATTCCTGGCATCATTCTTGTGAACCTCCTCTGAACCCTTTCTGCACAACATCAACTGCACCAGCCTCGATAACAGATTTGTTACTTCATCAAAGGGCTCGAGGAATTTTGTCAAACACAATTTACTTGCAGTTTCTTTCAGCTTTTATTTATTAACTCACTTTTTTCCAAGTGACAACTAATTTTGATCCAATTATTTTCTGTAAAAGTCTCTTCACCCTTGCCATTAAGCTGGCCAGCCCTTAGTCGCTTGGTTAATCCCTGCCCTACTACTTGACAATCCTAAAATTATTTACATCAATTGGAGAGGTCCTGCCTGTTGACAATATGTTAATTATATTTTAAAATGCACACACAAAGGGCATTGTTTAATGAAGCACTTTGAGCACATGTTATGAGGGGACAGCTGGGACACTGGGCATGTGAGGCAGACTATGAGACTAAACAAAGTCAATGAACTCTCTCATTAAAGAAAAGCTTTGTGTCTTAGATTTGATTTTAGCAGCTGGTTTCAATTCTATTAACGCTGGTAGCAGTTAATGGTTGGTCTAAAGAATAAGATTAGAAGCCAATATTTACTTTCAGACAGAAGGTTGTAATTGGAGTTGCTTTGGTGAAGTATTGCTGGAAACAAATGTAAATTATGACTTTGCACCATTATTCTATGCAGCTGAACCTTATGATCAATGGAAAAATGAAATGGATCTTTTATGGACAGGGAATGGATCTTTTATGGAAATTTTTATGAAATTGGAGGACGTGAATAATTTGCCGGGTGTTAGCGATGGAAAGGTGGTAGGACTGGAGGGTCTTAATGACATTACTGTTACTAGAGAGGCGGTGCTCGACAGACTGGAGGGGCTGATTGTGGACAAGTCCCCAGGACCGGATGGAATGCATCCGAGGGTTCTGTAAGAAATGGCGGAGGTGATAGTGGATGCCTTGGTGGTTATTTTCCAGACGTCGCTGGATTCCGGGGAAGTGCCGGATGATTGGAAAACGGCTAATGTTACACCGTTGTTTAAGAAGGGTGCCAGGCAAAAGGCGGGGAATTATAGGCCAGTTAGTTTAACGTCTGTGGTGGGTAAAATGTTAGAATCTGTCATTAAGGAGGAAATTGCGAGGCATCTTGAAGGGAATTGCTTGATAGAGCAGACGCAGCACGGTTTCATTAAAGGGAAATCGTGTCTGACAAATTTACTGGAGTTCTATGAGGATGTGTCTAGGGCAGTGGATAGAGGAGAGCCAGTGGATGTGGTCTTTCCAGATTTTCAGAAGGCGTTTGACAAAGTACCTCACAAGAGGTTATTGCAGAAGGTCGAGGGACATGGAGTTGGGGGTAGGGTGTTAGCGCGGATAGAGGATTGGTTGTCAAATAGGAGGCAGAGAGTGGGGGTCAATGGGTGCTATTCGGATTGGCGGATGGTGACTAGTGGAGTGCCCCAGGGGTCGGTGCTGGGGCCTCAGCTTTTTACCATTTATATAGATGATCTGGAGGAGGGAACCGAGTGTAGAGTGTCGAAATTTGCTGATGACACCAAGATTGGGGGAATGGCAAATTGTGCGGAGGGTGTGGAGTGTCTACAGAAGGATCTAGATAGGCTGGGCGAATGGGCCAGGAAATGGCAAATGGAATTTAATGTTGGCAAGTGTGAGGTGGTCCACTTTGGTAGGAATAATGGTAGGAAGGACTATTACTTACGGAGCTAAAAACTGCAGCAGGCGACGGTGCAGAGGGACTTCGGGGTCCTTGTGCATGAGTCGCAAAAACCCAGCTTGCAGGTGCAGCATGTGGTCAGGAAGGCGAATGGGATGCTGGCCTTCATAGCGAGGGGGATTGAATATAAAAGTAGGGAGGTCTTGCTGCAGCTGTATAGGGCATTGGTGAGGCCGCAGCTGGAGTACTGTGTGCAGTTTTGGGCGCCGCACCTGCGCAAGGATATTTTGGCCTTGGAGGGAGTGCAGAGGAGGTTTACTAGGCTGATACCGGAGTTGAAGGGGTTGAGCTATGAGGAGAGGCTGAATAAACTGGGCTTGTACTCGTTAGAGTTTAGAAGAATGAGGGGAGATCTCATTGAGACGTATAAGATGATGAATGGGATGGATAGGATAGAGGTGGAAAGACTCTTCCCGCTCAAAAAAGACAGTAGGACTAGGGGGCACAGCCTCAAGATAAAAGGGGGGCGGTTTAGAAAGGAGTTGAGGAGGAACTTCTTCACTCAAAGGGTGGTGAATCTCTGGAATTCTCTGCCCGTTGAAGTGGTGGACGCTGCCTCGCTAAATATTTTTAAGACGCGGGTTGATGGGTTTTTGATAGGAGAGGGGATTAAGGGTTATGGGGAGAGGGCGGGAAAGTGGAACTGAGCCACGACAGATCAGCCATGATCTTATTGAATGGCGGGGCAGGCTCGAAGGGCTGGATGGCCTACTCCTGCTCCTATTTCTTATGTTCTTATGTTCTTATTATCTTCTGATAGACAGGGGCATTAAGGATTATGGGGAGAAAGTGGGAAAGTGGAACTGAGCCACTTCAGGTTAGCCATGATCTTATTGAATGGCGGGGCAGGCTCGAAGGGCTAGATGGCCTACTCCTGCTCCTATTTCTTATGTTCTTATGGACAGGTCAAATCCTTACCAAAGAGAAAGCAAAGTATGACCATGACATTTTCACTTCCCGTAGAAGCAAGTGCAAAGTATTTTCAGAGCTACTGGTCCATCAATTGGACACTTAGGAAGGTTTGGATAATCTCTTAAAATTTATGGACAAAATTTATAAATGTAATTATAGTAAAGTCAAAGAGATAATTGTGAATGGGTGAATGGACAATATAGATAGAAACTGGACTGGGAGCGTTGACTAATGTCCCACCTGACAATGAGGGAGAAATTTGCCAGTGTTGAATTTAAAAGGATATGTGAATATTTGAACAACATAGCAATGAACATGGAAATGGAAAGTCTCACTTAGTGATAGGATTTGAGAAAGAAAGCCGGCAATAATTGGTGAAATGCTTCGCAAAATCTTAGCTAAGCAACTGAGCTGGAGGGGTGAGTTTCCCCATCTCGCCCGTCACTGGAATCATAGTGGGTGGGGGAAGGGGGCAGATCATGCAAAGGTCTGTTGACCGTGGGCAGGATTTTCCGATTTTGGGGTCAGCGTGGCCAGAAAATCCCACCCATAATATCTGTAAACTAACATCTGCCCTGACACAGTCAGTCAATGCAAATAATTCACTTCAAATGATTGGAGGGAGCAGTCCCTATCAATTAGTTTATGGGAGAAATCTAAAAATACCTTTAGTTAAGTGGGATCATCCCCCAACCTTGAAAGGGACAACCGATTAGTTCAATTTCTTCTCAGCACAAGAATGCCCTCCAGACTTGGGGAAGGACATTTATCAAGGCTGGAATTTCGATGCACCTTATGACCCTACATAAAGCCATCAGAAATGTAGTTAATCCAATGGACTTGGGGCGGTATGGTGCACAGTGTAAGCACTGCTGCCTCAGAGCACCGGGGACCTGGGTTCAATACCGGCCTTGTCTGCATGGAGTTTGCATGTTCTCCCTGTGCCTGCATGGGTTTCCGCCGGGTGCTCCAGTTTCCTCCCATAGTCCGAAAGAAATGCTGGTTAAGTGCATTGGCCAAACAGGCGCCGGACTGTGGCAACTAGGAAGTTTTCACAGTAACATCATTGCAATGTTAATGTAAACCTACTTGTGACACTAATAAATAAACTAGAAATGTTATAAAGAGAAAGGCTGAAAGAATGGAGTGGCCTGATTAAACTTATAAACAGTGATCGAAAAACAGTAATTTTGCAACATAGTAATTGGTCTGTTCGGGTACGTTCCTCAAGGTTAATTAGCACTGATTTTGCATTACAGAATTTATACAGTGGTTTTCATTTTAACTACAGTCTAAGGGACTGCAGCAAGAGAATGGCATTGAGGCTTGAGACCAGCAGGAGGCGTCCATGGTAAGGGGGAATTGTGGAGTGAGGACTGGAAGAGGAATCCCGGGAAGGTTAGAGAGTGGTGTCAGGGCATGGGTGTGCAGAAGAGGAAGGACCCAGCAGCCTGGGTGTGGTGGGGAATTGGTGGGAGCAGATAGGTATGTAAGAAAATGAGGGGCCTGGGGGGGTGCTTTCAGTGCTGTCCAAATGTGTGTCCATCTCAGGGTGTTAGCTGACAGAGTCCTCAGCAGGTTTTGAGTTCACCTCCAGCATTTCAGTTATCCTTACTGAGAGTGATCTGAGACAATGTCCTTTATAATGAGTTGGAGGGAGGACTGCAAGTTCAGCCATGTCCCCCAGAATGCCAAGTGCAACATTGGAAAGTACATGAACATTCAATAAAGCGTGAACAAAATAATACACAACATTGTTTCTTCCACAATAAAGAAAGCCTCTACCTCCCTGGAACCACCAACGTGTACCAAATATGAGGCATGCCAGTACATTTAACCCTCTGATAAGGACAAAGCACACAGGCTTGATTGGCACCCCATCCACAACCATTCACTGCCTCCACCACAGACATACAGTGGTGGCAGTGTGTACCAACTACAAGATGCATTGCAAAGTTCCTTCAACAGCACTTTCTAACCCCATGATCACTACCACCTAGAAGGGCGAGGAAAGCAGATATCTGGGATCAGCACCATCTGTAAGTCCCCCTCCAAGTCACTCACCTCCTGATTTGAAGAATATTTCTCATTCCTTCACTGCCACTGAGTCAAAATTCTGGAACTCCCTCCTTAACAACAATGTTGCTATGGAGGGAATTCCAGGATTTTGACCCAGCGACGGTAAAGGATGGTGATGTATTTCCAAGTCAGGATGGTGAGTGCCTTGGAGGGGAACTACATGGTGCTGATGTTCCCAGTTATCTGCTGCTCTTGTCCTTCTAGATGGTTAGTGCTCATGGGTTTGGAAGGTACTGCCTAAGGAACTTTGGTGAGTTCCTGCGCCAAACTACTCTTCAAGTTTCCTGGCAGTGGCTTTTTTAACTATTACTCTATTGTATGGCTTTTCCTGTAGCAGAGCTGAGAGAAATGTTCCCTCTCTAGCTGCCTGTCACCATCTGGTCTGAAATCAGTTGACAACACAATCTCAAAATCCTTACAACACTAAAGGGGCAAAATACTCTGATGAAGGATCATCCTGAGTCAAAAAGTTGGCTATGTTCCCCCTCCACACACGTTGTCAGACCTGCTGAGGTTTTCCAGAATTTTCTGTTTTTATACACTCAAGGGACCCCTGGTTACTCAGCAACGACTCTTTACTTCTCCCAGCTTGTTTGTTTTTCACACCATAGCCCTCTCAAAACACAATAGAGAGTGGAAGTGGTACATACCACTGGTTATGATGTCAGAAGAAGAAGAACAGTACAGCACAGGAACAGGCCTTTTGGCCCTCCAAGCCTGCGCCAATCATGATGCCTGCTAAACTAAAACAGTATGCACTTACAGAGTCCGTATCCTTCCATTCCCATCCTATTCATGTATTGGTCCAGATGCCCCTTAAATGCTGCTATCATATCTGCTCCCACCACCTCCCCAGACAGCGCATTCCAGACATTCACCACCCTCTGTGTAAAAAAACTTGCCTCACACACCTTTCTAAACTTTTATCAACACGCCTTAAACCTATGTCCCCTCGTACTTGACTTTTCTACCCTAGGAAAGAGCATCTGACTACCCACTCTGTCCATGCCCTTCATAATCTTGTAAACCTCTATCAGGTCCCCCCTCAACCTCCATCGTTCCAATGAGAACAAACCTAGTTTGTTCAACCTCTCCTCATAGCTAATACCCGCCAGACCAGGCAACATCCTGGTAAACCTCTTCTGCACCGTCTTCAAAGCGTCCACATCTTCTAATAGTGTGCTGGCCAGAATTGAACACTATATTCCAAAATCAGGAATGGCATAGTGCTGAGGAAACTCCAGCTTTGCTCTTTTTACCTCAAACTGTCTCCAGCCTCTCAAACTCTTTCCACTGCAGACCGATTCTGCAAATTCCTCACTCAATGGGTTGTAAATCTTTGGAATTCTCTCTTGTAGAGGGCTGAGGATGTTCATTCTTTGATTACATTCAGGACAGACACTATTAAATTCTAGGCATGAAGGGAATTAAGACACGTGGAGATGGTGCAGGCAGGTGGGGTTTGAGATTAAAGATCGACTGTGGTCTTATTGAATGGTGGAGCACATTGAAAGGCCAGATAGACCACTCCTGTTCCTACATTCTTCTGTCCTTCTTCTCCCAAAGGGTTGTGGATCTGTGGAATTCGCTACCCCAAAGTGCACTGGATGCTGGGGCAGTGATAAATTTAAGGAGCGTTAGACAGATTTTTAATTGGTAATGAGTTGAAGAGTTATGGGGAGAAGGCAGGAAAATGGGGATGAGGAGCATATCAGCCATGATTGAATGGCGGAGTGGACTCAATGGGCCGAATGGCCTAATTCTGCTCCCAAATCTTATAAGGTGGAAGCCTTTACCAAATGCTGCCAAGACGAAGACTTTTTAATGGTTGTAAAATTCATAGAAGAAAATGCTGCACAGAAGGAATGTTTTACTTACCATTCTATTGCATTGTATGAAGAAAGTAAACAGGAACACCTGAAGGACAGGGAAGAATTCTGTTAGACTGGCATTCCTTCTAAGAAAAGACAGCAAAAAGTAGCCAGCAGCATGTAGCATTGTGCCAGTTCAAGATCTCATGAGCTTCGACTTAATGTTCTTGGCTGCACCACCGGCAGACATGCTTTTAACTGCCCTCAGCTCTGAATTCTCCCACTAAACCTCCGTAACTCTGCATCTCTCCTTCAAGACGCTCCTTAAAATCTACCCACATCCTGTCCTAATTTCTCCTTAAGCGCCTAATTTAATTTGATATTAAATTTTGTTTGATTGCATTGCTGTGAAGCACCTTGGGATATTTTACTAACTTAAATGTGCTACGTAAATGCTAGTTGCCGTTTTTGGACTCTTACTTTCAGTTTTGGTTTTGGGTGCAGGCTGTGGGTGAACTTATGAAGATGCCAGAAAATCAGATAAACCTTTGAATGTGTTTTTCGGTAGTTGGAGATCACAGCTCTCGCTGTCCAGCATCCACAATAGGCATCAGCCAACTCCTGCCAATTCAGTGTAAAGACCCCCGAGGGTTCAATCTCCAGCGTGGGCACTGTTCACTGATCTCACCAAGGACGATGTGACAGGAAGGTAATAGGCCTCAGCAGTTTGCTGGCTTAGCTTCACAGAATAATACATTTCAGAGCAGGCTCTTCAGCCCATTGTGCTTCTGCCAGCTCTTTGAATGAGCTGTCCAATTAGTCCCACTCTCCAACTCTTTCCTTTATTTTTCCTACTATTTGTCTAATCCTCTTTTGTGAGTAACTAATTTAATTCAGGCAGTATATTCCAAAGTCACGCCAACTCGCTGTGCAGAAAATGTTCTCCTTGTCCCTTCCTAATTTTTTTACCACTAAACTGAGTCAAGGAGTCATTTACAGCATGGAATGTCGTTATTTGGCCCATTGAATCCGTACTCTTTCTGGAACAATCCAATTAGTCCTTTCCCCGGCTCTATCTCCATAACCCTTCAAATCCTCATCCAATTTGAAGTCATCAATAATCGCTAATCTTCTATCACTTTCGGGAGCAGCAGGTTAGTGAGTTCTACTCACTGTGTAAAAGCTCTTCCTCACATTCCCCCAGCATCCCTTACCCAAAAACTTCAATCTTTAATTTGTTTCCTGTGATTACTGATCCTGCTGCCAGCTGAGACACTTCCTCCTTATTTACTCCATTAGAATCCTTTATGATTTTGAACGCCTCTATTAAGTCTCCTCTTTACTGTGCTCTGATCTCAGTAACGTACCTAAGCCCAAACTTAATCCTCACCCTAACCCTACCCTCACTTCATGCAGGAAGGCCAAGGAGGGTCACTTGCCAAGCTTCCCCACCACTCTCAAAATTGAGGCCAGATGAGAAGCGACCTTCCAGAGCCTCAACTAGGGAGAGAGCAGGTAGATCATCCTGGGGAGAGGAGGGCAGGTCGTCCTGGGGAGAACGTGGGCAGGTTGTCCTGGGGAGAGGGCTGGTAGATTGTCCTGGGGAGAGCGTGGGCAGATTGTCCTGGGGAAAGCGTGGTCAGATCGTCTCTGGGGAGAGGGGGAGAAGGTTGTCCTGGGGAGAGCATGGGCAGGTTGTCCAGGGGAGAGCGTGGGCAGGTTGTCCTGGGGAGGGCAGGCAGGTTGTCCTGGGGAGAGTGGGCAGGTTGTCCTGGGGAGAGAGCGGGCAGGTTGTCCTGAGGAGAGTGGGCAGGTTGTCCTGGGGAGAGAGCGGGCAGGTTGTCCTGAGGAGAGTGGGCAGGTTGTCCTGGGGAGAGAGCGGGCAGGTTGTCCTGGGGAGAGAGCGGGCAGGTTGTCCTGAGGAGAGCGCAGGTAGGTTGTCCTGGGGAGAGCGCAAGCTGGTTGTCCTGGGAATGGGAAACCAGGTCGTCCTGGACCTCGTCCACCCTATGTAAAATCTGAGGCTGGAGGGAGGAAGGTCTGAGGCCACCCAGGGAATTTTATTAGCCCTCCCATCACCTGTCAAACACAGGTGACCGTCAAGCAAATATAAATGTGCCAAATATATCATGGAGTCCAGTGTCTTTTGGCTGAGTTTCCTGATAAACTATCAGCTTTACCTCAGTCTCAGTGCTATTGCCTTTGCCTAGGGGAGGCAGTGGCCAGTGTTATTATCACAGAATCAGCTAATGTTCTGGGAACCCGGGTTCGAATCCCACCATGGCAGATGGTGGAATTTGAATTCAATAAAAAATATGCAGAATTAAGAATCTATCGATGACGATGAAATTATTGTCAGAAAAACCCATCTGGTTCATTAATGTCCTTCAGGGAAGGAAATCTGCTGTCCTTACCTGGTCTGGCTGACATGTGACTCCAGAGCCACAGCAATGTGGTTGACTCCCAACTGTCCTCTGAAATGGCCGAGCAAGACACTCAATACCATCAATGGCTACAAAGTCAATTCAAGGGCAGTTAGGAATGGGCAATAAACACTGAACAGCAACGCCCACGCCCCACGACTGAATAAAAAAGGCAGAAAGTTGTGCCTTCAGATTCCATTGCAGAGAACTGGGAATGAACGCTCGGCTAATACCCCTAGCTGCTGCATCAACTGACCCTCCATACGAGGATGATATTTATCCAGGGTCCTGACTTTCAGGCATGGGTCTTCAGGACACTGAGCAGGTCTGTTCTTGACCCACAGATCTTTGAGCACACGAGGCAGGATGGCTCATGTTGCAGTGAGATCCAGAGTCCAGGATTGGCTCCCTTTCCGTTCCTCTTCTGTTGCCTCATCGTTAAGATATTGTCACTCAAAGAGTGACGCAGTTCGATGGACAAATTGAGAGTTGGGAAAACAAGACTTAGCGCGGAAGATGCTTTTCATCCATCCAGACACAGCGTCCAGTCCAGCGTGGTTGGTTTTGCAAGTGTTTGCACGGACATTTACATTTCATAGAATCATAGGATCTACAGTGCAGGAGGAGGCCATTCAGCCCATCGAGTCTGCACCGACCACAATCCCACCCAGGTTCCATCCCCATAACCCCATGCATTTACATAAGAACATAAGAAATAGGAGCAGGAGTAGGCCATCTAGCCCCTCGAGCCTGCCCCGCCATTCAATAAGATCATGGCTGATCTGTCGTGTCTCAGTTCCACATTCCCACCCTCTCCCCATAACCCTTAATCCTCTTGCCTATCAAAAACCCATCAACCCGTGTCTTAAAAATATTTAGCAAGGTAGCCGCCACCACTTCAACGGGCAGAGAATTCCAGAGATTCACCACCCTTTGAGTGAAGAAGTTCCTCCTCAACTCCGTTCTAAACCGCCCCCCCTTTATCTTGAGGCTGTGCCCCCTAGTCCTACTGTCCTTTCCAAGCGGGAAGAGCCTCTCCACCTCTATCCTATCCATCCCATTCAACATCTTATACGTCTCAATGAGATCTCCCCTCATTCTTCTAAACTCTAACGAGTACAAGCCTAGTTTATTCAGCCTCTCCTCATAGTTCAATCCCCTCAACTCCGGAATCAGCCTAGTAAACCTCCTCTGCACTCCCTCCAAGGCCAAAATATCCTTGCGTAAGTGCGGCGACCAAAACTGCACACAGTACTCCAGCTGCGGCCTCACCAATGCCCTGTACAGCTGCAGCAAGACCTCCCTACTTTTATATTCAATCCCCCTCGCTATGAAGGCCAGCATCCCATTCGCCTTCCTGACCACCTGCTGCACCTGCAAGCTGGGTTTTTGCGACTCATGCACAAGGACCCCGAGGTCCCTCTGCACCGTCGCCTGCTGCAGTTTTTCGCCACGTAAGTAATAGTCCTTCCTACCATTATTCCTACCAAAGTGGGCCACCTCACATTTGCCAACATTAAATTCCATTTGCCATTTCCTGGCCCATTCGCCCAGCCTATCTAGATCCTTCTGCAGACTCTCCACACCCTCCGCACAATTTGCCGTTTCCCCCAATCTTGGTGTCATCAGCAAATTTCGACACCATACACTCGGTTCCCTCCTCCAGATCATCTATATAAATGGTAAATAGCTGAGGCCCCAGCACCGACCCCTGGGGCACTTCACGAGTCACCAACCACCAATCCGAATAGCACCCATTAACCCCCACTCTCTGCCTCCTATTTGACAGCCAATCCTCTATCCACGCTAACACCCTACCCCCAACTCCATGTCCCCTGACCTTCTGCAATAACCTCTTGTGAGGCACCATGTCAAACGCCTTCTGAAAATCAAGAAAGACCACATCCACCGGCTCTCCTCTATCCACCACCCTAGACACATCCTCATAGAACTCCAATAAATTCGTCAGACACAACTTCCCCTTAATGAAACCGTGCTGCGTCTGCTCCACCAAACAATTTACAATTACCCTAGCTAGTCCCCCTGACACTAAAGGACAATTTAGCATGGCCAATTCACCTAACCCTCACATCTTTTGGACTGTATTCCCAGATCCCTCTGTTCATCTACACTCTTCAGAGTCCTACCATTTACCCTGTATGTTCTACTTTGGTTTGTCCTTTCAAAGTGCAATACCTCACATTTGTCTGCCTTAAATTCCATTTGCCATTTTTCAGATCATTTTTCTAGTTGGTCCAAATCCCTCTGCAAGCTTTGAAAACCTTCCTCACTGTTCACTACACCTCCAATCTTTGTATCATCAGCAAATTTGCTGATCCAATTTACCACATTATCATCCAGATCATTGGTATAGATGACAAACAACGATGGACCCAATACCGATCCCTGCGGCACACCACTAGTCCCAGGTCTCCACTCAGGGAAGCAATCCTCCACAACCACTCTCTGGCTTCTTCCATTCAGCCAGTGTCTAATCCAATTTACTACCTTCCCATGTATATCTAGCAACTGAACCTTCCTAACCAACCTCCCACGAGAGACCTTATTAAAGGCCTTGCTAAAATCCAGGTAGACAACATCCACCGTTTACCCTTCATCCAATATCCTGGTAACCTCCTCGAAAAACAATAGATTGGTCAAACATGACCAACCACGCACAAAGCCATGTTGACTCTTCCTAATAAGTCCCTGTCTATCCAAATATTTGTAGATCCTATCCCTTATCACACCTTCCAATAACTTGCCCACCACCGAAGTCAAACTTACTGGCCTATAATTTCCTGGATTTTTTTGGAACCTTTTTTAAACAATGGAACCACGTGAGCCACCCTCCAATCATCCGGCACCTCCCCCGCGCATACTGACATTTTAAATGTGTCTTCCAGAGCCCCTGCAAGTTCAACACTAGCCTCCCTCAAGGTCCATGGGAATACCCTGAATGAATATGATTTGGTAGCCATTACAGAGACATGGTTGCAGGATGGCGACAACTGGGAGTTAAATATCCAGGGGATCGGACTGCTCAGAGGGACCAACAGGAAGGTAAGGGAGGTGGTGTAGCTCTGATATTTAAGAATGACAGCAGGGCAGTAGTGAGAGATGATATAGGTTCTATGGAAAAAAAGGTTGAATCCATTTGGGTGAAAATTAGAAATAGTGAGGAGAAAAAGTCACTGATAGGCGTAATCTATTGGCCACCAAATAATGACATCATGGTGGGACGAGAAGTAAACAAAGAAATAACTGATGCATGTAAAAATGGTACAGCAATTATAATGGGGGATTTTAATCTACATATCAATTGGTCAAACCAGGAGGAGTTCATGGAATATATCCACGATAGCTTCCTTGAACAGTATGTAATGGAACCTGCAAGGGAGCAAGCTATCCTAGATCTGGTCCTGTGTAATGAGACAGGAATAATGAATGATCTTGCAGTTAGGGATCTTCTTGGAAGAAGCGATCACAGTATGGTTGAATTTAAAATACAGATGGAGCATGAGAAGGTAAAATCTAATACCAGTGTCTTATGCTTAAACAAAGCAGATTACAAAGGGATGAGGGAGGAGTTGGCTAAGGTAGACTGGGAGCAAACACTTTATGGTGGGACAGTTGAGGAACAATGGAGGACTTCCAAAGCAATCTTTCATAGTGCTCAGCACTATGAAATGACTGCAGTTCAGAAGTTCCTCATTGGCTCTGAGGTACTTTGGGGCATTGTGAAAGGCTCTATATAAATGAAAGTCTTTGATACAGAACACCAGGATGAAGGGCACAGTGTGAATCACTTCCTGTCCCATGCACAGTTAAGCTGAAATAAAGGAAATTAAAAATAATATTCTTCAGAGTTAAATAAAGATGACAATCATTTGCAAGACTTTTTTAAAACAGAACCGAGCTCCAATGTAGTCACAGTATAGCCCAGGGTTAGTGAGGAGTTGAGGGAGGTCTCTCCCTCCACAGAGTTTTCCCTGGTGATTACCAGCTGCAGCACAGTGGCTCAGCACACCCTTGCCCCTCAGTTCGAAGACTGTGGGCAGGATTTTCCAGCCCTACCTGCCGGCTGGATCTTCCAGTTCTGCCGCAGGTGACCCCACCCCCCCCACCTCCCGCATACTGGGTTCTCCGGCAGCATGGCCAACGAAAAACGCTAATGGCCACTGACTTCAGCGGGCCTGGAAGATCTCGCTGGCAGCCAATGGTGAGTCAGCTCCATGCCACTGGACTGGAAAACCCAGGCCTGAGTTTTCATGTCTTACGCACATGATGGGTGGAATTTTCCCTCCACCAGCACCCTCTGTCTTCTATGAGACAGCCAGTTATTTATCCAATCGGCCAAATTTCCTTCTATCCCATACCTCCTTACTTTCTTCATGAGCCTACCATGGGAAACCTTATCAAACGCCTTACCAAAACCCATGTATATAACATCAACTGCTCCACCTTCATCAACACACTTAGTTACCTCCTCAAAGAATTCAATCAAATTTGTGAGGCAAGACTTACCCCTCACAAATCTGTTCTGACTATCCTGGATTAAGCTGCATCTTTCCAAATAATCATAAATCCTATCTCTCAGTTTGGGAGCGATTTGGGGTAAAAATGAAATCGTAGGGCAAAAGTTATGGACATATTTGGGTGTCTCCGGCTGCGTCACCAAAGCTTGCCACAATGATAAAAATGTGCCCAATCCTGCATAAAGTTGCGCACTTTATAGTGTATTTTATTCCATTGGAGTCTTTTTAAAATGGTGTTTCAAAAAGAGAGGACTCTTTTTGTCAAGGCTTTGAATATTCAAATTTAAAGTCATTCCTATTTCCTTTCTTGAAGACAGGCACAATATTCGCCACTCTCCAGTCCTTTGGCACAATCCCCGTGGACAGTGAGGACCCAAAGATCAAAGCTAAAGGCTCCACAATCTTATCCTTTGCCTCCCAAAGAATCCTAGGATGTATCCCATCTGGCCCAGGGGACTTAGTGACTCTCAGGTTTTTTTAAAATTGCTAATACATCTTCCCTCAGAACATCTACCTCCTCCATCCTATCAGCCTGTATCACACTCTCATCCTCAAAAACATGGTCCCTCTCCTTAGTGAACACTGAATTTTAAACAAGTGGTGTGTGTCATTCACCATGCACAGATCAATAAGAGTTTGCATGAAACCTTGCTTTATATACTAACCAAAGGGTAGCATGGTGGCACGCCATGGACCCAGGTTCAATTCCGGCCTCAGGTCACTGAATATGTGGAGTTTGCATGTTTGCCCTGTATCTGCACGGGCTTCCTTCCGGTGCTCCGGTTTCCTCCCCCAGCCCAAAAATGTGCAGGTTAGGTTGATTGGCCGTAATGTCAGGGGGATTAGCAGGGTTAGTGGGGGTTATGGGAATAGGGCCTAGGTAGGATTATGGTTGGTATAGACTTGATGGGCCAAATGGCCTCCTTCCACACTGTAGGGATGCCATAACCTGCCCGATCAGTCCTCTGTAAAGAATGAGTCCTCCTTATCACTCAGATAGAAAGAAGTGGTTACTAATACATTTGTTTGGGCTGCCTCAGTTCTTGTTGCCACCTAGAGTAGGTGAGGGTCAGGAAGGTATAGACAAGTTTGTGGGGAGGAGAGGAAAGTCTTTAACCAGAATCTCATCCTTAAAACAGATATTTACAGAATGCGTGAACCGTTAGAGTTTAGAAGAATGAGGGGAGATCTCATTGAGACGTATAAGATGATGAATGGGATGGATAGTATAGAGGTGGAGAGACTCTTCCCGCTCAGAAAGGATAGTAGGACTAGGGGGCACAGCCTCAAGATAAAGGGGGGGCGGTTTAGAACGGAGTTGAGGAGGAACTTCTTCACTCAAAGGGTGGTGAATCTCTGGAATTCTCTGCCCGTTGAAGTGGTGGAGGCTGCCTCGCTCAATATATTTAAGATGAGGGTTGATGGGTTTTTGATAAGAGAGGGGATTAAGGGTTATGGGGAGAGGGCGGGAATGTGGAACTGAGCCACGACAGATCAGCCATGATCTTATTGAATGGCGGGGCAGGCTCGAAGGGCTAGATGGCCTACTCCTGCTCCTATTTCTTATGTTCTTATGTTCTAAAGAATATTCTTCACTCGATTCCATTCATTGCATGTTTGACAGGTTATTTGTGCAAATTGTGATCTATCAGCAGAAGAAAGTGCGTATTGGAAAAATAAAGGTTTAAATGGTTTTGGTTTCTGGGTGGAACAAACCTGGATAAAGGATCTTTATTTAACGATCTACTACAGATTTCCTTCAACTTCTGCCACCTACTGTGCTTCATTATAACTCAATTCAATCCCGCCTGCTGAACTCTCTGGGACGTAATGATCACAGGGAAAGGCTGGCCAGCTTTTAAATGATCAAATTCATCCACAATTTTGAATTTTTCCTCCACATAATTGTACATTTGCAGGTCATTAATTTGTAACGTTATCTTTAAAAGAAGATGAACACAAAATCCAACAAATGTCGACATTCTATTTTCAGTGTTACTTATGATTAATGTCCTACCACAAGGAGTACATATAAGAAATTGATGAGGATTTGATGGTTAATTTACTCTTCTACACTAATGGTCCAAATGACATTGTGTATTACTATATTGAATGTTGTATGCAATGGACAACACTTGCCTCAATGGCATGTTTTATCATTGTAGTACAGAGCAAAAAAACTATAATCTACATTCCTTCATCCAAGTTAACAAATATAAACATTTTTACTACCAGCCTCTACAGATGCACTATAGAAAACACTTTTTCTGGTTATACTACAGCTTGGCACAGCTCCTGCTCTAACCAAGACCACAAGGAATTACAAAGGAGTGTGAATGAAGCCCAGTCCACCACGCAAACCAATCGCCCATCCGTTGACTCTGTCCACACCTCCTGCTGTCTCAGGAAAGCAGCCAGCATAATTAAGGACTCCCTGCACCCCGGACATTCTCTCTTCCACCTTCTTCCATCGGGAAAAAGATACGAAAGTCTGAGGTCATGTACCAACCAACTCAAAAACAGCTTCTTCACTACTACCATCAGACTTTTGAGTGGACCTAACTTGTATTATGTTGATCTTTCTCTACACCCTAGCTATGACTGTAACACTACATTCTGCACCCTCTACTTTCTTTCTCTACAACTGGTATGCTTTGTCTGGAGTTGAGGAGGAACTTCTTCACTCAAAGGGTGGTGAATCTCTGGAATTCTCTGCCCGTTGAAGTGGTGGAGGCTGCCTTGCTAAATATTTTTAAGAAGCGGGTTGATGGGTTCTTGATAAGAGAGGGGATTAAGGGTTATGGGGAGAGGGCGGGAAAGTGGAACTGAGCCACGACAGATCAGCCATGATCTTATTGAATGGCGGGGCAGGCTCGAAGGGCTAGATGGCCTACTCCTGCTCCTATTTCTTATGTTCTTATGTTCTTATGTCTGTATAGCGCACAAGAAACAATGCTTTTCACTGTATACTAATACATTTGACAATAATAATTCAAACCAAATCAAAACGGTGGCACAGTGGTTAGCATTGCTGCCTCACAACGCTGGGGATCTGGGTTCAATTCCCAGCTTGGGTCACTGTCTGTGTGAAGACTGCACATTCTCCCCATGTCTGGGTGGGTTTCCTCCGGGTGCTCTGGTTTCCTCCCACAGTCCGAATGATGTGCTGGATAGGTGTGTTGGCCATGCTAAGTTCTCCTTCAGTGTACCCGAAAAGGGGCTGGATGTGGTGACTAGGGGATTTTCACAGTAACTTCATGTAAGCCTCACTGTGACACTACTAAATGAAACTTAAAAACTTTATTTCTGATTAGTCTGTCAAGCATCCTCCAATCCTTCAGTGTTTCAGCCAGGAGGTTGTATAATACTTGTTTCCAGGAGCCCATGCCAGGTTTCTAACCTGGTTGGGTCCCCTTGATTGCTCAGCAAGTTAAGGCAGCGTGTGGTTACGAGCTGAAAGGGTGCCGGTTCCGTGTCTCCCGTTCCTGCTGAATTAGCTGACTCAGTATTTGTCTGTGCAATTTACAACACTGCAGCACCCTCTTAGTACTTAGTGTTTTGTATTAATTTTTGGAAAGTCTCAGGCAAGGCTGGCATTTGCTGCTCATCTTTAATTTGCCTGTTTGTAGGACTTCTTGTGACTTTGAATGGCTTGCAAAGCCAATTCAGAGACAACTACATTGGTGTTGGATTGGAACATAGAGACCTGACTGGGTAAGGAATGGTTTTTGTTTTCTTACTGTGGGTTTTTACACAATCCAACTGCCTTACTGTAACTTTTAGCAATACCAAATTACTAACTTTGTTTTAAGTTATCCAATTCCTTTAAACTGAATTCAGGTTGCCACAGTGGGATTTGAACTCCCTTTCTCTCGTTATTATTCCTGGCACAAGCGTAGAAAATGCCGATTACCCTGACTCAAAACATTGGCTCTATTCTCTCTCCACAGATGCTGTCAGACCTGCTGAGGTTTTCCATCACTTTCTGTTTTTGTTCCAGATTCCAGTGCCCACAGTAATTTGCTTTTATCATATAATTCCAGGCCACTGGATTCAGTAATGTTTCTTCATTTATTCATTTGTGGGACATGGGTGTCGCTGGCTGGCCAGCATTTATCGCCCATCCCTTGTTCAGAGGACAGTTGAGAGCCAGCCACATTGCCTTGGCTCTGGAGTCACATGTAGGCCAGACCGGGTAAAGACGGAAGATTTCCATCCTTAAGGAACATTAGTGAACCAGATGGGTTTTTCCAACAATCGACAATGGTTTCATGGTCATCAGTTAGATTCTTAATTCCAGATATTTTTTATTGAATTTAAATTCTACCATCTGTCATGGTGGGATTCAAACCCAGGTCCCCAGAACATTAGCTGAGTTTCTAGAGTCATACACTCATAAAGGTTTATAGCATGGAAACAGGCCCTTCAATTTGTCCATGCTGCCCAGTTTTTACATTAAGCTAGTCCCAATTGTCCATGTTTGGTCCACATCCCTCTAAATCAATCTTACCCATATAACTTTTTGATTTGATTTGATTTATTATTGTCACATGTATTAATATACAGTGAAAAGTATTGTTTCTTGCACACGATACAGACAAAACACGCTTTCATAGAGAAGGAAATGAGAGAGTGCAGAGAGTGTTACAGTCATAGCTCGGGTATAGAGAAAGATCAACTTAATGCAAGGTAAGCCCATTCAAAAGTCTGACATCAGCAGGGAAGAAGCTATTCTTGAGTCGGTTGGTATATGACCTCAGGCTTTTGTATCTTTTTCCCAAAGGAAGAAGATGGAAGCGAGAATATCTGGAATGCATGGGGTCCTTAATTATATTGGCTGCTTTGCAGCAGGAAGCGTAGACAGAGTCAATGGATGGGAAGCTGGTTTGCGTGATGGATTGGGCTACATTCACAAGTTTTGTAGTTGCTTGTGGTCTTCGGCAGAGCAGGAGCCACACCAAGCTGTGATACAACCAGAAAGAATGCTTTCTATGGTGCATCTGTGGAAGTTCATGAGAGTTGTAGCTGACATGCCAAATTTTCTTAGTTTCCTGAAAAAGTAGAGGCATTGGTGGCATGTTGGCATATTTTGGCATATTAGAAATCAAGTGCAGCTTGAAGTAAGTTTCATTTTGTGTTGTCCTCTATAAGAAAGGATTAAAATGTCAGTTAGCTTCACATTAAACAAAGGTGCCTGCATTTCAGTGGATTTTGGTTTCATTTCACATTGTGCCTACATTGTAATTAAAGGGTTTATGACGTGACAATGCCAGCTGACACTCCCACCCAGTACCAAGGGAGTGTTGCTTTGTCAGAAAACCACCTTTCAAATGAAATATTAACCTAAAGATCTCATTGAGACGTATAAGATGATGAATGGGATGGATAGGATAGAGGTGGAGAGACTCTAGGACTAGGGGGCACAGCCTCAAGATAAAGGGGAGGCGGTTTAGAACGGAGTTGAGGAGGAACTTCTTCACTCAAAGGGTGGTGAATCTCTGGAATTCTCTGCCCGTTGAAGTGGTGGAGGCTGCCTCGCTAAATATTTTTAAGAAGCGGGTTGATGGGTTCTTGATAAGAGAGGGGATTAAGGGTTATGGGGAGAGGGCGGGAAAGTGGAACTGAGCCACAACAGATCAGCCATGATCTTATTGAATGGCGGGGCAGGCTCGAAGGGCTAGATGGCCTACTCCTGCTCCTATTTCTTATGTTCTTATGTAAAGTCCTGGCTGCCTTCTCAGGTGAATCTTGTTGGTGCCTTGAAAATTCTCATTCTTTAGCTGTGCCTCCAGCCACCTTTCTTTGCACCACCATCAGTCAGATTGAGTTGCCAAGGAACCAAGAGTTTATAGCTGAAGAGAGCTTTGCTTTCCTTACTGAATAGAAGTGAGCGGGAAATACCATCAAATCCATCCCTTATTGAATTGATTTCTTAAAATGTTTACACAAGGCTCAACCCTACAATTGCTTCTTAATTCACTGTGTCTGTGTTTCTCCCACAATGCAGGAAGTTCCAGTATTTCAATCCAATGTTAATGAAGGAATGATTCTTATTTGCCCAAATCAGGATAGTGTATTGTTTGGAGGGAACCTTGGAGTTGATGGTTTCTTTGCAATTGCTGCCTTTTACGTTTGAGGTGGCTTAGGTGTGGATCTTCTCAAAAATGAAGATAATACACCATTAGTTTGGTCCACTGTACCAGGAGAGGGCCACTCAGCTACTGACCTCATTACAGCCTTGGTCCAAACATGGATACCAAAGTTGAATCCAGAGGTGAGGTGAGAGTGACTGCCCTTGACATCAAGGCAGAATTTGACCAAGCTTGACATCAAGGAGACATAATTAGCAAAATTGATGTCAATGGGAATCTGGAGGAAAATAATCCAATGGTTGCTGTCATACCTGGCACAAAGATGGTTGTTGGATGTTGATCATCTCAGTCCTGGGACATGACAGCAGGAGTTCCTCAGGGGAGTGTCCTTGGCTCAGCCATCGTCAGCTGCTTCATCAGTGACTTCCCTCCAACAAAAGTCTTCCTGCACATGAAATCTTGCAGCTTTACAAGTCCAAGTCCAAGTTGGACAGCCATGTCACAGCATTGTGTTGTTAGCTGCCTTGCCTTGAATCCTACGGTAAATTTTCGTAGATTTATATTCATTGACAATGTGGTGAACAGTCTAATCCGAGTGAACAAGTCACATGCTGGACCATCTTTGAAATTCCATTTGTGGGGGAACGGTGATGTCATTGTGTGGAGAGAGCAGATCCTGGTCAGTGTAAACCACTCTTTTCCAATGGGGTTGAATCTTGGAGACCCTACTGTTGGATCACTGATTGGGCGGTTGGCCAGTTGGATTTGTCCTTCTTTTTGTGTATAGGATATATCTAGGCAATTTTCCACATTGTTATGTAAATGCCAGTGTTGTAACTGTACTGAAAGAGCTTGGCTAGGGGAGCAGCAAGTTCTGGAGCAGAAGTCTTCTGTTTTTCAATTCTATCAGTCTAGGGTGGCACAGTGGCACCATGATTAGCACTGCTGCTTCACAGAGCTAGGGACCTGCGTTCAAATCCTTGCACACTGGTGATACGAATCACTCCGATCATGGGGAGTGGAGAAAAAAGTACAGGCCAATTTCAGACATTAACTCAGAAAAATTGATGTATATCTAGAAATGTACTGCCTGAAATGTGGTGGAAGACAATTGGATCAAAGCTGAGATAGACAGATTTTTGATTAGTAAGGGAACCAGGGTTATGGAGATAAGGTAGGAAAGTGGAGTTGAAAATTATTATATCATATCATTCGTGATTTAATTGAATGGCAGAGCAGAGCAGACTCGATGGGCTGAATGGCCTACTTCTGTTCCTACTTATGGAGAAGTACTTGAAGAGACAATTATTTCAAGATGATGGAAAAGAACAGGGGTTTTGGAATTAATTGGATAGCTCTTTCAGGAATTAGTAAAAGCGTGATGGGCTAAAAGGGCTCTCACTCCTTTCTTTCAGGCAACCAAGCTACCTTCATGACACAGAATTATCCATTACATTTCCAATTTGGTTGATTGCAAGATGGAGGATGTCACGTTAAGTTGTACAGAGTTGTGCAAGGACTTGATCACGCTGCAAAGTCAGCACTGCGTTGACTTGCCAGAATTCTTACTACAATATTACAGAGGAAGGATATATTTGCATTGTAGGCTGTACAACGAAGATTTAGCAGATTGGTCTCTGGATGAGAGGAAACCTGTGATGAGACTCTGAAAACTTTGGGTTCATATTTTCTGGTGTTCAGAAGAATGAGAAGTGACCTCATTAAAACCTATAAGATTTTGAAGGGGTTTTACAGAGTAGACATCAAAAGGTTGTTTCTATAGGCTGGAGGATCTAGAACATGGAGCACAATCTCAATATAAGGGCCCAATCATTTAGGAATGAGATGAGGAGAAATTTCTTTAAACTAATGAGAACCTTTGAAAGCTTCGACCCCAGACAGTCATGAATGCTTTGCTGTAAAGTATATTTAAGGGTGTGATGGACAAATGTTTGGTCTCGCAGTGAATCAAAGGACAGAGGGAGTGGGGGGAAGTGAAGTTGAAGCTTAAGATCATCCAGAATCATATTGAATGGCAGAGCAGGCTCAACTCCTGTTCCTATCTCTTGTGTTTTTGTGTGTTTTGATCACCAAGATAGAGAAGGCTGAAGGTCGACTTTAGTTGTCAGTAGAGGGAAGACGAAAGAAAAGAGCATTGCTCATCCTTGTAAAAAAAGGTGACAGAGACAGAGCTTACTGAAAGATATTAGAAATCATAAATAAAGTTAAATGGAGCCTTATTGCAATGATTACAGGAGACATAAGTTAACATTGGTGAAAGAAACATTTAGAGTAGCTGTCAGCGATATTATATTTCAGTTATTTATTAGTCACAAGTAGCTTACATTAACACTGCAATAAAAATACTGTGAAAATCCCCTAGTCGTCACATTCTGGTAGCTTTCAGGTACACTGAGGGAGAATTTCGTGTGGCCAATTTACCGATCCTGCATATCTTTGGACTGTGGGAGGAAACCAGAGCACCCGGAGGAACCCCACGCAGACACAGGGAGAACATACAATTCCACACAGACAGTGACCCAATCCAGGAATCAAACCTGGTTCCGTGGTGCTGTAAGGCAGCAGTGCTAACCACTGAGCCACTTTATATAAGTTGTATTTCAACTGTGACCCTCTTGCCTCTGAATGTGAAAGTTATGGATTCAGTTGTGGGGAGATGGTGGCATATTGGAACTCGACTAGCAATCGGACCGAAAGCTCTGGGGAACATGAGTTCAAATCCAGCCACAGCAGCTGGCAAAAATTGAATTTAATCTGGAATTGCTAGCGAGTCTGACCATGGCAAATATTGTCAATTGTTGTAATTGTTCATTGAAGGATTCTGACTATGTAAACCCAGACCCACGATAATGTGGTTGACTCTTAATTGTCCTCTGAAATGGCTGAGCAAGCCACTTAGTTCAAGGGCTATTCAGGATAAATAATAAATGCTGCCCTTGCCAGCAATGTCCACATCCCATGAAAAGATTAAAAAAAAACCCACTTGAGACCACATTGTCTAGATTAACAACTCCAGCGCAGGAGTTTTGGAAATATTTTCCTGGATGAGATATCAAACACAGAGCCCCATCTCCTCTCTTGGGTAAGTGTAAAATATCCACAGCAATATTCAAGAGACGAACAGGGAAGGTGTCCCAACCAATATGAAGCTCAAAGTGTTCAGCCCCCCTCTGGATCCTTTTCCTCCACTTTAGGTGATCTTGGACCAGGGAATCCTCGGCATGGGTGGGGATGGTGCACTTTTTCAAGAAGGCTTTTGAGGGCGTCCTCGAAATATTTCCTCTGCCCTCCTGGGACTCAGTGGCCACATCGAAGATTCGAGTAGAGCAGTTATTTCTGGAAGTCTCACGTCAGGCAAGCAGATGATATGATAAAGGCAAAATACATTCCCTTTGTCCAATTACAGACCCCTCCCCATTCTCCTAGTATAAATCTTGTCTGATTTTCTTTGCCTTGAGCTCTGACGCACGGTCATCCTGACTCGAAACATTGGTTCTATTCTCTCTCCACAGATATTATCAGAGGTTGGTCAGCATTTTCTGTTCTTGGAGCGTATGTTATGGCCTGTGCGGCAGAGCTGATCGAGTGTGGTCAATGTTTTGACGCTGGGGATGTTAACCCGATTGAGAAACAGTTATGTCAGGACGCCTATCCTACCCATTGGTTTACAGAAACACGTAAATGCTGCCCGGGTTGTACATCTCCGGGTTTTAATGAGCCTGCTGTACATTGTTCCACATCTCTGAGCTTTATGAGAGGGCAGGTATCACTATAGCTCTGGAGACCATGAATTTAATTTGATTTATTATTGTCACTTGTACAACATTGTGAAAAGTATTATTTCTTGTGCACTATACAGACAAAGCATACTGTTCGTAGAGAAGGGAAGGAGAGAGTGCAGAATGTAGTGTTACAGTCATAGCTGAGGCATAGAGAAAGACCAACTTAATACAAGGTAAGTCCATTCAAAAGTCTGATGGCAGCAGGGAAGAAGCTGTTCTTGAGTCGGTTGGTAGGTAACCTCAGACTTTTGAATCTTTTTCCCGAAGGAAGAAGGTGCAAGAGAGAACGTCTGGGGTGCGTGTTGACTTTAATTATGCTGGCTGCTTTTTCTGAGGCAGCAGGAAGTGTAGACAGAGTCAACCGAAGGGAGGCTGGTTTGTGTGATGGATTGTGTTACATTCATGACCTTTTGTAGTTCCTTGCAGTCTTGGGCAGAGCAGTAGTCATATCAAGCTGTGATGCTACCAGAAAGAATGCTTTCTATGGTGCATCTGTAAAAGTTGGTCAGAGTCGTTGTTGATATGCCAAATTTCCTTTGTCTTCTGAGAAAGTAGAGGCATTGGTGGCAGGTCTAAGGTCCTGGTCTTCAAACATTTTCTTTCTCAGGCAACCAAACGCTGCACTAGCATACTGGTGTGAGCCTTGTTGTCAATATCTGTCCTTGTTGACAGTAAGCTCCCAAGGTATGGAAAATGGTCCACATTGTGCAAGGCTTTGTTATGGATTTTGAACCGGCGGTTAGGGGGCTCAGTGTGGTATGTAGTGCAATGTGGTGGGAGCAGATAATGATAGAGGAACTTTGTCTCCTGGGTGTTTAGTGTAAGGCCGTGCTCTCGTATGCCTGGGTATAGTTATACTATAGTTCAATGATAGAGGATGTGACGACGATGGGTCTGGCCTGCCAGCAGCAGAGGCTGAACAGATTCCTGTTTGATCTGTAGTTTAGCTCCACTCTAATGGGGAGATTGCTGAGTGTGAAATGGAGCATTGCAGCAAGGAAGATTGATAAATGCAATAGGTGATCGCTGCCTAGAACTGTTTTTCTACTGGAGGAGTGGAACTTGGTCTGGAGGAGATGTCAGGCTTTCTCTGAGTGGAAATGGGCTGAATTGAGTGGCTTCTCCCATCTGTACAGCATTAATTTAATGATTTAATGAAATGTAAATTACTGCCAGTTTGTCATCGGGTTATTTCAGAAGTATTTGTGAAAGACATACAGCTTTACCCTGAACAATATTTATCCTGATCATATCCCGGTCTTTTCATCTGGAAGTTTATTTGGTGAACTCACAATTTGACCTTGGGTCACTCAACATCACAAGCTTCACAACTGTTGTAAATTTTCCCTTAGAAACCAGATAAAGAAGTTTTCATCTCTTTGGAGACTGAAAAGAAAAAAAAGAGATAGGTTAATGAAAAATAAAAGATGCCTTGTGATGTCAGCACAATATATAATTTCTGCTGCAATTAATTCAAAGCTTATATTTTGATAAAGTCATCTTGGTTTTAGAGTTTTACCAGCATTTTGTTAAAATTGTTTACTTTCTGTACAGAGGCTGGTGATTTGGAGTAGATGAGGGGTGATCTTCACTGAATCTTTTCTTATCTTAGAATTTTCATTTGTTCTTATAAAATTCTAACAGGACTAGATAGGGTAGATACAGGGTGGATGTTCCCGATGGTGGGGGAGTCCAGAACCAAAGTCACAGTCTGAGGATTCAGAGTAGACCATTTAGGATGTAGGTGAGGAGGCATTTCTTCACCCAAAGAGTGGTGTGCCTGTGGAATTCATTACCACAGGAAGTAGTCGATGCCAAAACATTGAATGTATTCAAGAGGCAGCTGGATAGAGCACTTGGGGCCAACGGGATCAAAGGTTATGGGAAAAAAGCAGGATTAGGCTATTGATGTGGATGATCAGCCATGATCGTGATGAATGGCGAAGCAGGCTCGAAGGACCAAATGGCCTCCTCCTGCTCCTATCTTCTATGTTTCTATAATCGTGACATTTTTGTTTGTAAAATCTGCTGTAATTTACATACTGTTCCCTCACCAAAGTAAAATTTCAACAAGCAAACAGCACTTGCATTTCACCATAAAACTAGCCTTTTACCTGGCTGCCTAATGTGATAGTTGGGGGAAATGTAAATTGCACTAGAATGTATGATGCAAGTAAATACAAACAGTGCAATGCCCAAAACACCACTCAAAACTGCAGCTCCCACTGCACTCTCTGTACACGGCCAGCCCCTCTCTTCTGATGGATTGTTGGGCCCATGGCATTGTGGGAATGTAGTTCACTTTTCTCATCTGCCAAAGACATAAAGACAGGGAGGAAGTGTTGGGACAGGAATGGGGAGGGGGGGGAGGGGGGGGCGGGGGGTGCTGGTGGCGGGAGTGGGGGGTTGGTGTAGAGGGTGGTGTGGGGGAAGTGGGGGGGTGGAGTGTGGTGGCAGGCGAGTGGGAATTGGGCAAGGTGTAAGTAAAGAGAAGCTTGGCAGAAAAGTAATAGTTTTCATCTGGGTTATTTAGTGCAGGTGCAGGTGGAAGGATCAAGGGCCAGGTGGGAGAGGGGTGAAAGCTTCAATTGCCTTTGGTTTCCTGGACTCGGGAGGGGATAAAATCAACCAGGATTTTCATTCCCCATTTGGGCATGTGTACAGGACTGATACTGTCCCCTCGGCTGATCCACCTTCCCTGGACCAAACATCACCATAAGAAGTCTCACAACACACCTGACGAAGGAACAGCGTTTCCGAAAGCCTATCAAATAAACTGGTTGTACTTCAACCTGGTGTTGTGAGACTTCTTACTGTGTTTACCCCAGTCCAACACTGGCATCTCCACATCCAAACATCACCCCCATGCTCATCAGTTTGTCAGCTTTGCACAAAAATAAAGAGCTAGCTGGATGAGCCACCTGGGGGAATGGTGGTCAGTGCCTCCAAGATGGGGAAAGAGAGAGAAATAAAACAAAAAAGTTTAGGTGAAGGAAAAGGAGAAAGTGAGACAAACAAAGGACTGCAATGACCAAGATTGGGGGTGGGTCTTCCAAAGAGATTGACAATACATATACCAGACAAGTGCCCCATTGTGATTCGGAAAGGGTTCTCTAATGAGTGCCTTTTCTCATAGTGCTTCTTCCTTATTCTACTTCAGTATTTATCCAATTCCCATTTAAAATAATTGGTGAATCTGCTTTTGTCACTCATTCAGGAAGCATATTCCAGACCACAACTCACTGTATAAACAAAATATCCTAATCTCCCCTCTACTCATTTTGTCAACCAGCTTAAATTATGTCCACTGGTTACCAACTCTCCTGCCAAATCTCTACTTTCTCAGAAGACTAAGGAAATTTGGCATGTCGGCTATGATTTTCACCAACATTTATGGGTGCACCATAGAAAGCATTCTTTCTGGTTGTATCACAGCTTGATATGGCTCCTGATCTACCCAAGACCGCAAGGATGTCATGAATGTAGCCCAATCCATCACGCAAACCAGCCTCCCATCCATTAACTCTGTCTACACTTCCTGCTGCCTCGGCAAAGCAGCCAGCATAATTAAGGACCCCTCTGCACCCCAGACATTCTCTCTTCCATCTTCTTCTGTCAGGAAAAAGATACAAAAGTCTGAGGACATGTACCAACTGACTCAAGAACAGCTTCTTCCCTGCTGTTGTCAGACTTTTGAATGGATCTACCTTGCATTAAGTTGATCTTTCTCTACACTCTAGCTATGACTGTCACACTACATTCTGCACTCTCTCCTTTCCTTCTCTATGAATGGTATGCTTTGTCTGTATAGCACGCAAGAAACAATACTTTTCATTGTATGTTAGTACATGTGACAATAATAAATCAAATCAAAATGAATCTTATTTTCTTCCATCAAAAAAACTTTCAGACTTTTAGACACCAACATTGCAGAAAAATACAGAATGTATGGCTCAGGAGAAAAGAAGGAAAAGCGAGGACAAGAGTGAAAAACTAAGTGGGGGAGGGGGTACCAAGGGATGAAAAGACTGAGGCCTGGAAACAAGAAAAGTTGTAAGAGGCCTATCCTGAGGTGGAGACTTAGGTGGAAGAGGAGAAGCAAATAGTCAGAGGCCTAAAGAAAGAAGTAAGTAAGAGAAGGGGGAAAGATTGGCAGGTAAATGCAGCTGAGTCCACAAAAAGATCAGCCATGATCTTATCGAATGGCGGAACAGACTTGAGGGGCCAGATGGCTTACTCCTGCTTTTAGGTCTTATGTTCTTATTAAAAGGGGCGGCACAGTGACAATCACTGCTGCCTCACAGTGCCAGGGATCCGGGTTTGATTACTGGTTTGGGTCACTGTCTGTCTGGACTTTGCGTGTTCTCCCTGAGTTTCCTCTGGGTGCTCTGGCTTTCTCCCAAAGTCCGAGGATGTCCGAGTTAGGTGGATTGGTGGTGCTAAATTGCCTTAGTATTGGGGGACTAGTGAGGGTAAATGCATGGGGTTATGGGGATAGGGCCTGTGTGGGATTGTGGTCGGTACAGTCTCGATGGGCTTGATGCCTTACTTTTGCACTTTAGGATTCTATGCTGACCATAAAGCCTAAAGAGAGAAAACATAATGTTGAGTGGTTTATCAAGCACAGTTAAGAGTTCTAGAATGGGAAAAGTGAAATAATAATAAGGAAGGGATACCCAGAAGGAGAGGTTTAAGAAGAAGGAAATACCAGGTGATCTAGAGAGGATAAAAATTGACAGGTTTAAGAAAGAAAGGATGAGAGATCTAGAGTGGGAAAAAGACTGAAATGTTTCAGAAGGGAGGGATACCCAGAGGAAGAAAAGGTGGACAGCTTTAAGAAGGAAAGACAGAGAGGGATAAAAACTGAAAGATTTTAGAAAGAAAGACTATGAGATCTGGGGAGGGGGAGGGCTGGAAGAGAGAAAACATAAGGACAGATTCAGAGATCTAGAGTGGGGAAAAAAGGTTGAAATGAAAAGAAGGGATATCCAGAGGGAGAAAAGGTGGAGAGGTTTAAGGAAAAGGAAAGACCTGGTGGGGGTGAAAATTGGAGCTGGTGAGTTTACTATCAAATAAATCGGTTGGACTTAAACCTGGTGTTGTCAGACTTTTTACGGGGGTGAAAATTGACAGGTTTTGAAGGAAGAAAGGCTGAGAGATCTAGAGTGGGGAAAAGATTGAAATGTTTCAGAAGGAAGGGATACCGAGAGGGAGAAAAGGTGGACAGCTTTAAGAAGGAAAGACAGAGAGGGATAAAAAACTGAAAGATTTAAGAAAGAAAGACGAAGAGACCTGGGGAGGGGGGAAGGGCTGGAAGAGAGAAAACATAAAGGACAGATCCAGAGATCTAGAGTGGGGAAAAACATTGAAATGAAAAAGAATATATATCCAGAGGGAAAAAAGGTGGAGAGGTTTAAGGAAAAGGAAAGGCCTTGTGAAAATTGACAGGTTTTGAAGAAAGAAAGGCTGAGAGGCTCAGAGAGCAGGGGAAAGTGGGGGGGGGAAGGGCAGGCCTGAGAGCGGGGAACTACAATGCCCAGCATGCAGCGCGGGCGGCGGGCGGCGCAGGCGCGGTGGGCCGGCGCGGGGGCCGCCGGGATAGGGCCCTGCACTCGCCGCCATATTGGAATCGGTTCGGATCCTGTCAGCGGCGCCGAGAGCGGAGCCCGAGCCCGGAGCAAAGAGCGCGGCTCTCGCTGCTTATCCCTGCTGGCATCGGCATCGGCGGCGGGGAGGAGGAGGAGGAGGAGGAAGAAGGGAAGGGGAGGGGGGAAAGGAGAGAGAGAGAGAGGGAGGAGGAGGAGGGGAGAAAAAAAAATAAACAAAACAAGCAACCCAAACAAAAAAAAAGACCCTCTCCAAACAATATAATCGGAGAGAAGAGAGAGAGAGAGGGTGGGGAGGAAAGAAGAGCCAAAAAGGAGAGGAGACGATTCTTCTCCCCTCCTCCTCCTCCTCCTGCAGCCCGGCCTTCCCTCTCTCAGCTTTCCCCCCCCTTCTCCCCACCCCCCCCCCCAGACAAGTCCCTGCTCCCTCCCTGGGTCAGGCCGAGCCATCCTCCCCAGCATCCCTCCCCTTTCCTCCCCACACCCCCCCCCCCCCTCCCTCCCTCTCTCTCTCTCTCTCTCTCTGCCCCCCCCTCCTCCTCCCCCGGCCCACACATTCGCAATGAGCCCGGCCGACGCCAAACGGGCGAAGAGGAGGAAAAATAAGCGGGGCGGTGGCAAGACAGTGAGCCGTCAACAGAAAAGCCTGACGCCCTCGTCCAGCAATGGGAGCAGCAGCAGCGGCGGCGGCGGTGGTGGAGGAGGAGGAGGCAGCGGCGGGACCAACGGCACCTTACACGGGGAGGTAAATCAGGGAGGCATGCAGCCTCTTGCATTACATTATGTTTTTATATATATATATATATATGTGTGTGTGTGCAAGGCCCAGGGGGAATAAAATACCACACACACACACAACAAAAATTAGCCGGTGTACCAGAGAGGGACATGTAAAGGGCGTTGTAAATTCAGCCTCGCTCGCTAGGCCTTTGCTACCTGCAACTCCCAACCAAAACCCCTCTTTGCCATTTAATAAACCAACCCTAACCGGCCACCCTCACTCTCAAAGAGGCTCCTTCCAACTCTAACCCCAGTTTGAGAGCATCCTTCACACGTTTTTCTCGCACAAACACAAAGTAGTTAGCACTATATTTCCACAGAGTGCAGTAATGAATTCTCCAGTCCTCTCTTAAGTTTTTGAGCAGCGCAGTCTGATCCTCTCTTACATTTGTTTCAAATTGTGCGCCTTTATTATTTTTGAAGTCTGCCTGTGGTTTATTTGGATTTCTACATTGTCTTTTCTCATCTGTATTTCGGTGTTTATTTATCTCGATGAAAATGATAATATATATTGTGCTGTAGAGGGAATTATTTTGAAGAATATTTTGCATACCCGTAGTATACTCTCTCAGGAATGCTTATTTTGGCGTTTCAGTGCTGTTTTGGATGAAAAATAGTTACCAGATTTGGTATTTCTGGTCACAATAACGTTTAATGAAAATTTTTGCGAAGAAATATTGTACTGGGACGACTGGCAATACACATCAATGGTAGGGGGTAATAAAAGTATCTGTCAATCAAATTTGCAAAGTGATTGAAGTTTCAATGTCTGGCAGTAAAACAAATTCTTGTGTTTACTTTGAACTTGACCATAAATCATCACAGAAAGTTACCCTTTCTAATGGAACTCAGGTTTCATATATAAAGTTGACTTCTCATGTGCAATTTTGATCTTGGAAGCTGTTGTTTGACATTCTCGTTTTGAAATAAGCAATGCAGTGAACTGTGATTTAACAAGTGAAAGAAGACTGTTAGGATTTTTAAAAAAAATCAACTCTTTAGTTTTGAAACTTTGTGCCCTACGTAAATTGCAAAAAGAGTCTGAGGTGCTTGTTAGAGCAATGGTTTGAATTTATTTTGTGCCTGTATCATAGAAAAATGGACCTTCAGGTGATGAAGGTGCTTTGTTGGATTCTAATAGACGAGGTTGACATTAAGTTGGTTGTCTTTAGAGGGTTGACTGAAAAAATGGTCAAAGGTATATTTTGATCTTTGAGGAGGAGAGAGAGGCAGAGATTTAAGGAAGGAATTTTAGAGCTTTGGTTGGTAGAAGTGAAAAGGATAGTGTTGTATTGGAGTGCTGTCTTGGAGGGATTTAAATAATTTAAAATCTGAGGCAAACCAGACATCAATGTAGATCTGCTAGCACGTGATGGAGTTAGAATATGGGATGCAGAGTTTAGGATCAGCTCAAATTTATATGAGATGGAAGTTGCAAAGCTAGTCTGGAGGGCATTGAAATAGTCTCAAATCTGGTAGTAGCAAAAACATCAATGAAGGTTTTCAGCAACAGATGGGCTGATGGAGACTGGTGAAACGAAGGTGGAAGCAGGTGGCCTTTGTAATGGAGAAGTCTTGAGCTTTGGTTTAAGTATTACAAATTTACATATGGCAATTCAGACTTCTACATGTACTTCAGCTTAAGTTGCAATAGGACAGATTACAAAGCAGAATTTGGTTTAATGGCAATCTTTTATTGCTTATATAGTCAATGGTATTATTGGCATAAACATCCAAATAATAACTGCTTCACTTTGCAAGTTTAGTACAAATTCCCATCTGCCATAAAAAAGTCCAATTTGTATGCAGCAGATGGAAAAAAATCATTCTCTGTCATAGAATGGTTTATTTAGCTATTTAGTTGAAATGTGTGCATTTGTGTTTTACATTTTATACAATCCATTTCTTTTTCAATTGCCATTCAGATCCTCCTTTATCATTTCATTTTTTGGATCATATTTTCTGAAGTTAGATGAGCTTTGAAAACATATGTTGTCATTACCTTCCTTTGTTCATTCTATTTAAACCTGTTATGAATTTCCTAATCTTGGTCATTGAGGTGCTTAATTTGGAGAAATTTGGTTAATTAAAATTTACAGATTATGTATATGTATATCAAGGCTGTACCAGATTAGTTTGTAAGTGATGTTATTGTATCAGTTGAGCAGATAGCACTAGTTTCTGTTTATCATTTTAGAAACTTAAGATTCTTCAAGCTGAGTGAGCAATTCGCAGGTGTGCAATGAAGCACTCGGACTTTAACTCATTGAATGAGGGCAACATAAACCATGAAAAATAATTTTCCATTTGCTTCTTGTTGATTGAAAGATTGACACTTCGATGAAGGAGAAGTCAATTACTGTAATATAATAAAAGTAAATTACTGCAAATGCTGGATCCTGAAACAAAAACAGAAAATGGCTGGAAAATCTCAGGTAGGACAGCATCTGTGGAGAGAGAATAGAGCTAACGTTTTGAGTCTGGGTGACTCTTCATCAGAGTCCTGTGTTCTTATACATCACCAGACATCCTGTGGTATAGGATGTATACAGATTGTGAATGGTTATTTGCAATAACCATTTCATGATGGAGCAAAGCTTGGATAATCAAAACCACTTTGTTGACTGATTATTTTAAGATTTATTCTGTATTCCAGAATCTTCAAAATAATTAATTCAAAGCTAACTTTCATCGATTAGTTTCAATAAGTTTAGATTTCAAAAATGTCCACTGTCAATCTAAGTGTGTCTCATATCAATCTTTAGATGACTGTGAAGTGTGTGCATTTCAAAGAGTCATCCATAAACTAGATAATTGGCAGAGCAGGCTTGATTGGTGGAATTGCCTATCTTGTTCTTGTGTTACAGAAGATGATATTTGGAACTGAATACCTGTAACTGCAATTTTATAACACCATTTTGAACATCAGTGCCAATAGAAACACTTACATATTTTGAATTGGTAGTTATATCCTTACTGATGGATTTTTTATAATTTTCTGACCAATACAACACCCTTTCTGATTGACTAGTTTCTTTAGTGGTTGACAGGGTGAATGTGGAAAGAATGTTTACTCTTGTGAGAGAATTTTGAACTAGGAGTTATTATTTACAAATAAGGGGTCCATCATTTAAGACAGACATAAGGAGAATTATGTTCTGAGGATCGTCTCTCTTTGGACCACTCTCCCTCAAAAGGTAGTGGAAGCAGAGCTAGATGGATCCTTGATTAACAAGGGGGTGAAAGATTGACAGGCATAGGTGGGAAAGTGGAGTTGAGATTACAGTCAGATCAGCCATGACTTTATAGAATGGCGGAGCAGGGTCGAAGCACCAAAAATTGACCTATTACTAATGTGTATGTTTATTGTATGTTAATGTTTATATGTTTCAATTGCCGCACTTCACATTTCCAATCATCCCAACAAAGTTAATTCAGTAGAAGAATCCAGTTTGTTTACCGTAAAATGCAGTATATCTTATTTGAAAAATCTTCATTTCATCATTGTAAGTACCGTGTGCAGTTTTGGGTACTTCAGAATAGGGACCATGGCAAAAGTGCAATTTAGATTTGCTGGTATGAAGCATTTTTAAGAGAGTTTTTCTTGTTACCCATTCACTTAAACTTCTACATATTTTTGCTTCCTCTTTATGTCCTCCTTACAGTTTGCATTCCCACTTATCTTTGTATTATCGGCAAACTTGGATATATCACTCTGTCTTTATATCAGTCATTAATATAGATTGTATAGAGCTGAGACCCCAGCACTGATCCTTGTATACTCCTCTAGTCATTGCCTGTCAAACTGAAAATGCCCTGTTGATCCCTACTGTGCTTCTAGTTCAGGAGTAGATCATGATCTTTTATTCACTAAGTTCATGACTGATTTTCTACCTCAACGTCACTTTCCTTCACTATCTCAGATCCATTGATTCCCTTATTACCCAATTCTTGAAAATACTCCACAGTCTTCTGCAGTGCAGAATTTCAAAGATTTGTTATCCTCAGAATGAAGAAATCATTCCTTGTTAAAAAGTGACTACAAAAATGCCTAATCTACTATTAAGTTAGGTGAAAGGCCCTTGAAAAATCTGAAACATTCTTGCATCACGGCCCTAAATAGTCAATCCCTTTGCCCCGAGACTCTGATCCCCTGGTTCTAGATCAGGAGAAATGCCAGTGATTATTACAATATAGCATCACAAGTGATTAATGAAGCTGAATTGCTTACAAAAAGAATGAGTGAGATAAATATTTGAAGCATATCAAAGGGAGAAAGAAAGAAACAGGATTATAATCGAAGACTGCAGTGATCAGTTAACATTGGAACTGGTACAGTGGGTCAAATGACCTGCATTGGTATTTCTGTTCACTTGCATGTAGTTCTCCAAACCTCACTGCCAAAGCATGCAGTTATGAAATGGCACTGCTGTCTTTTCTTAAAGAACAATTGTGTAGTATTCCTTATAGAAATTAGTTGAACTTGTTTAACACACAGATTTTTGTTGTCTGGAATTGACCCTTAATTATGAAATAAATAATTATATATTGTGGTTTAGATTTAGTTCTTGATTATAATTAGGGATAATATTTTCATCTGAACTTCTGGCATTTTTACTGCTGGGTGACTAGTGGAGTGCCCCAGGGGTCGGTGCTGGGGCCTCAGCTATTTACCATTTATATAGATGATCTGGAGGAGGGAACCGAGTGTATGGTGTCGAAATTTGCTGATGACACCAAGATTGGTGGAACGGCAAATTGCGCAGAGGGTGTGGAGAGTCTGCAGAAGGATCTAGATAGGCTGGGCGAATGGGCCAGGAAATGGCAAAGGGAATTTAATGTTGGTAAGTGCAAGGTGGTCCACTTTGGTAGGAATAATGGTAGGAAGGACTATTACGTGGTGAAAAACTGCAGCAGGCGATGGTGCAGAGGGACCTTGGGGTCCTTGTGCGTGAGTCGCAAAAACCCAGCCTGCAGGTGCAGCAGGTGGTCAGGAAGGCTAATGGGATGCTGGCCTTCATAGCGAGGGGGATTGAATATAAAAGTAGGGAGGTCTTGCTGCGGCTATATAGGGCATCGGTGAGGCTGCGGCTGGAGTACTGTGTGCAATTTTGGTCGCCGTACTTACACGAGGATATTTTGGCCTTGGAGGGAGTGCAGAGGAGGTTTACTAGGCTGATACCGGAGTTGAGGGGGTTGAGCTATGAGGAGAGGCTGAATAAACTAGGCTTGTACTCGTTAAGAGTTTAGAAGAATGAGGGGAGATCTCATGGAGACGTATAAGATGATGAATGGGATGGATAGGATAGAGGTGGAGAGACTCTTCCTGCTCAGAAAGGACAGTAGGACTAGGAGGCACAGCCTCAAGATAAAGGGGGGGGGGCGGTTTAGAACGGAGTTGAGGAGGAACTTCTTCACTCAAAGGGTGGTGAATCTCTGGAATTCTCTGCCCGTTGAGGTGGTGGAAGCTGCCTCGCTAAATATTTTTAAGACGCGGGTTGATGGGTTTTTGATAAGCGAGGGGATTAAGGGTTATGGGGAGAGGACGGGAATGTGGAACTGAGCCACGACAGATCAACCATTATCTTATTGAATGGCGGGGCAGGCTCGAAGGGCTAGATGGCCTACTCCTCCTATTTATGTTCTTATGTACTTCAAAAGATGTTGAGTTGATATTATGTGAAATTCTTCATTTCACCTTAACTGGTGGCTAATGTTTTGGGGAAAGTAAAATCAACTCAATGTATGGGACAGCAATGTGAATGAGTTCCCATGGCTGTATCTGCCCCTAAGTCTGATGCTGCTATGTAATTTGTGTGTTTCTATCTGGGGGTAAATGGGAAGTTAAAGGCAACAGTCAGATTGACTGTACCCTGTCACAATCAAATCCAATTTAAAAATAGTATAATGTGAGGAGGATTGTACTTCAGTCATATGGTTTATATCCTCAGATTGTCTGTCACAGGTGCATAAAGAGAGATTGTTACTTGGAATATTGGAGCAAGAGACTGGAACAGGATGGAGGGATAAATCAATGCATTCCATCATGGTCTCAAGATTTTCAAATCCAAACTGTACACTCTCTTACATTTCTCAATTGTTTTTAGGAAAATACGTTTGTGCCCAGATATTCCCCTGAGTCCTTTCTGCCTGGACCATGTAGCTTTACTCAGCTGAGACTGATGTCACTCTGACCGCTTTCATGGCTAACCCTTTGACATGAAGCTCAGATCATCTGCTGGAACTCTCATCCAAGCCATTGTTTCTTCTAAGCCTGATTATCCCAATGCTCTCCTGGCCAATTTCTCCTTGTAAGCTTGAGCTTGCACCAGGTCTGCTTCAATCACCACCCCTGTGCTCAATGACTTGCATTGACTCCAGGCTGGCAATGTCTCATTGCCTCAATTTTAAAATTTTCATCCTGATTTTCAAATTCTTTATTTCTGTAATCTCTATTTCTATAATCTTTATTTCTGTAATCTCCTCCAGCTTTACAACTCTCTAGGCTTCTCCATTTCTACTCTTGGATTTTCATTGCTTCATCATTGTCATCCATCCTAAAGTTATCTGGACCAAAGCTCTGAAATTCCATTCCCAAATCCTTTGCCCCTCTCTCCTCAAAACTAGTGCTATAAACCTAACTCTGAGCTATTGATCGTCTGTTATAATGTGGATTGGTGAAAAATGTGTTTCTTGAGGATGTTTTACTTGTTAAAGTTGCTGTATAAATGTGAGTTTGTGAGGCTTGTTTTATATATCAAGGAGTTATAGCTGCTTCATGCCATAACAGCTTGAGAGGAGCATCTGGTGAGAGCAAAAATTTGTCCTTGCTCACAGAATGTCATGTTCCCTGCTAATGTAGTTGTGGTAGAGGCAACAGTTTTAAAACTTTTTCACGGGGTGTGAGTGTTACTGGTGAGGCTAGCACTTGTTGCCCATTCTCAATTGCCTTTGATGATCTGATGAGAAACCGTCTTCCTGAACCGCTGCAGTCCATGTGCTGTATGTACATCTTTAGGGCTGTGAGGAAGGGGCTTCCAATGTTTTGTCCCAGCGACAGTAAAGAAATGGCATACTAGTTCCAAATTAGGACGATATGATGGCTTGGAGGGGAACGTGGAGGATGGTGTTCCCAGGCGTCTGCTGTCCATGTCCTTCTAGTTGGGGAATCAGAAGGTGAGTTACTTGCCACAGAATTCCTAGGCTCTGACCTGCTCTTGGAGCTACAATATTTATATGGCTGGTGCAGTTCAGTTTCTGTCAATGTTTACTTCCAGGATGTTTATAGTAGTGGATTCAGTGATGTTAATGCTGTTGAATGTCATAGGGCGATGATTAAACTTTATCTTGTTTGAATTAGTTATTGCTTTGCATTTGTGTCACTTTGCTGCTTACGAACCCAAGTCTGAATGTTGTCCAGATCTTGTTCCATATGGACACAAACTACTTTGCTATTAGAAGAGTCGCGAATGGTGCTAAACATTGTGCAATCATCAGTGAACATCCCCACTTCTGATCTTAGAATTGAGGGAAGGTCATCGGTGAAACATTTGAAGATGTTTGGGGCTTGAACTCTAGCGCAAGGAGATCCTGCATCAATGTCTTGAGACTGTGACGATTGACTCTAAGAACCGCAACCATCTGCTAGGTATGACTCCGATCAGAAGATAGTTTTCCCTTGATTCCCATTCTGTTAATTAAGGCTCCCTGACATCGCACTTGGTCAAATGTGCCCTCAATGTGAAGGGCAGTCACTCGTTTCATCTCTTGAGTTCAGTTGTTTTGTCCATGTTTGGACCAAGACTGTATGTAATGAGGTTGGGAGCTGAGTGGCCCTAGTCTTTGGATAGGCATATGGATAATATTGGAATAGTTTAGGTTAGAGGGTCATTAGATTGGTTCCACTGGTTGGCGCAACGTCGAGGGCCAAAGGCCCTGTACTGCGCTGTAATGTTCTGTGTAGTAGAACCCCAACTGTGTGCCAGTGACCGGGTTACTGTTAAGTAAGTGTTGCTTGATAGCACCATCAATGACCTCTTGATCGTCAACGCAATGATGGAGGGGTAGGCTGGCGATGGAATTGTCCTTTTTATGAACTGAGTGGAAATCTTGAACACAACCTGCACCGCCCTTTCGTACCAAACAACCAGTGTGGAGAATTATACTACTATTACTTGTGTATGATGAGAAATGCTTATAATGGGATGTGAGTTTGGCTATCCATTCAGCGATCTGCTGAGATGCTGAGTGGAAAAATTAGGTGCCTCCTTCAAGGTTGATGAGGTGTGTTTCCTGGTCGGAGAGTCATAGCAATAATTGTTTGTATTGGTCTTGGAAACATTTTGAATTGGAAATAAAGTTGGGACAGGAATGATATTTCCTATTGAAGACTTAAATGCCATAAGAACATAAGAACTTAAGAACATAAGAAATAGGAGCAGGAGTAGGCCATCTAGCCCTTCGAGCCTGCCCCGCCATTCAATAAGATCATGGCTGATCTGTCGCTGCTCAGTTCCACTTTCCCGCCCTCTCCCCATAACCCTTAATCCCCTCTCTCATCAAAAACCCATCAACCCGCGTCTTAAAAATATTTAGCGAGGCAGCCTCCACCACTTCAACGGGCAGAGAATTCCAGAGATTCACCACCCTTTGAGTGAAGAAGTTCCTCCTCAACTCCGTTCTAAACCGCCCCCCTTTTATCTTGAGGCTGTGCCCCCTAGTCCTACTGTCTTTTTTCATCATTGCCTTGGATTTATTTAATATAACTTTTGGCTTGGGAATTACATCATTCCTCTGTATTTATTTCCTTAAATAAAATGTAGTTAAACAGTATATTTTCATACTACACCCCTCCAAACCAGCCATGTTTTTCTGAATGTCCTCCAAGATTGTTGTGTTCTTTGGCAAAGAAAGAACTCTACGATACAGAGGGATCTGAGTGTCACAAAACATCAGCATGCAGGTACAAGAAGTGATCAGGAAGGCAAGTGGCATGTTGTTATTTCTACCAAGGGGGTTGAAATTAAACAATAGGAAGGTTTTGCTGTAGTTGTCCAGGGCAATGGTGAGATCGCATCTGTGTACAGTTTTGCTGTCCTTATTTGAGAAAGGACACAGTTGTATTAGAAACAGTTTAAAGAAGATTCGTTTGATTCCTTGGAAGGAGGAGTTATATAAGGAAAGGTTGGGCCTGTATCGATAGGCGTTTAGAAGAATGAGAGATGAACTTACTGAAACATAGATCCTGAAGGCACTTGAAGGGTGGATGGTGAAAGGATGTTTCCTTTTATGGTGAGTAGAACATGATTTAAAGAAGAGGTCTCCCATTTAAGAAGCATTTTGGAGGAGGGAAGTGGAGAATTGATTGCTGGTGAAATGAGTTGGAGTGGGATGATGGGAAATGTAAATTATTGGGAAACGTACATTTGTTGGGGTGGGGTCAGCATGCTATTTCCTCAATCTGGATTTAAACGGCCCCAACTGGCCATGCTTTTGTCTCTGTTGTAATGATTCGAAGTGAAATGAATATCTGCAGTCTCAATCTGATGAGGATTATTAGCACATTTACTTTGAGTCCAACTGTTGTTGGTTCAAGTCCCACTCCAGAGACATGAGCACAGGAATTTAGGCTGATATTTCTGTGAAGTACTAAAGGAGTATTGCACTAGTAGACCTTAAATCTTTTGACTGAGATAGCAAACTGATTTTTACTCCTCAGGTGGCTATAGAGGATATCAAAGCAATATTTTAAAGATGAGGAAAGTGACCTGGTCAATATTTATCCCTCGAGCACAATCATGGCAAAGGCTATAGGCCCTGACAACAATGGCAATAGTACTGAAAACCTGTCTTGTACAACCATTTGTGCTCCTAGCCAAGCTGTTTAAGTACAGCCACAGCATTGTTATCTAGCTGCCATAGTGGGAAATTGCCCAAATATGTCCCATCCACAAAAGTCGGATAAATCAAATCCAGCCAGTTACTGTTTCATCAGCCACATCTTTATCATCGACAAAGTGTTCTAAGATGCCAACAATAATGCTATCAACTGGCACTTAGTCAGCAATAACGTGCTCATTTTGGATTCTGCCAGGGTTAATAAGCTTCTGGCCTCATGACAACCTTGGCTCAAACACTGACAGAAGAACTGGACTTTAGAGGTGAAGTGGGTGTGACTGCCCTTGATATCAAGGCAGCATCTGACTGAGTGTGACAGCAAGGAGCTCTGGCAAAATTGAAGTTAGTAGGAATCAGCTGGGTTATGATTGTTTGGACAGTCATGAAAGTCCCAAGATATGGAATTCTTCAGGATAATAGCGTTCACTTGCCTGGCTGAGTACAGTTCCAAAAACACTCTAAGCTCAACACCAGCCTGGATTAAGCAGCTGGCTTGATTGACATCTCGTCCACCAACTTCATATGCTCTCTTTCCTCATGAACGCAAAGTGGAGGTGGTGTGTACCATATACAAGATGCAACTCATCAAGGCTTCTATGACAGCAACTTCCAAGTTCACAATCACGACCACCCAGAAGTACAAGGGTACCAGATGCCTGCAAATTCCCCCCCAAGCTACATGATAGACTGGAACTATCATTGTTCCTTCACTGTTACTAGGTCAAAATTCTGAAATTCCCTTCCTAACCACCATGGGTGTACCTAGAGATGGACTGCAGCAGTTCAAGAAGGTTGCTTACCACTACCTTCTCAGGATAGGGAATGGGCCTTGCCAGCAGTAGCCACATCTCATGGAAGAAAAACAGGAAACTCATTGCTGTTAGTCTGATTCAAATTGGCTACCGTGTTTTGATTTGATTTGTTATTGTCACATGTATTAACGTACAGTGAAAAGTATTGTTTCTTGTGCGCTATACAGACAAAACAAACCATTCATAAGAAGGAAAGGAGAAAGTGCAGGATGTAGTGTTACAGCCACAGCTAGGGTGTAGAGAAAGATCAACTTAATGTGAGGTAGGTCCATTCAAAAATTTGATGGCAGCAGGAAAGGAGCTGTTCTTGTGTTGGTTGGTATGTGACCTCAGACTTTTGCATCTTTTTCCCAATGAAAAAGCTGGAAGGGAGTGTGTCTAGGGTGCTTGGGACCCTTAATTATGCTGGCTGCTTTGCCAAGGCAGCAGGAAGTGTAGACAAAGTTGATGGATGGGAGGCTGGTTTGCGTGATGAGTTGGGCTACGTTCTCAACCTTTTGTAGTTTCTTGTGGCAGAGCAGGAGCCATATCAAACTGTGGTACAATTGAAAAGAATGCATTCTATGGTGCATCTGTAAAAGTTGGTAAGTGTTGTAGCTCATACCAAATTTCCTTGGTCTTTTGAGAAAGTAGAAGTGTCGGTGGGCTTTCTTATCCATAGTGTCAGCATGGGGGAGGGACTAGGATAGGTTGTTGATCTGGACACCTAAAAATGTGAAGCACTTGACCATTTCTGCTTCGTCCCCATTGATGTAGGCAGACATGTCCTCCACTACACTTGCTGAAGTCGATGACAATCTCCTTCATTTTGTTGACATTGAGGGAGAGGTTATTAGCATTGTACCAGTTCATCAAATTCTCCTATCTCATTCCTGTACTCTGTCTCTTTGTTGTTTGAGATCCAACCCACTATGGTGATGTCATCAGCAAACTTGAAAATGAAGTTGGAGGGGAATTTGGCCACACAGTCATAAGAGTATAAGGAGTAATTAGGGGGCTGAGAACACAGCCTTGTGGGGCACCGGTGTTGAGGATGATCATAGAGGAGGTGTTGTTGCCTACCATTACTGACTGTGGTCTGAGAGTTAGGACATTCAGGATCCAGTCACAGAGGGAGGAGCTGAGGCCCAGGCCATAGAGTTTGGAGATGAGTTTCATAGAAATACTGGTGTTGAAGGCTGAGGAGTCTCACGTAGGTGTCTTTGTTATCTAGGTGTTCCAAGGTTGAGTGCAGGGCCAATGAGATAGCGTCTGCTGTGGACCTGTTGTGGTGGTTCATAATTATGGATGTCAGAGTCACTGGAAGAGAGTCATTAAGGCATGCTGCTTGGCTTTTCTTTGGTACTGGGATGATGGTCGTATTCTTGAAGCAGACGGGGGCCTCAGATTGTTGTAAAGAGAGGTATTTCCTACATGACTAGAGGAGTATTATGGCTGTAAAATGCTTTGGGACGTTTTGAAGCAGTAGCCGGTACCACAGAAATTCAAATTCTTATTTTTGATTTCCATGATACAGAATTGCTATGAATTTGACATCAGTTTCACTTGGTGTGTACACAGTAGTTACTTGTGTAGCTTGGGAAGCTTTGTTAGGCTATCGCTCACTTGCCACTGCCAAAACCCTATGTCAAACTTGTGTTGAACTTGACCCAGGAATATTGAAGGTGATGCCTGTGCATTTGATCATATAACTTACTGGGGTTGGATTTGGACCATTCTGTTCTGTACCACTGCATCACGCAAAGAAGTGCCCTTGTCCACATGGAAGCTCAAATGTTTTGCAGCATGGTTGTGCTCTTCCTAATGACTACTTTTGAATGGATCACTAAAGGATGAGGTTCAACAAAGCAAAACAACTGAATCTGTCTATTATATTAGGTGTCTGATCCATGTTTATCAACATCCTTCATGGTATATAACATACACATAAATTGCAGTGATTTAGCAGTGGTTTGAATGTAATTTATTTATGAATTAACAGGAGAGATTTAGTGGAATGGTATGCAAGTTGCCAGGCTTCAGTTATGGGAGGCACAGTGGTTCGCGCTGCTGCCTCACAGTGCCAGGGACCTGGGTTCGATTCCTGGCTTGAATCACTGCGGAGTTTGCACGTTCTCCCTGTGTGGGTTGTTTCTGGGTGCTCCAGTTTCCTCCCATAGTCCGAAAGTCATGCTGGTTACATGCATTGGTCATAATAAATTCTCCTTCAGTGTACCCAAACAGGCCGAAACAGTGTGGCGATTTGCACAGCAACTTCATTGCAGTGTTGATGTAAACCTACTTGTGACAATTTACTTTATGTAGAGTGATTCAAGAATGTGTTTCTGATGAAGGTTTTTAATAGAATAAAGGAGGAGAAATTTTCCATTTCCTGAAGGGTCAGTAAATGGAGGATATGAATTTGAGGTAATTAGCAAAAGAAACAGTTGATGCATGGAAAAATATTTATGCGGCAAGTTATAGTCTGGAATGCCCTGCTTACAGCATTTGTAGAACTTATAGTAATTTTTTCAAAGGAGAATTGAAATAAAACCTGAGAGGGAAATATTTTCAGGAAACAGTGAGGGAGTGGGCATAATTAGATAGCTCTTGGAAAAAGCACATTGCGTCAAATAATCTGTGTTGTGTGATTCTTAGCTCATTTACAATGTTGTTTTCACATGCCATGCCCATGTTAAAAATGCCAATTGAAACAATTGGGGTGATACTTATCTAATGCATTTTTACCCTTGACACCATTAACTAACTGTGCTAGCCGTAGATAAGTCTGCAGGTGAGTGCATACTTAGCTTTCAACACCTGTGCAAAACTGCTGATGTTATATCCTGTTTTGCTGTTGCTGTACTTCCTGAATAACTATGAAGACTACGCTCACCATGCAGTATTTCTGAGCGAATGAAAGATTTGCCAAAAATCAGTTGATGGACATAGTGGTAACGGAAATTCTAAATCTGCCTTCAGCTGGAAGACCCTATGCAATGAGTAATAACCAAGAATGGACAATGAAATGTTTGGAACATTGGAAGTCTGAAGTGTTACAACAATCAAGGACTCTTAGCTGTGTGTGTGCTGCAACAGAAAAAGAGAGTTCCCACAAGGGATGTTGAAACACTTCCTTTAGGTCTACCCAGGGACCTTCCTATAATTTAGGCTGTTACCTACTTGAGTTGGGGGTTCTGGGAGTAGCGGTTGGATGTCTTATTCTGTAAAACTATTCACAGTTACCATGAGAATCCTCGGCTTTAACTCTGTCTCAGGTATTTTCCACATGGAAGCTGTCTCTCCAAGTTTTTGCCTTCATGGGGCATGTAAGTGTATATCATGGAGATTGAGAGGCAAGTTGTAACATTAATTTCCATATTTCTGTTAATTTGTTTGCATTTCAACTTGCTGACATTAATAGACTTTGGGTCCTAACTTCAGATTTAACCTTCTAATGAGGCCACAGTGCTAAGAACAACTCTTCGCAAAAATCCAGGCCCACAAAATGCAAGCAGGTCAACTCGGAAAACAAAAAATCTTAAATTGGTAAGACCAAGTTACCTGCCTTGAAAGGGTTGATTGACGGAATATGGGCCCTGTATGTGATCTTCAGGCCATAACTTGAACATCCCTGTTCTAAGAATCATAGAATATGTCCACCGTTGGATCCAAAGTGAGCATCATTCATGTGCGGGCCTTGGGGTATTTCAGATGTTGTCTTGGCACTGAGATGTTCACTCCAGATTGAACCTGATATGCATGATTCAACTACTCATTGGATTAACTCTGAGGCTGCGCATTGTGAAGTAGTACAGTAAATTGAATAGAATTAATCAAACATCAAATATTCTGTAGTTTATGCAGAAAAAAAGCCCAAACTAAATGTCGTAACTCATTATTTCGTTAGTCTTCCAATTGAAGTGTTTTAACAATTGATGCACGCTGAAGGATCAAAGCATGTATTTCAGGACCTCCCGAGACTGAAAAGCCAAAGGGAAGATGAAATATATTAGAAGGTGGTGATTGGAAGAGGCTGAACCTGGTTTAAAATCTGTAAAATATTTTGGAGAAGGAAAGTCTGAAGGAAGTGATTTTGAATTCTTTGGGAAAGTTAGTTAGAGCATGCTGGACAGTGAATCTCAGTTTCAGTGCAATGATAGGTTGTTTCATGTGTGATGTATTTGCAATTTATTGGGAATCTGAGTGGAATCTCCAACAAAATGGAGAAAGGCAAAACAATTAGAACAATTGGGAATTTTTGGGCTCTAGATGAGGAAATTTCCCGTTACTTGTACTTTTATTCTATCCCGTTGAGGAGTGGCATAGATTATTTGCAGTGTCCAAATCTTCAGCAGGCTTGGACTAACATCGTAGTTTATTACCAGAGATTATTTATTGCAATGGCATGCTGTTGCTGTGCAAAAGCAAGGTTATGTCTACCTTGTATTAGCACTGTCTTCCAATTTAAAGGACAAGTAGACCTTTGACAGTGATCCCTAGCAGTTTGATGCTGGGAACTAGTCAAGTTTCAGTTTGTCCCCTTTTTTGCTTTGAGGCAAAATTGTGATTGCATATCAATGGGGAGATTCAACATCTGCAAAATTGCACATAGATCACTTGAAGTATTGGCCCTTCTGGTAATTGCAGAGTGATGGATGGGAAGTTACCACCTCCACCCCTTCCCTCCCATCACATCTTTTTCATATCTCTGACTTCCAGCCAATGTGGTCATCAGTTGTTACTCTTAACTCTAGCTATATTGGTGTTAAGCAGGAGACTGCTGGTTATCCTTTGCCATAATACCTAATTTTTGGTAGAAATGCATCTACTTAGTGCCTCCCAAGCCGTACTGCCAATGGGATTAGGAATGCTCTCTGAGTGCACTAATCTATGCTGCAGCACATTAATTAACTATCAGTTAGCCTACTTGGAAGTGTTAATTTTTAAAATGTTCTTCTCTAATGGCATCAGTACAATTTTGGAGGACTGAATATTTAAACACACCTGCAATGTTAGGCGATCTTACAATTGGCTGACTCTGGTTCAGAAATTGTCTAGTTTTTCAAATCTGCCTTTCACACAGTATTTTGTATTTTTTTATTTACAATTCTTTTCTTTAATGCAGTTTGTTTCTGGCGCACATTTTTGAGAAATTCCCTTAAAAATATTCAAAGACTCTGTTTCTGTTTTGAGGAAGAGAGTTCGAAAGACACATGACCCTCAGAAAAAAAATTCTCCTCATATCTGTCTTAAATGAACAACCACTTATTTTAAACAGCAGCTCCTATTCTAGATTCTCCCGCAAGAGGAATCATCCTCTCCGCATAGACTCTGTCAAGACCCCTTGGTCTTGTATGTTTCAATCAAGTTGCCTTTTACTCTCAGCCCCAGTGAATACAAGCTTAACCTCCAATCTTTCCTTATAAGACAAGTCACCCATTCCTGCTATTAGTCTAGTAAACCTTCCCTGAACTGCTTTGAACACATTAATATCCTTTGTCAAAAAAGGAGACCAATACTGTACACAGTATTCCAGGTGTGATCTCACCAGTGCCCTGTGCAATTGAAGTATAACCTCCCTACTTCTGTAACCAATTCCCCTCACAATCTACAATAACATTGTTAGATTTCCTAATTACTTGCTGTACCTGTGCACTTTTTTTTTGTGTGATTCATGCATAAGGATACCTAAATGCCTCTGCAAACTCTCTAAATTTAGAGTTTTTTTTCTTCCTGCCAAAATGGACCATTTCATGTTTGCTCACATTCTACTCCATTTGCCGGAACTTTGCCAATCACTTAACCTATCAATGTCACTTGTAGTTCTTTACGTTGTCTTCACAATTTACTTTCTTATCTATCCTTGTTTTCACAACCATGCCTTTGGTCCCTTCATTCCAAGCCATTTGTATAATTTATAAAAAGTTGAGGCCCCAGCATTGATCTTTGTAGCACACCACTTGGTACATCTTGCCAACCAGAAAAAGACCCATTTATGCCCACTGTTGGCTAGTCAATCTTCTTTCCATGCCAATATGTTATCCCCTACATCATGAACTTTTACTTTCCATCATAACTTCTGATGTGTGGCGCTTTATCAAATGCCTTCTGGAAATCTAGGTGCAGTGCATCCACTGGTTCCTCTTTATCCTCAACAAACGTGACCCCTTCAACAAACTCCAGTAAGTTGGTAAATTATAATTTCCCTATGACAAAACCATGTTGAATCTGCCTGATTGCCTTGAATTTTTCTAAGTACTCTCCTTCAACATTTTTAATAACAGCTTCTAACATTGTCCCTCTGACAGATGTTAGGCTAACTGGCCTGTACTTTCCTGTTTGTTTTGTTCTGTCCCTCCCTTTTTGAATAAAGGAGTTACATTTGCTATTTTCCAATTGAAAGGAACCTTCCTTGAATCTAGGGGATTTTGGAAAATTAAATTTAATGAATCAACTATCTCACTAGCCACTTCTTTCAAAACCCTGGAATGAAGTCCATCTGGATCTGGGGATTTGTCTGCCTGTAGCCCCAAGAATTTGCTCAGTATCACTTTGGTGATTGTAACTTTTCTGAGTTTCTCATTTCCATTTCCTGTGTCACTGATATTTGTGGGATGTTACTTGTATCCTGCAAGATGAAGGCCGAATATCTGTTCAATTCATTCACCGTCTCCTTACTTTCTATTATGTGTTCCTCAAATACACTTTCTATAGGACCAATGTTTGTTAACTCTTATATAAATATCTGTAAAAACTCATCTGTTTTTAGATTTTTCTTGTACTCTAATTTTTCCCATTCTTTGCTGCCATTTCTATTCTGTCTTTGTGCAATCGTATGCCTTTTCTTTAAGCTTGAGATTTTCTTTAATTTTTTTAACCATGGATGGTGGGTCCTCCTTTTGGAATTTTTCTTTCTGATTGGAATATGTTTATTCTGTGTATTCGGAAATATCCTTCTGAAGTCCCTCTTGACATGTCATTTAATCTTATTTGTCAGTTCAATTTAGCAAGATCTGCTTTCATGTTGTAATTGCCCTTATGTTAAGTTTAAAATACTAGTCTTCACATTCTTCTCACTCTCAAACTGAATGTGAAATTCAATAATGTTATGATTATTGCTACCTAGGGGTGCCTTCTGTGAGGTTATTGATTAATCCTATCGTGTAACACATTATCAGATCTTGTATAACCTGGACTCTGGTTGGCTCCAGAAGTTGCTGTTCTAAGAAACTATCTCAAACATTTTATGAACTCATCTACACCAACTTTGCCAATATGATTTTTCCAGTCCAAGCTTTCCACTTTTATATACTTTTTTCGTGGGATGTAGGCATTGCTCTGAAGCCAGGATTTGATGCCCGTCTGTAATTGCTCTGTACGATGTGTTAGGACATTTCAGAGGTAACCATATTGCTGTGGGACTGGACTCGCATATAGACCAGACCAGGTAAGGATGGCGGATTTCCTTCCCAACAGGACATTAGTGAACCAGGTGGGCTTTTATAACAATTTCTTTGTTACCATTACTTTCATATTCTGGATTTTTATTAATCGAATTCAAGTTTTCCTGTTGTCATTGGGATTTGAATCTATGCCTCCAGAGCTGGGATCTCTAGATTGCTAATCCTATGACATTGCCACCATGCCACCAACTCCGCTAAAAACGATTATACCCTAGTTGATTGCTAGCACAGGGATGGGGAAGTATTTTTTTCTGTTACTAGTTTTGTTTACACATTGGTACTAATATGGCCTAACAAAAATTCTGCTTGCAGTGGACTCTGACCACTGTAGTTATAAGGTTCTTGTGTCATAGAATCCCTACAATGCAAAAAGAGGCCATTCAGCCCATCAAGCCTGCACCGACAACATCCCACACAGGCCATAATCCATGTATTTACCCTGTAAATCCCTGACACTAGAGGCAATTTAGCGTGGCCAATCCACCTAACCTGCACATCTTTGGACTGTGGGAGGAAACTGGAGCACCCAGAGAAAACTCATACAGACACAGATAGAACATGCAGCTTCCGCGCAGACAGTCACCTGGGGCCGGAATTGAACCCAGGTCCCTGACGCTGTGAGGCAACAATGCTAACCAGTGTGCCATCATGCAACTGCAAGTTTTTATTTTGCACTTCTGTCAATTCAATACTTTTAATTAGTGGTACTTCATCCTGACATCAACTAGACTAAATTACACTCCAGATATCGTCCCATTTTGGAAACTCTATCTGGCAAGGAGCATGGAAGACTTACTATGGCTCTTTACTGAATACTGAATAAATATTTGACAGCTTAATTACTTTTTTTTTGGAGGAGCAGGAGCAGCTGTTTGGGCAGATGACCTTTTGTTGAAATAATTGAATTCAAAATTAAGGTGCAAAAATTTTGTATTGCAGGAACCATACCTTCAAAACCAGCTTCAATATCTCCAAAACAGTTACAGTATGGTTAAGAATGCATTTACTGATCAGTCAGACTAGTCACATTCTTGGTTTAGGTTAAACAGAGTATTTGCAGCGTCAGACTTTGCATTAAGTTCTCAACTTGAATTGCATTTGGCATGTGGTTTTTATTCCAAATGTGTCTAAATTCATGATTTTGTTCAATTATGAAAGGTTGGGAGTGAGTAACAAACGTCATTTATTACAAAAGCTCAGATATCAACCCATCCGTCTTTGATTTTTCTCCTGTTTTGCTCCCTCTCCAGTTGAAGGCCAGTTGCACTTGAATGTGGTTTCACAGGTAATTTCAGCCCTTTAATACCTTCAGCTGAATGTCTGAGTTAAATGCACTGAGTCAGTGATTGCAGACTAATTCACCTTTTACAGAATGAGCCTGAAACCCGATTTTGCTAATGTCCGTTCAGGAAAGAAAGCCAGTATGTGATTCCAGTCTAGTACCAATGTGCTTGAATCAGTAACTGAACTTGCCTTTGAAATGAAACCTTTTCATGGTTTAAGGGAAAAAATTAGGGCAGTGGGATTCTTTCAAAGAACAGGCATAATTGGCCACATGGTTGCCTTTTAAATCTATGGAACATGAGTTGGCCATTCATCCCTTAGAAAACTATCTGGTTTACAAATATTCTCCAGGGAAGCACATCTGCCATTAGTACCTCGTCTGGCCTGTAAGTGACTCAGCAATGTGGTTGACTCTTAACCCAGCAGGCTACTCAGTTCAAGGGCAATTAAGATGGGCAACAAATGCTGGGTTTGCCAATGATGTCCATATTGATGAAACAAAATAAAGCCTGTTCCATCCATCAGTCATAGGGTGGCTGGTATGTATCTTAACTCCACATATCCACTTGATCCTGTAACCTTTAATAACAAAAATCCATCCACTGGTGCTGATAATGCAGGTAATTATAGGGCAGTGAGCTTGGTGTCAGTAATATTGTAATTGTTGGAGAAGATTCTTAGCGATCTATACAGATTTGGAACTGAGTGGTCTTATTAGCAACAGACAGCATGGTTTTGTATGAGGGAGATCATGTCTCAGTAATTTGAGTTTTTTGAGGAAACGACAAAAGTGACGAGGGAAGGGCTGTGAATGTTGTCTACTTGCACTTTATTGAACTATTTGACACAGTCCCTCATGGCAGGCTGGTGCAAAAGGTTCAATCACACGGGATCATGAGTGAGCTCACTAGATGGATTCAGAACTGGCTTGACCATAGAGGGTGATGGCAGAAGGATGTTTTTCTGAATGGAGGTCTGTAACTAATGGTGTTCCGCAGGGATCACTGCTGAGATCTCTCTTTGTAATGTACATAAATGATTTGGAAGAAAATATAGCTGGTCTGATTAGCAAGTTTGTGGATGATACTAAGATTGTGGGAGTTGTGGATAATGATGAAGATTGTCAGAGAACACACCAGGATATAGATAGACTGGAAAATTGGACAGAGAAATGGCAGATGGAATTTAATCCGGATAAATGCGAGGTGATGCATTTTGGTAGATCAATTCAGGTGGGAACTACAAAATAGAACCATCAAGAGCACAGACACACAGATCTGGGAGTACAGGTCCATAGATCCTTAAAAGTGGCAGCATAGGTGGAAAAGATGATGAAGAAAGCATATGACATGCTTGCCTTCATCAGCTGGCAAATTGTTAGTATTATACAAAATGTTGGTTCGGCCATATTCGGAATACTGTGTCCAATTCTGCTCACCATGCTATCAGAAATATGTGGAAGCTTTGGAGGGAGCACAAAAAGTTTACCAGGATGTTGCCTGGTAAGGAAGCTATCAAAAGAGATAGAATAAACTGGGATCGTTCTCCCTGAGAAGGTGGAGGCTGAGGGGGTGACGTAATAGAAGTTTATAAAATTGAGAGGCACAAATAAGGTGAACAGTTGGAAGCTTTTTCCTAGAGCAGAAGTGACAATTACAAGGGGGCACAAGTTCAAGGTAAGGGGGGAAAGGTTCAGTGGAGATGTGCAGGAGAAGTCTTTTCCCACAGAGGGTAGTGGGAGCCTGTAATGCACTGCCAAGTGAGATGGCTGAGGCAGGTATGTTAGTGACATTTAAGACTTATCTGGATAGACACATGAACAGGTGGGGTATAGAGGAATACAGGCTGATCCAGATAGGACAATGTGATCGGTGCAGGCTTGGTGGGCCGAATGGCCTATTCCTGTGCTGTACTGTTCTTTGAAATTTTTCTTCAAAGGAATTCATAGTTCAACCTTTTCAAGTATATCTCTATCATTATGCATTTTAATTGCTGTCTGAAGTGGCTTTGCAAGATCCTCAGTTGTTTCAGTCAGCTACAAAGAAGATGGCTGCTACAATCAAGGACATGTGGGGATGGACTATACATGTTGACCTGGCTAATGATATCGATGAAGAGCTTGTGTAGTTTAATCATTGTAATCTCGGAAACATGGCAGCCAATTTACACACACCATTCTATTAACAGTAATGTTATAATGATCAGATAATTTGCTTTCATGAAACTGAAGGGTACGTTTTGGCCAAGGTATTGGAGAGGACCGATCAGTAATGCCATTTGTGAGTGAGTGGGTTATTATTTCCTGGGAGTGACGGGGTAAATGAGGAGTGAAGAGTATATACTTCCAATTTGAGAAGGTAAATAGATTTATTCCCCTCATGTACCAGAGTTATGGAAGAATTAAATCTGTGCATGCAGTGGTGAAAAATCATGTCTTAGGACTGTGTCCAGTAGAATGGTAAAGAGGGATAATGGTAAGTAAATTTGTTACTAATCAGATTTGGTAGGTATGCATGTTTATGATTGGTGCTAAGGCAGCTGAATGTAGGTTGGCATATTGGGCTGAGTAACCACAGTGGAGTATTTTTCCTCAAGAGGAACTGAGGGTGAGAGAAGACTCTCTCTGGAGCAAATAAATACTTGCGGCTTTAATAAATTGCATAAGTCAGTGTTCATAGGTATTTACGTTTACACTTCTGATCAGCAGTTAAGCTCTCAAAAAGTTAATGTTTTACATCATTCTGTCCTTCTGCAGAAAAATCAAACTGATTTCTCCCTTCCCGGCTTTCGGGGAAGGCGCTGGTGTAGCGGTATCACTTGCCAAGTAATCGAGAGACCCATGATAATGCCTGGGGACCTGGGTTCAAATCTCACCACAGCAGATGGTGACATTTTGAATTCAGTAAAATTCTGGAATGACCATCAATTGTTAGTTTGAAAAAAAGCTGACTCACTAATGTTCTTTAAGGAAGGAAATCTGCCATCCTGACCTGGCCTGGCCTGGTCGACATGTGACTTCAGACCCATAGCAATGTGGTTGACTCCTAACATGCCCGCTGATAAGTTCAAGGGTAATTAGGAATGGGCAATAAATGCTGGCTCTACCAGCATGCCAATATCCAGTAATTAGATATGAAAAAGGATCCCAATAACAGTCTGTATTGTTGGTACTATTCCAAACTAATCTGGGAATTGATAAAAACTGATTCATTCTCTGAGTTTATTTCTGCCACATCCTGACTCTTGGGCGCCATGAATCTAAGCTTATAACTTGTAAATTGTATAATTGGTTTTGTCTCCACTGGGTTGCTCATCTTTCTTTCCTTCTCTGCTAAATGGATTTTTGAAAGTATTTTGTATGAGTTTTTCGCGGACTGCAGTGTAATTTTCCTGAGGTTTCAGTCAGTTTTCCAACTTTATAGTTTCCTACTTTTTTAGCCGAGAGTTGGTTCAGATATAATATTCATGAAAGTTCAGGTTGAATAAGATGGGGCCCAAAAATATTCCAGGTGCTTTGTTCGAAGTGTGATTGTGCAATAGATGCAAAGCTTTTCTATGTATATTAATAAATTGGTGCTGCCTGAATGACAGGATGTTCTGTTTTACAATGGACAGGAACATTGTAACAGTTCACCTTCATTCTACAAAGTAATTGAGATTTAGTAAAAGTTGATACAATGAAAATATTAATCACTGTTTAGGTCTTTGATCAAAACCCTGCTTCTATCTGTGGGAAAGTCAACTAAGAACTTATAGATATTGTGACCTCAACTTTTAGTTCCTGAGGAACGTTTTTATAAGTCGCAAAAAAGTGCCTTTATTTAGTTTTATACACACAGCATGATTGAATCATTTCATGTATATAAAATGTTCAGATAAATTTAATTTTCATGCTACGACCATGGCTTCTTTTCACACTACAGTAGAGGTCAGTAATCTCAGCTGATCAATACAGACATAATAAACTGGGGCCTCTTGGTTTTATATGGCTCAGTTACAAGCTTTGGGAGCTCCTCTCAAACAGTAGGAAATAGACTAACTAGAAAGCTCAATCAATGGAACATTGCAGGTGCTTGTTTGTAGGAGTTTTATAATTGCGCATTCTTCTATTGAGAGTAAGAGTGAGGTAAAAGATTAATAGTTTTGACAAAGGTAAGAGAGAAGAAAGCATTATCACTATTGGCAAAGTGTTTTACATTGTAACTGTCAGTGCAGTGATGGGTAACTTTGCCAGCTTGGTGATTATGGCAGTTTTCTCTCCCCTCCTTTGGAAAATGCTTGCCTCCATTCATCATCACATCCCTGCAGTTGCAAGGCCAGTAAGTCAGCAGAGTTGGACCCCACCATTGTGTGGCCCTGCCGGCTTCCTGACTTTCAACTCAAAATAGATTTGAATTTGGCTGTTGCAGTGTATAAAAATTGAAACTGTTTTGAGATTGGAAGATCAGACATAAATGGTGTCCTGACCAATATTCGTCTCTTAATCAAGTCAAGAAAATGAATTACGCGGTCTTGTTGCTGTTGTGGGAGCTTGCTGTGTGCAAATTGGTTGCTGCATTCCTACGTTACAACAGTGATGCTTCAAAAGTTCTTTGGCTGCAAATTGCATTGAGACATCCTGACGCGATGGAAGGCATTGTCAAATTGCAAGTTTCATTTCTTTGTGTTTCTGGTTACTCAAACTTTTCATGAGTAGGCATCAGGACTAAACAATTGCACTGGATATTGGATTACGTGAAAATAGTCTGCAGTTTGTGCAGGGGAACGCATCTTGTGATTTATTTGATTAGAAATGCGGAACAGTGCCTGTGCGATTTTGAATAAAATTGCAGCACTCAGCAAATTGTGCTGCATGAGCTTAGGGTTTGCTTGATAATGGAGGATCTTTATGATGATCCTTATTTCTTCAATCACTCTCGTACTGTTCTCCAGTGAAATGCATATCATTTATTCCATATCACTTTCAAAGGTTAGTTTCAAACTGAGTGCATAAGAACATAAGAAATAAAAGCAGTAGTAAGCCATCTAACCCCTCGAGCCTGCCCTCTCATTCAATAAGATCATGGCTGATCTGATTGTGGTTCAGTTCCACTTACCTGCCCACTCCCCATAACCCTTAATTCCCTTATTGGTCAAAAATCTATCTACCTGTGATTTAAACACATTTAATGAGCTAGCCTCTACTGCTTCATTGGGCAGAGAATTCCAAAGATTCACTACCCTCTGGGAGAAGTAATTCCTCCTCAACTCTGTTCTAAATTGACTCCCCCGTATTTTCAGGCTGCACCCCCTAGTTCTTGTTTCCATTCTAAGTGGAAATAACTTCGCTGCTTCTACCCTGTCTAGCCCCTTCATTATCTTATATGTCTCTATAAGATCTCCCCTCAACCTTCTAAACTCCAATGAGTACAGGCCCAGTCTACTCAATCTCTCCTCATAAGCTAACGCCCTCATCTCTGGAATCAACCTGGTGAACCTTCTCTGCACTCCCTCCAAATCTAATATCCCCTTCCTTAAATAAGGGGACCAAAATTGTACACTGTAGGTGCGGCCTCACCAGTGCCTTGTACAATTGCAGCAAGACCTCCCTGTTTTTATATTCTATCCCTTTCGCGATAAAGGTCAACATTCCATTTGCCTTCTTGATTACCTGCTGCACCCTCAAACTGAGTTTTTGTGATTCATGCACAAGGACCTCCAGATCCCTCCGTACAGTAGCATGTTGTAATTTTTCACCATTTAAATAATAGTCCATTTTATTATTATTCCTTCCAAAGTGGATAACCTCACATTTGTTAACGTTATACTCCATCTGCCAGATCCTTGCCCACTCACTTAGCCTATCCAAATCTCTCTGCAGACCTTGTGTCCTCCACGCAATTTGCTTTCCCATTCATGTTTGTGTCATCCGCAAACTTTGTTAGCCTACACTCGGTCCCCTTCTCCAGATTGTCTATATATGGTAAACAGTTGAAGCCCCAGCACTGATCCCTGCGGCATGCCACTAGTCACTGATTGCTAACCGGAAAAGCACCCATTTATTCTGACTCTCTGCTTTCTGTTAGATAGCCGATCCTCAGTACATACTAACACTTTATCACCAACTCCGAGTACCTTTTATCTTATGCAGCAACCTTTTGTGAGGCACCTTATCGAATGCCTTCTGGAAATCTAAATACACCATATCCACCAATTTCCCTCTATCAACCGCAGTCGTTATGTCTTAAAATTCCAGTAAATTCAACAAACATGACTGTCCCTTCATGAATCCGTGCTGCATCTGCTTGATTGAACCATTTCTTTTCTAGGTGTCCTGCTATTTCTTCCTTAATGGCATGTAAAATATTAAAAGGAATTAATTGCATTTATTCAGCAATATGTTGCTTATTCTCATATTTAAGGTGGATCCCCTGTACTTTCAATTTCCTGTGACTGAAATATTTAACCTTGTACAGGAATATCTACAGGTTTGCATGTTTATTTGTTTGACTTTAAAATTTGATCTTAATTTATATTAGTTGAAAAATATTTCTCTTCATTTAATGGATGTGTGCTTTAAAATTCTGCCATTCCCTTGTTAGATCTGAAATTGGATAGGTTCTGATAATCTACATCTCAGTGGAAAAAAATCTTCTCTATCCCTGAACAATGCCAGGCCAGAACTTACCTTTTACCTGGAGTTGAATATTATTTCTTCATTCAGCTGCAGAAAACTTGATGTCTCTTGGCAAATTAGTCATATATTTGGAAGGCTTCTGATTTGATTCCTAATCCGGGTAAGCTCATCTCTACTGGGCAATGTTTGCAATGCTGCAGTTTGGTTTGTGAGAGGATCAGGAGAATTAGCAGATATTCCTGCTTCCCTTCGCTGTCAGGTGACCCTTGTTGGCGGTGGATGTTGAGTGAGACCAGGGTAAGTGATGTTCTTGGCATGCAATGTTTAGATGACGCTTGTTTCCTTGGCTTACCTATGAAGTCTGGCTGCTAGGATGAAATGCTGGAGACCACCTCTACAACTATATACTTGCAAGCATTGACACTTTTGGAAAAGGAAAGGGAACATTTAGTGAGGTGGATTGTAGGGCTTAATTGTTGAATTTATTGTTTGATTTGATTTATTATTGTCACATGTATTAGCATACAGTGAAAGTACTGTTTCTTGTGCACTATACAGACAAAGTACACCGTTCTTTAGAGAAGAAAGCAAGAGAGTGCAGATGTAATCATTGTGATGTAATCATTATAATGTAGTGATTGCTGTGGAGAGAAAAGTCCTTGTTTCATTCACTGTCAGCCTGTAATTTCTGGTATTTTGGCTTATTGAATGATTCTGTAAATGTCGTATTTGCCCGTATATGTTTTGGCCTTTCATGGTCCCTACATTTAGCTTCCTGGGGATCAAGCCTCTGAAAAGATACATCAGACTTCGAATAGATTCGGCCAAATTATACCAGAGCTTAAAGGGTTACATTTTCACAGGCTGCATCATCATGGCTTGCATTTCTTAGAGTGTAGATAATTGAGGGATGACCTGGAGAAGGCATGTAAAATATTAAAAGGAGTTAATTGCATTGATTCAGAGAAGGGTTTCCTTTGGTATGGAATCAAGAACCGTGTGATAATCTTAAAAATGGAGTTTGCCTATTTCAGAGTGACTGCAGGAAGCATTTTTCTAGAAAGTGTTGTGGAAATCTGGAGGCCTCTTCCCAAAGAGGCTATGAATGCTGAGAGAATTGAAGTTCTCAAGATTGAGGTTGATAAGCAAGGGCATTGAGACATAAAGTTAAGGTAGGAAAATCAAGTTGAGATGTAGATCTGATCGATCTAATTGAATAATGGAACAGGCTTGAGGGAGTGAATAGTTTATTCCTGCTTGTATTCCCTGATCACACAGCACTCTAGTTAAATGTGAATTAGATATAATTTGGCATTCTGAACTAGCCTGCAAGAACTCAGTGTAGGAACAGGGCGTGGCACTCAATTCCTTGACCTGTAATTCTTCTATAACTCGTTCTTTTATTTGCTTCTGGGACGTGGGTGACATTTGCAAGTTAGTACGTATTGTCCATTTTGAGATACCCTGAGTGGATTACGAGTTAGCCACATAGATGTATATTATTGGCAAGCTTTTTTTTAAAAACATGAGGGGAGGCATCAAACAGCTTTTGTAGTCTTTTTTTATTTCTGGTGTCATGATGAAATTTGAAACTGGAAGCTTAAAATTTTTAGGCTATTGCCATAACCACATGACACCCTTGGAGGCGACAGCTAAATAAATGACAGTGAATTTGTATCTGAAGTGTAAATGGAATGTTCACGTTGCTGTCTGGGCCAGTATTCATTGCTCATCCTGAATTGCCCCTGAGAAGGTGGCTTGGAGCTGGCTTCTTGAACCACTGAGGTCTATGTGGTATAGGTATGCCAACAGTACTGTTAGGGAGGGAGTTCCAGGATTTTGACCCAGTTATTTGCTGGATTATAGGCTACTGTTTGAATTAACAGGTGTATGGGAAGTTTGAGAAGATAGTTAGAATGCATTACAAAAGAGCTTTCTGTATCCAGTGTTAGAGTGGTTATCCATCCAAAGGAGTTACCTCTTTTTACAGGAAGAAATGTGTAAATGTGGTATCTGAATATGTGAAGTGCTTAGGGTGTACTTAATTAAAACAACAATAACAAATTGCATTCATACAGCACCTTTAATGTCCTGGGGTACTTCACAGGAGCATAATCGGGAATATTTTACCCCTCATTCAATGCTATCATACTTGGGTGCAAATGAAGACAGGAAGGTAAATCTGTTAATTCTTGTTGGGATATAATTAGCATGGTTAATTGGCCTTTATGATTATATCAAAGAGCTGTTTAGAGTGAAATTATTATATTTGAATGGTTCTTCATCTCGGACCTAGGTGAAGGAATGGTTGCCAGGTAGTACAGTGATAACACAATTAGGATAGATGTCTGAGGGAAGTTTAAAAAAGGCTTTTAAAAGTGGGTATGGAGACAGCAAGGTGGAGCGATTTAGAAATTGAATTGCGTAGAGTAGAGAAGGAGCAACTGACATCTCTATTGTTAATATTGTCAATACAGGACCTGAGGATACATATGGGCTGGAAGATGGTACGGCTGTGAATTTTTAGATTTGATTGGCACTAAGCTAATGGAGGTCACTAGAACAGTCAATTAACAAATAGATCCTGTTTAGGAATATTGGGAAATTAAATTTAAGTCAGATGCGATAAGACAGTGAAAAAGCCATTGAAGTATCGTCTGGAGGAAGCCAAACTTTAGCTAATTATCTTAACAGAAGCATTGGTGGTAAAGTAAACGTCGAAGTGGTGGAGGAAGAAGTACACCTAGTTCCGTTCCGACTTAGCCAAGCCAGTCTGCCTCGATCAATGACTTGATATCCATCAAGCTGTTTCTCAGATGGAGTATTGAACTGGAAGTGATTCACATCCATCTGGAATCTGAGTTATCAATTACATACATCAGCAATATTGTATGATGCATATATAATGAGCGAAATGGGAGAGCCAAGGGTGTAATGTTGAGAGTTGCTGTGTAAGTTTGGAAAGTGAAATCATTCCTAGAGATACATTGGCTGCATTGGTATAGATAGGAGTGGAACCAAGCAAGGGTAGCTGCTGTGTAGTACGCGATGAAGAAAAGACACTGGAGGTAAGTGGAGTAGTTAACTTTCATTGGATATTGTACAGGGAAGACAGGCACAGCATACAACAATTGTAATGAGAAAGTAGTCATTGAAGATTTTGTCATACGACAGCAGGAGTGCCTTGCTGAAGCATTTGGCCACCTACTCTAACGTCTAGTGTAGCTTGAGTGTGAAATTTTGTTTGATAATACTACAGTGAAGTGCTTTAGGACCTTTGACTATACTTCATAAGAACATAAGAAATAGGAGCAGGAGTAGGCCATCTAGCCCTTCGAGCCTGCCCCGCCATTCAATAAGATCATGGCTGATCTGTTGTGGCTCAGTTCCACTTTCCCGCCCTCTCCCCATAACCCTTAATCCCCTCTCTTATCAAGAACCCATCAACCCGCTTCTTAAAAATATTTAGCGAGGCAGCCTCCACCACTTCAACGGGCAGAGAATTCCAGAGATTCACCACCCTTTGAGTGAAGAAGTTCCTCCTCAACTCCGTTCTAAACCGCCTCCCCTTTATCTTGAGGCTGTGCCCCCTAGTCCTACTGTCTTTTTTGAGCGGGAAGAGTCTCTCCACCTCTATCCTATCCATCCCATTCATCATCTTATATAATGCCAGCTGTTATGGTCAAGGTGGAAGGAAGGATTGGGATAGGGACTGGTGAGATAGGTGAACATATAGCTAGGTAGTAATGATGAATTCAAGGACTTTGTGAAGTAAGATCAAAAAAACAAGGAGGGCTTGCTGAATGGTTGCTGAAAGGAGATAACATTTTGAAAGGACGCTGCAGGAGCAGGTATAGAAAGCTATCTTATGACAGCAGTTCTTTGTCTGTTTTCTTTTATTTATATTTCCTTATTTTCTATACTTGTAATTTCCATTTAGTATTAATTTTCAGCACAATGCATTGAAGGCCAAAGAGATAATTGCTTTTCATTTACTCCCCTTCCCACACCTTTGTGATTTACTGTCAATTACAGTGCATACACCGACTCGTCATTTAGAATTCAAGTTGCATTAGAGTTTAAGTGGTTTAGCTATAAAAGATACTGAACTAGCAACCTAGATGCTGTGTTGGAATATCTCAATGACAAGTTGTGAATTGAATGTAATGAATCTGCTAATTTCTGGCTGGCACTAGGAAAGGGTGGTGTTATAAACATCCAATGAGCAAGAGAACCTGTCACTTATACTTGTATTCTATATGTGACGCCACTTTTATAGAACATAGAACATAGAACATTACAGCGCGGAACAGGCCCTTCGGCCCACAATGTTGCGCCGACCAGTCTTATTTTTAAAAAAAAACATTGACCCACTAATCTAAACCAATCCCTTTTCGTCCATAAACCTATCCACCAATCTCTTAAACGCCCCCAAACTAGGCGCATTTACAACTGCAGCAGGCAGGGCATTCCAGTCCCTCACCACCCTCTGGGTAAAGAACCTGCCCCTGACATCCGTCCTATAACTACCCCCCCTTAATTTAAAGCCATGCCCCCTCGTGCTAGATTTCTCCATCCGAGGAAACAGGCTATCACCATCCACCCTATCTAAACCTCTAATCATCTTATATGTTTCTATAAGATCCCCTCTTAGCCGCCTTCTTTCCAGTGAAAACAACCCCAAATCCCTCAGTCTCTCCTGTGATATGAAAGCCAGTCATTTGTAAACCACTCACTGTAACAGAGTATAAGAGATACATAATAAGTTAGCTTTGCTCACATCATTAGGACAAGGACTTTCAGAAAGCTAAATCAGTTGCCAGAGCTTGGGCTAATGGAAGCTTTGTTCTCTGGATTAAAAAGTATTGTCACATCAGCATCACATCCTCTACTAAATCTAGTTCCCTGTTATTTGTCAGTGCAAACCTGCACTGGTTGTCAATATCCTAGCTCATTGGCTGCAGAATCTTTGCCCATGGTTAGATGTCCCATGTGCCAGCTAAACCTTTACAGCCTCTGTCCATCCCACATTCAACTGCCACTGTTTTGCAGAGTTTGAGTTAAAGGCAGTTGACCTGAAGTGTTAATTCTGTTTCTCTCTGCACCAATGAAAAAAAAACCTGAGCATTTCCAGCATTTTCTGTTCTGATCCCCCCTCATTCCTTTGTAGTTTCTTCATTTTCCCCATTATGAAAAATTTTCTAAAGAGAAGGTTGAGAGATGCCCTGGTAGAGCTGTTGAAGGTCTTGAAAATAGGTTGCCAGAGTGGTCCATAGAGATGTTTCTGTATGTGGGGAAGTCTCAAACTATCAGACATAAATGTAAATGATCACTTTAAATCCACGAAGAATAAACTTCTTTATGTAGAGGATAGTCTTGCTAAAACTATCCAAGGCACAAGTTAGACCATACTTGGAATACTGAATAGTTTTGCTCCCCTTACTAAGAAAAGTTATACTGGCATTGGAGGCAGTCCAGAGAAGGTTTGTTATGTTGATCCCAGGTAAGGAGGGATTTTCTTAGAAGAGGTTGAGCAGATTTGGCCTGTACTCACTGGAGTTTAGGAGAATGAGAGATGATCTTATTAAGTGACATGAGTCTCAGGAGGCATGACAGAATAGATGCTAAGAGGCTGTGGTCCCTTGTAGGAGAGTCTAAAGTTTACTTATTAGTCACAAGTAAGGCTTACATTAACACTGCAATGAAGTTACTGTGAAATTCCAAGTTGCCACACTCTGGCACCTGTTCAGGTCAACGCACCTAACTAGCATGTCTTTCAGACTGTGGGAGGCAACCAGAGCACCTGGAGGAAACCCACGCAGATGTGGGGAGAATGTGCAAACTCCACACAGACAGTGACCCAAGCTGGGAATCGAACCTGGGACCCTGGTGCTGCGAGGCTAACCACTGTGTCTAGGACCAGAGGGCATAATCTCAGAGTAAGGGGTCACGCATTTAATAGAGAGATGAGGTGGAATTTCTTTTGAGGGTGGCACAGACAGCACGAGTTTTTTTTTGTCAGACAGGCAGTGAAAAAGGTGAAGGATAAGCTCTGGCAGATAAGGGATCATATCCTGCGTACGGCCTTCAGTGATAGCTCCAAGCACCAGAATTTCAGAATTCTTCACCATCAGTCTGGATTAAATAGCAGCTCTTTCAGCAGTCGTCGAATGTATGGCAACAGTTCATCCCGGAAAACGTTAGCCAGCACGCCTAATGCAGCAGCGGAACATTTTCTTAAACTCCGACCAGGAATTGTATCATCATCATTAAGATCATCCTCCTCTTCCTCTGCTGCTGCCTCATAGCTTCAGGGATCTGGGTTTGATTCTCGGTTTGGGTTAATATCTATGTGGCGTTCTCCCCTTGTCTGCATGGGTTTCCTCTGAGTGCCCCAGTTTTCTCCATCAGTCCAAGCGTGTGCATTAGGTTGATTGACCATGCTAAATTGGCCTTTGTGTTCCAGGATGCATAGGTTAAAGGGATTAGCGAGGTAAATATGTGGGGTTACAGGAATAGGGCCCGAGTGAGAGTGTTGTTGGTGCAGACTTGATGGGCTGAATGGCCTCCTGCACTGTAGTGTTTCTATGATTCTTCTATGGTAGTGAATTGTGAAATTCTTTACTGTAGAAGCTGGGTGATTAGAGCTTAGATAGACAGATTTTAATCAGTAAGCGAATCCAGAGTTGTAGAGTAAGGCAGGAAAGTAGATCAGAGGGGTGTGGAGGGATATGGTCCAAGTGCAGGTCAGTGAGACTAGGCAAAAAATGGTTCGGCACAGAGAAGGTGGTCCAAAAGGCCTGTTTCTGAGCTGTAATTTTCTCTGGTTCTAGAGTTGAGGATTATCAGATCAGTCATGATCTCCTTGAACAGTGGAGCAGATTCAATGGGCCCAATGACCTACCTCTTTTGTCGTTTTATCAGTGCAGAACTCACTACCACAAGGAGTAGATGAGGTAATTTTGAATTGATTTATTATTGTCACGTGTTAGTATACAGTGGAAAGTATTGTTTCTTGTGCACTATACAGAAAAAGCATACCGTACATACAGAAGGAAATGAGACAGTGCAGATTTTAGTGTTATAGTCATAGCTAGGGGCAGAGAAAGATCAACTTAATGCAAGATAAGTCCATTGAAAAGTCTGATGGTAGCAGGGAAGAAGCTGTTTCTGAATCAGTTGAAGTGTGACCTCAGACTTTGGTACCTTTTTTCCCTGGTGGAAGAGGGTTTTTTTTTGCCATTTTTTGCCAAAACCATTTTTTGCCTAGTCCCACTGACCTCTCCAGGGTGTGTGAGGTCCTTGATTATATTGGCTGATGAATAATCTAGATGCTTTGAAGGAAAAGTTAGTTATATTGAGGGAGTAAGTAGTGGAAGGACATGTTGAGGTTAGAAGCAGTAGACTGGAAAAAGGATTGTGTGTGGTGTGGATGAGCTGGTTAAATGGCCTATTTCTGTGCTATGGACATTCACTTTAGGATGTTTCATTATGTTAAAGGTACTGTATAGTGACTTGTCCAAATTTCCTCAAGGAAAACTATTATGGTGCCGAGGTATTGACATCCTTCATGCTCTGGCGATGCTTAAACTAGTACTGAGCAGAATTCTGCAAAAATTTGAATATTGCCGTGTTTACTTTGCATACTTAATTATTTTAATGTATGGGTCTCTTAGAGTAAAATATCTTGTTAGACTGTTTGCTAATTGAAATGAGTTCTGAGAAAGCCAGTCGTGATGCTTTGTTCTAATTGAGCATGTTGACAGTTTTAGTATTTTATTGTGTTTTCTCTGTCTATTTTGAATAATGTGCTGGGGTGACAGCCTAGATAAAATGTTCAAAATGTATTTCATTTCCCTGCAAGTAGGCTGATGAACATTTAATATATTTGGATACAGAGGACCAGTCAGAAATAGAAGGATTATTCATGTGGTTCAAATCTTTCGGCCCATGGTGCACTACGCATAAACTTCGGGCTGCAGACGTGGAGGCACTGGAGAGCAAGATGATCCAGTGCTACGTGGTTTCATAGGAGTGTGCAGCACTGAAAGGAACTATTTTGTTTACGCTGGCTCTTGGAAACAGCCATCCAATTATTGATTTTATTTGTTATTGTCACGTGTCATTTTACAGTGAAAAGTATTGTTTCTTGTGTGCTATACAGGCAAAGCATACAATTCATAGAAAAGGAAACAAGAGTGCAGAATGTAGCGTTACAGTCACTGCTAGGGTGTTCATTCAAAAGTCTGTTGGCTGAGTTTGTTGGTATGTGGAAGAGAGAAATGTCTGGGGTCCTTAATTATGCTGGCTGTTTTTCGAGGCAGTGAGAAGTATAGACAACGTCAGTGGACGTGAGGTTGGTTTGAGTGATGGATTGGGCTGCCGTCATGACTTTTTATTTGCGGTCTTGGGCAGCTGTGATATAATCAGAATGCTTTCTATGGTGCATCTGTCAAGGTTGGTGAGAGTCGTAGCTGACATGCCAAATTTCCTTAGTCTTCTAAGAAAGTAGAGGTGATGGTGAGCTTTCTTAACTATAGTGTTGCATAGGGAGACCAGGGTGGTTTATTGGTGACCTGGACACCTAAAACCTTGAAGCTCTTGACCATTTCTACTTTGTCCCCTTTGATGTAGACAGGGGCATATTCTCCTTTACGCTTCCTGAAGTTGATGATGATCTTCATTTTGTTATTATTGAGGAAGAAATTATTGTCATCGCACCAGTTCACCAGATTCTCTCTCGTTGTTTTAATTTGTCTCGCTGTTGTTGATATCTGACCCACACTGTGGTGTCATTAGCAAACTTGAAACTGGAGTTGGAAGGGAATTTGGCCACACAGTCATAGGTGTACAAGGAGTTTGGTAGGGGGCTGAGGACACAGCCTTGTGGGGCACCGGTGTTGAGGATGATCGTGGAGGAGGTGTTGTTGCGTATCCTTGCTGATTATAATCTGGGTTAGGATGTTCAGGATCCAGCTGCAGAGGGAGGAGCCGAAGCCCAGGCCATGGAGTTTGGAGATGAGCTTCACAGGAATGATGGTGTTGAAGGCTGAGCTGCATCAGTAAATGGGAGTCTTTGTTAACTAGGTGTTCCAGGGTTGAGTGCAGGGACAGGGAAATGGTGTCTGCTGTGGACCTGTTGCAGTGGAGGGCAAACTGTAGTGGATCTAGACAATCTGGAGGACTGAATTGATACGTGCCATGAGTAACCTTTCAAAACACTTCATAATGATAGACGTCACAGTTACTGGATAATAGTCATTAAGGCACATTGCTTGGTTATTCTTTGGTACTGGGATGATGGACGTCGTCTTAAAGCAGATAGGGATCTCAGATTGTTATAAGAGAGGTTGAAGATATCTGCGAATATGCCTGCCAGCTGATCTGCGCAGGATCTGAATGCTTGGCCAGGTACCCTGCCCAGGTCAATCGCTTTCTGCGGGTTGACCTTTAGAAGGCTGCTCTGACATCTACAATTGTAACCTCAGATACAGGTTCATCCGAGGCTTCCAGGGTGGGGGGCGTGCTCTTGCTGACCTCTTGCTCAAACCTTTTATAAAATTGATTGAGCTCATCAGGGAGGTGTGCATGAGACCTGATGATTTTACATGCTTTCATCTTGTTGCCTGTTACGTCTTGCAGACCTTGCCATTGTCAGCCTTGTCCGTATGGCTGGCCTAAGACTCTAGCTTGGTTCAATATTGTCTTTTGGCATCTTTGATGGATTGCCTTGGATCATATTTGACTTTCTTGTATAGGTCAGGGTCGCCTGACATGAACGCCTCAGATCTAGACTGTTTATCTACAGTTTCCGATTATGGAACACAGATTTGCTTCTTTGGCACGTAATTAATGCCTTCCCCAAACCCCATATCCCTGCAAATGTTTTCCCCTTTCAATTCCCCTTCAGGAAGGCACTTTGAGTCTTCTTCCATTCCCCTTTTGTGGGGAGCATGCTCCAGACTAGCATAACTGGCTGCGTAAAATAAGTTTCTTCACGTCACCTCTGGTTCTTTTGCTGATTACTTTACATCTGTGACCTCTGGTTATTGATCTTTCTCCAATGGAAACATTTCTTTTGACTCTATCAAAACTCTTGAACTTGTCTACCAAATCTCTTTCTAATTTTCACTGCTTTATGATGAACAACTCCAGCTTCTCTGGTTGATTTGCAGTGTGTGGTAGTACATCTGCTTCCAGCCAGGAGGTGGTGCAATGACAAAGTAAGAACTACTTTCCTTCTCAAGTACAACCTGCACCACATTGTGATAAGTCCTACACTCAGCTGAATGGCAGATCTGTCTACTGCATTGTCGAATCAAGGAAAACATAATAGATCTTGTTTCAAAATCATCAGAACCTCAGTTTTGATCGTTCACTTATGTTAATGATTGCTTGATAAATACTCAAGGGTTTGACATTAAAGGAAAAGTTAAGGTTAGAGTTGTTCATCAGAAAGCACAGAGGGTGTGGGGAAAATGTTGTGTAGGATCTTATAATCCAGGAAACATTCCATGCCCACAATAGTACAAAAATTACATGAGCCCACATGCCAGTCAGTGATATCACTGGGTTTATTCAGAGTATTGGTGTTATTACAATATTGCAGAATCTTTGTAGGTAATATTTTTCATGTAATAAGCATTTCTGTAATTCCAAGCCTCAGAGTCTTGGCACCAATATCAGCATCAGTTGTTTACATACATTACATCACAAAATAGTTATAGCGCAGACGGAGGCTTTTCAGTCTGGTGTCTGCACAAGCTCTGAGCATTATTCCTGGTGATATTCCCTGGCCTTTTCCCTGTAATATGCACATTCTTCCTTTTCAAAATGAACCTGCCTCTACCACATACTTGAGCAGTGCATTCCAGACCGTAACCACTTGTTGCATGAAATGAGTTTCCTCTTGTCGCTTTTGCCTCTTTTGCCAGTTTGACAAAATCTATGCCCCCTCTTCTTGATCCTTTCATAAGGAGGAACAGATTCTTCCAATCCTTTGTTGTTTTGACATGTGTCAAATTGCCTCACAGCCTTCTCCAAGGAGAACAGTCCCAATTTCTTCAATCTATATAAATAACTAAAGTTCTCATCCTTGTAAACATTTTGTGAAACTTTTCTACATAGTCTCCAATGTTTCACATAATTTAGGAAACCCAGTCTATGATTGTATAAATGTATGTTTTCTACAGTTGGAGAAGGCATAATGGAAAACTTTGCTGGACTTGTGCCCATGAGCGTTGGATCACTGAAAATATGTTGAATGGCTTCAAGAAGGAGATAGATATCTTTCTAATCAAAAAGGAATATGAGGAGCAGATAGGGAGATAGATTTGAGACCAGGAAGAGATCAGTCATGATCTGATTGAATAGCAGAGCAAGCTCAAAGGGCTGAATTTGCCTACTTCTGTTTCTAATTTCTATATTCCTCTGTGAGTACATAGTTGTAAAAGGAACCCACTTATTTGGAGTCACATACAGACCAGACCCGGGAAGGACAGCAGATTCCTCCCCTAAGAACGTTATTGAACCAGATGCATTTTTAACAATGAACAGCAATGGTTTTATGATCATAATTAGACTTAATTTCAGATTTTTAATGAATTCAGATTCCACCATCTGCCATGGCGAGATTTGAACCTAGGTTCCTGGAACATTATGCTGGGGCTCTGCATTAACAATACCACAATGCCACTGCCTCTCCAAAATTGATTGCAATCATGCAGAAAAACTCTACTGAAATGCGCTATTTGAATCCAGCCTCTTGCCTATTTGAGTCAGTTTTCACTAATCTCAAAATATTCTATTGTTGGCCCGATAATTTCTATTTGACTAAAGGAGACCAGGATGGTCAATGGTGAAATGGTTAAAAAGTAATGCATAGCATTTCTGTCTCAGGCTCAGTGCTTTGAGAGCAAGAGGCGACAGAAAATCCAAGCCAAGATGATGATTCTGCCTTTGTCACAGTAAACCTTTAGTTCCGTAGGCTTTCCAGTCATCTTGAAGACCCACTTGCTTCATGGCCTGCCATAGAGGTGAATGTTAGTAACTAAAAATAACACTTAAAATTTGTTAGTTCCTGGGATGTCAGCATGATTGGCAAGGCCAACGTTTATTGCCCATCCCGAATTGACCTTTAGATAGAAGTGAGTTGCCTTTTTGAATTGCTGCAACTTCTATGAAAGAAGTGTCCTCATAGTCCCAGGGCTTTGACCCAGCAACAGTGGAGGAATGGCCATGCATTTCCAAGTCAGAATGGTGTGTGACTATGGTGGTGATGGTCTTTCCATAAAGAGAACAGGGAGAAGATTGACCAGGCTTTTGAGAGAGAAATACTGCCTTGAAGTGAGTCGGAGGGTGAGCTGTGAGGAGGATGCAGAGATGCTTCAGCGTTATTTGGACAGGCTGAGTGTATAGGCATCTGCATGGCAAGTGCAGTATAATATGGATAAATGTGAGGTTATCCACTTGAAGGCAATAATAGGAAGACAGTTTATTACCTGAATCGGTGTAAAATGAGAGAGGTGGATACTCAACGAGACCTTGGAGTCCTCGTGCAATAGTTGTTGAAAGCATGCACACAAGTACGGCAGGCAGTAAAAAAGACAAATGGCATGGTGGCCTTGATAGCGAGGGGATTTGAGTACAGGGATAGGGATGATTTGCTGCAGTTGGTGAGGCCACACCGGGAGTAGTGTGTGCAGTTTTGGTGTCCTTATCTGAGGATGTCCTTGCTATAGAGGGAGTACAGCGAAGGTTTACCAGGCTGATTCCTCGGATGGTAGGTCTGTCATATGAGGAGGGTCACTCAGCTCCTGATGTCATTACAATTCTGGTTCAAACATGGACAAAAGAGTTGAATTTCAGAAGTGAGGTGAGAATGACTGTCCTTGACCACAAGGCAGCATTTAACCAAGTATGACATCGCAGAACCCAAGTAAAACTGGAGCTGGTGGGAATCGGGAAAACCCTTCGCTGATTGGAGTCGTACCTAGAACAAGGGAAGATGGTTGTGGTGATTGGAGTTGAATCATCTCAGCTCCAAGACGCCACTTCAGGAATTCCTTAGGGGAGTGTCCTAGGCTTAACCACCTTTAGCTACTTCATAAATGACCTTCCTTAAATCACAAGGTCAGAAGTGGGAATGTTCAGTGATGAGTACATAATGATCAGCTCATATACAATGACTAATATACCGAAGCAGTCTATTTCCAAATGCTGCAGGATCTGGACAATTTCCAGGCATGGGCTGGCAAGTGGCAAACAACATTCGTGCCACACAAATATCAGGCAGTGAACATCTCCAACAAGAGTAATAGATCTAACCATTCAAAGGCATTACCATCGCTGAATCTTCCACTATCAACTTAGTGTGGGTTACCATTGACCAGAAACTGAACTGGATTAGCCATATAAATACTATTGTTAGAAGAGCAAGTTGCAAGTTTAGAATTCTGCAGCCAGTAACCACCACCTTGCTCCCTAAAGCCTGTCCATTCTATACAAAGCACAAGTGTCAGATGTGTGATGGAATACTCTGCATTTGCCTGGATGAGTGCAACTTCAATAACACTCAAGAAACTCGATATCATCCATGAGAAAGCAGCCCCCTTTATTGCTGCCCTTTCCACAAACATTAAATCCCTCTGCCACCAATGAACAATAACAGCCATGTCTATCACCTACAAGATACACTGTAGGAGCTCACCAAGGTTCCTTAGGCAACACCTTGCCAACCTACAGAAGGGAACACCGCCTGGAGGTTTCCCTCCAAGCCATTCACTATTGTGGCTTGGAAATAAATTGTTGTTCCTGTCATTGTGTCAAAATCCTGGAATTCCTTGCTTCATGGCACCAAGGGTGTACTTATGCCTCTGGGACTGCAGTTCAAGATGGCAGCTCGCCACCATCTTATGGAGGGCAATTATGGATAGGCAATAAATGCTGGTGAGGTTGCGATGCCTACATCCTGTAATTGAATTTTAAAAATGATTCTGGAAAGATACTTTTTCTAATCATGTTGCAAGTCATTTAGGGATACTCTGATGGCAGTGGCTTTCTGAAGTGATTTTTTGTTTCCTTCGTCTTGAGCTGTCAAACAAGTCGTTAGTGAGGGAGCTGTGTGTGGGGGGTTGGGGGGGAGAAGAGGAGGAGTATGTGGTGTATGAAGTTGAGGTAGAAAGATGCACGAGCAAATCTTGTAAGTTTGAGCATTATAGTTTTTACTCCTGAGTGTGGGGGTGTACATGTGCCTCTGGGACTGCAATTCAAGATGACAGCTCACCACCACTTTATGAAGGCCATCTGAAGGTGGGCAATAAATGCTAGCTGAGCCACTGTGGGAGGAGAATGTGTGGTCTATGCAGTTGGGAGGTAGAAATATGCACGAGTAAGACTTGTAAATTTGAACATGATGGTTTTTATTCTTGAGTGCTTATTTGGTTACTTCTGTAGGTTTGGGAACACAGCCTAATCTTAATTGGAAGTCATTTATTTTATGCTTTCTAATTAAAGAAGAAAACTACTTTGAATTAGCAATGTTGCACAAATGAAGTTAGTTTCACAGTTTTGTTGGCTTACAGCTTTGGAAATCTCCTGAAGTGAGGGGTTTCATTGGCTTGTAGACTACCAGTGCATAAGATGGATTTTTATCATTGTTACTTTTTAAAAAAAACTGCATTTGAAATCAGCCAGAGTTATGCAAGGTGTCTATTTAATCAGCAAAGTTCCAATAAACTTTTCATGAATCCATCCCCTGTTAACTACCTGCTTACTAAACAAGGAGGGTTGAGGAAAGGTGAGTGATCTTTGTGTTAGATAGCCAGCCATGCCATATCACATTTTAAAATTGACCTTTCTTGTGCAGCTTTCAACTGATTTTTTGGGGGGGAATGTAATATGCAACATAGAAGCAGGAGCCTTCTTAATCAATAAGACATTGCTGATCTGATGGCTTTAACTCCACTTTCCTGTCTGCTCCCCATAACCTTAACTCAATAAATCTGCCTAACTCACCCTTGAATATACTCATTGACTCAGCCTCCACTGCTGTCTGGGAAAGAGAAGGGAATTTCAAAGACTAATGACCCTGTGAGAATCTTCATCTTGAATGGAAAATCCTTTCTTTGAAACTCTGCCCCCTCATCTCGATTTTTCTCCATGAGGGGAAACATCCTCTCAGCATTCATAATGCCAAGTCCCATCAGATTCTTGCATAAAGATCACCTCTCGTTCTTCTAAACTCTGGTGGCCAAATCTGCTCATCTCATCCCTTCATCCCAGGAATCAGTCGAGTGAACCTTGTCTGAACTAATGCTTATTCTTTTATATTCCGCTCGCTGCATTCAGATCAAAATGCCTGTGTATGGCATTGTACTGTAGTTTCTCTTCACTTAAATATTTTAGTTTTCAATTCCTACCAAAGCGGGTAAGCTCATATTTTCCCACAATACACTCCGTCTGCCAAATTTTCCTCACTTAACCCATCTACTTCCCTCTGCAGACCTTTGTGTCCTCCTGACAACTTGCTCTCATTATATAGTTTGCAAATTTGACTACAGTTACAATTGGTTCCTTCATCCAAGTCATTAATGTAGATTGTAAATAGTTGAGGCACTAATTCCTGTGGCACTCCACCAGCTGCAGCGTAACAACCTGAAAGTGACCCATAAATCCCACCCTTCCGTTAGCCAATATATTGCCTCCAATCCAGTGAGCGCTTTGGCTGACAAGGCATGAGGAAGAGTGGTTTCATTGTTAGTGACCCTAGAGTTTATTGGAGATCTACTGCAACAACCTGTTGAACCAGCAATACACCCTGGTCAAATCAAGCCTACATTTTTTTGAGCTCTTGATCCAACTTCTCTTTGTTAGCTCCTTAACTGTGAAAATCATCAACTTATCTGTATACTTTATGCATCTTTGAAAGTGACTTCCCAAAAGATGATGTTAGAACCGGTGTATAATGTGCTGTTTCAGATCTTTCCCTCTTTGCCTGTGCTCCAGTGTTTTATTGCTTTATTATTGCACAATCCTTGTTAGAAAGCCTTCACTTGAATTCTGTCTGCCTGTCAGATTTGCTCTGGTTGTATCCCCTGTGACTGTGACCATAGTTTACTGTGTTTCTTCTTTGAAGCTTCATATAATTTGGTCTTTTCTTCACAGCTGTTCAACTTTGTGGCACTGCCTCTCCTGATTATTTTGATGCCTGACCCAATTCAACATCTCTTTCCAGTGCCCTTTCCTACTTCTATACAGTTAAGATGCAAAAAGAATGCTTTGCAATTATATAGCATCTTTCACAACACCAGGACATCCAAAAACACCTGACAGCCAGTCAGATAAGATGGAAGCAGGGAGATTATGATGTGTGAACCAAAATCAAGGAGGAGCAGATGTAGGACTGAGTTGAGGAGGAACTCCTTCACCCAAAGGGCTGTGAATCTGTGGAATTCCTTGCCCAGTGAAGTAGTTGAGGCTACCTTGTTGAATGTTTTTAAGACAAAGATAGATTTTTGATCAGTAAAGGAATTAAGAGTTATGGTGAACGGGTGGGTAAGTGGAGTTGAGTCCAGGAAAAGATCAGCCATGACCTTATTGAATGGCAGAGTAGACTCGAGGGACCAAATGGCCTACTCCTGCTCCTAGTTCTTACATAGAACATAGAACGCTACAGCACAAACAGGCCCTTCGGCCCACGAGTTGCGCCGATCACATCAACCCCTACCAATCTATAGACCTATCTATAACCCCCAATCCCATTAAACCCCATATACTCATCCAGAAGTCTTTTAAAAGACCCCAGCGAGTTCGCCTCCACCACCACTGACGGCAGCCGATTCCATTCACTCACCACCCTCTGAGTGAAAAACTTACCCCTAACATCACTTCTGTACTTTCCTCCCCGCACCTTAAATCTGTGTCCTCTCGTAGCGACCATTTCAACCCGGGGAAATAGCCTCTGAGAATCCACCCTATGTATTCCTCTCAACATTTTATAAACTTTATAAAAGCATTTTTACATGCTTTTGAAATGTATGGGAAACCATGTGGACATAGGAATCAAGGGTTGGAGTTTGCCATTTGGCCCTTCGAGCCTAATCCACCACAATTCAATAAGATCCTTGCCAATCTGATTGTGGCCTCAACTCCACATCCCACTTACTCTCACCCTCCATAATCTTTGACTCCCTTCTCAGTCAAAAACCCAGCTTGCAGGTGCAGCAGGTGGTCAGGAAGGCGAATGGGATGCTGGCCTTCATAGCGAGGGGGATTGAATATAAAAGTAGGGAGGTCTTGCTGCAGCTGTATAGGGCATTGGTGAGGCCGCAGCTGGAGTACTGTGTGCAGTTTTGGGCGCCGCACCTGCGCAAAGATATTTTGGCCTTGGAGGGAGTGCAGAGGAGGTTTACTAGGCTGATACCGGAGTTGAGGGGGTTGAGCTATGAGGAGAGGCTGAATAAACTGGGCTTGTACTCGTTAGAGTTTGGAAGAATGAGGGGAGATCTCATTGAGACGTATAAGATGATGAATGGGATGGATAGGATAGAGGTGGAAAGACTCTTCCTGCTCAAAAAAGACAGTAGGACTAGGAGGCACAGCCTCAAGATAAAAGGGGGGCGGTTTAGAACGGAGTTGAGGAGGAACTTCTTCACTCAAAGGGTGGTGAATCTCTGGAATTCTCTGCCCGTTGAAGTGGTGGAGGCTGCCTCGCTAAATATTTTTAAGACGCGGGTTGATGGGTTTTTGATAAGAGAGGGGATTAAGGGTTATGGGGAGAGGGCGGGAATGTGGAACTGAGCCATGACAGATCAGCCATGATCTTCTTGAATGGCGGGGCAGGCTCGAAGGGCTGGATGACCTACTCCTGCTCCTATTTCTTATGTTCTTATGTTATGTTCTCCGTCTAAAAAATACTCATTGTTCCAGCCTCCAACACTCTTGGGGGAAAGAGTTCCAAAAATTCACAATACCGAGAGAAAAATGTTCTTATCTCCTTAAATGGGAGACCTTTTGTTTTTAAACTGAATTCTAGGCTCTCTTACAAGAGTTGTCTCTTACAACATTTTTCAGCATTACCCTGTCTATCAAATCCCTTCAGTTTCAGTAAGATTACAGGACTTCAATCTTATAAACTCCAGTTGAAATAGGCCCAACCTTTCTACATAAGATAACCCCTCACCTGAAATTTTAGTTGAATGAACTTTCTCTGAATTACTCATACATATATGTCCTTTCTTAAATGAGATTAAAACTGTACACAATATGCTGGAAGTGGTCTCGCCAGGGCCCTGCACAGAACAGCTAGTTTGCATATGGCAAGTTCCCACAATCAGCAATGTGTTAATGATCAGCTAATGTGTTTTAGTGGTGTTGATTGAGGGATAAATGTTAGCCACGGCTTCAGAGAGAACTCCCTGGTTCCTCTTCAGAATAATTGTATGGGAACTTTTATGTCCACCTGAAATGGCATACCTGATTTAACTTTTCATCCGAGAGCTGGAACCTCTGACGGTGCATCCCTTCTGTAGTACTGTACTAGTTTAGAAGTTCAATTTTGAGCTCGTCAATGGAGTGGTATTTGAAGCCACTGTCTTCTGACTCAGAGGAGAAAGTGCTATGTGTTAAATCATGGCTCATGAAGCACACTTGGTCTATCCTGGCTGCTATGATGTCATTCAGCTTTATCTTCCACATCCTCTTCAATTGCTTGTCTGGTATTACACCTGGGACAAGTTGAAATTACATCTGGCTTAGTGTACAAATCTTCGTGCTCTATGTCTGTTCTGAAGGCAGTAAAAAGTCTGACAACACCAGGTTTTAATCCAACCGATTTGAAGGCATAATGGATTGCATTTGCTGGACATGTTGCTTGATCTTGAGTTGAGTTTCTTTGCCCATAGTTGCTTCCATCACTGACTCCCTTCCTGATTTCTCCTGCTGTTTTAAAGTTTAAAGTTTGTTTATTTATTAGTCACAAGTAAGGCTTACATTAACACTGTAATGAAGTTACTGTGAAATTCCCCTTGTCGCTACACTCTAGTGCCTGTTCGGACCAATGCACCTAACCAGCACATCTTTCAGATTGTGGGAGGAAACCGGAGCACCTGGAGGAAACCCATGCAGACACAGGAGAACATGTAAGCTCCACGTAGACAGTCACCCAAGCCAGGAATCAAACCCCAGTCCCTGGCGCTGTAAGGTAGCAGCGCTAACCACTGTGCCACCTGTTTGTTTCTGGTCATCTCTAGAATTAAGGAATACTAATTATCTCAGTTCCAGGACATTGCTGCACATATTCCTCAGGATAGTGTCCTAGGCCCAACTATTTTCAGCTGTTTCAATCTCCTTCCCTCCATCATACGGTCAAAAGTGGGGATGTTCACTGATAATTGCACAAATTCAACACCATTCTTGATTCCTTAGAAACTGGAGCAATCTTTGTTCAGCCCTGGGCTGAAAAGTGGCAAATAACGTTCATGTCATTCAAGTACCAGGCAATGTCATTTCCAATAAGAGAAAATCCAACCACCTTCCCTTGAAATTCAATGGCATTACTCTATTGTTGTATCTTCCACTATCATTATCTTGGGAATTGCCATTAATTAAAATTAAACTGAACCGGTCAAAGATCCTTTGACAGCATCTTGTAAACCTACAACCACTTCCATCTAGATGCTCAAGGGTAGCAAATACATGGGAATGCCACCATCTGTAAGTTCCTCTCCAAGTCGCTCACCATCCTGACTTGGAAATGTATCGCCATTGCTTCACAGTCGCTGGATCAAAATCCTGGAATTTCCTCCCTATAATGGCATTGTGGATCAACCCACAGCTTTGGAATGGCAGCGATTCAAGGAGGTGGCTCACCATCACCATCTCAAGGGCAGCTAGGATGGGCAATAATTTCCAGTCAGCCAGCGACTCCCATGTCCCACGAATTAATAAAAATATATGAATGTTTACTGTGGTGACAAGAGCAGGTTGCAGATAGGGAATTCTGTGGCCAATAACCCACCTGCTGGGTCCCCAAAGCCATGATGTGGAGATGCCGGCGTTGGACTGGGGTAGACACAGTAAGAAGTCTCGCAACATCAGGTTCAAGTCCAACAGGTTTATTTGGTAGCGCAAACCACTAGCTTTCGGAGCGCTGCTCCTTCATCAGGTAGACTTGCATGGCGGCACGGAGGCATGGTGGTTAGCACTGCTGCTTCACAGCTCCAGAGATCTGGGTTCGATTCCGGTTTGGGCCACTGTCTGTGTGGAGCTTGCACATTCTCTCTCCCTATGTCTGTGTGGGTTTTCTCCGGGTGTTCCGGTTTCCTCCCACAGTCCAAAGATGTGCGGATTAGGTTGATTGGCCATGCAATGCATAGGTTAGAGGGCTTAGCGGGCAAATGTGTAGAGCTACGGGGTTACGGCCTGGCTGGGATTGTGGTCGATGCAGACTCGATGGGCCAGATGGCCCCTCTCTGCACTGTAGGGTTTCTATGATTCTATGACATGGACATGGATAGAGCAGGGTCAGGAATGGATGTTGCAGGTTCCGGGGTACAAATGCTTTAGTCGGAGTAGAGAAGAAGGTAGAAGGGGGGGGTGGGGTAGCATTGCTAGTCAAGGACTGTATCACAGTGTCGGAGAGAAAGTTTGATGAGGACTTGTCAGTTGAGGTAGTATGGGCAGAGATTAGAAATAGGAGAGGAGAGGTCACCCTGTTGGGAGTCTTTTATAGACCTCCTAAAAGTTCTAGAGAGGTTGAGGAAAGGATTGCGGAGACGATCCTGGTTAGGAGTGAAAGTAATAGGGTAATTGTTATGGGGGACTTTAACTTTACGAATATTGATTGGAGTTGCTATAGTTCTAGCTCGCTAGAGGGGTCAGTGTTTGTACAAAGCGTGCAGGAAGGTTTTTTGTCTCAGTATGTAGACAGGCCAACTAGAGGTGAGGCTATATTGGATTTGGTGCTGGGAAATGAGCCAGACCAGGTTCTAGACTTGGAAGTTGGTGTGCATTTTGGTGATAGTGACCACAATTCGGTTACGTTCACCTTAGTGATGGGAAGAGATAGGCATGAACCTCGGGTCAGCAATTTTAGCTGGGGTAAGGGCGATTATGAGGCTATCAGGAGTGAATTAGGAAGCATGGATTGGATTAGGGGATTACAGGGACTGGGAACGTCTGAAATGTGGAGTTTTTTCAAGGAGCAGCTACTGCGAGTCCTTGATAGGTATGTCCCTGTCAGGCATGGTGGATTTGGTAGATCTAGGGAACCGTGGTGCACTAAAAGAGTTGAGTCGATGGTTAAAAAGAAAAAGGAGGCTTATGTTCGGATGAGATTGGAGGGCTCAGATAGTGCACTAGAAATCTTTAGATTGGCTAGGAGGGAGTTGAAGAGTGAGTTGAGAAGGGCTAAAAGAGGACATGAGAAGACTTTGGCTGATAGGATTAAGGAGAATCCTAAGGCGTTCTATAGGTATGTCAAGAACAGAAGGTTGGTCAGGGCAAGATTAGGGCCAGTTACAGACAGCAGGGGGAAGTTGTGTGTGGAACCGGAGGAGATTGGAGAAGTATTGAACCAATATTTCTCTTCGGTGTTCACGCAGGGGGACATGAATATAGCTGAGGAGGACATTGGGTTGCAGGGGTGTAAAATAGACAGTATTACGGTTGATAAAGAGGATGTGCTGGAAATTCTTGAGGGGCTGAAAATAGATAAGTCCCCTGGTCCGGATGGGATCTACCCTAGGATTCTCTGGGAGGCTAGAGAGGTGATTGCAGAGCCTCTGGCTCAGATCTTCAGGTCGTCATTGGTCTCTGGTGTAGTCCCGGAGGATTGGAGGATAGCGAATGTTGTCCCATTGTTTAAGAAGGGGAACAGAGACTTTGCCGGGAATTATAGACCGGTGAGTCTTACTTCTGTTGTGGGCAAGGTTTTAGAAAAAATTATTAGGGATAGGATTTATAGTTATTTGGAGTGTAATGAATTGATTAGAAATAGTCAGCATGGTTTTGTAGCGGGTAGGTCGTGCCTTACTAACCTTATTGAGTTTTTTGAGAAGGTGACCAAAGAGGTGGATGGGGGTAAGGCAGTTGACGTGGTATACATGGATTTTAGTAAGGCGTTCGATAAGGTTCACCATGGTAGGCTTCTGCAGAAAATGCAGATGTATGGGATTGTGGGTAATCTAGGAAGTTGGATCAGGAATTGGCTATCAGATAGGAGACAGAGGGTGGTGGTGGATGGTAAATATTCATCATGGAGTGCAGTTACGAGTGGTGTGCCTCAGGGATCTGTTTTGGGGCCACTGTTGTTTGTAATTTTTATTAATGATCTGGATGAGGGTATAGTTGGGTGGATTAGTAAATTTGCTGATGACACCAAAGTTGGAGGTGTGGTAGATTGTGAGGAAGGGTGTCATAGTCTGCAGGGAGACTTAGATAGGTTGCAGAGCTGGGCCGAGAGGTGGCGGATGGAATTTAATGCGGAGAAGTGTGAGGTAATTCACTTTGGTAGGAGCAACAGATGTGTCGAGTATAGGGCTAACGGGAGGACTTTGAATAGTGTGGATGAACAGAGGGATCTAGGTGTGTGTGTACATAGATCCCTGAAAGTTGGGAATCAAGTAGATAAGGTTGTCAAGAAGGCGTACGGTGTCTTGGCGTTTATTGGTAGGGGGATTGAATTTAGGAGTCGCAGTGTAATGTTGCAACTGTACACTACTCTAGTGCGGCCGCACTTGGAGTACTGTGTGCAGTTCTGGTCCCCGCATTACAAGAAGGATGTGGAGGCGTTGGAGAGGGTGCAGAGGAGGTTTACTAGGATGTTGCCTGGTATGGTGGGGAGGTCCTATGAGGAGAGACTGAGGGATCTAGGGTTGTTTTCGTTGGAAAGAAGGCGGCTAAGAGGGGATCTTATTGAAACATATAAGATGATTAGAGGTTTAGATAGGGTGGATAGTGATAGCCTTTTTCCTCGGATGGAGAAAGCTAGCACGAGGGGGCATGGCTTTAAATTAAGGGGGGGTAGCTACAGGACGGATGTCAGGGGTAGGTTCTTTACCCAGCGGGTGGTGAGGGATTGGAATGCCCTGCCTGCTGCAGTTGTAAATGCGTCTAGTTTGGGGGCGTTTAAGAGATCTCTGGATAGGTTTATGGACGAAAAGGGATTGGTATAGGCTAGTGGGTCATTGTTTTTGTAACTGGTCGGCGCAACATTGTGGGCCGAAGGGCCTGTTCTGCGCTGTAATGTTCTATGTTCTATGTTCTATGATTCAAGAAGGCAACTCATCACCACCTTCTCGAAGGCAACTAGGGATATGCAATAAATGATGGCCAGTCAGTGATGCCCATGTCCCACGAATGAATAAAAAAAAATTAAGGCTGGGCAATAAATGCTTGTCTAGCCAGAGGTGCCCACATCCCTGAGAGAGACAATAAAAAAAATCATGTTCTACATAGGCAAGATATTGAAACTAGATTTGTCATTCCTGACCAAATACTTGTCTGAGGTCCATTTGCCTTCTGTTGTTGTGTCTTAATATTCCACTGTTTGTTTTCTTCCAGCTTATTTTCCAAGCAATTTTTGGTATTTTTCTGTCAGGCAATCCATGCTGTTTGGCTTGGACTCGCTGACTGGCTACTTTCTGTTTGAGAAACAGCAGCCAGAGTACTTGACTCCCAAGTAGCACTTCAACTTGGATACAAGACTGTTTTGTGAATAAATTGGCAAATAATTTGTTCACCTGAAAAGTTCAGCCGTTAAGGGGAAATTATTATTTTTCAGTTGAAATAAGTATTTCTCTTATGAAGAAAACTACAGATTGAGCTCCCGCGATAACACCATGTTTGTGCATAGAATCACAGAATAGTTGCCAGACAGTTTCTCACTGGAACAACGGAGGTTGACGGCCGACCTGATAGAAGTCTACAAGATTATGAGGGGCATGGACAGAGTGGATAGTCAGAAGCTTTTTCCTAGGGCGGAAGAGTCAATTACTACGGGGGATAGGTTTAAGGTGCAAAAGGCAAACTTGAAAGGAAATGTACCGAGGCAAGTTTTTTTTTACACAGAGGGTGGTGGATGCCTGGAACTCACGGTCAGGGAGGTATTGGAAGCAGATACTGCGTTTTGAGAGGTGTCCAGACAAATAATGAATAGGATGGGAATAGAGGAATATAGTCCCCAGAAGGGTAGGGGGTTTTAGTTAAGTTGGGTAGCATGGTCGGTGGAGGGTCGAAGGGCCTGTTTCTGCGTTGTAATTTTCTTTGTTAGTTGTCAGGTTATAAGACAAAATGTTGTGATAAAATCCCTATAACTTTTGATACAGAACTGTCAGTAGTCTTTAAAAGAAGTATACACATTAGTTAATGTGTAATCTAGTTTGGTCCATTACAGTACATTTAATTTCGAAGTTTGCAGTCTTTGCCTCTGGTATTCAGTTTATAACGTCATTGTATATTTAGTCTCAGCCAAATAGAATTGATTTGCTCGGTTGTATTTATAGCTATACTTCTGCTTTAATATTTATAGTAACACTGTTGATATGTTTGAGTATAGGAGTTTCTAAATGTGTTTTGTGTAGGTTTGGTACCTAAAATGTTGGGTTCCTGTTGCTAGTGATTAAGCTGATGACGAAAGAATGTTTCTTTCCAATGTACTCTTCTGTCAAGTCAGATTTGGGACCCACACAGACAGGAATTTAATTCCCTCTCATCTGAATCACTGTTGAATTAAGAAAATGTCCACAACTTTCTTGGGTCTTTCAATACAGTCTGCCTTCACTGCAGCAGTTGGCAGTCTTGTTTGTGGTCCTTGAACAATTATATTAGCCCCAAGGAGAACAAATTTATCTTTTTGTCTAAATCCCCATTTGTAATTGTACCAACATTTGGCTTCTTGAACCTTTTGCAGTGTTAGTTTGCAATTATTTGAGTCTGAGCAGTGCTTTTATGAGGTCACTTTCATTGGTGTGATTGGTGCTATTTTTACTTAGTTTAACCAATTACTGCACCAAATTCACTTTACTGCTTCAACTCACTTAATGGTTTTTGTGACGATGTGCAAATTGAACAATTTTGGTATCTTGGTAAATGCTACTCGCCACTTATGTTGTGCCACCTGTCGGAGTCTGGTAGTTGCTGAGTGCAGAATCATTGTTATGATGCCTCGTTGTAATTATATGAACAAAAGCTGCATGCAAAATACAGTCGACAACATCCTCTTTTGACTTATCTGCAAATGACCTTGAATTTACAACAAACCTTGAGTTGATAATATATTCAAATTGTTGAATTACTAAGCCGGCATTGACTCCACACTTTGGTTATATTCCGTGTAGTGTGAATCACAGGTGGTGTGAGGAGGCCTTCTCAAGGGACTTTCGCATTACTGTGTTCTAGAATCTCACCGGGCATTGCTGTTGATCAATGTAGAAATGATTGCAGTTAGAAGCTAGCAGTGCATTCCAAGATTTTTGACAGCATCCTCGGTGATATTTTTCCCGTTGGGTAGCAATGTGCAGTGCTATGGTCACCTCAACAGTTGTCTAAACTTAGCTTTGCGCAACCTATTGTTTGAACTTGAGACTTGTCTGTGTATGAGCATATGTGAATATGCGCACGCTTGGGGTTAATGCCACTTTTAAAAAATGTGAAGTGTTTTTATTAGTTACATTACAGAATTTAAATGACTAATATGATGCAAGCCAATTACCTGATTTCTGAACTTTCCTGTACAGTGAATCATGCCTGTAAGAGAGAGTAAAGCACAGACCTAAATTCATTATTGAATCAAAGTCAGTTTCTGATAATAGAAAACCACAAAACAAAATTTAGGAGTATGAATGTAGTCCTTCTTACCAAAGTATGCACAACATTACCTTTGACCCTTTGTCAAAGTTTTGGTTGTTCAAGATGCAGATGGGTCATCTGGACTCGAAACGTCAGCTGTTTTCTCTCCTTACAGATGCTGCCAGACCAATTGAGATTTTCCAACATTTTCTCTTTTGGTTTCAGATTCCAGCATCCGCAGTAATTTGCTTTTATTTACAAAAGGGAGCTGCAGACCAGCAAATTATGCCAAGCATATTGTTTTAATTGATTGTTGCAAATAAAAGAAAATAGAAGCAATTCCTGCACGAAAATAGGTTATTACATTTTTACAATTCTGCCACCCCCTCCCCCAGTTCAATTTAGTTTCCTCAGATTCACTCTTGCTAATTAACCTGACCCTGTCCCTCCCCATCAAGAACCCTTTGTGACTGGTTCACTGCATCATCTTATCGTTGATATTTCTTCTGTCTTTGAAACTCCACCTTTAACCTCTGTCTATCCTCCCTGACCTTGGGTTCTCTGTTCAAGTTCCATCTTCTGTTACAAAGTCACTAATGCTGAGTGAGCATTTCCTGGATGCATTTCCCCATTCAGTGGATTGCCTCGCTCTTTTTGTTTGTCCTTTGAGATGACGATGACCGTTTTCACCATCTGACGTGTTTGCTAGGGTTCTGGTGGTAGATGACTGCAACGGCCGACTGTGCTTGGATGGTTCTACAAAATGTAGGGTCGAATTCCGCAGGTGATTGTGTTTTGGATGAATTATTTGCTTAGGATTTCCTCCTCTTGCATTTTCTCTGCCTCTGAGCGATGAATGCTTTTAGAGGAAGTTGCACTGTTTTTTCTTTGGTTGTCCGAGATGCAGTATTTCTGGGTGAGCTTCTCCAGGACTTGAAGTTGATATCATAACTCCTTTGACTATCATGAGATTGCACCCCAGATGCCAACTCTCCGTAGAAGATTCAGTTCAATAAGTTAGTGTCAGACATTTTAGCTTCATGACCAGCCGAACTCAGTTGTGACTGCCTCAATATGGGATGGATACTTGACATGCCAGCTTGGGTGAACTCCTCAATGTCTGGCTGGCATTTTATCCTGCCGTTTGATCTTCAGAAGTGTCTGAAGGCAGTTCAAGTGAAAATGATTGAACTTCTTGATATGATGCTGATGTGCAGTCCAAATCTTGCATGTGTAGAGCATAGTGGGCAGAACTAATTGCTCTAGTCTAAACATACATACTTATCTTTGTTCCCAGACTGTTGTTCAAAGTCTGTTGATTTGTTTTGGCAATCTTTGCACGTGTCATATATTCAGTATAGAACATTTGAGATACTGTGCTGCTGACATAGCCACCCCACAGGCACTGATGATTGGCTGAAACCCTGGACTCAAGGTAGGGCTTACTTGGAACAGGTTGGTAAAGTAGTTTTCTTCGTGTAGATTGTAAGGCTGAAATTGTCATTTTCTTTGAAGAACAAGTCCGCGCTACATTGAATGTCCAATTCTGAACTGGCAGTGAGTCAGTCATCAGCAAACAGAAAACTGTCAAGAATGTCATTGTCATTCTACAGCAGCTTCCCGTCCCGCCAGGGTCAGCATCTTGCTGTCAGTCTCCGATTGCCCAGCCACTGAATATTTGAAAATGTGAGATTTTGGTTATTGTGAAGGAACCTGTCAAGCTTCCATGTATTGAAGCTGTTGAAGAGAAACCAGAAGGGCACCTTGCAGAGGCTCACACTTGCCACCTCACCCTCGTGCCATATTTGGGCTGGAGTTGTAGGTACATGATTAGCCGTTGACTGGCTGAATTCCTTAAAATGATCAGCTTTTGGGGCTGCTGCCCTGTGAGCAGTTTGACATTGTGAATTTCCTTAATAGGAAAAGGCTGTGAAGCTTACAGGTGTTCTTGCTGTTTTCTGAAATATTATCATTAATTTCTGACCATTTTTGACTGCTACTGTGTGCTTTAATTTGCAAATGTGACATGTATGGAAGGGTTGCAGCTCATTTTGTTGCTTTGCTAGATAAATGCAACTTGGTAATTAGTTTCTCCTCTGTGTTCTTGGTGCTTAAACAGTGCAGTAGGATGATTTGAGTTTTGTATCAGCTCCAACTTGCTGAGTATAAGTCGGGTGTTAAAGATCGAACTGGTTCCAAGTTGAAATGATTCCCTTATTTCCCACTTCAGACTCTGATTCCAGTTCCACCTGCGTTAATGCAGCAATTGTAATATCAATAGGAAATCAAAAATACTTCTCACCAATGTTCCCAGATGCAGCATGAGTACTCTGTAAAGTTCAGTTTTTGCTAAATTTCATTTGTGGGATTAAATTATTTGAAAATGTTATTTTGTTTTAATACGTAATAGAGTGCTTGGTGTGTTAGTTTGCAGGGTGGGAAAGGAGAGGGGGCTGAAGAGTATATTACTCCATTGCCACTCTTGAATTGTCAACTCCCAACACATGGGTCTTGCAAAGTTGGTAGCAATACCAGTATAAACCTGCCAGGCTTGTGAAAGTCATTGTGGCTGGCGAAGATGACAGCCCTGAACTGGGTGAATCTGGAAAGTTTGCTTTATAGCTGACACTGGTGTGCAAGATTTATGCTTTGGGAGCTGGCATCAACCAGCAATAGTGAAATGCTTCGTTCTTGCATGTTTTCAGGTGTTTTGGTGGTTTGTGGTTTTGTTTGCAAGCCTCTGCTTTTACGTTATCATGAGAGACAGGAATAATTTTTTTAACTGAATAGGTCTATGTTAATGTTTGTCCTGCACTGGGCCCCCTTTATTCTTGGTTCATTTTTCTGAAAATGCAGCTCAAGGTAAGAGTACCAAATGTAAAGGGAGCAGTTCATACTTCATGGGACAAATACTGTTAAATGGTGCATTTAACATCAGTTAAATGGTGCATTCTCAATGGTAATGCCTGTACCAATCAATCAGTGTACTTACTAATCAAGCAGCACATATTTCTCAAGAAGTGTAGATGTTGTTTTCTTTCAGAATCCTTTTGAATGTCCTGATGAATGCAAGATGAAAAGCTTGGCATGTCATATTTCAGCGATACTCAAGTCCTACACTCCAAATGACTATTTTAAAGAGCCACCTGACCTCCGCCTAACTTAGACCTTTTACTGGGTTAATGGGATTTAGGTACTTGTGCAGCTCTCAGGTTGCTGTTCCTGTCCTGACTTAAGTGGTTTACAAAAGTTGAAGCTTTTTTATTGGGGCAGTGTTGAAGGTGCCATGTTTCAGACGAGACGTTAAACTGAAGTCTTGTCTACTTGCTTGTGTCCCATGGCATTTGAAGAGCAGCAATGTTTGTCTGATGCCCTGAACAAAATTTACCCCTCAGCAACATCACTAAAAACACACAAGCAGGCCATTTATTTCATTGATGGTAGTGCAACCTTGTGTGTAAATTGGTTGCTGCATTTCTTAGATTACAGCCATGACAATGCTTGAAAACAACGAATGAGCTTAGAAGTGCTGTGCCTACCACACAGTCTGTTTTAACCTTTATATGGTGACATATAGTTGCGAGTAGATGTCTGGTTAGTTCAATCAATATTTATTTAAGACACGATCAATAATCACCCACTCAACCAACAATAAGTTACCTTTACAGAAAATATGAGAGTTCAAGTCCAATACAAGACCTTGACTTTGCGAAACTGGCAAGTATCCAAGCAGATATTGGCCTTTATGTGCTGGTCTCAGTGGTCCTCTGCATAGTCTGGTCCTCTGCACTGGTTTGGCTCTGGTCTGTCTTCCTTCTTGGCTGTGGTGGCTCTCCTCGTGCTGGTTACCGGTGTTGTAGCTCGCCCGTGGGGTAGGGAGAGAGAGAGAGAGCTCCTGTTGTGCAGCAGCTTTTATCCCTTCCTGATTTCATGTCCTTTTGGATGGTCTCCTGATTCTTGTCAATCAATCAATCAGGGCTTGATCACCCTGATCGATAAGAATCCAATCAGGTGCTGCCACACCAACCTCTGGGTGTGTACCCAAAGTAAGAAGTCTCACAACACCAGGTTAAAGTCCGACAGGTTTATTTGTGGCAAACACCACTAGCTTTCGGAACTGGCTGTTCCTTCGTCAGGTGGGTGGGAGTTCTGATCACAAACAGGGCATATAAAAACGCAAACTCAATTTACATGAATAATGATTGGAATGTGCGTCTTTACAGCTAATCAAGTCTTAAATGTACAGACAGTGTGAGTGGAGAGAGCATTAAGTACAGGTTAAAAAGATGCGTATTGTTTCCAGACAGGAAAGTTACTGAGATTTTGGAAGTCCAGGCAAGTTGTGAGAGTTACAGGTAATATGACATGAACCCAAAATCCTGATTGAGGCCATCCTCATGTACAGAACTTGGCTATCAGCCTCTGCTCAGCGACTCTGCGCTGTCATGTGTTGTGAAGGCCGCCTTGGAGAACACTTACTCGAAGATCAGAGGCTGAATACCCATGACCGCAGATGTGTTTAGGAAGAGAACAGTCTTGCTTGGTGATTGTGGAGTGATATGTAATCATCCGTTGTCGTAGTTTCTGCATGGTCTCCCCAGTGTACCATGCCTTGGGACATCTTTTTCTGCAGCGTTTCAGGCTGACAACATTGGCCGAGTTGCAAGAGTACGTACCACGTACGTGATGGCTGGTGTTCTCACGTGAGATGATGGCATCTATGTCGATGATTCGGCATGTCTTAGAGGTTGCTGTGGCAGGGTTGTGTGGTGTCGTGGTCACTGTTCTCCTGAAGGCTGGGTAGCTTGTTGTAGGCAATGGTCTGTTTGAGGTTGTGCAGTTGTTTGAAGGCAAGAAGTGGGGGTGTGGAGATGGCCTTGGCGAGATGTTCGTCTTCATCAATGACATGTTGAAGACTCTGGAGAAGATGTTGTAGCCGCTTCGCTCTGTGAAAATACTGGACAACGAAGGGTACTCTGTCCACCATGTCCCATGTTTGTCTTCTGAGGAGTTTGGTGCAGTTTTTGGCTGTGGCACGTCGGAATGCCATCTGCACTCAAGATCAACTGCAACATTGTCATCAAACCAGCAGACAAAGGAGGGGCCATTGTCATACTGAACAGAACGGATTACTGCAGAGAAGTATACCGACAATTGAACAACAAGGAATACTATAGATAGTTACCCGACTTGTTTGTGTCAATGTCAGCTTGGTTTGTACTGGTAAGATCTTTGTGCCTAGCTATTTTTCATTGGCTGTAAAGTGCAGACTGACTTGTTTCTGTGATTTTATGATCTCTTCGGAAACCCTGTAACCTGGCCTAATGTTGACTTTCTCTGGACTTTCCTTCCCATAGCATATATCCATAGCAACATGAATCGTGTGGGCTTTGCAACCAGGTAGAAGTCCTCTTGCAGCCCTCTACTCCATTCTGTCTTGGAATTAAATAATTTAAAATGCAGCAGGTTGTAAAATTTGACATTTTGGAGATTAATAGTTTACCCACAGTCAAAACAATTGTTAATGCCGTTATTTTACAGGTGTGAATTTTTCACGCCTTCCTCCCAGTTAAATAACCTGGGTCCCCATTAACCTTGAACAACCAAGCCACCCAAGCTTGTTAGAGACAGCCCAAAATTGACATACTACAGCACTTTTTAAAAAAATGTACTTTTCATAAAAGTACACTTAGATTATGCAACATCACATCTGAATTATTATGCAAAGTGCAATACAGTTCAGTGTCTTAAAGTTCAGTGTCTTTTAGTTCAAGCTATGGCATGCCGTGGTGTCTCATGAATTGCAGGTTATGTTTAGAACGTAAGAACATAAGAAATAGGAGCAGGAGTAGGCCATCTAGCCCTTCGAGCCTGCCTCGCCATTCAATAAGATCATGGCTGATCTGTCGCGGCTCAGTTCCACTTTCCCGTCCTCTCCCCATAACCCTTAATCCCCTCGCTTATTAAAAACCCATCAACCCGCGTCTTAAAAATATTTAGCGAGGCAGCCTCCACCACTTCAATGGGCAGAGAATTCCAGAGATTCACCACCCTCTGAGTGAAGAAGTTCCTCCTCAACTCCGTTCTAAACCACCCCCCCTTTATCTTGAGGCTGTGCCCCCTAGTCCTACTGTCCTTTGAGTGGGAAGAGTCTCTCCACCTCTATACTATCCATCCCATTCATCATCTTATATGTCTCAATGAGATCTCCCCTCATTCTTCTAAACTCTAACGAGTACAAGCCTAGTTTATTCAGCTTTACAATTGCTATATACATTTGATGTCCAGCATTCTCTGTATATGGTCTGTGGGTTTTAACACGAGTTTCACTTCCTCAGTTTGTTTTAGAAGCAGGGCCTAGACAGTGGTCTCCCCCGTTTCAACTTTGCCTGACCCTCGTTGTTTGAGGACCCCCAATTGGTATCATCTGTAAACTTGACTTTGTGCTTGGCTCCAGGCTGTTCATAACTCGAAATGGCAGTAGTCCCAACACTCACCAGCACCTCACTAGTAATTCCTCAGCATGTTGAAGCAGCTCCTCTCTATGTTTTGCTTTCTCTGCTTTTGCCAGTACACCATAGAAGTTTACATTCAATTTACTGTGAACCAATTAATGTTCTGTTCATTTATTAAAATGACAGTATCAGGAGAATGTGACCTGAAGGAGGAGCTCTACCTATAATGAGCAATATTCTGTGTGCCCCTCTCATGCTGCAGTTATATTGTAGAGTTTGTTTTAAGGAAGACTGCTTTCAGGGAATCTAGGATTTGTAATCCATCATTTTAAATTGAGGTTAAATATTGTTTTTCAAGAAACAAGAACCGTATCAGCTGTGTCTCAGTTGGTTGAACTCTTCCTAGGAGTCATAAAGTTCGAGGTTCACATCCCGTTCAAAGCGAAAGGAGAAAAATCCAGACTGATACTCAATGCAGCACTGAGAGAGCGCCTCACTATCAGAAGTGCCTTATTTCAGATGAGACATTAAACCGAGGGCCATCTGACTGATTAAAGTTTTAAATTAGGGTGAAAATCCACTAGTCGCCACATTCTGGCACCTGCTCGGGTATACTGAGAGAGAATTTAGCATGGCCAGTGCACTTAACCAGCACATCTTTCGGAGTGGGAAGAAACTGGAGCACCTGGAGGAATCCCATGCAGACATGGGGAGAACGTGCAAATTCTACACAGTCACCCAAGCCGGAAATTGAACCCAGGTCCCTGGCGCTGTGAGGCGCCAGTGCTAACCACTGTACCACTATTTTGGCGGAAGTAAAGGATCTCATGGCACTATTTCGAAGAAGAGCAAAGCAGTTATCCCTGTTGTCTGGCAAATTTTTATTTCTCTCTATCTCAAAAAATAGTTAATTTGGATCATTATCACAATGTGTATAGCAAACTCCCACAAACATCAAATAGACCGCCTCAAAGCCAACTACACTTCAGCACTTAATCAACTGTAAAGGGCTTTGTATTTTATGTTCATGAAAAGTGCTGTATAAATGCATATTTTTCTTTTTTGGGGTCAGATTGCTGTGGGGAAAAGTATCTTTGGAGAAGCTAGAAAGGAACAGAAGGTTAAATGTAGAAGAGTGGGTGAAAGTTTGTGTGAAGCATAAACATCAGCATGTAGAGATGATCCATTCCTGTGTTGTATGTTTTCTGAAATTGTACATAAATTATGGTATGAGATAAAACTGCCAAAATACAGAGACCTGCAGACAAAGCACAGACTAACTGAATGCTTGAAAGCGCATCTTGGGTTGGAAGTTGGAATGTTTCACTAAGTGGCTTCTTAACCATGTGAATCTGCCAACCCGGTAATGTACAGGTGTTTAATATGTTATTACTTGAACTTGAACCTCACTGGAAACTTTGGAATTAGCACTAATGTTAATTGAGGAGGCAAATGTATTTTAACAGATAGAGGAGCATTAATGATGTGTTTGTATTTTGACAGAACTGTTCACTTATTGTAATACCAACTCGCCAATACCTGCATTAAAATAATTAAAATAAAAGATATGCATGCTATTGTGACAGGCCTCAGTTGCTGAGGAGTTTGTCTTGTTTGTTCTGAAGAAATAGCTTTTCGTCATTTCGGTTTTTTTAATTGGATTGGCTGCCTTACTATTGAGCAATGAAACCACCGTAAAAACAATTAATGTATACTCTAACTTTGCTTGTCTGTATGCAGTAGGATTTCCTGACTGACCTATTTCTAGATCTACGTGCTTCTTCCTGCAGTGTTTGGGCAAACGTGTTGACATGCTTAAATTGAAGCACGTTCTTTCGGAATCGGACGTTTCTCATTGGTGTTTTCCAAAATTTGTGTTTGAGCAGAGCTGTGATTGAATCCTAAAATTAAACTGTTAACATATTAAAATATGGGGGAATGTTTATGCAAAGGCTGAGTTATATTTCCTGCCTTTGTTAGAAAAGCAGTGTTAGTGGAGCTCATGATTATTTGTGGAGTTGTTGACAATTTGGAGTTGGTTGCAAGATTTAACTTGAGTGGTGCTGAAAGAATGTTAGTAAGACTCAACGGTTTATAACATCTGAACTGCTCACACTTGAGCACCTGTTTCCTATGATGACAGAAAGCTATTTCGTTTGAAGTTCAGTCGGATTTGCCTGTTGTAGTCCTGTCAAATGTATTAAATATTCAAGAAGGAGGAATTGGAAACTTGCAGTTTTACTGAGTGAAATATAAGTTCTTAAATCCTTTGGAGTTGGTTTGAGGTTAAGAAAATGAGTAAAGTATTCATGAAGGGAAGGTCATGTTTGACTAATCTGATGGAATTCTTTGAGAACATTACATGTGCAGAACCTATGAATATCGTGTATCTGGATTTCCAGAAGGCATTTGACAAGGTGTCGCACCAAAGACTGCTACGTGAGATAAAGTACCCGTAACACCATGCAAATGTATTAGCATGGATAGAGGGATGGGTTAACTAACAGAAAGCAAAGAGTTGGCTAACTGAGTGTTTTTCAGGTTGGTGATCAGTGACTAGTGGTGTGTCTCAGGGATCAGCTGGGACTGCAATTGTTTATGATTTATGTGGATGATTTGGAGTTGGGGACCAAATGTGTGTGTAGATGGATGGCAGAGCAAAGTGTGCAGAGGATGGTGAAAGTCTGCAATGGGATATAGATAGTCTAAGTGAGTGGATGAGGGTTCGGCAGATGGAGTACGATGTTGGTAAATGTGAGGTCATCCATTTTGGTAAGAATCACAGCAAAATGGACTATTACTTAAATGGTTAAAAAATTGCAGCATGATGCTGCGCAAAGGCACCTGGGTGTCCTTATGCAGGAATCTCAAGGAGTTGGTTTGTTGGTGCAGCAGGTAATTAAGAAGGCAAATTGAATTTTGTCCTTCATTGCTAGAGGGATGGAGTTCAAAAACAGTGAGGTTATGTTGCAGCTGTAAAAAGTGCTGGTGAGGCCACACCTGGAGTACTGTGTACAGTTTTGGTCTCCTTACTTGAGAAAGGATATACTGGCACTGGAGGGGGTGCAGAGGAGATTCACTAGGTTGATTCTGGAGTTGAGAGGGGTGGCTTATGAGGAGAGACTGAGTAGACTGGAGCTATACTTACTGGAATTCAGAAGAATGAGGGGAAATCTTATAGTAAGATATAAGATTATGAAGGGAATAGATAGAAGCAGAGATGTTGTTTCCACTGGCGGGTGAAATGAGAACTAGGGGGCATAGCCTGAAAATAAGGGGAAGCAGATTTAGGACTGAGTTGAGTCTTCACACAAAGGGTTGTGAATCTGTGGAATTCCCTGCCCAGTGGAGTGGTTGAGGCTATTTCATTAAATGTTTTTAACACAAGGCTAGATAAATTTTTGAACAGAAAAGGAATTCAGAGTTATGGTGAGCAGGCGGATAAGTGGAACTAAGTCCACGAAAAGATCAGCCATGATCTTATTGAATGGCGGAGCAGGCTTGAGGGGCCACATGACCTACTCCTGCTCCTAGTTCTTATGTTCTTATAATACCATTGTGATGTCTACCTCTTTCTTTATTTGGCATACAGCTTTGAAGCCCATAAATAAAACAGCTTCAAGTTAATCTTGAATTTGTGACACTAACAAGTAATCTTTAAAAAAGAATTCACCTTTTATTTCTGACTTGGACTTAGAAGATTGTGCAGACTTCAAGGTCCAGTGTTAAAGTAGACTTATGTTGGGATAGCAGATACCATTGTGGTAACCAGCAACATAGATCTGGATGTGTTACATTTGAAATTCTCATGCTGGTTGACTTCACTTGCACTACTTCTATTTGGCTTGGTTGCTGTGTGAATACAGGGCAGTTCATGGCTGAGGAGAAGCAAATAATTATCCACCCCATCCCCAACCCCCTTTCTTAATATCAACTACTTGCCATTTTCATCTGAAAATCTCAATATTCTGGAATCCATTGTAATTACAAATCTGCACCTGAGTGTCCTTGTTCTAAATTTTAAAACATCTGCACACTATTGAAAAGGAAACAGTTATCAACGTAAAAGTGTTTTTAAAATTGGTATGCAGCAAACTACACGAAATGCTGCAAGCAGAAAGATGAACACACAAGTTTAGAATTCTCAATGCTGCCTGCAGCATATGGCCCAATAGATCCCAGGCCCCTCAACCTAATAATGTGGGACCCCCAAAGGGATTTCATTTCCTGATCTCTGCTCTATAAGTGTTTTGTACAACATGGCTACTGAAGGAGGCAGGTGACCATTTCCGATTTTAAGCAGGCTCTGAATAATCCTTTGAGGCTTGTGCTGATTTTTTTCCCTCTGTGGCAGTTACACCATTTACACTGACTTTGTGTTGCTGGATTTTTTTTCAAGTCCTAGTTTTTCCACTTTTGCATCTGCTTGCTTTTGCATTTTTGTGCTCTGTAAATATTAGCTGCTGCTAAGCAGAAAGCTCATGTTAGATTTACTGTTAGATTCTCATAGCAAGCAGATTAGAGAAATTGCACATGCAGATTTGAAAAGCCTCATATCAAAGCTGTGTCATCAAAAGCATTCATTAGGTTGCACAGGCCAATTCAGGCTGCCAGGTGCTCAGTGCTGGGAATGTTGTCAGTACCACAAGTCAACTTCATGTTTCTCAGTCATTTCAGTTCTGAAAACCTTCAACATCGCCTCTTTGATAAATGCATCTTTTTCCCCATAAGCAATATATTGATTATTTAAATATGGCAACCATTGTGGTTGTGTTCTGACTGTTAGCTATTCTTTCTCTCTTTTCTGTACTTTATTTGATTTTTCTCTATTCACTTCCCTTTTCAAACTCCTATTTCTCTTTATCTCTCTTTTTCTCCGCCGCCCCTCGCTTTGTCCGCCGCCCCTCGCTTTGTCCGCCGCCCCTCGCTTTGTCCGCCGCCCCTCGCTTTGTCCGCCGCCCCTCGCTTTGTCCGCCGCCCCTCGCTTTGTCCGCCGCCCCTCGCTTTGTCCGCCGCCCCTCGCTTTGTCCGCCGCCCCTCGCTTTGTCCGCCGCCCCTCGCTTTGTCCGCCGCCCCTCGCTTTGTCCGCCGCCCCTCGCTTTGTCCGCCGCCCCTCGCTTTGTCCGCCGCCCCTCGCTTTGTCCGCCGCCCCTCGCTTTGTCCGCCGCCCCTCGCTTTGTCCGCCGCCCCTCGCTTTGTCCGCCGCCCCTCGCTTTGTCCGCCGCCCCTCGCTTTGTCCGCCGCCCCTCGCTTTGTCCGCCGCCCCTCGCTTTGTCCGCCGCCCCTCGCTTTGTCCGCCGCCCCTCGCTTTGTCCGCCGCCCCTCGCTTTGTCCGCCGCCCCTCCTCTGTCTTTCACATACTTGCATTCACTTTATGCAGGTATGTGGTCTGGGGCACATAATTCAATTTTAGAGTTTTATTTCACCCGTCATTTATTTGACAATTCTGCTGGTGTTTGCACAGCTTTGAGAGAGCTATTGAGTAGAATTCAATTAAGTTCCAGTTACCAGACTGAATGTTGCACTATAGCGCTGCTGTGTATGGTGGGTAGTAGCTTTACTTTTACGTGCATGCTGCCTGTCACAAAGCACTTTTGACATAGTGATTCATCCCTCCACCCCCAGAAACATTGACCAAGAACTGAGGCTTGAATCCAGGTTTCCACAATCAGGATCCGAGCATTTCCAAAGATGCAGGTGTGGCTTCAAGAATCTAGTGGAATTGTTTTATTAATTATATAGGCGTCATAACTTGATGATTTGGGTTATGATGCAAATTCCCGTTTGCTGAATTTAAGTGTTGAGAGGTGGGACACAACAGAGTGTCGAAATGTCCCTTAATAATGCTTTCAAGAAACCATTAGTACTTCCAATCCAGACATGACCAGACTGGACATGGACAGAGATAAGTGAGCTATATTCTGGTAAATATTTTGTTTGAAGAGTCTGTATCCTGTATCTTGGAATCAGTTTGAGCTTCAGCCTTTGGGAAGCAATTTTGTGTCAGAGAATCACAGGCACTCCACCTCTCTCCCCGCCCCCACATCCCTCACCGTCAGCTGCTGTTAATTATAAATGATCTGCCTTGTATAGAGTCAGTGTGAATGAAGATGAGGGTCTGTGAATCTGTGCTCTGACTAATCGCCTCCTGTTGTAGCAAGCGAGCAGCATGTAGCCAGTCCCATGTGTTTGCAGTCCTTTAATGCAAATGCAGATTGGGTCTTTGTGTTTTGTATCGGAGGCCAGCAGGCACCCGGCAAATGTAAATGGGAGAGCATAATGGACAGAGGTCAGTATCACGGGACCTGGAAAAAGAGACAGGTTAAAAGCATCTCAAATAATGACTAAGGTGGTAAATAAGGTAACACACATCATGAAGCGGCTTTGTTTCCCTACTTTAAAAATGATACTTTGAGATGGGTGGTTTCTAGGTGAGTGCTGGCGCATAGTGTGTGTAAAATAAATCCATAGTTGCGCAGTGATGGGCTAATGTAACTTCGAAAACTAGTCCTCACCTGTTTCTTTGACCTATTAATTTGACCAGCACTCTGAATTTTTGACAGAGTGCAGACTACATCATTGAGCATGTGAAAGTGGCACGATGGCACAGTGGTTAGCACTGCTGCCTCGCAGCGCCAAGGATCTGGGTTCGATTCCTGGCTTGGGTCACTGTGTGGAGTTTGTACACTCTCCCCGTGTCTGTGTGGGTTTCCTCTGGGTGCTCTGGTTTCCTCCCACAATTCAAAGATGTGCAGGTTAGGTGAATTGGCCCTACTAAATTCTTCCTCAGTGTATCCGAACAAGCGTCAGGGTGTAGCGACTAGAGGATTTTACTAGAGCAATGTCATTGTAGTGTACTTGTGGCTAATAAATTAACTTAAATAATCTGTTGATTATCTCTGGAATTAACCTAATGCCATTGGTCTGATTTTGGGGATAGGATGTCTGTAATTATACAGGGTACCACAAACATGGTGTTGAAAATTGAAATGATTTGTTGCAGCTTTACAACGTGTCAGTCACCACTAATAAACACCCTTTGTTTATATATATGTTTTTCATGCCAATGTGCATTACCCATTCTAAGGTTAAAGTTTATCTACATTGTTGGAGCTGTTCCAGTTACTTTCCCATAATCCACTTCTGGATACTTTTTTTAGTTTTAAAAGTTTATTTATTAGTCGCAAGTAAGGCTTACATTAACACTAATGAATCCCCTGGTTGCCACACTCTGGCACCTGTTCAAATACACTGAGGGAGAATTGAGTTGTGTTTGGAGAAGAGGAGAATAAGACTGGCAGAGAAAGAATATGAGAATAGAATGGCAGCCTGCATGAAAGGGAAACTAAAAACCAGCTTCCATCATGTAGAAGGTAAGTGAGTCATAAGAGGTAAGTGGAACCAAAGATGTGCAGGTTAGGTGGATTGACCATGCTAAATTGCCCCTTCGTGTCCAAGATGTGTACATTAAGTGGATTAGCAATGGTAAATGCATTGGATTACAGGGGTATTATGGGGTTGGGCCAGGTAAGATACTCTTTCAGAGAGTTAGTGCAGACTTGATAATGCAGAAGGAGGCCACTTGGCCTGTCGGGGTTCTAATGGGTCCTGTTAGGGACAAAAAAGTTATGTATGCTTGGAGGCATAGAGCAAGGCTAGAATACTTAATGACTACTTTACAATGCTATTTATTAAGGAAAAAGAAACTGACAAAATTTTATTTAATTATTGTCAGATGTATTAACATACAAGGTTTCAGATACCTTCATTTTTATGAACGGTCTAGTCCTGGGAGAATTCAACATTGACACTGGATGCCTTCAAATCTTATGACATGAGATCAAACATGGGTAAGAAATCCTCATAGTAATCACTTCCCACTCCTCCGTTGATGAAACAGTGCATTATGTTGAACACCACTCAGAAGAAGAGTGGTTTGTTAGCACCACTACTGACTGAAGTAGCAGAGTCTTGAAGGTCACAGCTGCCAGATGAACTTGTGGAATTTGGGTGGGGAAGAGGGAAAAGACTTAACCTTATCTCTACTCTATCAGATGCAAATGTCCATGACCACTGCATGGTCTTTGTAGAGATGATTGTCCTGTCTTCACATGGAGGAAACCCTCCAGGCTGTGTATGGCACTTTGACCATGTTAAATGGCATGAATTCAGAACAGGTGTAACAGCCCTAAAGTGGGGATCCTTGAGGCATTGTGGATCATCAGCAGCAGAATTGTATTTCACCACAGTGTGAAACTCATGGCCTGGCATATTCCTCACTCCATTTCTGTCGCAGCAGGAGATCAAACCTGGCTCAATGGGGAGAGTAGGAAGTATGTTAAGAACAGCAGTAGATTTACCTAGTAAAGCTACAACGCAAGATTTAAAATTATATGAAATGTGGCCAAGAGACCCTACAACCAACAAATCTGATCAAAGCTTTGAAGTTCTACATCTGAACATGAAAGATGATGGACAGTAAAGTAACTTGGAGGATGAGGAATCATGGAAATCATCCCCATCCTCAATTACGACAGAACCCAATGTGCGAGTACAAAAGACAAGCATAAAGTGTTTGTAAGTGTCTTCAGCCAGAATTGCTCAATGGATGATAGATCTCGTTCTCCTCCTGAGGTCCTCAGCACCAGAGAAGTCATGTTTCAGCGTTATGACCACAGCAGAGGTTAATTGCCGAGCAGATCAAAGTCCAGAGGGAAGTTTGGCTCACTGGACCATACCCTTTTATTTTGTATTCCAAAAATGAGAAGAAACATACTAATCTCAGCAGCATAAAATCCAGTAACATTGTTGAAATTTTAAAATTAAAGGTAACATGTTTATTAACAAGAAAAGAAAACTTTACACAAGATTCTGGGTACAGTTAAAAATTAGTCTTAGAAAATATTTCCCCCAAAAAGACTTCCTACTTGGCCAGTCCCATAACTAAACCCAGGCAATACTCTCTGACAGGTAATTAACTATAAAAATCCAGTAATATTACCTGAAGGCAAAATTGCAGTCACTTTAATAAGGCACACTACAATCTCTCAAACGCCTTCCATTTTGCTATGGAAATACAAAACTGTAGAGCAGAACTGTTTTCTGCATCCACAAAACTTCTCTGGCTTGACTGGATGGCTGAATCAAACTGCATCTTTTCTTCCAGCTCAGTTGCTTCCAGCAGGTCTTCCTCAGTCAACCAACAAGTTCTGAACATCTCTTCATAAAGGTTATTTTTGCTTCATCTGCGATTCCATTGTCCTCAGCACTACTTTGAAATTAACTTTTCCAAAATATAAACATTTTTCTTGTCTTCCTATGACTTCATACCTTCGGGTCAAGTAAAACTTAATAATGTTTAAATTAATAACTGTTACAAGCTGTAAAAGCTTTGATTTAACAAATCACTAGCTATCTACAAAACCATTTGACCAGAAAAGTCTCATTACAAATGCACATATCTGATTTGATTTAGATTTGATTTATTATTGTCACATGCATTAACATGGTGAAAAGTATTGTTTCTTGTGCTATACAGACAAAACATACCATTCAGAGAAGGAGTGCAGAATATAATGTTATAGTCATAGCTAGGGTGCAGTGAAAGATCAGCTTAATGCAAAGTAAGTCCATTTAAAAGGCTGATAGCAGCAGGGAAGAAACTGTTCTTGAATCGGTTATTATGTGATCTCAGATTTTTGCATCTTTTTCCTGACGGAAGAAGGTGGAAGAGAGAATGTGCAGGGTACGTGGGGTCCTTAATTATGCTGGCTGTTTTGCCGAAGCAGCGGGAATTGTAGACAGTCAGTGGATGGGAGGCTGGTTTGCATGATGGATTGGGCTATGTTCATGCCCTTTTCCTTGCAGTCTTGGGCGGAGCAGGAGCCATACCAAGTTGTGATACAACCAGAAAGAGTGCTTTGTATGGTGCATCTGTAAAAGTTGGTGAGACTCATAGCTGACATGCCCAATTTCCTTAGTCTTCTGAGAAAGTAGAGGCGTTGGTGGGCTTTCTTAACTGTAGTGTCAGCATATGGGGACCAGGGCAGTATGTTGGTGATCTGGACACGTGAAAGCTTGAAGGTCTTGACCCTTTCTGCTTAGTCCCCATTGATGTAGTCGGGGGCATGTTCTCCTTTCGACTTCCTGAAGTCGATGACACACTCCTTCGTTTTGTTATCATTTGAGGGAGAAATTATTGTTGCCGCACCAGTTCACCAGATTCCCTATCTCATTTCTGTACTCTGTCTCATCTTTGTTTGAGATCTGACCCACTATGGTCGTGTCATCAGCAAATTTGAAAATCGAATTGAAGGGGAATTTGGCTGCAGTCATGGGTGTATAAGGGGTACAGTAGGGGGGCTGAGAACACAGTCTTGTGGGGCATTGGTGTTGAGGATGATCGTAGAGAAGGTGTTGTTGCCTATCCTTACTGATTGATCTAGCACCTTTATTCCCTTTCCTTCAACTCTTCCAGACAAAAGGTCTCCATTATTGTTTTCCCAGCTTAATGAAATAATTTATGTTCTCACACACCCTTCTTTACTGAATAACACAACATTCCCCATGTGATATCAAAAAATGGTTGGGTGCACTGAAAGCTGAAAAGACACTGAGCCCTGATGTCCCAGCTGCAGTGTTGAAGACTTTTGCTCATGAACTAGCCACACTTCAGGCCAATTTATTCCAGTTGAACTATTATAATGGCTTTTACTGGACCAAGTAGTAAAGTGCAGGACAAATCCAATCTGACCAGTCACTGCCCTGCCCCCAACTCTAGCTCAGTAAAATGATAGGAGGGAGTTGTTGACGGTACTGAGAAATGCACTTAATTGTCAATAACCTAATTACTGTTCAGTTTGTTTTATGCCAGTCTCCAAACCTCATTACAACCTTAGTTCAAATATGGACCAAAGAGCTGAATTCCAGAGATAATGTGCACCTAATGTCCCTTAACTTGGGGGTAGGTAGCACTTGACCAAATGTGGCATCAAGGAAGCATGCAGCAAGACCTGGATATGGTTCAGGCTCATAGATGACTGTGGCACTGAAAGAACTGTGGTAGATGTCTGGTAATGATGCTGGAAAGCATAGATGTAAAATGAGTCTAATAAATCTGATATTTGCTGACCTAGCTCTCGGGGTGTGGGAAACCACGAAAGCTACCGGATTGCTGTAAAGTCCTACAACTATCCTTTATGGCAGGAAACCTTCTATCATGTCTAGCCTATGTTGAACGTTCTAAAACCTAGAAATGGTAAGAATATGGATTTAGTATGAAGACCAAAAAGTCAAATGCAAGGACTACATCAGAAGCAACTAGTGAAGATTAAATTAGATGATGGCACACTGGAACAAGTAGATAGGTTTTTCATACCCTTTTGAGACAGTGAATATTCTGCTAGGCGTGGTTGAGAAACTGAAGCTTGGATGTGCAAATTGATTGAGGTGATTAATCTCAGATAGAGAGATTGAAACCCTGGAGATGGATTCTTGTTGAGGCTGCAAGAGCGACATTTGGAAAGAATTGCAATTTGAGCTCTTCAAATGCGGAGATTAGACACTCATGACACAGGGTTTCAATGAGATTGGTTGGCTCAGTGTGACGACCATCTGAGTGAGTTGCTGAGAGTTCAAGAATCTGCTTAAGTCACATCTGTCATTTACTTGGAGCATGGTGTGTCTGTCCAGGTTTGCCAATAAGTTTACATGTATTGCATACTTAGCCTGAATATTATAGTATTAGATATGGTAGATTGTTTTGTCTTCACAAATTTGGGCGGAGGCTTCCTGTCCTGCCTGGCACAACAATCGTAGCAGGCAGGACAGGACTATGCAAAGGTCTGTTGACCTCGAGTGGGATTTTCTGGTCTTAGAGCAACTGCAACTGAAAAATCCAGCTCTCTTGAGCATGTCTGTAAAGAGAGTACTGGGGTGAAGGAATAATGAATAGTTGGATCATTGTCACAGAGCAATTGTGGATGAGCTGCAGTAGTTGTGAGGATGGCTTAAGGCATCTGATGACATACCATGGCAGCAAGCAGGATAGGAACATTTAGAAACCCAAAGCCCTATTTTTAAAAGTGTGAGACACAAAAGTGATGAATTAGTTGACTCATGCAAAAATCACCAACTGCAAGTTGCCCCACCCCGCTAGCCATGCATCATTCTAACGCGGAACAATATCACCATTCCTTCACTGCTGCAGTGTCAGGTTCTTAGAACTCTTCTGCTAACAGCTATGTGGGAGTGACACAACATGATCAATGTCAGTGGTACCAGAAGGCGGCTGATCAGAACCACGACCTCAAAGCTAATTAGCAAACAAAACTAAATGTTGGCATTGACAGCAACACTCAAGAATAATTTGCCATGTTCCTGAATGGTGGAAACTAGAGTGGGAAGTTACCACTTAGCTGATGAAGGAGCAGTGCTCTGAAAGCTAGTGGCTTGTGCTACCAAATAAACCTGTTGGACTTTAACCTGGTGTTGTAAGACTTCTTACTTGGAAATATATTGCCACTCCTTTGCAGTCGCTGGGTCAAAATCCTGGAATTCCCTTTCTAACGGCATTGTAGGTCAATCTACAGCACATGGACTGCAGTGATTCAAGAAGGCAGCTCACCAGCACCTTCTCAAGGGCAACTAGGGAAGGGCAATAAATGCTGGCCAGCCAGTGACACCCATGACCCAAAAAAAAATTAAGTGTTGGCTCTCATAAACCAATCACTGAAACTTGAGATGTGTTGACAGGGAAGGGAACTGAGTATTGGTAACTCAGCTGTGAGATCATTCCATTAGTTGTCTATTTGTGGTTACTGAATAGTGAAAATTCCTCACCTTTTGGCTTATCAGTTAGATTACTCCAACAAATTGTTTGCTCAAATGACTGAATGATTCTTTGTTGCTAATGTCACTGTTGACGGGATTATTGTTTGGGACAGCATTCTATTCCAACTCCGTGGAGAGAGTGCAAGTATTATCTGAGTTCTAATTAACACTTTACCAGGCTCATCAATTCAAACAGCCACTGATGTCATCCTCTGGGCCTCCACATCTGTCACTTTCTGTAAATGTGTGAGTAACAGAGCTGAGTATTATTATGGTAGATAAAGGCTTGTAAATGCGAGTATAAGTTGCATGCCTTCTGATGTGTGAGAACTGTTAGTGTTCACAGCATGAGATGAGTGGAGATGGAGAAGGTGATTACTGGTTGGAAATTATTTTTCTGTAACGAACAATGGAAACATAATTGTGTGAGCAGTGGAGAGACCATGAGCAGATGAGAAAATGTAAAAAAGGAGAGTGAGGCCATTTCTCATTTCACATACTGCTGCTAAGGATAGGACATTGACGGGCAGAGATTCAATGCTTTTGGAATATGAGGTGTAAAGAATATGTTGCCTATCACCCGGGATGGCAGCATTGAAAGAATCGTGCACTGGGTGTTGGTGTTTTACTAATCAACTGCTTCTCGAATCCATCCTATAAGCATTTGTCTGTAAATAGTAAAAGAGGAGTTATTACATAGAATAGAGTTGCATAAATGTTCCATCACTATTTCTTCCTCATGTTTCTTTTCTGTTTCTTATAAAATACTGTTTTAATAGCTGTATTGCAGGAACTGATTTCTATGGCTGGGATTATTGATGCTCACAATACAGAGGGGTCTCTTGTAGATGTGTTTTTTCTCCCTTCTGCCTCCATCTGCATCCATAGAGTCATGGCTTTACCAAAATAAACTGCTGGATAGACTCACAGGTTTGGCAGCAACTTCGGAGAGAGAAAGAGTTAATGCTTCCAGCCTGTTTGACTCCTTTTCAGAGCTGCCTGTTTGCTCGTGCTGATAGAAACTGGAGATGGTAAAGCCCTGAGCGTGTGGGGGCTGAGCCAGCAGGGAACAACATTTCATTTTAGAGCTGTGTCAGGCAGCTCTACAATGCAATCAAAAATATCCAAGGTAGCTTGTTTCAATGACTCTTGTGGTCTCTAGAATGTTCAGTGAGCATCTTGTTAGCTTTTGAAATAGCTTGTTTAAAAATATGTAATAGTTATTATCCAAGCGGTTTGCTGAATATTAATTCAAACAGAATAATTGCAATTGGTAATGTTTAGACATTGCTTACAGTCACTTCCAGAATTGGCTTTCAAAGCATTGGTCAAATCTATGAGCAACTCAAACTTAAAGGTTAAAATATAAAGTTCAGCTTTTGCAGTGTTTATACGGTGTTCGTAAAAGTGACTGACTTTGGCATGGACATTCAACTTGCTGTTGACATTGTTGGATCACTTGAGAAATGGATACATTCAAAACACTGAAGACAGAAATTTCTGCGAAAAGTTAAAGTTTACATGCTTCTGCTTAACCTTTTTGGACTATTTGTAGATGAAAAATACTTAAGGCCCTCTGGACACTTGGAAGCTGATAGTCAATTAAAATTGTGCTGTCTTAAGATCTTGTCCATTATGACCCCGACGTAAGATTGTTCATTTGTTTGGGGATGGGAGATCAGTCAGGTTGAAGGAACAGCCAATTTTGTGTTGTATTTGTTCTAAAAGCTGACTGGCTGGCCAGCATGTGCTGACTATGGAAGTGTATGAAGTTCACTGGTCCTGGGTAAATTATTGTAAATTGCATTGTGCTCTTCCACAAGTGGAACTGTTGTATTTTGTGTAACTCCAGAGGGCCTCTAGTGGCAGCCAGCTGTGTAGCACGTGTCAAACAGACACTTGCATTCACAAAGACATTATCAAGCAGAAGTGATGTGAAACTGGGATTCAGCATTGGTCAGCAAGGCCTGATCTGAGAATCAGACTTAATGCCTCACAGTGCCAAGGACCCGGGTTCAGTTCCTGGCTTGGGTCACTTTTTGTGCAGAGTTTGCACATTGGCCCTGTGTGGGTTTCCTCCGGGTACTCCAGTTGCTTCCAACAGTTGAAAGGAGGCTGGTTAGGTGCATTGGCCTTGCTAAATTCCCCCTCAGTGTACCCAAACAGGTGCTGGATGACTAGTGGATTTTCACAGTAACTTTGTTGCAATGTTATGTAACCCTACTTGTGACACTGATGAATAAACTTTAGACTTAAGGAATAAGGAACGGACAGTAGAATTTTCGATCAGCTTGAGTTTAGAGGATGATAGGGTTAACCAGGAGAGTTTTGGAATATTATTGCTGCAGGTGACAAAGTCATGCATGAGATGTTTTAGCAATAGATGAGACGAGGCTTGGGTGGTGGCTGGCAGTGTGGATTTGGAATCCAGTAGTCTTTGTTAAAGAAGGGTTTTGGGAGAATGGAAGCTCAAATTGTGGTGCAACAGTACACACTCGCAGATGGTCCATTTTAACCTGAGCCAGTGACTGAGGCCAGCCAGGAAATAGGTGGCTTGGTTATGCAGTTTGTGGTGGGTAGTGCCAATGACAATAGATATGGTCTTACCAATGTTTAACTGGAGGAATTTGTGGCTCATCCAAAATTGGATTTTTCAGGGAATTTGACAGCCCAGAAACAGCAGAAGAGGCTGAAAGAAATATAGAGGAAGAACGTCAGCATTCATGAGTCTGTCTTTGGATGCAAAGGCAGAATATTGCAGGTGTTAGAAATCTGAAATGAGATCAGAAAATGCTGGAAATACTCAGTAGATCTGGTAGCTTTTGTGGAATAGGAGCAGAGTTAACATTGCAGAACTGGACTGAAATGGTAACTCTGTTTTTGGATAATGTTTCCACCAGGGAGCACACATGAGTAAGAGGAAGGGCTTCAGAGAAACTCTGAAGGTGGGATTTCAGGATAGAGGAGAAGTTACTTTTTGATTCTCTGGCAGCGATTGGCGTGAAATACAAAGCTGCATGGCAGATGATATGTGGAAGAGGGTGCTGTCGTCAGCCATGTCCAAGGTTGCAGTGATGTAGAAAACAACAGACAGGAACCCACAGCTCCAGTCACAGGATGATCTAAATGGTTTGTTCTAAGTGAGTCACTTTTTTCTTTAATTGAATTAGATGATTTAATGATGTTATCCGATAAATTGTGATTCACTTTGCTCACATAGAGTAAGAAACTAATAAAATCCTCAGAGCTGTCAGCATGGCATATAGAATAAAAAGCACCCGACAAGGTACGAATGCTGTGAGCTGAAATGAATACAGTTTCAGCTTATGCACCACCCTGAGATTTGATGCCTTTTAACCTTTATATTATTTGAAATGCATATCAACTCCATTTATTTTAGAAATGATTTGAGCTGCTGATTTTACTCTACTTTCTGTACTTTATTCTGTTTTGTGAAGTTGTCAGAGAACAAGAGAGTGTAATAATTGGTTTATATGTTAAACTTGGAAAACTGATACAGATAAGCAAGCTCTTTTGGCCTATTGAATCTAATCTCATTCTTTTAAGAGTAACATTCCTACTGTTTTTATTGAACGTAAATGGAATTAAGAAACAGATCAGGATGGTCTAATTGACTGGTGGAACATGCTTGAGAGGCTGAATGGTCTTGTCCTTATGTTCGTTTTCAGACAAGATAGGAACACACTGAATATTGCCAGCTTAGCTCAAGTTCTGGTATCAGACTCAATTTCATAATTTTCTGACCTAGAAATTAAGGGAAATACTGGAAAATCTGAAACAAACAGACGTTGCTGGAAATGCATAACGCATCAAACCGACTGAGCACAGAAGACAAGTTCATACTTAGGTGCAGACCCTTGTGTTTTTGAAGTAAGTTAAGAATCTGAAAGGTGACTGTTTCTGATATCTCTACTAAAGTTTGACCCAGTTTTGAGTATATTGCTAACTGCGTTGAAATTAAACTTGCAATATAAGTTGAGAATTTTGTGTCATGTCACAACTGGTCCCATAGCTTTCAGTGTCAGTATTGCACTTTACTCCCTTTTTTATTATGTCACTGCTACCGATGGCAGCCCAAAGTCAGCGCCGAGAAGAAATAATGCAATTGCTACTGAATTAGCTTTGGAGGTGGCTTTCCATTTATCCCAGGGTGGGGAGGCGCTGAAGCGCAAACACTGATTATTGCTGGCTATCTTTCTTCAGGCCGTGGGCAGTCGTCTTGTCACATCCAGTGATATAGATTGTACAGCTAATCTGCATGGACCTTCTCCACCAGCTTTATAACCCAGTTATCATAAGGTACAAAAGTCTGAGGTCACGTGCCAACTGACTCGAGAATAACTTCTGCCTTGCAGCTGTCAAACTTCTGAATGGACTTACTTTGCATTAAATTGATCTTTCCCTGCACCCTAGCTATGACTGTAACACTGTATTCTGCACGGTCTCGTTTCCTTCTCTATGAATGGTATGCTTTGTATAGTGCGCAAGAAACAATATTTTTCACTGTACACTAATACATGCGACAATAAATCAAATCAGTTATTGTGACCATGTTCAACCTGGCCTTTTGGCTAAGATCAAGTGTAGTATCGACTTGGTTGAAGTCATTAGGTTACATTTTAGTTTCATTTGCCGCAATTTTTAAAAGCGGCATCTTGGCCTTTCGGCTAAGATGCAAATGTGATCAAGCCTTGGAGGAGGAGCTACGCCTAGTCCAATCAGCTTGGATCATGTAGATCAGGCCCAAGACAGGTGGTGAGAGCCCTGTCTTGTCATCTTGGACTGGGAATGTCTCAACTTGTTGGGACTCTGAATTGGACTTAATTTGATTGAATTGGAATAAAAACAAAAAATAACTGCTTGCACGTGTGGAATTTAAATCATAATCTCTTCCTCCACTCTTAAATTCAGTAAATATTTGGAGTGCCAGGTGCTAACGTGCAGCATGATGGCACACTGGTTAGCACTGCTACTTCACAGCGCCAGGAACCCAGGCTCAATTCCGGCCTTGGGTGATTGTGTGGAATTTTTCCTTGACATCAAATGTTTAACGTACTCATAAACAAAAGAGAATGTTAATTTTTAGGAAATGGAACTAAGCTGAGTTAAGACCTCCTAATTAGTTTGTAATCTAAGGTTAAGTTTTGTGCAATGTTTGTTTAGAGCTTAGTCTTACAGTCTCTAATTTAAAATTGGCTACATGAACATGAATAAATTGTGATTATACTGCTTAAATATCAATTAAGGTGAGATGGATTTAAAATTAAATGTGTGCAAATGTATGAAAATTTGTGTGTTATGGAGAAACAGTGACGCAATGGTGAAGACTCTCTAACAATTCAGCCTGTCCCACAAAATGTGTCAAACCGTGTGCAAGTTAATATAATTGCTTCCCAACCTTTCCAAAACCAGATGTTTTCCTTGGGGGAGATGAAAATCCAGACTGAAAACCAAGGTCAATTTGGGTAAGAAAAAGTTGCGCATGTTTTCTTGCCCATTGAGGCATTCAAAACTAGAACATAGAACCCTACAGTGCAGAAACAGGCCCTTCGGCTTATTGAGTCTGCACCGACCACAATTCCACCCAGGCCCCATCCCCATACATTTACCCTCTAATCCCTCTAACCTACACATCCCAGGACACTAAGGAGCAATTTTAGCATGGCCAATCAACCTAACCTGCACATCTTTGGACTGTGGGAGGAAACCGGAGCACCCAGATATGAGGAGAATGTGCATACTCCACACAGACAGTGACCCGAGCCGGGAATCGAACCCAGGTCCCTGGAGCTGTGAAGCAGCAATGCTAACCACTGTGCTTACCGTGCTGCCCAAAGTCCAGGAGATCATCCCTGAAGTATATTTCTTTTGTACGAGGAGATGTTTGTTCCAACCAGAAGTGAATCTAACTCTCAATTAAAAGAATTCAGTGTGTAAGCATCGATTGCATGAGAGGGCAGCCTGATCTGGAGATGCACTTAGCTCAAGAAAAGGACCACTGCCCAATATCTAAATTCATGTGTGGCCTTGTACAAATTAAATTCGGAACCCTCGTTTTCCTGGATCTATTTAATTGGCACAGACTCCATTCCTTTCATTGTCTTTTAAACCTCAATCAGATAATCCATTTATCTACACTTCTCCATCCTGTCAACTCTTTAAGCCTATCTTGCTAACAAAAATGCTTTATGCTGGGAATATTGACATTTTCCAAAGCCTAAATATCATTCACCATATGAGACGACTAAACCTGGACGCAATATTTCAAGTGAGGCCTGACCACAGTCTTCTACAAAGGCAAAATAATATGTCCCATCCTATAGTTCTTCCATACAAACTGCGAAACACTGATTGTTTTGTTATAGGTTGTGTCTTTTTCTACCAGATTGTCTCTGTTTTAAATCTTGCACTATGAAGTCTTGAGTAGATTGCTCTTTTCTCAGATGAGAGCGCCTGAGATGATATTCACAAATCTTTCTTGATAATGCTGTCGTAAGTGAATCCTGGCTGTACCTAGTGGTGAAAACTTTGATGCATTTTGTTTTATCTTGTGAGTAGATTGGCCAGAAATGTTGACCAGCTCAGCTGAGTTCACTTGCACTGAAAAAATTCTGTCTGCCTGGGCTTTTGCAAAGTAGAAGTTTATTATCAATTACTTTCACGTGTTATGGAAATAACATTTTTCTGCTTTCTCTCCCACCTCATACATGAACATTTCTCTAAACTGTTTATTTTTTTAAAATGTAAATAATTGCCAAAGATGTGAGCATGAAGTTTTGAGAGACACTTGAGAGTGACTGCTGCACTATCCCAAGGTGTTGCAATATTAAATAAAGGCCCACTGTCCTCTCGAGCAGACTTAAAAGATCCAATGGCATATTTTTAAGGACAATATGTATCTCAGATAGCATCACTAAGCTCTGCCCTTATTGCACTGCTATTTGTGGAACCTTGCTATGTGCAAATTCACTGCTGTATTTCCTACACTGCACTTCAAAACTAAAAGTTCTTCATTGGCTGTGAAGTATTTTGGGCCATCTTGGAAAAATGGTATATAAATGCTAGTACTCTTATTCTAATTAGCAAAGCTCCTAATGTTACAATTTGGGGGGTAGGGGGAATGAGATGATCTGATGAGAGCTTTCCCTGACATTTTCAGTGTAAACTGTATTCTAACTTCAGCCTGCTATACTCTCCACATATATAGATCTTGCTGAAATGTTTAATGCAGAGTTTATTCAGTGATGCAAGTATAACTGCTTAATGGTATGTGAAATATAACTGTAGGCTTCTTACAGATGCGATAATTACATTTTTGAATAGACTGTTATCTTAATGAATGGATATTTGTAACAGTTGATGTGAAATTAGCACTACTGGAAACCTTTACTCTTTCAAAACTAATTTTGCTCATGATTGCTATTGGCGAGTATGTGAATGTGTTCTTGTGTATTCAGTTAGTGCAGATATATTTTGTTAGGATGTGAAACCCAAAGTTAAGTGTGAAATTGCCTTGCTAATGCATTACTTAGTAGTCATATTGGGTGAATTTAGGATTTAAGCTCAGTTTATTAAAAATATCTGTTGTAGGATTGGACTGCACTATTGCATTACAGGAAATTAGTGTATTTGAATAGCATCTACTGAGGAGAAATAAAGTGTTGCCCTCATCCCTTCCAAACTTGCTGACCTATTCAAGAATAAAAATGAAATGCTGGAAAATACTCAGTGGGTCTGGCAGCATTTGTGAGAGATGCCTCTGTTAGTCCAGAGTGTGTTCATTTAGTACATTACTGATGTCACCCCAGCTCAGAGTTACACTTTGTAGATCCAGAGATTGAATATTAGGCAGTCCTCATCTGTGTAGGTCGGTACTGTACCAGCCAGGGCTGTTTATCTAGTAAACCAGAAAAATTTGCCTAAGAAGCTTTGCAACTCAAAATTAAATTCAGCGGATCAGGCAAGTATGGGTTTGAAGATATTGGAATCTTATTTTACCAGCCTATTGAATAGTTTTTAAAATTACCTCCATTGAGTGTCAATGTTGCTGTACCACAAGAACTGCCATTTTGTATCACGCAGTGCTGAGAAAGTTGCAGTGACTCCGTTGCTGTCCACTACCAACCCTGATTTTGTCAGAACGACTGTCAGGTGGAGGTACCTGAAGTAGAGGCACTGCTGTCCGTGCTGCTAACCTTTTGTGTTGCATGCGTCGCATTATCAAACACACATATCACTCTCTCTATAGTTTTTACTGGTTATTGTAGATTTTTCCCACCCTGATAGTTTGGAAGATTTATATTGAACAGCAGATGTAGAGCCGCTTAGCTGATGGATACATGTGATGGCCTGATTCCACTTTGCTGTTTCCAAGGGTGGAGTAACGTGCAGTAACATACTGTGCTTCCCAGAGGGAAAATGGAACTGGGTGGGCAGGGAGTACGGATATATTCAAAGAATTGCTAATAAAAAAGCTCTATTGCTTTATAAAGAGAGTCATTTTCTAAGAATTCAGGCCACTGTTAGAATCATAAGAATAAATGGATCTGTATTTTAAACTTGTTAAATCATAGCTTTACTTGAATTTTTTTTAATAAGATTCTGTTTTGCAGAGGGCAAGGGGAATTGAAATCTGCAGAAATAAAGGGCATTTAATTGACTCTTATCCCTGCTGAATTTTGTTTGTGATCCTGCTTTATATGTTCCTAGACGTATTTATTCCTAACACCTTCCTGTGCTGAAGAATAGAGCAGATGGCTGAGTCTCTCACTTGTTTTTTTTTCCCTTTATCTTTCTTCTGCTAATTTCTCCCCTCTCTAAGGTGTTGACTCCCTGTTGATGTACGTTGGTGAAATTGATCATTGCACCATCTACACCGAACATGAATTTTTTTCAATGTGAAAGGATGTACATTCAATGTCGGCAGGATATTCAATCATTCGGGCAATATCAAAGCTGAGCCCACTCCTGTTCCCATTTACCATCTGCTCGCCTCTCCCTTCCAGCAAAGAATCCTGGCTCTTTTTTTATTTCTGACACCTTAGTCAAATCCAAAAGTGCGGAGGCTAACTAAAGCATGTCTACACGTTTGGCTTGAAACAAGTTGTTAACTCGGCACAAAATGGGGACCAAACCTGGGACATGGTTGTCCAGATCCATGCTCTGGAATTCCTTTTCTCTCTACCTCATCTCTTTCCTTTAAAACCCTTATTTTACAACTAAATCACTGATCACTCTGCCTGAGTAATAAGGAATATAATGCTTTCCTGTTGTCTATATACCACACATCCAACAACTACATTCCTGTCTTTGGCTGCTTTAGATTTGTTGTGATGACTGATTTGAAGTTGCTCAGACTTGGAATCACAATTTTGTACCTGCACCAAATCGTGCAGCATGTGGCAAGCATAGAAATTTGGTTCACCAAATTACTTGCTTGACAGCTGGGTTAATCATACTCAGATTGAAGATAGGAAGGGGGGATATGGTTTAATGCCATATGATAGCCTAGCTACTGGTTCATGTGCATTGCATAATGTTTTAGAAAGATTTTAATTTGTCCCATTGATGCAGGGATACAACTTGTTTTTGTAAATTCCATCTGAATTCAGTTCAAAAATGACGCGCATCTTCCAATCAAAAAGCAGGTTGTAAATTTGAATTGCACAGCTGATGAAATTCAGTTTATTAAATCATTCTTACTCTTCATCTTTTGACAAAATTGAGAGATGATTGGTTCACACAAAACAAACTGTGACTGATGGATTTCATGAGTTTTGAAGTCCATTGGAAGGAACTTGAGACTCATATTTAGATGTATTTGGCTCAAGATAACCTTGTTTACCTCATTGTCTACAATTGACACAGAATATTCCACAAAACGTGTGTTTTGTTTTTGTGGTACCTGACAAGTAAATTGCTGCCCATTGCTTGGTATTGCAGAAATGATTTATGGTCTATAAGTAAAGAGAGTACCCAGTGTAACAACAGTAAAAAAAAATTCACAGTTGATCCCTGGTTACTGCTGCTGTTAACTTCAGCCACCCTGAATGGCGAATCTTTCTAGTCATGGACACATTCTAGTGCTTTTAGGACTCATCCCAATTTTCTTCTGAACAAACAAAAATTATCACCTACAATCTGATTGTCAATGTGATTTCTGAACATCTTCCCAACATATTAAATAGGTAAATCACATTTTCCCTCAAGGTTTGATCTTTATTCTCCTCTCTGTTACCTCTCTGCAAATGTGGATGCAGTTTCCTCAGCTCCAACCCCTAAATGTGTGATTATTCCTAGCCTCTTTCCTCCAATTTGTTTCAGATCCTTCTGCTTGCTTTTTTCTCCAGCTGTTCTCTGCCCCCACTCGCTCCTTCCCTCGCTAATGTGCTGTCCAGCTCCCTTGCTGTGCATCATTCTCTGGCTGGGAATGAGGCAATGCTGCATGTCAAAACTGCGCACTGCCAACCCAGACTAACAAGTGATGTCCTGGGCCTGCTAATTTGTTCACAATAAGCTTCATTTGCTGTATTCTATGGATAAAATTATCTGAATCTTTCTAAGTGGCATTACTGTTTGTGCCAGATGGTTTTGTTGTGTGTAATGCTGTATTTTGGTTGGGCTGGGAAGACTGGCTGAAGTGGTTCCCAGAGGGGCCTGTGACATCAGCAGTATTGTAATTTAACACTCGTTTTGCATCCAGGTGGCGGATTTAAGTTGCTGTAATCTCGTCGCTTAAATCATTATGTTATGGTAGGACCTTCCATTTCTTAGGCAGCCGGCTCCTTGGAAAAATAATTGTAACTCAGCATCTTGTATTTGTCTTGTTTTCTGTGGGGGTGGAGAGGTGATAGCAGTGGAGCAGCAGTATCAAACCACATCAGAAATGGCATGAGCAGTATCTGTGCTATTTTGGCTAAATTAGAATTTGTAAAAACAGCAAGATGTGGGAGAATAGATGAGTGGAAATATGAATATATAAGAAGTATCACAATGCTCTTAATTAAAAATCTGTTGAGATTACTAGAAATAACAACTGATTAAAAACAGATGAATTTTTTTGCCAACTCTTCAGATTTGTCTCTTTTACTCTATCTCCTACCCCATTGGGGAAAAAAGGGTCACTTTTGGCAACATGATGAAACAATTTAAGTAAATGTTCTAATTACAAACTGTTTTCTGGGACTAGATGCTTCATGTCTCTTTCAAAATCAGCATAAAGCCAAGCTGGTGATTTCAGGTGTTGTGAACAAAGGCATAAATAAACGATTGCGTCTCCAATAACGTGCTACCTCTTCAGAGGCAGACGTTTTATTTAACACCCACATTTATAAGCATGTCACTATATTGTGACTGTATTTGAAGTGATTTGACAAATACCTCTCTTTATCTGAAATCTAGTTGCTGAAGTAATATGCTAATGGATATTGATTTAAGAAATACATCACAATCATCAAATCTCCCTTGCATTCTTTTAAAAAGGCATCATCTCATTGCTGTCGCCCCTCCCGTTTCCTTAGTTGGCAGCTCGCTGCATAGTGTGCCAACAACACTGTGACACTTCACCCAAATGACTGTTATTCATGCGTGCACAACCAGGCAGTCAGAGCCGACTGGCTATTTAACCATGCAATGCATTCCAGCCAAGCTTCATCCTGCAGTATTTCGGTGGGAGCAATGTTGCTGTTATTTCACTTACTCCATTCAGGGTAACTGCTGCCAACATGGTTGAGGTTAAATAATGGCTAAAGCTGTTCGGGGTAAGACGAGAAAAACTAAAATAAGGTCTTGCTGTTTGCCCGTCACTGCAGGATTTCATCTTTTCTGCATTTTATTCTGTTTTGGAGCCAGCAATCTCAATATTTCGTTCTTGTCTATTGATTAATTTGTAGATACATGACCTTGCAACTTCCTCCCTATTTGCTCAGAGTATTGAAATAAAGCTAGTATAACTTGCTCTGTCCCAGGACTTTGCTTCATATCTCTGTGCAGCTTCCTCTTACCATCGGAGCCTTTAAAAATTCATATTTGGAATTATTTCAGTGCTACTTGATTCAACCCATTTTATCTTGTGATCTCTTCAACCTCCAGTGCTGTCATTTACCTGAGTTTTTGAATTTAAACAAAAATGATTATTCATTAGCTTGTAATTTAATCAGCCATTTTATATGGAATGCTACTACAGAATATTCAGATTCTATTGTTGAAATCAAATTGTTTCCATTGGGATAAATGTTATGGACATGTTGATTTAAACAGCCTTGATTTCTCCTCTCTCAGCCTGACCCTAAACAGGTGTTTTGATTTGCTCTCCCCCCTTTCTAAATGGTAACATATTTCCCAACCCCTCAGTTTTAGTGTGAGCCAATTTTTATTCATAACTCCAGTGCAAATTCTAGATAGGATGAACTCAGAAGATTAGTTTATTTGTACACTTATACTCTCAAACTGTGGGAGGAGTGTTGCCATGTTGTCTTCCATATAATAAGAGAAATAGGGAAAAGAACCAAGAAACTTATTATTGTTTCATGTAGGTTCTAGAATCCATAATAAAAGTCTAATGAGGTATTCCTTCACAGAAATTGGTAGGATAAAAACTGATGCTGTATAATTCACTCTTCCTTTAGAGTTGATTTCACCTGATAAGATAAACATGTGGTGATGAATCAGTCTGGTAGGCGATGGTTACAGAAATTCCAGTAGAGAGAGTTAGGTATTCATTCTAGGCAGGGCCCATTTTCTGTGTTTCTGCTGGTGAGATGATAGGGTGAACTTCAGAATTCCACAAGCTAGGTTCGTGTAATATGAATTCTACCTCTGCACCCTGTTTTTAACAAAGGACCTGTATCCCTCTTCTTGGGTCCCTGAGATTGTGGAATATCTCAACCGTTGAGAATTGAAGAATCATTTGAAGGTCCTTTCTTTTGGCAGACAAATAGACCCTGGTTGGCCAGTCTGACTTATGAAATGCAGATGGCTTTTGTATAGTTCCCTTTGAATTTGGTCTGTACAGTCCAAGGGAATGTCATTAGTATCTCTTCAGTGATCGGGGTGCGAATTTCCCTGATACTGCCAGAAAGCTCTTTTACTTCAGAGGTCACAGACAGCTATGGCTCCAGCCATTTTAAAAAAAGTTTCTGTCCGGTTTTTAAAGTTACAGAAATAGCCATAAGGATATCACAGCGTCCCACGGGTTCTTCAGCCCATCAAAGCTGTACTGTCATGTGCGAAACATCAGAACTACCGAATCCCGTTTACTAGTACTTGGCCCATAGCCTTGAATATTATAACGTGCTAAGTGCTCATTCAGGTAATTTGTAAAGGATGTGATTCAACCCGCCTCTACCACTCTTCCAGGCAGCACATTCCATACCATCACCACCCTTTGGGTAAAAACGTTCTTCCTCACATCCCCCTTAAACCTCCTGCCCCTCACCTTGAACTTGTTTTCTATAACTATATTGTTAAAGTATAGAGACTGAGGCCTGAGATGCTTCACAAAAGCAAAATGCTGCAACATGGATAACCAGAAAAAAAGGGTTGCTGAAAAACGCTCAGCAGGTCAGGGAGCATCTATGGACAGAGAAATGGAGGTTAACATCTTAGGGCAGCAGTGGATTATCAAAATAGTTTGTAATGACAGTTCTGTAGATAATTTAAAAGAATGACATTTATTTTCCACCTTTAAGTTAGTCTGATTTTTTTTTAAATTGAGTGTAAATGTCAGCTTGGGATCTGAGGATGACTGGGGTGCACTATGTCAGCTAGGCAGATGATAAAGGGTTTGTTGCATGGCTGCTTAGGTTGGCAAACCCGATCTGTGGTTTGACTTTGGAATATGTTCTGAGTTGAACTCTGGAACATTGCGTTACTTGATGATGAATGTGCTGAAAGTTCTGTGCCCTGAGCACAGTTACAGAGCTGTACAAATAGTCCTGCCCCGGTGCTTTCATTAAAATTTGAGGAAGTATTTTCTCAGCATTACTGGATGTTTGAAATCTTAGGACTACTTTCACATGAACTTAAAATATCCAGCACCACAATTGGATTTCCTCTGCATTTTTACTAATGTTGTTTGCGCTTTAAGCATTACAGCATCATTATAAAATGCTAGTACATACAGATTTGTGATGATGGATTAAGAGATTCATATGACATGCATTGATACAGCACTGAAATGTCTTGGTGTAAGGCCATGGTTTGCTGTGGATTATTAGTGTTCCCCTCAAAATCTAGTGACGTTGCAAAATAACACTAAAGCTTATTCACTAAGTGAATAGAGATGTTGAATCTGGTGAATGGAAACCTGAACGTGAAATTCATCCTGAATGTGAAAATCCATCCTATGTGCTGCAGTCGTCGCCATTCTCCTTTAGCCAATTAAGAGAGCCTTTTTGAACCAATGCTGTGGAATCTGAAAGCTGCAGAAAGTTCTCTTTGAGATGGATACATAAACTGCTTTTAAAAGCTGCATGAATGATTTGAGGGCTAATTACTAAATTTATTGAGCACGGCTGTCTTTTTAACTTCCATCTTCTTAAGAGAAAGACTGGAAGTAAATGAATCAATGTGCTTTCACGTTTTTATTTTCTTCCCCCTCAGTTGGCCCATCTCCTCAAACATTAAACAAAATCTGAGACTTGATTCTCCAGTGAACAGGAATGTTTGGAACTGAAGTCTGCTTCAGCATCTGATTTGCTCTGTTTGCTGATATTTGTAGATTCATTTAATTACAGTGACATATTTTGGGCAGCATGGTGGCACAATGGTGAATACTGCCACTTCACAGCACTAGGGACCTAGATTTGATTGCCAGCTTGGGTTGCTGTCTGTGTGGAGTTTGCACGTTCTCTCCATATCCACGTGGGTTTCTTCAAGATGCTCCGATTTCCTCCTGCAGTCTGAAAGATGTATAGGCTCGGTGCATTGACCCAAACAGGCGCCCAAGTGTGTCAACTAGGGGAATTTCACCGTAACTTCATTGCAGCATTAATGTCAGCCTTACTTGTGACTGGTAAATAAACGTTACTTTCATTGGGTTGCCAATTCTGGATGGATGTATTTTTTCTTCAGCATGTGACTTTTGCGATGTGGAGTGAGAGTGAGCCACCAAATCTTTGTGGCTTGAAGTTTAGGATAACAGGACATACTGGAGGAAGAACAGGAACTTGTGGTTGCAAATGTGTTCAAGAAAATATATTACAATCACCAGGATGTACTCATTCCTCTTCCCTCTTCAAGCCTCAGCTATGCCTGAGCTCATGAACTCATGATAAAGATAGGATGAATTCTGCTGCAGTGATCCTAGCAGCTTCTAGATATGATGCCACAGTAACTTACTGTGCTTAGCCCAGTCCAATGCCAGTATCTCCAGACCATGGCCACAATCAATACAGAGTTTTGACTTGTGCACCAGCTTGTACCAGATATATGCAAGTGGCAACTGCATCCACTTTTCCTGGGTTGCTCGAGACAGTGTACAAGAGATGAGTTTTGCAAATCAGGGGACTTGAGGGCAGTCTAAGAGAGTTGGCCAACCTACATTTCTCCTGCCCTGCATTTGGTTCACTTTCATCCAGGAGTCTGCAACTTTTAAGGTCTCAAATCACTCTAGACCTTGATCAAATGAACCCCTTTTGCTGATAATTACACGGTTTGTTTTGCTTTTATAAATGTTTATTATGGAGGCGGTGGCATCATGGTATTGTCACTGGACTAGTAATCAGAGAGCCAGGATAATGTTTCGGAGACTTGGGTTTGAATCCTGTCATGGGCAAATGGTGAAATTTGAATTTGATAAAAATCTGGAATTAAGGATCTAATGATGAAACCACTATTGATTGTTGTAAAAACCCATCTGGTTCACTAATGCTCCTGAGGGAAGGAAATCTGCCATCCTTACCCAGCCTGACCTACATGTGATGCCAAACCCAGAGCAACTACCCTCTGAAATCACTCAGTTCAAGGGCAATAAATAGTGGCCCAGCTGGCAACATCCATGAACAAATTAAAAAAAAATTTGTGTGAGAAACTAACAAATTAACATTTCTGTCAAAATGTTTAAAATGTTGTTAAAATATATCTCTTGTTTATGACTCTTTCCATTTTTGGCATTTAAGTAACAGCTCATAATATCTGACTGTAAGAAACGGTCTCTTAAGATTGCTGACTCCTGTCCTAGTCATATAAGAGAAATATCCTTTTTGTGTGATCAACAAGAGTGCTTGAGGGTTTTCTGCTTTGAGTTAGGAGTGAGTGGTTGAAATTTAATGCCCAGAAACGTGATGTGATGCATTTTTAAATTTACTCTCCCATGGATGTGGATCTTGTTGTCAAGGCTAGCAATTGTTGTTCATCCCTAATTGTTCTTGACGGTAATTAAGAGTCAATCGCATCGCCATGGATCTGGATTCACATGTAGGCCAGACCAGGTGAGGACTCGTAACTCACATCAGGGTATATACCTGGGCCTCTGGATTACTAGTCCGGTGATCTTGCATACACCGCCATCTCCCCCGAATTTTGGTAGCAAGAACGTGGACAGTATAATGGACACCATTCTCAAGGGGATGTAGGAGCAATGGATCCTAGGTTGTATATGCACAGCTTATTGAAGGTGGTCCCGCAAGTTGAGAATATGGTTAATAAAGCGCATGTGCAACAGTTCAGTTTATCAGTTCTGATGAAAGGTCAACCTGAAAAGTTAACTCTGTTCTCTTCTTCGCAGGTTGGCTGACTATTTCCGGCATTTCGTTTCTTTTTCAAATTCCCACCATCTACAATATATTGCTTTTGGCAAAGTAATGTTAGGTTACTTCAGGTCAAAAAGCTGAATTCGTGCGTCCTTTGGAATTGACTGGCTCATAATGAGAGTTGTGCCCAAGAAACGGCATCTGTCCACCTACCAATGTTACTTGCATATTTGTAAGAGTGGCTGGCTGATATGCACTTGGATTGAATGAAGCAACCTTTTGACTGTGCTGTGGCTTATGTTTAGGTCAGAGTGACCTGAAATTGTGTAGTCTTGTCTGGCTTGCAAAATTGCTGAATGTTTGGAGACCGTGGTAAACAGCAAGCTTGACCTTCACTGCCTGATGCAACCATCTATGTGTGCCTTGGCAAATAAGGAATAAAAGCCTGCAGGTGTCAAAATATTATTCATAAGGAGCAAAGGAAAATCAATGGGGCAAGTATTTGTCAAATGTAATTCCTGCTTTTAAGTTGAAGAAATTCCCAGCATAATTTTTAATTGAGTAATCCTTATCCCTGTTTGCTGCTCTCTGATCTAAGTTTGATTAGGGATGTTTTAAAGCAGTGGAACTGGAGAGGGGCATAGTTCTGGACCAACTTGAGTGAAGCTTCAGAACTGTCAGACTCAAGTGAACAGAAGTACATTGAACACAACTCAGAATGGGTTGAAATTGTGCCCCTTGTCCCACAATGCAGGGGGATAGCGAAAGAGCAGCCTGCTGGAGTGAACATAAGGACATAAGAAATAGGAGCAGGAGTAGGCCATCTAGCCCTTCGAGCCTGCCCCGCCATTCAAGAAGATCATGGCTGATCTGTCGTGGCTCAGTTCCACTTTCCCGCCCTCTCCCCATAACCCTGAATCCCCTCTCTTATCAAGAACCCATCAACCCGCTTCTTAAAAATATTTAGCGAGGCAGCCTCCACCACTTCAACGGGCAGAGAATTCCAGAGATTCACCACCCTTTGAGTGAAGAAGTTCCTCCTCAACTCCGTTCTAAACCGCCTCCCCTTTATCTTGAGGTTGTGCCCCCTAGTCCTACTGTCTTTTTTGAGCGGGAAGAGTCTTTCCACCTCTATCCGATCCATCCCATTCATCATCATATACGTCTCAATGAGATCTCCCCTCATTCTTCTAAACTCTAACGAGTACAAGCCTAGTTTATTCAGCCTCTCCTCATAGCTCAATCCCCTCAACTCCGGTATCAGCCTAGTAAACCTCCTCTGCACTCCCTCCAAGGCCAAAATATCCTTGCGCAGGTGCGGCGCCCAAAACTGCACACAGTACTCCAGCTGCGGCCTCACCAATGCCCTATACAGCTGCAGCAAGACCTCCCTACTTTTATATTCAATCCCCCTCGCTATGAAGGCCAGCATCCCATTCGCCTTCCTGACCACCTGCAAGCTGGGTTTTTGCGACTCATGCACAAGGACCCCGAGGTCCCTCTGCACCGTCGCCTGCTGCAGTTTTACGCCACGTAAGTAATAGTCCTTCCTACCATTCTTCCTACCAAAGTGGACCACCTCACACTTGCCAACATTAAATTCCATTTGCCATTTCCTGGCCCATTCGCCCAGCCTATCTAGATCCTTCTGCAGACTCTCCACACCCTCCGCGCAATTTGCCGTTTCCCCCAATCTTGGTGTCATCAGCAAATTTCGACACCCTACACTCGGTTCCCTCCTCCAGATCATCTATATAAATGGTAAATAGCTGAGGCCCCAGCACCGACCCCTGGGGCACCCCACTAGTCACCAACCGCCAATCCGAATAGCACCCATTAACCCCCACTCTCTGCCTCCTATGGGAGAGCAATCGCAGGTCTTCAAAGTGAGGAAGTAAATTGATGCTTTTGTTTACAATCAAAAATCAAGTCAGAATTCCCTGAAACTTTACACTTGATTAAATAAATTTGTAGATTATTTAAGCAAAAGATACTTCACTTTCAGTTTCTCCATTACATTCTGCAGTATTTTGAAAGCAGTTTTCAGCCAGTGTTTAATTAATGCCATAAATGTCTGTTTTGAATTAATAATTTAATTATGGCTTAACATAACTGGCTTGAAATAGTTTAAATGCAGGGCCTTGGGATACCTGAATGAGGCATTAAATGGAGGCTTGGCACTTATCTGCATTGAGGGAAACTGACAGGCCAGCCTGTTTGAGACACTCATGCATAGCATCCAACACCAATGATGCCAGTAGCATGGCAGGAGGATGCAGTCAAAATAAATGTGCAACGGTTGGATGGAGCTTTTAGCTCAATGTGGAATATCCTTTTGCGTAGGTGGGTAAGTGGAACAGATACTGCTGAAGAGTTTTCCAATTGTATAACAGCCTCAACAAGAGGCTCACCCCTTCCCTCAAGGACACCTTTTCCCAAACTGCATTATGAAAGTCATACAATCTGTAAATGACAATCGCTTTCCTACAGATGTAAATCTGAATATCAGAATTCCTGTGTCTTAACAGTACAGCATGGAACGTACTCAAGTGTGCAAAAATCAGTTCTATGAAAAGTATATTTTGCATTCTACTGTTTGCAGCAAATGTCTGTTTTCTGGTTTTTGATGTTACTGGGATCCTAGGTTGGATGTTACAAGTCCTTTACTTGAAGTATAGCACTTTACTTACCTTCAAGTGAACAACTGTTAATTCCCAGATGAGTTTGGACAAAAATCACAGAATTGTTACAGCGCAGGAGGCCATTTGATCCATTGGCCGGAACTTTCTGGCTGTTCACGTGGTGGGATCCACCACCCTCTGAAGCAGTACATTCCAATCCTTAATCTCTCCTTGCATCACTTTGGCATCATTTGCAAATTGCAGGTTTAAACACCAGGGTTAAACCTGGTGTTGTCAGACTTTTTACTGTGTTCTCATTCTCCATGAGACAGAGGAGAAGGGGGCCATTCAGCCCATTGAGCCTGCTCTGCCATTTATTGAGACCATATCTGACCTGATGTGATAATCCTCAACTTTACTTTCCTGCCAAATTCCCATAATTTCTTTACTGATTAAAAATCTCTCTATCTCAGCCTTAAACATACTTAATGACCCAACCTCTCCAGGCCGCTGCAGTAAAGAATTCACAGATTCACTGTTCTCTGAGAGAAGAAATTCCCCCTCATCTGTCTTAAATGGATGACCCCTTACCCTGAGATTGTGCCATCTGGTTCCAGACTCTCCCGCAAGGGAAATAATCTTTCATGAGTGGGAACAGCTTACCAAACCCCCCATCTGTTCTGGCCAGACCCATGATTTTGAATACTTGTATCAAATCTTCTCTAAGGAAATAGTCATAACTTAAATCTGTCTTCAAAATTGAAGTTCCTCATCTTTCAAATCATTCTTGTGAATATTTCCTGCACCCTCTCTAATGTCTTCACATCCTTCCTATGGTGCGACCCCCAGAACTGGACAATGTGGTTTAGTCCAAACTTTATTTTCGTTAAGCTTTTGCCAAGGCTATGGAACCTACTGAAGTAGAATAACCAATGAAAGGCAGAGATACTATACATATAGGAGAAAGTACTTCATAGTTAGTATTTTAAACATTAAACGTCCTCAATTTTTTGTGTACATGAAGTTTTGAGCCTCCATTATCTTTTCAGGCAGTGAGTTCCAGACTCCCACCACCCTCTGGGTGAAAAAAGATTTCCACAGATCCCCTCAAAACCTTCTGTCTGTCACATTAAAATTATGTCCCCTCGTTGTTTACCTTTAACTGCTTCTTGTCCACCCTGTCCGTAGGCGACACCAGTGTTAACGGGCATCCCACTTTCAAATCCTGTGGCCTACAAAATTTCAACAAACAAACTAATGAATGAGAAATGGTAACATAAGAACATAAGAACATAAGAAATAGGAGCAGGAGTAGGCCATCTAGCCCTTCGAGCCTGCCCCGCCATTCAATAAGATCATGGCTGATCTGTTGTGGCTCAGTTCCACTTTCCCGCCCTCTCCCCATAACCCTTAATCCCCTCTCTTATCAAGAACCCATCAACCCGCTTCTTAAAAATATTTAGCGAGGCAGCCTCCACCACTTCAACGGGCAGAGAATTCCAGAGATTCACCACCCTTTGAGTGAAGAAGTTCCTCCTCAACTCCGTTCTAAACCGCCTCCCCTTTATCTTGAGGCTGTGCCCCCTAGTCCTACTGTCTTTTTTGAGCGGGAAGAGTCTCTCCACCTCTATCCTATCCATCCCATTCATCATCTTATACGTCTCAATGAGATCTCCCCTCATTCTTCTAAACTCTAACGAGTACAAGCCTAGTTTATTCAGCCTCTCCTCATAGCTCAATCCCCTCAACTCCGGTATCAGCCTAGTAAACCTCCTCTGCACTCCCTCCAGGGCCAAAATATCCTTGCGCAGGTGCGGCGCCCAAAACTGCACACAGTACTCCAGCTGCGGCCTCACCAATGCCCTATACAGCTGCAGCAAGACCTCCCTACTTTTATATTCAGTCCCCCTCGCTATGAAGGCCAGCATCCCATTCGCCTTCCTGACCACCTGCTGCACCTGCAAGCTGGGTTTTTGCGACTCATGCACAAGGACCCCGAGGTCCCTCTGCACCGTCGCCTGCTGCAGTTTTTCGCCACGTAAGTAATAGTCCTTCCTACCATTCTTCCTACCAAAGTGGACCACCTCACACTTGCCAACATTAAATTCCATTTGCCATTTCCTGGCCCATTTGCCCAGCCTATCTAGAACAACTGGGACTGAGTTGTCAGGGCTTTATTAATAGGAGCATAACGTACAACAGCAAAGGGGTTATGCTGAGCTTGTACAAAACAGCTGGAATATTGTGTACCAAAGGAAAGATGTTAATACATTGGAGAGAGTGCAGAAGAAGTTTACAAAAATATTTTCAGGAATGAATAACTTCAGTAATGAAGATATGATGGGACTTTTCTCCTTGGAGGGAAGAATGCTAAGAGGAGATTTAATAAAGATGTTCAAAATCATGGAAGGCTGGGCTGAGGAGATAGTGAGGAACTGTTCCTGCTCATAAACGATCAAGAACAAGAGAGAATGGATTTAAAATGTTCTGCGAAAAAAGCAAATGGGAAGTGAGAATAACCATTTTCGTTCAGTGAGTGGCTCGGGTCTGGAATGCACTGCCTGGAAGTGTGGTGGAGGCTGGATCAGTCAAGGCATTCAGGAGGCATTGGATGATTGTTTCTATTCAAGTCATGTGCAAGGGTACAAGGGAATGGTGCTAAGTTGTGATGCTTGTTTGACTAGCCAGTAGATGAAGTACTTTCTTGTGTATGTATAGTATCTCTGCCTTTCGTTTGTTATTCTACTTGAGTAGGTTCCATAGCCTTGGCAAAAGCTTAATGAAAATAAAAAGTTTGGACTATACCACATTGCCCAGTTCTGGGGGTCACACCGTAGGAAGGATGTGAAGACATTACAGAGAGTGCAGAAAATAGTTGAATAGCCAAATGTGATTTTCAAGATTGCTGGAGATCAGGGGCTGAAAATTGCTCAAAGTTGTAGTTTGGATGCCCTTGCTGTAGTCTGACGTTTTTAGGCCCTCAGGTAAATTATTACTTAATAACAGAGGTTTGCTTGCAGTTTGTTGAAAATAGATTTGAGGGCGTAATAAAACCAGTACTGACTTCAGTTTTTAGCTTGCATCTGTAAATGATTCTGCTGGTTATAGTAGTTTCCAAACTGTGAAATAGTGCCCTCAGGCTTTCGCTCTGGGTATTAGCTGGCACGCGAGTTCTGTAAGTTATCTTTGTCATCAACTGACACTTGGCCTTTGCTTGCAAAATACACTGCAGTGTTGCAGTATGAATACTTAGGTGTAATTGGACTAAAGCTTTTAAGATGGGTGTGAAAGGTGGCGTAAATTTGAATTAAAAATGTTCAATTGCTTCTCAAGTCTATGAATTTCTAACCTCTGTTAATTAGATCACTCTAAATTGTTGCTTAGTGTTGCTATGGTTTTGACTTTTCAAGCTGCAATCTTTTATGTGGATTTATGAAAGGAATAGCTGTGGGAATGAATTATCTGGGATCACTGAGACAGTAACAACAATTTGTTCATGTTCAATTTTTCTGAGCAGCTTCTCATTTTAGCATTACCCCAGAAGTGTTTGCCTTTAAGAGTAATTCTTTCCTCACCCATCTGCTGGAAGTAATTTACAGCATTTTTTTGTTGTTTTGAAATTAATATACTGAATTTGATCTGCATATAGAACATAGAACACTACAGCACAAACAGGCCCTTCGGCCCACGAGTTGCGCCGAACACATCAACACCTACCAATCTATAGACTTATCTATAACCCCCAATCCCATTAAACCCCATATACTCATCCAGAAGTCTTTTAAAAGACCCCAGCGAGTTCGCCTCCACCACCACTGATGGCAGCCGATTCCATTCACTCACCACCCTCTGAGTGAAAAACTTACCCCCAACATCACTTCTGTACTTTCCTCCCCGCACCTTAAATCTGTGTCCTCTCGTAGCGACCATTTCAACCCGGGGAAATAGCCTCTGAGAATCCACCCTATCTATTCCTCTCAACATTTTATAAACTTCTATCAGGTCGCCTCTCAACCTTCGTCTCTCCAGGGAAAAGAGTCCCAGCTCCCTCAACCTAACTTCATAAGGCATGCCTCCCAGTCCAGGCAACATCCTTGTAAATCTCCTCTGTAATATGTTATATTAGCAGCATTCAAGATAGTCCATGGTGCAGACTCCTTAAAGCATGTTCACCATCTACAAGGCACAAGTCAGGAGTGTGATCAAATGCTCCCCACTTGCCTGGATAGGTGCAGCTCCAATAGCACTCGATAGAATCCAAGACAAAGCAGCCCACTTGATTGATTGGCACCTCATCAACATTCACTCCCTCCACCGCTGACGCACAGTGGCAGTAGAGGTGTAGTATCTACTAGTTGAACTTATGAACTTCAGGAACTCACCACAGCTTGTCAGACAGCATCCTAAAAATCTGCAGCCACTATTGTCTAGAAAGACAGGTGCAGCAGACATGTGGGAACACCATCACCTCTGTTCCTTTCCAAGCCACACACCACCCTGACTTGGAAATATTTTACCATTCCCTCACTATTGTTGGGTTTATAAAAAGGATGAGATTATTTTCATCACATCATTTCACCAGATTCTCTGTCTGTTTCCTGTACTGTCTTGTTGCTGTTTGAGATCTGACCACTACAGTGGTGTCATAAGCAAACCTGAAAATGGAGTTGGAGGGGAATTTGGCCACGCAGTCATAAATGTATAAGGTGTATAGTAAGGGACCGAGGACACAGACTTGCTGGGCACTGGGATGGATGGGCAAGTTCATTTTCTGGTCAGCATTACTCCTCAGGATGTTAATAGTTGGTGTTTCAGCAGTGGTCTTGCTGTTGAATGTCAAGGGCAGATGGTTAAGTTTTCTCTTGTTGGAAATGGTCATTACCTGGCGCTTGAGTGGTGTGCAAAAATTTTGCCAGTTACCAGCCTATTACTTTGATGCTTGGGGACAGACTGGGCTGGTAATTGGCTGGACTGAAATGCTGGATATCTCAGTTGTGTTGGAATTGTTTGTAGAGCCCCCTCCCCTGTTAAGTTATTTAATTGTCCACCACCATTCACAACTGAATGTGGCAGGGCGGTAGAGCATTGTTCTAATCTCTTTGCTGGGATTGCTTAGCCTTTTATAGTCTATTTTGCTGTTCAACATCCCACCTGTTGTAAGTTCATGAGGCTGACACCTCATTTTTAGGTATGCCTGGCGCTCCTTCTGGTATGCCCTCCCACACTCTTCATTGAACCAGGGTTGAGCTTCTGCCCTCTTCTTTGAACCAATGGAATGAGCTACATGCAAAGCCATGAGGTTATATATTGTGGTTGATGACCCACAGAGCTACATGGATGCCAAGCTCTGAGCTGCTAGATCTGTTCTGAATCTATCCCATTTAGCACAGTTATTATGCCATGCAACCTGATTAACAGTATCCTCAGTAAGAAGATATACATCCGCAGGAACTGTGCAGTAGTTATTCATACCAGTACTACCATAGCAAATACACTTACCACAGAAAGATTTGGGGATCAAGTAGAGTTTCCCTTTTGGTGCTCTTATAAACTGCTACAGGCCTAGTCTGGCAGAAATATCAATCAGACTTGACCAGCTTGGCCAGTGGTGGTGTACTGAGCTACTTGATGGATGTTGAAATCCTTCACCCAGAGTCTGTTCCCTTGCAACCTTCTCTGCTTCCCAGTGATATTCAAGATGGAGGATTCATCAGCTAAGGGAGGGTGGTAGATGGTTATCAGCATGAGGTTTCTTTGCCTATGTTTGACCTTATGCTGAGATGTCTTGGGATCAGAGTTATTTTGAGGACTCCTGGGGCAACTCTCCCCAGAACGTATCTCATTGTTCCATCACCTCTGTTGGATCTGACCTCTGGGACAGGATGTACCCAGGGATGATGATGGAGCTGCAAATTTGGCTGTGAAACTTGCTGAACTAAATTTTAGCGCTTGTCTCTGTGTGGCCAGTTGGCTTGGTTTTTCCAAAGAGAGGTGGTCTCAATGCAATTCAGAAGAGGGTAAGGCTTTCTGAGATCAGCCAATGTAGTGTAGACCACTGGATCATGCTGAGGCCTTAATAACTTCTGTAGCCAAGTCAAATTTGCTGTGATTTTACCATCAGTAACCTGAGACGAAGTGAAGGAGAGTTCTGTATTTGTAGTGCTTGTTTGCAGCAAATTAACGATGGAAATCGAGCAGTAAGGTTAAAAAGGAAAATATTTCCTCTAAGTATTATTTGGCTCAGAGATGTATGATAGGCTCAGTAGACCAGTGAGCACTCCAGTGTGGTAATGAGTTGGAAAGAAAAGCTGTCAGATCACCAATCCTGCTCAGTTAGTTGACCTTGATTTCTAATGGTGCCACAAGTCTTGAGCATCCTTAGGCTTGAACAAAGGAGTTTCTGCTCCTAGTTATAACCCAATGATCCCTGTTTGGGAAAGTGTAGGTACCACTTTGGGATAGGATTGGATTCTGTCTTTGTCTTTGCTGATACTCTCTGGTCTTTTGCATGAATAATGACTAATACATGTCTCTGCCCACAGGAGAGGAGCTGGGTAGATTGGCTGTGGGAAGAAATGTTTTATATACATTTATAAAGAATTGTCTTGGTGTCAGATATGGATGGCAGTTTCCTGTCTTTTTCTAATGATCTGTTCTAAACAGCGATTACCTGTAATTTATCTTGAATTGTTGCAGTACAGCCTGCAGTGCCATAACCTGGAATCATGGTTTAATTTTCTATTATAATCTTTTCATACTATTTTGACACCTTCGGATTTACTCTAGTTCATGTCTCAACTCGTAATTGTGACGATTCTAATATTTAAAGGTGTTGTCTTAAAAATAAACTGGCTTCAAAGCATGTCAGTCACTGTTTAATTGGTCTGGTCATAAAGAAAATAATTTTTCATTATCTGTTATCTTTCTCTTTTACTGCTAAGCACTTTAAACCTAATGACTGGTTTCATAAGTAAACTCCATTTTGTACGGGCCTACATTGCAAGTATTTTTTCATGACATGTATTTTGTCGCATTTTTCCTTGATGCTAAATGCATCCTCTGGTTTGACTTATTTGTTTAACTAGTCATATTTAAATAGGGGCTTTTCACTTGGTGAATGGAAGCTGGGACGCCCAAATCACCCAGCAGTTGTTTGTTGCTTTCTGTGAGAGTGAGCAAGTAAGACCAGCACTGAATTCCAATTCAACAAACATCCCATATCTAGTAAGATGGTGCAAGTCGATTTCAATAGTTGTGCTGCACTGCACTCAATATGAAGGGTCGTGGGATCGTGAGTTAAATGACGAATACTAGAATAAAGTAATGCTGGTGGATGTTGAGAAGTCAAACAAACCAACCTTGTTTTCTGTTGCAGACTGGGGAATGGTGCTGCATGAAGTTTGTCCTGTAATACTGCATACTCATTTACTAAGCAGGTGGTTGACAAGCTTATTAATATAGAAGCACTCTCAGGCAGAAGAAAACTGTTGTTTTTATATTGTCTCTCTGTTCTTCCTACCTACTCCTAATTCATATGATAGTATGTTTTTTTCACTTCTGTCCACCTGCTCCTCCCTTTTGCAAAAAGATAAAACTCATCACATTTCTTCAGAATTAAAGGGAGGTAGCAGAGTCATATTGGACTTGAAACTGTTTCCCTCTCCACAGATACTGCCAGACCAGCTGAATTTTCCAGCGCTTTTATATTTTTACCCTTTTGAAGTTAGCATTCCCTCAATTGATTATTCTTGCTTTGGGCTGTTCCATAACCAACCTAAACTTTATCAAAACTGTCTGTCCCCCTAAATGTTCTCCCACTGACACAGAATCCATTTGGTCCATCTCATTCCTAAGAACCATTGGAATGAGAATGATGGGTGGCATGGCATTGCTGCTTCACAACGCTAAGGACCCTCTTCCCTTCACACTGCTACTGTACTTAAGTAACTAAAGTCTGCACATTATCCCTCTACATCTAAAAAGGTAAAGTTACCATTATACCAGATGACCATAGGCTGCTCTCCCCTTTGATGTTAATTTCAACCTGAAAATCATCACACCTCAGGTGAGGGGCAAGGGTGAGAAAGTGGGTCTTTGTGAATAACCACAGCCACAAGGAAATTGAACCTGCGCTGTTGGCGTCACTCTGCACCACGAACCAGCCATCCAGCTAACTGAGCTAACCAACTCTTTCCTACTAGTTGGTAGCCTATAGACTAAACTGAACAACGTAATTGCATCCTCTCTGTTCCTCAGCTCAAGCTGAATAGGTTCTTTGATCCCTCTGGGCCGTTCTGCAATGAGCATTCCTCCTACTGCCATCTCCCCTCCTTTTCCTGTCCTATCTTTCCTGAACACCTTGCAACCTAGAATATTTAATATCTTGTGCTGCCCTCCTTTGAGCCAGGTCTCTGTAATAGCCACAGCAGATTGAGACTATTTCTGCTGGCCCATTCAATTGCATATTGATGCACGTGAAAGAAAGGCTGTAAGTTGTCCCTTATCTATTAAGCCAGATTGACTGGTGCATTGTCAATGTTTCAGTGTTTGAAACCAGAGACTAGCTGTAACGTGGTGAAACAGAGAGCTTTAGTGACAATAGGCAAAGTGGTTAAACTGGCTGTGTTCAGAAAATTCACATAACTCTTTCCCAAAGAGTGAAGCACAGTTTTGGAAATAATTTGTTTTGGTATTTCTGCAAAGAACAAAGCATTGAATTGGTTTACGAAAATTCATAACATTCCAAAGAAAAACCGAGTGCTTGGAGCCTGCAATTAGCTGCTTGATTTGTATTGTCGGTTGCTATGAGTAGGCGGTCATCCATCCCAGCCAGAGACTTGGTTGTGGGGGAAACCTCATTATTTTTCAAACAGCAAAATACTCGTAACAGATTTTTTGAAAACCTATGCGGGTCACAAAAGAACTTGTTACATCAACTATGTGCGCTCCCTCTCTCTCTAAGATGATGTAATGTAGGGACTTAACCATGTGTCACTGCTAGTGTACCTGAAAAATGGGAATTGATGTGATGGTGATTCCTCTGAAAAGGCAAAAGCCTTGTCATAATGTACATAAAGGCTGCCTACACTAGGTTAGTAGGGAATTGGTTAAGCTACTTCCAAATAATTATGCCTATTCCCCTCTCTCCAATAAAAGCTTGTCATTATTTGCTTAGCTTTAATAAGCCCAGGGCATCCGATTACTGAACCCACACTAAAAGGTTTCCAAATGGAAATTTTAATTGAGATGATCCCTCTGCCCCTTCTCACATGTTTGACAATCAAACTGCTCCTACTTGTTGTCTGGAATGATTAATAATGTTTCTGCAGTGTAAGCTTTTATAAAAAAAACTTACCAGAGTTTTAGCATTTCTACAAATAACGTCACAGACCCTCAAAACTGGTGCAGTACAGCTTAATCATTTCTCCATATATGAATATAGAAAAGACAGGAGGAAACCAATGCAGTTCGTTCAGTATGTTTAGTATACCTGGTGCTTCAACATCTACAAAAAATAGAGGGGACAATGAACAGGATTGGGGAAAGGAAGATAATTGCACACCCTCGCATATCGTATGTTAGAAGCAGTGTTACGTCGCCTCTGGAAAACCTTGTAGGAGTAAGTCAGATGTTATGGAACGTATATATTTGAGATAGGAGCCCCGTACTTTCTGGAATGTATCCGATTTGGATCAGAGTATACGGATCAGGAATTCCATTTTCCTCTCTTGGGCTGAATAAGTAACTGCCACAAATAACTGCCAAAGAAAATAGATACCAAAAAAAATGGCTTAACAGCCAAAGATTTTCCTGTCGCACTTGGACATTTTTAAAAATTCATTCACTGTCTGTGAGCTGGTCCAGCGTTTATTGTCCATCCCTAGCTTTCCATTTCAGAGCATTTAAGGGCCAACCACATGGATGTGAATTTGGAGTCATATGTAGGCCAGAACAGGTAAAAATGGCAGATTTCCTTCCCTAAAGGACATTCGTAGACCAGATGGGTTATTATGACAAACAATGGTTCATGATCATTAGATTTTTAAATTCAGATTTTTATTAAATTCAAATTTCACCATGTCATGGTGGGATTTGAACCCATGCCCCCAGATCCTGCATTAAAAAATAAAAAAAAGTGAAACCATTAGTTCTGTTGGTGTCTTCCTCATCATCAGTAGGATCCTTAAGGGTTATAACTACAAACCTTCCATAATTCAAAGAATCTTTATTATCAAAAATGAGGAAATAGTATATGTCACGAAAAGGGCAAGTACAGGGCACCCATTCTGCATTCAAACCCCTTTTATTAAGACTTAAACCACTCACCTACCTCCCAGCAGTGGTGTTACTCATGGTTACCACGATCAGAGCAAAGGAGACTTTAAAATATATACCGTGATTGTAAGTGTACGATGAAAGAAAGAAGGATAGTTTTATATATCCCCAGTGCAGGTGCAGCAGGTGGTCAGGAAGGCTAATGGGATGCTGGCCTTCATAGCGAGGGGGATTGAATATAAAAGTAGGGAGGTCTTGCTGCGGCTATATAGGGCATTGGTGAGGCCGCAGCTGGAGTACTGTGTGCAGTTTTGGGCGCCGTACTTACGCAAGGATATTTTGGCCTTGGAGGGAGTGCAGAGGAGGTTTACTAGGCTGATGCCGGAGTTGAGGGGGTTGAGCTCTGAGGAGAGGCTGAATAAACTAGGCTTGTACTCGTTAGAGTTTAGAAGAATGAGGGGAGATCTCATTGAGACGTATAAGATGATGAATGGGATGGATAGGATAGAGGTGGAGAGACTCTTCCCGCTCACAAAGGACAGTAGGACTAGGGGGCACAGCCTCAAGATAAAGGGGGGGGCGGTTTAGAATGGAGTTGAGGAAGAACTTCTTCACTCAAAGGGTGGTGAATCTCTGGAATTCTCTGCCCGTTGAAGTGGTGGAGGCTACCTCGCTAAATATTTTTAAGAAGCGGGTTGATGGGTTTTTGATAAGAGAGGGGATTAAGGGTTATGGGGAGAGGGCGGGAATGTGGAACTGAGCCACGACAGATCAGCCATGATCTTATTGAATGGCGGGGCAGGCTCGAAGGGCCAGATGGCCTACTCCTGCTCCTATTTCTTATGTTGTACAATCTGCACAGCATATTCCTTAACTAGAAGGAGCACACTGAAGAATATTTTCTGTTAAGGATAAATGGAAGTCCTGCCAATCTTAAGGATGAAAACTTACTGTAGTGTTTAATTACTAGATCGTCCCTGTCAGAATAATAAATACCAACACAGAATCAGGAAGGAATTAATAATGACAAGGGATCGAGTCTGGATTTTACAGTGAACTGCAGACTGCTACTCCACATTATTGCCTTCCACAGAGTTCACAAAAGCCATAGTTTTAACCAGATTGTTGAACGCTGTTATAAAGTTGTCACATGTCACCCCCAGTAAAGCAGGATATGGTATGGCATATTTCACTCCAGTGGTCTTTAGTTTTTTTCTAATTTCATCAAAGCTGCTGCGCCTCTGTTGTATCACGACTGAGAAATCTTGAAAGAAAGAGACCTTTGGTCCATCATAAAGCAAGGCCCACTTGCATCTCACGGCCTCCATTACTCTGGCAATCCTTGAAGTTATGAAAATGCATAATTATGGAGCAGGGTCATTGATTGTCCCTAGGCCTCAGGCAGGATTACAGATGTAATACATTTCTAATGTGTTCCTGAATTAAGGGAATGTTGTAGCCAGCTCTCAACGAATTTAACTGGGAGCTTACCCTCAGCTCTTTCTGGCAAGCTGATGATCTGGGCATTTTCCCTCCATCCTTGGTGCTCCAGATTGGCAGGGAATTCTGATGTACCACGCAGCTGCTTTGCCAAGGATTGAAAGCAGACCTCAACTCAAGAAGTGGCATTTTCAACAGTAACAGTCGCCTCCACTTCAGTCGATTTTTTGCTAGTATTCTGAAGTTCTATAGCATGAGCATGGATATTTTGCACTAATAAACCAAGTTTCTCATCAAATACCTTAATGTTAACAGTCATCAGTTGTAATGTGAGCACAGTGACTTCTTGCAAGCTGTGCCCAGCATACCTTCTAATTCTATCTCTTACTCTCTTTCTTCTAAAACTTCATTCCAACATCCTAACAATGACTATAACGCTACATTCTGCACTCATTTCCTTCTCTGAACTGTATGCTTTGTCTGTATAGCATGCAAAAAACAATACTTTTCACTGTTAATACATGTGATAATAAATCAGATCAAATACATTTGAGTGCCTGATTGAAAGCCTGTTAATTCATTAGGTTGCCATGTTGGTGTCACCTTCACTCCAGTTACTTCTGACTGTCCTCTTTTGTCAATACTTTTAGTATTTCTTGGCATTTTGTCACCAGCCTTCAGCCAGAAATCTTCCAGTGACATAAAATGGAATTCTCACTCCAGGGTTAGGTAATTACAAGCTGTGGAAATGCGATAACCAAAAGGATTATGGACTGAGTAGTGTCAGAGCTCGTGGAAACACAGCTATTCACATGCTGCCATCATGTGACCCTCCTTAGACTTTTTGGGTCGTGTAAGTTTAAAATTCATGTATGCTTCAGTGGACAATCCTTAATTATTTTAAGATAGAGGGCATTGTGCCAAGTACCATTGTTGTCACTAGGTTTGCTTGGCATAATGATATGACAAGAATTATAATTTGGTGTTGTGGCAATATATTTCTTCTGTGCTATGCGTAACTATCACACATCCTACTATTGACACAAGCAACAAGAGATCTGGAACAAGTAGTTGCCAGCACTGTTAACACACCTGGGGACAGCCTAAAGTTTGAAGGGATAAAATTTGTAATTATATTGCTGGCTGATTGTCATTGAATATTTAATAAGAACATAAGAAATAGGAGCAGGAGTAGGCCATCTAGCCCTTCGACCCTGCCCCGCCATTCAATAAGATCATGGCTGATCTGTCGTGGCTCAGTTCCACATTCCCGCCCTCTCCTCATAACCCTTAATCCCCTCTCTTATCAAAAACCCATCAACCCGCGTCTTAAAAATATTTAGCGAGGTAACCTCCACCACTTCAACGGGCAGAGAATTCCAGAGATTCACCACCCTTTGAGTGAAGAAGTTCCTCCTCAACTCCGTTCTAAACCGCCCCCCCTTTATCTTGAGGCTGTGCCCCTTAGTCCTACTGTCCTTTCTGAGCGGGAAGAGTCTCTCCACCTCTATCCTATCCATCCCATTCATCATCTTATACGTCTCCATGAGATCTCCCCTCATTCTTCTAAACTCTAACGAGTACAAGCCTAATTTATTCAGCCTCTCCTCATAGCTCAACCCCCTCAACTCCGGCATCAGCCTAGTAAACCTCCTCTGCACTCCCTCCAAAGCCAAAATATCCTTGCGTAAGTATGGCGCCCAAAACTGCACACAGTACTCCAGCTGCGGCCTCACCAATGCCCTATACAGCTGCAGCAAGACCTTCCTACTTTTATATTCAATCCCCCTCGCTATGAAGGCCAGCATCCCATTAGCCTTCCTGACCACCTGCAAGCTGGGTTTTTGCGACATGCGCAAGGACCCCGAGGTCCCTCTGCACCGTCGCCTGCTGCAGTTTTTTGCCACGTAAGTAATAGTCCTTCCTACCATTCTTCCTACCAAAGTGGACCACCTCACACTTGCCAACATTAAATTCCATTTGCCATTTCCTGGCCCATTCGCCCAGCCTATCTAGATCCTTCTGTAGACTCTTCACACCCTCCGCACAATTTGCCGTTCCACCAATCTTGGTGTCATCAGCAAATTTCGACACCCTACACTCGGTTCCGTCCTCCAGATCATCTATATAAATGGTAAAAAGCTGAGGCCCCAGCACCGACCCCTGGGGCACTCCACTAGTCACCATCCGCCAATCCGAATAGCACCCATTGACCCCCACTCTCTGCCTCCTATTTGACAACCAATCCTCTATCCACGCTAACACCTTACCCCCAACTCCATGTCCCCTGACCTTCTGCAATAACCTCTTGTGAGGTACCTCGTCAAACGCCTTCTGAAAATCAAGAAAGACCACATCCACCGACTCTCCTCTATCCACCGCCCTAGACACATCCTCATAGAACTCCAATAAATTTGTCAGACACGACTTCCCTTTAACAAAACCGTGCTGCGTCTGCTCTATCAAGCAATTCCTCTCAAGATGCCTCGCTATTTCCGCCTTGATGACGGATTCTAACATTTTACCTACAACAGATGTTAAACTAACTGGCCTATAATTCTCTGCCTTTTGCCTGGCACCCTTCTTAAACAACGGCGTAACATTAGCCGTTTTCCAATCCCAGTGACAAAATGAATCCTCGTGGATAGAGTAGTGTACTGGAGTCAGTCCTTTCACCTGTATTCTCTGAATGCTGCCTGAAGCACTGAGCTAGAAGCCTCCAATTTGAAGGCCAAAAAGGGTGCTCTGAGCATTTTCGAACAACAGCGGCTAGCATTTATATAGCCAGTAAATCCAGGCTAAATGGGATATTGACCAGAACACCTGCAGGAATGTCCTGGTGCTTGGTCACAATGTGCACTGCCAGCTTTTACATCAGAAGGACCCATGCTTCAGGTGTTCCCACTGTGTTTCTGTTGGAGTGGTATTGTCAGAGGAGTGGGAGAGGCACAAAAGACATTCTTGGCTAATATCCAAGTTAAGGATAGGTGGACTGATCTTAGTATGTTAATAAGTCAGGATGATGCCAAGGACAAACTATGTGAATGAGGAAAGATGAAAGCAAAAAATGCTGGAAAACCTCATCAGATCTGGCAGCATCTGTAGAGAGAAAAACAGTAATTAATGTTTCAGATCTGTGACGTCTTATCAAGTGGACGTGAACTGTTTTTCATTTGGTGAAAGGTCACAGAACTGAAACGCTAACTCCGTCTCTCTGCACAGATGCTGCTATAACTTCTGAGTGTTTGCAGCATTTTTCCTCTTATTTGAGATTTCCTGCGTCCACAAGTGTTCAGCCTTTTGATTTCTGGTTAACTTTCTAATGCTTTCTTTTATTCATGTTTTGTTCTTCAGGTTTCCATAAATGGCACACAGTTGTCAGATGGGTCTGTGGGATCAGAGTTCACTGAGGTTCCTCAGGTAGGATCAGTTATATATTTCATCTTTTGCTTAAATAAATTATGCAATGATTTATAGATAAGATGAGTTTCTGAGGAATGCGATTATTTTTGATTTCTGAGGTTTAAGGGTGGCAAAGCCACATTTATTGTTCCTGCTTCATGGACCTGAGAATTAGCTTTGAATACACATGTCAAGTTACCCACATGCTAGCTATATGGCTGGAGAAACATAAGAACATAAGAAATAGGAGCAGGAGTAGGCCATCTAGCCCTTCAAGCCTGCCCCGCCATTCAGTAAGATCATGGCTGATCTGTTGTGGCTCAGTTCCACATTCCCGCCCTCTCCCCATAACCCTTAATCCCCTCTCTTATCAAACTCCTGAATATCATGGCCAATGCGCTGCTGTGTCTATGTAGTCACAGATGGTTGCTAATTCCAGCTGTACAAGAATTTGACTTCCGAGAGATGGAATTATCATGTGACCAGCAGTATACAGTCGCTGACTCAAATACAGCTATACAACCAATGATCATCTCTCCTGTTGCTAGGTTCCTGAACCATTTAAAATCCGAGATTAGAGATACTTGATCATGACTCTGATTTACTATATGCGGTCTTTTACATGCTCTCTTTAATGTTGTTGCCATACAATAGGCCCTGGCCCTTTGCTGAGTTTTCTTGCATGGTAGCACAGTGGTTAGCACTGCTATCTCACTGTGTCAGGGACCCGGGTTCGATTCCCAGCCTGGGTCACTGTTTGAAGCCTGCTCGTTCTCCCCGTGTCTGCGTGGGTTTCCTTCGGGTGCTGTGGTTTCCTCTGCAGTCCAAAAGACACGCTGGTTAGGTGCATTGGCCATACTAAATTCTCAGTGCACCCAAACTGGTTCCCTGGCAACCAGGTGTTTTTCACAATAACTTCATTGCAGTGTTAATGTAAGCCTACTTGTGACACTAATAATTAAACTTGAAACTGATTTAAAAATGAAATCTCCAAACGCAGGACAACCAGGCTTCAATCTTCGCAGCTTCAGCCGAGCGCTGTCATTTGAAATTTGGTCAGCAATCACAAAGGTTGGAATAAAGGCCGAAGTCCCATCAACTTTGCCTTCTACTATCCAGACAGTTGGATGAAACCATGATAAAGGGATTGTTGATTCATAGCAATCAATCTCAAATCATTTACTCTGCAACACATCCATATATGAACAAGGAAAGCTTCCATGGTGAGCTGTTGGAGCTTTGTCCAAAGTCACCTTTTGTCCCACGTATTCTGCACAAGCCACATGTCACGTCTCATAGTTGTCCAAAACGTTAGTTTGTGAAAGAAATTGAATGAAGCACTACTGACTTCTACTTGACCCCGAGAGGATCTTTTCATAGATAACAGCATTAAGTTTAAACAATGCAAAAAAAAAAGTATCTGAAATTTTCCTAGGCCCTGTTATCAGCTTTGGCTCACCTTTTTTGTTTCTGCCAGATTCTGCACCATTCCAAGTGTTGCCAAGTCCCAGAGCCGTACATTGTTATAGATTTCTTAGAGTGAGTGTATTTTGCCCATTGGGTAGTTGCACAAAGCGGACAAAAGGCCGTTTTCCAAATCAATGCATTAACTAGTTATATTATGCTGTATGAATATTTCTTCACTAAACAGACTGTACTTATCAAGGAGTGTGAACACGTGGACAGAAATCTGGCTATACCTGAAATCGCAGCTTGCTTTCCGTATGAATGTTGAAATGATGCACATCGCTTCATCCTGATTTCAAACTCTTTATCTTAGCCACCAGCTGTTATCCTGTTGTTTGCCTGCTTATACATCATGACTGGCCTATTGCTCTGATTGACTTTTATACGGGGGGAAAAGCAAGATTCTACATGGGAGAAATTTTATAGGCTTTTATCAAGTTCCTGAAATAACTGTCCTTGGTTGTTCATCCACATTATAGTCGACATCATTTAAACTGGTTAACTCAGGTCAGCTTGCGTAAATGGCACTTTCATCATATTTTTTCAGATAAAATCATTAGAATTGACATCAGTTGTACGAACTGCACTTGATTAGTCACAAGCTTTCCTGATGATTTATATTGAAGAGGGAGACTGTCATTCTTTTGTTCACGGTAATTTGAGTATATGTCAATCATTTATGTTCACCCTTTCACAGAGTAATATTTTCTAAGTCTACAAATTACAACTGATGTAACACCTATTATACCTTGCAACTGAGAGGTTGAGCTACATTTTGTGCTCCAGTTATACAACAAGAAAATAACTCGATGCTAAATGTAGCTGTAAGTGGACTGTACAGCGAAGCTTATAGGGCGGTCCTTCATGAAGCCCCCAGCTGTGACATTCAACTAGTTGTTGTAACTGAATCTTAATAAAGGGAGCTATTAAGGTATGGGGTACGAACTGGCAAGGATAGATTGGGCAACCTTTCTATAGGGGCTGATGGTGGATAGGCAATGATTCATATTTAAAGACTGTGTACATGAATTACAACAATTATTAATTGGCACAGAAATAAAAGGGAAAAGGTGGCTCAACTATGGCTTACAAAAGAAATTCAGGATAATATTAAATCCAAAGAGGAGACATATAAAATTGCCTGAAAAAGCAGCAAGCCTGAGGTTTGGGAGCATTTTAGAATTCAGTAAAAGGACAAAAAAATGGATCAAAGGAGGAAGAGTAGAGCATGAGAATAAAATTGCAGGGAACATAGAAACTGGCCATAAAAGCTTGCATAAATATGTGAAGAGAAAAAGATCAGTAAAGACAAATGTAGATCACTCACTAATCAGAAGCCAGGGCAATTGTAATGGAGAACAAAGAAATGACAGAGGAGTTGGACAGATACTCTTGTCTCGACGCAAGAGGGCTCAAATAACTTCCCGGAAATGCCCGGGAACCAAAGGTTTTGTGAGAGGGTGGAATTGAAGGAAATCAGTATTAGTAAGTAAATGGTGCTGAGGAAATTCGTGGGGTTAAAGGCTGACAAATCACCAGGGCCTGATAATCTATATCCCAGAGTAGTAAAGGAAGTAGCCCTGGAAATATTGGATGGTCATCTTCCAAAGTTCTATGGAATCTGGAGCAGCTTGTTCGTGGCTATTGAAACCCCAATATTTAAAAAGGGAGCATTACAGACCAAGTAGCTACACATCAGTCATGAGGAAGATGCTAGAGTCTATTTTAAAGGACTTGACAATGGAAAGCATTAATGTGATTGGACAAAATAAGACAAATCGTGCTTCACAAATCTATTGGACTTTTTTGAGGATGTAATTAATGGAAGTTTGATTGGATTTTTTGAAAAGGTGACTAAGGGTGTAGATGAGGACAGTGCACATGATGTAGTCTACATGGACTTCAGTGTGGCTTTTGACAAGGTCCCACATTTGGAGACTAGTCGGGAAGATAAGAGCCCATGGGATCCAGGATAATTTGGAAAATTGAATCCAAAATTGGCTTTGTGGCTTGAGGCAGAAAGTGATGGTGGAAGGTTGTTTTTGTGACTGGAAGCTTGTGTCCAGTGGTACCACAGGAATTGGTGCTGGATCCTTTACTATTTATCATGCACCTTGATGATCTAGATGTGAATGTAAGTGGTATGATCAATAAGTTCACAGATGAAATGAAAATTGGTGGTGTGGTAAATAGCAAGGAGGAAAGTCTTAGATTGCTGGATGATACAGATGGGCAGGGCAAATGGAATTTAAGTCTGAAAATTGTGAGATGATGTGCTTTGGTGTGGGGGGAGGGGGGTGGTGGAGGGGGATGGGGCGGGGGGATGTTAAGGAGATGAAATGAGGGGCGTGGACAGAGTGGATAGTCAGAAACTTTTTCCCAGGGTGGAAGAGTCAGTTACTTGAGGCATAGGTTTAAGGTGCGAGGGGCAAGATTTAAAGATGATGTACGGGGCAAGTTTTAAAGGAGATGTACGAGGCAACTTTTTTACACAGAGGGTGGTAGGTACCTGGAACAGCTGCCAGGGGAGGTAGTGGAAGCAGATACGATAGTGACTTTTAAGAGGCATCGGGACAAATATTTGAATAGGATGGGAATAGAGGGGCATGGTCCCCGGAAGAGTAGGGGATTTTAGTGCAGTCGGGCAGCATGGTCAGTGCAGGCTGGAGGGCCTGTTCCTGTGCTGTAATTTTCTTTGTTCTTTGAGATTTAGAAGGGATTGGAAGAAAAACTTCTAATAAAACTCTGACTTTAAAAATTGTCTGAACTGCCGCCTCCAGTGCATTTTCATTTCTCCTTAAATATGGGGACTGAAACTGTACACAGTATTTAAGATGTGGTCTCACCGATGCCCTGTTTGACTGAAACATATTAAGAAGTCTCGCAACACCAGGTTAAAGTCCAACAGGTTTATTAGGTAGCACAAGCCACTAGCTTTCAGAACGTTGCTCCTTCGTCAGGTGAGTGGGAGTTCTGTTCACAAACAGGGCATATGTAGATACAAATTCAATTTACAAGATAATGGTTGGGATGCGAGTCTTTGCAGGTAATCAAGTCTTAAAGGTACAGACAGTGTGAGTGGAAAGAGGGTTAAGCACAGGTTAAAGAGATGTGTGCTGTCTCTAGCCAGAACAGTTAGAGATTTTGCAGGTCCTAACGAATGGACAGTGCTCGACAGTCACCAGGCAGGAGTGTTCTCTCCTGTTGGGGAACATTTCAGCGATCATGGGTATTCAGCCTCTGATCTTCAGGTAAGCATTCTCCAGGGTGGCCTTCATAACACACAACAACGCAGAATCGCGGAGCAAAAACTGACAGCCAAGTTCTGCACAAATGAGGACGGCCTCAACTGGGATCTTGGGTTCATGTTGCACTATCTGTAACCCCCATGACTTGCCTGGGCTAGCAAAATCTCACTAACTATCCTGGCTGGAGACAATACACATCTCTTTAAACTGTGCTAAACCCTGTCTTCACTCACACTGTCTGTACCTTTAAGACTGAAATGGATCCTGAAAGAATGTTTCCCCTTGTAGGAGAATACATAGCAAATGGGCATAGTTTGACAATAAAGGGTGTTCCCCTTAAGACAATGCTGAAGAGAATTCTTTTTCCAGAGAGTTGGGAGTCTGTAGAACTCCCTTCCCTAGAGAGCAGTGAAGGGAGGGTAATTGAATATTTTTAAGGCAGTGGTAGATAATTCCTTTGTTAGTCCAGAATCTAACGGATATTGGGGAGTAAGTGGGATTGTGCAATTGAGGCCACAGTCAGCTTGGGTGGCGCAGAAGTTAGCGTTGCTGCCTCATAACGACAAGGACCCGGGTTCAATTCCTGCCTTGGGCCACTGTCTGTACAAAGTTTGCATGTTCTCCCCATGTCTGCGTGGGTTTATCTGGGTGTTCTGGTTTCCTCCTGCAAACCGAAAGACATGCTGGTTAGGTGCATTGGCCATGCTAAATTCTCCCTCAGTGTACCCGAACAGGTGCCGGACTGTGGCGACTCAGAGATTTTCATGGTAACTTCATTGTGGTGATAATGTCAGCCTACTTGTGACAATAATCAAAAAATGAACTTAAACTATTCTGTACATGGCAAGTTCCAGGCAATATGATTATGACCAGATAAGTTTTTTGGGGCGGCATAGTGGCACAATAGTTAGCATTGCTGCCTCACAGCCCCAAGGACCCAAATTCAATGGCCAGCTTGGATCACTGTCAGTGTGGATGTTGCACATTCTCTCTGTTCTGTGTGGGTTTCTTCTGGGTGCTTAGGTTTCCTCCCACAGTCCAAAGATGTGCGGGTTAGGTGGATTGGTCGAGCTAAAATTGCCCCTTAGTGTCAGGGGGGCTAGCTAGGGTAAATGCATGAGGTTACGGGGATAGGGCCTGAGTGGGATTGTGGTCAGTGCAGACTCCATGCAGATGGGCCAAATGGCCGCCTTCTGTTCAGTAAGATTGTGTGGTCAGATCAGCTACGATTTTAATTCTGGAGCAGGCTCAAGAGGCCAAATGGCTGCTTCCTGCACTGTAGGGTTTCCATGATTTTATGACACATCTGATCATTAACATGTTGTTTGCGTGAGGTTGCAGTGCACGATTTGGCTTACATCATAGGAAGGATGTGATTGAACTAGAATGCGTGCAGAGGAGATTCACCAGGATGTTGCCTGGTTTATCTTTAACATTATCTTTATCATTTATTATGGTGACTACATTACTAAAGTACTTTGTCATTGAAGCATTCTAAGAGGATTTTAAGTCATGAAAGAAGCTGTACAAATACAAGTCCTCCTTGAATGTTGTAAAATTGCTCCATTCTGTTCCCCCCCCCTTTTTTCTTCCCTATCGCTTCCTGATTGACGCAAGGTCTTGGCCATCTTGTCTCAGCACTTGTATTGTTCCATCTAAATACCTCTGCTATGCATATTCACTCTGTCTCACTGACTTCAGATGTCTCATAAAGCCTACTCTTTCAAGTGATTTCAGTTCTCTCTAATTTTATCCTATTTTGTTTTGACCACATTCCCTCCCCCAAATAGTGAATTATAGTCAGAAGTTTTGAATTATCAAAAAGAAAAATGCATTTCACATAGTGGAATGGAGAACAAGTGAAAAGAAGCAAAAATTGGAGACAACTTTTTTCCTGCCTTGTGTCACTGATTCATTTGTGCATGCTTTTTCGACATTTGAGAATGGAGAGAGAAACATAAGAACATAAGAAATAGGAGGAGGAGTAGGCCATCTAGCCCTTCGAGCCTGCCCCGCCATTCAATAAGATCATGGCTGACCTGAAGTGGATCAGTTCCACTTTCCCGCTTTCTCCCCATAACCCTTAATTCCCTTGTCTATCAGAAACCTATCTACCTGTGACTTAAATATATTCAGCGAGGTAGCCTCCACCACTTCAATGGGCAGAGAATTCCAGAGACTTACCACCCTTTGAGTGAAGAAGTTCCTCCTCAACTCCGATCTACCCCCCCCGCCCCCCGAAGCTGTGCCCTCTACTTCTGCTATCCTTTCTAAGCAGAAAGACTCTCTCTACTCTACCCTATCTAGCCCCTTCATTATCTTATATGTCTCTATAAGATCCCCCCTCAGCCTTCTAAACTCCAACGAGTAAAGACCCAGTCTATTCGGTCTCTCTTCATAGGCTAACCCCCCTCATCTCCTGTATCAACCTAGAAAACCTTCTCTGCACTCCCTCAAAGGCCAATACATCCTTTTGCAAATGCAGCGACCAAAACTGCACACAGTACTCCAGTTGCAGCCTCACCAGTGCCCTGTACAATTGCAGCAAGACCTCCTTGCTTTTATATTCTATCCCATTTGCCTTCTTGATCACCTGCTGCACCTGCAGACTGGGTTGTTGCGATTCATGCACAAGGACCCCCAGGTCCCTCTGCACCGTAGCATGCTGCAGCTTTTAAATAATAATCCCTCCTGCTATTATTTCTACCAAAGTGGATAACCTCACATTTGCTAATATTGTACTCCATCTGCCAGGTCCTTGCCTACTCACCCAGCCTATTTTTTCTCCGTGTTGCTCAAGCAAGGCTCACATGAGAACAATTTGGCTTAAGCTTGCAAGACTATGCAGTGTGGGTGAAAGACCAACTGAGCAAAACAGTGCACAGACCTGGTTGGCTTCACCTCAGTTTGTTGCCCAAACATCTGTGCTTTGTTCCAGATAATCAAACTCTAATAAATCACATTTTTTTGAAATCTTGCAGCAAGAATTTTCTAAGGTCCATATGTTGATTGTTCAAACGTCCACTAAGTGGTACATTCTGCCCTCCTTTCTCCCCCCTCCCTGCCTTTCCTTTTTACAGTTGTAATGGTAGTGAGTGTGGGACATAAGCATTTGCAATCTTCTCCATCTGGAATGCTGTTTACTACCTCAGTACCAGGGAATTTTCTGTAACTCTGGTGCTGTACGTCTTATGATTTCTTCAGGCATCATTCACATTATAAGAGGAAAATCTATAGTTTTAATGCAAGTTCTTTCACAGTTGAAAAGGACACAGTATGAAAACTCCATCTGCTCTTGTTGGACTTTATTGAATTCCTCAGTTTTGTATGCTTCAAAGGGAAGGCTGTGCCATGACTTTGAGATTTTCAGACATAACGGTCAAAAAACACTGCACTCTCAGAACATACAAGCTATTAAGAACAAAAACAGCTCGGGAAACAGGCCCTTCGGCCCAATGAGCCCACGCCGCCATTTTAACATTACCAGTCCTCCCTCCACCCATGACCCTTATCTATGCTTATGACATTGCACATTGAGGGAAACTAATTTAGGGACAATTTATTACCTCCAATCAGCCTAATAGCACATCTTTGGGGTGTAGGAGGAAACCGGAGCACCCGGAGAAAACCCACACAAGCACGGGGAGAATGCACAAACTCCCACAGACACTGGCCCAAATCCATGTGTCTGCACAGCAAACAGTGATAGCCACTGAACTGTTGTGTTGCCCAGCATCAGGTCCAGTTTAAGCATACACTAACGACATGAAGAACTAGGCTATTCTGGAACATCTAAGAGCAGCCCTAGTATGACCCATCGCATGTATGCCCCTCGTTGGGCAACAAGGCGGACCAACTTAAAACCTCTAGAAGTAGAGTCATTCATTGTGATATTCAGAAGCTCAAAATATGCACTTAGTTTCCTTGATTCTTCCACAAGAATTTTGCTTGGCTACCTTTACTTGGAAGCCTAAAAAACTAAACAGTACTTCCATCATGACTTGAGTTGTTTATGTGATAAAATTTTAATAGTTTGATGACGTGATATGTGCACTCATAAAGCACATCTCTTCCTTTTACTTTGTCATTCCTTCAGTATTTCAGTATGAAAAGGAATACTGGTATGCTGTATTACAAAGAGTAAAGGGCACCAAGATTAGAAGCTCATTGAAACAGCTCCTCCATGTCAGGCCTCAGTTCAGTTTTTCCCTTGTTTATATTTAAAATATGTCTGTTTTCTGCAACCATGGATGCCTTTATACAGACACAAGCTTGCTGATTTAATGTTTTCTACTAAAACCCCCAGAGTTGTCATAAATTCCTTTTTATTTTCTGCATTTATTGAAGGTTTGATTGCAATGTCTTGATTTTAAAATTCTCATCCTTGTTTTCAAATCAGTCATGACCTTAACTCCTCCATCTGTCTGGCATCTCCTCCAGCCCCACAATAATCCCAGATATCTGTGCTCCTCTAATTCTGGCCCCTTAAGCATCCCCAACTTCAGCCACATACACCATTGATGGCTGTGGCTTCAGCTGCATGAAGCTGAAGCTCTGGACTGCCCTGCTAAAACTCTCCAACTCTCTTTTAAGATACTCAAACCCCACTTTCTTGAGTCAGATATTTTTTTAATGCTCCTATGAAGCACCTTGGGACGTTTCATTCAAGGTCCTATATAAATACAAGATTTTGTTTGAATCCCATTATCATCAGTAACAATTTATTTAACACATGAAATAGGAGCAGAAGTTGGCCACTTGGCTGCTCTAATCAACTCCGCTGTTTGTTTTTCTAGATTGAAAGTACCAAAAATATACGTAATTTTCGTATGTTCAATATCAAACAATGAAGACACATCCTGAGCACTTTGGTCAATACACAATTAAGATCTGCATTTCCATTGACTGTCCACAGGCCTCATGAGAATGTTGGGGGTTACCAAGACAATCTAAATTATTGGGATGATGATTCTTATGAAGCTTTTGTTTTTTTTTGATGCAGCAAGATATCAAAGTCTTGGTTGCTTTGAGAAGAGAGGATAACAGTCAGGAACAACTGTTTTTGCAAAAGGTAGCACATGCTGGCCAATCTTAACTTGGTAGGGCAGACCATGAGATTATGCCTCCTGGTAGCAAATCACTGAGCAGTAGAAATAATCTTTCCCTATTTGCTCCCTCAAGACCTCTGTTCATTTGACATATTTCTGATAGATGCGAGCATAGACTCCGCTCTTGTGGTGTTCAGCTGTCTGACCCATTTGAAACATTTAGTTTTGTGAATGATAATTGTTGCAGGTTTGAAGCAGCCGCCTTGCTTGCGTGTATTTCAGTAGTTAGAAACCTGGAGCATTTTGTCTGATAGAGATTTTCTTTTGACACTGCTTAGCGTGGAACTCTTGGAGGAACTTGCTTGCCTTAATCCAGCTTAATCTTGATGAAGTTCCAAGACAGTAGTGTTCAAGCTGTGCTCCAATTGACCTGTATATTTACAGTGGTCCAAGATGTTCCTTTCAATAAATTTGTGTGAAGGTTGTTTTGGAAAGGATGTTAATTCATGTGTTTCAATTGATTTTCTTCATTATTTAACAGTTCCCAAGCTCTGCTGTGCACTTTATCCATACAGACTGAGTGGGCATATCAAGACTGACATCCCAGTCGCACAATTCTGATTTAGTTTGAAAAGTCACACCCAGCTAACTACCTTCTTACCATAATCTTTCAATCTCTTCTGTCATTTGGTTGTCTTGTGAATTCATTTGTACTGTCCCCATCGAGTAACTGACTCCATAACACTTTCCCCTTTAGGGAAAAGGTGACTTGTATTTCTCAAAATAGCCTTTATGGTAATGGAAGCATTTTTAAAATTCATTTATGGATGTGGGCGTTGCTGGCTAGGCCAGCAATTCTTGCCCATCCCTAGTTGCCCTTCAGAAGGTAGCGCTGAGTTGTCTTCCTGAAACAGTGCAGTCTTGAGATGTAGGTGCACCCACAGAACTATTGAGGAGGTCATTTCAGGATTTTGACCCAAAGGTTACCATCTCAATGCCAGAATGTGAATGTTTCAAGTTACGTTCTAGACAGTCCTGAAAATGGAGCTCTGGTTCTGGATTCTGGGTTGATATTTCGCAGGATACTCTACTTGGGTGTTTGGAGAACTCTCACTGCATTACTTCATTAGGGATAAAAGTAGGAAAATGTGGTTTTGGCAGCATGGTTGAAAATCATGTTGACTAAAGTCAGATAAATTGTTGTTTTTTGGCTCTAAGAACAGCTAGCTAATTGTTTGCAGAGGTATGCAAGTTTGACAAGCAAGCAACAGTTTATATTACCTTCAGTCTTTATATTATACTACATTTACACTCTAGATCTGAGAGTGAAATGTGACTGGCTGATCCAAGTTTCTCTCAGAAAAATGAAGGAAATAACAGAACACTATCTCAGAATATCAGAAAATCCTGGAATCTTAGATCAACTGGAAATTTTTCCTCAATGCTGTATAAGTCAATGAAACACGATATTTAAAAACGTAGATGTTTAAATACTTTATTATTGTTGTTCCTCATGCAGTATTCACCTCCTATTTTGTTCCATCTAGACGCCCTTCACTTTTGGTCTGGGTCAGAGGGCACCGTACTCAACAGGAGAACGATGTCTTCTGTGTCGAAGCGAACGCAAAGACTCTTCACTCTCAGAGAGTGGGATTACAAACCCAAACAAAATGGCACTTTCTACATCTCCAAAAACCAATAGCATGTTGCACCTTCCACTCTGGGTGTGTCCAGATTGCAGGCGTACTGTTGAAAAGGATGATCGGCAGGTTTCTCTAGAGCAATCTCTGGTGGTAAGTAGGACAATGTTAATATTTTTCTCGACGATTAACCTGGTACTGTTGGATTTTCTTTGCAAAATTCTAAACGTTGTTTTATTTGTTTCCAGTTTTCATCTCTTTTAATCGATTCTGCTTGCAGCCTGACTCCACCACATCACCATTCCCCCTCAACTAAGTTTCACATGCTGAGCTTGAAGCAAAATGTTTTTACTGGGACTATTATTTTGTGTATAAAGTGAGAATTGTTTTGCCTGCCATGTAATTGTGCAAAGTAATATTAATGAATGCCAATTGTTCATATAGTAATTTTGAAAAATTAATTCAGATGCATTAACCCACTTGTTAATATCAGTGATATTAGGCATATATGTTTCCAGCCTACATGTAAAATATTTTAAATTAAACCATGCTGTTGGAGTCTCAAAACATTCAAACGAGTTGAATGGAATGTATGCAAGTAGGAGTAAACCATTTGCCTCAACAGGAATTTTGTAACCATTAGGGTGTTGGATGTACTTCAATTCTGCATGGCCACCATTGCTGCATATTGCTTGAAGCCCTTGGCTTTTAAAAATCAATCACTGTCAGTCCTACAATTTTGGATTTCCTTAGACTTTTGCAATGAGACTTCCAGACTTCCACTATCCTTTGCATGAGATAATGCTTTCTGATTTAATTCCTAAAAGACTGTAAGATTGTGCCCTTGTTCTGGATTCGGTTACCAAAGGAAAAAGCTTTGCCATATCTACTCTTTCAAGCCTCTATCATTTTAAACGCCTAGTTTTGATTGCCCTTCAACCACCAAAATACTAGGAATACAAACTGGGCTGTCAGATAGTAACCTTTTAAGCCCTCTGATTATTCAGGTGAATTAGTGCTGTACCCATTCCAAGGCCAACATATCTTTCCTGAGGTGCAGTACCCAAAACTGAATGCAGCACTACAGAATTGGGTCTCGCTAAAGCTTTGTGCAACTGAAGCAGCATTTATCCCAGCTTTTCCAGCCCTCTTGAGATAAAGGCCAAAAATGCATTAGCCTTTACTTTTGTACCTGTGCACTATCTTGTAATGATTTGTATATATTTGGAACACCTAAATCACTTTGCTGCTCTACACTGGGTCTAAATCCTGGAACTCTCTCCCTCCCTAACAGCACTGCAGGTGTACCTACACCTTTGGGACTGTAGCTGTTCAAGAAGGCACTTCACCACCTGAAGGGCAATAAATGCTGGCCTAGCCAGTGATAATATCCCATAAATGAATTTTTAAGTCCCCAGTCTCAAATTGCAAGAGAATAGTCTGATTATTCTTCCTTGGATTCAAGGCCTTAAAAATATGAAAGTAGTCAACTGTGACATAATAACCTTCCCAAATCCGTGTTAGGTCTCTTTGGTCACTCATACTTGTCAAAATGCAGAGTCACTTTGTCTGTTTTGATGGATTCCAGTAGATTGCTCATAACTTGGGTTAAACAGACAGGTTTGTCATTTCCTGCTTTCTGCTTCTGTTGTCTTTAAACAAAGGTTGTGATATTTGCAATCAGAAATCCAAAGAGACAATTCTTGAATCTAGAGGTCCTTGGAAGGTTATGGTTGGCTCTTCTGCACTAGGGATTGTACAAGTGCTTTTTACCTTGAGCATTTAGCAAACTGACTTCTTTACTACGATAGGTTTTAGAAGCAATTTGTGATCCTCCTGCAAGTATTTTAGAACTTTGAAATTTCTACATGCTCAACTTCTTCACCCACAGACCCAAATGCAGAGTAAAGCTTCCTGTGTACTGTTCCAACAATATTTCTTAAATTCCGACTAAGGCGTGCAACTCCCACTGTTGCAATGGCAATTTTTCCACTTTTTACCAGCCAACTTTAGAGTGTTTCACAAGTGAGATTAGCAGTTTAATCACCAAGAAGTGCACTGATGCTACTTGAGTTTGTTTGAAGTAAGGGCCATTGCGATTAGGGAAGGAAGCTGTTATCCTATTAGTCTGTGCTGTGTTTGAACTATTATTCTAAGGTTGGAAAATCTGTTAGCTTGCTGCATTACCTGGTCCTGTCCCTGTGGAGTGCTCAGAATCAGACCTATTGTTTGATTTGCTTCCAAGCACATTTCACAAGACAGCAAGATTGCCACAGTCTGCAACATAGGCAGTATGTACTGTAATCGGTGCAGGCTGCAAAGGATTTGGCTCATAAATATCTTTGTGAACAGACAATGTGGAGTGCATGATTAATTACACCCATACAAAGCATGGATCCCCAGGTAATGTCCAATATGAAGTGTTGGAGTGATCAAGGTGTTTAAAATTATCAATAGAATTCCTGAACGACCTGCAAGAGAAAACTTCCATAAGAGAATTTTGTTTCCCCCGCAAGGCGTTATGCTTCTCAGTAGGACAAATTCCTTTAAAATTTATCTTTCAGCAACAATTCATGTTTGAACTTTTTTCAAATTTATGTTCAGAAGGTGTTGTGTTTTCCCGAGCTCTGGTGCCACTTTTTTTAAAATCCTTTATTTGTCCTGATAATCCATAATTTTCTAATCCTGAAGTGTATACTCCATGCTATGTTCTTAGAAGATCCTGGTTAGGTTTGGACGACAGGGAGCCCAGCAAAGAGAAGAAAATCCTTGTTTGATCAAGGCCTGGCTCGCACTGGCTGTTGAGTTGATGAACAGGCTTGTGCGTTAGCGCTGTTGTAGGGATTGTGATGAAGACCACTGTTGTGAGTAAAGTTGTGGATGATAGTCTTGGCTCCCCGGAACAAAACATTTGTGCTTTCTTTGATGAACCTGAAGATATCCCAGAAAAAGATGAAGTGAAGAAAAGATCCTGTTAGTTGACAGGGCAGTTTCCTCAGTGGAGGCTCACCTTCAGTCCTTGAAAATCCTACTACGTGGCATGTCAGGCATGGCTAATTCAGGGAGATGGGGCAGGAGGAGGAGTGTCTGTGTGGCCAATTGCCCAAGAGGAGCCAAGGATAAATTCCTGACTGAATTTGAGAACTGGCTGCCATACTTTCATCATGTCAATTTCAAAGCTAGTTGTTTCAAGTTCCAAGAGGCAGACTGCATCCAGTATTTGAGATCTGGGGTCAGCTATATGCCCTGATCACTGGTCTTACATTGCCCTGACCTCGGTATTCATCAAGAAGGGCTGGAGGTAACTGGACACCTGCTCAGGTCTAGGTTCGTCTCTGCTGCACTTCCGAGCGACAGCGCAGTGGAAATGCAGAGACCTCAATGAAACAATTGATGGATCCATTAACAATCCTATTGAGGCTTTGACATTTTCAAGCTCCATGGATGGCAATATTGAGCCTGAACTATTCCCTTTGTGATTATAATCGTGATTTTGTGATTTTTTTTAATCTTGAAAGGAGTATCTGATTTTTGAGCACTGAGACATATGTCACTTGTTGTTCAGTTTTTTTTTGAAAGCCAGGGATATCCATTTATTCATAACTGAATATATCTACTGGTGTGCTTTGGCAGTGGAAGAAAGGAGGCCTTAGTTTAAAGTGTGTTATCCTTTGCATTTAATCTTGGTTGTTCCATGGGGGAGTGGTGTGGGTAAGGTTTATGCCCACTCTGTTTCTGGTCCTGGGTCAAATTTTGATCCTTAGGATTTAATATTTGTAATACAGAGATTTTTTTTCTGCTTGTGGACTTGTAATGGGCCTCCATCTTTCTATTTAGGAGCGTGCAGGGATGGTTATATGGCAGGATTGTGCAATATTTATCCCTTTTCTTGTATTGTAGCCCTTGCATGTACTATAGAGGATTACATTATATGTTATCTTTTACTTTAATTGTGGATAGCATTAGTGCTAGAGCAGGGTGGTGGGCAGTTAGTATGATATAGAGATGGTGGGCATGGTCAGTCCCCAAAACAGTCTTTAGAACTAATGGTGTTATGTTTTTCTTTTGGGTTTTTGTTATCTTGAAGTTAAAGAATCCTTGTTGGTTTTATGTGAGGGTACAGTCAGATCTTGTGTCCTGGAAAAAACTGGGTTTTATCGTTTGTTGGAGCCTCCAGCATAGCTGGGTTTGGGAAAATATTTACTGGTGCCTGCCTGAGCATGGTCGGGCAGTCCCTTGGTTGTCTAACCTTTCATGGCTTAGTATCCTACATTTTCATTGGCTGTGTGGATTGAGATAGTGGCTAATTTGGTAATCTGGCTCCTAAAATGTGCAATGACAAGCACGCCATCTTGTTGGGAGAAAGAGGTTCTTGTCCTTCCCCTAGGTTATCCCATTTGTGGATAATCATTGCTTATTGGCTCTTTTATCTAAATACCTCTTACTGGGTAGGCAGTTATTTTAGAAAATCCATCCAGGTGTGGAGATGCTTATACTTCTAATGAAAGGTGTCCTGTTATCTGTTGGGCCTGAGGATGATTTGGATACCTGAGCTCTGTTTTATTTTTAAGCTTTCCATGAGGCTGTGTAGCTCTGTTCCTGTTACCCAGTGAGTGTGTACACTGTGACGCCATGTCTTGGGTTTGGGGTTGTAGAGAGAAAGGAGAGACTGAGTAGACTGGGACTATACTCGTTGGAATTCAGAAGAATGAGGGGAGATTTTGTAGAAACATAAGATGATGAAAGGAATAGATAAGATCGAAGCAGGGAAGTTGTTCCCATTGACAGGTGAAATGAGAACTAGGGGCATGGCCTGAAAATAAGGAGGAGCTTCACCTGAAGGGTTATGAACCTGGAATTTCCTGCTCAATGAAGCAGTTGAGTTTATCTCATTGAATGTTTTTAAGGCAAGGATAGATAAATTATTGAACAGTAAAGGGATTAAGAGTAAGTGGAGCTGAGTCCACAAAAAGATCAGCCATGATCTTAATGAATGGCAGAGCAGGCTCGAGGAGCCAAATGGCCTACTCCTGTTCCTAGTTCTTGTATTCTTATGTACACTGATGCTCCTGTCTTTGAGTATCCTTTTATTGTTTGGAGGTTTTGAGGTACTGTTTAAGTTTCTGATTGGTTGTGTTTGATCCTACAGATGTTTTCTTACGTTGTGTAGCTCCATTTTTGTCGTCCTGTGGCTGAGAATGTGCACCACTGTGCCGTGTGTTCATGGCTTAATCCTGATATCACCCACTTTTTGTAATATCCATTCATTATCCATGCAGTGGGAGATGTTGATTACAGTGAATTGTAATCGATAATCCAAACCAATCGTAAGAACATCTGTTGGTCCTTTCTGTATGTTTGTGTAGAAAAATGATTATTCTGTGCCATTCTGAATTTTGGGGGGGGGGGTGGTGGTTGCATTATTTGGTAAAATCGAAAATCTTCAATAAAAACATTTTTACATTGTTACTAAATTCATACAATTTATTCATTAAATTCTGCAATTCATATGAAATGAAATATATCTTAATAGAAATAACCTGTGTGTTTGTGACCTGAATCTAAGATCAGATTTAGACTGTTTCCTTTCCCAGTGACCGAAGGTTGGGATTGTGGCTTGCTGTGGAAGCAAAAGCAAAGTTGGCCAAATGAGACCTCTCCCTGTGCTTGTCTTTGTGAAGACCTGCCAAGGCTTGCTGTCCCAACCCACTCATGAAGAACTGGTCACTTCAGTAAGATGCCAGCAAGCTCATTAAGGACTAAATCAGAAAGGTAGAGAGAGCAGAAAAAGGGACGTGGAGAAAATACTGTAAAAGTGGGAAACTGCTTTACCCAGTGGTGAGAATGTGAAAGTCAGGGCCAGAAGAAGTGGCTGAACTGAATTGTATAAATACATTTAAGAAACGACTAAACATGCATTTGAGATAGGAAATAATAGATGATTAGAATCATGGAATCCCTATAATGCAGATGGAGAACATTCAGCCCATCGAGTCTGCATGGACTCTCTGAAGAGCATCCCAGTTGCCCATTTCCCCACCCTATCCCGTTAACCCCATGCATTTTACCATGGTTAATCTACCTAACCTGCGTACCTTTGGACTATGGGTGGAACTGGAGCATCCAGAGGAAACCCATACAAACACGGAGAATGTGCAAACTCTACAGTCACCCAAGGCCAGAATTGAACCCGAGTCCCTGATGCTGTGAGGCAGCAGTGTTAACCAATGTGCTGCCCATAGTTCTGAGAAGGTTAGATAAGAAACGATGGGAGGAGGCTTGATTGGAGCATGAACACTGATATGGACTGGTTGGGCCTGTTAGATGCTTCACTAACCTATGTAAAGTCGACTGGGGAACTTCAAACACAGTGATCAGGTCGAATCTTCTACATAGGGTACTGTTTTTGGACACTATGAATTTGACACTAAAATATTTATTAATTTGTTTTAGGCTGTGAAAAATGATGGCAAAAATAAATGTTGAAAGATCCTTTTATTGAATACTTGAGAGACTAGAAACCCTTTCATGTTTTTGACATTTCCACTGCACAGCTGAGAGGGTATAGAATTCTTGAAGCTGACAGCTTTGGGATTATGCTTGTTCATACCTTGTTGATGTCTCCAGTGCTGTGTTTAATTTTTCTTGGCCATTTGGAGATTCTGTCTCCAGTTGTTGCTGTTTGTTGTTTCAGTCATTGATTGTTACCATGAAGCATTAACATTCCCATGTGATAGGATTCCTTTCTAATGAATACATTTTGCATCTGGGCCCCTTGTAGGTGTGCGGCGGATAACTAGTGTCATGTCTACTCCTGATCCTCCTCCAGGCAGGAGTTTTGGAATAAGTGTTAGTATTTGACATGGGGGTACTTTGCACGCCATAACATTTAAGGCCAAGTGCTGGCAAGTGGGATTAGGTGGGAAGGTCGGCTCTTTCATGTATTGATGCAGACTTGGATGGGCCAAAAGGCCTCTTCTGCACTGTAGGATTTTGGATTCTGTGGTGAAATTTCAGTGCTGCAGGTATCTTGCACGTTATTCGTACTCAGGTTAGGTTTGTTGAATTGTTTTCTTGAGTAGTGCAAATTGGTTAGGCTGAGCATCTTTTGCTCTGCCAGTTGGTGGAATGAGGTGAAATTGATGGAATTTATTAAATAGCGTCTTAATCATTCATGTTGGTAATCTTTTAAATTCAGCTTTCATTTCTTCTCTTTTGCTGCTGGTTTTGATGTATTAATGTGGCCTTTGAAAATAACTTTTAAAGTTCTGTTTTTTAATATCAAGGTCAGGGAACATTTTTTTAAATAATGCATTGTCCCCTTGATCACAGTCAAAGTCAGGAATAGTATGGCCAGATCACGTGGTGAATTTCCTTCAACTTGGATTCCAATTTTCATGCAAAACCATTCCAAGCAGCTGACTACAACTAAATTGCAGCTTTTGTGTGACTAAACAACCGTGCCATACGTTTATAGAACCATAGAAACTGGAAGCAGGAGCAGACCATTCGGCCCTTCGTTTCGGCTCTATTCTTTATGAACATGGCTGATCATCAAATTTAATATCCTGATCCTTCTTTTATTCTCCCCTCATCAGACAATGTTTTGGGCCTCAACTACTTTCTGTGGGAGTGAATTTCCCTCATTCACCACTCTCTGGGGTGAAGAAATTTCTCCTCGCCTCACTTCTAAAAGGTTTACCCCTTATCCCCAAACTATAATCCCTAGTTCTGGACTTCCTCATCGTTGGGAACATTCTTTGTGAATCTACCCTGTCTGACCCTCTTAGAAATGGAGAAACAGTTGGTATGTGAATCCTTTTCCTGAGGGAAGAAGCTGGAAGAGAGTACGTTAGTTATCCTACTAAGTAGCTTTTTGTGTGGTACCTTATCAAACACGTTTTGAAATCTAAGTATATTATATCTGTTGATTCCCGTTTATCCTGCTTGTTATCAGCCCGAAGAATTACAAATAAATTTGTCAGACATGATTTCCCCTTCATAAAACCTTGCTGAATCTGCTTGATTGTATTGTGTATTTCTCAATGCTCTGTTATTACATCCTTCACAATCGACCTCAACATTTTCACAGTGACAGATGTTGGGCTAACTGGCCTATGGTTACCTTTTTTGTCTCTTTTTTTTGAATAAGGGTGTTATATTGGCTGTTTTCCAATCCTCTAGGATATTTGCAAAATTTAAGGATTCTTGGAAGATTATTACCAATGCATCCACTATCTCTTGAGGTACTTCCTCCAGTATCCTAGGATGCAGGTCCAGAGGATTTATCAGCCTTTAGCACCATTAGTTTCCTAAGTTTTCTCTAGTGACAACTAATGTATTTATTTCCTCCCCCATCTTTGCCCCTTGATTATTAAGTATTTTTCATAGAATCCCGACAGTGCAAAAGGCAGCCATTCAGCCCATTGAGTCTTCACTGACCACAATCCCATCCAGGCCTTATTCCCATAACCCCACATATTTACTCTGCTAATCTCCCTGACGCTAGGGTCAATTTAGCATGGCAGGTCAACCTAATCCACACATTTTTGGAATGCTACTAGTGTCTAACTCTGAAGATTGGCACAAAGTATTTATTTAATTCTTCTGTCATTTCCTGGTTCTCATTGTTATTATTCCTAGCGCCTTCTCTAAGGGGCACTTGTTCACTTTGGCCTCTCTCTTCTCTTTTATTTAAACAAGCTCTTACTGTCCATCTTTATATTATTTGCTAGTTTACCCTCATAGTTTATCTTCTCCCTCTTTTTTTGGGCAGCTTTTGTTGGTTTTTAAAACTTTCCTAATCTTTTACCTTACCACTAATTTTTGCCATGTTGCTTATATTTTCTTTCAGTTTGATTTCAACCTTCCTTGGTTAGCCAGGGTTGATTTATACCTTTCCTCGGATCTTTCTTCCTCACTGGCATGTCTGTATCTGATTTCGCTGCTTCCATTCTACTAATTATAACCGTATAAAACTCAAATGGGTTTGTCAACACTGCGTTGTCGTAAAATTATGTTGACTCGTTTTAATCAATTTGATTTTTTTAAGGGCACATCCATGATAGATCCTAGCATTTGCTGATCTTAAATTAACTGGCCTACAGTTCCCTGTTTCCCTCTTCCCTCCTATCATGGATCATGTGATTACATTTGCTATCTCCCAATCCTTGGGCCTGTTCTAGAATCGAGTAAATTTGGAAGATCAAAACAAATGTGTCCACAATTTCTCCAGCTATCTCCTCAAAACCTTAGGATGCAGGCTATCAGGGGATTAACTGAGTTGTGGTCCCATTAATTTCATTACCTTTTATTAATATTTACAACTTTGAAGTTCCTCACTGATTTGCTTCTTGGTTCACCACTATTTCACTTATTAACTGGGCAGCTTGAGCTATTTTGATTTATGTTTTACCATCCCAGAAGCACTTGTATTTATTAATAAGTCACTGCAGGGCATGAAGTATTAATTTTTTAATGTTGGATTTCTATTTGGTTTGTTGTCCAGTAGCTCTTAATTATTAAATGAGGATGTAATGTTTGCAGCAATAACCAGCAATATGTTTTGGTAGTTAAAGGTGGGAAGTTGGCCAGGAGAACATTACTGCTCTTCACCATATACCATGCAACTTTTAATGTCCACCGGATCCACCAGAACTGCTGGCAGCATATCTCATCCAAAGGTTAGGACCCACAGCAATGCAGCACTCCCTCAGTCCTACAGTGGTGTTTTGGCCTAGAGGGCAATTTTAATCCTGGAAATTAAGTTTAAACCTAGAACTGTTGAGAGTATTGAGCCAGATTTGGCTGCGTTTGGGATAACTGTCGTATATAGCTACCATTGCTAGATGCTTTTTCAATGTTGAGCATCACTGATTCAATTTTATTTCTGTTTCCCTGTGCCACATGATAAAGAACCAGGACTTCTTACTGCATATGCCAATGGCAAATAATGGAGCGCCCCAGGAATCAATAGGTGGAAGACTGGCTGTCGGAACGCAATCTGTACCCAGTACAGATGTCAACACCCCTGCACCTTCAGAAATAGCTTGCAACTGTGAGGCATGCAATGAACGCAGGTAAGTATTTCTTATAATTCTGGACATGTACTCTCCCACCCTGACAGTCATTAAATAATCTGCTCATATCATTGCTCATGTGAAAAGCAACCATTTGAGCAAGACATGGAAAGACAGCAGTATGTAAGGAATACTCCTCCTTGCAAGCAGGCTTCAGAACACAAGGAAAGGAGAAAACTATGGGGTGAAAGAAGAAATACTTCAGAAGGATCTGTCAATCAGATAATGCTTCCAAATAAAGTTGCTTTATTTCATGAATCAAAAAGCAGAGTACTGTGAGGGGGAAATATTTCATTCAAAGGGTTGTGAATCTGCAGAATTCTCTACCCCCACAGAGCAGTTGTTTTTAATTAATAGCGTGATGAAGGGTTATGGAAAATGGGCAGGGAGATGGAGGTGAGACCGAGATGAGATTAGCCACGATTGTATTGAATGGCGGAGCGGACCGGAGGGGCTGAATGTCTTACTCCCGCTCTTAGTTTTTGTGTTCCTATGAGTTTCAAGTGGGTATGTTATGGTATGTCATCTATTAAGGCAATATTGCAGTATAAACTGACCAAAAAAACAAACAAAAAAAGCTAAAGAAATTTGCCAATCTCAGACCAAATGCAGTGTACATTAGTAACTGGCCTGTTCAATCTTATCTCTCACAAATACTCGATCATAGGACAGTTTATCACTATAGCAGCATCAGTGCATTTGGAAGAGAATATGGGTGCTCTGGTTTCCTCCCACAGTCCAAAAGACGAGCTTGTTAGATGCATTGGCCCAAACAGGCACTGGAGTGTGGCAGCTAGGGGATTTTCACAGTAACTTCATGGCAGTTTTAATGTAAGCCTAATTGTGACACTAATAAATAATTTCAATTTTTTAAAAAAAATTAATACAACTTGGTCTAACTTGTGAAATTTGATAGTTTGACTTGCAGGAAAGTTATCCATGTTGTTGATCTCCCAAATTTGGTAATGCCTCTCAAAATCAAAGTCTATTTGCCAACCACTCGGAACCCTCTTCTTCGGCAACATAAATTGTTGTTCCCTATACAGTTGGTATTCCTGAGAACCTGTCCTGATGCGTAAAAGATGACAAACTTTGACAGCACATCCCTTTTTAAAAACAATACTTAAAATCTACTATCAAACAATTACTTAATCTAAAGCTAACGTTTCAAGTCTGATGACCCTTTGTCAGAGCTGGGCTCTGAGGAAGGGTCATGCAGACTCGATATGTTAGCTCTATTCTTTCTCCACAGAAGCTGTCAGACCTGCTGAGATTTTCCAGCATTTGCTGTTTTTGTTTCAGATTCCAGCATCTGCAGTAATTTGCTTTTATTTAATCTAAATATCGGCAATCACTTGACGTGGGGTTTTGCTGTTATGCCTTCTATAACATAATAGCTTGGCATTTCCTGTTTGGGTGTGCATGTCGGAATAGTCTTTTGTGGGAGTTAATTCTAAGTACGGTCCTGGTAATTCTCTTGATGCAGATAAACATCATTGCAGGAACCCAGACCACGAATTGGGGAATGTCATGTGCCCTGTGCATTTTGCCTAGCAAGAAGCAAATACCAAAATTTAAACTATCTTCTTCAAGTAATTGATTCAGTGCCTGCATTTAACTGTCAGTTTGCTATGCTATCAATAGGAACATGAACAGGAGTATGCCAATCAGCTTGAGTCTTGAGATCAGTTGTATCTTAGGGTTCCGTAACCAAAATCTATCGATCTCAACTTTGAAAGTCTCTGATGACTCCCAGCCTCAGTGACATTTTGGAGCAGAGTGTTTCAGGTTTCCACTATTCTTAATGTGAGGAAGTGCTCCTGATGTTATCCTTGAACTACCTAGCTCTAACTTTTAAGGGGGCCATCCCCTTTTACACAGGACCCTCTCATCAGGAAATAGTTTCTACATACCCTATTAAACATCTCCATGCCCACACCTTAATTTGCTACGTGCATGGTAAAACAAGTCCAGCATTGTGCAACCATTTGTCATAACTGAACCTTTTTAGTCCTGGTATCGTTCTCTGAACTTGGGCTGCAGCCCTTCCAAAGCCAAGAAACCTCAATCCAAAGGTACAGCAGCATGTGAGGCAGAACTCGAGCCGTAGATGATTGAGCTGGTTGAGTAAAGAGACTCTGAGGCAACTGATCTGTGTGTAGTACGAGTTGTCTGGACCTTGCCTAAGAGTGCCTTAAAGAGATAGCACATGCAGCAAGTTTAACCTACACACAGGCACTGTTTTGTAAACAGGAGCCAGTTGATTTATTTCAAGAAAATGGCTTATTAAAATTGGACATTTTTGCTCTTCGGGGATTGAAATAATTGTTACTGAATGACCTAATTCTTTGCAGAGAAATATCGGCAGAGAATGAGCGAGAATCTCAGCAGCTTCAGCATTATTGGTCAGAGGTACGTTACATGGTTCGATGTATTTACCGCCAAGCTGGGACACCGTTGGCTGATGATCAGGATCAATCGCTGGTGCCAGATAAGGAGGGGATGAAAGAACTGGTAGACAGGTAAATGATATATTAAGTATGCAGATTTCTCTGGTTAAACCAAGCTTAATGGTGGGGAATGTAGGCAAAGTCACTGGAGATTAACTAACTGGTTATCTATTTTAATTGCTGTATGAAATATGTATGTTATCTTGGTGTTCAACCACTTAATGAATCAGCAGCTTTCAGCATGCAGTTCACATGTAGCATTTGTGACCAAAATTCTGTGTCAGGAGTTACTGAGTTGATTTAAACAGTGAAAATATCATGGAATCATACAGCGCAAGAGGAACTCATTTGGCCCGTTATGCTTGTGCCAACTCTTGGAAAGAGAAATTCAATTAGTCCCGTTCCTCCACTTTTTCCCATAGTCCTGCAAGTTGTTCGTGCCCTTTAGACAGACTTCTGAAGCAAAACTGAGCACAATCCTGGCCTGAATGTGTATGCTTCCAGAAACAGACATACTGAAACCATTTAATTGTTACTCCCTCCCCTATACCTCAGCAATACCTGAGCCCAGACAGATTTTATGTCTTAGTCCATCATCAGAAACCCAATTGTATGCAGAACATTCATTGTAGGTTAAATGAAAACAAATGCGTTGTGCCATAAACTCAAATATGTTACCTTGCAATAGTTGGAAGAGAGTTGTTGAGTGAGCAAAGCAGAATATCGGTATTTCCTTTTGGTTTTTTGAGCTGGTAGCTTGATCCAATTCAAAATTCCTATTTCCTAAACAGATTTTGCTTTAAAAAAAGGATTAAAATTAAAGTGAAAATAGCAAATTGTCAACAGTTAACTTAAAATGAACTGAAAACACGATTTAAGAACATAAGAACATAAGAAATAGGAGCAGGAGTAGGCCATCTAGCCCTTCGAGCCTGCCCCGCCATTCAATAAGATCATGGCTGATCTGTTGTGGCTCAGTTCCACTTTCCCGCCCTCTCCCCATAACCCTTAATCCCCTCTCTTATCAAGAACCCATCAACCCGCTTCTTAAAAATATTTAGCGAGGCAGCCTCCACCACTTCAACGGGCAGAGAATTCCAGAGATTCACCACCCTTTCAGTGAAGAAGTTCCTCCTCAACTCCGTTCTAAACCGCCTCCCCTTTATCTTGAGGCTGTGCCCCCTAGTCCTACTGTCTTTTTTGAGCGGGAAGAGTCTCTCCACCTCTATCCTATCCATCCCATTCATCATCTTATACGTCTCAATGAGATCTCCCCTCATTCTTCTAAACTCTAACGAGTACAAGCCCAGTTTATTCAGCCTCTCCTCATAGCTCAATCCCCTCAACTCCGGTATCAGCCTAGTAAACCTCCTCTGCACTCCCTCCAGGGCCAAAATATCCTTGCGCAGGTGCGGCGCCCAAAACTGCACACAGTACTCCAGCTGCGGCCTCACCAATGCCCTATACAGCTGCAGCAAGACCTCCCTACTTTTATATTCAATCCCCCTCGCTATGAAGGCCAGCATCCCATTCGCCTTTGTGGGATTTGTGGGAACAATATCATTTTAAATATTTAAAACAGCACTAGGCCGAAACTTGAGGGATTTGCTCTGAGGAAAGATTACAGGAAGAATTAAAATCTGTGTTTTAACTCCCTGCGAGTCCCATTCGCCTATCATCTTTTGAGCTCACAGGCCTATATGGGCACAAAGTCAAGCAACATTTTGAGTGTAAAATCTTCATCCTTGTTTTTAAATCCCTCCATGGGTCTAACCTCCCATCGCTGTAACCCCCACCAGCTTCACAGTTTTCCAAGGTATCTGTGCTCCTCAAATTCAGACCTTGTGTGTGTTCTCAGTAATATTTGCTTCAATATTTATAGATGCAGTGCTGTCAGCTGCCTGGGCCTGATGGCAATTTGGCTGCAGTCCCCCAACTTTATCTGTATCCATCTCAAAATGCTGCTCAGTGTTTCTAAGTTTTATGACGGAATGTTTTTGCATTAATGTGAACCAAACATAGGCTAGTTGTCCATAAAGATTTAGGGAAAGGAATCCATGTAACGACACAAAAGGCACAAATTTATATTTCTGTTGTTGCATGGTTTCTACTTTATGTAATGCTCATTCCACTCCAGATACACTTCTTACAGAATTCAGTCAACAGAGAATCTTGTGGCAATATTTGTATAATCCAAGACCAATTTTTCCTCTTTGGGTGTTGTTTTCCCTGCCAGCTTAGACATGATTTTGGATATCTGTTCCTGCTTCTCTCCAGTTGCACAGTTGTTTATCATAAAATTTTATCAACTTCTAACTACACTGAATGATGCAAAATATAATAGAAAATAAAATTATGCATGCTACAGAAGGCATCTTGCATTAGCAGTTGATGATGAATTAAAAGTTAGTCCCATATGTGTATAATTAGTTTGCAAAATGTCTCCCTAACTCCAGTGCTTTTTTCTTGACATTGCATGTGCTTAATGGACTAGGCTTAATTAATTTTAAACGGCATTGTTTAACTTGAAAAATCAAGACTTGTAATAGATAATGTACTTTTAACATTTAGGAAAGAAAAACTTGGACTGGTACATGGATGAGAGGGATATGGTCCAGGTGCAAGTCAATGGGACTAGACAGAAAAATGGTTTGGCAAGGCCAAGAAGGGCCAGAAAGCCTGTTTCTTTGCTGTAGTGTTCTGTGGTTCTATGGTTCTACGCTCTGTTCTGTTTCCTTGGCCATAGGCTATGTGAACGAGACCCTTACCAGTTGTACCAACGCTTAGAGCAGCAGGCAAGGGAATACGTTCTCGAAATGAAGGTACGCTTGCTCCGACATCTGTCACTGGGATCCAAAGTCACAACTGTGGTGCAGGGCCCACCACAGGCTCATCAGTTCATCTCACTCCTTTTGGAGGAATACAGCGCACTCTGTCAAGCTGCTCGCACAATCAGCACCTTCCTCATAACACTGGTAAGTTGCAAAAATATGTAAATGCCATAATGCTGTGTGCTACATTCCTTGTGACATTTAGCAGTACTGACCAGCAAAAAAAAAAGGCCATACGTTCCATCAAGCCCATGAGCTATATTTGTGCTGCCCAAAACACAATAACTAAACATGCACCCTCAAAACCCAGCAAAAGGCGACACTTATTCCTAAAAGTGCTTAATTCTAAAATGTCAAACTGTTGTCATTTGTCTCCTCTTTGATACTGAGCCAAAAATGCAGAAGTTGTCCCAAATATTTAAGTGGTAGAATTGTCGCCTTTTAATTTAGAAGAATAAGAGAGAATCTCTTGGAAACTTATAAAATTCCAACAGGATTAGACAGGGTAGATTCAGATAGGATGTTCCCAATAGTAGGGGACTCCAAAACAAGGGATCATAGTTTGAGGATAAGGGATAAACCTTTTGGAACAGAGGTGAGGAGAAATTTCTTCACTCAAAGTGGTGAATGTGCGGAGTTCACTACCACAAAATGTAATTGAGGCCAAAATGATGTGTAATTTCAAGAAGGAATTAGGTATAGCTATTGTGGCAAAAGGGATCAAGGGATATGGGGCAAAGGCAGGATCAGGATATTGAATTTGATGATCAGCCATGATCATAGTGAATGGCAGAGCAGGCTCAAAGGGCCAAATGGCCGCCTCCTGCTTAACATAAGAACATAAGAAATAGGAGCAGGAGTAGGCCATCTGGCCCTTCGAGCCTGCCCCGCCATTCAATAAGATCATGGCTGATCTGTCGTGGCTTCTAGTTTCTATATTTAATTTATTACAGACAAAGCATACCATGCATAGAGAAGGAAAGAAGAGAGTGCAGAATGTAGTGTTACAGTCATAGCTAGGGTGTAGAGAAGGATCAACTTAGTGCAAGGTAGGTCCATTCAGAAGTCTGCTGGCAGCAGGGAAGAAGCTGCTCTTGAGTCAGTTGGTACATGTCCTCAAACCTTTATCTTTTTCCCAGTGAAAGAAGGTGGAAGACAGAATGCCCAGGGTGCATGGGTTCCTTGATTATGCTGGCTGCTTTTCCGATGCAGTGGGAAGTGTAGACAAAGTCAACGGACGGGAGGCTGGTTTGCATGATGAACTGGGCTTTATTTCTTGCGATCTTGGACCAAGCAGGAGCCATACCAAGCTGTGATACAACCAGAAAGAATGCTTTCTATAGTGCATCTGTAAACGCTGGTGAGAGTTATAGTGGACGTGCCAAATTTCCTTAGCTTCCTGAGAAAGCAGAGCTGTTGGCATGGAGGGACCAGAAGAGGTTTTGGTGATCAGGATACCTAGAAACTTGAAGCTCTTGACCATTTTCACTTCATCTCTGTTGATGTGGACAGGGACATGTTCTCCACTACGCTGCCTGTAGTTGTTGACTATCTCCTTTGTTTTATTGACATTGAGGGAAAGATTACTGTCGTTGCACCAGTTTCTATGGTTTGCTTCTCTGAGTGAGATTGCCAAATCAGGGGCATTTTTGTGATGCAAACCCATGGTCACTAGGTTGAATCTGTCAAACTGTTCCAGCCTGTGAATTTTCAATAGAGCTGGATTTGAACCTGTCTCCAGTAGGGTATTATCTAATTCTCTGCACCACTACATCCCTTGCATGTTGAAAACCTGTTCCACTTGTATGGACTATGAATGTCTTCCTTGATTTCTCTCATAGGAAAGTGAACATTTGAAGAAATTCCAGGTGACGTGGGAACTTCATAACAAGCACCTTTTTGAAAACTTGGTGTTCTCTGAGCCACTTCTGCAAAATAGTTTACCATCACTAGTAGCACAACTCCGGTAAGCTCCTCTATGACTGGAACACTTTGGATTTAATGCACTCTTTTAGACAAAAATGTAGGGATAACAGTTTATAGTTTAGTGTTTTGTGTTGTTGAACTAAGAAGTCATTTTTGTGGCAGCCAGTTTTTGGATTCTGTGTAGTGTAAAGCATCCAATTAACTAACCTCTTAAGGATATTGTCTTCTGCTGAGATACTAGCTATGCTTGTTGCCTCTTAGACCAAGCTCGTTGTGTATGGAATAATTATTGTGCTACATTATGGGAGTTATGTGAAATTGCATTTCAACGTATGTGGCAAAGTGGGTATTAATTAAATATTTAACCCCATACGCTGATCTCTGCCTCATTGGATAGGATTTCTGCAGCTGGTCTGATGGATTAGGTGGTGGGTTCCTTCTGCTAACCTCTAGTCAGTGATGTGTATTGGAAATCTCATTATATGTTAACGCTAAGTGACAATAGGATTGATACAATGTTTCCTGTGGTCAAATAGCCTGTCAACATTTGAATAATAGCAGAGGTACCAAACAGGCAAATGGCCATGAAATTGAATTGCAGATAAAACTGTATCCCAGCCTTGAATTAAAGCCTTTAGAACAGGAAGGAATAGTTAAGAGCTAAAATAAAGTATGCTTAAACAATGTAGATAAAGCTAATGGTTGGATATTGTTGGATATGTTTGTGCTTTAGTGAGCCCTCCATCCTGTTGGGCAATGGTTTTTGCCATGATGGTGAGTTGTGTGCCAATCATCACCTGGTGTGGTCCAGAAGCCCGACGTATTCTAACAATGAATGCTCATTCTGACCTCTGTCTAGATTCAGATTCCAGCAAAATCTTGTGGACTATACTTCCTGTAAAACCACAAAGCCTTCACTTTTGTATTGAGCAGTGTTATCAGGGGTTTGCGCAATATCAAAACAAAATGAGTGCCCTGACGTTTTACCCTTCTGCCTGGGTCATGCTTTGTAAGTGCTGGGATTGTGCTGGAAGATAGTGTGAAAACTCGTACGATTTGTTGAAGCACAACTTGAGCATCTCTATTTCTGCAATTTAATCATTCATCAGGTGTGTATCCTGAGTCTGAGCTCCTGGGAAAGCCTTTAATCTGCAGTGAGTTCTCTCCTTATCTGAATAGGAGTTATCATGACCTGTTGTTTGGTCTAATTCTGCAAACAGAATTTCCGTTTTAAACATTAAGCATCTTTGTGAACACAAGCACTGCTGTCTGGAACTTTATCTCATTAGATCAGAAATATAATGGGCCCATTAAGCCTATACCATTGTTTAAAATGTGTTTACGGGTTGTGGGCCAGCATTTATTGGCCCCCATTTCTGAGGTCATTTGAGAGTCAACCATGTTGAAGTCACATGAACGTCAGGTAAGGGTGGCAGATTTCCTTCCATAAATAACATTAGTGAACCAGAGTGGTTTTTACGACAATTGACGACGATTTCATGGCCATCGTTAAAGGTTTTATATCCAGATGCTCTACTGGGATTTGAACTCAGGTCCTCCAATCTTGCTCTGGGTCTCTGCATTACTTGTCCAGTGACGATCACACAATTCCACTGCCTTCCTCCCTCCTTGAAAGAGCTGTTCAGTCTGTCTTATTCTCCGGATCTTTCCATGTTGCCTTACAATTTCTTTTAATCGCAAATTTTTTATCAGTTCTAATGAATGCTTTCCTCTGTAATTGCTGTAAAGTAGTCATGATGTGGATATGCCAGCGTTGGACTGGGGTAAACACAGTAAAAAGTCTGACAACACCAGGTTTCAGTCCAACAGTGCTTTATATGCTCTGTCTGAGGCCAGAACTCTCCATTCACCTGACGAAGGGGCTAACCCGAAAGCTAGTGAATTTACTATCAAATAAATCGGTTGGACTGAAACCTGGTGTTGTCAGACTTTTTACTATTGCTGTCTAATGCAGTCGTTTTCCTGAAGTTCTTTGCTGAAGGTTCTACCCCAGTTATTGATATCCACCCACACAGTAATTAGTATTACCAGCAGTTGGGGAAGGCAGTGCACTTGATTGCATCATGTGGTGGAACAGTCTATATTCTCATCTGTTTGTCTTAAGTGATGCAGATTGATTTCTTTTAAGGCTGGGTACGGCATCTCATGACTCATACAGTGAGGATATGTATAGTACGTTACTACAGCGGTACCTACAGATGGACCAGGAGATGAGTAGAGTTGCTGCAGAGTGGCTGGAGTGTCAGAAGCGAATAGATGACTACGTGGATGAGCAGGTGAGGCTTTATTATATTGAAATCCCTTTGCAACTTCAACTTTACAACTTGAACGTTACCCCAAACTTTTCTATCTTAAAGGTACACATGCTTTTCTTTATTCATTCATGGGGCATGGACATCGCTGGCTGGCCAGCATTTATAGCCCATCCGTAGTTGCCCAAAGGCAGTTGAGAGTCAGCCACATTGTTATGACTTTGGAGTCACGTGTAGGCAGACCAGATAAGGATGGCCTAAAGGACATTGGTGAACCAGATGGGTTTTTCTGACAATCGACAATAGTTTCATGATCATCAGTAGATTCTTAATTCCAGATATTTTTTATTGAATTCAAATTCCACCACCTGCCGTGGCGGGATTTGAACTTGGGTCCCCCAGAACATTAGCTGAGTTTCTGGATTAATAGCCTAGTATTAATAGTAGTAATACCACTAGTATTAATTGCTGTGTGTCTTAAAATGACTTACTGATGCAAGTCTTGCGCTACAGTTTGTTTTCTAGAAAGTATATGAAAAAGTGAGTTACTTGGCATAGGATTCCTAGCCTCTGACCTGCTCTTGCTGCCCAAGTATTTTATAAGGCTAGTCCAGTTCAGTTTCCAGTTAGTGGTAACCCCAGGATGTTGACAATGGGGGATTTAACAATGGCAATGTCATGGGGTGAAGTTGATGTTGGAGGCAGAGACCCTAAACTTTTCTTTAAAAATACCTGGATCTGTACCTTAAGTACTGTAAGCTGCAGGGCTATGGGCTGGGTGCAATAAAGTGAGATTAGAAAGGGCACCTGGGTGTTTACTGGCTGGCATGCACAAGATAGGCTAAATGGTCACCTTCTGTGCTGTAACTTTTCTATGGTTCTGTAGAGTCTTATGTTCCCTCTTGGTGATAGTCATCGCTTAGTGCTTGTATGGCACGAATATAACTTGGCACTTGGCACTTGTCAGCGTAAGCCTGGATATTGTCTAGGTCTTGCTGCATTTAGACACAGGCTGCATCAGTATCTGAGAAGTCACGAATAATGCTAAACATTCTGCAATTATCAGCCAACACCTCTACAACTGACTTTATGATGGAAGGAACGTCATTGATGAAGGTGAAGCTGAAGGTGGTTGAGCCTAGGACGCTGATGTCACTGTGTGGATTTTATTTTTCTTTTGCTGACTTCTGTAGTACCGGATTAAGTTATAGGACTTGAGCCTTCTGTCAGGTCACAATTAACTTCCACACATCATTCCCTCTTTGAATTTGGGAGTGTGCTTCAAATTCCGAAACTGTCTCCTGCATTTAGCTTCTTCAGATTAGTAACCATAATTTTGTAGTTCTTTCACTGGGAAATCCTCTGTTCCAGTTTTTATATTTAGATTCTGTTGCCTTTTTTAAAAGGATAACTTTTTGCCTTGCTTTGCCATGTCCAGTTTCTTTGCACCATAAGCCCAACCCACTGTCTTCCTGCCTGAACAATCAACAGAATGGCACCCACCTATTCTCCTGCCAACCAACATCTATTCGCAAACAACGTATCTCCCCAAATGACCATCTCTTCTCCACCCCACTCTTCCATCACCCCTCTCACTCCCTCCCAAACTGTTGGATGGTAAGGAAGCAGTGACAGAAAGGGCAGCTATTATAGGATTTGAAAATTACTTTTTGAAAAAGTAAAATAAAAAGCTTGGCGTTGGCAAAACAGCTAGGAAGTTTTGAAGAAGTCCACAACTCTGATTTTCATTGAGATTCTTTTTCACTCCTTTTTCTGTGTACTGCACTTCTGGCAGATGGGTAGCAATGCAAGATTAAGTCCCAAGGCGCTCCCAGCTTCCTGCAGGCTTACGCCTTTCATTCAAATCAGGTGAAATCTTCAGATGTTTTTCGAAAGCTGCTCCACTTTGCCGGAGTATTCAAACAAAAACTTTGCGAGTAAGCCTCACCTTGGTGTCTCCTTGATCTTTAATCCTTAAATCTTCATCAGTGTCATCAACCTTGTTTCCTATCTTTCAAACAGCAACCCAACTTTTACAAACATTCTGCTTAGCTGTTAACACAACAGTTCACCCTGCTCTCCATAGCTGGAACTTCTCCACGCATCAGCGATTGCTTTGTTTCTGGCTCTAAAAATGAGCTTCCCCTTTTATGTCAAGGTGTGAGAACTGTCAATTGGTTTTCAGTAGGTTTGAGTTTGGATTTCTTTCCCCATGACAACCAGATCAGATGGGTCTGTCTCCAGGGAGAAGTTTAGAATTATCACTTTCCTTCACCATCTAGAACGTTTTGTTTCAGCATAAATTAACAAGACATTTTAAAGCAGAATTGTTTTGTAACATTCGTTGTTTGTAACCAGCAAGCCACATAGTTCCATCAAACTAGTGATGACGAGGATTGAGCAGTAATTGCTGGACTTTCCAGTGACATCCCAAGAATTTTCTTGACAAAAATGGTCATTTTATTTGAAAACAGTTATTGAGCATTTTCCTTTTTCTTGAAACCTTTTGTTATTTAAGTAACTTTCACAGTTAAAGCTGAAAACACAGTTTCCATTAAATAATATCGTTCACAGAAAAATTAGCTACTTTTAATTCGAACTTCTCATTTTAGTTGGATTTAGTGCAGTACAGTGTTTAACACCTATTGTATTAAAATGGCTTTCAGTATCCCTTTTGAAGAAAATGAGCGCAACAACCCCAAGTCATTTCCATTTTCATCATTTCCAGAAGTTTTACAGATGGAGGTGATGTTTCTAAGATGCTTTTAAAGCAGAGAAAGAACTTAGATTATTGTAAACCCACCATGTGGTATCATGCTCAAAAAAGACAATAGGACTAGGGGGCACAGCCTCAAGATAAAAGGGGGGCGGTTTAGAACAGAGTTGAGGAGGAACTTCTTCACTGAAAGGGTGGTGAATCTCTGGAATTCTCTGCCCGTTGAAGTGGTGGAGGCTGCCTCGCTAAATATTTTTAAGACGCGGGTTGATGGGTTTTTGATAGGAGAGGGGATTAAGGGTTATGGGGAGAGGGCGGGAAAGTGGAACTGAGCAGCGACAGATCAGCCATGATCTTATTGAATGGCGGGGCAGGCTCGAAGGGCTGGATGGTCTACTCCTGCTCCTATTTCTTATGTTCTTATGCCAGAGCGCTTTCAAGCCAGTTAAGGTTTTGTGATGTTGTCACTGTTGTAGTGTAAGCAGATGTGTTAGTTAAGTAGTGCACAGCAAAGCTCAACACATTGTAGTGTGATAAGTGACCAGGTGATCACTTTAAGGGTTAGTTGAGGGTTAGTCCCCTGCTCTTCCCTGTATAGTGCCATGTGATCTTTCATATCCTTGGTTTAAAGCCTCATTCAAAAGTCAGTTTGGAATAATGCACTCTGAACTATCAGTCTGGTCTGTGTGCTCAGGTCTCTGGAGTGGGCTTTGAACCCATGTTTTCTTGACTCAGTGGTGCCAAAGCTTCTGCTGAGTCAAGATAACAGCTGCAGCTTGATGAGCCAACAGTTTTTCAATTTGAAAAAATACCAGTGAACCAAGGGCTGTGCTGTAATTATTGGGTCCAATTTGACTGGTGTTTTTCCTCCTTGTTAGATGGCAATGAAGACTAAACAGCGTATGCTAAAGGAAGATTGGGAGTTCTTCAAACAGCGTCGATTATTGGAAGAGCAGGTAAAATGGCAACCTCTGCTATTGTGTCTGCAAATAGTGTGAAATGAATGTCTTGACTTAGTAATGAACCCAGAACAGAGGAACAAAACCTTCGAGTTAGTGCTTGGCCATTTAGGAGTAATGTCAGGAGCCACTTCTTCACATGTAAGGATAGTGGAAATCTGGAACTCCCCCTAAAACATATCAAATTTCATAAGTGAGACTGAGATTTTTATTAAGCAAAGGTTTTGATGGTTATGCAATTAAGATGGAGAAAAGGATCTCGGGTGAAGATCAAGCGTGACCTTATTGAGTTTTAGATTGAATTCAAGGAACGGAATAGCCTACTGTGCTCCTATGTTAATGTGGATTGCTGTTATTCGCTATCCCCCTCTAGCGAGGATGAAGGTGTTCTGTGAGCCAGAAGATGGCTGACGAGGCTGATTTTGGAATCTGCAGACTTTATGGCATGTAGAGCATTTGTTGTTATGCAGGATGTTTAGTTGTGTATTATCAGTTCAGATCATGGCATGCTCTTTCTGTCAATACTGCTTTGCCTCTTCAACTTGTCGTAGTTCTCAAAACGCTCAGATCCTTCCCATAAACTCTGTCTCTGTCTGATTCAGTCCAAGGCAAAGGCCTCCTGAGAGTTGTCAATGTTGCATGTCTTCATTCAGGGCCGATGCACCAGAATTGAACAGAGAAACTCTTTTTCCTGTGAATATTACCATTTGCGGTCACATTCACTAATCATGCTCAGTTAATGGCGAAATGGACCCCCTGTTGTCAGCTTCAAAATTTCAAACTGATGACCAGCAAAGCAACAGAAGCAACAACAAGAGAAGTTATTCTATTGTACATTGTTCTTCAGAGAGTGACTCTAACACATTGGAGTACATAGAATATAAAATTGACTGTTAAATTGGCATAGTCAGGTAGATTCAAGCTCCACATCAGTCTCCCTCTTGAGTGCATCAGTTAAGGAATGCTGCATCATCAGAGGTGCTGTATTTTGGAAAAGGTATTAGATGCAGAGGCCACAACGTTTTGTTGAAGTTGATGCAAGAAAGTCAAGAAATGTCACAGCAGAGGAGGAGGCCTTTCAGTCCATCGTGGGTATAACATCTTCAGTCCATCCCAATCATGAGCTCATCACCAGAGATAGCCCAATCATAACCTGCTGCTGCTTGATGGTTCCTGTCAGCCCTGTTCTCCCTTCTCCATTTAGGAAAAATGTGAGGAAATAGAGTACAAAGAAATTCATTCAGTATTTGAAAAAGATGTGTTACTTAAAGGAATGGTATTTGTAGGCACAGTTTATGCCAGAAAAACTCCGATTAGCCAGTGATTCAAATTAAGTGACTTGAACAAAAACAACACACACCTTTTGGAATAAAAATTGAGTTGTGATAAACTAGCAACTTTGAATGAAAAGAATTTAGACAATGCATGGTAAAAAATTACAAGAATTGTAAATCTATATTTATAATGCACTTCTCATGACATCAGGATGCACCAAAGCAGTTTCAGAGAACCCCTACAGTGCAGAAGGAGGCCATTTGGTTCATTGAACCTAAACCAGCAGCAATCCCACCTTACCCACGTAACACCACGTATTTACCCTGCTAATCCCCCTGTCACTAAGGGACAATTTAGCATGGCCGGTCAACCTAACCGGCACATCTTTGGAGTTTACAGCCAATTAAACTTCTTTTTAAATATAAAAACAGTTGGAAACACAGTAGCCAGTTTGAACACAGCAAATTCCCATTAATAGTCTCATAATCATTACCAGATCATCTGTTTTAGTGGTGTTGATTGAAGGAGATATGTTAATCAGGAACTTGAGGATAATTCCTCAACTATTGTTTAGAATCATGCAGTGGGATCACTTGCATTTACCCAAGAGGACAGGCAATGTCTTGGTTTAATGTTTCATTTGAAAAGTTGACACTTCTGACAGTAGTTCACCAGTCAGTGCAGAGGTCCCTCAGTTCTGTGCTGGATCTTATTCCCAAGTGTCCCAACTTGAGCCATAACCTTCTGACTAAGAGACTAAAATTCTACCCATTGAGCCATAGTCAACAGTAAAATAAAACATGGGGATTTTTTTTGGCTTGAGCGCACACTATTTTCATTTCTATGCTTCACTTTTCATTGCATTAAATACATTGATCATTAAGAACAATATCCTTTGTGATGGTCAGCTGACCACAAAACACTAGAAAGGAACTGGGAACAAAAGTTCGCAGAAAATGAGCAACGAGGAAAGATTAGAGGCAATCCATCTTCATGAAGTGTTCAAACATCAAGTTCAACAATAACAAAAAAGGTCAGCAGTATATGTAGGTCGGGCAAAGCCAGGTATAAATTGCAAGTATGCAAAAAAAAGGGTTAGATAGAGTAAGCTAAGTGAAACTTTAATGGGCAAAAACATAAGGTAATCAGAGCACAATTTTGATGAGTTGAATGATATCCTGTGATTCTAAAGTAAAGCCAGGGGTCAGGTAGAAATTAGGAAAAATAAGTTTCGAGCTAGCTCCATGGGGAAGTTCACTGAAAGAGCACTAAATGTTTGTTGTTATCCATTGGTGAAAATGATGGAGTAAATCACTATTATTCAAGAGGCAATTAGATACATTGGATATGAAGTATTTGTAGACTTCTTGAGGATATAATTATGACACTTCCAAGATCTTATATTTTTGTGCTCTACAAGCTGAGGGATATCAGTCAATTGGGAATTGGAATGCTTTCCATTTCAGGCACCCATTGTCAGCCTCAAGTACTCACAGACCAGGTATTTGCTATTGCCTCCACTCTGTTGCAAGCAGCAGTGTGCTTCAACCATACCCCTAACTCAAAAGAAGCCTTTGATCTTCCAGCGTGACATTATTTTTGCTGCTACTTTCTTCTATGACAAAGTTGGGTCAATTTTATCTGGCCAGAATTGGATTGAGGCTGCCCAATATAACTTAATGTGTAGGATTCCTCAGCTCCAGTAGAGGGGGAGAACTTTCATTCCATCAGTTTGTGCTGGACTTGAGACCAAGATCGAGGAGATAAAAGACATCCATTCCTAATCTCTTCATTCATGAAAATATTAATGAGTAATGGCCCTTCTTCCTTACATTGATTTATTTATGTTTAGATTCTACCCATTAACGTTCACCATTTTCTTCCCCAGCTTACAAACAGCAAGAAAGCACTAACTGGGGAGAATAATTTCACAGACACAATGAGGCATATGCTGTCTTCGCGGTTGAGCATGCCTGATTGCCCCAACTGTAACTATAGACGCAGGTAAGTGTCTAGAGAACATATATCTGGTGCTAAGGATTTCAGTGTATTAAATAATTTTAATTTTTTTTCTTCTCCCTTTCATAAAATTTATTCTTTCACGGGATGCATATGTTGCTGGCTAGGCCAATGTTTATTGCTCATCCCTAATTGCCCTTGAGACGGCGATAGTGAGTTGCCGAGTTGAACTGCTGCGGTCTGTATCATGTGTTCATTATGGTCCCCACAGTGGAGGTGGGGTGGAATTTTCTTGCATATTGACTATGGCTGGCGTTCCTCCATGTTAATGTATATAATGCCTCATTCTGTGTTGTATTCTTTGATTTTCATGCCTTTGCTATTTATAGATTCAATCTGTTTATTCACTAGTATCTGAGGGCCTGTTTTCAGTCCTCTAGCCTTGAAATTTTACTTTTTATCCTGCTAGTACTCTCCCTTCCTGGTGATGTTGGCTTCTTGCTGGGTGTAGTTGATGTCTGGGTATCTTGCCCCAAGTACCATTCTTTACCCATAAACTATGATGCTGAGTGCTAATGGATCTTTCTGCCTCAAAGGGCACAATAACCCAGGTTGATCTGGTCCTCAACCTGACACTCAGGCAATCACGTACCTTCACCAGTGTTGCCGGATAGCGATTAGATTTGAGAGATGTATCCAATTTCCCCCTTCCAGAACTTGGAATGCTGAGGTCAGTTGTAGTGTCTCCTACTAAAGAGGCCTTTAAGTCAGCAGAAATTGAGATAATTTAAACCTAACTTGTTGGATGGGGAACCCAAAAGATTGATTTGAACGCTGGGTTTACAGTTGACTTCAGTGGAGAGTAAAATCTGGTAAACGGTATGAAAGCAGCCATGCATTCAATCCCACTGGTTTCCTCAGAATTTGGGCTTTCACTGTTTATGCAGCTTGCTATTTAAGGTAGCTAAGCTTTTGTGAGAGCCCTTGGAGAAATAGTTTGCATTCCCCAATGCTAATGTCCTCACCTGACCAGAACAAACTTCTTGCCTCCTGAGATGGGAGTGTTTTTTTAAAAATTTATGACATGCCTCTCTCCAATCCTGGAGGGAGAGAGAAAGGAGCCTTTCATTACACAAATTGGAGCCTAGTACATGCCCAGATACCAGATGTGTAAAGAGAGCGCACTTAAGTCTCTCTACCAGCCAGTCCCCTGTGATATTGTTCATTACACAAAGGACCCATTCAGATGCTTCAACTTTGCTTTGACCTTTTTGCAGGTGTACCTGTGATGACTGCAGTCTTTCTCATATACTCACATGTGGCATCATGGATTCACCTATTCCTGACGACCTTTCTATTAACACATTACCATTGCAAGTAGAATCTGCTCCAGATTACCTCTCGGAGATACGCCCGCCTAGCATGTCATCTGCAAGCTCGGGATCTGGCTCGAGTTCACCAATCACCATTCAGCAACATCCACGGCTCATTCTGGCTGATAGCAACTCCGCTCCCACCTTGTAAGTATCTTGAATTCAGTATTATTTATGATGTTATTAAAATGTTGTTTTAATTGTTAGGACTGCGAGCAGAGTTGGAGGAGAAAATATTCTCAACAGGACCGTAGAAAAGTTATGGTGCAGAATGAGGCCGTTCAGCCCTTCGTTTCTGTAGAACAATGAACCTAGCTGTTCATTTTAATCCCACTTTTCAGCATCTGGTCCATAGCCTTGCTGGTCACAATACTTGATAGATCCAGGTACCTTTTAAATGAGTTGAACATTTCAGCCTCGACCACTAACTTAGGCAGTGAATTCCAGGTGCCCACCACCCTCTGGGTGAAAAGGTTTTTTTTATGTCACCTCCAATTCTTCTACCAATCACTTTAACCCTACGCCCCCTCAGCTAGGGGAAACGAGGCATTCCTGTCAACCCTACCGAGGGCCCTCATAATTTTGCACACTTCAATTAGATCGCCCCTTCACCACCTCCGTTCTAAGGAAAACAACCCCACCTTGTCCAATCTCTCCTCATAGCTGCAATGTTCAAGCCCTGTGAACGTTTTTGTAACTGTTCTCTGTACTCTCTCTAGAGCCATTTCTGTATACGAAGTATTACCTGCTGCAGTCAAAAGTGAATCAGACAAAAACTGCTTGTATACGCTTGTGCTGTTTGACTCACTTAAAGGGTTCTCATCTATGGGCCCAAAGTGATGATGTAAGTTTGAGACAGACACAGGACCTGAGTTCAAAATTGATTGGAAATCCAACGCCTGACTGAAGGAGTGCTGCACTCCCTGAGATACCGTTGCTCCATGTGAACTGTTAAACCATTGTCCTATTTGTTTGTTCAGCTAGAAAGAACTTGCATTTATGTCTTATAGATTGTCCAGCCATAGAATCGTAGATCACTTAAACCTACCTCTGCTTCCTGACATTGAATTGTTTTGATGGTGTTGGTTGAGTGAGGAAAGTTTGCTAAGGCAAAAAGAGAACTTCCAACCCTACCCTGAAATAATGCCATAGGAACTTCTTTATCTCCTTGAGCTCTCAGACAAGACGTCAGTTGAACAAACCAACTGACAAGATACCTTGTCAACAACATAACACTGTACAAGTATGACATACACTACTGTATGACACTAAAGTCAGAGGAGTTTTAGACAGTGAGGATGGATGTTACAGTTTGCAGAGGGACATAGATAAGCTGCAGAGCTGGGCTAAGAGGTGGCAAATGGAGTTTAATGTGGAAAAGTGTGAGGTGATTCACTTTGGAATGAGTAACAGGATTACAGAGTATTGGGCTAATGGAAGAACTCTTGGTAGTGTCAATGAGCAGAGACACTTTGGTGTACATGTGCATAGATCCCTGAAAGATGACACCCAGGTTGATAAGGTTGTCACGAAGGCGTACAGTGTGTTAGCTTTTATTGGTAGAGGGATTGAATTTCAGAGCCGTGAGATCATGTTGCAGCTGTACAAAACTCTGGTGTGGCCGCACTTGGAGTATTGCGTACAGTTCTGGTCGCCGCATTATAAGAAGGATGTGGAAGCACTGGAAAGGGTGCGGAGGAGGTTTACCAGGATGTTGCCTGGTATGGTGAGAAGGTCTTATGAGGAAAGGCTGAGGAACTTGAGGTTGTTTTCGTTAGAGAGAACAGGTTAAGAGGTGACCTAATTGAAGCATACAAGATGATCAGAGGATTAGATAAGGTGGACAGTGAGAGCCTTTTTCCTCAGATGGTGATAGCTAACACGAGGGGACATAGCTTTAAATTGAGGGGTGATAAATATAGGACGGATGTCAGAGGTAGTTCCTTTACTCAGAGGGTAGTAAGGGTGTGGAATGTCCTGCTTGTAGCAGTTGTGGACTTGCCCACTTTAAGGGCATTCAAATGGTCATTGGATAGGCATATGGGTAATATTGGAATAGCTTAGGTTAGAGAGTCATTAGATTGGTTTCACTGGTCGGTGCAACATTGAGGGCCGAAGGGCCTGTACTGCGCTGTAATGTTCTATGTTCTATGTTGTGCCATTCACAACCTCAGGGCATTTTGAACAGAGTTGAGGAGGAACTTCTTCACTCAAAGGGTGGTGAATCTCTGGAATTCTCTGCCTGTTGAAGTGGTGGAGGCTACCTCGCTAAATATATTTAAGACGTGGGTAGATAGGTTTTTGGTAGGCAAGGGGATTCAGGGTTATGGGGAGAAAGCGGGAAAGTGGAACTGAGCCACTTCAGATCACCCATGATCTTATTGAATGGCGGGGCAGGCTCGAGGGGCTAAATGGCCTACTCCTGCCCCTATTTCTTATGTTCTCATTATGAAGTGCTTCATAGGATATACAGCACAGAGGCAGGCAGTCAACCCACTAGTCCGTGTGACCATCTAATCAAGTGCGTTTGAAGTGGCAGTACTGTTAGTGTAGGAAATACTGCAACCATTTTGCAGTACCTGCATATCCCAAAAGTAGTACTGAGGTGAATGACAAGAAATAATCTGTTTTAGTGATATTGCTGGGAGGTTAAATATTGGTCAGGACACTGGGGAAACCTAATTTGCTATTCTTCCACTAGTACCATGGGATCTTATTAAATGCCTTACTGCCTAACCACATCTGGTTGTTTTATTTTTCTCTTCAGTGGCAGTGATGATGAAGATGTCACCCCTTTATCAGCTAAATTTGCTGATATATATCCACTCAACAGCTATGATGATGCAGAAGTAGTGGCCAACATGAATGGCATCCATGGAGAACTCAACGGTGGGGGTGAAAATATGGCATTAAAGGATGAGGTATGTTAACATAAAGAAATAGAAGTTGGGGGTGTGAGATACAGCTTGCGCCTATGCTGCATACTCTTTCACCAGGAGATTTTGGATGACCTCAGTGTTTCTGCCTCCATTACAATGGTCAAGCTAGTTGGCTTGAATTTTTATGGAGCTTTTCCCTTCACTTATTCTTCCAATACAAATACTAGATTTTGTGTAGCTCTGTTTGCATTGAATAAATCAAAACAATGGGTGCCTGTAAGTGCACAGGACTTGTTCTGTGCTCACCAAGACATTTTGCTTTGGAACAAGCTATTAGATACTATTGATTTTATGTCCCTCTAACTGGTTTCTCCAGTTTACTCCTAAGCTATATGTTTAAAAATACAATAAAATCATTGGTGCCAGCCAATAAATCAGAGATTTTTCTTGTTTCTGCATTTTCTGTCTGTTATTTAACTCTCCATTTGTTTCTTTTCGCTTCATATTTGGATTAGGAAGGGTGAATTTTAATTCCAGTTCTTGGTTCTAGGTCCTAATTAAACCCCTTTGTCTGTTAAGCTGGCATGCCTCATTGAGCCCTGCTCCATGTTGCATAGGGTTTGAAGACAGGGACAGTTGGAGATTTCACTCCAAGCAGCATGTCTCTTTTCCCCACTGCCCTGCTGAGACTATGTTGTGGTTAGGGCCTGGCACGTTCAGGCCTAGGTACAATTTCTGTCTTCCTTTTTGCATTGCTGACCAGTCAGAACTAGTAAGAAGTCTCTCAATGCTAGGTTTATTTGATAGCGCGAGCTTTCGGAGCTCCTTCAGGTGAGTGGAGAGTTGGATTCACAAACAGGACATATATAGACATAGAGTCAATTGTAAGATAATGGTTGGAATGCAAGTCTTAATAGGTAATCAAGTCTTTACAGGCCAGACAGTGTGAGTGGAGAGAGGGTTAAGCACAGGTTAAAAAGGTGTGAATTGTCTCAAGCCAGGACAGTTAGTGAGTTTTTACAAGCCCAGGCAAATCATGGGGGTTATGGATAGTTTGACTGAACCCAAGGTTCCTGTTGAGGCCGTCCTTGTGTATGCAGAACTTGGCTGTCAGTTTCTGCTCGGCGACTTTGCGTTGTGTGTCTTGAGGGCTGCCTTGGAGAATGCTTACCCAAAGATAGAGGCTGAATGCGCTTGACCGCCGAAGTGTTCCCTGTCAGGAAAGGAACACTCCTGCCTGGTGATTGTCAAGTGGTGTCCGTTTATCCCTTGTCGTAGTGTCTGCATGGTCTCCCCAACGTACCATGCCTCTGGACATCCTTCCCGGCAGCATATCAGGTAGACAACGTGAGATGAGCTGCGTGAGTATGTACCGTGTACCTAGTGCATGGTGTTCTCATGTGAGGTGATGGCATCAGTGTCGATGATCATCTTGCAGACGTTGCTGTGACAGGGTTGTATGGTGTCGTGGCCGCTGTTCTCCTGAAGGTTGGATAGTCTGCTGGGGAAAATGGTCTGTTTGAGGTTGCATGGTGGTTTGAAGGCAAGTAGGGATGGTTTTGTCTGACATGTTGAAGGCTCCGAAAAAGATGTCATAGCTTCTCCACTCCGGGGAATTATTGGATGGCATAGGGGACTCTGTCTGCCATGTCCCATGTTTGTCTTCTGAGGAGGTCAGTGCAGTTTTTCACTGTGGCGCATCAGAACTGTCGATCGATGAGTCATGCGCTATGTTGTGTTCTTACGAGAGGGTCTTTCTGCATCTGTAGGTGTCTGTTACGTTCCTCCGAATCTGAGCAGATCCTGTGTATACGGAGGGCATGTCCGTAGGGGATGGTTTCTTTAACATGTTTAAGGTGGAAGCTGGAGAAGTGGAGCATCGTGAGATTATCCGTAGGCTTGTGGTACAGTGAGGTGCTGAGGTGATTGTCCTTGATGGAGATGTGTTTGTCCAAGAATGCAGCTCCTTCTGGAGAGTAGTCCATGATGAGTCTGATGGCAGGATGGAACTTGTTGATGTCATCGTGTAGTTGTTTCAGTGATTCTTCGTCATAAGTCCAAAGGAAGAAAATGTCATCACTATATCTAGTGTATAGCGTCGGTTGAAAGTCCTCTGCGGTGAAGAGGTCTTGTTTGAACCTGTGCATAAAGGCGTTGGCATATTGAGATGCAGATTTGGTCCCCATGGATGTTTCATGTATCTGGATAAAGAACTGGTTGTTGATGGCTAAAATGTTGTGGTCCGGGATGAAACAGATGAGTTATATAATTGTATCTGGAGATTGGAAATTTTTGGCATTGAGTACAGAGGCAGTTGCAGCAATGCTGTCATCATGGGGGATACTGGTGTAGAGTGCCGAGATGTCCATTGTGACCAGGAGTGTTCCTGTTTCAACTGCTGCATGTGTGCTGAAATTCTGTAGGAAGTCTGTAGTGTTGTGACAGAAGCTGGGGGGTTCCTTGTACAATGGGTTTCAGGATGCCCTTGACATAATCAGAGAGGTTCTCACACAGGGTCTCATTGCCTGATACGATGGGACGACTGGGTGTGTTGGCCTTGTGTATCTTAGGGAGGCAGCAGAGATCTTCAACGCAGGGAGTATGTGGGATGAGAGCAGAGAGGGTGTTCTGAAGTTTCTTAATCAGTCTATTGAGTTGGTAGGTGTGTTCTTTGGTCGGATCTGTGGGTAACTGTCTGTAGTGTTCCTGGTTGTTCAGTTGTTGGTACACTTCTTTACAGTAATCTGTTCTGGTCAATGTGATGGTGGCCCCTCCTTTGCTGGTTTCACCATGGCTACCACCGACACCGCAAACTGCCGGCTCAAAGTGGAGAGCATTTTCATCTCCACAGTCAGGACTAACTATGCACCAGTGTATCACTTTACTATCTGTAGGAGCTTGCAGTGCGTAAGTTGGCTGCCATATTGCCTAAATTACTGCAAAACCACTGCAGAGGCTGTGGTGCAGTTTGGGACATTCTAAGGTCAAAAGGTGCTGTCTACCAACAAGTTAGTGTGTCCATTCCTTAATGCCCTTTTTAAAATTTGCATTCTAGTCTCCCCAGGTAAGCAGTACCAGTAGTAGCTCTTCAGAAGTTGATGACGAAGATGGCGATGATGGAGAGAGCAGCAGTGATCCCCCTGTGTCCCATACAGAGGAAATAGCTGGGAAGAGAACCACGAGAAAGGAGGAAGTGAGGAGGGACAGTCCCCCACCATCATATCCCAGTCAGCAGGTATGCACCATCCTGACAAAAAGGAGAAAAAGACCAAGATTTGAAATGTGAAATAAATGAAAACAGTTTCTGGAAATAAAGTCAGCCGTTTTCATGTATAGGCTAGTCTCTTTACTGCAAGGATTGAGAAACTAGTTATGACGGTTAAAATTTGGATATGGGAATTCTCCACTCCTGAAAGCTATGGACACTTAGTTGTTAGCTATGTTCATAACTGAAGTGATAGATTTTTAGATGGAGAGTGAAGTATTAGGAGGAAACCCATGCACATACGTGGAGAACATGCAAACTCCACACAGACAGTGACCCAAGCTAGGAATCGAACCTAAGTTCCTGGGCGCTGTGAAGCAACAGTGCCAACCACTGGGCTATCCATGCCGCCCAGTGCTGGTCTTGTTGAATTTTTCCAGCATTTGCTGTGTTTATTTCAAATTTCCAGCATCCAAAGTATTTTGTTTTTATGTTAATGTTGAGGGGATTTGACAGGATTTCATATGAAGGGTTTAATATGGTGGGTAAGGACAAAACACTTCTGGCTGATAAATCAGACTGGAGAAGCACGTTTACAAATCACTACCAAAAAATCCTAGGAGGTGGTTGAGAGATTTGTTTTCTCATTGTTATGCAGTGCTTCTGGGACATGGAATTCCCTGCCAGAGACTTGAATAGAAGCAGATTCCATAATAGCTTCTAAAAGAGGGCGGGTTAGATATTTGAAACAGAACAATTTAGGAAAGTCTAGAAAAAAACAGCAGGGGAACAATGATATTTTGAAGCTCTTTGAATGATTCCTCACAGCTGTAAAAGATCGAAGTGCTTTTAAATGCTGTAATTCTAAGTAAAAAAGGGGATTTATGGTTAAGTGAGGGGATGCCTGATTAAGTAAATTGCATCATGTGACTTCATCCCATATAGTTATCACTAATCTTCAAATAGTAGTTGCAAAAGCTGGTGAATGTTTTCTGACTCTTTGGTCAATTTTAACTTATGCTGGCAGCATTTTCAAACCGCTCACTATTTGCAATCCTCAATGCTCCCCTTGCTGTCCAGCCCCGACCCCTCTCCCCAAATACCTCAGCTCACCCCAGTAGCTGGTCTCCCTCCTTCCCCCACCGGTCCCTATGCAGAGTAGCAGTGGGACTATCCCATGCCTGATGGGCAGTTCCAGGGGGCACAGGCTAGCACTGCCACAGTGCCAATGCACAGAGGCACCTCTTCCCTCCACAGCCAGACCCTCTGGGAGGGCCCTGATTGCCCCCCCACTCCAGCAGGGTCAGCCCGTTAGCTCCCTGAAAGTGGAGAGCTACTGGAATCCCCGCCAGAGTGAAATACTCTGGCGGGATGGGAGATGTAGTGGACCCAGAGACTTCAGTCCTGGACCTGCTAATCATATTTAAACTATTACAATAACCATGTAAATGGTCTTTGAACCTCCCTGCTGATTTCTGGCATGGAGCAGATGCCACCAGAAGTTCTGCGCTGGGAGACACAAGTGGGACACGAATGTTGGCACAAACCCCGCAAATCAGTCGACATGAAAATCTCCCAGTCCACAGTGCTATAAAGTTAATGCAGTGGGATGGCCCTAATTCCCATCATTGCACTCACTGTTTTCCACCTACATGCTGTAGCTAGTCAGGCTGTTTCACTGCCTTGTCCGTGGTGTTAACTAAACTCAGCTGTTCCACATAGAACATAGAAAAACTACAGCACAAACAGGCCCTTTGGCACACAAGTTGCACTGAACATATCCCTACTGACTAGGCTTACCTATAACCCTCTATCTTACTAAGTCCCATGTGCTCATCCAGAAGTCTCTTAAAAGACCCTATCGAATCCACCACCACCACCACCGGCAACCAACTCCACGCACCCACCACCCTCTGAGTGAAAAACTTAGCCTGACATCTCCTCTGCACCTACTCCCCAGCACCCTAAACCTGTGGCAGCCATTTTAGCCCTGGGAAAAAGCCTCTGAGAATCCACTCGATCAATATCTCTCAACATCTTATACACCTCAATCAGGTCATCTCTCATCCTTTGTCTCTCTGAGGAGAAAAGAGAGACCTCTCTCAACCTATTCTCATAAGGCACACCACCCAATCCAGGCAACATCCTTGTAAATCTCCTCTGCACCCTTTCAATGGCTTCCTGTAATGAGGTGAACAGAACTGAGCACAGTACTCCAAGTGGGGTCTGACCAGGGTCTTATACAGCTGCAGCATTATTTCCTGACTCCTAAACTCAATTCCTCAATTGATGAAGGCCAGTACACCATATGCCTTCTTAACCACATCCTCTACCTGCGAAGCTGATTTAAGAGTCCTATGAACCCGGATCCCAAGATCCTTCTGATCTTCCACACTGCTAAGAGTCTTACCCTTAATATTATATTCTGTCATCCCATTTGACTTGCCAAATGAACGACCACACACTTATCTGGGTTGAAGTCCGTCTGCCACTTCTCCACCCGGTCTTGCATCCTATCTGTGTCTCGTTGCAACTTCTGACATCCCTCCAAACTATCCACAACACCTTCAACCTTTGTGTCATTGGCAAACTTATCAACCCATCCCTCCACTTCCTCATCCAGGTCATTTATAAAAATCACAAAGAGCAAGGGTCCCAGAACAGATCCCTGGAGCACTCGACTGGTGACCCCCATGCAGAAAAAGACTCATCTACAACCACTCTTTGTCTTCTGTGGGCAAGCCAGTTCTGGATCCACAAAGCAATGTCCCCTTGGATCCCATGCTCCCTCACTTTCTTATGCTGTTGTGGCAGTCCTTTGGTGCTTCACAAATTCCCATTCATCTAAACTCTGACCAAATTTTCACTTTGCAATGCCTGGACTTACTGACCTACACTAGCTCCTGCTCCAACACTTGTGATCTCAGTGCACTAAAGATGCTATATTAGTGCAAGTAGTAGATGTTGTGAAAATTCGTGATCCTTTTCTCAGAGTAATTACTTCAGATTTAGTTTATGCATTTAAAACTAAAAGAAAGGGGCATTTTTTTCTTACAAACATTGTATCATTCGAAGGCTGTTAAACTAGGAACTTCTTTGAATAGAATTGTGCTGTTGCATTAATTATGAAACAACACACCAAAATATTTTAATTACAGTTTAATGCATCAGAATGATTTTGTATTTAACTGATTGGTAAATCTCTCATTTTTAAACTGCGAAAGTTAGTAACACTACAGATTCAGCCCCTCAAGTTACTATTCATGTTGATTGTCAATGGCATAAGGCCATTCCAACCCAGTGGAATTCCCAGACCTGGGGGAGCATCCCCCTTAAGAGACTCTCAGTAACCAGCACTACTCAAACATCCTGATCCTGCAGTGTTCAATTCTTGATTTACCAATTTATTCAAAATGTTGATGGATTAATTGTACCATTTTAAGGAAAATGATTGTTAACTAGCGTAAAAGCCTGGCGAGAAAAATATTAAAAAGATGAACACCTTGAGGGAAACTCAAGGCCAAAATTTGTTGTTTGTCACTTTTACTTAGAAATCAACATTTCCCTTGCGTTTGTGCCTTTTGGGCAAAATTCTAGTCCTCTCGAACCAGATTGCACCTCGCATGGTAGGAATGAAGAATTGAGGGACATACCATGAGATTGTGGCCCAAGTTCAACTACTTGCCTTACTGGATGCAATGTACAAGTAAATCCCTCCTGCATATCGCGCTTATGACAGCCATGCTTTGTGACTTTGTATGGTCTGGTGCTCCAGCGTTGTAACCAGGCAATTCACGGTTATTTCCTGTGCCTTAGCTATTTCAGACATTGTCGTGTCTCAATTTTGGAGCCACCCTAATCCAAGGCATGTCTTAAAAGAGCATTTGATATCGGATAAAGCTGTTGAAAATGTTTATTCTTGTTCTAAAGGCTGACCAGGTTCAGAATGTTTGTGAATGCCACGTCTGCAAGCAAGAAGGCTCTGGTTTGAACACATCTGCACTTGCGGCCGGGCGTCTCCCCAGTGGCCACCAGTTTTTACCCACAGAGAAGCCTTCCCACCCCGCTCTTCATCTCTACCCCCACATCCATGGGCATTTACCACTGCACACTATCCCTCACTTGCCTCGGCCACTCCTCCATCCAACCCTCTACGCAACAACTCCACCGTTCACGCACAACAAGGTAAGGCTCTGCTTGAAAAGGAGAGGGTTTCCTTTCCACATGTTCTTAGCTTGTGCCTTAGCACCGTTTTGAAAGATTTTATCTGACAACACATTTAAAATTTGTGCGCACAGCAGCTTAGATTTAATGTGCATCATAATTGGGATTCTCACTTCCAACTTAATACCTTGCAAGCGGTGATACTGTTACTAATGATGTTTTGGCAAGCAATTGAAATTCTCCATAGGTATATGACTAAGTACCTAGCTGTTCTGATATAAATGTTACTAGATGAGTCCATTAATGATCTATGCAAATTTACTTTTAGTATTGCTCTTAGTTCTTTGTTATCCTCTCTCTGAAAAGAAAATCTTAAATTAAAGCCAGGATTTTTCAGCCCCACCACAGTTTGTGGATTGTCTATGTTTGAGTTGTTTCACAGGGTTGATATAGGAACTTGTCCTGTTGATGATGGGACTTCAGGATAAAAGAACATAATATCAGAACTTGACCAAACAGGATGGAAGTTAGGAGACTCTTTCTTTCCCCACAAAGAATATGGAATACTCTCCCACAAAAAGGTAGATTCAAGCTAAGGAGCATCGAATTTAGGAGCTGGAGTAAGCCATTCAGTCCTTTGAGCCTGCTCTATCATTTAGTAACATTATGGCTGATCTAATTGTGATCTCATCCCCACTTTGTCATCTGCCTCTCATAATCCTTGACTCCCTTGTATGTTTCCACGGGATCAGCTCTTATTCTTCTAAACTCCAGTGGATATAGGCTGGCCTGTTCAACCTTTCTTCACAAGGTAAGCCCCTCATCCCAGGAATGAGTTTAGTGAACCTTTTTCCCTCTTCCATTGTAAGGACCCAATTGGCATGGTAGATGTAGATGCCAACGACATAGGCAGGACAAGGAAAGAGGTTATGTATAGTCAACATGAAGGGCTAGGCACCAAATTAAGAAGTAGAACCTCAAAGGTCGTGATCTCTGGATTGTTATCCAAATCACATGCAAATTGGCAAATGGCAAATAAATTTGGAGAGATGAGTGCATGATTCAGAGATTGGTGTGGGAGCAGTGGGTTTCCATTTGTCGATCACTGGCATCAGTACTAGGATCGTATGTTGGGATGGTCAACATATGAACCATACTGGGTGAAGTGAATTGGATACTAGGCTACAGGATAGATTGATAAAGAAGACTTTAAGGTAGACTTTTTAAGGAGATATTTCCGAATACTGAGATTAAGTATGTTCGTACTATGAAGACAATGTTTCACCATTGAGATAATGTGCTTTTTATTCTTGCCAAGGTGGACAACTTCATAGTTTACCACGTTATACTCCATTTGCCAGACCCCTCTTCCCATTCACTTAACCTGTCTATGCCCTCTTGTAGCCTCCACATGTCATTTTCACAATTTACTACCCATCTTTTATAACTCAGCAAATTTAGCAAGCAAAGCTTCTGATCTTTCATCCAAGTGATTTACATAAATGGTAAGCAGTCACCTTGAGACTATAGCGTCTCTGACAGTGCAGCGCTCGCGCATCACTGCACTGGAGTGAGAACTGTGATTTTTGTATTCCAAGCCCTGGACTGGTACTTGAAGGTGTAGCTTTGTGACTGTGTGCAGCTGGAAGTGGCACAAGGTACTTTATAAACACTTTCTCTATAAAATGTGCTTTAGAAAAGCAGGTGTCCAATCAAAACCATTATTATTTATAGCGGTCTTGCCCCCACCACCACCACCACCACCATGAAGCCTAGAATAAATTATAACATTGATATCTTCTGAAACTGCTGAGATTGAAGTCTTGTGGCCATCATTAATTTTTGAACCCAATAAGTAGAAGGTTACCAGTTCAGATTCTTACATCTGACTTGCTAGAAGCTTCACCATGCAAGTTTGAGAACAGTGTCATTCACATGGTAATTACTCATGGAGTGAATAATTATAACTGTCATTTGCTTTGCTTTGCAGGCTCTTCCGTCAGCCCCACCTCCCAATCATACAAGCAAACATCAAGTGTTCAATGCTTCCCTCCAGGACCACATTTACCCAAGTTGTTTTGGTAGTACTGACTGGAACAACCCACTCCTTACGTCCCACAAATTAGCAAGTCTATGGGGATCCGAATTAATAAACGGGGACAAGCCATGGAACCCTGCTGCTTTTCTACCAGAAACGTTATCTGGTAAGGAGCTGCTCTTTACATTTCAGCGCACTTAGAAAGAAACCCTTCAACAGTCTTGTGAATTGCTGCTGCCTGACTGAATAATTATTCAGTTGATGTTGCCCTTTATTAGTGTAACTTTGAATATCATGTGGATATTTTGAAATTTCTGTGCACTGTTTCTGATATCTTCTGTAGAAATTTACTTCACTGTACCCTTTTCCTTCTTAAATATTATAGGCAACTGGGTGGGGGCAGAGGGTCAGCCACTTCTCTTGGTCTTGTATTTAAAGCTAGCTGATGGTGTGAAAGTCCTTGAACTATAAGGATCATATGCGTGCTGAGTTTGGGAAGTCTCTGTCCAACTCCTGTAAGCATGTGCCTGCAGCGCAAAACCTCAGCACTAAAAGAACCTTACTAAGAGGGGAACTCAACATGGCTGTTATGGGAAATGGAAGTACGTGGCAGCCTTGCAGTAATCAGGTGCTTGTCTGATGCAGGAGCTGAGATATCTTGTTAGGGTAGAGTAGGAGGTTTAATCTGCATGCAATTTTGTTATTCCTGATCTGGGAAGGTTTAGTCTGTAATTAGCTCTGCTATTCTTGATCTGGGAAGGTTTGCTGTTGACTAAATATCTGAAATTAAATGTTCTATTACCCATCAGTAAAATTTACATAATAAGTTTAGGCAAAAGGGATAGTTGATTGGATTTTGGTCTTGCTATTTGAGAGTGCCAACTTCTTCCCACTGCAGCATCCAGTCACTTCTCAAATTAATTCAGTACCAAAACCCCCCACCAACTCGATTGCAAAATAATCATACAATTCCCCACATACAAGTGAAAGAACACTGCTATCTCAGTATGGAATGGGGTAAACTTTCCTAATGATATGTTCACTACAAGTGGTGATAGACTATGAAAAGAGAGTTCAGCTTACCAGTGGTGATTCTAGCTGCCAAAGGTGGTGAGACCTTACTCACTGCCCTGGATGGAGAGGAAAGAATCAACAATAAATCAGCAGTATGTTGCTGGGAGGAAACACCAACAACTTTCTCACCAATTCTACAAGTCAAGCAGACAAGCTACATCAGACGAAGGTTACCTATAATACCTCAGTAGGCAAATTTAATTAACCCCTTTAACACACTTGTACAACCTATTATCATAGATCTCAGGGAGCCTGTTGAATCATTCTCAAAAGACTGTGCTGTATCCATACATAATTTTTTTTCAGAAATTGAATTTCATATGGGTAAGATAATTGTCCTGGATTCTTGCCTACTTCTTTATAGGCCAGTTAGCTGTCTGTCCTATCCCTGGAGAAAAATAAAATTAATTGATTTGTTTATAAAAACCTGAAATGATGTTAACATGACCAAGGTATGGTCTGTAATTAAGGTGGCCATGAAGGACTGCAGGTCTAGTAATTTCGCGGGGAGGGTTTGCAATGTTTACTATTTATTTGTCATTGTTTCACAGGTGATATGTTGGGGTCACCACTCCCAGAGATTAGGCCCGAAGCACTTCCTCCCACAACTAGCACAGACACAGCTGTCACGGACACCAAGGAGAAAAAGCCCGCATCTAGGAAAAAATGTCTCTACAACCCCCCTCCTTCTGTGGAAACAAACAAAGTCATCATGGCAACCTCCTCAGCCACTTCCTCTGTCTCATCAACAGCTACTACCGTGCAATCTAGTTCCAATCAGTTTAAGGTTTCATCTAAAAGGCCTACATCACTAGGTAAAGCCAGCCCACTTTGAGTTTCACTTCAGGTGAAGCTAAATCATTTGACATATAAAAGTTATAGAGGCTTTCTTTGTCAATGCTCTTTTATTCACTGTATGTTCAAATGTGTTTAGATTCAGTCAGTCATTATAGCACAAGAGGAGGCCATTTGGCCCAAAACTCCACACTGGATCCAAGGTTTAATTTGTAATGATTTTTGAATCTTGTCTGGTACAAATTGCCTTTTATTTCCTTAATGTCTTCCCTGTTAATTGCTCCTAGTTTACTTCTTTCCTGAAGGGTTTTTCGCTTGCGTAGGGTTCCATTTCCAGAACTAATGGGCAAGCCACCAGTAGTTTTTCCCAAATGATTATTCATCAGATTATTTTTGACACCTGTGCAGTTGAGCCCAGTGCTGCCCTCCTTTGACTGTAGTGCGATCCTGCAATCCCAATGCTCAACTGTATAGTTCAGTTCGTAAGAAGTCTCACAACACCAGGTTAAAGTCCAACAGGTTTTTTTGGTAGCACGAGCCACTTGCTTTTGGAGCGCTGCCTCTTCATCAGATGAGTGGGGTTTCAGTTCACAAACAGTGCATATAAAGACACAAACTCAATTTACAAAGTAAAGGTTGGAACGTGAGTCTTTACAGGTAATCAAGTCATAAAGACTGTAAAGCCTTTAAGATTTGATTGCCTAGAAAGACTCACCTGATGAAGGGGCAGCGCTGCAAAAGCTAGTGGCTCGTGCTACCAAATAAACCTGTTGGACTTTAACCTGGTGTTGTGAGACTTCTTACTGTCTTACCCCAGTCCAATGCTGGTATCTCCACATCATAGTTCAGCTACTGAGAAGATAAATGAACTGATCCACTGTAGCGAGACAGTAGACAGAAGTCTTTCCTTCTGGGGAGTGAGCTACAATATTGCAGCTTTGTCAACACTAGATAATTGTGTGTTGCGAGCCACACAGTTTGCCCTTTTGTGTGCCATATTTTTCAAATGTATTCTTTCATGGAGTGAGGGTGTGGAGATTATCATTTGCTGTCCATCCCCGGTTGCCCTTGAACCCTTTCAAAGAGGTTTACGAGTCAAGCACATTGCTATGGGTTTGGAGTCATATGTACAAAAGACCAGGCAAAGATGTAAGATCGTCTCCCCTAAAGGACATGAGTGAACCACATGGGTTGTGACATACAATGCTAATTGCATGCTTACCATCGCTGAGACTAGCTTTCAATTCTCAATTTTTTGTATTGAATTTAAATTCCACGAGACGCCTTGATGGGATTTGAACTGGACATTCAAGCCAGTTCATCAACCGACATCCCTTCTATTTTTTAAAAAAATCCAATTATAATTTGCTGAATGTGGAATCTTGCTGTGCATAATCTGATTATCACGTTTCCTATGTTGCCAGAGTGGCTATATCCCAGAAGTAAAGCGTTTTGAAAAATTCAAACATTGCAAAGACTCAAGATGAACACACTTTTTTCTCTTGAGGGCCCAGGTGTTTGGCCATTGTAATGTGTGCTCTGTAGTGACAAATATGAGGTTTGATGGCAAGGGTTGCAGCTGGCACTGAATGTGAGTACACAGCCTTCTCTGAATCTTTTTCCAGTTGTGAGGAAGGTCGATCTGACTGCCCTCTGAATGGAGCGAAATCAGTGTTGTCTGCTTGAGAGAAGACAGCTTGACACCTGACATTACTGTCTGTATGCATTGTACAAATTGAGCTTCAACTCAGCGGTATCCTAATTATTAAGCTGCAGTATCTTGGGGACACTTTCTCACTAATTTATCATTGCTATAGCTAAAGTGCATCAGGCTTGATTTAGCACTGCAGATCAATGTAAATTGAATTCATTTCCTGTCAAGTTCGCAGTCACCTGCTGTATGGAAACAGAATCTGCGAACGTTATTTCAGTTTTGTGCAGCAAATAAGTCATCTGAACTTCACTGAAATCACAATGTTGGCATCTGTTTCCCTTGTCATTGTTTCCACCCTGGCTACTTGTGGTTGAAACAAGCCATTCACAATATTGATAGAGGGTCACAGATCTGAAACATTAACACTGTTTCTCTCTCTCTGCAGATGCTACCAGAAGTGCTGAGTATTTCCAGTATCTTCTGTTTTTATTTCTGATTTCCAGCAGCTGCAGTATTTTGCCAGGATTCTGTTTGACCCCATACCTGCTGTTACTAAGCCCTCAGAGTACAGGGGAGACCATTCAGAACTGAGATGAGGAATCTCTTCACTGAGAGTGGTGAAACTTTGGAATTCCCTATCCCAAAGGGCAGTGAAGGCACAGTCATTAAGGATGTTCCAGACAGTGTCGATAGATTTCTAGTCAATAAAGATATCAAGGGTTATGGACAAAGTAAGGAAAAATGGCAGTTGGGTATATCAGCCATGGTCTAGTTGAATGGCAGAGTTGGCTCAAGGTTCTAAATGGTTCTGTTAACAGATTCCTTGCACGTACCTTTGCCTCCTTCAGACCCAACCATCCTTTTGTTGACATAGACTTTAAAAATTAACACTTTTTATGCACTTCTAAGAGTTGGTGGCGCAAATCTTCTAAGACAGAACATAAGAAATAGGAGCAGGAGTAGGCCAACTAGCTCTTCGCGCCTGCCCCGCCATTCAGTAAGATCATGGCTGATCTGTCGTGGCTCAGTTCCACATTCCCGCCCTCTCCCCATAACCCTTAATCCCCTCTCTTATCAAAAACAAAAGTTTCTGATAAGACAGAAAAACAAGTTTTTTGAAAGAAAAACAAGTTTTATTAGAAATCAACATCTACAAGATATTATAGGCCACAACCACTTTTGTATTAATTTGACTCAATTCTAATTTGTGGGAGCTGAGAGTTGGTTATATATGACCTGGTCAATGATTGGTTGTTAATAGAACAGGCGTGACTGTGTTGAACAATAGACAAAAGATGCATTAATGCCAGAAAAGTGTTGTAACAACTGAGCCAGTTTTGATTTTGATTTGATTTATTATTGTCACATGTGTTAGCATACAGTGAAAAGTATTGTTTCTAGGGTGCTATATAGACAAAGCATACTGTTCATAGAGAAGGAAACGAGTGTGTGTGGAATGTAGTGTTACAGTCATAGCTAGGGTGACTGTAGATCAACTTAATGCAAGGTAAATCTATTCAAAAGTCTTGACCGCAGCAGGGAAGTATGTGACCTCAGACTTTTGTACATCTTTTCTGATGGGAGAAGGCGGAAGAGAGAATGTCCAGGGTGTGTGGGGTCCTTAATTATGTTGGCTGCTTTGCCAAGGCAGTGGGAAGCGTAGACAGAGTCAATGGATGGGAAGCTGGTTTGCATGATGGATTGGGCTACATTCATGACCCTTTACTTTCTTGAGGTCTTGAACAGAGCAGGAGCAGTACCAAGCAGAAAGAATGCTTTCTATGGTGCATCTGTAAAAATTGGTAAGAGTCATAGCTGACATGCCAAATTTCTTCGTCTTCTGAGAAAGTAGAGGCATTGGTGGACTTTTTTAAACTATAGTGTTGGCATGGAGGGACCAGGACAGGTGGTTGATGATCTGGACACCTAAAAACTTGAAGCTCTCGACACTTTCCACTTTGTCCCCATTGATGTAGACAGGATGTATTTTACAAATTTTTACAAATGATGTAGTCAGTCAGGGTTATGAGGCAGTTTCACCAACAAAATTTTATTTTTAATTTATCCGGTATGATGTGTGTTGTTCCCTTCTCTCCGTCTTCCCCCGCACCCCCTCCATCCCTTAGTAGTTTCCCACTGTCGTGTATTATTTGATCAGGAGTAAATTTCTTGGGTGATAAATTTTTCAGTTTCTTTCTCCAGCTAGTGGGCAAGAGATTCAAATCAAATACTGAACACTCTTCTGAGCTTTGCATTTGGTCTGCAAAGCACTGGTGAAAAATATCCTGTTGTGAAAAGTAGAGCTGACTGACATTAGGAACAGGAGTAAGCCATTCTGCCCCTCTGAACTTGCTCTGACATTCACTTCGAGCACAGCTAATTGCATCTCAACTCTGTTTTCCTGCGTTTGGTTCATATCCCTTGATATCTTTACCAACAAAGACTTCCAGCCTCAGTCTTGATAACTCTTGTTATCTGCCAGCATTCACAGCGTTCGAAATTTCTACTCTGAGGAACAAGTGCTTTCTGACTTGTTCCTGAATAACGCAGCTCATTTTTAATATGTTAGGAAATTCTTGCTTAAAATTGTAATTGCATTCCTAAGTGGAAGAGACTCAGGCAGGAAAGCGATGATCAGGGAGAGAACGTCTTTCAGTGGTGCACAGGCAGAGCATTGAGCAGGGAAGCAGCGAGTGAGAGAGAGTGTAAGGTAGGGAAGCAGTGATCAGTAGAAGGGTACAAGTCCAGAAACCCCAAGGTGTATTATGAAGTCAGACTAGACTCCAAGAATTTACTATTTTGGCATTAATGTGAGGGTAGGATATTCTACTGACAAACTTGGGAAGCTTTTATCAAAACAAACTTTATTTAACAACACAGTTTAATCATAATAAATGAAGTGGCTTAACATTTTCAGTTTGAATCAGTGCTTAAACCTGACAAGGTACAATTCTTAACTGGTATATTATCCCTATGAGTTCCAATTCAAGCAGTATACCTATTCAAGATCAGTTAGCAGATACAGGTTTGCGAGCTTGTAATTAGATGGCCAATCCTAGAGTTCTCAAGTACTTCCAGAGAGACGTGACAGAGGGATACATCGTGCTTTTTTTTCAGAACAGACAGAAACTCTGTTTTAAAACAGTCTCCTGCAAGCCTAGCTCTACCCATTAATACATGACTGTCAATCAACTGAATCAAAACGCTATTCTGAAATCCCAAGGGAAACCTGCATAAAGACAAATGCATTAACTCTTTTTAGACAAACACACCATTAGCCATTCAGTCATTACCTCAACATTACCTCAACATCCTCAACATGGAGCTGCATATTTTTCCAGACAAATCAGCACCGTGTAAACCAGAGCTGACTTTTAAACATACCCCTTAGAAGAAACGTGATAAAAAAAATACATTTCTTGAAGCCACGGTATCATCACAATGGGAAGAGAATCGGTCAGGGACGCAGTGAGTGGGAGTGAAAGTCAGGCAGGAAATTGGTGAATGGGAGACATAGATAGGGAAGAGGCTATCGGTGAGATGGTCGGGTAGGAAAGCGAAAATCAGGCAGGGAAATGGCGAGCTGCGGAATCTTGGAACGGGTGAGGCCTTTCTAAAATGGCACCAATTGGGTGTCTCACTGTATTGGCTCAAGCACATAATGATGCTTGAGTGAAATTCCTGACTCTAAATGTGTATGCCAATTCTGATATCCATGACACTAGAATAAAATGAAGCTGAATGAGGCAGCTTAAAGTGGGCACTTACCTACACTGTTCTCACTGTTAGCCACAGGGAGTTGTTAATCAGCATCTATTCTGTTAAAAACTTATTAATATTTTAAACACAGTGACCATAGCCTGCGGCTCAGAGTAGATCGTCTGAAAAGTTGCGATGCAGACAAGGTATCACTTAAAATAATTGCAGACTTAATATGGAAAATTAATGCTAAGCCTTAGTTTATCTGACATAAAATTCATTGTTATTTGTAATGTTTTTGATTCAAGTGCTTCCACAGTTGAAGAAATATGTTGACCAAAGCTGTAATATTGGTGTTCACGTTTCTGTTGGAGGTGGCCTAAGTTATTGACTTCCTTTTGTGTTTTGTTTTTGGCACAGGCGAAGTATTCCACAATTTAGGTAAAGAAGACCACAGACATCCAACACCAGTCGCACCTAGGAACAGCCCCACAGGTTTAACATCTCTTCCATCTCTCACACCCACGCCGCTGTCCCCTGCCTCTGCACCTCACATGCCTAACCTTGTGACTTCGCCTTTTCCAAAGACAGCTTCAACTGCCCCAGGTTTTGTTGATCCCCATTCTGGGCTTTGTCCAACCTCAACCGCACCTCCTGCAGCGACTACAGAAGGTTCAGTGAGTGCTTCAGCCAGTGTCTGCAGGTGAGTACGCGAGCAGTATCTGTGGCTATTAAGGCTATTAAGATTATTTATTGTTTCAGGAAAGTGTTTCCATTTAATAAATCATATGAAGCAAGTCTGGAACAAACTGAATCCAAGATTTATATATAGATTTCATGGATTCTTTGGAATGACAGCAACTGAGTCACAATGGTGTGAAAATGTTGCCAACGTTGACCATTCTGTGTTGTGGCCACTGATGTTAGACACAGGCTGGAAGTAGAACTGATCCTGATTCCATTCCACTTTGCTTGCATAGAAAATTCGGTCATCATTGAAGTCCTGATGCCCAATTTTGGTAAGTCCGTCATCTGAATAAATATTGTAGACTGACGCTGTCATGCATTTCTGAGAGAATATTGCATTGTTGACGATGCTGACCTTTGGGTGAGATTTGAACTTAAGGTCATTACTGCCTTTAGTTTGTTCAGGTGAATGGCCCTCTTACTCCATTTGAAACCACTTCTGATACCCTAGCCAGTGTTGCTCTCTTAAGCACCACAACCAAATATGCATTGCTGCTCTGTGGGATTGCACTCTGGTTTAATTAGTTGCCACATTTGCCTACATAATTCCTGTGCATAGATAGATGTTTGAGAGCCTTAAGTTGTTACATAAATGCAGCTGGGTTGGAATTAATTGCAACTTGACACATAGAGAAAATTCTCCAGTTGCCTTACTGGACAGCAAAAAGTATCACTGAACAACAAGAAGGATGGAAAGAAACAAGCTAAAGGTTGGAGCAAGTGAGGGAGAACTGTGATTGAAGATAAATTGTAATTCATAGAATATTAACCTCCAGTTGAACCTTTGAAAGCAAGCTGGTCATGAAAATAGTGTCTATTAATAACTAGTATGACATCTTGTAGGGAATGAAAGCTCAACCATGGTCTGACTACTTGTTTGATGCTTCTGTAGTGACCCAGACTGTGAAGGACATCCGTGTGAGAGTAGCAATGTGTATGATCATCAGCAGTTTGATGGTGAAGAGAGTCAAGATGAAGACAGCTGCTCAGAACACAGTTCTAGTACCTCAACATCAACCAATCAGAAGGAAGGAAAGTATTGTGACTGCTGCTACTGTGAATTCTTTGGGCATGGCGGGGTAAGTGACTCTTGCTTTTCGGGGAGTTGATGGGGGTCTGGTGGCAGGATGGAAATATAGTCTAGCATTTCAATCAGAGCTGCTGCTTTTGCTATCAACTATATTCCACCACACAAATACATACCGGCACCTCAACCTCTCAGAGGACTCTTGGCACCATATTGTTTGTTGCCTCACTATGAAAGAGTGAATTTTCCCACGGGATTGCTATTGCCTCTTGAGAATTAAAGATGCACTGCCTTGTAATATTTAATAGTTGTGGACTGTAGTGCTGAAGCAGCCATCGACTAACTCCAATGTAAGATTGGGGAAAACGTTTCCACCTACTGGGGAGTCCAATACCAGAAGTCAAAAATATAAGGTGGCCACTAATAAATCTAATAAATCCAGGAGATTTTTTTACTTAAGGGGAAGCTAGATAAACACAAAGCAGAAAGTAATGGAAGAATTTGCAGGTCGGGTAACATGCAAGTGGTAAGGAGGCTGGTGGAGCCTAAACACAGGAACATAAGAAATAGGGGCAGGAGTAGGCCATCTAGCCCCTCGAGCCTGCCCCGCCATTCAATAAGATCATGGCTGATTTGAAGTGGTGATGTGGGTATGCCGGTGTTGGACTGGCGTAAACACAGTAAAAAGTCTGACAACACCAGGTTTTAGTCCAACCGATTTATTTGATAATACTCACAAGCTTTCAAGGTTTCCCTCTTCGTCAGGTGAATGGAGAGTTCTGGCCTTCAGGTCTTGAACAGCAGGTTAGGTGTAAGGATTTGCATTCTAATCAGTAATCTCTAAACTGTCTATGCTTTATATGCTCTGTCTGAGGCCAGAACTCTCCATTCACCTGACGAAGAGGGAAACCTCGAAAGCTTGTGAGTATTATCAAATAAATCGGTTGGACTAAAACCTGGTGTTGTCAGACTTTTTACTGTGATCTGAAGTGGATCAGTTCCACTTTCCCGCTTTCTTCCCATAACCCTTAATTTCCTTGTCTATCAGAAACCTATCTGCCCATGACTTAAATATATTCAGTGAGGTAGCCTCCACCACTTCAACGGGCAGAGAATTCCAGAGATTCACCACCCTTTGAGTGCAGAAGTCCCTCCTCAACTCTGATCTAAACTGCTGCTGCTGCCGCCGCCCGCCCCCCGTCCCCCGTGTCCTCTAGTCCTGCTATCCTTTCTAAGCGGGAAGAATCTCTCTACCTCTACCCTATCTATCCCCTTCATTATCTTATATGTCTCTATAAGATCCCCCCTCAGCCTTCTAAACTCCAGCGAGTACAGACCCAGTCTATTCAGCTTCTCTTCATAGGCTAACCCCCCTCATCTCCGGTATCAGCCTACTGAACCTTCTCTGGCCCAGGTGTGCCAAATGACTGCTTTCTGTGCTGCCCATTGTGTGAAATTGGGATAAATCTCCCACATCACCACCTTGGATATGCTGTAACAGAGTCAATCACCTGTCCATTGGTTAATGTTTTTTTGAATGTCATTGATTTCAGCAACAGACAGGTAATCCATTCTTTCAAATTGCTACCCAGACTGGTGTTGCATTCTCCATGAATTGCTCCAGATTGTCACTCAGGCTGGCATAATGCCCCTTCAGGGTTTATAAAAATGACTTTATGTGATGTAGGCATTGCAGATTAAGCCAGCATTTATTGCCCATCCTTAATTGCCCATGCGAAGGTGGTGAGGTGCTGCTCCAGTTCACGTTGTGCAGGTACACACACAGCGCTTTTAAGGAGCGAATTCCACGATTTTGACCTAGTGAAGGAACAGCGAAACGTTTCCAAGTCAGGATGGTGTGTGAGTTGGAAGGGAACCTGGATCTGCTGCCCATGTCCTTCCAGCTGGTAGCAGATGTGAGTTTGGAAGCTGCTTCTCAGGAGCCTTGGTGAATTCCTGCAATGCATCTTGTTGATCATACACACTGCTGCCACTGTTCAGTTATCTGTGGGTAGTGGAGTAAGTGAATATTTGTGGAAGGGGTACCATTGTCACCTGCACTAGTGTTGCAAGACAGGGATCTGAATATTGAAGGTAAGAAAGGGCAGTGGAGTTGCTCTTTTAATTAAGGATGACAGTATTGTGAAGAAAAGTCATACGGACTTGAAATGCTAACTCTTTCTCTCTCCGTAAGTGCTTCCAGACTTGCTGGGTTTTTTCAACATTTTCTGTTTATATTTGATATTAATACACGTAGAAAGATTAACTTGGCTCTGATCCATCCCCCTCCATTCAAAAGAAGGGCTACCTATACACCCACAATGGCAAGCATAACTTTATTTTTCAGTGTAATCAGATGTCTTCCCGATTTTAAATTTGGTGAGAATTGCTAATATTGATCCTGTGCACACAGTGTATCATCACTTTTATTAAAATATTTTTAATGTGTAGTGGGAAGAGGTTTGTGCAGAGCATAGACACTGGGCTAGACCTGTACTGTAGATCCTATATCGGTTTTGTTCTTGACCTCTGTATCTCCATCCACCTCACTGGCTGGAACAAGTGACAGTTGCAGATTAATCCAGCAGCCACATGGAGAAAAGGAATGATCAAGGTTTCAAAAGAGAAAACGTTGGAAAATCTCAGCAGGTCTGGCAGCATCTGTAAGGAGAGAAAAGAGCTGACATTTTGAGTCCAGATGACCCTTTGTCAAAGCTAAAAGGCATAGAAAGCGGGAAATATTTATACAGCAGGGTGAGGGAATGAAATATGAGTTATAGCCGTAGAACAATGATCAAGGTTTTTGGGTTGATGAGGATCATGAAGGCTAAGTCTGGCAGCAGAACCTGAAAACAAAAAGAGAAAGCTTTGCTTAATACAAGGATGCTTCCAACTCAACATTTTTATGAATTCAAGTCCATTCCAGAATTCGGCACTGCTAACAAAATGTTGCTCTGCTGGAGATGCTATACTTTGGATCACGTGTTAAACTGAGGCCCCATTCATCCAGTGGTCCATGTATTTTGATACATGGTGTTGTTGTGGCACCTTGTGAGGTTGAAAAAGTGCTTGTGTTCAATCTCTGCTCTGGAACTTTTATGATCGGTATTTAAATATTTGTAATACAGTTTATTTAATCCATAATTTGTATTAAATGTTTAAATATACAAGCTTTTTCACAAGTGTTTGGAATTATTAATTGTAACAAATTAGGGAGTTGTACAGCAACAATTAAACTCTGAATAAGATGTCTTATTTATTTTTGTGCCATCAATAAGGAAGAAACGTGATTCATTCTTTGGGAGCTAAGAATATGCAAAGCACATATAGTTGCCACTTTGTCTATGTATGTTATTTTATATGGGTACTGTTAATAACTGCATAATTTGACAGCATTTTGGAGGCCCAGGGAACCTTGATACCAGCTGGAAATCCACGGGTCATCTCAAACAAGCACATTACGTAGAGATCAGTAATCAGTTTTCTTCTTCCTAAGCCCCAGAGGTCAGTTTAGGACTTCTACCATCATCCCATTTGCAATCAGCTAATTCAGCACTTATCAGAAATTGAGCATAAAGGCCTTTCTGATCCAGGTTGCCCAGTTACCCATTTATCTGCTGAGCTGCCAGAGTTTCTACCAAAAGCGAACCACTTTAAAAGACATGCCAATGATACAGTACGGTTTCTGTGCTGCCTTCAGTGCAAAGGCTGCGTTGAAGTTTGCTACTTCACAGCTGAGAGCTAGTGCTGCCTTCAGAGAATTCTCCATTGCCTTAACAAAAAGAATGCGTTATGGGGTGAAAGCAAACGCAATTTCACCCGAGGCAGTAAAACATAACAGACCATATAACTTGCCTAATTTCCACAAGCAAGCAAAAGAATGGAACTTTAACTTGAAGAGGGCAGTTATTCCATCTCCCTGCACCAGATTCTCACGAGTATTTGGATGTTTGTAACAGTTAATGGAAATTAGGACGAGTTGACTATGGGTCAGTATGCAGCCTAACACTTAATATACTTTAGTTGTTTTAAGGAAAACAGTTAATTGTATAACATGGCCTTGTGATGATGCAGGATTTTTTTGTTTTAATTTTTTCTCTTATCTCTCTCCTGCGAAGGTGGTGAATATCTCTAGGGGCTAGTTCCACAGGCACCCTGTGATGCCTCACCAAAGAGCCACTACTCATTTATGACTCTAAACCAGTAGTGATTTAACTGTCAAAGACATTGTAATTGGGCATCAAACATGTTATGTTCACTGCAGCTATGTTTATGGATGATAGAGGGGTTACCAGATAGAGATTATTGGGAGCTCTGACCATTGCTAATTTTGGTAAAAGGTTGGAGGTGGTGGGTGAGGGGGCTCCAAGTCAAAATGCAGCACTCTTAGCAGCACCCCAAATGATGTTTGCTAAATGGCCACAAAATTGGGAGAGAATAAAAACCATGCAGAAAATTCACATCCTGCTTCCAGAAGCCGTTCTGCTACCACCTTTTAACTGCGTTTTGTTTCAGCCTTAACTTTGTTCATGAATTTGACCACAGTACGTACAGGAAGTAATTTGCATGATATAGTCTAAGGTTGTCAGGGCTGTGCATCTGCTGTCCACTGTGGTGACAGATTGCATCTTCAACACAACAGTATTACTAACATGGTTTATTTTGCTAACAGTTGCACAGTCAAGTTTTATTTCCAGCTTGTTTAAATGGTATGTGATTTTTTTAACTGCATAGTGGTTTAAACTTGCTGTTGGACTAACTTTGTTAAGTTCTGTTAATTTGAACACATAACAGCAGCACTCTGCAACTGACTGTAATTGCCCATGTTTTTCAGCCACCTGCTGCACCAACGAGTAGAAACTATGCAGAAATGCGGGAGAAGCTACGTTTACGGCTCACAAAACGAAAAGAGGAGCAGCCAAAGAAAGCAGACCAGATCCTCGAAAAAGAACAGATAGTAGATCATAGAAAAGTAGAAGACCTATTACAGTTTATAAATAGTACAGAATCTAAACCAGTCAGCAGCTCGAGGGCAGCTAAGCGAGCACGGCACAAGCAGCGAAAGGTAAGAGGTTTCTCCACACTGCAGGCTGGAGAGAACCTCTCCTTTACAGTCGGTTTATACTGTACTGAATGATTTTTAGGGTTATGATTAAGATGGGTAATGTGGTCGCTTTTGAACTTCTTCACTCAAAGGGTGGTGAATCTCTGGAATTCTCTGCCCGTTGAAGTGGTGGAGGCTGCCTCGCTAAGTATTTTTAAGACGCGGGTTGATGGGTTTTTGATAGGAGAGGGGACTAAGGGTTATGGGGAGAGGGCGGGAAAGTGGAACTGAGCAGCGACAGATCAGCCATGATCTTATTGAATGGCGGGGCAGGCTCGAAGGGCTGGATGGCCTACTCCTGCTCCTATTTCTTATGTTCTTATAACTGGTCACAATTCACTTTGTTTATTTAAGTATTGATTGTCATGTGAATCAGATTTAGAATACAAGCCGTTGTGCTTGCCCCCATTGTGAAAGCAGTATTTAAAGATCTAGAGACAGAATCGACCATTCAACTCTTCAATGTTATTCCACCTCAGGCTAGATATCAATGAGTTCCCTCTCAAGCCACCCTGATGCCACTATTATGAGTGCAGTAAATTAATTTCCCAAACTCCGCCTTGAAAATAAGATGTTAATATCTTCCAAACTCCCTTCTCAACATATGTATACCTCTCGTTTTTTTGCAAGATGCTGTTTGCTCCTAAATGAATGGGAAGCACTGAGGGTGGCAAGGACACAGATTGTACTATGGGTAGGGACTTAAATGTCCATCGCCAAGTGTGGCTTGGTAGCACCACTACTGACTGCCAAAGCTGAATTCTGAAGTACATATCTACCAGATTGGTCCTGCAGCAGGTGGTGAGGGAACCAATGAGGGAAAAACCTACTAGGCCTGGTCTTCATCACTCTACTTGTTGCAGGTGCATCTGTCTAAGACAGTATACGTAGAAGTGACCACCATACAATCCTTGTGGAGATGACGTTCCATCTTCACACTGAGGATACCCCCCATCAGATTGTGTGGCAAGACTACCCTGCTAAATGGAAAAGATTCAGAACAGATCTAGCAGCTCAAAACTAGCCCATAGCATCTCATAGAGGCCATCAGCAGCAGCAGCAATAGAATTGTATTCAATTACTGCTTATAATCTTGTGGCCCTACATTATTGATAGATACGGGGCTGTGGGAAGAGTGTGGGGCAATAGTAATTTTGGATTGTTTTTGTAAACCACATTAGGTTGAATCTGTGCTTTAAACATTTTTGGTTTTAAGACTGGGTTTTGAGAAATGGTTTTTGTAACAATGAGATGGAGAACTCCGAATGGATTTTGAATTCTAAAAACAGGAGTTTATAGGAACATTGGGTTTATTATTTGACAGAAGGAATAGAGAGAGGTAATAAAGATCAAATGGCACAATCTGAAAAGGTACATGGGGGAACCTGAAAGGGGGGGGGTCTTTTTTTTTTGAAGTTTATTTCTTAGTCACAATTAGGCTTACATTAACACCGCAATGAAATTACTGTGAAAATCCTTCAGCCGCCACACTCTGGCGCCTTTGAGTACACTGAGGGAGAACTTAACTTGGTCACTGCACCTAACCAGTACGTTTTTTGGTCTGTGGGAGGAGATGGGAGCACCTGGAGGAAACCCACACACACATGGGCGAGAATGTGCAAACTCCGCATAGACATTGACCCAAGCCAGGAATCAAATCTGGGTCGCTGGCACTGAGAGACAACAGTGCTGACCACTGTGCTGCCATGCTGCCTGTGCTTAGAGCTTTGAAACCGGCTGGGCAGCTTTGTTAACTGTAGTTGGCAAAGCAAGCTTGTATCGTTGCTGGTTTCTGTGATAAAAGCTGAAAATACTGGAAGTACTCATTAGGCTAATTAGCATCTGGGGAGAAAAAAAAAGTTAACCTGTTTCCAAGCATGGCTGCCTCAGCAAGTGATTTTCTGTAGACTTAACTTGAGGCATGGAGCAATTAGGGCCCAATTTTGACCCATCTTGGGGTGAGGGGGTTTATTTGAAGACTGAAAGGACTACAACTAGGTGAGTAACACACCTAATTATAATTGCGACAAAAGCTTTAGCTCAATAAACTTAGCGCTGTTTTCTTCCAGCAGGAAGAGAAGGCTCGACTTGAAGCCGAAGCCCGTGAGAGAGAACAGTTGCAACTTCTGGAGGAGCAGAGGCGGCGGGAGGAGGAAGAGCGGCTAAAACAGGAGCTGCAACGGCTTCAAGAGCTGCAGCAAATCAGATCTGCCAAGAAAAAGAAAAAGGAGAGAATGAAAGAATCCCAAAAAAGCGAGTGCTTTCTACAAAACGCACGGCTAAAAGAAACTGCTGTGGATCTAGTGAATGATAACAGCAAATCCCAGCAACCAGACACTGTAGCAAAACCTCCCAACTCTCCACCCACGCAGGCAAACAGCAAAGAAGAACAGAGAGCAATGCCAGAACCTAATACAACACAGCAGGCACCGGCTAATGGGAAAGACCCCAGACTGCCCCAGGCTCCACCTCAGCGAGAGATAAAGGCCGTGCAACCAGAGGCCAATCTCAGCCCAGATCCCACATTGGTGCACAGTGAAGTAAACGGCAAGCAGAAGTTAAAATCGCAGATGGTCAAACAGAGTACTGAACGGCCAATGAAGCCAGCTGAGGGCTTCAGACCCTGCGAGGTGCACCAGAAAAGCTCAGCCAAATGTCAGGCAGAATTGGGGGCACCCAAACCAAAACTGTCCGAGTGCCAAATGGTGGCAGAGCAAAGGAAGGAGGAAAAGAAGGGAGTTAATGGCAACCCGAAGAAGCTCAACCACGTGAAGGAAGACAAAGTGCTAGCTGTCTGTGAACCTGCCCCTTCTAATGATCAGCAACAAGTTAACAAAAACACTGCGGAGTCCCCCCAGCCCAAAGGAAAGACCAAGAAAAACAAAAAGAAGAAAGGTGATAAGCTGAATAACTCAATCGGTAAGTTCTGAATGGCATTGGTTAATGTGCCACATTGGAGATTACTACATACCACATAGTGTAGATGGTAACATATTAGCATGGATAATGGATTGGTTAAGTAATAGGAAATTGAGAGCAGGAGTAAATGGGTCATCTTGTAATGGCACGTTATAACCAGTGGAATACTGCAGTGGTTCAACTCGGTTCAGTGCTGGGGTCTCAACAATTTACAATCTATATCAATGGCTTGGATGCAGGAACTGAACGTATAGTGCTAAATGTGTTTATGATACCAAGTTAGGTTGGAAAGTAAGTTGTCAGCAGGAGTCAGAGTGTCTATAAAGGAATATAGATAGGTTAAGTGAGTGGGCAAATATTTGGCAGATTCAGTAGAATGTGGGAAGATGTGAACTTGTCTACTTCGCCAGGAAGAATAACATAGCAGCATGCTATTTAAACAGAGAGAGATTGCAGAACACAGTGAAACAGAGGGATCTGGGTGCCCTGCTACAAGAATCACAAAATGTTAGTATGCCTGTATAGCCTGTACAGCAAGCGATTAGGAAGTCTGAGGCAGTACGGTGGCACAGTGGTTAGCACTACTGCCTCACAGCGCCAGGGACCCAAAAATTGATGACAAGGAGGTTATGATAGGCGAGGACCTAGAAACAATCATTATCATTGTTGGACAAGTTAATGGGGCTAAAGGTAGACAAGATTCCTGGCTCTGATGGAATGCATCTGAGGGTACTAAAAGAGATGGCAGGGGAAGTGCACTCGTAGTGATTTACCAAAATTTGCTGGACTTTGGGACGGGTCCGGCAGATTGGAAAACAGCAAATTTGACGCCACTGTTTAAAAAGAGAGAGTTAGACAAAAGGTCATTGATATGTGGAATTCTCTCCCAGGAAGTAGTGGAGGCTGGGGTATTGAATTTATCCATGGCAGAGGTAGATAAATTTTTGATAAATAAAGAGAGTCAAGGGGCAGAGAGTGGGTTTGAGGCTACAATCAGCCATGGTCTTATTGAATGGTGGAGCTGGCTCAAAGGGCCAAATGGCCCATTCCAGCTCCTCAGCTCTCTATTCATCGGCTTCACTCTATTTCCGCATAATGATAAACACTTGGACCAAATGGTACGCAGTCACATGTGGTCCTCATTCACTGACTTCCCCAGAACAGCTAAAAAAGTCTTTATCTCACTTGGTGCCCAAAATGTGTTTGTGATGGTTTTCCGGTCCTAATGCCTCCGATTCAGATGTGACAACAGTAACTTTGATTCTGAAACTCTGGCTGACAGTTCAGAAGCCAACTTAGACTCAAGAATAAGCTAAACTTTGGCTTTTGTATTGGTTGTGGAGGGGGTGGAGAACTGAGTTAACACTGTTCCCAATATTTTCTGAAGTTGCACAGTTGGAAATTGGAAACGATCTTCATTGGAGTGCAACAAAAAGATGACACATCAATGTTATCTTGAGGTACTTGGGATAGGTAGAAAAACACCCTGCTGGCATTGCAACTCTCCCAAAACAAATTCTTTTTTTGTTCTCTCTTTCTCATGTGCTGCCTTTTGCTCTCTTTCCCTTGCTCCCTTTCATGCCCCGGTTCCCTTACATACTCCCGCAGTATTTCTGACACACACTTTCTTGCATGAGGATTCCAGTGACTTAGGCCTTAAGCTGCAGACAATAATGAGCTATTTTTGGAGTTGTCAACCTGCAGTACATTTCCACCAGGAGAGGGAGCTCTGAGACTAGCTAGGTTAAACGCTGCCAAACATTAAAGGCGTGCATTTCCCACCATGATGTCTAACCATACTCCATATTGACCTAAATTTCCTACCTCAGTAATATCATCAAAAACTTCCTAGACTCCAATCATTATAGCCGAGCCTGGTAGGCACCGAGGAGCAGAGGGATCTTGGTGTGTGTGTATACCAGTCCCTTAAGGTAGTAGAACAAGTGATAGTGATTAAGAAGGTATATGGTATACTAGCTTTTATTAACCAAGGTGTAGAGTTTAAGAGCAGGGAGGTTATGCTGGAACTATATAAAACATTGGTTAGGTCATAGTCAGAGTATTGTGCACAGTTCTGGAATCCACATTAAAGGAGGGATATGATAGCACTGGAAAGGGTGTAGAGGAGATTTACCAGAACATTGACTGGGCTGGAGAGTTTTAGTGATGAAGAGACATTGGATAGACTGGTTTTCCTTGGAGCAGAGGAGACTGAGGGGAGACGTGATTGAGATGTATAAAATTATGAAGGGCATGGATAGTCTGGAAGAAACTTCCCCCTTGGTGGAGGGATCAGTAATTAGGGGGCATAGATTTAAAGTAAGGAGCAGGAGGTTAGAGAGGGGTGGGATATGAGGAAAAGCGTTCCACTCAGAAGGTGGTTGGGGTCTGGAACTCACTGCCTGTAAGGGTGGTGGAGGCAGAGACCCTCATAACATTTAAGAAGTATTTAGATGAGCACTTGTGATGCCAAGGCGAACAAAGCTATGGACCAAGTGCTGGAAAATGGGATTAACATAGATAGGTGGTTTGTCTTTGACCAGCGCAGATACGATCGGCTGAAGGACCTTTTTCTGTGCTGTATACCTTTCAGCCTTCTGTACCTGATATCGGAACTTCTTGAGGGTTGATGTTTAATGTTGAGAAGTAGCAGTACTGGGCAAGGAACCCACCCCTTGAGTGTTTCCTAGTTTACATGGCTAAGCTGGTCTTTATCTTTGTTGAAAGCCTTTACCTTTCACCATCATCTGTTTATTTGATTGCTTGTTCTGTTAAAATTCACTCCTCATAATTGATCATTTTCTTTCGGTATTTTATTTTCTCCTCCCCTTAATAATGGGGAATCCCATAGAAACTTTAAAAATTTTAACAGGATTAAATAGGGTAGATGTAGGAAAGGTGTTCCTAATGGGAGGACATGTCCAGACCTAAGGGTCATTGTTTGAAGTTAAGGGGTAAATCTTTTAGGATTGAGGTGAGGAGAAATTTCTTCACCCAGAGAGTAGTGAGCCTGTGGAATTCGCTGCCACAGAATGTAATTGAGGCCAAAACATTTTTAAGAAGGAATTAGCTATAGCTAAGGGATGATCAAAATGAATGGAGGAGCAGGCTCGATAAGCCAAATGGCTGACTCCTGTTCCTCCTGCTCTCCCAAAGGGCAGAAGTTATAGCTGGGGGAAAGGTAATTATGACACTATTAGGTGAGATTTAGAATACATAGGTTGGAGTAGGAAACTGCAGGGGCTGGGAACAACGGAAATGTGGAGCATATTCAAGGAGCAGCTACTGAGAGTCCTTGATAAATATGTACCTGTCAGGCAGGGAGGAAGTGGTCGAGCGAGGGAACCGTGGTGTACTAAAGAAGTTGAATCTCTGGTGAAGAGGAAGAAGAAGGCTTATGTAAAGATGAGACATGAAGGCTCAGTTAGAGCACTGGAGAGTTACAAATTAGCCAGGAAGGAGCTAAAGAGAGTGTTAAGAAGAGGACATGAGAAGACTTTGGCAGATAGGATCAAGGAGAACCCTAAAGCTTTCTCTAGGTACGTCAAGAATAAAAGATTGGTTAGGGCAAGATTAGGGCCAGTCAGAGACAGTAGTGGGAAGTCGTGCGTGGAGCCTGAAGAGATAGGAGAGGCACTAAACGAATATTTTTTGTCAGTATTCACGCAGGAAAAAGTCATTGTTGTCAAGGAGAATACTGAGATACAGGCTTTTAGACTAGACAGGATTGAGGTACATAAGGAGGTGGTGTTAGCAATTCTTGAGAGTATGAAAATAGATAAGTCCCTGGGCTGGATGGGATTTACCCTAGGATTCTCTGGGAGGCTTTGGCTTTGATCTTCATGTCGTCATTGGCTACAGGTATAGTGCCGGAAGACTGGAGGATAGCAAATGTTGTCCCCTTGTTCAAGAAGGGGAATAGAGACTATCCTGGGAATTCTAGACCGGTGAGCCTTACTTCCGTTGTGGGCAAAGTTTTGGAAAGAATTATAAGGGATAGGATTTATACTCATCTAGAGGGAAATAAATTGATTAGGGATAGTCAACACGGTTTTGTGAAGGGTAGGTCGTGCCTCACAAACCTTATCGAGCTTTTTGAAAAGGTGACCAAAGAGGTGGATAAGGGTAAGGCAGTTGACGTGGTGTATATGGATTTTAGCAAAGCCTTTGATAAGGTTCCCCATGGTATGCTATTGCAGAAAATGCAGATGCATGGGATTGAGGGCGATTTAGCAGTTTGGATCAGGAATTGGCTAGCTGATAGAAGACAGAGGGTGGTGGTTGATGGGAAATATTCAACCTGGAGTGCAGTTTCAAGTGGTGTACCTCAAGAATCTGTTTTGGGGCCACTGCTGTTTGTCATTTTTATAAATGACCTAGGTGGGGGTGTAGAAGGATGGGTTAGTAAATTTGCTGACGACACCAAAGTCGGAGGAGTTGTCGACAGTGAGGATGGATGTTACAGTTTGCAGAGGGACATAGATAAGCTGCAGAGCTGGGTTGAGAGGTGACAAATGGAGTTTAATGCGGGAAAGTGTGAGGTCATTCATTTTGGTAAGAGTAACAGGAGTACAGAATGGAGGGCTAATGGAAGAACTCTTGGTAGTGTCGACGAGCAGAGAGATCTCAGTGTACATGTGCATAGATCCCTGAAAGTTGGCACCCAGATTGATAAGGTTGTTAAGAAGGTATACGGTGTGTTAGCTTTTATTGGTAGAGGGATTGAATTTCGGAGCCGTGAGGTCATGTTGCAACTGTACAAGACTCTGGTGCGGCCACACTTGGAGTATTGTGTACAGTTCTGGTCGCCGTATTATAAAAAAGATGTGGAGGTATTGGAAAGGGTGCAGAGGAGGTTTACGAGGATGTTGCCTGGTATGGTGGGAAGGTCTTATGAGGAAAGGCTGAGGGACTTGAGGTTATTTTCTTTAGAAAGAAGGTTATGAGGTGACCTAATTGAGGCATACAAGATGATCAGAGGGTTAGATAGGGTGGACAGTGAGAGCCCTTTTCCTTGGATGGTGATGGCTAACACGAGGGGACAAAGCTTTAAATTAAGGGGTGGTAATTATAGGACAGTTGTCAGAGGTAGGTTCTTTACTCAGAGGGTAGTAAGGGCTTGGACTCGCCAACTTTAAGGGCGTTCAAATGGTCAGTGGATAGGCATTTGGATAACGTTGGAATAGTTTAGGTTAGAGGGTCATTAGATTGGTTCCACTGGTCGGTGCACCATCGAGGACCGAAGGGCCTGTACTGCGCTGTTATGCTCTATGTTCTCTCTTTATGGTCTCTAAATGGAAAATCACAATTTTGTTTCTCAATTTTTAAATTAAGGGGGGGTAGCTACAGGACGGATGTCAGGGGTAGGTTCTTTACCCAGCGGGTGGTGAGGGATTGGAATGCCCTGCCTGCTGCAGTTGTAAATGCGTCTAGTTTGGGGGCGTTTAAGAGATCTCTGGATAGGTTTATGGACGAAAAGGGATTGGTATAGGCTAGTGGGTCATAGTTTTTGTAACTGGTCGGCGCAACATCGTGGGCCGAAGGGCCTGTTCTGCGCTGTAATGTTCTATGTTCTATGTTCTATCAGTGTTGCTTCTTCACTCTGTTCTCAGTGTCTCTTGGGTCTATCTGATGCCATGTTTTTGATTCACCAAATAATGAATTCCTCAACCCTCTGTAGGTATTCTGTGAAACTAGGCAGTATTCATAAATTGTTGACCTTGAGTCATTTCAGTTTTGCAATGTAGTATTGATACTCAATAAAATGCTTGGAAGCTGGGAGTTTATTTCACTTCCTTTTGCCAACCAATTTAGAAACCTTCTCCCTCTGGTACCAACTACCCATTGGGTGTGTCTGGACAGGCAGCACCCACCTTCTGCTTTCACAGACAAGTAATCGTTCCTCATTGCTGAGCCTGGAGGAAAAGTTGGGCAGTTGTTTCATTGCAGCTGAATGGATTCATTCTCCTTCTGTTCAGCCAGCACTTTTATTGCCCATCTCTAATCTCCCTTGAGAAGTTGATGGTGAACTGCCACCTTGAACCACTGCAGTTCTTGTGGTATAGATACCCCCACAGTGCTGGGAGGGACTTCCAGGATTTTGACCCAGAGACAGTGAAGGAATGGTGATATAGTTCCAACTCAGGATGGTGTGTGACTTGAAAGGGAACTTCCAGTTGACCCCATGCATTTGTTGCCCTTGTCCTTCTGGTTGGTAGAGGTCATGGGTTTGGGAGGTATCCATCCTTGAAGCCTATGTTGGTTACCCAGGCTACAGTTTGAGCAAGGAGTTGTACAGTGATAATGATGGCAATGGTTTTTGATGTTCCAGTGGTTATAGTGAATATTGTTGCAGAGCCGTGAGCCTGTTGCACCTTAATTCAGATTGACTGATCTACCCCTCGACTTAATTAACACGCTTACCTAACAAACATCTACTAAGAGGCACGGTTTTAGAGTAAGGCAATGCCCATTTGTGGGAGATAATGAGAAATTTCTTCTCAGAGGTTCATAGATCTTTGACGTTATCTATCGAGCTATGGAGGCTGTTTCATTGAAGGTATTAAAGACTGAAATAGGTTGTAAACTATAGGCAAGTGAAGGGTTATGGAGAACAAGCGGAAAGAGGAGTTGAGGTCAAGATTGGATCACCTGTGATCTAATCGAATAGTGGAGGCTTCAGGGACTGTAAGCCGCCTCCTATTTCGAATGTTCTTGGGTTTAATTGGTCCAGCATTCACAGCCTTCTAGGAGTAAATTTCCCATTTTTACTGATCTTTGTCTGGGGAGGAGAAAACGGTTTCCAGGTTTCACCTTGTTCTTTTCCATTTGTATGCACCAGTTGATGGAGACTGTTAGCTAACTGCCTTGCATTATTCAAAATTTTAACTGGGCAGCTTGACGCTGGTCATGGCATTGTCCTGAGGAATGAACCAGTGAACAGCTGTCTTTTAATTTATTCAACTGAAAGTGTGTATATATTCTTCCTGTCTGCAAAGAACAAGGCCCTGTGTTATGTGTAACATCTAGTATACACAAATGCACCACACTGTGAGCCCAACTGACAGTAGGCCATCAGTGTAAATTATTAGCACGCTAAGGATTATTCAGCAAATGTTGCCCAATTATGGGATCTCCACTACTGTTGGACGCTGTGTTGGGGTCAGTCTGTATGTTGCCCATTGTGAACGTAGAAGGGCTGTGCTGTTCAATATCATAGAACCCTACAGTACAGAAAGAGGCCCTTCAGTCCATCAAGTCTGCACCGAACACACTCCTACCCAGGCCCTATCGCCATATCCCTACATATTATACCCACTAATCCCTCTAATTTACACATCCCTGGATACTAAGGGGCAATTTCTTAGCTTGGCCAATCAACCTAACCCGCACATCTTTGCACTGTGGGGGGAAACTGGAGCACCCGGAGGAAACCCATGCAGACAGGAGGAGAATGTGCAAACTCCACACACACAGTGACCCAAACCGGGAATTGAACCCAGGACCCTGGAACTGTGAAGCAGCAGTGCTAACCACTGTGCTACCGTGCCACCCAACTGATATGATCTGCCAGTCTTTGGGAGGTATGACTTAAGAACATAAGAAATAGGAGCAGGAGTAAGTCATCTAGCCCTTCGAGCCTGCCCCGCCATTCAATAAGATCATGGCTGATCTGTCGTGGCTCAGTTCCACATTCCCGCCCTCTCCCCGTAACCCTTAATCCCCTCTCTTATCAAAAACCCATCAACCCGCGTCTTAAAAATATTTAGCGAGGTAGCCTCCACCACTTCAACGGGCAGAGAATTCCAGAGATTCACCACCCTTTGAGTGAAGAAGTTCTTCCTCAACTCCGTTCTAAACCGCCCCCCCTTTATCTTGAGGCTGTGCCCCCTAGTCCTACTGTCCTTTCTGAGCGGGAAGAGTCTCTCCACCTCTATCCTATCCATCCCATTCATCATCTTATACGTCTCAATGAGATCTCCCCTCATTCTTCTAAACTCTAACGAGTACAAGCCTAGTTTATTCAGCCTCTCCTCATAGCTCAACCCCTTCAACTCCGGCATCAGCCTAGTAAACCTCCCCTGCACTCCCTCCAAGGCCAAAATATCCTTGCGTAAGTACGGCGCCCAAAACTGCATACAGTACTCCAGCTGTGGCCTCACCAATGCTCTATGCAGCCGCAGCAAGACCTCCCTACTTTTATATTCAATCCCCCTCGCTATGAAGGCTAGCATCCCATTAGCCTACATACCTAACATCACATTGGCATTAAAGTTCAAATATCATACTATTCGTTTGTGTGATAGGCAGAACATTGTTTTGGCTTGGCAATAGTACACTGTTGTGGTGCATACCACTCATGCTGCTACAGCATTGTAGCAATATGAAGTAGGTAGCTTCATCTGTTGCTCATATTTTTGAGACATTCTTGCAGTGCAATCTGAGGGCATTTTCCAGGGCCTAAAGTGACAGCCTTAAAGCAAGCCCCCCCCCCCCCCCCCCCCCCCCCCAAACCACCCCCTGCTGATTTCTCGAAGTGTATTTGAATGCATGAAGATGCCCATTAAGGCATACAAGGAAATTATAACATGCAGCTTCAGGTTTAACATATCTTCCACTTATTAGAAATATGCAAGAGGTAGGAAAGTAATTGCCCTTCCATCAAAGACAAGATTCTCATGGAACTGTTGGGATTCTTGGAGTTTCACTGTGATAAGATTGCCTTCTCAGCAGCCTAGTAAATAAGACCCAACAAGTTGCTCACATTCTGGAACCTAAAACACATTTTCTGAAGGAAATCTAACATTTGCAGCTGAATGAATTCATTAATGAGCAATTTATATATTGTTTTAAACAGATGACGTGTTCCTACCTAAAGACATCGATTTGGACAGTGTGGAAATGGATGAGACCGAGCGTGAAGTGGAATATTTCAAGAGGTAATGTGAACTTTGGTGGTTTATGTATTAATGGTGATGTTACCATGCATATGGCTGTAACTTTTTTATTGCCAGTCTTGTCTGTGCAGTTTTGGTCGCCGTACTTACGCAAGGATATTTTGTCCTTGGAGGGAGTGCAGAGGAGGTTTACTAGGCTGATACTGGAGTTGAGGGGGTTGAGCTATGAGGAGAGGCTGAATAAACTAGGCTTGTACTCGTTAGAGTTTAGAAGAATGAGGGGAGATCTCACTGAGTTTCAGATGATGAATGGGATGGATAGGATAGAGATGGAGAGACTCTTCCCGCTCAGAAAGGACAGTAGGACTAGAGGGCACAGCCTCAAGATAAAGGGGGGGTGGTTTAGAACGGAGTTGAGGAGGAACTTCTTCACTCAAAGGGTGGTGAATCTCTGGAATTCTCTGCCCGTTGAAGTGGTGGAGGCTGCCTTGCTAAATATTTTTAAGACACAGGTTGATGGGTTTTTGATAAGAGAGTGGATTAAGGGTTATGGGGAGAGGGCGGGAATGTGGAACTGAGCCACGACAGATCAGCCATGATCTATTGAATGGCGGGGTGGGCTCGAAGGGCTAGATGGCCTACTCCTGCTCCTATTTCTTATGTTCTTATTTGATCATAGCATCCTCCACCACAGGAAAACCTGCACAGATCATTACATAAGGAGGAACAGGGAGCTTTTTAAATAAAAGAACTGCATGGCCGCTGCCTCTGTTATCAATATTGACTCTCTGATTCTATATCTAGAATTACTGTGGTTAATTGTGATATCTCTACTGCCATTATCTCTAAGAGCTAACTCAAAGTGTATAGTCTGAATCTAACTTTGTCAATTCTGTTTCAAACTGGGCTAAACAAATGAAAAACATGCCGTAAACATTTTGAAGTCTAAGACTGCATCCAACAATTGTTTTCTAATTAATTTCAAAAACAAAATGGTTTCAAACTCATAGGGATTAAGACAGAGTAGATAAAGAGAAACTGCTCTCATTGGTTAGAGCATTGAGTATAAAAATTGGCGGGTCATGCTGCAGCTGTATAAAACTTTAGTTAGGCCTCATTTGGAAAATTGTGTTCAATTCTGGTTGCCACACGACCAGAAGGATGTGAATACTTTGAAGAGGGTACAGAAGAGGTTTACCATGATGTTGCCTGATCTGGAGGGTATTAGCTGTGAGGAAAGGTTGGATAAACACGGTTTGTTCTCACTGTAACGACAGAGATTGAGGGGTGACCTGATGAAGGTCTACAAGATTATGAGGGGTGCGGACAGAGTGGATAGTCAGATGCTCTTTCCTAGGGTTGAAAAGTCAAGTACTGGGGGCGTAGGTTTAAGGCGGGTGGGGAAAAGTTTAGAGGAGATGTGTGAGGCAGTTCTTTTTAAAAAGAGGGTGGTGAAGGTCTGGCACACACTGCCTGGGGAGGTAGTGGGAGCAGGTACGATAGCGGCATTTAAGTGGCAATTAGACAAATACATGAATAGGATGGGAATGGAAGGATATGGCTTCCATAAATTCATACAATTTTAGTTTAGGCAGGCATCATGATCGGCACAGGCTTGGAGGCCAAACGGCCTGTTTCTGTGCTATACTTTCCTTTATTCTTTGTTTATTAGCAGAACAATTGAAAACTATATAAAACCTTGGTAAGCCCACATTTGGAGCATCGCGTGCATTTCTGGTTGCCACACTACCAGAAGGATGTGGAAGCTTTGGAGGAAATGCAAAGAAGGTTCCCCAGGATGTTACCAGTTCTCGAGGGTGTTGGCTGTGAGGAGAGGTTGAATAAACTAAGGCTGTTTTCACTGGAAAGATGGAGGCTGAAGGGGTAACCTGACAGGTCTACAAAATAATGAGGGGCATAGACAGGGTGGACAGTCAGAGGCTTTTTCCTTTGGTGAAAGTGTCAACTACGAGGGAGCACAGGTTCGAGATGAGAAGGGCAAAGTTTAAGGGAGATGGTGCGGGGGGAGTTTTTTGCGCAGAGAGTAGTGGGTGCCAGGGACACACTGCCAGAGCTACTGGTGAAAGCAGATACATTAGCAACATTTAAGAGGCTTCTGGGTGAGTACATGAAGAGGGAGGGAATGGAGATAGGCAGACCATGTAAGGGCAGAAAATTTTTTTTAGTTAAACTAGGGCATCGTGATTGGCACAGGCTTGGAGGGCCGAAGAGCCTGTTCCTATACTGTATTTTCTTTGCTCTTTATTCAGAGGACGCTCATTTAAGGTGATTGGCAAAATAACCAGTGATGATGTGGGTACAAAAAAATGTATGCAACGAGTGTTGGGATCTGGAATGTACTGCCTGAGTGTGTGGAGGAGGCAGGTTCAATTTTTGGGCTTTCAGATCTGAATTTGGGAAGCACCTGAAGAGAGATGATGTGCAGGGCATCAGGGAAAAGACAGGGGACAGTCCAGTTAAGCTGTTCTTGAAGTGAGCCAACACAGCGAGCCAAATAGCTTGTTTATGTGCTGTAACTATTCTGTATTTCTGTAAACAACTGTGCACTTCATCTGTTACTGTTTCAACAATGTTGTGGGCGTGATCCTAAATTTTACAGCCTGTGTTATTGTAACACTGGTGGCAAACTATTTAAATAAGTGGAACAGTTTGAAAGTGGACCCTGTGGTTTCTAAACTATTGTGGTTTGCCACTATTGTCCCGGTTGAGCTGAGGAGGAAAATATATCTCAAATCAGCCAGATTAAGGGCAGCACGGTGGTTAGCAGTGCTGCCTCATAGTGCCAGGGGCCCAGGTTCAATTCCGGCCTGGGTGACTCTGGAGTTTGCACATTTCACCCGGTGCCTATAAGAGATTTCCCAGGTCATAGAGGTTTACAGCATGGAAACAGGCCCTTTGGCCCAACTTGTTCATGCTGCCCTTTTTTAAAACCCCTAAGCTAATCTCAATTGCCTGCATTTGGCCCATATCCCTCTATACCCATTGTACCCATGTAACTGTCTAAATGTTGTTTAAAAGACAAAATTGTACCCGCCTCTACTACTACCACGTCTGGCAGCTTGTTCCAGACACTCACCACCCTCTGTGTGAAAAAATTGCCCCTTTGCACTCTTTTGTATTTCTCCCCTGTCACCTTAAATCTATGCCCTCTAGTTTTAGACTCCTCTACATTTGGGAAAAGATATTGACTACCTACCTTGTCTATGCCCCTCATTATCTTATACATCTCTATAAGATCACCCCACAGCCCCCTATGCTCCAGAGGAAAAAGTCCCAGTCTATCCAGCCTCTGTTTATAACTCAATTCATCAAGTCCTGGTAGCATCCTGATAAACCTTTTCTGCACTCTTTCTAGTTTAATAATATCCTTTCTATAATAGGGTGACCAGGATTGCACACAATATTCCAAGTGTAGCCTTACCAATGTTTTACACAACTTCAACAAGACATTCCAACTCCTGTATTCAATGTTCTGACTGCTGAAACCAAGCATGCCGAATGCTGCTTTCACCATTCTGTTCACCTGTGATTCCACTTTCAAGGAACTGTGAACATGTACCCCTAGATCTTTGTTCTGTAACTCTCCCTAGTGCCCTACCACTAACTGAGTAAGTCCTGCCCTGATTCAGTCTACCAAAATACATCACCTCACATTTGTCTAAATTAAACTCCATCTGCCATTCGTCAGCCCACTGGCCCAGTTGATCAAGATCCCGTTGCAATTGGAGATAACTTTCTTCACTGCCACTATGCCACCAATCTTGGTGTCATCTGCAAATGTATTAACCATGCCTCCTATATTCTCATTCAAATCATTAATATAAATGACAAATAACAGTAGACCCAGCACTGATCCCTGAGGCACACCAATGGTTACAGGCCTCCAGTTTGAAAAACAACTCTCTACCACAACCCTCTGGTTTCTGTCAAGAAGCTAATTTTGTATCCATTTAGATACCTCACCCTGGATTCCATGAGATTTAACCTTATGCAACAATCTACCATGCGGTACCTTGTCAAAGGCCTTGCTAAAGTCCATGTAGACAACATCAACTGCACTGCCATCATCTACCTTCTTGGTTACCCCTTCAGAAAAGTCAATCAAATTTGCGAGACATGATTTTCCATTCTCAAAGCCATGACTAATCAGTCCTCGCATCTTTAAATGCCTGTAGATCCTGTGTTTCAAAATATGTTCCAACAACTTACCCACCACAGATGTGAGGCCCATTGGCTTGAAGTTCCCAGGCTTTTCCCTACAACCCTTTTCAAACAAAGCACAACATTTGCCACCCTTCAATCTTCAGGCTCTCACCTGTGACTATCGATGATTCAAATATCTCGGTTAGAGGACCTGCAATTTCCTCCCTAACCTCCCACAATGTCCTGAGATATACGTCAGGATTTATCTACCATGATAACATAAGAACATAAAAAATAGGAGCAGGAGTAGGCCATCTAGCCCCTCGAGTCTGCCCCGCCATTCAATAAGATCATGGCTGATCTGAAGTGGCTCAGTTCCACTTTCCCACTTTCTCCCCATAACTCTTAGGCTTTTGGTAGGCAAGGGGACTATCTACCCACGTCTTTTAAATATATTTAGCGAGGTAGCCTCCACCGCTTCAACGGGCAGAGAATTCCAGAGATTCACCACCCTTTGAGTGAAGAAGTTCCTCCTCACTTGATGCACTTTAAGACTTCCAGCACCACTTCCTCTGTAATATGTACACTCCTCAAAACATCATTATTCATTTCCCCAAGTTCCCTAGCATCCATGCTAACATGCAAGTTCCCTAACATCTGGGTGTTCTGATTTCCTTCCACAGTATAAAGATATGTAAAATAGATGGATTAGCCGTAATAAATGTGTGGGGTTAAGGAAATAGGATTGGGGGAGTAGGCCTGGTTAGGATGCTTTTTCAGAGAATCGGTGCAGACTCAGTGGGCTGAATGACCTCCTCCTGCACTGTGGGGATTCTGAGATGACTTTATCAACTTATTTTTTTCTCGTATTTCCAAAATGAACAATTGCTGGACTGATAAAATGGTTCCAGCTGATCGCATGTTAGCACTTCTTATCCTTCCTTCCCTGAGACCTCTCTGCTCCAGTTGATCACATGTCAGCTGCCATGAGTTTGAGTGGTTTGAAAGTGGACAAAGGCTAACACCGCGCATCTCCTGGAACGAAATGCTCCTTGCATCGCTTAACATTTCAACCAAACCAACATAATGGTTTTGCAGATGAGATGTTTGCAATGAGCAAAGGCAGCTGTTTGCAATTCCCAGCCTCCAATCTGGTGCTAATGGCCTAAGCATTACCTGTTCCAACACATTTTGGTTTTCAACCAGGGGCCTCGTTAAACAACTTGAAACCAGTGCCACATAACCGAGACTTGAACTGTCTGAATTCCTTTAACTAAGAAGTTATAGGCAATTATTATTTGACCTCCATGTGAAACAGTAGGTCTAGCCACAGCCTAAGTGGGAGCAGGAAGAACTCTGACCCCTTGTCAAAATTGCAAACTACTGGAACGTCGGAGCGTGTGTCTTCAAGACAAACTCAAGCTCGCGTGCCTTCTCCATCAATAGAAATCTTTCTACCCTCCCTTTCCCTTATTCCTCTTCATTGTATTCGTGCAAAAAGGGCAGAGCAGAAAGAAAATAAAATTAGGAAATGCTGGAGAAACTCAGGCCTGATAACATCTATGGAGAGAGAATAGTCTGGATGACCCTCCGTCAGGGCTGGCCAAAAAGCTGTCTTCTGTACTGCAAGTCCTTATCAATGACTTGGAAGAAGGGGCTGAAGGGTGGGTTAGTAAATTTGCTGATGACACCAAGATTGGTGGAGTAATGGATGAGGTGGAGGGCTCTTGTAGGCTGCGAAGAGACATTGTTAGAATGCAGAGCTGGGCCGAAAAGTGGCACATGGAGTTTAACCCTGATAAGTGCGAGGTGATTCATTTTGGTAGGACAAACTTGAATGTGGATTAGAGTCAATGGCAGGGTTCTGAGGAATGTGGAGAAGCAGAGAGATCTTGGGGTTCATATCCACAGATCTCTGAAGGTTGCCTCTCAAGTGGATAGAGCCGTGAAGAAGGCTTATAGTGTGTTAGCGTTTATTAACAGGTGGTTTGAGTTTAAGAGCATGGGGTTATGCTGCAACTATACAGGACCTTGGTGAGACCACATTTGGATACTGTTTGCAGTTCTGGTCACCTCACTATAAGAAGGATGTGGAAGCATTGGAGAGAGTGCAGAGGAGATTTGCTCCCCCAACTCCAAATCACCTATGTAAATCGTTGCAGTCCCAACACACACCCCTGAGGCACATCACTAGTCACTGATTGCCAACCACAAAAACACCCTTTTACCTCCCACTCTTTGCTTTCTGTTAGTTAACAAATCCTCTATCCATGCTCTTACATTACCCGTAACACCGTGCACCTTTACCTTATGTAGTAGCCTTTGGTGCAGCATCTTGTCAAGTGCTTCTGGAAATCCAGATGCCCCACATCCACAGGCTCCCCATTATCCACTACAACTGTAATGTTCTCAAAGACTTGATGCACTTGAATTTGCTGAAGAGAGGGGAAAATTCTTAAACTATAAGATCATAACTTGTAGTACAGAAGGAGGCTATTTGGTCTGTCACAACTGTTAACTCTAGAGTGCTATCCCCCACAGATAGGGAATAGAATATGTTTGTACTAAAAGGCTGCAGACCACCGAACACTGTTCTGACTGCTCAGCTTTTGGAGGGATGTTAAAGCAGTAGAGTGGAAATGGGTGATTCACTTAGGTGATTTCAGGGATGGTAAACTAGAAGAGATTTGAGATTTGGAGACAATTTCCATTAGCACAGAGGAGGTTACGAGAAGATATTTGATGTGTTTGAAATTGAGAAATGCTTTTTCAAGTGAAAGGGAAAGACTGGTGGTGGCCAAGTCTGCGATAAATGGTTATCAAATTTAAAATTGTGATTGAGATTAGAGAGTTTCAAAGCAGTTATTCAAAAAATCTACCAAGTGAATCATTTGGCACTTTGCCACAGGGAGTAACTGAGATCAAGACTGTTCTGTCTTTTATAGGGAGAATAAGCTAAATGTATAAAGTGCCGATGAATTTTAAAAATTCTTCCATGGCATGTGTGCATCGCTGGCAAGGCCAGTATTTTATTGCCCATCCCTAATTACGCTTCAACTAAGTGGCTTGCTAGGCCATTTTGGAGGACATTTGGGAGTCAACCATATTGCTGTGGGTCTGGAGTCATATGTAGATCAGACTGGGTAAGGATGGCAGATTTCCTTCCCTAAAGGATATTAGTGAATCAGATGGATTTTTACAACGATCAATAATAATTTCATGGTCACCATTATTGAGACAAGCTTTAAGTTCAGATTTATTAATTGATTTTAAATTCCACCAGCTGCCTTGGTGATTTGATGTGCCGGCGTTGGACTGGGGTAAACACAGTAAAAAGTCTGACAACACCAGGTTTTAGTCCAACCGATTTATTTGGTAGTAAACGCACAAGTTTGTGAGTTTACTACCAAATAAATCGGTTGGACTGAAACCTGGTGTTGTCAGACTTTTTACTTGGTGATTTGAGCCCACGTCCCCAGATCTCTGGGTCACTAGTCTAACGATGTTACCACTACACTGTTATCTCCCCCAGAGCCATGAAGTGAGAGCACAGGTTAATTTTGGATTGCCCTTGCAAAGATGGGCCATAAACATGGTGAATGGAAACACCTCTTCCTGTGCTATCAGCCTGTATTGGTTCCACTAAATTTAAAAGAAAAGAAACCCGTACATAATGTGAGTACTAATCATTACCCTGGACTTAGAGCAGAAAATTGGCCAAAGGACACAGTCCTGATAACAGATTCAGAATTTCTCACGCAAAGGTGTGGATCAGGGACAAGATTGAGCTTAGATCTGAGATCCCATCCTTTTACTGAATTACCAGTCAGCATTCACAGTCAAGACTCATGAAATATGATTATCCCACTGGTAAAAGCATGGAGAGTGTGATGGTCACTCATGGATGGCTGCCCAGGTAAGAGTCCTGGGGAGAGGAGAGATGGACGCAAAACTGTGGAGGCTGATCGTGGATAGGTTTTTAAATAAAGAGCTGGTTCACGGTGGTAGTTTTATGGTGTCCACTCAATTAACCAGTTGTGTCTCTGGGTTTGCCTTCAATTCATCGCATTTTTTATTGAGGTCTTAAACTGAAACATTAATTCTTGCTTCTCCACAAATGCTGCCAGACCTGATGATACTTTCAGCGGTTTCTGTTCTTTTAGGTAATTGTCTTCCTTTTCCTTCTCAGGTTCTGCTTAGATTCAGCCCGGCAAAACAGACAGAGACTCTCCATCAACTGGTCTAACTTCAGCCTGAAGAAAACCACCTTTGCTGCTCACTGATCAGATGAAAAGTTCCCTACAGGAACTAACTTGTGACTCCACTGAATATTCTCACTCGGATATACAGTACTGTGCTGCGCTGAGAGCTCACCAGGTTGTTCTGGAACTGCCTTGCCTTTCTCTCCCCTTCATCCTTCTCCTACCCTCACCATCCCATCTCCCCCACTGCTGTGTGTGGTTCTGCACTGGGATAGGTGCAGGACGCCTTGGCCCCTAGGACTTCCTTACGGTTTTTGGAAAAGGAGTTGGCCAGCTGTTAATCCACTTTCTCCTTACCTGATTTATTTTTTTTGTTTGCTTGTGTGTTTGTAGTCTGTGAGTGGGACTTGTTCAAAAGTAGTCATAACCTGCTCGGTTTGGAACTCAAACAACCTTCCGTCTCTGACTTTTCTTCCCTAGTGTTCTGCCCAAGCTTATGCTCGGGTGAAGGTCAATCTGATTGTTCCCTCCTTTGCATCAGTCTGCCGTGACTTTTTATTCACGTCTTGCATTCAGCACTGTACATACAGTCCGACTACTGACAAGGGAATGGACTTCATCGATTTTTACTCTTCATTGATCCAGCATTCCCTCAACAAAATGGTTTGAATGAAGGGAATGCTCATACTGAACTGGGCAGTGAAAACCCAGTAGCCTCCAGTACTCCTTCACAAATTCACTGTTTAAAGTGTACAAGGTTACGCTATATTGTGTTTGATTTCTGACTTGTAGCCAGCTTGTGTAAGAATACTTGCAGAATGAATTCAAAAGAACAATGCTCACACTATCGACCTGTTATAGAGTGTATAATTGTATTAACACTGAAGCCTGAACTGGCTACTTTTTTAACATATTGTTAAGTAATATTAAAAAAATCATGTCTTTCTTTTTGAAAGATGGAATACAGTAGTATGGCAGAAAGGTGAATGTCTGACTTGCCTTTTTCTCTCAACATCTAAATGTCTTTTGGTGCCTTGCATTTCTTAATATGCAGAGGAAGACTGAAAAGAGGACTTGTACAATAAATGGTAACATTGAAAAGGCATGGAGAAGTAAGAGAGACTTGGTAGTACTGAACTTGAGTGTTGCTGAGAAGAGAGACATAGTGTCAATGCTTATTGTCTTGCACTCCTCAGGACAAATGCAAGAATAGCAAATTTCAAACAATCACAACTTTATCACAAAGGAAAGCAAAGTCAAAAATTTAAACGTGTTAAGGAAGCCGTTTCACATTGCTGCTATGCAGTGGCTATGCAAGTGGCATTTTCTGTCTACAGGATGTTGCTGTCAGTCCAAAAAAAAGTATGCCTACCACATAGTTGGACAACGTAATGTATGAATTTCTATGCTGCTACAATACCAGGTATGTTGGCCATATGTCCCAGTATTTGGTCAATCAAATCAAACAACATGTTCCTTCAGTTGCTCATAATGGGTTATTTTGCAAATTGGCAGCACTTGCTGAATATTCCTGAGGACCCTGTTGGTACAGTAACCAATTTTAGGTAATCAGGCAAGCGTAAACAAGCCGTTACACACTTGCCAGAAGCAACACATGTTCGTACACAGGAGCCATTTTATGTCAGCAGAAGGAATATGTTCAAGCCTTCTTTGAAAGGAGCAGTCATTCTCCGTTGCTTTCTTCATGGGACTGCCAATCTTTTTTTTTATTGAGACATGGGCGTTGCTGGCTGACCAGCATTTATTGCCATCTCTGGTTGACTGACGGCTGTTTGAATGTTAACCACATTGCTGTGGGTCTGACGCCACATGTATGCCAGACAGGTAAAGATGGCAGATTTCCTTCCCTAAAGGACATTAGTGAACCGAATGGGTTTTTCCAACAATCAACAATAGTTTCATGGTCATCAGTAGATTTTTGATTCAGATTTTTCTTTTATTGAATTCAAATTCCACCATCTGCCACTGTGGGATTTGAACCCAGGTCCCCAGAACATTAGCTGAGTCTCTGGATCCGGCGAAAATATCACTAGGCCATTCCTCCACCACCACCACCACCACCCCCCACCCCCGTCAACTTGCAACCAATCAGCTCCTTTTTTACCTGTCATATAAATTGTTGTGATCCTTTGAAATTTGCCATTCTTCCATTTGTCCTGATGAGCATAAGATGAAAAGCTTTGGCAACATATTTCTCTTCAGCAAATTCAGGAGAGACTTGGTTCTTCAGACAAACAAACTTTTAAAAGTGAATGACAAATTCATAATTGACTTAAGTTTATATAGCCCCTTTCACAACCTCAGGATACCCCAAAGTACTTCGCAGCCAACAAGATTTTTTGAATTGTAGTGAATATTATAGTGTAGATATGCAGCAGCTACACTAAGCATGAATGAATGACAATGTGACAATAACCTTCTTTGTTTTTATCAATGTTGAGTGGTAAATATTGGACTCTGCATTGGGGAGAATTTCCTTGATCCTCTTCAGAATCGTCCCATGCATCTTTTATATTTACACAAGAGATTTCAGTTTAACGTTTCATCTGAAAGGTGGCTTTGTAACAATACAGCACTCCTTCAGTTACTGCACTGGAGTGCAAATCTAAATTTCAGGTAACTGGAGTTATACTTGAAGCACAAACATTTGACTTTGAGGGTGGCACAGTGGTTTACATTGCTGCCTTACAATGCCAGGGACCCATTTAATTCCAGCCTTGGGTGACTGTGGCATTTTCATATTCTCCCCGTGTCTGTTGGGTTTCCTCCAGGCCCTCAAGTTTCCTCCTGCAGTCCGAAGATGTGCAGGTTAGGTGGATTGGCCGTGCTAAATTGGCCCTTGGTGTCCAAAGATGTGTGGGTTAGATGGATTAACAGTGGTAAATGTGTGGAGTTACGGAGATAAAGGTGGGGAGAGGATCTGGATAGGACACTCTGCCAGAGAGTCAGTGCAGATGCGATGGATCAAATGACCTCCTCTTGCACTGTCAGGATTCCAATACAGTGCAGTACTCACTGAGCCACAGCCGACATAGTGTAAAGTTGTGTGCAGACTTGATTACAGAAGTGAAAAGCCTATAGATATCACTGGTTAGGACACACCCAGAATACTTTGTTTACTTTTGGATGTCCTACCTCAAAGAATGTCAAGGCCCTGGAGGGTATGAAAGTGACTCTAAGTATGGGGAAGGCAGTGAAAAGTAAATTGGAGAAAATATGTTTCAGTGGTGTTTATTCAGTAATGTGAGAATGCAAGTTGGAGAACATCAACAATGGAACAAGAGGTTAGGGAACGTTTTGAAGTGCAGCAAGTTGGTAGGATGTGCAATGTCCACTCAAACTTTGAGGGAAATGAAATCTGTCATTAAGGGAGAAGCAAGTAAATTTTTGAAAAAAGAAAAATAAAATGGTATTGGATGGGTAAGAGCAAGATAACAAGACTCAATGGTAAGTCTTCCAGAGAGCTGGCACTGGTGTGATGGGCCAAATAGCCTTGGGTGCTGTCAATTCTTGAATAGGAAATGGGCATTCTTGCCTGGCTCAAATCCCACGATATAATACTCTTTTGTTTTCCGGCCACTTTTCATGATATCCTTCCACTGCCATCTTCTCTCTCTCTCTTCTCCCCCCGCCAAATTCTGATGCATTTTCATTCCACATATTTGGGCTACCTCCTTGAAGCTCTAACTTGTTACTTCTCTTCCACCTTTGAAGAAATTATGTCCTCCCAGAAAAAACTATCCCATTGATTTTTCAGTCACTACCCCTTTTTTTTGTCACCAATTGCACATTGTCCAGTGTTTCCATCTCTCTATAGTACAATAGTGTGTTCCATTATGTTGACGGTCCTATGCAAGTGCAGCCTGTTAGTGGATGGCCTGAACGTTGTCTATGATTTAAGCCGAACCTCCATTTCTATAGAACAGGTCGATAAGTTTGGACTGGCCTGATCGTCGATATAAAGGTATCCAGTACAAGAGTGAATACTGGGTAGGTGCTGCTGTGCATTTGGATATCCTTGGCTTGTGAGAGTCCAGACTGGCTGTGGAGCCAAACCCTTTGGTGAACAACCCACACTATTTCAACTGTAAGTTTGTAACCAACAGAACAGAGCAGCACAACATTCTGAAGACATCTGCCAACAGGTAGGAAATGGGTTTGTATTTTGTCTGCTTCCTTCAGAATCCATGTTGAAGAGGGTGGTAGCAGTGGATTCTGCCCTTGATTATCACCAAATGCATTTGTGTAACTTGTTGACTGCTTATTACTTTTCTGAGGTGTGAACACTGGAGCATGTTACCATGGCAAATACTACTACTCTGCATTTAGCCAAGCTGCACTACATTATTGCAAAGATAGGCATTTGTTAAGCACAAATATAATATCAAAGCAATTTATATTTAAATAGTGCCTTCAGCATAAAGGGCAGTAAGCCCTGAGCTCCAGGGCAGTGTATCTGAAGGGTATCCCAAAGATGCACTGTGGAACCCCCACCTGTCAGAAGTTCCCAGGTAAGGATTGTATAGGAATTGCCCAAGCAATTCAAACTTCTGATGGACAATTACCCTGCATTGGGAGTGGCAGTTCCCACTCCTGCTTAGTGACAATGTGAAATAGCTAGATTCACCTGTTGCTCAAATTTTAATAAGAAACAGGAGCAGGAGTAGGCCACCTAGCCATTCGAGCCTGCCCCGCCATTCAATAAGATCATGGCGGATCTGAAGTGGATCAGTTCCACTTTCCCGCTTTCTCCTCGTAACCCTTAATTCCCTTGTCTGTCAGAAATCTATCTACCCGTGACTTAAATATATTCAGTGAGGTAGCCTGCACCACTTCGACGGGCAGAGAATTCCAGAGATTCACCACCCTATGAGTAAGAAGTTCCTCCTCAACTCTGATCTAAACTGCCCCCCCACCCTTATTTTGAGGCTGTGCCCTCTAGTTCTGCTATCTTTTCTAAGTGGGAAGAGTCTCTCTACCTCTACCTTATCTAGCCCCTTCATTATCTTATATGTCTCTATGTTCAGCCTTCTGAACTCCAACGAGTACAGACCCAGTCTATTCAATCTCTCCTCATAGGCTAACCCCCTCATCTCCAGTATCAGCCTGGTGAACCTTCTCTGCACTCCCTCCAAGGCCAATATATCTTTGCGCAAGTGCTGCGACCAAAACCGCACACAGTACTCCAGCTGCGGCCTCACCAGTGCCCTGTACAGTTGCAGCAAGACCTCCCTGCTTTTATATTCTATCCCCCTCACTATAAAGGCCTTCATTCCATTCACCTTCTTGATCACCTGCTGCACCTGCAGACTGAGTTCTTGCGATTCGTGCACAAGGACCCCCAGGTCCCTCTGCACTGTAGCATGCTGCAGCTTTTCACATTTTAAATAATAATCCCTCCTATTATTTCTAATCCTTCCTACTATTATTTCTACAAATTTGGCCTCCTACTATTATTAATGATCCATTCAATTTGTGAACTCAGCAATTCATGCAATTGAGTTCAGTTTTAACACCATAAGACCTTAAGGAATAGGAATAGGAACAGGAGCAGGCCATTTGTTAGGTCCTCAAAAAACTCTAATGAATTTTCCCCAAAGTAGGGGGTGTTGCCATGGAATCCCCTCTAGTCCCAATTCTTGCAAGCATTTTTGTTGGGTTCCATGAGAAATGTGTCCTTGATGGAATGCCACCTAATCCCTGGCATACTTAACCGATTTCCAAGGTTGCCAATAAGGCCAAATTTGTAGCGTGTAAAACTGTAAGAGTGCCAATGCATATATTGACCAGTGAGGTTGTGTTTGCAATAGACTGTGATAGAGATCCCCTTAGCAGATGTCTCAACTTGTACATCCAGGAAAGAATGTTCATTTGGCTGCTCCATTTCAAAGGTGAATTTGAGCGTACTGTTGAGACATGTAAGAAAATCATTACATGCAGTCACAGATTTAAATATAGCCAACGTATCATTCCCACACGGAAATGTGCAAAGTTGAAAAAGCGGCTTGGAAACAGGATTGAAAGGTCACTTGCAGCATTCTGTTAACATCGCGTGATTTTGTGAAAGGTTTAACCAATTTATTGGAGTTTTTTGACAGTGGCACATGCACTGTGGATAGGAACTAGAAGTAGGAGTAGGCCATTCGGCCCTTCATCCTGCTCCGCCACAGAAAATGTCCAGAGTTGATGGCTGATCTTTGAATTTAATATCTTTCCCCTTTTCCCCCAATATCACTTCATCCCTTTAGCCCCAAGAGCTATATCTAATTTGAGAGTCCAGACTAAGGGCAGCACAGCAGCTAGCACTGCTGCCTCACAGCGTCAGGGACCCGGGTTTGGATCACCATCTGTATGAAGTTTGCACGTTCTCCTCCTATCTGCATGGGTTTCCTCCGGGTGCTAGGGTTTCCTGGTTAAGTGCATTGGCCAGGCTAAATTCTCTCTGTGTACTTGAAAAGGTGCCAGGCTGTGGCGACTAAGGGACTTTCACAGTAACTTCATTGCGGTGTTTATGTAAGCCTGCTTGTGGCACTAATAACTAAACTTTAAATTAATTTCCAACTATCTTTGTGTCATTTGCAAATTTAGCTACCATGTCTTCACACCCCTCATCCAAGTCATTAATATAAATTGTAAAAAGTGAAGGCCCCAGTTAGACTCCACTCACTGCATCCTGAAAAATCAGAAGGCCTTTAAGATACTATTTAAAACCTTGCTTAATTAAGTTTTTGGCACCTGTTCTCCTTTTTTCTTTAAAAAGGGTGGCATGGACAAGTTGGGCAGAAGGGCCTGTTTCCATGCTGTAAACCTCTAAGACTCTATCTGATGCAGTGATACCGGAGTTGAGGGGGTTGAACTATGAGGAGAGGCTGAATAAACTAGGCTTGTACTCGTTAGAGTTTAGAAGAATGAGGGGAGATCTCATTGAGACATATAAGATGATGAATGGGATGGATAGGATAGAGGTGGAGAGGCTCTTCCCACTCAGAAAGGACAGTAGGACTAGAGGGCACAGCCTCAAGATAAAGGGGGGGGGGGGGCGGTTTAGAACGGAGTTGAGGAGGAACTTCTTCACTCAAAGGGTGGTGAATCTCTGGAATTCTCTGCCCGTTGAAGTGGTGGAGGCTGCCTCGCTAAATATATTTAAAACGTGGGTTGATAGGTTTTTGGTAGGCAAGGGGATTAAGGGTTATGGGGAGAGGGCGGGAATGTGGAACTGAGACACGACAGATCAGCCATGATCTTATTGAATGGCGGGGCAGGCTCGAGGGGCTAGATGGCCCACTCCTGCTCCTATTTCTTATGTTCTTATGTGACAGAGTTTTGTGAAGTTCTTTGAGTCGCTTTACTATGTTAAAAGCGCTATATTGGCTCTACTGATCTCAGTATGCCATCAAGGAGCCCTAACAAAACCAGAGTCAGTGGGAATCAGGTAAAACCCTCCACTGGTTGGAATCATATCTGGCACAAAAGAAGTTGGCTGCTGTGATTGGAGGTCAATCATCTCACTTCCAGGACATCACTGCAGGAGTTCCTCAGGGTGTAGTGTTCTAGGCCCAACCATCTTCAGCTGCTTCACTTTACTTCCATCATTAGGTGGGAATGTTCACTGCACAATGTTCACTATCATCCGTGACACCTCAGATACTGAAGCAGTCCATGTCCAAAAGCAGCAAAAACAATATCTAGGCTTGGGCTGACAAGTAACATCTGCGCCACACAAGTGCCAGGCGATGATCACCACCTCAAGGGCAACAAGGAAGGATATCATCTTCTCCCCTTCACATTCAATGACATTACCATTGCTGAATCCCTCACTACCAACATCCTGGGGGTTACCATTAACCAAAAACTGAACTGGACTAGCCATGTAAGTTTTATGGCTATTAGAGCAAGTCAGAAGCTATGAATCCTGCGGCGACTGACTCGCCTCCTAACTCCCCGACGCCTGTCCACCATCAGAACTGACAAGTCAGGACTTGCCTGGATGAGCACAGCTCCATCAACATCAAGAAGCTCGTCACCACCCAGGGCAGAGCAGTCCAATTGATTGCTACCCCTATCACAAATATTTACTCCCTCCCTCACTGAAGAATAAGGGCAACCATGTGTACCATCTACAAGATGCACTGCAAGAACTCACCAAGGTTCCTTAGGCTGCACCTTCCAAGCCCATGACCAGACCATCTAGAAGGACAGAAGTGACAGATACCTGGGGACACCACCACCTGGAGGTTCCCCTCCAAGTCACATACAATACTGACTTGGAAATATTTCACCATTCCTTCATTGTCGCTGGGTCAAAATCCTGGAACTGCCACCCTAACAGCACTGTGGGTGTACCTACACGGCATGGACTGCAGTGGTTCAAGTCCTCCAAGCTCACCACCACCTTCTCTAGGGCAACTAGGGGTGGTAATAAATACTCGTTTAGCTATCAACATCCACATCCCATACATTAACTTTTTTTAAAGTTAAGATTTACTTAGTTAATGGTAGGGTACTGGGGGGAGTTACAGAACAAAAAGGTCTCGGGATACATGTTCATTGCTCCTTGAAAGTGGAGTCACAGGTGGACAGAGTGGTGAAGGTGGTATTCGGCATGCTTGGTTTCATCGGTCAGAACATTGAATACAGGAGTTGGGATGTCTCGTTGAAGTTGTACAAGACATTGGTAAGGCCACACTTGGAATACTGTGTGCAATTCTGATCATCCAATTATAGAAAGGATATTATTAAACTAGAAAGAGTACAGAAAATATTTACTAGGATGCTACTGGGACTTGATGGACTGAGTTACAAGGAGAGGCTGGATAGACTGGGACTTTTTCTCTGGTAGTCATGATGTGGGTATGCCAGCGTTGGACTGGCGTAAACACAGTAAAAAGTCTGACAACACCAGGTTTTAGTCCAACCGATTTTATTTGATAATAGACGCACAAGCTTTCGGGGTTAGCCCCTTCGTCAGGTGAATGGAGAGTTCTGGCCTCAGACAGAGCATGTCTGTGCTTTATATGCTCTGCCTGAGGCCAGAACTCTCCATTCAAATCTTCTCCCAAAGGTAGGGAAGTCTAAAACTGGAGGGTACAGGTTTTAAGGTGAGAGGGGAGAGATACAAAAGTGTCCAGTGGGGCAATTTTTTCATACACAGGGTGGAGAGTGTCTGGAACAAGCTGCCAGAGGTTGTAGTAGAGGTGGGTACAGTTTTGTCTTTTAAAAAGCATTTAGATGGTTACATGGGTATGATGGGTATAGAGGGATGTGGGGCAAATGCAGGCGATTGGGATTAGCTTATGGGTTTTTAAAAAAGGGTGGCATGGACAAGTTGGGCCAAAGGGCCTGTTTCCATGCTGTAAGCCTCAATGACTGATTCTAAGATTGTGTAAGGGTATCTAGATTTAGAAAGGGAATTAAAAATAAGCTAGACTCCTGTCTCTGATTCTCTTGCCTAATGACTCTTGTTAGACAGTGTAGAACTGGATTCTGCGGTGATTTCGTCTTTACGCCTCCTCCCCTCAACCCTGTATCCTTCTGCTTCTGCAGCTGAATAATTGTTGAAACTCACTGTCGAGCTCACGCTGATAGCTTGGCTGAAGTACAGGAGGTTGAGTAGCGTTCTTGGGCACCACACCCCAGCAAGCTGTCAGTGTCACCAGGCAAGGAGGACAATTTTATAACCATCACAGAGTAAAATAGCCTATTAGATAATTAAAGGAATTGAGAGAGTCCAATTGCTCAGTGTTAATTCTTCATCTCATTCAGTACAGATTATGGAAACAAATCACAACTAGTTTCACTTCCAAGAAATGCCTGCTCAATCTCCAGTCAGCCACCAAAGTTAGCTCACTGGCTTGCACCTCTCACTTGCCTCCTTCCTTATTTTACTGGTTACTCACACATCATGGTCTTTTAACTGAACTAGTAATCCAGAACTCTGGACTAATGATTCAGAGATGTGAGTTCAAATCCTACTGAAGCAGATGTACAATTTAAATTCAATTTTTAAAAATGCCAGATATTTAATTTAAAAGCTAGAATCAATAATGGTAGCCATGAAACTATTGAATTGTCATAAATATCTATCTTGTTCGTTAATGAACTTTAGGGAAGAAAATCTGCCATCCATACCCAGTCTGACCTATGTATGACTGGAGGTGCAAGCAAGGTGGTTAACTCTTGACTGCCTGCTGCAATGATTGAGCAAGCCCCTCAATTGTATTTGAGGGGACAGCTCAGTGTCATCTTATCAAGGATAATTTGGGATAGTCATCTTGCCCACATCTTGTGAACAAGTTTTAAAAAAAAAAAAAATTTTACGGTCATACTCTCAGCAAGGCTGTCTTTATGAGGTCGGGTATGGTGATGTGCACTTTCACATTACTCAAGTTCAGAGCTGCTACTTTGGGCTGAGTCCTGCATCAAAATGAACATAAGAACATAAGAAGTAGGAGCAGGAGTAGGCCATCTAGCCCTTTGAGCCTGCCCCGCCATTCAATAAGATCATGGCTGATCTGAAGTGGCTCAGTTCCACTTTCCCGCTTTTTCCCCATAACCCTTAATTCCCTTGCCTACCAAAAACCTTTCTACCCGTGACTTAAATATATTTAGCAAGGTAGCCTCCACCACTTCAACGGGCAGAGAATTCCAGAGATTCGCCACCCTTTGAGTGAAGAAGTTCCTCCTCAACTCTGTTCTAAACTGCACCCCCCTCCCCCGCATCTTGAGGCTGTGCTCTCTAGTCCTGCTGTCCTTTCTGAGCAGGAAGAATCTCTCTACCTCTACCCTATCCATACCCTTCATTATCTTACACGTCTCTATAAGATCCCCCCTCATCCTTCTAAACTCCAACAAGTACAGACCCAGTCTATTCAGCCTCTCTTCATAGTCCAACCCCCTCATCTCTGGTATCAGCCTAGTGAGCCTCCTCTGCACTCCCTCCAAGGCCAAAATATCCTTGCGCAAGTGCGGCGACCAAAACTGCACACAGTACTCCAGCTGCGGCCTCACCAGTGCCCTGTACAGTTGCAGCAAGACCTCCCTGCTTTTATATTCAATCCCCCTCGCTATGAAGGCCAGCATCCCATTTGCCTTCTTTATCACCTGCTGCACCTGCAGGCTGGGTTTTTGCGACTCATGCACAAGGACCCCAAGGTCCCTCTGCACCGTAGCATGCTACAGCTTTTCGCCCTTTAAATAGTAATCCCTCCTACTACTATTCCTGCCAAAGTGGATAACCTCCCACTTGCTAACATTGAACTCCATCTGCCAGGTCATTGCCCACTCGCTCAGCCTATCCAGATCCATCTGCAGACTTTCCACACCCTCCGCACAATTTGCTTTTCTGATAATTACAATGTCCAGAGCACCAATATACCAATGTTCGTCCTCCATGAGAACCTCTGATTTCACCAAGCCTCATCAGCATACTCTGCCACCGTGCCTTTCAAGAAATGAGCTGGGTTTTGATGACAATCCAACACAGTTGCTTTAAAAAAAAATTGTTTTCAAATTCTCAAGCTGCCATAGTGAGATTTTAAACTCAGTCTTTGGACTAATTGTCAAGGATTTTGATGTAGGCACAGTGGTCAAATGGCCTCCTCCCGCACCACAGTTATTGTGATAGTGTACGACATAACCACTTTGCCATCTTTACATGTAAGCACCAGTACTAGCATTATCCCAAAAACAGTATTTTTCCCAGTGGTTTTGGGTGTGAATGACATGTTGTCCAGGACTTGTGTGGTGGTAGTGTTGCGGTGGAGGGGGTGGGGGGAGCGGATTCTCCCTAACCTCTGCAAAATCACGGTTGTGGAATTTTTAACATTCACTTACTGATGCCCGAGCTCAAAGAATCAAACGGTGATGTCTTTGTTGGGATCTTTTTGATTAGTTAAGTGGTTGTTGACCTCTGAGCAAGCTGAACAATCCTACTGGTGAAATCAGCAAATTTCCCCCCAGCTCCCAAAAAAATGAACAAGTAAAGTTCAACCCAAAACTACCAGAAAAATAGCTGAGGAATGTCAGTAAAAGTGACTCACCAAAGGGCCATGATAGGCAAATTGATTGCAGAACAACCAGTAAAGCTGTTCCCAGAGAAATCAACAGTGCCAAGTTTTTGGACAGCAAACAGAGAATACTGACTGCAGAGTTCACTTCAGTTTAAAACAATGTATGACTGCTGTCTATATCTTGCATCACCCATTCCCCACTAATGCCTAATTTACACTCTGCACACTTCCACAAGCAGCAATGTAACTATGGCCTGATATGTTTTTGGGTGATATTAGTTGAGGATTAAGTAAGAGCCAGCACACTGGTGATAATTTCCATGGTCTTTTTCCAAATTGTGGCTGTGGGATCTTTTATATCCACCTAAGCAAGTAGATTGGGCCTCGGTCATTCAAAGAATGGCACCTCAGTGCGTGTTCCCTCAGTACTACGCAGTCAGCCTTGATTATTGTGCTCAAGCCACGGAGTGGGATTTAAACCTGGAACCTTGTGATTCTAAGGCAAGTGTGTTACCAACTGAGCCATAGCTGACCAGGCAAAAGGGGATGATTGGTCCCTGAGTGTCGGGTTACATTCAATATAGAACATAAAGCTGAGACTCTCATTCCTCTTAACCAGGTGCTGGTGCATGAGTAATTTGACTGTTGCTCAAGAAGTCTCTGCCCTACTATTACTCTCCTCCCTCCACAACTTGCGCAGATTATGTAGCATGAACATTGCAGTGAAGTTACTGTGAAAATCCCCTAGTCACCACATTACAGTGTCTGTTCTTGTATACTGAGGGAGAATTTAGCACTGTCAGTGCACCTAACCAGCATGTTTTGGAGGCGGGGGGGGGAGGGGTAGTGGAGCACCTGGAGGAAACCCACCCAGATACGGGAAGAACATGCAGACTCTGAATAGGCAGTAACCAAGCTGGAAATCAACTGGTTCCCTGGCGCTGTGAGACAGCAGTATTAAACACTGTGCCACCACGCTGCTTATTTCGTCCACTTGGGGATGACAATGATCGTGTTGAATCTGTTACCAGTTGACAAAGCACCCCACTTACTCAAGATACTGGAAATTACTTGTGTATCATCTTAAACATGAGAGTCAGTAAACAGCAGCATTGGAAAAGGTGTGTGTTCACTGTAGTATTGCCTGCAGCTGCCCCTCAAATTCCCTAAAAATACCACTGTGGCTTTTTTAAAATTCATCAAAAAGTAAAGGGTGTCTGTCTTTATTCCAAGTGTGTGTGTGTGTTGGTGGGGAAAATGCGAGTCTACGGTTGGTGCCTGGATCTGTGCTCTCTTCCTGTTTCGGGGCATTGATTTTTCTCATTTCCTATGGTTGAGCTTTAAGAAAGTAAAGATCAGCAAAACTTCTCTCTTAAGCCCTTGGCTACGTAGGAGGAGGATTGGGACTGAGTGGCTGAGGGCAAAATTACACATTGTAGTGCCCAATAACACTTGATCTTAACTCTAAGCAGGACAAAGCTTGATCAACACCCATCCGCTACTTTGAAAACATTGAGCATCAATGCACCATCTACAGGATGCATCAAGCCTCCTTAGGCGTCTTGCAACCCTATGATCTATGTCACCTGGAAGGACAAGGCCAGTAGATGCATGGGAGACCCCCACGTTCCCATCTGAGTCACTTGGGATGATATTGGTGTTCCTTTATCACTGTGTGAAAATCCTGGTACTTCCTCCATCACAGCACTGTGGGTGTACGTACACCACATTGATTGGAGCGCTTCAAGAAGGCAGCTCACCACCACATCCTCGAGAACAGTTAGGGATAGGTAATAAATGCTGGCCTTGAGCAATGCTCACATCATTGTTTGTTTGAAAAGAGGATGCTGGACAATGCCATTCGGACCTGCCTCTGGTCCCAGTTTGACATCCAAGAAATACATAAATGCAATAACCGATTCATTTAAATTAAAATAGATGTTCAAAAAGTACGTGAGGAGAAGCTAATTCCTCTGATGAGAGAGTCAAAGCTAGAGGGCATAAACATGTGGTTTATAATGACTCTGATAGATGTCCTCTAGCTATGTGTTCACTCTGGTATTGCCTGCAGCTGCCCCTCAAATTCCCTAAAAATACCACTGGTTTTTTAAAAATTCATCAAAAAGTAAAGGGTGTCTGTCTTTATTCCAAGTGTGTGTGTTGGTGGGGAAAATGCGAGTCTACTGTTAGTGCCTGGATCTGTGCTCTCTTCCTGTTTAGGGGCATTGATTTTCTCACTTCCTATGGTTGAGCTTTAAGAAAGTAAAGATCAGCAAAACTTCTCTTTTAAGCCCTTTGTTACATAGGAGGAGGATTGGGACTGAGTGGTTCCATATTCTGATAGAGTATGGAAGGTTCCCGTGTTTAGATGGGGAGCATGGCTTGATTGAAGTAGTCTCATTGATGTTTACGGGAACTTGCTGTGTGCAAATTGACTGCGCTATTTCCTGCATCAGAACAGGGTGTGAAAATATTTCATTGGCTGTAAAGCGCTTTAGGACACTGAATTTAACTTAAATAAATTGCATGTGTTACAATTACTTGGACTATCTGAGTGTTGCAGGTACTTCTAGTACTCTACCCTCTCCCAGGATAAAGACTAGGCGATTTTCCCTTGGACTGATCAGATCCTTTTGTTCACAGACATCCAGCATGCCTTCTCGCACATCCTGCCCGCATGCCCCACCAGGGTACTCAACAATTGTAGTCAAAGGGCCAAGGCATTTCACAGAAGTGGTTATCAAATAAAGCTTGACAAAAGGCAACTGAGCTATTAGGGTGGGTGACCAAAAGCTTGATCAAGCAGGTAGGTTGTAAGGAGGAGAAAGGTGGGGAAGAGGTTTATGTGGGAATTCGAAGCTTATGGCCTCGTCAGCTGCAGGAACAATCATCAGTGATGTACTGATTAAAATCAGGAATGTGCAAGAGGCCACAGTTGGAACAATGCAGAGATTAGTGAAGTTGAGGTCATCAGCCATAATGAATGGAGGAGCAGATTCTAGGGGCTATATGGCTTGTCCTCCTATTTCTTATGTTCTTATCTCAGTGAGTTATCGGGCTGGGGAATATTATAGAGATGGGGAGAGAGCAGCACCATGAGGGGTTTAAAAACAAGAATGAGAATTTTAACATTTCTAAACTAGGTGCTGAGATTTAATATTTAGGACAAATTGAGTTGGGAGGATATTACGCGTGGCAGCGTCCTTCCTCTATTGGTAATTGGGTAATTCGTTGACCTCGGAATTGTGTTGCTTTCCTTTTAGCCTTGCCAGTAAATAAGTACATACGAGAAAAATAGTTGACAGGAAAATTAACGAGTCCTTTAACTTAACTATAGAAACACTCAGGGAAAGCAACAGGAAACATAGAATATCTCAGGATTGCAGTCATTTTTGAATAGTCAATGCTTTCTAGTGCTATTTCCCATTTCCTGCCAAATGCTTCAGCGGTTCTATTGCATTATCACAAAACAGATTCCCGTCAGCAAACAATACAGACGGAACAAACACGAGGCTTTGGAACTGCAGACAATCTTTCCCCTTACTGAACAAATTGCACGAAGATCGGGAATGAAACATGAACCATTTCTGTCTTGGCCTGAGGATAAAAGTGTTAAGTTCCATTCAGCCTGTCATGTGTGCCCTGGCCCTTGCAAGAGTAATTCCTCTAATATCGTTTCCCCACACCTTTGCAAATTTTTCCTCAGTTATCCAACTCGGTCTTGAATGCCATGATTGAGACTGTCTCCATCGGTTTCTGCATTCTAAATTCTAACCACCTACTGTGTAAAGAGGTTTTTCCTCATTACACAAGTGCTTTTGTTTGCCCTCTGTTCCTTCTGGTTCTCGATCCTTCCATCAGTTTCTCCCTATCTATTCAAGACTCATCAATTTGAATGCCTCTATCAAGTCTCCCTCCAATCTTCTCCAAGAAAAATAGCCCCTACCTCGCCAATCTATCTACGTAACTGAAGTTACTAATCCATGGAACCACTCTTATGAATCTTGCCTGAAATGTCTTTAATGCTTCACATTCTTCCCAAAGCCCAGGTATAGATGCAGTGCAGTTGTAGCTGAACCTGTATTTTATACAAGTTTGTCATAACTTCTTTGCTTTTGTACTCTATATATGCTAATTATGAAACCGAGGATCATGTGTCTTTATACACGTGGATCCCCAAGTTCCTGTGTCCTGCACCCCCTTTAGAAATGTACTCTTTTTATTACCTATGTTCTTCCTACCAAAATGAATCACTTCACACGTTCTATATTAAATCTTATCAGTTACACAATCCACTAACCACCCTATGTTCTTTTGAAGTTCCACACTATTTTCCTGACTACTTTCAAGTATTGTGTCACCTGCAAAGTTTGAAATTATGTCCGGTACACCAGTGTCTAGGTTGTGAACACTGACCGCTGGGGGAACTCCACTACAAACTTTCCTCTATCTGAAAAACAACTGTTCACCACCATTCAGTTTCCTGTCACTCAGCCAATTTCGTACTCTTGTTGCTATTGTCCCTTTTGTTCCATGACCTTTAATTTTGCTCAAGTCTGACGTACCGTAGGGATCTGTGCTGGAACCCCAACTGTTCACATAAATTATTTGGAAGAGTGAACTCAATATATTATCTCCAGATTTGCAGATAATACCAAGTTGGGTGGGAGGGTCACCCATGAGTAAGATGCAGAGATGCTTCAGCATGATTTGGACAGGCTGAGTGAGTGGCTAGATGTAATGTAATGTGGATAAATGTGAGGTTATCCACTTCAGTAGCAATAACAGGAAGCAGATTATTAGTTGAATGGGTGTAAATTGATAGTTGGATAGTCAGCGAGACCTTGTGCATCAGTCGCTGAAAGTAAGCACACAAGTATAGCAGGCTGTAGAGAAGGCAAATGGTGTGTTGCATTAAATTGATTTTTTTCTACACCCTAGCTATGACTCGTAACACGTTCTGCACTCTTTTGTTTCCTCCTCTATGAACGGTATGCTTTGTATAGTGCAGAAGAAACAATACTTTTCACTTTATGCTAATACATGTGACAATACCAAATCAAATCAAAATGTTGACCTTCATAGCGAGAGGATTTGGGTACAGGGATGCTTTGTTGCAATTGGTGAGGGCCACACCTGGAGCATTGTGTGCAATTTTGGTGCCATTATGAGGAAGGATGCCCTTGCTATAGAGGGAGTACGGTGAACGTTTACCAGGCTGATTTCTGGGATGGCAAGTGTGTGTCATACAAGGAAAGACTAAGTCAGTTAAGATTGTATTCACTCGAGTTTACAAGAGTGAGGGGGATCTCCTAGCAACTTAGAAAATTCTAACAGGGTTAGACACGGTAGATTCAGGAAGAATATTCTCAATGGTGGGGGAATCCAGAACTATGGGTCATAGTTTGTGGAGAAAGGGTTAACCTTTTAGGACTGAGGTGAGGAGGAATTTCTTCATCCAGAGAGTGGTGAATGTGCGGAATTCACTACCACAGGAATGCAGTTGAGGCCAAAACATTGTCTGATTTCAAGGAGAAATTAGATATAGCTTTTGGAGCTCATGGGATCAAGAGATATGGGGGAAGGTGGGATCAGGATATTGAATTTGATGATCAGCCATGAACATAATGAATGGCATAACAAGCTCAAAGAGCTGAATGGCCCATTCCTGCTTCTAGTTTTTATTATTATTCCTGTCGTGGTGTTAATCAAATAGAGTTTTGAAGTCTAAATACACCACATCAACAGCATTACCCTAACAGTCTTTTCTCTTACCTCTTCAAAGATCTCCAGAAAGCATCCATGCTGGCTTTCCTTCGTTTGCCCACCGTTTTCCGAGTGATTTCTTCTTGAGGACCAGCATGAGCTCATGTTGTCTTCAGTTAAATAACATTGAACAGGCACACACATCAATTATTGATTAGAATGGAAGAAGGCTTGTGTGAAACATAAACACCTGCATCGACCGTTTGGGCTGACTGGCCTGTGTCCGTAATGTGGATTCTATGAATTATGCCAAATTATGGTGGGGAGACGAACCAGTGGAGCTGCACTCCAGCAAGTAGTTAATAGTCTTGAAGGTGTGGGGCTGGAGAGTGGGAGTGTACCAGTAATGACACCAGTGAAAATATAATTCCAGTAGATAATGGAAAAGCATAATGATCTATTGATCATTGATCAGTGGTGATCTATGGTGATTATTTTCCAAACGTCGCTGGATTCCAGGGAAGTGCCGGAAGATTGGAAAACAGCTAATGTTACGCCGTTGTTTAAGAAGGGTGGCAGGCAAAAGGCGGGGAATTATAGGCCAGTTAGTTTAACGTCTGTTGTAGGAAAAATGTTAGAATCCGTGATCAAGGAGAAAATAGCGAGGCATCTTGAGGAGAATTGTTTGGTAGAGCAGACGCAGCACGGTTTCATTAAGGGGAAGTCGTGTCTGATGAATTTATTGGAGTTCTATGAGGATGTGTCTAGGGCGGTGGATAGAGGAGAGCCGGTGGATGTGGTGTTTCTTGATTTTCAGAAGGCATTTGACAAGGTGCCTCACAAGAGGTTATTACAGAAGGTCCGGAGGCATGGAGTTGGGGGTAGGGTGTTAGCGTGGATAGAGGCTTGGCTGTCAAATAGGAGGCAGAGAGTGGGGGTCAGTGGGTGCTAATCGGATTGGCGGTTGGTGAATAGTGGAGTGTCCCAGGGATCGGTGCTGGGGCCTCAGCTATTTACCATTTATATAGATGATCTGGAGGAGGGAACCGAGTGTATGGTGTCAAAATTTGCTGATGACACCAAGATTGGTAGAACGGCAAATTGTGCGGAGGGTGTGGAGAGTCTGCAGAAGGATCTAGATAGGCTGGGCGAATGGGCCAGGAAATGGCAAATGGAATTTAATGTTGGCATATGTGAGGTTGTACACTTTGGTAGGAATAACGGTAGGAAGGACTATTACTTACGGGGCGAAAAACTGCAGCATGTGACGGTGCAGAGGGACCTCGGGGTCCTTGTGCACGAGTCGCAAAAACCCAGCCTGCAGGTGCAGCAGGTGGTCAGGAAGGCGAATGGGATGCTAGCCTTCATAGCGAGGGGGATTGAATATAAAAGTAGGGAGGTCTTGCTGCAGCTGTATAGGGCATTGGTGAGGCCGCAGCTGGAGTACTGTGTGCAGTTTTGGTCGCCGCACTTACGCAAGGATATTTTGGCCTTGGAGGGAGTGCAGAGGAGGTTTACTAGGCTGATTCTGGAGTTGAGGGGGTTGAACTATGAGGAGAGGCTGAATAAACTAGGCTTGTACTCGTTAGAGTTTAGAAGAATGAGGGGAGATCTCATCGAGACGTATAAGATGTTGAATGGGATGGATAGGATAGAGGTGGAGAGGCTCTTCCCACTCAGAAAGGACAGTAGGACTAGGGGGCACAGCCTCAAGATAAAGGGGGGGGTGGTTTAGAACGGAGTTGAGGAGGAACTTCTTCACTCAAGGGTGGTGAATCTCTGGAATTCTCTGCCTGTTGAAGTGGTGGAGGCTGCCTCGCCAAATATTTTTAAGACGCGGGTTGATAGGTTTTTGATAGGCAAGGGGATTAAGGGTTATGGGGAGAGGGCGGGAATGTGGAACTGAGCCACGACAGATCAGCCATGATCTTATTGAATGGTGGGGCAGGCTCAAGGGGCTAGACGGCCTACTCCTGCTCCTATCTCTTATGTTCTTATCTGTAAACCTGGGAGGAAGGGGGTCTGTGATACATCAATGATACGTGGATTCTGGTGGGACTCAACTTGATAGTTGAATGGCCTCTTGTATCTTATGTGGGGTGGCACAGTGGTTAACATTGCTGCCTCACAGCACCAGGGATTCCAGGTTTAATTCCTGGTTTGGTCACTGCCTGTGTGGAGTTTGCATATTCTTCCTGTGTTTGCGTGGGTTTTCTCTGGGTGTTCCGGCGAAAGATGTGCTGGTTAGGTATGTTGACCCAAACAGGTGCTGGAGTGTGATGATTAGGGGAATTTCAAACTAACCCCATTGCAGTGTTAATGTAAGCCTTGTGACTAATAAATAAACTTTAAAACGTTTTAGCTCCAGAGTTCTGAGGACATGGATTTAAGGTAATTGGCAAAAGGACCAGATGTAAAATGATAAATGTTTTTATATGACAAGTTATGATGATCTGGAACGTATTGCCTGCCAGTATGGTGGAAGCAGATTCACTCATAACTTTCAAAAAGGAATTTGATTAATAATCAAAGGGAAATTTGCATGGCTGTGGTGGGCAAGAACAAGGTGTACATTGCAAAGCTCTTTCAAAAGGCCAGAACAGGCACATTGGGTTGAATAGCTTCCTCCTGTGTTGCAGGATTCTGTGTATCTCAACATCATTTCCCTTCCCTCATGTGGAGATGCTGGGGTTGGACTGGGGCGAGCATGGTTAAAAAGTCTCAACAGTCCAACAGGTTTATTTGGTATCACAAGCTTTTGGAGCACTGCTTCATCAGGTGAGTGAAGAGATGAGTTCACAAACATACATATATAGACAGAGACATAATTACAAGATAATGGTTGGAATGTGAGTCTTTACAGATAATCAAATCTTTACAGGTACAGGTAGTACAAGTGGAGAGGGATAATCTTAGGTTAAAGAGATGTAAATTGTCTCAAGCCAGGACAGTAGGATTTGTAAGCTCAGGCGAAATGGTGGGGGTAACGTGCAGTGACATGAACCCAAGATCCCAGGTTCCAGACTCTCATTCCAAGCATTGTCTTGCAGTTGTGTATCTGTCTTTATATGCTGTGTTTGTGAGCCCATGTCTCCATTCACCTGGCTGAAGGAGCAGCACTCCTACAGCTCATGATTCCAAATAAACCTGTTGGATTTTAACCTAGTGTTGTGAGACTTCTTACTGTCCCTTCCCTAATCTAGGGATGCTGAGGCCAGTTATAGCATGCCTTAAACTAGCCCACCCTTAACACTACCCCAACTGAGACTGACAACTTGAATCTTTTTGACTGGTCTTCCTTAAAACTCCCTTGATGTGTCTGTGGTTATGTTCATATGTCGTTCTGCATTCTTTCAAACTCATTATTTGGAGGAACTGATAGAAATGACGATAAGAGTTCTGTGTGCTGTAACTTTGTACGTGATGTGCAGGTTTCTACTTGCTAATGTCCAACAAGACGAGTTCCCAATTTTTACTTTGCAAAGAAGGAAGGTGCACATGGGAGCAGAGGTACTTTCCCAGGGAAATTCACTCTTGGCTGTTCAGGAAGCTATGTAATCAATTCTAAGGTACAACTTGGAGAACCACAAAGGAAGGAGGGCATAGGAAGTGTACTTAAAACGTCGAACATGTTGCAACATGATGTAATTCATAGAATTTCCACAGTGCAGAAGGAGGCTATTTGGCCCTTCAAGTCTGCACTATTTCTCCAACAGAGCGTCATACTGAGCCCACCCTCCCATCCTATCGCTGTAACCTCTCATATTTATCCCACTAATCCCCCTGACATAAACTGGGGCCAATAATGTAGATGCAGTTAAGAGGCATCTAAATAAATATACAAAGGAGAAAGAAAGAGAAGAATATGCTGATAGGGTGAGAGGAGAAGGAGTGGAAGAGGCTTGTGTGAAACATGAAGAGCAGCATTGACCGAATGGCCCATTTCATGGCGTTATTTATGGCACAAAAGGAGGCCATTCGAACCATTGAGACCATGCCAACTCCCTGTGGAGCAATTCAGTCCCAGTGCCCCATTCTATCCCTGTAGCCCTATAAGTTTACTTTCTTCAACTGCCCATCCAATATCCTTTAAAAATCACTGTTTTCTGCTTCCACCACCTTGTTGTGGGCAAGGGGTTCCTGGTCATTGCCACTTGCTGTGTAAAAAAGTTCTTCTGCAAATACCCCTCACACGTCTTGCTCGTGATTTTAAATCTGTGTCCCTTTGTCCTTGTACAATCAGTTAATGGCCAACGACATTTCCTTGTGTTCTTTATCTAAGCCAATCATAATCTTGTACCATTCTATCAAATTCCTTCATTTGACTTTGCTCCATTGAGAATGACCCCAGTCTTTGCAGTCTAACCTTGTAACTAAAATCCATCATCCCTGGAACCACTCTGGTAAACCTCCTCTTCACCCCTTCAAAGACATTTATATCTTCACGAAAGTGTAGTGACCAGAACAAAACACAATACACAAGTTGTATCCTGACCCAAGCAAGATGATACATAACCTCCCTGCATTTGTACTCTTTGCTTCTATTTATGAAACGCAGAATCCCGTATGCTTTGCTAACTAGTCTTGATATGACCTGCCAGGTTTTACAGATCATTACGCTTTTCCATTATCCACTTTTAAAAGTTCATGCAGACCTCCAGGTCCCGCCCTCTCTATAATTTTGTCATTAAGTCTAAGTTGTCTTTTCCTACCGCTTTTGCCAAAATCCATCACCTCACAACTCTGCATTAAATCCCATCTGACATTTTTCTCTCCATTCTGTTAGTCTATACATGTTACAGGCAATTCATTTCATCTCACTGACTGCCACTCTCCCAAATGTGTCATTATCAGGGAAATTTTGTAAAGTTCCAAGACATTTATATATAACAAAAAAAGCAATGACCCTTGAGCAATGCCACTCTACCACCCCTTCATGCTGAAAAACCACAACTCACTGCTTCCTGTCCTTATGCCAATTTCTTTTCAATTGGACACTGGCACCTATTTCTTAATTCTATTAATTAGCCGCCTTTGTGGCACTTTTATCAAACACTTTCTTAAAACCTATGGGCGCCATGCACTGAATTCTCTTCATCAATCTGCTTGGTTATTCAGGGATCTGGGTTTGATTCCCGGCTCAGTCCAAAGATGTGCGGATTAGGTTGATCGGACATGCTAAAATTGCCCCTTAGTGTCCTGAGATGCGTAAATTAGAGGGATTAGCCGGTAAAATATGTAGGGATATGGGGGTAGGGCCTGGGTGGGATTGTGGTGAGTGCAGACTTGATGGACCGAAGGACCTCTTTCTGCACTGAAGTGTTCTATGATTCATCAAAAAATTCAGTGAGATTTGTCAAGCATGATCTGCCTTTTTCAAATCTCAAACCTCTCCAACTGCCATTGAATTTTTCTCCCTGATTACGAATTCCAAAGCTTTACTCACCACTGATAAACTAAGTGATCTGTGCAATAAATCTTTTTTAATCTTTAAGAACATAAGAAATAGGAGCAGGAGTAGGCCATCTGGCCCTTCGACCCTGCCCCGCCATTCAATAAGATCATGGCTGATCTGTCGTGGCTCAGTTCCACATTCCCGCCCTCTCCCCATAACCCTTAATCCCCTCTCTTATCAAAAACCCATCAACCCGCGTCTTAAAAATATTTAGCAAGGTAGCCTCCACCACTTCAACGGGCAGAGAATTCCAGAGATTCACCACCCTTTGAGTGAAGAAGTTCCTCCTCAACTCCGTTCTAAACCGCCCCCCCTTTATCTTGAGGCTGTGCCCCCTAGTCCTACTGTCCTTTCTGAGCGGGAAGAGTCTCTCCACCTCTATCCTATCCATCCCATTCATCATCTTATACGTCTCAATGAGATCTCCCCTCATTCTTCTAAACTCTAACGAGTACAAGCCTAGTTTATTCAGCCTCTCCTCATAGCTCAACCCCCTCAACTCCAGAATCAGCCTAGTAAACCTCCTCTGCACTCCCTCCAAGGCCAAAATATCCTTGCGTAAGTACGGCGCCCAAAACTGCACACAGTACTCCAGCTGCGGCCTCACCAATGCCCTATACAGCCGCAGCAAGACCTCCCTACTTTTATATTCAATCCCCCTCGCTATGAAGGCCAGCATCCCATTCACCTTCCTGACCACCTGCTGCACCTGCAGGCTGGGTTTTTGCGATAAGTGAGTAAACGGTAAAGATGAAGAGAATGAGCAGCCACAGTGAAAATTAATCAATGTGTTGGAATCACTGGGTGACACGGTGGCTGGCAGTGCTACCTCACAGTGCCAGGGACCCGGGTTCAATTCACAGCTTGGGTCACAATGTCGAGCTTGTGTAGGTTAGGTTGATTGGCCATGGTAAATTGCCACTTGGTGTCAGGGGGATTAGCTAGGATAAATGCATGGGGTTATGGGGGTAGGGGCTGAGTGTGGTTGTGGTCAGTGCAGACTTGATGTGCTGAATGGCCTCCAGCACTATAGGATTCAATCATTCAGTACTAATATTCTCAAGAAAGATAGTGGCAACATTTACTTGGTTACCTTGAGACTAGATTCATTTAATTGAAGTGATCAACAAATGACATTTCTCTTTAATTGCAGTAACAACCTGTGAATAAAGGAAATAAAGGATTTGTATTTGTATAGCACCTTCCTAAGCTCAGGAGATGCCAAGACTTATCACAACCAGTTATGTATATTTTTACTGTTGTAATGCAGGAGATGCCAGCCACTTGGCTCCTCCCTCTGTGATTGGATCCTCAACTTTCTAACCTACAGACTGCAGTGAGTAAGGACAGGCAACAACACCACCTCCACGATCATCCTCAACACCAGTGCCCCACAAGGCTGTGTCCTCAGCCCCCCTGCTTATACTCTTTGTCCACCTATGACTGTGTGACTGAATTCCCCTCCAGCTCAATTTTCAAGTTTGTTGATGACACCACTGTCGTGCATCGGATCTCAAACAATGATGAGACGGAGTACAGGAATGAGATAGAGGATCTCTCCCTCAATGTCAACAAAACCAAGGAGATTGTCATCGATTTCGGGAAGCGTAAAGGAGCACATGCCCCTGTGTACATCAATGGGAATGAAGTAGAAATGGTCACGAGCTTCAAGTTCCTAGGTGCCCAGATCACCAAGAACCTGTCCTGGTCCCTCCAATCGTGCTATTGTTAAGAAAACCCACCAATGTCTCTACTTTCTGAAGAGGCTGAGGAAATGGCATGTCCGCTATGACTGTCACCAGCTTTTACTGATGCACCATAGAAAACATTCTTTCTGGTTATATCACAGCTTGGTATGGCTCCTGCTCTGTTCAAGACCACAAGAAAGTACAAAGGGTTGTGAACGAAGCTGAGTCCATCACGCCAATCAGCCTCCCATCCATTAACTCCACCTACACTTCCCACTGCCTCAGAAAAGCAACCAGCATAATCAAGAACCCCACGCACTCCGGACATTCTGTCTTCCACCTCCTTTTGTTGGGAAAAAGATACAGAAGTCTGAAATCACGTACCAACCAACTCGAACAGCTTCTTCCCTGCTGCTGTCAGGCTTTTGAATGGTTCTGCCTTGCATTAAGTAGATCTTTCTCTACACCCCAGCTATGACTGTAAGACTATGTTCTGCACCCTCTGCTTTCCTTCTCTATGTACGGTACGTTTATCTGTGTAGCGTGGAAGAAACAATACTTTTTACTGTATGCTAATACATGTGACAATATATCAAATGGTGCACAGCAAGATCCCAGAAACAATGATGTGAAATATCCAATAATTTTCTTTTGGTGATATTAGTTGAGGGGTAAATGGTGATCAGGGCAATTATGTGATTGGACACAGATCTTTGCACTACGAATTAAGATCTTCAGCTGGGAACTCTTCCCAGTGGCTGCATTGGTCGAAGCTAGTGATTAGCTAAGCTCTGATGCTGGATTCTCTTGTTGATTTGATGGACATGTGTTCAGCTGAGTGTTAAACAAGAAAAAGACCAGTTCCCATTCAAGGTTGATGTCATCTATTGGTGGCATTAGGCCAGTTTTCAATTAGTATAACCGATTGCAAATACTGCAAATGAGGTCAGTGTTGGAGGGATAGATGGAAGCATTGACTTACTGCTGCACGCACTTGAGTTGAAGGCACTTGAATCTTTTATTCGTTCTATCATGGGATTTGGGCATCACTGGCTAGGCCAGAATTTTATTATCCATCCCCACCTGCTCTTGAGAAAGCCTTGAATCATTACAGTGTCTGACTCCCACAGTGCTGCTGGAGAGGGAATTTCAGGATTTTGATCCAGCGACAGTGAAGGAACAATGATATATTTACTAGTCAGGATGATGAGTGACTTGGAGAGGAACTTGCAGGTGGTGATGTTTCCAGACACCTGCTGCCCTTGTCCTTCTAAATGGCGGCAGCTGGAGATGAGGGGGTTGGACTATGAAGAGAGACTAAATAGACTGGGTCTGTACTCGTTGGAGTTTTGAGGGGGGATCTTAAAGAGATATATAAGATAATGAAGAGGATGGGTAGAGGTAGAGAGATTCTTCCTGCTTAGAAAGGACAGCAGGACTAGAGGGCACAGTCTCAAGGTAAGGAGGGGGTGCAGTTTAGATCAGAGTTGAGGAGGAACTTCTTCAGTCAAAGGGTGGTGAATCTCTGGAATTCTCTGCCCGTTGAAGTGGTGGAGGCTACCTCGCTAAATATATTTAAGTCACGGGTAGATAGGTTTTTGATAGACAGGGGAATTAAGGATTATGGGGGGAAAGTGGAACTGATCCACTTCAGATCAGCCATGATCTTATTGAATGGCGGGGCAGGCTCGAAGGGCTAGATGGCCTACTCCTGCTCCTATTTCTTATGTTCTTATTTGGGAAGTGCCACCTAAGGAGTCTTGGTGATTTCCTGCAGTGCATTTTAGAAATGATACATGGCCATCACTGTGCATCAGTGGTGGAGGGACTGAATATTTGTGAAAAGGGTGCTAATTAAATAGGCTGCTTTGTCCTGGTTGGTGTTGAGCTTCTTGTGTTGCTGAAGCTGCACTCATTCAGGCAGGAGTATTCCATCACACTCCTGACGTATGGACAGGCGTTGGGAAGTCAGGAGGTGAGTTACTTGCCACAGGATCCTAGCTTCTGACCTGCTGTTGTTGCCACAATATTTATATGGCTGATCCAGTTCAATTTCTGGTCAATGGTAACCCCACTTCCATCACTTCACTGATGATTGAGAGTAGGCTGATGGGATGGTTATTGGCCAGGTTGGATTTGTCCTGTTTCTTGTGTATTGGACATGCCCTGGACAATTTTCCACATTGCAGGTAGATGCCAGTGTTGTAGCTGTACTAGAACAACTTGACTAAAGGGCGTGGCAAGTCCTGGAGCATACATCTTCTGTACTATTGCTGGAATATTATCTGAGCCCATAGCCTTATTGTGTTCAGGGCATTCATCTATTTCTTGATAGCACATGGAGGGAATTGAATTCGCTGGAGACTGAGCTACTGGGATCCCTGGAGGAAGCCTAGATGGATCATCCACTCAGCACTTCTGACTGAAGATTATTGTGGATGCTTCAGCCTTATCTTTTGCACTGATGTGCTGGGCTCCTCCATCATTGAGGATGGGGATATTTGTCGGGCTTCCTTTTCCAGTGAGTACTGTGTGCAGTTTTGGGCGCCGCACCTGCGCAAAGATATTTTGGCCTTGGAGGGAGTGCAGAGGAGGTTTACTAGGCTGATACCGGAGTTGAGGGGATTGAGCTATGAGGAGAGGCTGAATAAACTGGGCTTGTACTGGTTAGAGTTTAGAAGAATGAGGGGAGATCTCATTGAGACGTATAAGATGATGAATGGGATGGATAGGATAGAGGTGGAGAGACTCTTCCCGCTCAAAAAAGACAGTAGGACTAGGGGGCACAGCCTCAAGATAAAGGGGAGGCGGTTTAGAACAGAGTTGAGGAGGAACTTCTTCACTCAAAGGGTGGTGAATCTCTGGAATTCTCTGCCTGTTGAAGTGGTGGAGGCTGCCTCGCTAAATATTTTTAAGAAGCGGGTTGATGGGTTCTTGATAAGAGAGGGGATTAAGGGTTATGGGGAGAGGGCGGGAAAGTGGAACTGAGCAGCGACAGATCAGCCATGATCTTATTGAATGGCGGGGCAGTCTCGAAGGGCTGGATGGCCTACTCCTGCTCCTATTTCTTATGTTCTTATGTGAGTTGTTTAATTATCCACCACCATTCACAACTTGATGTGACAGAGCTGCAGATCTTGGATCTGATCCATTGATTGTGGGGTCACATAGTCCCTGTTTATCAATTGCTTCTTATGCTGTTTGGCACATGTGTTGTAGCTTCACTGGGTTGGCACTTCATTTTAGGTATGTCTGCTGTTGCTCCTGGTATTCCCTTGCATTATTCATTGAACCAATCATATGTAGACCAGATCAGATCAGGGTGGCAGATTTCCTTCCCTGAAGGACATTAGTGAACCAGATGATTTATACAGTACTCCGGTGATTTCATGGCCATTATTACTGAGACTTGGGCTTGGATGTTCCATTCCTGGCAACAGTGGGAATTGTTCTGGACAGGACCAGAAAATTTGGAGAGTGGCCAAAGTCAGTTGACTTTGAGCAGGAAAATCCTGGCCTAGCTTTTTAATTCCAGATTTATTAACTGAATTTAATTTCACCAGCTGTTGTGGAATTTAAATCCGTGTCCCCAGAGCATTAACACCCAACTCTGTATTACTAGTCCAGTGACCACTAGGCCACGGCCTCTGTGGGAGAAATGCGTTGTCTTCAAACATCCAAATCTCTCCCTGATCTGGGGCAGAGTGACCCTCACCCTAACGCAGCAGGTTTATGACAAAAGACTGTCTTCAATATCCTTCACCTGTGCCCATTGTCAATTCCCATCACCACAGGGTTTGGTATGTCTGATGGTTTGAGTGTGTTGAAGTGGGTGGTTTTGTGCTGACCCTTTCCCAGTCACTCATCCAAAGCAGCTGTCACTGCCCTGGTGCAATACTGGCCGCAAGCTGGAAGGGTGCCGATTTTGATTTCGGAGTTGTTCTCTGAGATGAGCCACTGAGGAGGTCGAAGAGCTTCGTCTGCCCTTGAATATCATCATGTAAACATTGGCACAATTTGTGATCAGCCTCCTTGTACCGTGTTAGTTAATCCATAGCTGGGCGTTTGGAAATCAGAGTTACCCTCCCTCATTAAACTGTCAATTAAAGCTGGCGTGACCTACCAAACCCAGAGCCAACCTGGCTCCATGTGTTCTAAACAGGGATTGGCACCTTGAAGCCAGGCAGTTAGGTTTAACTGAGACAGGTTATTTGTAATGATGGCCATATAGGCTATCTTGTGGATTAAGATCTTTTCAACTCTGTCCACCATCCTGGACCTTCCTAACCCTTTGACCTCCAGATGAGATAGCCAGACAAAAAAAATCTCCCTCTAAATCCACGGGAAGTTCAGTAGTTACGTTATTAACAAGTTGTGCATCAGATTTTGGTGTCTAACCACTTCCTTGTAGCTTAAAAGGGAAGTTACTGGCTTAAAAGGCCCTTGAAAAATACAGTTAAATCCTGTGTCAGTTTCTACAATGTGAGAGAAAGTTGAGGCAGACTTTGGAGTGTTTAATGTTGGGTCAGAGTAATTTGGTGCCCGTTCTGCTTTTCTCACTTATAAAAAAAATATAATTCCTTATATGTGTACCTGTCTGCAATCTCTCTCGCTCTCAAACCCATCCAGTCAGCCTCTGTTATCCCTCCAACCTGCTATCACTTTCCTCTCCCCTTCCTCTTTCTTCTGTCGTTTCCTCCTTTCATCACTCTCCCTCCCCCTCCCCACCCCTACCACGATTCAGACTTCATTTTCTGCACTTCCCTAAACTGTAATGTTACAGGTTCTGAATCAGAGTTTTTCCTAACCGGAAACCATGGATGAACAGTGATATCCACTGCTTGCTGAAGTCTACGTCTGAGGCTTTTGAGTCAGGCAATCCTGACCCTATACAAGAAGGCCAGATAGGATCTAAGGAGACCCATCAAAGATGCCATAAGACAGTACCGGACCAAACTCGTGTCCCAAGCTAGCCACATGGACCCCTGTCAATTATAGAATGGTCAGCCATAATGTACAAGGCTACAGACCAAGTGGGATGAAGTGAAATGGCTCTTTATTGGCTGGGACAGACAACGGGCCAAATGGCCTCTGCCTTAGTGATAAATTTCTCTGATTTCATTTATTACTGTCACAGGTATTGGTATACAGTATTAATTCTTGCGCACTATACAGAAAGCATACCATTCATAGAGAAGGAAAGGAGAGGATGTAGAATGTAGTGTTACAGTCATAGATAGGGTGTAAAGAAAGATCAACTTAATATAAGGCAGGTCCACTAAAAAGTCTGATGGCAGCAGGAAAGAAACCGTTCTTGAGTCGGTTGGTGATCTGGACACCTAAAAACTTGAAGCTTTTGATCATTTCTACTGCGCTCCCATTGATGTAGACAGAGGCATGTCCTCACACACTTCCTGAAGTTGATGACTATCTCCTTTGTTTTGTTGACACTGAGGGAGAGATTATTGTCGTCTGGCTACAAGATTAAGGCATGTAAAATCGCCAGCTCCAATGCACCCCTCCCTGATGAGCTCAATGCATTCTATGCCCAGTCCAAGCAAGATGTCAGTGAGAGCATGCCCTCCACCCTGGAAGCCCTGGATGAACCTGTATCTGAGGTCACCATTGCAGATGGCAGAGCAGCTTTCTGAAAGGTCAACCCACAGAAAGTGACTGGCCCAGATGGGGTACCTGGACAAGCATTTAGATCCTGCGTGGACCAGCTGGCAGGCATATTTGCAGACATCTTCAACCCCTTTTTATAACAATGAGGTCCCTAAGTGCTACAAGAAGACGACCATCATCCTGGTACAAAGAAAAGCCAGCAATCTCATCCAGTGACTCTGACATCCATAAGTGCTTCAAAAGGGTATTCATGGCGTGAATCAATTCCGGCCTACAGTTCGCCTACCACCACAATAATTCAGACAGATGCTATCTCCCTAACCGTGCACTCAACCTTGGCACACCTAGATAACAAAGACACAATGTCAGACTCCTATTTATTGACTGCAGCTCAGCCTTCATAGAACATAACAGCGCAGAACAGGCCCTTCGGCCCACAATGTTGCGCCGACCAGTTAAAAAACAATGACCCTCTAACCTAAACCAATCCCTTTCCATCCATAAACCTATCCACGGATCTCTTAAACGCCCCCAAACTAGGCGCATTTACAACTGCAGCAGGCAGGGCATTCCAATCCCTCACCACCCTCTGGGTAAAGAACCTACCCCTGACATCCGTCCTATAACTACCCCCCCTTAATTTAAAGCCATGCCCCCTCGTGCTAGCTTTCTCCATCCGAAGAAAAAGGCTATCACTATCCACCCTATCTAAACCTCTAATCATCTTATATGTTTCAATAAGATCCCCTCTTAGCCGCCTTCTTTCTAGCGAAAACAACCCCAAATCCCTCAGTCTCTCCTCATAGGACCTCCCCTCCATATCAGGCAACATCCTGGTAAACCTCCTCTGCACCCTCTCCAAAGCCTCCACATCCTTCCTATAATGTGGGGACCAGAACTGCACACAATACTCCAAGTGCGGCCGCACCAGAGTTGTGTACAGTTGCAACATGACGCTGCGACTCCTAAATACAATCCCCCTACCAATAAACGCCAAGACACCGTATGCCTTCTTAACAACCTTATCTACTTGATTCCCAACTTTCAGGGATCTATGTACACATACACCTAGATCCCTCTGTTCATCCACACTATTCAGAGTCCTCCCGTTAGCCCTATACTCGACACATCTGTTATTCCTACCAAAGTGAATTACCTCACACTTCTCCGCATTAAACTCCATCCGCCACCTCTCGGCCCAGCTCTGCAACCTGTCTAAGTCACCCTGCAAACTATGACACCCTTCCTCACAATCTACCACACCTCTGACTTTGGTGTCATCAGCAAATTTACTAATCCACCCAACTATACCCTCATCCAGATCATTAATAAAAATTACAAACAGCAGTGGCCCCAAAACAGATCCCTGAGGCACACCACTCGTAACTGAACTCCATGACGAATATTTACCATCAACCACCACCCTCTGTCTCCTATCTGCTAGCCAATTCGTGATCCAATTTCCTAGATTACCCTCAATCCCATACATCTGCATTTTCTGCAGAAGCCTACCATGGTGAACCTTATCAGAGGTTCAACAACATTATTCTTACAAAACTCATCTCCAAATTCCATGACTTGGGCCTCAGCTTCTCCCACTGCGATTGAATCCTGTACTCCCAAACCCACAGACCACAATCAGTAAGGATAGGCAACATCATCATCTCCATGGTCATCCTCAATGCCTGTGCCCCACAAGGCTGTGTCCTCAGCCCCCTACTCTACTCCTTATACGTCTATGACTGTGTGGTCAAATTCCCCTCCAACTCGATTTTCAAGTTTGCTGATGACGAGACAGAGTACAGGAATGAGAAAATCTGGTGAACTGGTGCAATGACAATCTCTCTACAATGTCATCAAATCAAAGGAGATAGTCATCGACTTCAGGAAGCATAGTGAGGACATGCCTCTGTCTACATCAATGGGGGCAAAGTAGAAATGGTGAAAAGCTTCAGGTTTTTCGGTATCTAGGTCACCAACAACCTGTCCTGGTCCCTCCATGCCGCGCTATAGTTAAGAAAGTCCACCAACACCTCTACTTTCTCAGAAGACTAAGGAAATTTGGCATGTCAGCTGTGACTCTCACTTTGACAGATGTACCATAGAAAGCATTCTTTCTGGTTGTATCACAGCTCGGTATGGCTCCTGCTCTGCCCAAGACTGCAAGGAATTACAAAAGGCCGTGAATGTAGCCCAATCCATCACTCAAACCAGCCTCCCATCCATTGACTCCATTTACACTTCCTGTTGCCTGGGAAAAGCAGCCAGCATAATTAAGGACCCCAGACATTCTCTTTTCAACAACCTTCCATTAGGAAAAAGATACAAAAGCCTGAGGTTATGTCATACCAACTGACTCAAGAATGGCTTCTTCCCTGCTGCCATCAGACTTTTTAGTGGACCTGCCTTATATTAAGTTGATCTTTCTTTACAACCTAGCTACGGCTATAAGACTACATTCTACACCCTCTCTTTTCCTTCTCTATACACAGTATACTTTCTATATAGTACGCAAGAAACAATACTTTTCACTGTAAACCAATACCACAAATAAATCAAATCAAAATTGGAGAAATTTATCAGTAAAGTGGAGGCCATTCGGCCTGTTATCTGTCCCAGCCAATAAAGAGCTATTCCACTTCACCCCATTTGGTCTGTACCCTTGTACATTACGGCAAAAAAAAATGATGATATCTTGAGAGTTTCTGATGGTGACATGTTTTGAGTTCCAGGTCCATAACCACACTTCGGGTGGAAGAGTTTCTTCTCAACAAGACATTGGTAAGGCCACACTTGGAATACTGTGTACAGTTCTGGTCACCCTATTATAGAAAGGATATTATTAAACTAGAAAGAGTTCAGAGAAGATTTACTAGGATGCTACTGGATTTGATGGTTTGAGTTATAAGGAGAGGTGGGAACATTTTTTCCCTAGAGCATAGGAAGCTTAAAAGTGATCTTAGAGAAGTCTTTAAAATAATGAGGGGCACAGATCAGCTAGATAGTCAATATCTTTTCCCAAAGGTAGGGGAATCTCAAACTCGAGGACATAGGTTTAAGGTGAGAGGGGAGAGATACAAAAGGATCCAGAGGAGCCATTTTTTCACACACAGGATGGTGAGTGTCTGGAACGAGCTGGGGCAGTAGTAGAAGCAGGTACAATTCTGTCTTTTAAAAAAGCATTTAGACAGTTACGTAGATTAGTATTGAGAGATACGGGTCAAACACAGGCAATTGGTTCTAGCTTAATGGGAAAAATTGGGCATGGACAAGTTGGGCTGACAGGCCTTTTTCCACCTCTCTTCCCCTTAAAACCAATTACTGGCCCTGATTACTCAGCTTCCTTCCTAAGGATCATTAGAAATGGAAGCAGAAGTAGGCCATTTCGCCCATCAAAACTGCTCCAAGATTCAGTAAGAACATGGTTGATCTGATCGTGACCGTAACAGCAATTTCCTCCCTGCCCCTTTCTTTCACACTGAGAATCAGCACACTTCAAAGAATTGTCTCATAAACCATGACTCTTGAAAGATTTGTCCCCAACCTTGACTATATTCAGTGACCAGCTTCCACTGCTCTCTGTAGAAGAGTTTTCCAACAGCCAACAACCTTTAAGAGAATAAATTCCTCCTCATCCCTGTTTTAAATAAGAAAACCCTTATCTACCCAGTTCTAGATTCCCCCCATGAGAGGAAATATCCCCTCAGCATCATCCTGTCAAGCTCCATCAGAATCTTGTATGCTTCAGTAAGAATGCCTCTCTTTTTTCACAGCTCCAGTGCTGGATTGGCATGATGTAATGGGTGGTGTGCTACAGGGATCAGTGCTGGGGACTCAACTCTTTTTATAGTTTATATCAATGATTTGGATGAAGGCATGGTTGCTGAATTTGCTGATGATACAAAGAAAGGTAGGATATAAAGAGGACATGAGAAGGATATAAAAGGGACACAATAGGTCAAGAGTGAGCAACCATCTAGCAAATGGCGTGTCATGTTGCAAATTGTGGAATTATCCAGTTTGGTGGGAAGAATGAAAAAAAGAACCATATTATCTAAATGGTGAGAGATTACAGAGCTCTGAGATCGGAGGGACCTGGGTGTCCAAGTGCAAGGATCACAAAATTAGTATGAAGATACATGAGTAATTTGGGGAACTGAATACAAAAGTAGAGAGATTATGCTTCATTGGTAAGACCACATCTGGACTGCTGTGCACCATATTGGTCTCCTTATTTAAGGAAGGATGTCAAAGCATTGGAAGCAGTTCAGAGAAGGATAACAATAATACTACTTGGAATGTGAGATTTGTCCTATGAGGAAAGGTTGGACAGCCTGGACTTGTATCTGCTGGAGTTTAAAGCTCATTTATTAGTGCCACAAGTAGGTTGACAATACTGCAATGAAGTTACTGTGAAAATCCCTTAGTTGCCACACTCCGGTGTCTGTTCGGGTACAGTGAGGGAGAATTTAGCATGGCCAATGCACCTAACCTGCACGTCTTTCAGACTGTGGGAGGAAACTGGAGCCCACGGAGAAAACCCACACAGACATGGGGAGAACATGCAGACTCTTCACAGGCAGTGACCCAAGCCAGAAACTGAACCCAGGTCTCTGGTGCTGAGGCAGCAGTGCTAACCACTCTGCCACCGTGCTTAGTACGAGGTAACTTGATTGAAACATACAAGATTCTGAAAAGTCTTGACGGCATGGATGTGGAGAGAATGTTTCCTGTTGTGAGAGAATCTAGAATTAGGGGTCACTGTTTAAAAATAAACATTTAAGACAGAGGAAGAGATTTAATTTCTCGGAGGTTGATGAGTCCCTGGAACACTCTTCCTCTAAAGGCAGTGGAAGCAGAGTCTTTGAATAATTTTAAGGCAGAGCTAGATAGATTGTTGATTAACAGGGGCGAGGTTGGGGGGACGTGAAAGATTATCAGGGACAGGCAGGAATGTGGGGTTTAGGTTACAATCAGATCAGCTACGATCTTATTGAATGGTGGTGCAGATTTGAAGGGCTGAGTGGCCTATTCCTAGTTCATATGCCATAAGTTGAGGCCCAAACTCTCATCCTTTCTTCTCTCATACTAATAACTTCCTCTTTACACCTCTCTTTCACTGTGAGAATCAGCACCCTTCGAAGCATTATATCATCCAATTAGCTGGACTTCTGTTTCGAGGATAGCCTCCCAAGCCATCACTGACCTGAACTTTGTCCCGCCATTAAACTGGAGGAAGCAACCAGAGCCCAAGACCAGTTAAAGGCTTGTTTTGACCAGTTAAGGCTTGTTTTGACCAGTTAAGGCTTGTTTTGACCAGTTAAGGCTTGTGCAGATGTATCCTTTGAGGTGTTAATCCTTAGCTTGTAACTGAAGACTTATCAGCATGTCTAGCAACTTATTGATTTCACTGATATTTATGGTATAAATCAGTCAGCATTCCTTGCTGTTTGAATGCCTGTGTTAAGGTACATTTGATTTGCCTGCCTTTAGTGATCAAACTTACTGATGGTGACCTCAGGCCAGCCCTAAGATTCGAATGTCAGAGAGATTTGGTGACCCGTGAGGATAGAATTCTAAAGGTGGTCTTCCAACTGGACTGATTGCTTCCCGTAAAGTAGAAGAGAATTCCAATCTCTTCCGATATCTGATATCAATGATCTGTAGTGGGGCTGTCCCACTGATGGAGAAAAATAAAGCACAAAGCAATCTTATTCAGGTTTCCAAAATAACCCCCACACCCAATTGTTTGAAACAGAAATTGCTCACCCCCAATTATCACCACATCCCCATGTCATTTTAGTAAATTCCCCTCACACTTTTGAGTAACGGTGGGCCAGGCTCTGATCTCGATCCCACAGCTCACTTTCATGTTGGCTAAATTAGGAATTCCCCAATCCCCTCCCCCACACTCAGGCTAGGCCCATTATTGGCATTCTTTTTCCGTGGGCTGTCTGTGGTTTACAAACCAGAACTTTCATTTATAGATAAGCTGTCTGTAAATCTGCCACGGCTGAAGTTTGAGAGGCTCAGCACCCCCTCTGCCTTAAGGGAATCCAAGCAATAAAGGACTGAGACACACACACACACACACACACACACACACGCACCCCGTAACGGCACCCAAATACATACACACAGACAAACATCAGGTTGCATAACATAGTATCTGCGACGATGATGTTCCAGACACACTAAAGAGGAACTCACAGAACAAATATACTTTTGAATCGACCGAATCATTTCAACATTTAACAACTTCCTTTATGTTCACATTACAAAATGATGACGTGCTTGCCAGCATGTGGCCATATATTTTGTTCTTGGGTTGTCTTGAGACCATACTTTCTGGGCTGACACTGGATAGATTGTAACAACACAACTGGTTGATGACAGCGTCTGGAAAAAGGGACCTCCTTGTGACTCCAGCCCCACGTCAGGTCATTGATGTGGCAATTTGATGAAAGTTTGCTCATTCCCTTCATCTTAGTCTGATGGCATGCTGGCTAATTGAGCTTACTCCAAGATCAGATTGTCCTACCTAAACTGAGGAGCCCAAAGCTTAACATTATAATTACAGTGTCACAGTGTTGTCTTCATATGTTCTCAGCCTTGCGAGGAAGACAGTGTCCTTTTGTTTGCTTTTGAAACCATGAACTAAATTTAGTGATCATATACCTGATCCATATCGCTCTTTGTTCATCTAACTCCCAGTGATTTCCCAATTTAGTTATTTCTATTTAACGTCTTGGGCTAAACATTGATCCCTGTACCACCCGTTTTTTGGGCATTAACTTGGACTGCAAAGTTCCTAGCGTGGTGGGCAAAAAACAGGCACACATCGGATATGCTCCAGTAAGCTATTGAGTTAAGGATACCAAATAGGAAATGTCCTTTACTCTAGCTTGACGCAAATGTTTTTCCCTTTGCATTTGCCAGTAAAGGTCTTGATGCCTCTTTAAGCCAGCCTTTGCAAATATGGCCTCCACCTCTGACCCTTCCATGAAAGCTCTGCTACCTAAATCCATTCAAAGATGGACACTTTTTAATTTATTATTTCATGGGATGTGAACATGGCAAGCTAAACCAGCATTTATTGCCCGTTCCTAATTACCCTTGCCAATGTAGTGATGTGATGATAACCTGCCTTTGTCTTGTGTTAATAGTGCATCTCCATATTGGAAGCCTGTTGTGGTCACATGGTCAATAGCCATCTCCACCCAGAATGGCTTAAAAGTAAAAGGCCAATTTTTAAAATTTATTTCTATGGGTGTGGACTTCATTGGTTGGGCCAGCATTTATTGCCTATCCCTAACAGCCCTCCAGTGGGTGCCACTCATAGCTCAGCCAGGCCATAGCTCAGTCTCAGTTTCAGTTATGCCAGGGTCACTCAACTCCTGTCCCATTACTGTCTCGGTCCAAACCAAGACAAAGAAAGGCAAGCTGAAGAAGTGAGGGGAGAGTGACTGCTCTTGACATTAAGGCTGTATTCACCTGAGTGCGGCATCAAGGAGCCTGAGCAAAACTGGATTTGATGAGAATCAGGAGAAAACTCTCCACTGATTGGAGTCATACCTGGCAAAAGAAGATGGTTGTGGTTGGAGGTCAATCATTGGAGCCCCAGGACATCACTGCAGGCATCCCTCAGGGTAGTGTCCTAGGCCCAACCACCTTCAGTTGCTTCATCAATGACCTTTCCTCTGTCACAAGGAGGGATACAAACGAATGGTCTAGTTGGACCAATGAGCGGCACAGGCTTGGAGGGCTGAAGGGCCTGTTTCCTGTGCTGTACTGTTCTTTGTTCATTCTATCTTTGATTCGGGGAATGAGGAGGGTACCATGTGGATAAATGAATCCGATGACTGAAGGCTGGCTATAGGGTGAGAGCAGATGTGATGAAACCTTGAGGAATGTGTCCAAACAGTATCTAGCCCTTTTAAATGTGTAAATTAATGTTTGTAAAAGGCATCATTCAAAAATTATTTATCAACAAGTTAGGTGCCACTGAATGGAAGAATGTAGGAACTCGAAGCAGGAGTCATGAATGAAGCCCAGTCCATCACACAAACCAGCATCCCATCCATTGACTCTGTCGACACTTCCTGCTGTCTTGGAAAAACAGCCTAGCATAATAAAGGACACCACGTACCCCGACATACCGTCTTCCACCTTCTTCCGTCAGGAAAACGGTATAAAAGGCTTGGGTCACGTACCAACTGACTCAAGAACAGCTTCTTTCCTGCTGCTGTCAGACTTTTGAATGGATTTACCTTGCATTAAGTTGATCTTTCTCCACATCCTAGCTATGACTGTGACACTACATTCTGCACTCTCTTGTTTCCTTCTCTATGAACGGTATGTTTTGTCTCTGTAGCATGCAAGAAACAATACTTTTCACTATACACTAATATACGTGACAATAATAAATCAAATCAATTCAGCCCCTTCAGTTTGCTCCGCATTCATTACAATAATGGCTGGTCTCATCTGGGTTTCATCTCCACCTTCCTGCCCACTCCCCATAACCCTTTATCCCATTATTAATTAAAACCTGCCTATTTCCTCTTTAGGGAGCTCATGTCTTCTTCATGAATCTATTGAACTCCGTTTTGAAACTTTCAATTGAGCACCAGCCTCAGCAGCTTTTTTGGGGGAGAGTTTTGCAAATTTCCATCATCCTTTCTGTGAAGAAGTTCTTCCTACCATCACCCTTCAAAGTCTTAAGAGTGGATAGGGAGCAGCTGTTCCCCATAGTTGAAGCGTTTGTTCCAAGGGGACACAAGTTAAAAGTGAGGGTAGGAGGTTAGGAAAATCCTTTTTACCCAGAGGATAGTGACGATCTGGAATGCACTGCCTGGGAGGATGATGGAGGCGGGATGCCTCACATCCTTCAATAAGTACCTGGATGAGTACTTGGCGTGTCGTAACATTCAGGGCTGTGGGCCAAGTGCTGGCAAGTGGGATTAGGTGGACAGGCCAGGACCTTACATGCGTCAGTACAGACTTGAGCTGAAGGATCTTTTCTGCACTGTAGGATTTGTGATTCTAATTTTGTGATTATTCCTCTTTGTTCTGGATTCTCCCCACTAGAGGAAAAGTTGTTCTCTGCCTGCAATATCAATGCCTTTAATGGTCGGTTATTTATGATCATAATTTTTTTGTGATGTGATGATGCCAGTGTTGGACTGGGTTAGGCACAATAAAAAGTTCCACAACACCTGGTTAAAGTCCCAACAGGTTTATTTGGTAGCACAAGCTTTCAGAGCACTGTCCCTTCACCTGATAAAGGGGCAGCGCTCCAAAAACTTGTGCCATCAAATAAACCTGTTGGACTTTAACCTGGTGTTGTGAGATTTCTTACTGTGCATAATGTTTTTAACTAGTGAGCCATTGCAACTAATGGAAATGAAAAACCTGCCCCATTAAAATTTTTTCATTGAATTGTGCCAACTGAGATAAGAACATGGAACTTGCAGCAGGAGAAGGTCATACGGCCCTCTGAACCTGCTCCACCCTTCAATAGAAGTATCAACTCCCACCCTAACTCCTAGTCTTCTAGTTTTGAATATGGTCATTGAGTATCTGGGTGAAAAGATTTCATCGATTCACAACCTTCAGAGTGAAGATATTTCTCCTCTTCATCATCGTAAATGAATTCTGTGATTACGTTCCTTAGATCCACACTTCAACCAATAGATCTGTTTCCCCTTGCCTCTGTACTAAGGTTTTGGGTAAGATGTGTAGGACGCGCGAGTAAAGGAATCTTAAGGCAGTTACTCTGGCAATACCTCCCTGAATTTACACATTTCAATGAGATCACCCCTCATTCTTCTAAACTTGTTAGAATATCGGCCCATTTAACTCTTGATCATGTCTGGTACGAGGAAATGTAAAAATCAAAAGGAAGATTGCAAAGTTGAGACTGCTGTTGTCAGACTGGGAACATAAAGGTTATATTGGTTGAGATACTTATAGTGACGGAAGGGCAGGATGTCTAGCAGATGTTCAGGTTTGTCGTTACAGCCCAGCAGACAGATAACAAGGTGGAATTTGAATGAGCGAGGTGACAGCGTGAGTGGGGGATACCTCAGTCATAAGTTGCCATGAGTTTCCTCAAAGTTTCATTCAGGGGATTGAATTCCTTGGTAATTTGGTTAGGGATATGGGTTTAACAGTAAAGTTACAGGCCCTTGACCAGTTAATAAGAATAACTTGCATTTCTATAACACCTTTCACAAACTCTGGACAACTCAGAGTCCTTCACAGCTAACAAAGTGTTTTGGTGAATTGTGGTCACTGTTGTGTTGTTGGTAACACAGACAGCAATGCACAGCCAGCTGCCAAAATCAGGAAGGCAATAATAACCAGGTCATCCATTTCCTTTAATCAATTTTTAAAAATTAATTCACGTTGCTGACCATCTAGGATTTATAGAACATGGAACATTACAGCGCAGTATAGGCCCTTCGGCCCTCGATGTTGCGCCGACCAGTGGAACCAATCTAATGACCCTCTAACCTAAGCTATTCCAATGTTATCCATATGCCTATCCACTGACCATTTGAACGCCCTTAAAGTTGGCGAGTCCACAACTGCTGCAGGCAGGGCATTCCACGACCTTACTACCCTCTGAGTAAAGAACCTAACTCTGACATCCGTCCTATAATTACCACCCCTTAATTTAAAGCTATGTCCCCTTGTGTTAGCCATCACCATCTGAGGTAAAAGGCTCTCACTGTCCACCCTATCCAATCCTTTGATCATCTTGTATGCCTCAATCAGGTCACCTCGTAACCTTCTCTCCAATGAAAATAACCTCAAGTCCCTCAGCCTTTCCTCATAAGACCTTCCCACCATACCAGGCAATATCCTAGTAAACCTCCTCTGCACCCTTTCCAATGCCGCCACATCTTTCTTATAATGCAGCGACCAGAACTGTACACAATACTCCAAGTGCGGCCGCACCAGAGTTTTGTACAGTTGTAACATGACCTCACGGCTCCGAAATTCAATCCCCCTATCAATAAAAGCTAACACACCATACACCTTCTTAACAACTTTATCAACCTGGGTGCCAACTTTCAGGGAGCTATGCACATGTACCCTGAGATCTCTCTGCTCGTCAACACTACTGAGAGTCCTTCCATTAGCCCTATATTCTGTACTCCTGTTATTCTTACCAAAGCGAATCACTTCACACTTTTCCGTATTAAACTCCACCTGCCACCTCTCGGCCCAGCTCTGCAGCTTATCTATGTCCCTCTGCAAACTGTAACATCCATCCTCACTGTCTACAACTCCTCCGACTTTGGTGTCGTCAGCAAATTTACTAATCCATCCTTCTACACCCTCATCTAGGTCATTTATAAAAATGACAAACAGCAGTGGCCCCAAAACAGATCCTTGAGGTACACCACTTGTAACTGAACTCCAGGTTGAATATTTCCCATCAACCACCACCCTCTGTCTTCTGTCAGCTAGCCAATTCCTGATCCAAACTGCTAAATCACCCTCAATCCCTTGCATCTGCATTTTCTGCAATAGCCTACCATGGGGAACCTTACCAAAGGCTTTGCTAAAATCCATATACACCACATCAACTGCCTTACCCTTATCCACCTCTTTGGTCACCTTTTCAAAAAACTCGATAAGGTTTGTGAGGCACGACCTACCCTTCACAAAACCGTATTGACTATCCCTAATCAATTTATTTCCTTCTAGATGATTATAAATCCTATCCCTTATAATTCTTTCCAAAACTTTGCCCACAACAGAAGTAAGGCTTACTGGTCTATAATTCCCAGGATGGTCTCTACTTCCCTTCTTGAACAAGGGGACAACATTTGCTATCCTCCAGTCTTCTGGCACTATACCTGTAGCCAATGAGGACATGAAGATCAAAGCCAAAGGCTCTGCAATCTCCTCCCTAGCCTCCCAGAGATAAGGTAAATCCCATCCGGCCCAGGGGACTTACCTATTTTCACACTCTCAAGAATTGCCAACACCACCTCCTTATGTACCTCAATCCTGTCTAGTCTACTACCTGGTATCGCAGTATATCAGGTATTGTCCAGCCCTTGAGAAGCCTTCTTGAATCGCTGCAGTCTCTATACACCGACAGTGACAAAATGGCAATTATATTTCCAAGTCAGTTGGGCGAGTGGCTTGGAGAAGACCTTCCTGATCGTGATGTTCCCATACACCTGCTGGTTGAAGGATAAAATTTGGCCAGGACATTGGGAGAACCTCCATGGCTCCTCTTCCAAGATAATGCTTTGGGATTTTTTTTGTCCACCTGAGGGCAAACAAAACCTCATTTTAACATCTCATTTGAATGAACGTTTTTCCAACAGTGCAGCACTCCCTCATACAGCACTGGACATGGCAAGCAGTGTGGCTTGAACCCATGACCTTACTGACTCAGAGGAAAAGGTTCTGTAACTGGCATGAACTCCAAATGTTCAAGAATGAACATTTTTAAAGTGGGGTTTCAACAAAAAAACTATTGAGTAATTTGAAACTTCTAATCACTAGATGATTAATAGTGAGCTTCACTGATCAATCATGGCACCGAAATGCTTGGCAGCGTCCTTCGGATCTGTGTTTTTTCCCATGCAGCACAGTCTGATGTAAGCCTTTCATTCTAAGTGTGTTGAGGAGTGAGGTGAGGGCAGAATCAAATTGAACTAGACTGCGAAGGCACCTACAATTGCCAAGCTTCACTAACTGCCTAGAGCTGCTAGAGAATCAGGAGACATCCCTAAAGCTGAGAAAAAAGAATTGCAGGGAGACGGGGAATAACAGGAGTGGGGACTGCTCATTAGCATTGGCCATTGCCCTTTAGAAGAGATGTTGGTGTAGTGGTAATATCAGTGGGCTATCAACCCAGAGCCCAGGACAGTGCCCTGAGGGACAGGGTTGAAAGCGCATTGTGGAATTTTAGTTCAGTTAATAAGCCTAGAATCGAAGTCTCAATAATGGCCACTGAAGCCATCACCAATTGTTGTAAAAACCCATCTGGTGCACTAATGTCCCTTTAGAGGAAAAGATCTTCCATCCTTATCCTGTATGTCCAAATGTGAATCCAGACCCACAGCAGTTTAATTGGGGAGAGTTGTATCTTCATGTTCTAATCCCCATGGAGAAAGTGGCACAGCCCAGTGTTGGAATGGTCAATTGTGGGGTTTAAACTATTGCAGGTGCCCATATCCTCCTATCTAATCTCTTCCCCCTCGCCCCAACATCTCTTCTGATTTACAATCTGGGTATAAGGATTTTTACCTTTAATTTCCTCACTCTAAACATCTCACTAGAATTTCCCTTGAACTTTCTGTGTTATATTGAGAACAGCCCAAGCTTCTGCCTCTCTACTAAACAAAAGTGACTGTCTCTTTCCAGCAGACCTTTCAAGTAAGACTCGTCATTATGAAGAAAGGGGATGTTTGAGTGGAATCCTTCAATGAAACATTAAGGGGGGGGAGTGGTGGGAGGGGAGTGGATGTCAGGGAGCTGAAGAGGTGCATGATCTGGTGCATTAGGTGCGGCTAACTTGAGCATGGTAGGTGGGGAAAACCCTAGCTTCATCTTTAAGAATACTCAAGTTCACTCATAATCACATCTTATTCAAATATTAAAAGTTTGCCTGTGGTGAGTTAACCAATTTCTGCTCGGGTTTTTTTGTCTTATTCATTCACAGGATGTGGGCAGTGTTGACAGAGTCAGCAATTATTGGTTATCCCTTGAGAACAGTGGTGGTAATCTATCTTCTTGACTACTGAATGACTTTCTCAGCCATTTTAGAGGGCAGTTGAGAATCTACCATGTTGCTTTGGATCTGGTGTTACACACATACCTATTTGAAAAGGTATTGCCCATCCCTAGTTTCCTGAGGGCAGTTAAGAGTCAATCACATTGGTGTGGCTTTGGAGTCACATGTAGGCCAGACTTGCTAAGGATGGCAGGTTTTCTTCCCTGACAATCGATGGTTTCATGGTCATCAGTAGATTCTTAATTCCAGATTTTTCTTATTGAATTCAAATTCCACCATCTGGTGGGCGGCATTTGAAGCTGGGTCCCCAGGATTAGCTGAGTTCTGGATTAATAGTCTAGCGATAAGACACTGGCCCATCATCTCCCCCTAATTTTGATCGTTAAAATTTATTTGTTCAGTTCTTATAGGCTAACATAATAATGAGTGAACTGACTTTTTCCCAGGTCGGAGGCGACGATCACGGGGGGTCACGGGCTCAAGGTGGCAGGGATGAGGTATAACTCCGATATCAGAGGGACGTTTTTTACACAGAGGGTGGTGGGGGCCTGGAATGTGCTGCCAAGTAGGGTGGTGGAAGCAGACATGCTGGCATCGTTTAAGAATTACCTGGATAGTCGCACAAGCAGCCTGGGAATGGAGGGATATAAACGAATGGTCTAGTTGGACCAATGCGCGGCACAGGCTTGGAGGGCCGAAGGGCCTGTTTCCTGTGCTGTACTGTTCTTTGTTCATTACATGGCCCCTCACCTATCCTGGGCACTTGCTTGGTCAGGTAGCCATTCACAACACCAATTGGCCAATGTTCCCATTGGGAAACTACTAAAGGCCGGCTCTCCACTTGGTTCAATGCAGTGGGAGTGAGTGAACCACACACTTTCTATTCTGTCTCCTCACAATACCAGAAACCTGGAAAATCCAGCCTGTAGAGCAGGAAATGTTGTACTCAATTTGCACACAGTAAGACCTCACAAACAGGAATGAGATGATAACCGTTTCTTTTGTTTTTAGCTGTGTTGTTTGATAGATCAGTTATGACCAAGACACCAATTGCTCCTTCGCTAAGGGAATTGTTATGTCCTCCTGTGAAGATATTGATAGCAGTATAGTTTTGTGGGGTAGCACTCTCACAATATCACATTGAGTGTCAGCCTGAATTATGCTTTCAAATTTCTGGAGTGGGACTAGAACCCATGACCTTCTGCTTCAGAGGAGTGAGTGCTACCACCAAAGATGTTGCTGACACATCAGCTATTATGTAAAGGCTACCGTGTTACAAAATTGAATGTCAAATTCTGCTGATACATTAGGTTTCAGAACTTTGTGCCAGTGTTCTTAAATTAGATTTCACAATTTCAAACATGATTGAGGTTTTAATTCTATTGTTCCTTCATTCAATTTTGCCTGAATTAATGCAGGAAGAGGGAAGTCAGCCAGGCTTTCAGACTCCAGTTGCTTCATTTGTCTCTGCGCTATCTCCCTGCTCTTGCTGACAGCAGCTGTTGCCTGACAAATTTGATTGTTTTTTTTGAGCAGGTAACCAAGTGTGTGAATGAGGGTAGTGCAGTTGATGTAGCTTACACGGATTTCGGCAAAGCCTTTGACAAAAGTCCCAGATGGGTGACTTAAGAAGGTTAATGCAGATGGAATACAGGGTGATCTGATCGGGTGGACCATAATTGGCTTAGTGGTATGAGACAGTAGGTGATGACAGATGGCTGCTTTAGTGACTGAAGGCCAGTGACCAGTGGCGTACCACAGGGATCTGTGCTGGGCCCCCTATTGTTTATAATTTATGTAAATGACGTGGATAACTTTGGGGTATAGGATTAGTAAGTTTGCCGATGACACAAAGATTGGCCAGGTGGTTAACAGTGAGATTGAGTGAATGGGTTACAGGAAGATATAAACAAGACAGTCAAATGGGTGGATAAGTGGCAGATGGAATTTAACCCTGAAAAGTGTGAGGTGATGCACTTAGGAAGGAGTAATTTGCCAAGGAAATATACTATGAAAGGTCTGGCACTAGCAAATTTTGAAGAACAAAGGGACCTTTTTCTAATTACGTTTCTGAGACCTGGGCGTCACTGGCTGGCCAGCATTTATTGCCCATCCCTAGTTGTCCTTGAGAAGGTGGTGGTGAGCTGCCTTCTTGAATTGCTGCAGTCCACGTGCTGTGGGTTGACCCACAGTGCTGTTAGGAGGGAATTCTAGGATTTTCACCCAGCAACTGAAAGAATGGTGATACAGTTCCAGGTCAGGATGGTGAGTGGCTTGGAGGGGAACTTGCAGATGATGGTGTTTCCGTGTATCTGCTGCTGTTGTCCTTCTAGATGGAAGTGGTCGTGAGTTTGGAAGGTGCTGTCTAAGGATCTTTGGTAAATTGCTGCAGTGCATCTTGCAGACAGTACACACTGCTGCTACTGAGCGTTGAAGGTGGAGAGAACCATAGAAAATTACAGCTCAGAAACAGGCCTTTTGGCCCTTCTTGTCTGTGCCGAATCATTTTTTGCCTAGTCCCACTGACCTGCACTTGAACCATATCCTTCCACACCCCTCTCATCCATGAATCCGTCCAAGTTTTTCTCAAATGTTAAAAGTGACCCCGCATTTACCACTTCATCTGGCAGCTCATTCCACACTCCCACCACTCTGTGTGAAGAAGCCCCCCCTAATATTCCCTTTAAACTTTTCTCCTTTCACCCTTAACCCATGCCCCCTGGTTTTTTTTCTCCTCTAGCCTCAGTAGAAAAAGCTTGCTTGCATTCACTCTATCTATACCCATCATAATTTTATACACCTCTATCAAATCTCCCCTCATTCTTCTACACTCTAGGGAACAAAGTCCTAACCTATTCAATCTCTCTCTGTAACTCAGCTTCTCAAGTCCCAGCATCATCCTTGTGAACCTTCTCTGTACTCTTTCAACCTTATTTATATCCTTCCTGTAACTAGGTGATCAAAACTGTGCACAATACTCTAAATTTGGCCTCACCAACACCTTACACAACCTTACTAGAACAGAGAGATTGAATGTTTGTTGATGTGGTGCCAATCAAGCAGGCTGCTTTGCCCTGGATGGTGTCAAGTTTCGAGTATTGTTGGAGCTGCACCCATCCAGACAAGTGGAGACTATTCCATCACACTTCTGACTTGTGCCTTCTGGATGGTGGATAGGCTCTGGGGAATCAGGAGATGAGTTACTCCCGCAGTATTCCTGCTCTTGTAGACACACTGTTTATGTCGTGAGTCCAGTTGAGTTTCTGGTCAATGGTAACACCAAGAATGTTGATGGGGGGGATTCAATTATGGTTACACCATTGAATGTCAAGGGGCGGTCATTAGAGTGTCTCTTATTGGTGATGGTCAGTGCCTGGTATTTGCATGGTGTGAATGTTATTTGCCACCTGTCAGCCCAAGCCTGGATATTGTCCAGATCTTGTTGCGTTTGGCGTGTTTGTCCATAGATCTCTGAAGGTGGAAAGGCAAGTTAATAGAGTGGTGAAAAAGGCATATGGCACACTCACCTTTATCAATTGGGGTATAGATTACAAAAGCAGAGAGATCATGATGGAGTTGTATAGAACCTTGGTGAGGCCACAGCTGGAGCACTCTGTGCAGTTCTGGTCAGCATATTATAGGAAGGACATGAATGCACTGGAAGGGGTGCAGAGAAGATTTGAGGAAAAAATTTATACTCAGTGGGTGGTGACGGTCTGGAATGTGCTGCCTGGGAGGCTGGTGGAGGTGAGATGCCTCACATCCTTTAAAAAGTTCCTAGGAGAGTACTTAGCCCACCATAACATTCAAGGCTATGGGCAAAATGCTGGCAAGTGGGATTAGGTGGGCAGCTCAGAGCTTTTCATGTCTCAGTGCAGACTTGATGGGCCGAAGGACCTCTTCTGCATTGTAGGATGCTGTGATATTTGCTCAGGCTGACCCACGCTGAGCATAGGGCAAAATCATGGTGCATGAAGCTCATAAAAATAACTCATATCATCTTGGTGTGGCTGTCCTGTCAGATAATCCTCCAAGTCACCATCAACCACTACTTGATAGTCAACAATCGGGCCAGGCCAATGGGAGTAACATGAAAGCAAAATACTGCAGTTGCTGGAGACCCGAAATAAAACAAAGTGCTGGAAAATCTCAAGTCTGGCAACATATATGTGATAAGGAAGAACTGTAGAAAAAGAGATAGTCAGCCATGGATATCTAAGGAAATAAAGGAGGGTATCAAATTAAAAGAAAATGCATACAAAGTGGGGAAATAAAGGATTGGGCAATCTTTAAAGGTCAACAGAAAGCCACGAGAAAATATGAAAAATAAAATGGATTATGGGAGTAAGCTAGCTCAGAATATAAAAACATAGCAAAAGTTTCTACAAATATATAAAATGAAAAACAGTGGCTAAAGTTGGCAATCAGTGACTAGTGGTGTGCCTCAGGAATCAGTGTTGTGACCCCAATTGTTTAGGATTTACATAGATGATTTGGAGTTGGGGATCAAGTGTAGTGTGTCAGAATTCGCAGATGACACTAATATTGATCCTTTAGAGGATGGGAAGAGGGATGTAACAACTGGAAATGAGAAAATGGCTGGGGCATCGAACAGGTATTTTGTGTCAGTCTTCACAGTGGAAGACACAAATAACATGCCAAAAATTGATGACGGGAAGGCTATCACAGGTGAGGACCTCGAAACTATCATTATCACGAAAGAGGTAGCATTCGGCAAGTTCATGGGGCAAAAGGTAGACAAGTTTCCTGACCCTGATGGAATGCATCCCAGGGTACTAAAAGAGATGGTGAGGGAATAGCAAATGCACTAATGATAATTTACCAAAATTCACTGGATTCTAGGGTGGTTCCCACAGATTGGAAAACAGCAAATGTGACACCACTGTTTAATAAAATGTAGTATGCAAAAGGTGGGTAACTATAGGCTGGTTAGCTTAACTTCTGTAGGAAGGAAAATGCTTGAATCTATCATCCAGGTAGAAATAGCAAGACATCTGGATATAAATTGCCCCATTTGTAAGAGGCAGCATGGGTTCATGAAGGGAAGGTCATGTTTGACTACTTTGGTGGAATTCTTTGAGCACATTACATGCGCAATGGACAGTGGGGAACCTGTGGATGTGGTGTGTCTGGATTTCCAGAAGATGTTTGACAAGGTGCCGCACCAAAGACCGCTACACAAGATAAAGGTGCACAGTGTTACAGGTAAAGGATGGATAAAGGATTGGTTAACTAACAGAAAGCAAACAGTTGGGGGTAAATGGGTGTTTTTCTGGTTGGTGATCAGTGAATAGTGGTGTCCCTCAGGGATCAGTATTGGGGCTGCAATTGTTTACGATTTACGTAGATGATTTGGGACCAAGTGTAGTGTCAAAATTTGCAGATAACACTAAGATGACTGGTAGAGCAAAGTGTGCAGGGGATGCTGAAAGTCTGCAAAGGGATATAGATAGTCTAAGTGAGTGGGCGAGGGTCTGGCAGATGGAGTACAATGTTGGTAAATGTGAGGTCATCCATTTTGGTAGAAATAACAGCAAAATAGACTATTATTTAAATGGTAAAAAATTGCAACATGCTGCTGTACAGAGGGACCTGGGCGTCCCTGTGCCGGAATCTCAAGGAGTTGGTTTGCAGGTGCAGCAGATAGTTAAGAAGGCAAATGGAATTTTGTCCTTTGTTGCTAGAGGATGGAGTTTAAAAACAGTGAGGTTATGTTGCAGCTGTATAAGGTGCTGGTGAGGCCACATCTGGAGTAGTGTGTACAGCTTTGGTCTCCTTACTTGAGAAAGGATATACTGGCACTGGACAGGGTGCAGAGGAGATTCACTAGGTTGATTCTGGAGTTGAGGGGGTTGGCTTAAGAGGAGAGACTGAGTAGACTGGGGCTATGCTCATTGGAATTCAGAAGAATGACGGGAAATCTTATAGAAACATATAAGATTATGAAGGGAATAGATAAGATAGAAGCAGGGAAGTTGTTTCCACTGGCAGGTGAAACTAGAACTAGGGGGCATAGCCTCAAAATAAGGGGAAGCAGATTTAGGACTGAGTTGAGGAGGAACTTCTTCATACAGAGTTGTCAATCTGTGGAATCCCCTGCCCAGTGAAGCAGTTGAAGCTACCTCATTGAATGTTTTTAAGACCAGGATAAATTTTTGAACAGCAAAGAAATTAAGGGTTATGGTGAGCGGGTGGGTAAGTGGAGCTGAGTCCACGAATAGATCAGCTATGATCTTATTGAATGGCAGAGCAGGCCAGAGAGACCAGATGGCCTCCTGCTCCTAGTTCTTTTGTTCATCAGTGGTGAAACAATGTTAACGTTTCAAGGCCAATATGACAACTCATAGGAAAGGGACTAAATATCTGAACCAAGTTGTAGCACGTGAATTGTTTTCTCCTCTCGGTCTCGTCCCAACTAGACATTGTCTCATATTCAGCACTGTATAGTCAATTTCACAGAGAGGTTGCAGGTTAACTACTGGGGGATCTGGAGAAACACTAGCAGGGAATGGGATTGAGTTAGCAAGGGATCTTAGGATACAGACACTTAAGTCAAATGCACACAAAATAAATCTAAGAAACACACAAAGCATTTGAGTTCCCTTTTTTTAAAATTTGTTCATCGGATGTGGACATACTGGCAAAGGCAGCATTTGTTGCCCATCCTTAATTGTGCTCAATTTGGTGGTGAGCCACCTTTTGTGAACTGCAGCAGTCCATGTAATGTATAAGAACATCCATTGTGCTGTTAGCAAGAGAGCACCAGGATTTTGCCCCATCAGCAGTGAAGGAACGGCAATTATGTATATATTTGTGTGAGAGACGAGGGAAGGGAGCTTGCAGGTAAGTGATGTCGCCATGAGTCTGCTGACTTTGCCCCTCCTAGGTGGTAAAGGTCACTGGTTTTGGAGGTGCTGCCAAAGGAGCCTTGGTGAGCTCTGTGGCACAACTTCTAAATATGCCAGTGGTGAATGAGGTATTTTAGGATGGAATGCCAATCAAATGGCTGATTTGTCCTGGATAGTATCTAACTTCTTGAGTGTTGTTGAATTTCATTACCCTCCTGACATGCACCTTGTAGATGGTGGAGCAGCTTTGAGGAGTGTAGAGGTGAGTTAATTGACAACATTTTCAGCTTCTAATATCCTCTTGCAGCCAGTTTGTGGTTAGTCTAGTTCAGTTTTTAATCAATGGTGTCCTTCTCAGGGGTTTATATTGGAGGATGCATCAATAGTAATGCCATGGATTGTCAAGGGAAGCTGGTGAGGTTGTCTCTTGCTGGAGATGATCATTAAATCAATAAAGCTCTCCACTTGCTTAAAAACTCTGAACGTCTTCCAGGTTTGACCAAAGGTCACCAACCTAAAACTAACTCTGTTTCTCTCTCTCTCTACAGATGTTGTCAGAAGTGTTGTGTGTCCTTTGCATTTTCTGGTTATGTCTCTGATTTTCCAGCATCCACTGTATTTTGCTTCAGAATCAGGGGGAATGGGCCTGATGGACTGAATGGCCTCCTGTGCCACAAAGTTTCAATGTTTCTCTTGAATTGGTACAGTAGTAAGTGGTACAACACGCCAGAATTTAGAAAAATGATTTTATATAAATGATTTAATATAAAAATAATTTAAACATATTTAGTATAATAGTTACATCAAAAAATGCAGGAATAACAGAAAATATAAGGACTGGCCCTTTGAACCTTCTCCGACATTAAGTTTGATCAGGGCTGATCATCAAATTCAATATCCTGATCTGCCTTCCTCACATAACCCCTTAGCCCCAAGAGCTATATCTAATTTCTTCTTGAAATCGGACAACGTTTTGGTCTGAACTACATTCTGTGGTAGTGAAGAAACTTCTCACCTTAGTTCTAAAAGGTTTACCCCTTATCCTCAGATTATGACCTTTTTTTGGACTCCCCCACCATCCAGGACATTCTTTGAGTCTACCCTGTTTAATCCTGTTAGATTTTGATGAGATTCAACAGGTTTGTTGAAACAAATGAAAAATACAAAAAGGGTGAGAAAATACAAAGTTAGAACAATATTAAAATAGAATCTGAGATAAGTGAAATGTGGACTAGTGTACTGGATCAGGCCATGTGGTTCCCAATGTAGCATTGAAACTGTAAACATTAAATAGACCAATTTTTGTCATCAAACTTATTTGCAAATTGTCCACTGTTTTGTATTTTTGTACATAAATTTTTAAAACCAAGATTGGAATTTTCAGAATCCTTACAAAGTATTTTACTCCCAGCCTCCTATCCTGCCACATTATTAAACATGATTAGCCTGGTTGGAAACTTTCTTCGGCTGGGTGGGGGGTTGGGGGGGTCCAGAATAAAAGCAGCATAACTTTATAATGGAGAGCCAGATGGTTCTTCAGGAAGTATTTCTTATCACAAATGTAAATCTGAAACATTCTTCCCCCAAAAAGCCACTGACGCTGAGGACAATGTGGCAGCGATTGAAAACATTATACCCCAGGACAGTTCAATACCCCACTCTTCCCCCAGCTGGAAGTACTAACAAAAAGCAACACTAACAGCCAGCCAGACCCACCCTCATTCTCTGATTGAGTATTGCAGAGATAAATCTTTTAAAAATGAAAATATATTCCCCATTCTCTCAATTTTCTTGTCAACAAGTGATCTCAGAAAAGAGAAACATTAAAGCTTGGCTTGTTTTTTCCCTGGAGTTTAGAATGTGGAGAAATGATCCGAGTGTTTGAGTTTGACATGGTGGATTTGGAATCATCGCACCGACTGAGGCCGCTTGTTCCATTGTGTCTGCTTTCTTAAAGAGCAGTAGTCACTGTCTTGTCTCTTCCCCATTTCTCTATAATTATTTTCCCTTTTAAGAGCAAAAATAGAGAAATGGTTTTCACTGGTGGGAAAATCCAAAATGAGGGAATGTGATATTAAAATTAGAGCTAGATGATTCAAGGACAGCGTCAGGAAGTACCATTGAACACACTAATGGAAATCTAGAGTGCTCTTCCCCAAAAAGACAAATTGGTGCCTGTTTATAGGCTAAGGTATCAAGAGCAAGGCTAAGGTATCAAGAGCAAAACAAAGACAGATAAATGGATTTGAGGTATAGATCAGCCATGATCTAATTGAATGACAGAAAGGACAAAAGGGCTGAATGATCTGCTCCCATTCCAATTAAATATCTTCTTGCAGCAGGAGTTGACTGTTGCAAATCGTAGCCCAAAGCAGGCTTGTGCTACACACTGCTAAGGAACAGGAGTTTTTCTTTACAGGCTGGGTCCTGCTCTCCAACCTCATAACGTCCATCACTGTAAATTTGCAGGAAAGAACTGGTGTTGATGTTTAGCAAGAGCTAGTCACCCACTCTTATCACAGTGATTTCCCCTGTGCCGTTAAATGCCAAAGTCAACACTAGTCACCATTATAAAACTTGTCACTTCCAGCACGCTTTACCCACCAAGTTGGGAGTAAGCGGACTCACTATACTGTCCAGGAGAACAGTTTTAAAAGTTATTTAAACTGCAGAACCCCACACAGATGGAAAGCAATGAACAATATCATGAGATTGATCATTGACATTAAAATATTCTGTATCTGTACTTATCCAAAGGAAAAAAAACATAGGCTCACCCTTTGAAAACTTGTATTGTTTTAAGATGATAATCAATGACCCTTAACTCCAATCTGTGCAATACATTAAACATGTTTAAATAGCTCAATAAATAGCGATTTAAGATCTAAGACTGGCCAGGGTGGGATTTTACAGCCTTGCTTATCCTAAAACTGTAAAATCCCACCCAAGGTCAACTCACCTGCTCTGATTCCCTTGGCAAGCAAGACAGGAAAGTTCCAGTCTTGGTTTATGCATTTTTACTGTGGAAGTTCCTCAATATTTTAGAGTTATGGGCAACTATGTTCTTTGAGATGAGATGTACAAGTAGGCACTGGTGAGATAATCCCTGTTTTATAATTTTGGAACATAGGGCATTGTGACAGCTGGATACTGGTTGCTGGCACAGCTTTCCTAGTTTTAGCAGCAGTCAACAGTATTTACTACTTGATCCCATCAGTGAAAGGAAGCTACTGTTTGCGCAGTGACCCAGATATCAGAAACAATAGGCAGTGCTTGTTTCATACTGGATTCCAAAATTAATTGAGTAATTACAGACATGACATTTGGTGAGTATAACAGACTTGGGAGAAAAGGTATCTTTGGATCTACTGTTCCCAAAGCTTGCCACCACTTGGTCTGATCTAAAATACTGATTGAGATTAATCAACCACTCCATTATCATGTGACTACCAATATGGTAGAAAGCAACCTTGCTGGACCTTGATCTTCTCAACAATTTCTCAGATCGCACAATATACCCAGCAAACAAGGGGAGATGGAAGTAAAATAAAAGAATATCATCCAGTGTTAATGTTGAACCCATTCTGGCTCCTATCATCCTTTAACCTGTCATACACTACCAAGATACAACTCAAAAATCATTTCAATAATTCTGTTTGTATGGCAGTCTTTCAATTTCTCTTCTACTTTTCAGTCTCTTACCCCTCCCACTCCATTCTCCTGTCTCTCTGCACCCCTCCTCCCCTCCTCCTATCCAGTTCCAAGTTTGGAATTATGGTGATATAATTCAGACCTGATCAGCCTATTCTAGAATCCTGGCATGCAGAAGGATGCCATTTGGCCCATCAATTCTGCACTGACCACAATCCTATCCAGATTTGCCCCAGCTAGTCCCCCTAAGAGGTGAATTAGCATAGCCAATCCACCTAACCCACATATCTTTGGACTGTAGGAGGAAACCCACACAAACACTGGGAGAACATGCAGACAGTGACCCAAGCTGGGTATTGAACACAGGTCCCTGGTGCTGTGAGGCAGCAGTTCTAGCCACTATGTCACTGTGCTGCCCACATATGGTCAGGGAGTGGTACACATAGCATTCATGTTGGGAGCTACTGTGTGCTCTGGGCTCTAACTACAGATGATGAAGATAGTTGCCTGGTGTTTCTTTTGCCTAAGCCAACTTCTAACATTTTTCACAATCTCAGAATGTTCTAAATGTCTTACAGCCAATGAAGTACATTTGAAGTGTAGTCACTCCTCTAAATTAAGAAATGCAGCAGTCAATTTGCACACAAAGCTTTCACGTAGAGCAATGTGAAAACAAGCAGAAACTCTTTCCAGTGATGTTGGGCCAGGGGTAAATAATCGACCAGGACCCTGGGAAGAATCCCCCTGCTCTTTTTCAAACTACCGGCATTTGGATCTTTTATATGCACCGACCAGGCCGTGGGTTAACATCGCACCTAAAAGTTGACACCTAGTGCAGGAGGAGGCCATTTGGCCTATCAAGCCTGCAACAACAACAATCCCACCCAGGCTCTATATATCCCCAAAACCCCACATATCTACCCTGCTAATCCCAAACTAAGGGACAATTTAGCATAGCCAATCCACCTGATCTCTTTGGCCTCTGGGAGGAAACTGGAGCACCTGGAGGAAGCCCACTCAGGATATGGGAGACAGTCACCTGAGGCTGGAATTGAATCCATGTCCCTGGCATTGTGAGGCAGCAGTACTAACCACTGTGCCACCTCACTATTGCAGTAATATGCCAACCTAGATAAACTCTTTTGTACCTGAGAACAGTTTTGTTTTAATGTAGTTCTTGCCCCTCTCCAGCACAATGCTTTAATCAATCCGGGACATGTGCCAGTTTCTCTGGGGCCATGGAGAGTCTTGTGATGGAGTCATGTTTGTCACAAGGTTTGCTGCGGCGACTGATGGTTTGATCGGAGCGTTTGCTCTTGTTCATTGGCAGCACTCAGAGATGTGTCGGAGGCATTCATCGCTGACTTCATCATTAAACAGCCTCAGGCATTTGGGACACTGCAGAAGTCCTTGCTGCCTGGCCTCTGCTCCGGGGCTTCCACTGGGCAATAACGGACGGGAGGTTTCTGCTGGTGGATCTGTGCCATTACCGAGCAATGCTGCAGGCATGTCAGTTGCCAGGTAGTAGTTCATCCTGCCAGGATGAAAGGAAGCTGATTCTCGGTGTTCCTGCAAAGTAATTTAGTCTCGTTTAAATTTAAAGTTCACATCTTGTAAAACATCACTGAGCACATCAGATGTACAAGTTTCATTTGAAAGATTATACAAGGTATCCCAATGCAGTCTTTTTTTCAAATACTGTGTATTTACAAACACTCGTCACAGGGGATGACTGACTTCACTGTTTCTATTCATTACCTAGACACAAATGTCCAACAAATACTTATTTTTGGGTATCCATTTTTAAAGAAACATATATGATAAATGCTGATAATGGATTATCACGCTTGCTTGGTGATTTTTATGATGCAAAACATTTATATTACAGCAGTGACACATAAATAAGAAATGGAACAACAGTCGGCTATTCAGCCTGTTATGCCATTCAATGGAGTCATGGCTGAGCTGCCTCAACTCAATTCCCTGCACCATTCCATATCCTTTCATTCTCAAAAATCTGTGGATTAGTTTTTGAATACATGCAACAAATGGAGCATCCACACATCTCTCAGTTAGAGAATGCCAAAGATTCACAAACCTCTCTTCATCTCAGTCCTAAAGGGCCAACCCTTTATTTTGAGCTAATGATCCTGCTCTTTAGATTCTCCAATTGTGGGAAACATTGTCTCAGTATCTCTCTGTATTAAGAATTTTATGTTTTGCAGAAACATAGAAAATAGGGACAGGAGGAGGCCATTTGGCTCTCTGAGCTGCCACACCATTAACAGACTGATCCCTCCTTTCCCTCCATTTTCTTTAATCCCCTTCGGCTCGAGTGCGATATCAACTAGATATGAAAACATTTAATATTTTGGCGTGAATTACTTTCTGTGGTAGCAAGCTCCACAGACAATCCACTCAGTGAAGAACTTTCTCATCTCTGTCCTAAACAATCTATCACGAATCCTCAAACTGACCCCTGGTTCTGGACACCCCAACTATCGGGGACATACTCCCTGCCTATACTGTGTCTAGTCCTGTTAGAATTTTATAAGTCTCTACGAGATCCCCCTTTTTCTTCTAAACTCCAGTGCATACAATCCTAAACTAGTCAATCTCTCCTCATTCCAGCCATCCCAGGAATCGAGATTTCAACTACATTTGCTCTTATTCTTCTAAACTCCAGGGAATCTAGTCCGAGACTGCTTAGTCTTTCTTCATGGGACAACTTTCTCATCCCAATAACTTGACTCTGTTGGCAGTAAAGCAAATTGAGATGTTCCAGATCGTGAAATATGCTATGTCAATGCAATTTTTTTTAATCAAACCTCAAAGAAATTGAATTTGTTGATAGTCAAATTTGAAGGCACAGCAAGATCTCAAACAGAATTTTTAAAATTATCTTTGGAAGTGGATGACATCATTTAAAGAAAGTCTTGCATTTATATACCACAAACACAGGACATACAAACCACTTTACAGCAGCCTATTTGCATGAAGGAAACTCACAAAAACAATGAAATATAAAAATAATCTGTTTTTGTGATGTTGGGTGAGGGATAAATAGTGGCCAGGTCAGAGAGAAATGCCCTGTTCCTTCTTGAATCTATGCCACAAGATCTTTTATTTCCACCAGGGAGGACTTCATTGGAAAAATGAATTTCATGAAATATGGGCAGTATGGTGGCACAGTGGTTAGCACTGCTGCCTCACAGCACCAGGGACATGGGTTCAATTCCCAGCTTGGATCACTGTCTATGTGGGTTTCTTCCAGTTTCCTCTCTGTCTGAAAGATGGGCTGGTTAGGGGCATTGATCCGAACAGGCACCGGAGCGTAGCAACTAGGGGATTTTCACAGTAACTTCATTGCAGTGTTAATGTAAGCCTTACTTGTGACATTAATAAATAAACTTAAACATCACTTCTGATGGTGCAGCACTGCAAGGGTCAGCCTAGATTTGGAGCTCAATTCTGTAGAGCGGGACTTGAACCAACAAACATCTAACTCAGAGGTTAGTGTGCTACCCACTGAACTATAGCTGATACCCGGAGTACAGCTGTGCACACACTGCTCTGTTGTGCTGTATTTTCCACTATCCATCTTTTTGTTTTTACCTGTTTCCTTGGCAACTGAAGCCTCAGACGAGCCAAATCTTCCTCCAGTTCCTGAATCCTGCTTTGAGCCCGTTCTCGGTCCTCCCGCTCCGATTTAAAATCATCTTTGTAAACGAGAACCTGGAACCATCAAGGCAACGTTGATTAGGAGTTATGACAGCTCGGGCAAGGGGTTCCACAATAATATAGAAAAACGAACAGAATGCCAGCAGTGCACAGCAAGTCCATCAACATTGGAAAGAGGGGAATCAAGAGGGAGGAAGAGGGGCTGTAGTATCACCCATGTGATATGTTAATGAGAGCCTGTATACATCACAGAAAGTAATGTGCAACATCTCATGATTTTGCTCTTTCCTGTAAAGATCATGGAATGAAGAAGCTACAGTAAGTTGTTTCTTAAAGCTAACTCTTCCTTACCCCAAGACCATAAATATTCTGCATTAGCACAACAAGACTAAAAGTAGTATATGTGGCAGTGAGTAAAAGAAGAAGAAGAAAGGAAGGTAATCTCTGATCTGAACCAGTCCTGAGGGCTTATCAAATGTTATACCTTAACGGGCCTTGAGGGTGTAGGAGAGGAGCGAGTAGAACCAACATGTTATTATATGCTTACTCAGATGATATCCTAGTTAGGCCAGGGACAAAGAGAAAGCTACATTTGATGAAGTAATGAAAGCACTTGATGTCTACTTCAATCTGAAAAGAATACTATTGTCAATTTAATAATTTAAAGAGGGCAGTGTTGATACATTCATCAACAATCTGTGTAGATGTGAAACTGAAGATATTAATGACATTGCGATATCTTTCCTTGGAAAGATCCAGGAACTGAGCAAAAACTACTGGAATGCTGATATGCTAGAACAGAGAATCAAGAACGTGGGTGTAGCAGGTTCAGTTCTTTCTAATGTGACCATGTTGGAGAAAACTTCTCTTCAGCCATCATGCAAAAAAAAACTATACTTCCCAGGATGTATAGAACTTGGGATCATTGGCCAATTGAATGCAATGTAGGGGAAGAAAAAAAAATCACTGAAACCTGAGGTGAAATTGAACCAAAGCTGTTCACTCTTGGCATGAAAACCTGTACTGACTTAAATCTGATTTGCAGAGTAAAGGAACTGAAAATCCAAGATTAATTAAAAACTTCAGAGCTGAATTTCCACAGCTGTTCACATGGCTGGGAAAGCTGAAGGCCACACACCACTGCACTCTGTTGTGAAACAAAGCCAGTGTTGTCTGTTTACACCCAGAAAAATTCCTCATTGCTCTCAACACTGGAAAAGCAGGAAACTGACTATTTAACAGGGTGTTATTTCAGAACAAAACAAACAAGCTCAGGGATGGTGCAAGTGCCAATAGATGTCACCAGCTAAACAAAGCAATTAAATGCAAAGTTAATCCTAGGTCTTCTGTGGGTGACAGCTTCACAAAATTGGGAGGGTTCTATCCTCCTGATGCAAATAGTGGCTTTTGGCAACTACCCCTCAAAGAATCTAAGCTACTCACTGCCTTCATTCTCCATTTGGGAGGTTTTGTTTCAACAAATTACCTCTCAGTATCATGTCAACGCCAGAAATCTCTCAAGGGACAATATCAATCCTGGAAGGATTGGATGGAGTCATTTGTCACAGGGATGATGTCCTGATCCATGGATTCATTCAGACAGATCATGACATTACAGTGTGAGCTGTGCTGCAATGTCTACTGGAAGCAGAACTTAACAACAAATGCAAATTCTTGTAGCTGTCAGATTTTTTTGGGCAGATTGTAGATATATCTGGTGTCAAAGTTTATCTGCAGAAGACGAGCAATCCAGGAGTTTGCAGCTCCTCGCAAGTGTAGCTGAACTCCTGGATTAATGGGAATGATGTACAAGTTGGAAGGTCTTGCCCAATGTCGCTGTCATCAATAAACTGACACAGATGCTACAACAGTACATAGTGCTGGCAGGAAATCAAAGAGGTGCTGATATCACATGTCTACTTGTGGGTGCTTGCTGTGCACAAACTGGCTGCCACGTTTCCTACACTACAACAGTGACTACACTTTTAAAAAGTGTAAGTTGTAAAATGCTTTGGGGTATTTGAAACACGTGTTTTTCTCTCTGTACCTGTTGTTCCAGCATCTGCATTCTCTCTTTAGCACTTGCTGCAGCTTCCTTGGCAACTTGGAGGTCGTCACGGAGCTGCTGTAACGTCGCCCTCTCATTCCCCAGGCGGTTACATTCCTTCATCTTCTCTTCCAGCAGCCGGTTCAGCCGCAGGATCTCCTGCCTCAGGACATTCTCATTGGCCTGAGAGGGACCAAGTCCAGTCAGCCGGTCAACCCTGGACTTCAGATCCTTCAACTGGTGGTGAAGGTTTTTAACGTACTCTTCTCGACTGACATCATATTTTTGCCATTTAGTGTTAAGGTCTTCCACCTGCAAGGGAATTAAAAAGCAAGCCATCAAACAGTGCATGTGCCTTAGCTCTTACAAAGTCTTAGTGTGTATGGTATTGGCCTGTCTTCCCTGCACTAACAAAAGAAAGCCCACCTCCAGATAGGAGGGCATTGTGGGCAAATGCCAGCAATGCCCACAATGCAAGAATAAAATTTTGGAAGACAAATCAAACATTCCTTACATTTTCTAGCCTAATATATAGTTCTAGTCCCATAGAACTATGGCTGATTCCTAGTGCCCTCTAACTCATGTTTAATGCTTGTTTCTCTAGTCAGAAGGTCATGGGCTTAAGTCCTTCTTTAGGAGTTGGGCAGAACAATCTAGGTTTATATTTCCAGTACTGAGAGGGGGCTAAAATGCTGGAAATATTGTCTTTCAATTTGGAGCTTAAACTGAGGAACCATCTGGTCATCTCAGTGGACGTAAAATATCCGATGGCAACAATGTCAAAAAAAAGGCATGTTCTCCCTGGCAAGAATAGATCTGGGCTGAATGCATTGGAATGAAAGATTGGCAAAATACCAGAACAATGGGCTGACTTTAAAGGGAGAGTTCAGACATTGTCAATGTATATCCCACTAAAATGGAAAGGGTAAACAAGTCCAGAGCTCTCTAAACGACAAAACCAATAGAGATTAGGATAAAGTATGTGCTTATGACAGATATCAAGGGATAATCCACTGGAAAATCAGGCTGAAGGCTGAGGGGAAGTGAAAAAGAAATGAGAGAAGCAAAGGGACTGGCAGCAACATAAAAGCAATAGGCATATAAACAGTAAGCGTCATCGTCGGACTGTTAAAGACAAAAAAGGGAATTTACATGGAGGCAGATGGCAAAGCTGAAGTATTAAATTAATACTTTGCATCTGTCTTTACTAAGGATAAAGATGCTAATCAAACCGCAGTGCAAGATACGGTCATTAATACAATAGTGGATTTAAAAATGAGATGGAATTGAATAGGCTGCCTATAATTAAAAGTTGATAAAACACCAGGACCAGATGAGATGGGGAAATGAGTGGGAAATTTAACAAAGTCACTGCTCATAATTTTCCAACCTTCTTTAAAGTCAGCAGTGGTGACAAGCAACAGGGGAATCTTAAACAGTGCAAATAAGCCTAGTAACTTCGATGGTGGAGAAATTCGTACAAACAATAATTTGGAAAAGTATTAATAATCACATTGACAAATGAGAGTTAATTAAGGAAATCCAGCATGGATTCAAGGACAAATCATGTTTGATTAACTTGCTGAAATTGTTTGAAGAGGGTCAATGAAGGTAATGCTGTTGATGTGGTGCACACGGACTTCCAAAAGGCATTGGACGCAGTGCCACATAGACTTCTGAGCAAAGTTATTGCTCAAGGAATAACAAGGACAATAGCAACATGGATAAGAAATTGGCTGAGTGACAGAGAGCAGAGCACAGTGGTTAATGGATGCTTTTTGGATTGGAGGAAGATTTGTATTGGAATTCCCAGAGGCACGTTGCTTTTCCAGATGATACGAAACTCAGAAGCATTGAACAGGGAGGAGGATAGTATAGAACTTCAGAAGGACATAGACAAGTTGGTAGAATGAGCAGACAAGTGGCAGATGAGGTTCAGTGCAAAGAAGTGGGAGATGATTCAATTTGGCAGGAAGAATACGGAAAGAGTGCATAAAATGCTACAAATAAAGTGCACAAGCAAAGGGACCTAGGTGTACACGTGCAAAGATCATTATGTGCAGGACAGGTTGAAAGAGAACCAATAATGCTCAATAACAATATCACAGAGAACATGATCAAGGATGTGACGTTGAACTTGTATAAGACACTAGTTTGGCCTCTGGTTCTGAATGTCTCACTTCAGGAAATATGTTGAGATGCTGGCCTTCATAGCGAGGGGGATTGAATATAAAAGTAGGGAGGTCTTGCTGCAGCTGTATAGGGCATTGGTGAGGCCGCAGCTGGAGTACTGTGTGCAGTTTTGGGCGCCGCACCTGCGCAAGGATATTTTAGCCCTGGAGGGAGTGCAGAGGAGGTTTACTAGGCTGATACCGGAGTTGAGGGGATTGAGCTATGAGGAGAGGCTGAATAAACTGGGCTTGTACTCGTTAGAGTTTAGAAGAATGAGGGGAGATCTCATTGAGACGTATAAGATGATGAATGGGATGGATAGGATAGAGGTGGAGAGACTCTTCCCGCTCAAAAAAGACAGTAGGACTAGGGGGCACAGCCTCAAGATAAAGGGGAGGCGGTTTAGAATGGAGTTGAGGAGGAACTTCTTCACTCAAAGGGTGGTGAATCTCTGGAATTCTCTGCCCGTTGAAGTGGTGGAGGCTGCCTCGCTAAATATTTTTAAGAAGCGGGTTGATGGGTTCTTGATAAGAGAGGGGATTAAGGGTTATGGGGAGAGGGTGGGAAAGTGGAACTGAGCCACAACAGATCAGCCATGATCTTATTGAATGGCGGGGCAGGCTCGAAGGGCTAGATGGCCTACTCCTGCTCCTACTTCTTATGTTCTTATGACATTGGAGAGAGAATGGTTCCAGGGATTAGGAACTTCAGTTACAAAGATAGATCAGAGACATTGGGGCTATTTATCTTGAAGAGAAGGCTGAGGGCAGGTCTGAAATCGAGGGGTCTGGACACAGTAGATGGGGAGAAACTGTTCCCACTTGTAAAAGGATCAAGAACAAGAGGGCACATGTTTAAAAGGCAAACAAATTTAAAGCGACATGAAGGAATGCTTTTTTTAAAAAAGGCAGAGAGTGGTTAGGGTCTGGAATACACTGCCTGAGTGTGTGATGGAGGCAGGTTTAATTGAAGCATTCAGAAGGGAATTAGACTTATCCCAAAAAGAGAGTATATATGATTATGCGGAGAAGGCAGGGGAACAGCACTAGATGAATTGCTCATTTGCAGACACCACTGACTAAAGGCCATCCTCTGCACTGTCACAATTCTATCATTTCCTGGCCAATAATTCTCTCCATTCCCCCTCCCCCAATCAACATCACACATTTTCTGACAATTTATCTCATTGCTGTTTGTGGAAGATGCTGTGCACGAGGGTTTAAGAGCAAAGCAACTAAAGGCACATTCACTAATGGGTGAAGCAACGGAAATTGGGGAGGCCAGAACTGGAAAGGGTTGTAGGACAGAGAAGATAGAAGAATCATAGAACCCTACTTTCCAGAAAGAGGCCATTCAGCCCATCAAGTCTGCACTGATCACAATCCCCACCCAGGCCCGAACCCCATATCCCTACTTTTTTTTTACCTGCTACTCCCTTTAACCTACACACTTCAGGACACTAAGGGGCAATTTAGCATGGCCAATCAACCTAACCCGCACACCTTTGCACTGTGGGATGAAACTGGAGCACCCGGAGGAAACCCACGCAGATATGAGGAGAATGTGCAAACTCCACACAGACAGTGACCCGAGCCAGGAATCGAACCCAGGTCCCTGGAGCTGTGAAGCAGCAGTGCTAACCACTGTGCTACCGTGCCACTCAGGGCGTGTGGGATTCTGGAAAAGGAAGGCCTTCTTTACCCCAGAGAGATGAAGAATGTTGAATGTACTTACATAAACCACTTTCTGTTTCAGAGTTTGATTCTCCTCTTGCAGTTTGTACAGGTTTGTTTCTGATGATTCTATCTAATGCAGAAAGGGAAAGAATACATCGTAAGGCATTTGTTTGGACTTTCGTACCATAGTGAATTAGATGCTGAACCCTGGGCGAGTGCTAATGTTGCTATGGAAACACTGTCAATGCTGATAGTAAATGATTTATCAGTGAGAGAGCTCAAGTTGTCAGTACTCTGGGATTGTCCTGGAATCTCCAGGAATTAAAGATTAATGTCATGGACACAATTGCAGGAGGATTAAATGGTATTTTCAAAAACTATAAATTATTTGAGCGTTTTTTCTTGTGTAACAGCTCGGCATAATAGTTGGTTGAGTGTATTATCCTATCGGGTAATGAAGACTCCATTCATTTTGACTGGGGGAAAGACAGGTTACCATGAAAATAGACATGCTAAGTAACCAATGGCAGAAGTGTAGGGTGGGGCCAATGGGTGTCATGTCATGCAACCTCCAGGAATACATCCAACTGGAATGGGCAAGACTGGAGATAGTACTTTAAGTGGACTAGTCATTTTCCCTGGATATAATTGGTATGGCCCAGTTTACTTGAACGCACATTAACATCTCTGAACTAAACTTAGCAGTAGGCTCCATCGTGTCGTCCTCTCTTTCACATCTATTGGAGGTTTATACGACATAGTTAGAATTAAATTTAGAAATTTTATGAAGTTCTCATGAAGAAACAGATTTAGTTAAAACGAGCAGAAGGCAGACATGACCAAAACCATGTCATTAGGAAGGTTAACAATAACCTAGCGCATGTGCTCCAGTTACATTTATAACTGTGTAACCTTCTTTTCCTGTTGATGGAAAGTCCCAACATTAATCAATTCAGATAAGATCAAGGATGGGAAAGTCCACAATTTAACATTGTGAGTTAATCTCTGACAGCAGCTCACTGGAAATAAATCTCATCAGCCTGTGTCTGGGAAATTTCAAACCTATCCCTCAGGAAACACGTTTTAAGGTGAATCTTCTGCTGGCCTCTAGTTCACTCTTAAAAAGCTTCAAAAAGTTACTCAAGTTCAAACAGTTGAAAAAGTCCAGGAGATGTGTAGTTGGTTTATAAACATTCACAGTTAAAGAACAGTATAACACAGGCCCTTTGGCCCACAAAGCCTGCACCAACACATTACACCTTTCTGAACTAAGCACCTTTTGCTTCTACGCAGTCCATATCCTTCTACTCCCTGCCTACTCATGCTTTTGTCAAAAAAACATTACTTCTACCACCTCCTCTGGCAGCACATGCCAGTACTGCAGAACATAATGTCCACTGAACATCCCAATCTGTGGGTCTGACTTGTGTCTGGGGCTGCTAGAATGTGGGAATTGTGAATGTTACAGATAGGAGCTAAAAGTTCAGAAATCTAGCAATAGTTTCTATTTCACAGACCAAAGCACCCTTCAACAAGGCTCCAATCCTGTAAACAAATGGAGAGAGCTGTCGCCTTCCACCAATGCCAACATATAATAATCCTGTACAAACCCTGCCATTCTCAAAGTTCTCAATTAAGAGAGCGTGTTAAGGAGGATTGTTAATGGTTCACATTCACACGCTAGTGCGAACAAATGAGAAAAACAGAAGACAAAGAGAGAGGATAGAGAGAATGGCAATGAGACAAGGAAAGAGAAAGAAATGGAAAGGCACAAATTAAGGAGCAGTGTTAAAGCTTCCCACTCCATTGGGGAGTGGGAGATATTTCTTCAGGTTCACTCTCCAAGGGCAGAAGCTGTTGAGTCTTGTCTTTCCTTAACCATTACCATTATCAGGAGATTGCTAGTGTGTATGCAGGTGAGCTAATGGCTAAAGTTCAGTGAAAGGCTGAGGGACCCTGTTAGGATTTCAATCCCAATCTGAATGGGAGTCTCTCAGTTGGGCTAGAGCTCGGATTCCCCCTCCCCCAGTTTGACATTCAGCAGTAGAACCTTTCTCCCGTTAGGTGATTGGAACTTATCAAGGATGTATTAATACCTTAACATTTGGCTTTGTGGCACTCAGTTCCTTCTCCATCCTATGTCCATTCTTTGCCTGCTGCTCCTCTAACTGGCGTGACAGCTGCTGGCACATCTCTGCAGTGCAGGCAAGGCGCTGCTGGAGCTTTTCTGTCTCAGCCGCCAACGAGTGACACCATAGCTCCCGGGTGGCATTGAACCTCTCCTTCTCCTGCAAAGCATGGCGCAGCCTAGCAATCTCACCATCCTTTTCATGCTGTGGGTTGCCCATTATTTGTTCCAGTTCTTGTTCTTTCTCCTTCAACTGCAGCTGAGCCATCTGTAGATTCTTCAATGGGGGAGGGGAGGAGTAAAGAAGAACAAGCCAATTAGTTTCATTTAACAATGGCATACAGGGTAGCACTCTTGCCTTGTCTCACAAGGTCACAGGTTCAATTCCCACTCCCGAGACTTGAGCACATCATCTAAGCTGACATTCCCTGCAGTACTCAGGGAGTGCTGCACTGTCTGAGGCACGTCGTATAGATGAGACATCTGTCCTCTCAGGAGGATGCTATTGCTCCACTGTTTCAAAGGAAAGCAGGGATCTTTCCCATGGCCAATATGGATCTCTCAAACAATATTATTAAATATTGATTGTCTGCTAATTGTTTTGCAGCTTGCTGTGTGTAAATTGGCTGCTGCGCTTCCCATGTTCTAAGTGGCCACACAGGATGTCCTGAAAGGTACTAAAATAATGCAATTTCTTTATTTTTTTCATCCTTTGCTACTGTTACTTGATCACAAACCTTGAATTCCCTTCTTAACAGCACAATGGGCGTACCTACACCACATAAGACCAAAAGAAATATAAACAGGAATAGGCCATTTGGCCACTTGAACCTGCTCTGCCACTCAACAGGATCATGGCTGCTCAGACATTCCTCATACCCACCTTCCTGCCCTTTCCCCATACCCTCGATTCCCTTACTGATCAAAACACTATCTCAGCCTTAAATATAACCAATGACTCTGTCCCCACTGCTCCCAATGGCAAGGAGTTCCAAAGACCCTCAACCCTCTGAGAAGAAATGCCGCCTCATCTTAATCTTCATGTGGCATTCCTTTATTCTGAGACTCTGACCTCTGGTCCTAGACTCTCCTATGAGGGGGAACATCCTCTCAGCATTTACCCCGTCAAGCCTCTTAAGAATCCTCTATGTTTCAATGAGATCAACTCTCACTTTTCTATATCCCATTGAGTAAAGTACCAACCTATTTATCCTTTCTTCGTAAGACAATCCCTCCATACCGGTGATTATCCTCGTGAACCTTCCCTGGACTGACTTCAATGAAATAGTATCTTTCCTTAAATAAGGGGACCAAAACTGCTTCTGGTACTTCAGTTGTGGTCTCACCAGTACCTTGTACAGTTGCAGCAAGATTTTCCTACTCTTATACTCCAACCCTCTTGAAATAAGGGCCAACATTCCGTTAGCCTTCTTAAGTATCTGCTTCACATGTGTACTATCTTTGTGTTTTATGCACAAGTACCCCAAGTCCCTTTGTGTTGCAGCTTTCTGCAGTTTTTCCCTCATTTAAATAATAATTCTTTTGTTCTCCCTTCCAAAATGAACAACTTCACATTTTCCCACAAAATCACAGAATACAACAGTGCAGATGACACCCTTTGGCCCATCAAGTCTGCACCAACGCATGAAAGGCCCTGACCTGCCCATCTCATCTGACTTGCTAGCACTTGGCCCACAGCCTTGAATGTTATGATGCGCCAAGTGCTCATCCAGGTACTTTTTAAAAGGATGTGAGGCATCCCGCCTCCACCATCCTCCCAGGCAGTGCATTCCAGACCTTCACCATCCTCTGGGTTAAGAAAAATTTTTTTCCTCAAATCCCCTCCTATCCCTCACTTTTAACTTGTGTCCCCTCATAATTGGCCCTTCAATTAAGGGAAGCAGCTACTCTTCATCCAACCTGTCCATGCCCCTCGATCTTGAATACCTCAATCAGGTCACTAATGTTTTGCCCACTTACTTAACTTACTAATATCTCTTTGTAAACTGTTTGTATCCCTCTCACAACTTGCCTTTCTGCCTACTGTGGTTTAAAAAGCCACCACTTTCCCCAAGAACTTTTGGGGATGGGTGATAAACATTGCTAACAACACCCACATTCCAGGAATGAATTAGTTAGAACATTATGATCAGATGCCATATTCAGCAATTTCCAAAACTCCAGGCTGACCTCAGCCTTCAGTGTTGCAACCCTGAGCTGTTAATCGCATGTCAAGCCCTTCCCTGTACTTCTCACTGCTCTGTAAATACACGTTCCTGTCTAGTTTCCTTCTCCACCCAATGTGCTTGTTTATTCCGATAAATCCTTTTCCCTCTGTCATAATTTTTAAAATCATTATCTTCTGCAGTTTCACTTGTCTGATTTCAATGGTAATCAAATGACTCCTGGCTAAAAACCCACTTCATTACTGTTGGCATTTTCTCAAAACGTGTGGGTAGTTTGAGCAATGTTCCCAGCTGGATAATGTATTGATGATGTGGAGTTGCTGGCTTTGGATTGAGGTAAAAGAACATAAGAACATAAGAAATAGGAGCAGGAGTAGGCCATCTGGCCCTTCGAGCCTGCCCCGCCATTCAATAAGATCATGGCTGATCTGTCGTGGCTCAGTTCCACATTCCCGCCCTCTCCCCATAACCCTTAATCCCCTCTCTTATCAAAAACCCATCAACCCGCTTCTTAAAAATATTTAGCGAGGCAGCCTCCACCACTTCAATGGGCAGAGAATTCCAGAGATTCACCACCCTTTGAGTGAAGAAGATCTTCCTCAACTCTGTTCTAAACCGCCCCCCCTTTATCTTGAGGCTGTGCCCCCTAGTCCTACTGTCCTTTCTGAGCAGGAGGCACAGTAAGTAGTATCACAACGCCAGATTAAAGTCCAACAGGTTTATATGGTATCACGAGCTTTTGCAGTTTTGCCTCTTCATCAGGTGAGTCACTCACCTGATGAAGAGGCAAAGTTCCAAAAACTCGTGCTACCAAATAAACCTGTTGGACTTTAACCTGGTGTTGTGAGACTACTTACTGTGGATAACGTATTGAGTAAGAGGCACTTAAACTAGTAAGGAAAAAACAAATCTTACATTTAAATGTACTGAAGCACCTCCTAGCCAATCAATTAAGATGTAGCTCCTGTTGCTTCATAGCAAAAAAGGTAGCCATTTTATGCACAGCAAGCTTTCACAAACAGCAGTTGGCAGGGGGATAAATATCTCAGGATGTCTAGGGACACTTTTTTTCAAAACAGAACCATGGGATAATCTGCATTTTCCTGATGACAGCCTCAGTTTAACATCCTGCCAAAAGGTGGTTTTGCCAAAGATGTAGCACTCCCTCAGGACTGCAGTGGAGTGCCAGCGGAAATAAATCTGTTCAAGCTCATAAGTGGAGTTTGAAACCATGACCTTCTGGCTGAGAAGTGACAGGGACACCAATTGGCCAAGCTGATCCAATACAGACTGCTAAACTCAAAGAACACAGGTTAATTATCCAATCATTTGAATTAGGTTATATAAATGTAACTAACAGCACAGAAACAGGCCACTTGGTCTAACTGGTCCATGCCAGTGTTTATGCTCTACACTATACTTCCTTACTTAATCTAACCCTATCAACATATCCTTCTATTCTTCCTCATGATGTTTATCCAGCTTCCCCTTAAGTACATTTATGCTATTTCACCTCAGCCACATCTTTGAAAGGCAGTTCCAGATTCTAACCACTTACTGGATAAAGAAGTGGGTTTCTGGTGCTAGAGAAAAAAATGTTTTTCAGATCATTTGAGTTAGCCAACTTTTAATTAAGAGTGTTCAACTTGCTCGTGCTTTTCCTGAATAATATTTCCACGTGCTCCATCTTCACCACTACTTTACCCAAGTCTGGCAGAAGTATTAATGGATCAGTTTGATTTACACGTGGGTAGGAATGGAGATCTTTTGGAGGGGAGGTGGGGGGGTTCATTTAAGGCAGTCACACTGGAATGAACCAGAATTTCTGTAGATACAATCCAATTTTAGACAAGGAAATTCATAACTACTTTCTGTTGTTCATTCTAGGGGATGTAGGCATTTATTGTCCCATCCCTATACAACTGAGTGCCCTATTTGAACATTTTGAGGCCAGTAAAATTGGATGCCTAAATGTTGATATGGACTCAAGTATAGTCCAGAATGGATTGTCCCTAAAGGACATTTGTAACCAGATTGTTTTAAAGCAACAATCCAATTATTTCATGGCCACTAGCATCAAATCCACTTAAAATTAATCTGGAGTAAAATTTCCCAGCTGCCATACTGGAATTTGAACTCTGAATCAATAGTTCAGGCCTCTGGATTACTAGTTTACTAACTAACCAATGTCCTGGTGTACTACCCAGTTCTCAGTTTGGAGATGAAATTTATAAGTAACTATTTTACATGTGGTCTCCCTCAAGTAGAAATATCATTTTCGCATGTACCCAGACCTAGATTTGGTTACCCCTCTTTTTCCAGTGAAAAGGGCCTCAGTGGATTGACAACCTCGGCAAGGCTGAGAGTGAGACTTCTTCTGAGCAGAAGGATGGCAACATGAGAGACAGACAACTAAGGATGAGCCACCTTATACCCCACCCCAGGTGGAAGTGATGTAGTCTGCTTTGTCAGGGGAATGATGTTGAGCAACAACATTAATTGAGAATGAATGATATTGAGAGTGATTTGATCCAATGAGTAATATCAGGTGAAGGCTCTGTATTTCCAGTGTCTTCTGTTTTTATATCACATTATAAAGTTGCAACATGGCTGGCTCTCAATTGTCCCGTGAAGCAGCCTCGCAGGATTCCAGGACCGCTTTTTCGAAGAAGAGCAAAGAAGTTCTCCCCAGTGTCCTGTACGATATTTATTCCTTAACCAACTTTGCTGCAGTAAAATATCTGGTCATTATCTCATTGAAGATCATGGGAGTTTGCTGTGTGCAAATTGGCCGCTATGTTTCCGACAAGTGACAATACTTCAAAAGGATCTCAAAGTGCTTTGGAATGTCCTGACATAATGAAATGTATAAATACAATTTGCTCTTTCTTCAAATGAGAAAACCTGACATTGGCTGTGAGTGGTAACATAAGGAAATGAGCAATGATGATGTCTTGTGGTATTTATGGTCAGCTAGGTTAATATGACTAGACTTCTAAAAAATAATGATGAATGGATGTTTACCAGAAGACAAGTGTCTTCACCTGATATTACTCATTGGATCAAATCACCCTCAATATCATTCATTCTCAGGTAATGTTGTTGCTCAAAATCATTCCCCTGACAAAGCAGACATCACTCCCACCTGGCGTGGATTACTAGGTGGCTCATGTCTGTCTCTCATGTTGCCATCCTTCCACAAAGAAGGTGTCTCAGTCTCAGCATCAATTCTCCGAGGCCCTTTTCACTGGAAAAAGAGGGGCGACCAAATCAAGATCTGGGGGTACATGCGAAGACAATATCTCCACTTGAGGGAGACCAAAATGTAAGATAGTTACTTATAAATCCAACAGGAGAAACTTTTTTTTACAGAAAGGTGGCAGATTTTTTTTTTTTTACACAGAGGGTGGTGGGTGCCTGGAACTCATTGCCAGGAGAGGTAGTGGAAGCAGATACGATAATAACTTTTAAGAGATGTCTTGACAAATACATGAATAGGACGGGAATAGAAGGATATGGTCCCTGGAAGGTTAGGGGGTTAGTTAAGTTGGGCAGCATGGTTGGTACAGGCTGAAGGGCCTGTTCCTGTGCTGTAATTTTCTTTTGTTCTTTGTTCGATTGTTATAGCGTAGGAGGTCATCATTTAGTCTTGTGTGTGATGCCCTGTTCATCCCTCAATCAACATCACATTTTAAAAAATCATCTGGCATTATCCCATTGTTGTAACGTGGGAAAACAGCAATTAATTTATGTACAGGAAGTTTCCACAAACAACAATGAATGCAAAGTTCTTAGGGGTATCTTAAGGTTGTGTAAGGAGCTATTTAAATACAAGTCTTTACCTAGAGAGTAGTTTGAAAGTGGAACTTACTGCCTACCTAAGGAATAATTGATGGAAGTAATTTGGGGCATTTCAGGAGACACCAGACAAACACAAGAGGTCAAAAGGAATACATCATGCTGATAGGGAGAGATGAAGAGAGGTTGGAGAAGGTTTGTATGGAGCAACAAACAGCACAGTCCAGTTAGACTGAAAGATTTGTTTCTGTCCTATGAATTCTAAATACAATGTTTTTGATTCTTTCCACTTTTGTTTCCATGCTTCCCTCTGGCAATTTGATCTCTCTCCATGAATTGATAGGCAGGCCGACAATCCCTTCCTAGTTAAATGGGTCATCTCTGAGCTTACATGAGATGTTGTTTCCAACACACACAAAACAAAGTCAATACAATTTTTGTGGTGCGCAGCTTAGTTGGGCTGAATGGCCTCCTTTCCCCATTAACACCATCAATAACACACTTGTTCCTACCAGTCCCACCAATGTTATTCATACACAACACAGATGCGGAAAGACAGAATAACTATGCTGCTGGTTTTTTTATACTTAAAGGGAAATTTCACACACGTCACTCGGTTTGAGTTAAAATTCAGTAATAACATTGGAATTATTTGAAAACAACAAGAGGAATGGGCTTTAACCCCCCCTTGTGTTGTGTGTGAAAATACACCCAGTACATTTTAGTTTATTTGTTGCCACCACTGAATGGGGAGGGGAAACAGAATGCCACCGTGGAATTGAAGAAAATGTGATTGCCAGGATCCCTGACATCCAGGGCTTCAGGCAACAGATTGAGCCTGTTGGTAATTTACAACTCTGTGCAAGTGGTGCTGTGATTAATTATTTACATCAACGAAGGATTATAAACCTCATTCTGCATGATGGCTGATGCTATCTATAAGCCTCAGTGAATCACAAACAATAGGGGCCAGCTGCCACATGCTTCCATTGAAGTGTCAGCTCTGGCTCATTGCAGGATCCAGGGAGTGCTGCACTATTGCAGCCACCAGCTTTCAGATCAGACTTAAACCAAGGCCCTGTCTATCCCCTCAGGTGCACATAAAATATCTAACTACACTGTTTTGAAGAAGAGCAGGAAATTCTCCCTGGTCAATCATTTACCCGCATTGCTGTTTATAGGAGTTGCTGTGCACAAATGTCATTGGTGCATTACTGCATTGTGTACAGTGCAACAGTGATGACACTTCAGAAGTACATCCTTGATGTGAAGTTATCTGGGACAAGGGATGAAAGGCACCATATAAATGCAGGTTTAATGGGAAAACTGAATTAAAAAGTGGTCCTTTTGTTCAAACTTTAATCTGGGTGACATTTAAATAAGGAACAAAAATGTAACAACTCTTTTAATGCACCTTAAAAGAAAGATACTTAATGCCTCTTCCTTCTCAGGAGGTGGGCGTCATTGGCAAGGTTGGCATTTATTCACTTCAGGGGACCATGAAAGGCAAGTGTATGGGTGTGTGGGGGTGTCATACACTGGAATCATACAGGAGACTCCCCACCACTTACTTCCCTTCCCTTAAGGGATCAATTTTTTTGTCCTATATTTTATGTGGTGCTTTGACCTCAGAATGAGTCCGGAGGATGAATGAATGTAAAATGGTAGAGGAGACCCCTCCATATAGACACAGAGTGTCATAAACAGGGCTTCGAGTTTACAATAGTCTGAATGAAGGAAATGTCACTGTTTTGACTCCGGAACTGGAGCCCATGAAGCCAGAACGCTTAGATCCAGCCTCTGCTGACTCTCTCTCTCCACTCAGACTTTTGTCCCATTCTAATTCCAACTCCCTTTATAAACGTACAGAAATTCCTTGTCTGAACAGGATTTCACCCCCCCGCCCTTACCTCCTTCAGCTTGTCGTTCTCTTTTTGCCAATTCCTGGCCGAGTCTGCCTGCTCCTTTTTGACTTTGCCCACCTCCTGGAGCAGACAGTCCACCAGTGAGCCGGAGGGGCCGAAGCTGAGGGTGGCCTCCGGGCCCAGGCTGACGGCGCTGCCCTCGTAGGCGGCCAGGCGAGCTTGCAGTTCCCGGAGCAGGCCGTCCTTCAGGGCGAGCTGGCGGCTCAGCTGGCCCACTTCCTGGCGGGCTTCGTGGTAGAAAGTGCTGATGGTGCTGCAGCTCCGGAGGCGGTTTTTCAGCACCCGGTTCTCCTTCTGGAGTCGAACCACCAGGTCCTGTAACTGGGTGAAACTCAGCCCCAGCCGCTCGGTATTCTCATCGCTATCCACAGACATTGTGTAAACTCTCTCAAACACTGCCCCTCTCTCAAACACACTTCTCTATAATAGGCTTTTTAAAAAAAAATCTACTAAAAGTTAAAGGATAAGTGGGTGAAATTATCAAATTGAAGACATTGTGAAAAATGTCGATTTTTTTACAGTGTTGCCAAATGCCCACAGCACGCTTTTAAAATATATATTAAAAAGTGACTAATGTTGCCAATCTTGATCCAGCCAGGCTGTTTAAATCGGATTGTAGAATTGCAACAATAACCCACAACACAAGGTACCAATAAATTAGCCTCAGAGCAATCCTTAAAGAAAAACTCTACTGAAAAGCGAATCAATAGAAGAGACTGTATCTAAACTCTGATTCCCCAACTGAAGAGGCTACTCAAAGAGGCAGTTAGTGAGTATGAGGCGATGAAAGGCAGTCCTCAGGGGGCAGTGACTGAATGTATCCATTCCGTTCGCTCCATGTCATTTCGCAATCGCAGTGTTTCCCTGAAGGGAATTTCCTCTCCGGGGATTCCCCTCCTTCTCCGTCTCTTCGGATTTTTCTCGTACTTTTGGAAAGAAAAAGTGCACAACTTTGCTCCTGATTAACGCTTTCTCGTGAACAGTTCCAGCAAAGTCATTTTCTGATCGAAAAAAAGGCAAGGAGACTTTTTTTAAAAATCACGTGTCTAACTGGAAGGATCCTCTCAATTTACGGACGCTTTTTAATGTGACATTCTGACACTTCCTGTTCTGTCCCCAAAAGTAGGATCAACCTTTTTATTTCAAGCATGGGAATTACAATCTTTAGTCTGGACCTTGCCCTTCCAAAAAAATGTAAATATATATTTATATTCCTCATTTCTTAGTCCTTGTGGGCGTGGGCCGGTTGTTACAGCAACATCCGTTTCATTCTTGGTACATGTCATTTCAGTTTCACATGAAAAATTGGTGAAAACACAGCAGGCAATGGGACATCTCCTGGGAAATGAATTAGTGGCAGTGCCAACAGGCTGGTTGTGAGCAAATTTTACTGGAATTATATGTAATTAAACCCACCAACCTGAAAAACTTCCTCAAAAGTATTCGTATTAGAATCATTTGATTTACTTACGTATTTTTTTCTTTCTCATTTATCAATTCCAGGAAATGATACACAGTTCTTTTTAAAGCATTGATCTGCCCCCATGAAACTCAGTTCTAATTCTTACACCGACAGCACAGCAAAGAATAAGGCCACTGGTATTTGTGCTCCACACGAGTTGATCTCACTCCATCAGCCTATCTTTCTTTTCCCTTTTCCCTTCTGTGTTTATCTAGTTTCATCTTAAATACATCCGTGCTATTCGCCTCACCTACTCTGGGTGTAGTGATAGACAGAAGGCCGAGCAGCTCAGGCAGAATCTTTATACACATTTCCTGTTGTGGTGAGTTCCCCATTCTAACCACTCAGAATCACAGGATTGTTACAGTACAGAACAAGGCCATTTGGCCCATCATGTCTGCACTGGCTGTTCAAATGAGCAATTTACTTAGTGCCATCCTGTCTTCTCCATGTAACACTGCACATTCTTCCTCTTCAAAGAACAATCCGGTTACCTTCTGAATATTTCAATTGAATCTGCTTGCATCACGCTCTCAGGAACTGCATTCTAGACCTTAACCACTCACTGTGTGAAAAAAGCTTTTCTTATAGCACTTTTGCATCTTTTGAAAATTACCTTAAATTTGTGCCCTGATTATTGGCAGCACGGTGGCACAGAGGCCTCACAGCACCAGGGACCAGTGTTCGATTCCCGGCTTAGGTCACTGTCTGTGTGAAGTTTGCATGTTCTCCTGTTGTCTGCGTGCGTTTCCTCTGGGTGCTCCGGTTTCGTCCCACAATCCAGAAATATGCGGGTTAGGCAGATTGGCCATGCTAAATTGCGGCTTAGTGTCAGGGGGACTAGCTCAGGTAAATGCATGGGGTTATGGGGATAGGGTGGGGCAGGATGGACCGAATGGCCTCCTTCTGCACTGTAGGATTCTATGATTCTGTGAGCGAGAGCAGTATCTACTCTGTCTAGATCTCTATTTTGAATACTTCCATCAAATCTCCTCTCAGCTCTCTCCAAGAAAAACGGTCCTAACTTCTCCAGCCTGAGTGAGTGGGCGAGGACCTGGCAGATGGAGTATAACGTTAACAAATGTGAGGTTATCCACTTTGGTAGAAATAATAGTAGGAGGGATTATTATTTAAAGGGCAAAAAGCTGCAGCATGCTACGGTGCAGAGGGACCTGGGGGTCCTTGTGCACAAATCACAAAAACCCAGTCTGCAGGTACAGCAAGTGATCAAGAAGGCGAATGGGATGTTGGCCTTTATCGCGAGGGGGATAGAATATAAAAGCAGGGAGGTCTTGCTGCAACTGTACGAGGTACTGGTGAGGCTGCAACTGGAGTACTGTGGGCAATTTTGGTCCCCTTATTTGTGAAAGGATATATTGGCCTTGAAGGGAGTACAGAGAAGGTTCACCAGGCTGATACCGGATACCGGAGATGAGGGGGTTAGCCTATGAGGAGAGATTGAATAGACTGGGCCTGTACTCGTTAGAGTTTAGAAGGCTGAGGGGGAGTCTTATTGAGACATATAAGATAATGAAAGAGCTGGATAGGTAGAGAGATTCTTCCCGCTTAGAAAGGAAAGCAGAACTAGAGGGCACAGTCTCAAAATAAGGGGGGGCACTTTAGAACGGAGCTGAGGAGGAACTTCTTCACACAAAGGGTGGTGAATCTCTGGAATTCTGTACCCATTGAAGTGGTGGAGGCTACCTCGCTAAATATATTTAAGTCACAGGTAGATGGGTTTTTGACAGACAAGGGAATTAAGGGTTATGGGGAGAAAGCAGGAAAGTGGAACTGATCCACTTCAGATCAGCCATGATCTTATTGAATGGCAGGGCAGGGTCAAAGGGCTAGATGGCCTACTCCTGCTCCTATTTCTTATGTTCTGTCTTTATAAATGAAGTTCCTCATCCCCAGAACCATTCTCAGGAATCTTTGCATTTTCTCCGATGCCTTCACGTCCTTATTAAAGTATGGTCCCAGATTTGGATGCAAAAGATTTGAGGCCAAACTATTGTCATGTATGACTTCAACATAACCTTCTTGCTCTTGCACTCTTTCTCTACATAAATATTTCTCTTGAATGCCTTGTCGGATTTATTGGTTACTGTCTCCTATTTATGTCTTCTAAGAGTTTTGGACTCCTTCAAAACATCCTCTCAAACTCTAAATTAAATATCATGGCCTTGCAGATTGTGCAACAATCCTGAATGCTGGGTAAGGTTTAGTGGTTAGCTGTGAGAAGTAGGCATAGTCACAGAAAAGGAAATCAGCAAACTCAACATCTTTAACCAATACAAACAAACTGAAACCAGATGAGATTTCCATCACCTTTAGGGAATACCGGCCCAGTCTGGGCTACATGTGACTCCAAACCCATAGCAGTGTGATTGGCTTTTAATTGCCCTCTGGAATAGCCCAGCAAGTCACTCAGTTAAATCAAGCGCTTACAGAGAAGTCAAATGCAAGATGGACTGCAGTGGTTTAAGGACATGGCTCACTACCACCTTCTCATGGACAATGCTGGCCAGGCTGGTGACACTCCCATTCCAAGAATGATTTTTTAAAAACAAAGCTATTCTGCCCATTGTGTCTATGTGGCTTCTTTCCATCTTGCTTATCCAATTGTTTTTTGAAATTTACTACTACATATGTTCACTTTCAGGTGGTGCCTTCAGGATCAGATCAGTTCAACATAATATTTGCAAGGGAGAAATGTGAAAATGCTAAACCATTTCTAGATTTATGTATGATTCACTTCAATGTGATGTGATAGAGATTGTTCCCAGTAAACTGGGTGATCTGTTAATGGGTAACTAGAGAGATGAATGGGATATGTTAAGTTAAGCTTGATTCTGTGAGATATTCCCAGGCATGCAGACAGAGACGAGCATCAACTAGTGCTGGAGGATCCTGAACTCGGTGAAAGGCACTGCTGGTCTAATATGTTGGTCTAGCTGTACAAAGAGTTGTCCAAAACAGTGTTGCAAACTAGCACAGTCCAAGGTCCAGGAGTATATTCTGAAGGATGTGCAAAGGCTAGGGGCATCCACTGCACACGCAATGAGGACAGGCCACTGTCTAAGGCCTTTCAGCCATAATACACTGAGGGGTGGTAACTGTGAGCAACCCCTTGGTTTGTATACTTGACTTTGCATGTGTATAATAAATATTACGTGATTCAATTGCTTTGAAGCACTTCAGAGTGTGACATACACAACAAAGCAAAGCTGAATTTTATTATACTTTCTGTAATGTCCAATTTGAAATGTTTTGGAATGCACTTTTAAAGATTTTATAAATAAAATATATTTTTGGGAAAATAAATAACATTGTACTTACTGGTTTATACCCCTAAGGGATAAAAACTCCACTTGCTAAAAAAACAGCTAAAGAGCTAAGAGACAACATAAAACTAAAATGAAATACCTGCAAAAAATAGCATGGAAAAAATACAAAGAACAGCAAAGGATGACAAAACAGATAGAAAGAGTTCCAAAAAGCAAGTCTGAAAAGAAATTTGAAATGGATATTATAATCAGCAGGATAATGATCCTAATACTGACAATATAGACAGGCAGACATTATGGGATAATATGAAATACACTCACAAAAACCATTTGGGAATTTCCAACTTTAAAACAAAGTGTGTGGAATGTCTGGGATACGAGAATCAGCAAGTTTTAATTGGCTGGCTTTTCTTCAAAGAGATCCAACCTGTTGAACACATTTCATCAATGAGGTCATTTTAATAATAATGAAACTCATTATCATTTGTGATAACACTACAAGAACAAATTTACCCGTCACCTCATTGAGCCCCAATCCACTTCTTTTTGACCTTAGTATTCTCTGATAGATCTTAATTGTATCAGAGTAACTGCTTTAAAAAAGCTTACCCTCACCATTATCTTTTAAAATAATTCTTGGTAAACAGGTATCACTGGGTGTTAAAGTATGGATCAGAAACCCCACACTATGTTATGAAGCCTGACTAAACCCCAACAGTTTTTCTATTTTGCCGTTAGTGTGAGGATAAGGTGTTTAATTCCAGGTGTGATTCTATTTACACACTAGGAAGCTTTTATCAAAACAAACTTCATTTTAACTATAATAAATGAATTAGCTTAACTTTTACCAATTGACATAGTTAAACATGACAAGATACAGTTCTTAACTGCTAACCCATATCCATTAATTTGGATTGATTCAATATTGTCACATGTATTAGTATGCTGTGAAAAGTGTTGTTTCTTGCGCGATACACAGACAAAGCATACTGTTTATAGAGAAGGAAAGGTGAGAGTACAAAATGTAGTGTTACAGATTTTTAGGGTGTAGAGAAAGATCAGCTTATTATGAGAAAGGTCCATTCAAATGCCTGATGACAGCAGGGGAGAAGCTGTTTTTGAGTCATTTGTTACGTGTCCTCAGACTTTTGTATCTTTTTCCTAACAGAAGGTGGAAGAGAGAATGTCCGAGCTGCATGAAGTCCTTGGTTAAACTGGCTGCTTTTCCGAGGCAGGGTGAAGTGTAGACAAAGTCAATGGATGGTAGGTTGGTTTGTGCGATCGACCCTTTGTAATTTCTTGTGGTCTTGGACAGATCAGGAGCCATACCAAGCTGTGATATAACCAGAAAGAATGCTTTCTATGGTGCATCTGTAAAGGTTGGTGAGAGTTGTCACACCAGTTCACTAGATTCATTATCTCTTTCCTGTACTCTGTCTCATTATTGTTTGAGATCTGACCGACTACGGTGGTGTCATCAGCAAACCTGAAGGCTGCTCTGATGTCTGTGATTGACAATACAGGTTCGTCTGAGGCTTATAGAAACCCTACAGTGCAGAAAGAGGCCATCTGGCCCATCGAGTCTGCACTGACCACAATCCCACCCAGGCCCCGCCCCATATCCATACACATTAAACTGCTAATCCTTCTAAGCATCTCAGGATACTAAGGGACAATTTTAGCATGGCCAATCAACCTAACCCGCACATCTTTGGACTGTGGGAGGAAACTGGAACAGCTGGAGGAAACCCACGCAGACATGAAGAGTATGTGCAAGCTCCACACAGACATTGACTCAAGCTGGGAATCAAACCCAAGTCCCTGGAGCTGTGAAGCAGCAAAGCTAACCATTGTGCTACTGTGCCACCCGGCTTCTGGGATGGAGGACGTGTTCTCGCTGAATTCTTGCTGAAAACGTGTGTAGATTGCATTGAGCTCATCAGGGAGAGGTGCATTAGAGCCTTCCTCTTGCAGCTGGTTATTATCTTGCTGAACTTGCCATAGTCGGCGGGGGTTTGAAGTGGCTAGCCTGGGACTCTAGCTTGGTCCAGTACTGTCTTTTAGCATCTTTGTTGGATCTCCTTAGATCGTATCTGGCTTTCTTGTATAGGTCAGTGTCACCTGACTTGAATGCCTCAGACCTGGACTTCAGTGAGTAGTGGATATCCCTGTTTATCCATGGTTTTAGAATCTATGATTCTATGTTTCCGATTCCTTCTTTGGCACACAGTTACTGTAGTGGCGTACCCATTCAGGCTGGTCACTGAGTTTTTAAATACTGACCAGTCTATTGACTGTCAGCAGTCCCGTAGGATATCATCCGATTCATCAGACCAACATTGCATGACTCTTTTTGATGAATTCTCCCACTTCAGTTTTTGCTTGTAAGCTGGGAGCAGGAGCACAGCCTTGTGGTCTGATTTGCCAAAGTGTGGGCAGGCTATAGAGCAGTAAGCATGTTTGATATTTGTGTAGCAGTATTTGTGTGGTCTAGGATGTTTGGGCCTCTGGTGGAACAGGAGACTTGTTGGTGATAACTCGGTAGTACGCTCTTGAACTTGGCCTGGTTGATTTATTGGTTCCAGGCCAAGCAATATTTCCCTTATAGACTTACACTCCTCTTCAAAATCAGTTGGAAACATACCAGCTTGTATGTTTTTACTTGGGTTTCCAGTCCATGAGCCTCCAGAACCCCTCTGGAGAGAGAGCCAGAGAAAAACCTATTTCTCGGGTTCCCAGAAAGAGAGAGACTGAGATACCACTTGTTTTCTCCATAACCTGGCAGAAACTGTTTAAAAAATAAGAGAATTGTGTGATTTTCCTGCAAGTTTAGCTCCGCACATTCACATTGACTCTGCCTCTGTTAATCAACATAATCAAAACCCTACTCTGAAACCCCATGGGAGAAACCAAAATAAATAAAAGATTAAAACAAACACATCTGTCACTAAAATCAATCATTCTCTGAATTCGCAGCATGTGGGCTGCCTGCTGCGGACAAATTGGCATCGTGTAAAATGGAGCTGAATTTTAAACATATCCTTTACAAGAAACATGACACAAATACATTTCTTAAAGGCACAGTATCATCACACTGGGCAATTTGCACCAGAGTACTCCCTATCTTTCCCAAGCCAACAAAAGTGAAAGTGAAAATATGTGAGGTAAGACAGAGGAATAGGAGGAGAGCATTCAGCCCCTTGGACCTGTTCCACCATTCAGTTAGATCGTGGTTGTTCTGTTCCTCATCTCTTCCTAATAAAAATCTATTTTTTGGTCTTGAATGTTTCGATAGACTCCCAACATCTGCAGCTCTTTTTGAAGAAATTCCAGATTTTCACTATCCCCTGTGTACAAATGTGTTCGCTGATTTGCCTCCTTCATGACCCAACTCAGATTATGCTCCTCTACTCTTATTTCTCCACTTTTTTATTACTCTATCAAATTTATTAATTATTTTAAATGTCATAGTCAGCTCCCTGTCTCAAGTTGAGAATTCGGAGCCTGGGTGTTGTAATTCCCCATGTCTTTCTCAGTGACAGTGCCTCAGTCGATCAGATTGAATTTGCCAACAATCAGCACTCTTTCCTCTGACAGTATTGACATTCTGGTGTTTGTCCTGATGAGTGCAAGATACAAAGTTTTGGCAACATTCCTCTCTTTTCAGCAATATTCAGGTGAAGAATGCTGGTTGATGAGGATTTTATGCCAATTTGAACAGGATTATGAAAACACTAATCAAAAGCACAGAAAGCTGACAACTTTCCACAATTGTCCTCAAGTTTCCAGAGGGATTGGAAGGATTAAAGATTATTACATGGGAGAAAATCATAGTGGCGTTCAAACAAATTTATTTGAAAACAGGTTTTATTATCATTTTGGCCTTGGAGGGAGTGCAGAGGAGGTTTACTAGGCTGATTCCGGAGTTGAGGGGGTTGAGCTATGAGGAGAGGCTGAATAAACTAGGCTTGTACTCGTTGGAGTTTAGAAGAATGAGGGGAGATCTCATTGAGACACATAAGATGATGAATGGGATGGATAGGATAGAGGTGGAGAGGCTCTTCCCGCTCAGAAAGGATAGTAGGACTACGGGGCATAGCCTCAAGATAAAGGGGGGGCGGTTTAGAACAGAGTTGAGGAGGAACTTCTTCACTCAAAGGATGGTGAATCTCTGGAATTCTCTGCCCGTTGAAGTGGTGGAGGCTGCCTCGCTCAATATTTTTAAGACGCGGGTTGATAGGTTTTCGATAGGCAAGGGGATTAAGGGTTATGGGGAGAGGGTGGGAATGTGGAACTGAGCCACGACAGATCAGCCATGATCTTATTGAATGGCGGGGCAGGCTCGGGGGGCTAGATGGCCTAGTCCTGCTCTTATTTCTTATGTTCTTATGTTCTTATTAGTCTTAAGAGTATTAAAGATCAGGTAAAAAGGCTTTTTGATCAGGTGAGGTGGTTCATAGAATCCTTGGAGCAGAAGGAGGCCATTTGGCCCATCGAGCCTGCGCCAACAACAATCCCACTGAGGCACTATCTCTACAACCCCATGTATTTACCCTTCTACTCCCCCTGACACCAAGGGTCAACTTCACGTGGCTAATCCACCCACAGATGGAAGGTCAAGTATTGAAACCACCAGAAACATGTCCAACCAGACTTGACATGTAGAAAATGATGACTGCTGATAAAAACTGAGGATTCATATCCAAATTCTCATAATCTGTCTTTCATTCATTGTGTTGATTGATCATCACATATTGCCGGAATTGTCTCTTTTAATTTCAGTAATCAAAGTCTTTTGAGGATTTTTTTTAGCTGGTTTCCGCCTCGACAGCATTCTAACCTCTGAGCCAGGAGGTTATTGGGTCAACTCCTGTTCCTGACACTTGGGTTTGTGATAAGCCCCCTTCACAGTTCAAGAGCAAGTTAAGAACAAAAGATTGAAAAATAAAGCATCTGGTCAAAGCTTTCAATGTAGAATTTCTCTTGCGAAGCGGCTTGCAGCCTGAGGTAATTAGTAATATAAATCTGTTTCGTCCCACTGCAGACAAAAGAATTTGAGAAAACCCCAATGATTCAGTTCCTATTTTAATCTTTCAAGACAGAACCTGACATTTTGTCATTCTTTGTCTGAGATTTATTCCCAGTGATGTGATCAGAAAGGGCACAAATCTGTCTTCTAGCAATTCAATCTGAAACTGAATGGTTGTGAGGTTGTTAATTGGTGAAGTTGTGAATTGTATAAGAGTTTACCTCGCATTTTCTCACATTGATAGCTGGACCTGAGGAACTCTGGGGGCAGTGCAAGTGAGGTCATAACGCAGTCAATGGAAATGTTGTCCTGTACTTTCAAAATCACAATGTATGAGTGGAATGACATTAATAAGTAAATGCGGTCCTACTCATTTCAATTCTGATAAATTAGAGGATTAAGTTTGTTTGTTTGCCTTCCTCCTCAGTGGTCAGTACTCCCGCTTCTGATCTGGAAGGTCATAAACTGCGCAAATCTGCTAATGGGTAAAATGACAGAAAATTAGTAGGAGGTGTTCAAAAATACTGTAATGTGATACCGAGCCAGTACCCCGAAAGGGCAAGAGACTTATTTGCCAAAAAACAAGTTAAAAGACAACTTAATTAAAATAGAAAACTTAGAAAAATGAAAAAAAATCAGATCCTGGCAAATGGAAAAGATATAAAGAATAGCAAATAATGACGAAGCAGGTAGCAAGAGAGTGTGCAAAAAGAAGCTCAAAAATGGTATCAGAAGCTTGACAAAACATTTTTACAATTATCTTAGGAAAGCGAGAGTGGCCAAGAGCAATGTAGGTCTATTGTCAATGAAAATAAAGAAATCGTGGACATGTTGATAATGAGTTCGCTTCAGTCTTTACAACAGAGGAAGAGGTCAGTGAGACTTGGATCCTACAGAAAGAGGAGACCAACTTACTAAATATCTTTGAAATGGGGGTTTGGAGGAGAATGTAAAGAACTGGTTGAACGGGAAAAGTAACAAATGATGAAGTGCTGTGGAGAGTGAATGTAAAAAGAAACATGCTGAAGGTAATTAAGGTCTGACAGAGAGCCTGGCTATGGAATAGCTTAAGATAAATTCAATTTGTAGAAGATGTAATGAAGGGAAGATTTCAAAGAAAATGTAAAAGAGAAAAGAAGATAATGTAAGTGCTGGAAGGCTTGAAAAATTGAAGGAAGTTATTAGCAAATGAAGACTGGTACAGTATAGAGAGAGACATAGAAAAACTATTATGAGCCAAATTCTGGCCTCCAAGCAGAGTATGGATGATGATATTAGCGTGCTGGATATCACATGGAAATTGACAAGACAAGGACGCCAAAATTAACATTAGTGAAATAGCAGGAATGAAACAATAATTGCACTAAAGAGTGACAAGTTGCCAGGACCAGGTGCTTTCCATCCCAGGAAACGTTGGTGAGAACATTGCAAATGTCCAGACTATAATCTTCTGAATTCTCTTGATTTTGAAACTGTTCCTTTAGGTTGGAAAATTGTACATGTCACTCTGCTAGAAACAAGGAAATTAAAAATCAGTGAGCCTAACATCTATTGTCAGGAAATTACAAATTCTATAATTATAGATAGTGTGACTGAGCGTCTGGAAAATTTTCATTGTATGGGAGGCAACCAGCAGGATTTGTCAAGGATAGGTCATACCTGAATCTAATGAAGAGGTGGCTGGGGTAGTGGATAGATGAACTTCTATGAATGCTCTCTATATGGACATCCAGGAGAGTCTTGACTAATTCTGAGTAAGAGACCATTAGCTGAAGTTGAAGTTTACAGAATCAAAGGCCTGAGTAGGAAAATGTCAGTAGACAAAGATTAAACATATTAGCCAGGTACTTCAAATCATAGGATGTGACAATGGTGTCCTGCAAAAATCTGCGTAAAGACATCAATTATTCAATATACTCATTGTAAACTTAGATGATGGAATAGAAATCTAGCAAGTAATATTTGTACCAGATAATTGCCGCACAATGACAATCTCAAACAAGAGACAATTCAACCATTTGTCCTTGACATTCAATGACATCACCATTACTAAACACCTTGTTAGTAACATCCTGGGGGTTACCGTTGACCAAAAACTGAACTGGACTAGCTATATAAATACAGTCAGTCAGAGGATTGGAATTTTGCAGAGAATAACTCATCTCCTGACTCCCCAAAGTCAGCCTACCATTTACAAGGCATACTCACTGATGCACAGTGGCAGCAGTGTGTATCGTCACAAGTTACACTGGAGGAACTCACCAAGGCTCTTTTGACAGCTCCTCCCAAATCCATAGACTAGAAAGACAAGGGCAGCAGATGCACAGCAACACCACCACCTGCAAATTCCCCTCCAAGTCACTCAACATCCTGACATGAAGTTGTTATCACCACTCCTTCACTGCTGCTGGGTCAAAACTCTGGAACTCCCTCACTAACAGCACTGTGGATGTACCTACACCACATGTAATGGTTCAAGGAAGCAGCTCACCAGCACCTTCTTTAGGCCAATTGACAACGGGTAATAAATCCTAGCTGAGCTAGTGACACCCACATCCTGTAAAAATCAGTTAAACGTTTTTTTAAAAACACATCCAGATGTGTTGATGGCACAAAGGTAGATAACACTGTAAGCAGCGTAGACGGAAATATAAAATTACAAAGAGATAGTGATTGGAATTCTTTAGTCTGACAAACCTTGCTACCACTGCCAGCAAGAATGAAGAATTTGGCCAAATCTCCATTCATTGCAGTGAGACTGGAGAATCCCAGATGTGGATGAACATAAGAACATAAGAACATAAGAAATAGGAGCAGGAGTAGGCCATCTAGCCCTTCGAGCCTGCCCCGCCATTCAATAAGATCATGGCTGATCTGTCGTGGCTCAGTTCCACTTTCCCGCCCTCTCCCCATAACCCTTAATCCCTTCTCTTATCAAAAACCCATCAACCCGCTTCTTAAAAATATTTAGCGAGGCAGCCTCCACCACTTCAACGGGCAGAGAATTCCAGAGATTCACCACCCTTTGAGTGAAGAAGTTCCTCCTCAACTCCGTTCTAAACCGCCTCCCCTTTATCTTGAGGCTGTGCCCCCTAGTCCTACTGTCTTTTTTGAGCGGGAAGAGTCTCTCCACCTCTATCCTATCCATCCCATTCATCATCTTATACGTCTCAATGAGATCTCCCCTCATTCTTCTAAACTCTAACGAGTACAAGCCTAGTTTATTCAGCCTCTCCTCATAGCTCAATCCCCTCAACTCCGGTATCAGCCTAGTAAACCTCCTCTGCACTCCCTCCAGGGCCAAAATATCCTTGCGCAGGTGCGGCGCCCAAAACTGCACACAGTACTCCAGCTGCGGCCTCACCAATGCCCTATACAGCTGCAGCAAGACCTCCCTACTTTTATATTCAATCCCCCTCGCTATGAAGGCCAGCATCCCATTCGCCTTCCTGACCACCTGCTGCACCTGCAAGCTGGGTTTTTGCGATTCATGCACAAGGACCCCGAGGTCCCTCTGCACCGTCGCCTGCTGCAGTTTTTCGCCACGTAAGTAATAGTCCTTCCTACCATTCTTCCTACCAAAGTGGACCACCTCACACTTGCCAACATTAAATTCCATTTGCCATTTCCTGGCCCATTCGCCCAGCCTGAGGTCAGAGAATTCCGGTCATTGGTAGAAGTAACTGGGTACGACTTAGCAAATGGATTTCAATGTAGTTAAGTGTGAGATCCTCCACTTGTGCTTAGAAAGAATAGAACAGGATACTTCTTAAATGGTAAAAAGCTACAAACAGTGAAGATCTAAAAGAGACTTGGGGACCTGTACACAGATTATTAAAATGCTATCAACAGGTACAAAAATAATACAAAGGCTAATGGAATCCTGGCCTTAATATCTGGAGAGCTGGGATAGACTAGGGTAAAAGTTAAGCTTCAGCTAAACAAAGCTCTTTTTTAGAATACTGATTCCTGGAGTAATGCAAGCACCACACCTTTAGAAGAATGTACCATCCTTGGAGAGAGATTTACAGGGATAATGCAGGACTCCAAGGATTAAATTACAAGGAGAGATTGCACAAACTAGGGTTGTATCCCTGAAATTAGAAGGTTAAGGAATGATTTGATTGAGGTTTTTAAAGTAGAAAGGAGAAGAGTTGGGGTAAATAGGAAGAAACAGTTCTGCTGACTTTGGAGGACTTATTGCCTGAAAAGGTGTTGGAGTCAGAAACTCTTAGCGCTTTTAAGAAATAGTTAGATATTCACTTGTGCTGCCATAACCTCCAGGGCTATGGACCAAGTGCTTGAAAATGGGATTAGTGTAGTCAGATCTTTGTCGACCAATGTGGACACGATGGGCCGAATGGTCTCCCTCTGTGCTGTTACTGTCTATGAATTTATCTAAATTCCTGGAACTCCTTCCCTGACAGCACAGTGGATGTACCCACACTACATAGATTGCAGTGGTTCAAGAAGGCAGCTCAGTAATACCTCCTAAAGGTCAGTTAGAGATGGGCATCACATGTTGACCTTGGCAATGATAACATTCCATCAATGAAGGAGAAAAGGTGTTGGCCTGTTGAGCATCCTTGATTTTAATTGCTCCACCATTGGCAGCTGTGCCTTTAGCTACCTGGGCTGTGAGATCTGGGCATCGTTCCGGCCTTTAAGATACTCCTCTTTGTCTAAGCTTCTGTTCATCTGCCCTAATGTCTCATTATGTGGCTTGGTGGCAAACTTTGTCTCCTTGGGAGGCCTTACTACATTAAAGGTGCTATATCAATACAAATTATTCTTGTGTTTATTTGGTTCATTATGTCCTTCTATGGTCTGGGCCAGTGCTGTTTTACTTATTTCAGTCTTTTCTGTCACTCTCTTTTATAATTTTCCTTTTCAATTATCTCCAGTTTCAACCTTCATCTCAGTCCAACCACTGTGTTTCCTTAAAACTGCCACTATCTGCTTCTACACCCTTAGAAGTGGCAGCACGGTGACACAACGGTTAGCACTGTTGCCTCACAGTGCCAGGGACGCAGGTTTAATTCTGGCCTCGGATCGCTGTCTGTTTGTACATTCTCCCCGTGTCTGCGTGGGTTTCCTCCAGGTACTCCGGTTTCCTCCCACACTCCAAAGGTATGCGAGTTAGGGTGATTGGCCACGCTAAATTGCCTCTTAATGTCAGGGGGAATACTGAATAAATATGTAGGGGTATGGTGATAAGTTCGGGATGGGATTGTTGACCCAGACAAAAGCAGAGCTTCAGAAACTCTGAAATTCAAGAACAATGAGTTACTGGTACAGAACATATTTCAATGTACTCTTCTTCATTGCTCATGGTGCAGCCTCCTCTACATTACAGAGATCAAACACAGCTTCAATAACCACTTTCAGAAACACTTCCCTTTGCCCCAGGTTTCCAGTTATCTGTCATTTTGATTCTCCCCTCACTCTCGCTCTGATCTTTTCCTCAATATCCAACACTGTCTCAATTAATGTGAAGGTGTAGCCATGATGGGCCAATGGCCTCCTTCTGCACCATACCAATTCTATGATTCTGTGGTTCAACGCAAGCTTAAGGAACAACACATGTTGAAGAGCTTTCTGGACTGAACAGTGCATTCTCCTAATTTCGTTGCTTGATTTTGAATGGCAGCTATTGTTAATAATTCTGTATTTTCCCATTGACACCTTCTCGAGACACATCTTTTGTTCCTTTACTTGTGTTATTAAGGTTCCTTTCTCTGACTTGGAAGCATTTTGCTGTTCCTTCATTGTCATTGGGTCAAAACCCTGGAACTTCCTCTCTAACAGCACTGGAGATGCAGCTACACCACATAGACCACAGCTTTTCAAGAAGGTAGCTCATCACCACCTTCTCAAGGGAGGTTAGGGACGGGCAATAAATACTGGCCAGCCAGCAACTCCCACATCCCAGAAATGCATTTTAAAAACCTGCAACAATTCTAAATCATAATGGAAGTTCAGAAACCTGAAATATTAATTCTGCTTTTCTGTCCAGGGATGTCGTCTGGCTGTGGAATATTTTCAGCATTTCCTGTTTTTATTTTAGATTTCTAATATCCACAGAACTGTGCTTTTTGCACAGAAATTAATTTTAGCTTCCAGCTCTGCCATCTAGTGGTGCATTTGAGAAATCTCTGTGGCCGTTAAGAACATTAGAAATAGGAGGATTGTGGCTGATTCCACTTACCTCAAGAAATCAAAAATCTGTCAATCTCAGCCTTGTCCATCCCAATGGGGGCAGCACAGTGGTTAGCACTGCTGCTTCACAGTGCCAGGGATCCGGGTTCGATTTCTGGCTTGGTTTACTGTGTGGAGTCTGCACATTCTCCCCATGTCTGCGTGGGTTTCCTCTGGGTGCTCCAGTTTCCTCCCGCATTCTGAAAGACGCACTGGTTAAATGCATTGACCCGAACAGGCACCGGACTGTGGCAATTAGGGGAATTTCACAGTAACTTCATTGCAGTGTTAATGTAAGCCTTACTTGTGACTAATGAATAAACTTTAAACTTAAATGCATTCCATGATAGTGCCATCATAACTCTTGGGTAAAGAATTCCAAAGGTTCACAGTCCTTCTTTGAGTAAAAAAATTTCTCCTTGTCTCACTACAAAATACCTTATCGTGAGACTGTGCTCCCATGTTCTAGATTTCTCAGCTTAGGAAACAATCTCTTCAGAATCTTGTGTGTTTAATGAGAGCCAAATTCCCCTCCAATTTGATTTCCTAGTTTGCTGACAATACCGCTGTAACAATGACAAGACAGAGTACAGGAATGAGATAGAAAATCTGGTGAACTGGTGTGGCAACAATAGTCTCTCCCTCAATGCTGACAAAACAAAGGAGATTGTTATGGACTTCAGGAAGCGTAAAGGAGAACATGCCCCAGTCTACATCAACGGGAATGGTGTAGAATTGGTCGAGAGCTTCAAGTTTTTATCTGTCCAGGTCACCAACAACCTGTCCTAGTACCCCATGCCAAGACTATAGTTAAGAAAGCCCACCAATGCCTCTACTTTCTCGGAAGACTAAGGATATTTGGCATGTTCACTACGACACTCACCAATTTTTGCAGGTGCACCATAGAAAATATTCCTTCTGGTTGTATCACAGCTTGGTACGGCTCCTGCTCTGCCCAAGACCACAAGGAATGACAGAAGATCATGAATATAGCCCAATCCATCATGTAAATCAGCCTCCCATTTACTGACTCTGTCTACACTTTCCACTGCCTTGGCAAAGCAGCCAATATAATCAAGGACCCCACACACACCAGACATTCTCTCTTCCAACTTCTTCTGTTAAGAAGAAGATACAAAAGTATGAGGACATGTACTAAACGACTCAAGGACAGCTTCTTCCCTGCTGCCATCAGACTTTTGAATGGATCTACCTCACATTAAGTTGATCTTTCTCTGCACCCTAGCTATGACTCCTTTCCTTCTCTATGAAAAGTATGCTTTGTCTGTATAGCACACAGGAAACAATACTTTTCACTGTATGCTAATTCATGTGACAATAATAAATCAAATCAAATCAAATCAAGCATGTCTGTGCATGTGCAAAAGTACAAACTCTCAATGGTAAGGTAATTTTAGTTTTCACATTCCACTAGTTACATCTTGCAAATCTGAAAATGATCCATTTATGCCTACTCTCTAGTTCCTGTTGGCTGACCAATCTCCTATCCATGCTCCTGCTATAGTGTCACCGATGTTCAGTTTGGGCTCTGCCAGGGTCACTAGTCCTGACCTCATTACAGCTTCATTTCAAACATGGACAACTAAGTGTGGCATCAAGGAACCATAGCAAAAAGGAAAGCAGGGAAAATTCTCTGCTAGTGGGAGTCATATTTAGAGCAAAGGAAGATGGAGGTGGTGTTTGGAGCTCAGTCATCTCAATTCCAGGACATCACTGCAGGAGTCCCTCAGGGCAGTGTTCTAGGCCCAACAATCTTCAGCTGCATCATCAATGAACTTCTTTCTATCATAAGGGCAAAAGTGGGATGTTTGCTGATGACTGCACAATGTTCAGCACCATTCACAGTTCATCAGATACTGAAGCAGTCTATGACCAAATGCAGCAAGACCTGACAATCCCCAGACTTATGCTGACATGTGACAAATAACATTCACACTTCCAGGCAGTGACTATCTCCAACAAGAATGTATTTAACCATCGCCCCTTGACAATCAAAGGCATTACCACTGTTAACATCCTGGAGATTGCCATTGGCCAGAGGTTATCATTTGACCATATGGACTAGCCATATACATACTGTGGCTAAAAGAGCAGGTCAGAGGCTAAGAATTCCTGACTCGCCAAAATTTGTCCACAATTTACATGGCACAGGTCAGGAGTGTAATTGTATACTCTCCAGTTACCTGGGTGAGTGCAGCTCTAACAACGTTGAAGCTCCACCATCCAGAACAAAGCAGCCCACTTGAGTGGAATCCACCACCTTAAACATTCACTCCCTCCATTCACCAATGCACAGTGGCAGCAGTGTGTGTCATCTACAAGATGCACTCCTTATACAGCAGAGGAGGTTTACCAGGATGTTGCCTGGTATGGTGGGAAGGTCTTATGAGGAAAGGCTGAGAGATTTGAGGTTGTTTTCGTTAGAAAGAAGAAGGCTGAGAGGTGACCTAATTGAGGCATACAAGATGATCAGAGGGTTAGGCAGGGTGGACAGTGAGAGCCTTTTTCCTCGGATGGTGATGGCTAACACGAGGGGACATAGCTTTAAATTAAGGGGTGGTAGTTGTAGCACGGATGTCAGAGGTAGGTTCTTTACTCAGAGGGTAGTAAGGGTGTGGAATGCCCTGCCTGCAGCAGTTGTGGACTCGCCAACTTTAAGGGCATTCAAATGGTCAGTGGATAGGCATATGGATAACATTGGAATAGTTTAGGGTAGAAGGTCATTAGATTAGTTCCACTGGTCGGCACAACATCGAGGGCTGAAGGGCCTGTCCTGCGCTGTAATGTTCTATGATGGCTATCATCTAGAACGACAAGGGCAGCAGACACAGGGAATGTCACCACCAGAGGGTGAGGTGATGGGGGGTGTGGTGCCCCTAGGCATTGGCATCTTGGCTGTGTCAGCCTGGGCCCCTGGCATTGCCCAATGGAAAGTGTCAATGCCCAGGGGGCACCTTGGCACTGCTCATTAGGCATGCGGCAGTGCCATTGGGGTGGTGCCGAATGAGGGGGGCAGGGCCTGATGAGGGTAGAGCCTCTTGGGGCCAATCTGTGGGTGTGAGGGATCCCACTGCCACTCTGCACTGGGATCACAAGCAGAGGGAGGGAGGCCAGAGATCGGTGCTACCCGTTGGGGTTAGAGGGGGTGGAATCAGCCCGCTGGAGAGGATCTGGAAGGCGTAAGCACTGCTGGTGGTGGGGGTGGGGCACGGTGGGGGCTGGGGGGGGGGGGGGGAGTGGGGGGGTGGAGGTGGGAATCGTGGAGGGGAGGGATCAAGTATTGGGGCAGCTGGGGGGTGGGGGGGCTGCAGGGATCAATTATGGAAGGTTTGTATGTTTAGCCCTACAGGGCCTAACTATTGGTGAGAAAAGGCCTCAGAGAACAAATGTTTTTGTATTTTAAAAAAAATGATTCTGTGGTTAGATAATTGTTAACTGGTTCCTGCAAGGGTGCAGACAAGAGAAGTCCTTCTCTTAGGTTTGCCAACTGTAGCATTGTCCATGAGGGTGTTCACATTCCATGCACCAATGTTCACTTTCTCTTTTGAGGTTGACTTCTGATTGCATTGGTGGAATCCCTCCCAGCTGTGGTCTGCCAGACAGGGAGGTGAAACAAACAACATTTAAGGCGCATTTTCTAGAACCTTCCTCACATTCCAAAGGTTGCGACGAGCCCATCTGTGAGAGGTGCAATTCTTCCCTCACACCCTAACACCTCAGGATTAGATTAAGAGGAGTGGGAAGAGACTCAAGTGAACCTTTAGTGATCTCTTTCAATGTTGTACATTCAGTATAAGTCAATGCATTTGAAATCACATTTTGTTCTTGGAATAAGAAAGTTTTCTTGATGGATCTTGCAAGTTTACAATTCATTGCGATCCAGTTCTATCATTTAACCCTACTTGCTATTGTACCATTAATCTGGGCCTACACAAGACATCAGACCAAATTACTGATAGTCAGAGGCAAGTTCTGCTTTGCCATTTCTCACAGTTAATGTTTGATAAAGAAATCCAGAGGTCAATTGAGAGTGACTGCCCTTGACATCGAAGCAGGATTTGACTCAGTATGGCATCATAGAGTCCGAGCAAAACTGAAGCCAATGGAAATCAATGGGAAAACTTTTCTATTTGGAGTCATGCCTAACACAAAGGAATATGGTTGTGGCTGTTGGAGGCCAATTATCTCAGTGCCAAGATAATGCTGCAGGATTTCCTTAGGGTAGTGTCATGGGCCCAACCATCTTTGGCTGCTTCAACATTGGCCTTTCCTCCATCTACAGGTCAGAAGTGAGGATGTTGGTTGATAGTTACATTATGTTCAGTACTATTCGCAACTCCTCAGATACCGAAGCAGTCTCTGTGCCTTAATGCAGCAAGTATTAAACAGTATTAAAGCTTGGGTTGACAAGTGGCAAATAACATTCACACCACACAAGTGTCAAGCAATGACCATCCCCAACAAGGTAGAATTTAATAATCTCTTCTCGACATTCAAAGGCATTACCGTTGTTAAAGCCTCACTGTGACTACCCTGGGGATTATCATGGGCCAGGCAGTAGCCCTGGGTAAAATTTCAGAGAGTCAGTCCAGGCTGCAACATACGGAATTCTATGGTTCTAACTTCTGATTTGATTTGATTTATTATTGTTACATGTATTAACATACAGTGAAAAGTATTGTTTCTTGCACTACACAGATAAAGCATATTGTTCATAGAGAAGGAAATGAGAGAAGTGAACGTAGTCTTACAGTCAGAGTTAAGGTGTAGAGAAAGATCAACTTAATGCAAGGTAAGTCCATTCAAAAGTCTGACAGCAGCAGGGAGGAAGCTGCTCTTGAATCGGTTGGTAAGTAACTTCAGACTTTTGTATTTTTTCCCGATGGAAGAAGGTGGAAGAGAGAACGTCTAGGATGCGTGAAGTCCTTGGTTATGCTGGCTGCTTTGCCAAGGCAGTGGGAAGTGTAGACAGAGTCAATGGATGGGAGGCTGGTTTGCGTGATGGATTGGTCTACATTCATGACCTTTTGTAGTTCCTTGTGGTTTTGGGCAGAGCAGGAGCCAAACCAAACTGTGATACAACCAGAAAGGATGCTTTCTACGGTGCATCTTTAAAAGTTGGTGAGAATTGTAGCTGACATATCAAATTTCTTTAGTCTCCTGAGAAAGTAGAGGTGTTGGAGGGCTTTCGTAACTATAGTGTTGGCATGAGGGGAACAGGACAGGTTGTGGACACCTAAAAACTTGAAGCTCTTGACCATTTCTACTTAATCCCCGTTTATGTAGACAGGGGCATGTTCCCCTTTATGCTTCCTGAAGTCGATGACAATCTCCTTCGTTTTGTTGATATTGAGGGAGAGATTATTGTGGCCGCACCAGTTCACCAGATTCTCTGTCTTGTTTCTGTACTCTGTCTCATCATTGTTTAAGATCTGGATCACTATGGTGGTGTCCTCAGTGTTGATTTTCATTTGTTACAGTAAAAATCTTAAATCTTGGAATCTTGTATGATTCTTTTAAATTGGTCACTGGAAATTCAAACCTGTTTGGGCCTCGGAATTTTACATTGCTCGGGTGGATGTGTGTCCGACTGAAAGCAAGAAGACATTGGGCATGAATCATAGAATCCCTACAGTGCAAAAGGAGTCTGCACCGACCACAATCCTACCCAGGCTCTATGTCCCGACATCATTGTGCACTTGAGCAATGTTTTGGTTGGCGAGCGCACACGAAAGTCAGAAGCGTAGCGTGCCTGCCAAAATCAAGCAGGTAATTTAACCCATTAAGGGATAACTGAATGTAATTTTATGTGGCCCATCTGCTTTTAGGCTTGGCAGGTTGGCTGATTGGTCCGGTGGCCTTTACGATTTAGGTTCAACCTCGATCCAGGGTGGGATGAGATATAAGGGCTAAAATAAAATTTAAAAAGGTGTTTGGAGATTGAGGTTTGTGTTTGAATGTGCTGCCGAGACACTGCATAATTTTTCCATTGGTATTTGTTATTCACAGGTCTGTAGTTCACTGAGACAGCTCCGCAGTGGCTGTCCCCCGAGGAAGCACTGTGGGGTGACACAGCGGGAGGGACCAGGGTTTGATTCCCGGCTTGGGTGAATGTCTGTATGGAATCTGTACGTTCTCCCCGTGTCTGTGTGGGTTTCCTCCGGTTTCCTCCCACAGTCCAAAAGATGTGCTGGTTAAGTGCATTGGCAATGCTAAATTCTCCCTCAGAGTACCTGAACAGGTGCTGGAGTGTGCCAGCTGGGGGATTTTCACAATTACTTCATTGTAGTGTTAATGTAAGCCTACTTGTGATTAATAAGTCAACTTTAAACGTAAACTTAATGAGAAGTGCTGCCCTACACCCTTCCTTTTTATAGCCTTTCCCAGCACGTATTTCATACTGCTGCCTGTTACTTGGCCAACCAGCATGAAATTATGTCCTTGTGTTGATCCTGGCCAAAAGTACATTCCATACCTGCTTCAGGCCCACCGAGTGAAAAATTCAGGCCTTGGTCTCTATGGGGATTGCTACACAGTGCCCTGTAAATCTGTAGCAAAACTCCCTGCCTCTTAGCACCAAAGGTTAACATTCCATTTCCCTCCCTCGCTATTTACTGTACCAGCAAAAGTGGAGAGAAAAGGTCTCATGGCATTATTTGATGTGGGATTCTCCCCAGTGAAGTGCCTATATGTATTCCTCAATCATCAATCCGAGGGTTCTGAAAGAAATGGCGGAGGTGATAGTGGATGCCTTGGTGGTTATTTTCCAGACGTCGCTGGATTCCGGGGAAGTGCCGGATGATTGGAAAACGGCTAATGTTACGCCGTTGTTTAAGAAGGGTGCCAGGCAAAAGGCAGGGAATTATAGGCTGGTTAGTTTAATGTCTGTGGTAGGTAAAATGTTAGAATCTGTCATTAAGGAGGAAATTGCGAGGCATCTTGAAGGGAATTGCTTGATAGAGCAGACGCAGCACGGTTTCATTAAAGGGAAGTCGTGTCTGACAAATTTACTGGAGTTCTATGAGGATGTGTCTAGGGCGGTGGATAGAGGAGAGCCGGTGGATGTGGTCTTTCTAGATTTTCAGAAGGCGTTTGACAAAGTACCTCACAAGAGGTTATTGCAGAAGGTCAGGGGACATGGAGTTGGGGGTAGGGTGTTAGCGTGGATAGAGGATTAGCTGTCAAATAGGAGGCAGAGAGTGGGGGTCAACGGGTGCTATTCGGATTGGCGGATGGTGACTAGTGGAGTGCCCCAGGGGTCGGTGCTGGGGCCTCAGCTTTTTACCATTTATATAGATGATCTGGAGGAGGGAACCGAGTGTAGGGTGTCGAAATTTGCTGATGACACCAAGATTGGGGGAACGGCAAATTGTGCGGAGGGTGTGGAGAGTCTGCAGAAGGATCTAGATAGGCTGGGCGAATGGGCCAGGAACTGGCAAATGGAATTTAATGTTGGCAAGTGTGAGGTGGTCCACTTTGGTAGGAAGAATGGTAGGAAGGACTATTACTTACGGGGCGAAAAACTGCAGCAGGCGACGGTGCAGAGGGACCTCGGGGTCCTTGTGCATGAGTCGCAAAAACCCAGCTTGCAGGTGCAGCAGGTGGTCAGGAAGGCGAATGGGATGCTGGCCTTCATAGCGAGGGGGATTGAATATAAAAGTAGGGAGGTCTTGCTGCAGCTGTATAGGGCATTGGTGAGGCCGCAGCTGGAGTACTGTGTGCTGTTTTGGGCGCCGCACCTGCGCAAGGATATTTTGGCCCTGGAGGGAGTGCAGAGGAGGTTTACTAGGCTGATACCGGAGTTGAGGGGGTTGAGCTATGAGGAGAGGCTGAATAAACTAGGTTTGTACTCGTTAGAGTTTAGAAGAATGAGGGGAGATCTCATTGAGACGTATAAGATGATGAATGGGATGGATAGGATAGAGGTGGAGAGACTCTTCCCGCTCAAAAAAGACAATAGGACTAGGGGGCACAGCCTCAAGATAAAAGGGGGGCGGTTTAGAACGGAGTTGAGGAGGAACTTCTTCACTCAAAGGGTGGTGAATCTCTGGAATTCTCTGCCCGTTGAAGTGGTGGAGGCTGCCTCGCTAAATATTTTTAAGACACGGGTTGATGGGTTTTTGATAAGAGAGGGGATTAAGGGTTATGGGGAGAAAGCAGGAAAGTGGAACTGAGCAGCGACAGATCAGCCATGATCTTATTGAATGGCGGGGCAGGCTCGAAGGGCTAGATGGCCTACTCCTGCTCCTATTTCTTATGTTCTTATGTTCTTATCACTACTGAAACAAATTAGTAAGGATAATTAAATTAATGAATTAATTGACAAACTGCATGACAAAGGAATGTTACTTTGGCTGTAAAGTGCATGTAGAATGTTCCAAAACTGTGAAAGATGTTATAAAAATATTTTCTTTTAGTTGTTGCTTATTTTTAGTTCAGTATAGATCAGCTATTAAATTTGGGAGCATCACTGTTAGTATGGCCTAAGTCAACAGGGGGAGTTAGAGTACCTTGTTATGACAAAGGTATGATTTTTGTCTTTGGTGATGGAGAGATGCCCTCAGTCTGAGTTGTGTGGCCTCAGTTTTAGCTACTTGACTCTCCTGACAGATCCCACTCTTAAATTAAAGAGAAATAGGCAAATGAGCAGTGTTGAATCAATGGGGCAATTCTGCTGCGTATCAAGGCATTCATGCAGTGATCAAGAACAGTGGAAGGTACAGAATTTCCAGGAGTCCTCAGAATATCACTGTGACATGGTAAGTTCACCATGCATTCTGTGGCTTTGACAAAAGATTTGGAGATTGTTAATGCAGAACCACATTCATCTGAACCAATAACTGCTTAGACTATATTTTTCTAAACTGTTCAAAGTGCAAATAAGGTACAGAAAGAGAAATAAAGGGTGACATTTCAACTCACTTGAAACTCTTCTACCTGCACAGTTAAATTTTAGGTTGCATCTTTCTGGGCAGGTTTAAAGGGGAATTAGTGTGCAAGTTCATAAAAATAATATGAAGGCAATGGGGAGATGGCGGGAGCCACGACAGATCAGCCATGATCTTATTGAATGGCGGGGCAGGCTCAAAGGGCTAGTTGGCCTACTCCTGCTCCTATTTCTTATGTTCTTATGATACCATTTGTGTGAGGCAACAGAAGGAGCAACATAAATCGAACAGCACATCCTGACATTTGCGACATTAAAACATCATTTTTACCTGGGGAAGATTTTAATTCAACATACTTGAAGGTGCCACACAACTGGAAAGTTGGGTCCAATACACTAAATATAGAAACATAGAAAATAGAAACAAGAGTAGGCCTTTCGGCCCTTCGAGCCTACTCCACCATTCATTTTGATTATGGCTGATCATCAAACTCAATACCCTGATCCCACCGACTCCCCCATCTCTTGATCCCTTTAGCCCCAAAAGCTACATCTAATTTCTTCTTGAAATCAGACAATGTTTTGGCCTCAACCACTTTCTGTGGTAGTGAATTCCACACATTCACCACTGTCTGGGTGAAGAAATTTTTCCGCACCCCAGTTCTAAAAGGTTTACTCCTTATCCTCAAACCATGACCCCCAGTTCTGGACTTCCCTACCATCGGGAACATTCTTTCTGAATCTACCCTGTCTAACCCTGTGAGAATTTTATAAGTTTCTATGAGATCCCCTCTCAGTCTTCTAAACTCCAATGAATATAATCCTGACTGACTGAGTCTCTCCTCATATGACAGATCTGCCATCCCAGGAAGCAGCCTGGTAAACCTTTGCTGTACTCCCTCTACAGCAAGGACATACCTCTTCAGATAAAGACACCAAAACTGCACACAATACTCCAGTTGTGGCCTCACCAACACCCTATACATTTGCAGTAAAACATCCCTATTCCTACACATAAATCCGCTCACTATAAAGGCCAACATACTATTTGTCTTCTTTAATGCCTGCATACTTTCAGCGACTGATGCACAAGAGCACCAAGATCTCATTGAGTATCCACCTCTTTCAACTTACACCCATTCAAGTAATAATCTGTCTTCCTATTATTGCTACCAAAGTGGATAACATCACATCTATCTACATTATTCTGCACCTGCCATGCATGTACCCAGAGACTCAGCCTGTCCAAATCATGCTGAAGCATCTCTTGCACCTTCCTCACAGCTCAGCCTCCCACCCAACTTTGTATCATCTGCAAATTTGGAGATAATATACTCAGTTCCTCCTTCCAAATCATTAATATATAATGTGAAACATTGGGGTCCCAACACAGATCCCTGCAGTACCCCACGAGTCACTGCCTGCCAATCAGAAAATCACTCATTTATGCAAACTCTTTGCTTCCTACCTGCTAACCCAGCTTTCTATCCATCTCAAGGGGAACAAACAACATGTCAAAAATTAATGACAGAAAGGCTATGGCAGATGAGAACCCAGAAACTATTGTTATCACGAAAGAGGTAGTGTTGGACAAGTTAATAGGGCTAAAGGTAGACAAATCTCCTGGTCCTGATGGAATGCATCCCGGGGTACTAAAAGAGATGGTGGGAGAAATAGCAAATGCACTCATGGTAATTTACCAAAATTTGCTGGACTCTGGGGTGGTTCCCACAGATTGAAAACAGCAAATGTGACGCCACTATTTGAAAAAGGAGGTAGACAAAAGGCGGGTAACTATAGGCCGGTTAGCTTAACTTCTGTGGTAGGGAAAATGCTTGAATCTATCATCAAGGAAGAAATAATGAGACATCTGGATATGAATTGTCCCATTGGTAAGACGCAGCATGGTTTCATGAAGGGCAGGTCATGTTTGACTAATTTGTGGAATTCTTTGAGAACATTACATGCGCAGTGGACAATGGGGAACCTGTGGATGTGGTATAAGTGGATTTCCAGAAGGCATTTGACAAGGTGCCACACCAAAGACTGCTACACAAGGTAAAGCTGCATGGTATTTCGGGTAATGTATTAGCATGGATAGAGGATTGGTTAACTAACAGAAAGCAAAGAGTGGGGGTAAATGGGTGTTTTTCTGGTTGGCAATCAGTGACTAGTGGTGTGCCTCAGGATCAGTGTTGGGACCACAATTGTTTAAGATTTACAGAGATGATTTGGAGTTGGGGACCAAGTGCAGCATGTCAAAATTCACAGATGACACTAAGCTGAGTGGCAGAGCAAAGTGTGCAAAGGATGCTGAAAGTCTGCAAAGGGATATAGATAGTCTAAGTAAGTGAGCATGGGGCTGACAGATGTAATACAATGTTGATAACTATGAGCTCATCCATTTTGGTAGGAATAAGAGCATGATGAACTACTATTTAAATGGTTAAAAGAATTGCAACATGCTGTTGTACAGAGGGCCCTGGGTGTCCTTGTGCAGGAATCTCAAGAAGTTGGTTTGCAGGTGCAGCAGATAATTAAGGCGGCAAATGGAATTTTGTCCTTCATTGATCGAGGGATGGAGTTTAAAAACAGCGAGATTATGCTGCAGCGTATAAGATGCTGGTGAGGCCACATCTGGAGTACTGTGTACAGTTTTGGTCTCCTTATTTGAGAAAGGATATACTGGCACTGGAGGGGGTGCAGAGGAGATTCACTAGGTTGATTCTGGAGTTGAGAGGGTTGGCTTATGAGGAGAGACTGAGTAGACTGGGGCTATACTCACTGGAATTCAGAAGAACGAGGGGAGATCATATAGAAACATATAAGATTATGAAGGAAATAGATAAGATAGAAGCAGGGAAGTTGTTTCCACTGGCAGGTGAAACTAGAACTAGGAGGCATGGACTCAAAATAAGAGGAAGCAGATTTAGGACTGAGCTGAGGAGGAACTTCTTCACACAAAGGGCTGTGAATCTGTGGAATTCCCTGCTCAGTGAAGCAGTTGAGGCTACCTCATTGAATGTTTTTAAGGCAAAGATAGATACATTTTTGAACATTAAACGAATTAAGGGTTATGGTGAGTGGACAGGTAAGTGGAGCTGACTCCACAAAAAAAAATCAGCCATGATCTTATTGAATGACAGAGCGGGCTCAAGGGGCCAGATGGCCTATTCCTGCTCCTAGTTCTTATGTTCTTATGTTCAAGACATTACCTACAAACCCGTGTGCTTTAACCTGACATAGCAGTCTGTTATGTGAGACCTTGTCGAAAGCCTTCTGAAAGTCTAAATAAACCATATCCACTGGTTCTCCTCGGTCAACTCTACTAGTTACATCCTCAAAGAATTCCAATAGATTCGTCAAGAACGATTCCCCTTTATAAATTCATGCTGACTTTGCCTGATTATACTTCTGCTTTCCAAATGCTGAGTTATGAAATCCTTGATAGTGGACTTACGCAACTTCCCCAGTACGACATCAGGCTCACTGATCTATAGTTCCTTGTTTTTTCTCTACCTCCCTTTTTGAAAAGCGGGTTTATATTAGTTACTCTTCAATTTGTAGGAACCAAAGCATTTTGGGAAATAACCACCAGTGGATCAACTATTTCCAGGGCTACTTCCTTAAGTACTCTGGGATAAAGATTATCAGGGGCTGGAGATTTATCTACTTTTAATCCCATCAATTACCCCAAAACCATTTCTGATGCTGATTTCTTTCAGCTCCTCACTAAAACATGTTTCTCTCAGCACTTCTGGCACATCATTCGTGTCTTCCTTTGTGAAGACTGAAGAAAATTATAAATTTAATTCCATGACCATTTCTTTATTCCTGTTATGAATTCTCCCATTTCTGACTGTAAGGGGCCTACATTCATTTCTGTCAATCTTTTTTCTTTTTAAATATCTATAGAAACTTCTACAGTCAGTTTTTACTTACTTACTTTACAAGCTTACTTTCATACTCTATTTTTCCCTTCATAATTAATCCCTTGATCCTTCTTTGCAGAATTTTAAGGTGCTCCCAATCCTCAAGCCTGTTGCTTTTTCTTGCTAATTTGTACGCTTCTTCCTTGTATCTGATACTATCTCTAATTTTCCTTGTAAGCTATGGTTTGGCCACAATTCCCTTACCACTCATGTGCCAAACAGGAATAAAAACTTCTAGAGTTCACCTATTTGTTCTTTAAATGCCTAGCATTGCCTGTCCACTTTCTTTCCTTTCAGTAATGTTTCCCAGTCCATCCTGCCAGTTCATGCCTCGTATCATCATGGTTACACCGAACAGGCACTGGATTGTAGTGACTCGGAGATTTTTAAAGATTAAAGTTTATTTATTATGTCACAGATAGGCTTACATTAACGCTGCAATGAAGGTTTTGTGAAAATCCCCTAGTCGCCGCATTCCGGCGCCTGTTCAAGTACACTGAGGGAGAATTTAGCACGGTCAATGCACCTAACCAGCATGTCTTTCAGACTGTGGGAGGAAATTGGAGCACCTGGGGGAAACCCACACAGATTTAGGGAGAACGTGCAGTCTCTGTACAGACAATGACTCAGGCCGAGTCGAACCTAGGTCCGTGGCGTTGTGAGTCAGCAGTGCTAATCACTGTGCCACCATACCACAGTAACTTAATTGTAGTGTTAATGTAAGCCTACTTGTGACACTAATGACTATTGCCAGACTTGTGCCTTAATGACTATTGTTCCCTGATGACTCTGATATATATCATTATGAAGTGCTTTGAAAGGTTAGTCATGGCACGGATCAATTCCAGCCTCCCGGATTGCCTGAATCTACTATAGTTCACCTACTGCTGCAACAAGTCCATCTCCCTGGTCCTGCACTCAACCCTGGGACCTAGATTCACTGGTGTAACCATGATGATACAAGGCATGAATTGGCCGGGATGGACTGGGAAACATTACTGAAAGGAAGGACAGTGGACAGACAATGCCAGGCTTTTAAAAAACGAATAGGTGAACTCCAGAAGTTGTTTACTCCTGTTTGGCGCAAGTGTGGTAAGGGAATTGTGGCCAAACCGTGGCTTACAAGGAAAATTAAAGATAGTATCAGATTCAAGGAAGAAGCATAGAAATTAGAGAACAAAGACACCCATGTCAAACTCCTATTTATTGACCACAGCTCAGCCTTCAACACTATTATTCCTCTGAAATTCATCTCCAAACGCCGTGGCCTAGGCCTCGGCTCCTCCCTCTACTACTGGATCCTGAACTCCCTAACCCACAGACCACAATCAGTAAGGATAGGCAGCAACACCTTCTCCACGATCACCCTCAACACCAGTGGCCCACAAGGCTGTGTCCTTAGCCCTAAACTATACTCCTTATACACTTATGACTGTGTGGCCAAATTGTCCTCCAACTTGATTTTCAAGTTTGCTGATGACACCACCATAATGAGTCCAAACTCATACAATGACAATATAGAGTGCAAGAAAGAGATAGAGAATCTGGTGAACTAGTGTGATGATAATAATCTCTTCCTGCAATGTCAACAAACCAGATGAGATTGTCATCAACTTCAAGAAGCATAGTGGAGAACATGCCCCTGTCTACATCAATGGAAAGAAGTAGACATGGTTGCGGGCTTCACATTTTTAGGTGTCCAGATCGCCAACAACCTGTCCTGGTCTCCCCATGCTGACACTACAGTCAAGAAAGTCCACAGCACCTCTGCTTTCTCTGAAAACTAAGGAAATTTGGCATGTCAGCTCTGACTCTCGCCAACTTTTACAGATACACCATTGAAAGCATTCTTTCTGGTTGTATCACAGCTTGGTATGGTTCCTGCTCTGCCCAAGACCACAAGAACATAAGAACATAAGAAATAGGAGCAGGAGTAGGCCAACTAGCCCTTCGAGCCTGCCCCGCCATTCAATAAGATCATGGCTGATCTGTCGTGGCTCAGTTCCATATTCCCGCCCTCTCCCCATAACCCTTAATCCCCTCTCCCATCAAAAACCCATCAACCCGCGTCTTAAAAATATTTAGCGAGGCAGCCTCCACCACTTCAACGGGCAGAGAATTCCAGAGATTCACCACCCTTTGAGTGAAGAAGTTCCTCCTCAACTCCGTTCTAAACCGCCCCCCCTTTATCTTGAGGCTATGCCCCCTAGTCCTACTATCCTTTCTGAGCGGGAAGAGTCTCTCCACCTCTATCGTATCCATCCCATTCATCATCTTATACGTCTCAATGAGATCTCCCCTCATTCTTCTAAACTCTAATGAGTACAAGCCTAATCTATTCAGCCTCTCCTCATAGCTCAACCCCCTCAACTAAAGGTCGTGAATGAAGCCCAATCCATCACACAAACCAGCCTCCCATCCATTGACTCTGTTGACACTTCTCGCTGCCTCAGAAAAGCAGCCAGCATAATTAAGGACCCCACACATCCCGGACATTCTCTCTTACACCTTCTTCCATCAGAAAAAGGATACAAAAATCTGAGGTCATGTACCAACCAACTCAAGAACGGTTTCTTCCCTGCTGCTGTCAGACTTTTGAATGGATGCACACAAGATCTCCTGGACTTTGGGCGGCACGGTGGCACAGTGTTAGCACTGCTGCTTCACAGCTCCAGGGACCTGGGTTCGATTCCTGGCTCGGGTCACTGTCTGTGTGGAGTTTGCACATTGTCCTTGTGTCTGCATGGGTTTCCTCCGGGTACTCTGGTTTTCTCCCACAGTCCAAAGATGTGCGGGTAAGGTTGATTGGCCATGCTGAAATTGCCCCTTAGTGTCCTGGGATGTGTAGATTAGAGGGTAAATGTGTAGGAATATGGGGATGGGGCCTGGATGGGATTGTGGTCGGTGCAGACTCGATGGGCCAAAGGCCCTGTTTCTGCACTGTAGGGTTCTATGTTCTATGTTCTACCTTACATTGAGTTGATCTTGCTCTAAAGCCTAGCTATGACTGTAACATTACATTCTGCACTCTCTCGTTTCCTTCCCTATGAACACAAAGAAACAATACTTTTCACTGTATGTGACAATAATGAATCAAATTAAATCAAAATTAATCAATAAACTTTAAACATAAGGTTAGTATGCAGGTTCGGTAAGTGATTAGGACAGCAAATGGAATGTTGTTGGTTATTGCAAGGAGAATGGAATATAAAAGGTGAAATGTTTTGCTGCAATCGTTTAGGGCATTGATGAGACCACATCTAGAAAACTGGGTACAGTTTTTGTCTCCTTATTTAAAAAAGGATTTAATTGCATCAGAAGCTGTTCATAGTTCGAGAATAAGGAGTAAACCTTAGAACTGAGGTGAGGAGTAATTTTTTCACCCAGAAGGTGGTGAATGTGTGGAATTCACTACCACAGAATGTAGTTGAGGCCAAAACATTGTCTATTTTCAAGAAGAATTTAGATACAGCTCTTGGGGCTAAAGGGATCAAGGGATATAGGGGAAGGTGGGATCAGAATATTGAATTTGATGATCAGCCATCAAAGCAGGCTCAAACGGCCGAATGATCTACTCCTGCTCCTAGTTTCTATGAGAAGATTTATTTGATTGATTTCTGAGATGAAAAAGTTATCTTCTGAAGAAAAGTTACACAAATTGGACCTGCATCCATTGAAGTTTTAATGACTATAAGATTACAAAATCCCGAGGGGGATTGAAAGGTGGATGGTGAGATGTTTTCATTAGTGGGAGAGTCTCGAACAAGGGGACATGGCTATAAGATAAAGGGCCGGTCATTTCAAACTAAGGTGTGTAGAAATATCTTCTCTCAGAGGCTGGGGAATCTCTGGAATTCTGTGTCCCAAAGGTTGTTTCACATTTTTATGGAAATGGTGATCTTTGTGATTTGATAGGAAAACCATGACAAGTAGTGGTAAATTTGAAGTGTAAGGAATCAGAATCTCCTCATGCAGTTACAATTGACTTACTTGAACCAGAGACCTGCCAATATATTCTGGGGGTGGAATCACCAGTAATCTCTAAAATTCTGTGCTAAATATTTGAGAATAAATGCACAGATATAGCCTGATACTCCATTTTCAGCATTTATTATGTATCTGTTTCTTTAAAAATGAACACCTGAAAATAAGTATTTGATGGACATTTGTGTCTAAGTAATGAACAGAAACAGTGGGGTAAATCACCCACTGTGATGAGTGTTTGTAAATACACAGCATAAAAATGTAGACTGCATTGGGATACCTTGTATAATGTTTGAAATGATACTTGAAACTTGCACATCTGAATGTGCTCAGTGTAATTTTGTAAGATGTAAACTTTCCCAAAGATTAGTGGAGGCAGATCATTAGAAATATTTAAAATAGAGGTGGATGACAATTTTTGATCTTGATTTAATTTATTATTGTCACATGTATTAACATGCAGTGAAAAATATTGTTTCTTGTGTGCTATACAGAAAAAGAACACTGCTCATAGAGAAGGAAACGAGAGTGTAGAATGTAGTGTTACAGTAATAGCTAGAGTGCAGAGAAAGATCAACTTAATGCAGGGGAAGTCCATTCAAAAGTCTGACAGCAGCAAGGAAGAAACTGTTTTTGAGTCAGTTGGTATGTGACCTCAGACTTTTGTCTCTTCTTCCCAATGGAAGAAAGTGGAAGAGAGAATGTTCGGGGTGTGCGGGGTCCTTGATTATGCTGGCTGCTTTGCCAAGGTAGCGGGAAGTGCAGACAGAGTCAATGGATGGGAGGCTGGTTTGTGTGATGGATTGGGTTACATTTATGACATTTTGTAGTTCCTTGTGGTCTTGGACAGAGCAGAAGCCATAACAAGCTGTGATATAGCCAGAAAGAATGCTTTCTATGATGCACCATAAAAGCTGGTGCGAGTCGTAGCTGACATGCCAAATTTCCTTAACCTTCTGAGAAAGTAGAGGTGTTGGTGGTCTTTTTTAACTATAGTGTCGGCATAGAGGGAGCTAGGGCAGGTTGTTGGTGATCTGGACACCTAAAAACTTGAAACTCTTGACCCTTTCCACTTTGTCCCCTTTGACGTAGACAGGGGCATGTTCTTCGCTACACTTCCTGAAGTCAATAATAATCTGCTTTGCTTTGGTGACATTGAGGGAGAGATTATTGTCACTGCATCAGTTCACTAGATTCTCTATCTCATTCCTCTATTCCGTCTCATCATTGTTTGAGATCCGACCCACTATGGTGGTATTATCAGCAAACTTGAAAATTGAGTTGGTGGGGAATTTGGCCACACAGTCATAGGTGTACAAGGAGTATAGTAGGGGGCTGAGAACACAGCCTTGTGGGACAGCCATATTGAGGATGATCATGGAGAAGGTGTTGTAGCCTATCCTTAGCGACTGTGGTCTGTGGGTTAGGAAGTTCAGGATCCAGTCACAGAGAGAGGAGCCGAGGCCCTGGCCACGGAGTTTGGAGATGAGTTTTGTAGGAATAATGGTGTTGAAGGATTTGATAGATCAGTGGATAGAAGGCAATGGGGAAATAACACAGAAGAGGAGTTGAGGCCAGCACAGTTCAGCCATGATCATACTGAATGGCGGGGCAGGCTTGTAAGGCTAGGTGGCTGACTCCTGCTTCTACTTCATGTGGTCTTCTTATGTTATGAATAAGAGGTGATCTTTTAGAAACTTAAGGGGACTTGATAGGGTGGATGCTGAAAGGATATTTCCTCTTGTGGGAGAGGTCAGATCCAGGGAACACAAGTTAAAAATAATGTGTCTGCATTGAAGATGAAGTTGACAGGAATTTATTTCTTAGAGGGTCGTGAGTCTCTGATACTCTTCTCCAAAGAGCGGTGGAGATGGGACACTGAGTATTTTTAAGGAAGTGTTAAATAGATTGTTACCTAACAAAAGAGTCAAAGGGAATAGGGGTAGGCAAGAGGGTGAAGTTGAGGTCACAATCCGATCAGCCATTATCTTATGGCGTGGCAGGCTCAAGGAGTCAAATGGCCTCCTCCTGCTCCTAAGTTGTTTGCTCATTTGTAAGGTTCCAGCCAATGTCTGAGACTGACTGGATAATTATTGACTATCAGGTAATTAAAGCCGTAAGGAGGGAGGTTAGCGAGGAGTTTTGGTAGTTGAATCTAGAGATAACATATTTTTAATGGTTTAGCGGCCAACAAGTCCCTCAATTCCATGGTCATCTTGTCAACAATTTGACAGTATCCATGGTCATATGTGCAATGAATTACCAGCAAGTTGTGAAGTGTGTAATGCCATCTCTATATGGAGATGTATTTAAACATACGCAATAGAGGGGAATGTACTGGTTTGGTAGATGATGAATCTGACCACTGTCTAGGAAATATTATATCCCTCTCACACCCCTATCTCAATTGGTGCTGCCTCGATCAGTTTAGAGAACTGGAGAATCCAAACGGACAGAGTTGAATCTATGCTTACTCCAACTTTCAATATATTCTCCTGGAAGAGATGGAGGTAATGGAGAAGGTTTCGTACAAATGACTCACCCTGCAACTTATGTGTGTTTCATAAACAATTGTATCGCCTAAAAACATCCAGCCACATCTAATAATAGTTGCGGCATCATACCCGTTAAAATGAAGTGAATTTCCATTTAATACTATTAGGTGCTATTCCTGTAAGTCACACTCATTTCAATAAAATGATAACTAATATTTGACAGCTGTAAGCAACAAACTGACAGTTCCTCTCCCCCTCATCTTTTGGTGTCAGCTGTGGCTCAGCGTGTCGCATTCTCACCTTTGAATCAGATGGTTGTGGGTTCAAGTCTCACTCGAGAACTTGAGAATAAAAATCAGGGTTGGCACCAGCTGTGTACTGAAATGAAGGCAACCTTTCAGATGAGATATCAAACCAAGTCCCTGTCCGTCTCTCAGATGGATGTAAAAGATCTCACAGCCATAAATTTATAGAAGAGCAGGGGAATTCAATTCAATGTCTTAGCCAACATTTAGCCCTCAGCTAACACCACGAAAACAAATTAAGTGGTCATTATTACATTCCTATTTGTGGCAGCTCGCTGTGTACAAATTGCCTACCATGTTTTCTACACTGTAACAGCACTTCAACAATGTTTTATTTGCCAAAAAGTACATTGTAAAGTCCTAATGATTTGAAAGGTGCTATATAAATACAAGTTCTTTCTTTTTTCCTGTTGTTCTTCTCTGAAGTGCAAAAACTCACAAGATGCCATTTCTCCTCCAGTACCTCCACCAGGTAGCCACACTTCACATGTGCAATTAGACAGTTTCAAGGGGTTGTTTGACAACAGGACGACGCACATCGAGCTTGATTCAGTCCTCAACTGACCTTCGCAGGTATGCCCATTTCTAGCAAAGGTTGCCGGATAGCCAGAATCCTGGTTACCAAAACCCTAACCCGAAAAGGATGAAGACATGCAGCATGCCAACTATCACCCCAGCCAAGAGTGCTAACCAACCTAGCACAGAGCAGGAATCAAGCCTGCTAGCCTCTTAACATTGGATGGCTCAATACTGCACACAGCAGCCACCAGTGGATGCTTCATGATAATCCCCATTGTCAATAGTGGTGAAGACCAGAACTCGAGTGAAAATGTATATTCCTTGGAAGAATAATAAAGAATCTCATTGAAATATTTAAAATTCTTAAGGATCTTGACAGAAAAAATGCTGGGTGGATGTTTGTCCTAGAAGGGGAATAGAAAACAAAGGGTTATAGTCTCAGGATAAGAAGTTCACCATATAGGACTGGGATGAGGAGAAATTTCTTCATTCAAAGTGTTCTGAATGTTTAGCATTCTTTAATCCAGAGAGCTGTGAATACTCAGTCAATATGAAAGGTTAGTATCGAAAACTTTCTAAATTACTTCCATTTCCTACAAGACAATGCGCTGGAAGTTGTAGTAAAAAGAAGAGATTCAGCACTGACTCTTTGGTTTTGTTGCATCTGTAACTAATCAAAGAGATGTCAATGGAGATGGGGTGAGGGGAATATGATATCTTTTGGATATTGAATCTGATCAGATGGATCATTCTCCAAATATTCCTCTGTATTGTTTGTTTTCACACATTTAAACAGGAGATATCATATTTAGAGGTCAATAGATTTTTGGGTGTTAAAGGGATTAAGGGACATGAGATAATGTAGGAAGATGGAGCTGAGGTTGAGGATTAGCCATGATTACTGAATGGCTGTGCAGGCTCAAAGGCTGAATTACTTCTTCTTACGCTCTTAAAAGTCAAGGCACAACCATCCACAACCATTTTTATCCAGACATGCCAAACAGGTAATCCTTCTCGGTCTCTTCCTGAGATCCCCATCATCACAGAAGCCAGTCTTCAGCCCACTTTATTCCTTCCACATATGAAATGATAGAACACATTAGACTCAGGAAAGGGCCCTGAAAACACTGTGGCTGTAGTACCAAAAATGTGTGCCCCAGAACTGGCTGCACCTTCAGCAAAGCTATTCCAATACAGCTTCAACATCAGCATTTAGCCAACAATGTGAGAAATTGCACAGCGATACCGTGGGAAGGAAGGAACAGGACTAGACTATTCAATCTCTCAAGGCTGTTCCACTATGCAATCAGATTATGGCTAATATGTTTGCTGTCCACTACAAAGCAAGACAAACTCAACCCAACCAACTGTTGAGTGGGTGATCCACCTCAGACTCCTCTGGAGGTCTCCAGCATCACAGATTCACTCCACATAATATAGATTTATTGACATTTACAGCTCAGAAAAAGATCATTTGGTCCATTGTGTCCACGCTGGTCAACAAAGATCTGACAACTCTAATGCTATTTTCTAGCACTGAACGCACAGCCCTGGAGGTTATGGCAGTGCGAGTAATATCCAAATACTTCTTAAATATTATGAGAATTTCTGAGTCAACCATCCTTTCAGGCAGCAAGTTCCAGACTCCCACCACTCTCTGGGTGGAAAAATTTTCCTTTCTTAGTCTTCGACCTTAAACCTCTGCCCCTAGTTACTGACCCCTCTACTAATGGGAAACATCCTTCCTACCCACCTTATCTCTGCCACTCATAATCCTATACTTCTCTATCAGGTCATATCTCAACCTTCTCTACTCCAAGGAAAACAGCCCCGGCCTATCCAATCTCTCCTCATACCTCAGACTCTCCAGTACAGGCAGCTTCCTGGTAAAACTTCTCTCCACCCATCCAGTGCAATCACATACTTCCTATAATGTGGTGACCAAAATTGCACACAGTTGTGGTCAAATCAGTGTTTTATAGCTTGTACTCTCTGCTCTTGTATTCTATGCCTTGACTAATAACTGTATGTACCCCATATGCCTTCTTAACTACCTTATCTATTTATCCTGCCACCTTCAGCAATCTGTGAACATGTACTCCGAGTTCCCTCTGATCTTCAGTATTTTCCAGGGTCCTACCATTTATTGTCCAATCCTTTGCCTTGTTAGCCCTTCTCAAGTGCATTACCTCACACTTTTCTAGGTGAATTCCATTTGCTGCTCTGTGCACCTGAACAGTCCGTTGATATCCATCTTTAGTTTACAGCTATCCTCCTCATTATTTACACCCTACCAACTTTAAGAACCATAGAACCATAGAAAATTACAGCTCAGAAACAGGCCTTTTGGCCCTTGTCTGTGCCGACCAATTTTTTGCCTAGTCCTACTGACCTGCACTTGGACCATATCCCTTCACACCCCTCTCATCCATGTACCCATCCAAGTTTTTCTTAAATGTTAAAAGTGACTCCGCATTTACTACTTTATCTGGCAGCTCATTCCACACTCCCACCACTCTGCGCGAAGAAGACCCCCCTGATATTCCCTTTAAACTTTTCTCCTTTCACCCTTAACCCATGCCCTCTGGTTTCTTTCTCCCCTATTTTTAAGTTCAAATCATTAATGTACACCATAAATAGCAAGGGCCTCAGCACTAAACCCTCTGGAACTCCACTGGAAACGGGCTTCAAGTCACAGAAATATCCCTCTATGATCACCATCCGCTTCCTGCCTTTAGCGAGTCTTGAATCCAATGTGCCACTTTGCCTTAGGTCCCATAAGTTCTTACTTCTTTGACCAGTGTGACGTGAGGGTCCTTTATAAAAGCGTTGCTAATGTCCATATCAACCACATCAAATGCATCACCCTCATCAACACTCCTGGTTTCCTCCTCAAAAAATTCAATTAAATTTGTCAAACACAACCTCCCCTTAACAAATCCTTGCTGACCATCCCTGATCAATCTGACAAAGGGTCACCTAGACTCAAAATGTTAACTCTGTTCTCTCTCCACAGATGCTGTCAGACCTGCTGAGATTTTCCAGCATTTTCTGTGTTTGTTTCAGATTCCTGCTTCCGCAGTAATTTGCTTTTAACCTGATCAATCTGTCTATCCAAGTGCAGACACATCCTGCCCCTCAGAATTCTGTCTAGTAACTTCCCCACCACTGAGGTTAGACTGACTGATCTCTAATTTCCTGATCTAACTCTACCTCCCTTTTTTAATGATGGGACAATGTCAGCAGTCAGCCAGTCCTCTGGCACCTTAGCTGTGGTCAGAGAGGATCTGAAAATTACTGTCTGTTCCTCTGATATCTCTTCCTTTGCCTCCCTCAGCAGCCTGGGATACATTTTGTCTGGATAAGCTTTTCTTTTCTTAAGAACATAAGACCATAAGAAATAGAAACAAGAGTAGGCATTTTGGCCCCTCAAACCTGCTCCGCCATTCCATACGATTATCACTCATCTGACATTCCTCACGTACACTTTCTTGCCCTTTCCCCGTATCTCAGCCTTCAATATACACAAGGACTCTGCCCCCACAGCTCTCTGTGGCAAGGAGCTCCAAAGACTCTCAAACCTCTGAGAGAAGAAATTCTTCCTCATCTCAGTCTTAAATTAGTGCCCCTTTATTCTGAGGTCATGTCCTCTGGTCCTAGAATCTCCCATGAGAGGAAACATCCTCTCAGCATTTACCCTATCAAGCCCCTTGGTAAACCAATATACTTAAATGAGATCACCTCTCATTCTTCTAAAGTCCAATGAGAAGAGTCCCAACCTGTTCAATCTTTCCTCATAAGACAATCCCTCCATACCAGGTGAACTTTCTCTGAACTCCTCCAATGAAATAATATATTTTCTTCAATAAGGGGAACAAAACTGCTCCCGCTATCCCAGATGTGGTCTCACAGGTACCTTGTATGGTTGCAACAAGGCATCCTAACTCTTATACTCCAACCCCCTTGAAATAAGGGCCAACGTTCCATTAGCCTTCCTGATTACCTACTGTTCCTGTGTGCTTGCTTTTTGTGTTTTGTGTACAACTACCCCAAGTCCCTTTGTGTTGCAGCTTTCTGCAGTTTTTCTCCATTTTAAATAATACTCTGTTCTTTGGTTCTCCCTTCCAAAATGAACAACTTCATATTTTCCAACATTACATTCCATTTGACAACTTTTTGCCCATTTACTTAACATATCAATATTTTTTTGTAAACTATTTGTATTCCTCTCACAACTTGCCTTTCCACCTATTTTTGTATTGTCTGCAAATTTGGCTAGTGCATTGACTTCCTTCCTCCAAGTCGTTAACATATATTGTAAACTGTTGTGCTCCCAGCACTGATCCTATGGAACCCTCACTGTTTACAGGTCACCAACCTGAAAAAGAACTCCTTATCGTCACTCGATTTTTCTTGCCCATTAACCAATTCTCTCTATCCATGCCAATGTGCCATCTCCAACATCTTGGGCTCTTATGGCACAACTTTTTGTGAGGTACCTTGCCGATTGCCATCTGGAAGTCCAAATACAACACTACTGATTCCCCTGTATCCATTCTGGTTGAGACTTCTTGAAAAACTCTAATAAATTAATCAGACACAATTTCTCTTTCACGAAGCCATGCTGACTTTACTTGATTAGATTATGATTTTCCAAACCTGCTGCTATTCTTTAATAATGGATTCCACCATTTTTCCAGTAATAGTTGTTAGGCTCATCAGCCTATAGTTACCCATCTCTAACAACACTCTACTAGAAACCCTTCTCTAGAAGTCATTAAAGATGAGTCCAAACATTTCTTGTCCTCCAGCTAATCACAGATCATTTTCCATAATGCTCCTTCTCTTCCCCCCTCCCTCCCTTCACCCCCCTAACTCTGATGGTGATTTTGAGCCTGTGTGAGCTGTGCCCGGGATCACTGACAAAATCTGGAGAGAATGGAAACTGCAAATCTTGCTGGTGAGATTGCAATTTCCAATTTTCAACCACCCTTACTGGCAGAGTAACATGAAACCTGCTGCGAGAGCCTGGCAGCCATGTTTTAATTCATTAGCATGTTAGTAACAAGCACTCACTCCAGGATTTCCTCTTCACTGAATATTCAGCAGGCCGGCATGATGTCACAGCGGCACCATTCACAAGAGCTTTATCCAAACTGGGTAACCTCACCTCTGAAGGGGCTATCAGAGGAGAGCGCTCATGTCACCCTTACCTTCCAGGTGCCAGTTGCAGAGGGGGCAATGGAGAGGAAATGGGGATAAATTCAACTCAAGGTTGAGTATTCAGTGTCGCCATTTCAGGGGTGGGATCACTTGCGGGACTTACCTTCCCTTCGTGTTGGGACATCGCTTAGTTTAAAGGAATCTGTTGACTGACATGCAGGCAGCACCTTCCATGCCCTCCCTGCGGGGCAGTGTCACTGTAGAGGGTGTGCCCTTCCAGAGTGAGAGCTGGCAAGTGGATGAGAGGAGGGAATACAGAGGGTCAGCACTGGTTGACTGTGAGGTTCTTCAATGAGGTTCGATGAGTGACTGGGCTGCAACAGCAGAACGGGGGACTCAGGAAAGGGATGCTTCCCTACCTCTCAAGGGCTGAAGATGCTCTCAGTATGGGGAGGATGACTGCAGTGAGATTTGAATCACACAGTCAGGCAACAGTGTGAGGATAAAGTGAGTAAGCTGCATGGAATTTCAAGTCCAACTGGTTATGGAGGTTTGACTGTCAGGGATTAGTGTCAGGGTAGGAAGGCTGTTACAGATGGATGGATCTTTTAATCTGCAACCCTTATGTGCTGAGTGTGCCCTCTAATATTGAGGCTGAGATTCTATTTGCAGTCTTCACCCAAGTCAGGGGAAGGCAGCCTCACCTGCCTTAAGAGGAAACCAGTTGCTTCATCAGCTCTCCAACCCTTCCTTAATGAGTCGGTTGTGCCAATTAAGTTAGCTCAACAATACATGAGTGTCCTGCCAATTGGAACCCCAAGAATTGAATTCCAATGCTCATATTAATGTCTACATTAGACATTACACAAATGTGGACACCATTCGAAGGCGTGATGGTGAAGTGTCATCACTCACCCCATTCAAAGTCATGATGGGAGATCATTGAGATCTCCTCTGCTATTAAAATACTGGTACAATGTATGTACTCAATTGCCCTATCATTGCTTGGGTTAAGAAGGCAGAGTGGGGATAGTCAGGGGTTATCTAATACTAAGCCTCTCTAGGATCGACAACATATTCCATCCAGGTGGAGTTGAGAGGGATGACTGTGGGTAAGTGGCTATTGTGTGAAAGGGGAGGGAGAAAGGCTTAGTGCAGAGGCACTCACTGAGGGGGAAGCTCATAGGTAGTTGTCCCAGAAGCATGGAGGGTTGAAGGTGTGGGCACTGTTAGGATCCACATTGCTGATTTTGATGTTCACTTCCTTTCAGTTAATGACCCTGGAGAATCATGGAGCCGGTCAGGTTGGCTATTCTATTGACTGTGACTGACCAGTAGCAACAATATCAACATGCCACTGCACATGGTCAGGACCAGTGACCTGCCAAGGATGGGGAGGCAGGGCCCACTGCTCTTCAGAGAGCAGAACCTCAGATGGTGGAATCTTGGGAAGATGCTATCATCAGCCAGGGGTTTAGCAGAGTCCAGGACTCTGGCATCACTCTGAGTTCTGGATTCCTGGGACATTCCTGCTTCCACCTGTTGTGGAACATCAATTGTGTGGAGCTCACTAGTGAATGATCCAGAGGCCTGCCCACCGAGATGTGAGTATCTGTGCAGGTGGAGGGTATGGCTGACAGCTGCGATGCCTGATCTACGCTGCTCTCCAAGTAGTCTCCCTCGGAGCTGCTTGGGTCTGTGGACTCCAGAAGGTGCAAGGACGGTCCAGGCTGGTTGACTGATTGCCCTGCAAGGGAAGCGAGATGGCATTAGTGCATCCCAGAGGATAACTGATGGGAGAAGAGTTACTCACGTGAAGTTTGAAGCATGGCTGCCTGTCTTAGGGTTTCTCACTTTTGTCTGCTGCCCCCACTCTGCCCTCTGTACAGGTGTGCTCCTAATCCTCGCTGGCCAACTCAAGGGCACTTTCCTTAAAGAGCATGAAGATTCTTAGCTCAGGCACGGCTCCATCTGGCTGTGCCAGCTCACAGCCCCTGTGCTCAAAATTATTCTGCAAAGAAACAGGGAAGGTGTAGGTGGGAGCCCTACCAGTGGAGATGGTCAAGTTATGCATATGTGGGTAGTGAGTGGGAACAGGGATGTGAGGAGCTCATTAGCTACTGGGGGAACATGGGGATTTTGTTGGGGGGGCGATGGTGTAAGAAGGCTGCATGAAAGGTATTGAGAACGTATGAGGTGGCTGTGGAAGTGAGATGGATGTGTGAAGTAATGCAGCAGGAGACATAAGGAGGCAGACTTACACTGGTTATGTGAAGAAGATCATCAATCTTTCTTCCCTGTAGTGAGCTGACACTCACTAAGTCTACCCTTGCATCCCAGGTGGGAGCGGTGACCTTGATGGATGTCTGCAGGAATGTAGATATAGGAGATCCTGTCTCTGCTCCACATCATCCAAGTGTTGGGTCATGGCTCCCTCAGAGAATCTAGGCACTGACTCCCTGGCAGCATGGATCTGGAATAAATGCTGGGGAGATGTTTATATGGAGCATCCCACTGATTGCAGATGTCCTGGAACGAGTGAATCAGAGGCAGCCCACCATGAGTGCGGTATCAGTCACGGAGATAGAAAACATCTTCTTAAAGAGGTTCAGTATTTCGTGGGATTTCCAGCTGCCATGTTGGTGGGATTCACTTTGGTTTTCTTACCAGAACCAACACTTTGAAACAATATGGTGAGGTTCTACCCAGAGTTCCTCCTTGTAACCTGCTGATCTGTAACGCCTCCCAGGTCACAGCTTAAGCATTAATGTTAACTTTCCATCACCATAGAGGCTGTTTGATCTTTTGGACATCTCCCAGCTTTGTTTTTATTACAGGATATGGATTTATTATGTTATACAGATTTCTTAATGGTGAAAATCTAGAAACAGTGGAGGTCTGAAGAGATTTGGAGTTCCCAGGTACAAAGATCATTATGATTTTATGAACTGGTACAGAAAATAATCCAACAGCCTAATGGAATTTTGCTCTTTATGTCAGAACGTATAAAATGCAAAGGAGTAAAATTTATGCTTCAGTGATACAAAGCCCTAGGTGCACTCACTATACCTGTAGTTACTGTGAGCAATTCTGAGCACTGCGCCTTAGAAAGGACATATTGGCCTTGAAGGAAGCACAGTACAGATTTACCAAAATGATACCTGGACTCCAAGAGCTAAGCTACAAGGAGAGACTAAACAAATTATTATTGCATTCATTGGAATTCAGAATTCAGAATAAGTGGTGATTTTATCACATTTTTCAAGACATTAAGAGGGACTGATAGGGTGGATTGAGTGAGACGGTTTCTGGTTGGTGGGGAATCTTAGGTTTAGTCAAAAATGGAGCTAGATGTTTCAGGAATGAAACTAGGAAACATTTCTATACATAAAGGGTGGTAGAAGTTTCGAGCTCTCTTGCACAAACTGTATTTGATGCTAGATTAATTGTTGATTTTAGTCAGCCAAAGGTATTAAGAGATTTGGGGAAAAGGTGGGATATGGAGTTGGGTAGCAGACCTGCCATCATCTTAATGAATGGTAGAATGGGCTTTCCAGAAAAATGGTCAGCTCATGTTCTTGCCTTTCCAGCACCGTACCTTTGTATTTATATGGATTTGTCGGTTTTTTTCACACACACGTGCTCCTCCTGGTATATGTATGTGAACAGGTACATGTCCCTGGATGTATGTCCATATCTGGGCCTGCAGACGTTTGTGTATATGCACATGTGTCATTGGGATGAGTGTGTGAATGTTTTTGCCCCATGTTGGTAGCAGTGTGTGTATTTGTGAGTGCAACATTAGCGAAGCAATTGGATTTTACGACCATCTGAGAGCTCCATAGCAACACTGACAGCAGCGTTTTATTCCCAGAATTTTTAAAATCAGTTCAAATCCACAACACTGCCAAAATGGGATCAGAATCTCAATGTGCTGTGTGGTTGGTTCGGGGCTCTGGATTATTCAATGTAATAACATAAGCGCCACATAACCCTACAGTCAGAGTTCCGGTGCTGCCCTCAGTGTGACATTCAGCACTCACACAGTTAACGGAAAGTACCAGAAAGTGCCTCCAGTTTGCAACCTGCTCGGGGGAAAGTAGTCAGTTCTTCACCGGGAGTTTGTTGGAGATTTACACGATCAGAGCGAGGGCACAGGTTAAATTGCCCTGGGAGCTCCCAGGGGGCGGCAGGGAAGCCGGCAGTGAGAATTGTTTATTGAAAGCCAAACTGGTTCAAAAGAACTGAGTCATCGAATTGAGTTGAGGAAGTTCACACGGAGAGAGCGGGGCTGGATCGGAGTGAGTCAGTACCGAGGGAGTGGAGAGTTCAACTCAGATGTCTCTGCTCCCCTGAAACATCAAATTGGTGGATTCTGCTGGGACTCCAATGGCAGCTTTGCCCAGGTACTGTGTTATTGCCGTTTCAAATGTGTTTTTAAATGGCGAGGTGGACTGAATTAATTCAATTAAAACTGTCATTACTTAGTTTGTTCAGCAGAGAGAGAGAGAGAGAGATTGCGTGTTAAGAACCTGAAGCTTGTAGGTTTAGTTCGGTCTCCGCGCTTGGAAACTTTTCGCCTCCAGACGTGGTGGAAATAATGTTTGCCCCGGACATGTGTGGGATTGTGCTCTGAAATGACGAGTGAAACTCGGGTGGAAATTAAACAGAGCGAGGAGGAGTGGAGGGCTGCTTAAAAGTGTCAGTGTGCACATTGAGCTGGAGACGCAGCGTTGGACTGGGGTGGGCACAGTAAGAAGTCTCTCAACACCAGGTCCACTTAGTGCTACCAAATAAACCTGTTGGACTTTAACCTGGTGTTGTGAAACTTCTTCATATGCACATTGATCTATTTTGAAATAAGCCATAAATCATTTCAATAATTAAAAAAAACAAAGTCCATTCGGCCCAAACCTCCAATACGTGAATCGGGAAGCAATGTGTTCAAGGACAACCTGGAACATGCAACAGATGTCCCTAGTGGGGGGAAAAAAGATGAAAAACAACATTAAAAAGATGGAAAATGAAACGATGGAATAAATGAAAATAAAAACTGAATTAATCAGATAAAATAAATGTTAGGACTATTCTCTCTCCACAGATGTTGTCAGGTCTGCTGAGATTTTCCAGCATTTTCTGCTTTGGTTTCAGATTACAGCAACAGCTTTTTGCTTTCCTTTCCCAAACCTCACCTTCAAATGTGCTTTGAAATGGTGCAGCTGGAGAACTGCACCCAATTCTGGGCACCACACTTGAGGAAGGAGAGAGTGCTGAAAAAAAATGAGAAAAATGGTTCTGGGAACGAGAAACTTCATCTGTAAAGATAAGTTAGAAAAGCTAGAACTCATCTCCATTGGAAAAAAGAAAGTTAAGAGGAGATTTGATAGAGGTGTTCAAAATCATGAGTGGTCTGGAAACAGTAGGTAGGGAGAAACTGTTCCGATTTGTGAAAGGATCGAGAAGGATAGAGCACAGATTTAAAGTAATTGGCAAAAGAATTATTAGGAAAAATCTTTTCAGACAGTAAAGATCTTGAATGCATTGCTGTAAAGTTTATTCATTAGTGTCACAAATAGGCTTACATTAACATTGCAATGAAGTCACTGTGAAAATCCTCTAGTCACCACACTCTGGCACTTGTTTGGCATATGCTGAGGGAGAATTTAGCACGGCCAATGTACCTAACCAGCACATCTTTCAGACTGTGGGAAGAAACTGGAGCACCCGGAGGAAACCCATGCAGACACAGGGACAGTATGTGCAGACTCCACACAGACAGTGACCCAAGCTGGGAATTGAACCCAGGTCCCTGGCACTGTGATGTAGCAATACTAACCACTGTGCCACCGTGCTGCCCTAAAAACAATGGTGCTTGTTGGCTTGAGCCATTGAACAAACCCACAATCCTGAGATTAAGAATCTCACGTTCTACCAACGGAGCTAGCCTCAGCATTCAAAAGGATATTAGACTGTTATCTGAAAAGGAAGAACATGCAGGGGGGAGTCCACTAAATAACTTTTTTTTTGGATTTGGTACAGACATGATGAGCTAAATAGACTTCTACGCTGTAATAATTCTGTGAAAGCACCTTGGAGTTTTTAGTTACATTAAGGTTGCTATATAATTATAAGTTTCTGATGTGATGCAGGAAATGAAACAGTCAAGTAACATACAGCAAGTGACCACAAACAGGAATGAGATAATTACCAGATAATCTATTTAATATGTTGGGTAAGGGATATCTGTTGGGCAGAACATCCGGAAGAAATACCGTACTCTTTGAAACAGTGTAATGGCTCCTCTATGTATATATCTATATATTACATTGCAAATGTCAGTCTGGATTTTTCACTTGAGTCATTGGAATGAATCTTGAATCCATAGTCCAGAGGCTATTGACTGTGCCATGGTTAACTCCTATCTGAGTGAGGTGTACTATGGTGTTGAAACACCAGTAGGAATAGGACGAAATGCACGGCTGATGAACTGATGTAGGGGGCAGGGATTCAGATTTTTGGAACATTGGGAACTCTTCTGGAACAGCAGTGACCTGTACAAGAGGACGGGTTGCACTTGAATGGGAGGGGAACAAATATACTGGTGGGGAAATTTGCTAAAGCTGCTTGGGAGGGTTTAAACTTGCCTGGGAGCAGAGTGGGACTGTAAAGAGTAGTGAAACAAAGGGAAAGTTGAGGCTAAATTTAAAGAGAGCAAGTTAAATGGAAAAGGCAGCTTGAGCATGGCAGGGAACGATGGAAGACTGATGAATTAAACTGCAGTTATTTCAATGCAAGTGACCTGGCAAGTAAGGCAGATGAACTAAGGGCATGGGTGGGTACATGGGACTGGGATATCATTGTTATTACAGAAACATGGCTGAGGGAGGGACATGACTGGCAGCTCAATGCTTCTGAATACAGATGCTATGAAGGGTAGAAGGGGAGGCAAGAGAGGAGTGGAAGTTGTGTTTTTGATTATGGAAAACGTCATGGCAGTACTGAGAGGGAATATTTCTGAGGGATTGTCCAGTGAGGCTATTTGGGTGGAATGGAGAAATAAGAAGGGAGTGATCACTTTGGGATTATACAGTAGCAACCCCCACCCCAATAGTCCATGGGAAATTGAAGACAAATATTTAGGGAGATTGCAGATAGCTGCAAGAATAATAGGGTTGCAATCATGGGGAACTGGGATTGCCATAGTGTTAAGGGCTTGGATAAGGAGGAATTTGTTAAGTGTGTTCAGGAAAATTACTCAATCAATATGTAAATGGCTCTACAAGAGAACAGGCAAAACTTGACCTTCTCTTGGGAAATAAGCAGGGCAAGTGACTGAAGTTTTAGTGGGGGAGCACATTGGGACCAGTGACCGTAATTCTATCATTTTTAAAATAGTTATGGAAAAAGATATGTCTGGTCCACAATTTAGAGTTCTAAATTTGGGCAAGGCCAATTTTGATAGTATTCAACAGCAACTTTCAAAAGTTGATTGGGGGAAGCTGTTTGCACACAAAGGAACATCTTGCAAGTGGGAGGCTTTCAAAAGTGAGATAACAAAAGTTCAGGACCAGCATGTTCCTGTTACTGTGAAGGGCAAGGCTGGCAGAGTGGAGAATACTGGATGACTAGAGATATTGATGCTCTGGTCAATGAGAAAAAGGAAGCCTATGTCAGGCTTAGGCAGCCGGGGTCAAGTGAATCCCTTGAGAAATAGGGTGGAGGTGTAGGAGTACACTTAAAACAGAAATCAGGAGGACAAAAAAGGGACATAAGATAGCTCTGGTACTTAAGATAAAGGAGAATCCAAAGAGATTCTACAAGTATATTAAGGACAAAAGAGTAACTAGGGAGCAAATAAGGCCCCTTAAAGATCAACAAGGTCATTTATGTATGGAGCCACAGGAGACATGTGAGATCCTAAATGAATATTTCTCATCAGTATTTACCATGGAGAAAGACCTGGAAACTCGGGAACTCAGGGAAGTAAATAGTGATGTCTTGAAAAGCTTCCACATTACAGAAGAAGAGGTGCTGGAGGTCTTAAACCGAATAAAGGTAGATAATTCCCTGGGACCTGATCAAGTGTATCCCAGGAGATTGTGAAAAGCTAGGGAAGAAATTGTGAGCCCTTAGCAGAGATATTTGTATCATTGACAGCTGTGGGTGAGATACCAGGAGGTTGAGGGTAGCAAATGTTGTGCTGTTATTTAAGAAAGGCCAGTAAGAAGTCTCAAAACACCAGGTTAAAGTCCAGGTTTATTTGGCAGCACTAAGCTTTCGGAGTCTCAGACTGTGCTTTCCCCAGTCCAACACTGGCATCTCCACATCATTTAAGAAAGGCAGTAGGGAACTATAGACTGGTGAATGTATTAGTGGGTAAGATGTTGGAAGGGATCCTGAGATACAGAATCTACACACATTTGGAAAGGCAAGAACTGGTTAAGGCTAGTCAGCACGGCTTGTGCACAGGAAATGGTGTATTATAAATTTGATAAGAGTTTGAAATACATTGTTGATGACAGCTTCCATCACTTTTTTGATAGTGGAGAGTAGGCAAATGAGACAGTGATTGGCTGGATTGGATTTGTCCTGTTTTTGATTTAGACATACTTGAGTAATTTTCCATATTTCCGAGGGTTTGTCAGTATCATGGCTATACTGGGACAGCTTAAAAGAGGCATGGCTAGTTCTAGAGCACAAATCTTTAGCATCACAGATCTACACTATGTTGTTCATAGTTTTTACTGTATACAGTGCTAAAAGCCATTTCTTGATATCACATGGAGTGAATGGGTTTTGTGAGTGGAAAATCATGTCTCACAAATTTGATTGAATTATTTGAAGGGGTAACCAAGAAGGTAGAAGAAGGCAATGCAGTTGATGCTGTCTGCATGGACTTTAACAAGGTCATTGACAAGGAGGTTCATAGAATCATAGAGGTTGACAGCATGGAAACAGGCCCTTCGGCCCAACTTGTCCATGCCACCCTTTTTTTAAAATCCCTAAGCTAATCCCAATTACCGACATTTGGCCGATATCCCTCTATACCTATCTCACCCATGCAATTGTCTAAATGCTTTTTCATAGACAAAATTGTACCTGCCTCTACTACTTCCTCTGGCAGCTTGTTCCAGACACTCACCTCTCTCTGTGAAAAAATTGCCCCTCTGAACCCTTTTGTGTCTATCCCTCTCATCTTAGACCTATGCCCTCTAGTTTTAGATTCCCCTACCTTTGGGAAAAGGTGTTGACTATCTAGCTGATCTATGCACCTCATTATATTATAGACCTCTATAAGATCAGCCCTAAATCTCTTACACTCCAGAGAAAAAAGTCCCAGTCTATCCAGCCTCTCCTTATAACTCAAACCATCAAGTGAAGGTCCCATGAATACCAGTCAGCTTTGCATACCTTACAGTTTGAACTTTATTTATGTGTGAACTAGATGGTGAGCATTGGGGCTGTTTAACCATGATGTGCATCACAATTGAGCTATATCTGACCTTCACCTGGATTATATAAATACCTTTCAGCAGAAATCTTCAAGCAGTGGTATAGTGGTATTCTCGGTGGAGTAGTAATCCAGAGACCCACAATAATGCTCTGGGGACCTGGATTTGAATCCCACTACGATGAGATAGTGAAATTTAAATTTGATAAAAATTTAGAATTAAAAGCCTAATGATGATCGTGATACCATTCTCAATTGCTGTAAAATCCCATCTGGTTCACAAATGTCCTTTGGGGAAAGAAATCTGCTGACCTTACCCGGTCTGGCCTACATGTGACTCCAGAGCCACAGCAATGTGGTTGACTCTTAAATGTCCTCAGGGATGGACAATAAATGCTGGTCCAGCCAGTGACAGCCGTATCCTATGAACGAATATAAAAAAGTTTCCAAGGAGTGAAGCACAAAGTAAAAGTAAATGAACTTATCACCAGAAACCAAGGTAGCCCAGTGACTCCAGGAACTGAACACAGAACAGATTATGAAGGTTAAGATCTATGAAGACATAAGAACATAATAAGAACATAAGAAGTAGGAGCAGGAGTAGGCCATCCAGCCCCTCGAGCCTGCCCCGCCATTCAATAAGATCATGGCTGATCTGTCGCTGCTCACTTCCACTTTCCCGCCCTCTCCCCATAACCCTTAATCCCCTCTCTTATCAAAAACCCATCAACCCGCGTCTTAAAAATATTTAGCGAGGCAGCCTCCACCACTTCAACTGGCAGAGAATTCCAGAGATTCACCACCCTTTGAGTGAAGAAGTTCCTCCTCAACTCCGTTCTAAACAGCCCCCCTTTTATCTTGAGGCTGTGCCCCCTAGTCCTACTGTCTTTTTTGAGCGGGAAGAGTCTCTCCACCTCTATCCTATCCATCCCATTCATCATCTTATACGTCTCAATGAGATCTCCCCTCATTCTTCTAAACTCTAACGAGTACAAGCCCAGTTTATTCAGCCTCTCCTCATAGCTCAACCCCCTCAACTCCAGTATCAGCCTAGTAAACCTCCTCTGCACTCCCTCCAAGGCCAAAATATCTTTGCACAGGTGCGGTGCCCAAAACTGCACACAGTACTCCAGCTGCGGCCTCACCAATGCCCTATACAGCTGCAGCAAGACCTCCCTACTTTTATATTCAATCCCCCTCGCTATGAAGGCCAGCATCCCATTCGCCTTCCTGACCACCTGCTGCACCTGCAAGCTGGGTTTTTGCGACTCATGCACAAGGACCCCGAGGTCCCTCTGCACCGTCGCCTGCTGCAGTTTTTCGCCCCATAAGTAATAGTCCTTCCTACCATTCTTCCTACCAAAGTGGACCGCCTCACACTTGCCAACATTAAATTCCATTTGCCATTTCCTGGCCCATTCGCCCAGCCTATCTAGATCCTTCTGTAGACTCTCCACACCCTCCGCACAATTTGCCTTTCCCCCAATCTTGGTGTCATCAGCAAATTTCGACACTCTACACTCGGTTCCCTCCTCCAGATCATCTATATAAATGGTAAAAAGCTGAGGCCCCAGCACCGACCCCTGGGGCACTCCACTAGTCACCATCCGCCAATCCGAATAGCACCCGTTGACCCCCACTCTCTGCCTCCTATTTGACAACCAATCCTCTATCCACGCTAACACCCTACCCCCAACTCCATGTCCCTCGACCTTCTGCAATAACCTCTTGTGAGGTACTTTGTCAAACGCCTTCTGAAAATCTAGAAAGACCACATCCACCGGCTCTCCTCTATCCACCGCCCTAGATACATCCTCATAGAACTCCAGTAAATTTGTCAGACACGACTTCCCTTTAATGAAACCGTGCTGCGTCTGCTCTATCAAGCAATTCCCTTCAAGATGCCTCGCAATTTCCTCCTTAATGACAGATTCTAACATTTTACCTACCACAGACATTAAACTAACCAGCCTATAATTCCCTGCCTTTTGCCTGGCACCCTTCTTAAACAACGGCGTAACATTAGCCGTTTTCCAATCATCCAGCAGTTCCCCGGAATCCAGCGACGTCTGGAAAATAACCACCAAGGCATCCACTATCACCTCCGCCATTTCTTTCAGGACCCTCAGATGCATTCCATCCGGTCCTGGGGACTTGTCCACAATCAGCCCCTCCAGTCTGTCGAGCACCGCCTCTCTAGTAACAGTAATGTCATTAAGACCCTCCAGTCCTACCACCTTCCCATCGCTAACACCCGGCAAATTATTCACGTCCTCCTCCGTGAAGACAGAAACAAAAAAGTTATTCAATACCTTAGCCATATCCCCATCCCCTACCACTAGGTCCCCTTTCTCATCCTCTAAAGGACCAACATTCACCCTAGCCAGCCTCTTCCTTTTTATATATTTATAAAAACTCTTGCTATCCTTTTTTATATTAAGCGCTAGCCCAGCTTCATAGTTTCTCCTACCCTTCTTTATCAACTTCTTCGTCAATCTTTGTTGACATTTAAACCTCTCCCAATCCTCTTCTCGCCCACTACTCTTAGCTACTCTAAATTCCTCCGCTTTTAGTTTAACATTTTCCTTCACCTCCTTCGTTATCCACGGCTTATTACCTCTCCTCCTACTATCCTTTTTGACCATCGGAATAAATTTCCGCTGAGCACCAAGAAAGATCTCCTTAAAGATCCTCCACTGCTCCTCAACACACCCTCCCTCCAACACACTCCCCCAGTCCACATTCGCCAATTCTTCTCTCATCCTACCGTACTCCCCTCTATTCAAACAAAGGACACGTGTCCGGGAACCCACTTTCTCCTCCTCCATCTGCACCAGAAACTCCACCATACAATGATCACTCTCCCCAAGAGGATCCTTCACCACAAGGTCCCTAATTCTACCCACCTCATTACATAGCACCAGATCCAAGATAGCTCGCTCCCTCGTCGGCTCCAACACACACTGTTCGAGGAAACTATCCCGGCAGCATTCCAAGAACTCTTCCTCGAGCCCCCCGCATCCAACATGGGTCGACCAATCAATATGCAGATTGAAATCCCCCATAACTACGGCCGTCCCATTCCTGCACGCCGCACTTATTTGTGCGTGAACAGCCCGCCCCACCTCCAGATCATTATTCGGGGGCCTATAGACGACACCCACCAGCGTCTTCCTCCCTTTGCTGTTCCTAATCTCCACCCACAACGATTCCACCCTCTGCTCCTTGGCTCCAATATCATCCCTTGCTACCACCGTGATGCTATCCTTAATCAGCAGAGCTATGCCCCCCCCTTTTCCCTCCTGCCTATCCTTCCTAAACACTTGATAGCCCTGTACATTCAGCTCCCAGTCCCTGTCACCCTGCAGCCATGTCTCTGTAATGGCCATGATGTGGGTATGCCAGCGTTGGACTGGCGTAAACACAGTAAAAAGTCTGACAACACCAGGTTTTAGTCCAACCTATTTATTTGATAATATACTCACAAGCTTTCGGGGTTAGTCCCTTCGTCAGGTGAATTCTCCATTCACCTGACGAAGGGACTAACCCCGAAAGCTTGTGAGTATGTTATCAAATAAATAGGTTGGACTAAAACCTGGTGTTGTCAGACTTTTTACTCTGTAATGGCCACCAGATCATATCCATTTGTGTCGATCTGCGCCATCAGCTCATCCACTTTATTCCGAATGCTTCGTGCATTCAGATAAAGCGCTTTCATCCCAGCCTTCACCTGGACCCTATTTGCCATAACGCCACCAACCATACTCACGCCCCCTACTCCCTCTATTATTGGGACATCCTCGGCCTCTTCCCTTACCTGTACCCTCTCCTTAACTTTGGACCTCGTAACATCACCTACCCTCGCACCCTCCCCCCCACTAATTAGTTTAAAGCCCTGTCTACAGTCCTCTTTACTCGATTCGCCAGCACTCTGGTCCCAGCACAGTTCAGACCAACCCCATCCCACCCGAACAGGCCCCACCTACCCCAATACTGGTGCCAATGCCCCATAAATTCAAACCCATTCCTCCCACACCAATCCCTGAGCCACCCATTCACTTCCTTAATCCTGTCAACCCTACGCCCGTCTGCACTCGGTTCAGGCAGTAGCCCAGAGATATGCTACTGTAAATAAAATCTTAATTTATCAGTCATTCCATTTGTGTTCAACCTAATATGACTTACCTGGTATGACTCCCAGATAAAGGATGGGTTGTTACATAAGATTAAATCTCACGAGATCCAGAGTGAGGTAGCCAAACTGATACAAAATTGGCTTGATGACAGAAGACAGAGGATGGTTGTAGAGGGTTGTTTTTCAAACTGGAGGCCTGTGACCAGCGGTATGCCTCAGGGATCAGTGTTGGGTCCACTGTTATTTGTCATTTATTTTAATGATTTGGATGAGAATTTAGGAGGCATGATTCGTAAGTTTGCAGATGACACCAAGATTGGTGGCATAGTGGAAAGTGAAGAAGGTTATCTTGGATTGCATTGGGATCTGGATAGTAAACTGGATAGTATTGCAGTTGATAAGGAGGATGTGCTAGATATCCTTGAGGTTTTGAAAATAGATAAGTCCCCTGGGCCGGACGGGATTTACCCTAGGATTCTCTGGGAGGCAAGAGAGGCGATTGCAGAGCCTCTGGCTCTGATCTTCAGGTTGTCGTTGGTCACAGGTATAGTGCCAGAGGATAGGAGGATAGCGAATGTTGTCCCATTGTTTAAGAACAAAGAACAAAGAACAACACAGCACGGGAAACAGGCCCTTCGGCCCAACGAGCCCGCGCCGCCGTCCCACTGTCTCAGTGACCTATTCATGATTTTAGTCTAAGCCTAATGTGTGAGGATCAGGGAGGTCCAATTGAGGGACAATTTAGTACCCAATCAATCAGCCTAAAAGCACATCTTTGGGATGTGGGAGGAAACCGGAGCACCCGGAGGAAACCCACGCAACCACGGGGAGAACGTGCAAACTCCCACAGACACAGGCCCAAATCCATGTGTCCGCACAGCAACAGAGATAGTCTCTGAGCTGTCATGTTGCCCTCGAGATGGTCCAGTTTAAGCACACCAACGACATGAAGCAATAGGCAACTCCCGAAGCAACGTCCAAGAGCAGCCCACTACAACCTGCCGCATGCATGCCCCTTGCTGGACTTAAATGCCTGTGGAGACAAAAAAATTCATTATTAAACAGGCAAAGACTGTAACATCCCTGAGGCAAAAACGTAATCCCAAGCCTACAATGTTTAGTATGGCCTACTATATCCCCCTATATGTAGCCCGCTCATGTGGCTGTCTAAGTGACTCTTAAACAACCCTAGCGTGCCTGCTTCCACCACCTTACTCGGCAGTGCATTCCACACCCCCACTACCCTTTGCGTGAAAAACTGCCCTCTAATATTTGTCTTATACCTAGCCCCCCTCACCCTAAGCCCGTGACCCCTCGTTCTATCCATTTCTAATAGCGGAAAAAGCTTACCACCATTTACTCTATCTATCCCCTTCATAATCTTATAAACCTCTATTAGATCCCCCCTCAGCCGACGTCTCTCAAGGGAAAACAGCCCAAGTTCGTTCAATCTTTCCTCGTAAGACAGCCCTTCCATACCAGGCAGCATCCTGGTAAATCTCCTCTGCACTCTCTCCAGGATCTCTACATCCTTCCGGTAGTACGGCGACCAGAACTGGACGCAGTACTCCAAATGAGGCCTAACCAACGTTCTATACAACTGCAACATCAGACTCCTACTCTTATATTCTATACCTCTTCCTATGAAGGCTAACATACCATACGCTTTCCTCATCACATTCTGCACCTGCACCGACAGGGGAACAGAGACTTCCCCGGGAATTATAGACCGGTGAGTCTTACTTCTGTTGTGGGTAAAGTTTTAGAAAAAATTATTAGGGATAGGATTTATAGTTATTTAGAGAGTAATGTATTGATTGGAGATAGTCAGCATGGTTTTGTGAAGGGTAGGTCGTGTCTTACTAACCTTATTGAGTTTTTTGAGAAAGTGACCAAAGAGGTGGATGGGGGTAAGGCAGTTGACGTGGTATATATGGACTTTAGTAAGGCGTTTGATAAGGTTCACCATGGAAGGCTTCTGCAGAAAATGCAGATGTATGGGATTGGGGGTGATTTAGTTAATTGGATCAGGAATTGGCTAGCAGATAGGAGACAGAGGGTGGTGGTTGATGGTATGTATTCGTCATGGAGTTCGGTTACAAGTGGTGTGCCTCAGGGATCTGTTTTGGGGCCGCTGCTGTTTGTAATTTTTATAAATGATCTGGATGAGGGTATAGTTGGGTGGATTAGTAAATTTGCTGATGACACCAAAGTCGGAGGTGTGGTAGATTGTGAAGAGGGGTATCATAGTTTACAGAGAGACTTGGACAAGTTGCAGAGCTGGGCTGATAGGTGGCAGATGGAGTTTAATGCGGAAAAGTGTGAGGTAATTCACTTTGGCAGGAATAACAGATGTGTAGAGTATAGGGCTAACGGTAGGACTCTGAATAGTGTTGATGAACAGAGGGATCTAGGTGTATGTGTACATAGATCCCTGAAAGTTGGGAATCAAGTAGATAAGGTAGTTAGGACTTCCTAACTACCTTATCTACTTGATTAAATGGTATCTTGGCGTTTATTGGTAGGGGGATTGAATTTAGGAGCTGCAACGTCATGTTGCAACTGTACAAAACTCTGGTGCGTCCGCACTTGGAGTATTGTGTGCAGTTCTGGTCCCCACATTATAGGAAGGATGTGGAGGCATTGGAGAGGGTGCAGAGGAGGTTTACCAGGATGTTGCCTGGTATGGAGGGAAGGTCCTATGAGGAGAGACTGAGGGATTTGGGGTTGTTTTCGTTAGAAAGAAGGCAGCTAAGAGGGGACCTTATTGAAACATATAAGATGATTACAGGTTTAGATAGGGTGGACACTGATAGCCTTTTTCCTCGGATGGAGAAAGCTAGCACGAGGGGGCATAGCTTTAAATTAAGGGGTGGTAGATATAGGACGGATGTCAGAGGTAGGTTCTTTACCCAGAGGGTGGTGAGGGATTGGAATGCCCTGCCTGCTACAGTTGTAGATGCGCCTAGTTTGGGGGCGTTTAAGAGATCGGTGGATAGGTTTATGGATGGAAAGGGATTGGTTTAGGTTAGAGGGTCATTGCTTTTTTAATTGGTCAGTGCAACATCGTGGGCCGAAGGGCCCGTTCTGCGCTGTAATGTTCTACGTTCTATATGTTCTATCTTAATCAATTGGTTCAGTGGACTGATGAATGGCAGATGGAGTTTAATTTGCCGTCATCTGAGGTGATGCATTTTGGTAGATCAAACCAGGGCAGGACTTATTCAATTAATGGTAATGGCGCTGGGGAGAGTTATAGAACAAAGAGATCTAGACATACATGTTCATAACTCATTGAAAGTGGAGTCACAGGTGGGCAGGATGGTGATGAAGGCATTAGGCATGCTTAGTTTCATTGGTCAGAACATTGAATACAGGAGTTGGGACGTCTTGTTGAAGTTGTATGAGACATTAGTAAGGCCACACCTGGAGTCATTCAACCTCTTTTAAGGTAGGCCACACTTGGAATACGTGTAAAGTTCTGGTCACCCTGTTATAGAAAGGATATTATTAAACTAGAAAGAGTGCAGAAAAGATTTACTAGAATGCTACCGGGACTTGATGGTTTGAGTTATAAGGAGAGGGTGGATAGACTGGGACTTCTTCCTCTGGAGCATAGAAGGCTGAGGGGTGATCTTATAGAAGTTTATGAAAGAATGAGGGTCATAGATCAGTTAGATAGTCAATATCTTTTCCCAAAGGTAGGGGGACTAAAACTAGAAGGTTTAAGGTGAGAGGGGAGAGATGCAAAAAGATCCAGAGGGGCAATTCTTTCATGGAGAGGATGGTGATTGGAACAAATTGCCAGAGATAGTAGTAGAGGCGGGTACAATTTTGTCTTTTTAAAAGCATTTAGATAGTTACATGAGTAAGATGGCTATTGAAGAATGTGGGCCAAACGCGGGCAATTGGGACTAGCTTATTCACTTATTAAAAAAAAGGGTGGCATGGACAAGTTGGGCCAAAGGGCCTGTTTCAATGCTGTAAACCTCTATGACTGTACTTGAAATGACTAAAGATTGGCATCCTGATGCCTGAGGTTTCAGGGCGAGGCTGATGGACTTGCTTGAATGGACTTGATGAATTCTACTTGTGTTGGTTTCAAAAGCTTCAGCCTTTTCTTTTACTCTTTTGTTGAGCTTCACCAACATTGCAGATGGGGGTGTTGATGGAACTTTATCCCATTATTTTCTCAATTGTCTACCACTAATCAAAACTGGGTGAAGAAGGACTGTAGAGCTTTGATTTGATCCTTTTGTTATGGGATAAGTTAGCTCTGTCTATTGCATGCTGCCTCCAATGTTTAGCATATGCGTTAGATCACCAGGTTGGCGTTTCATTTTTAGGAATGTCTGGTGCTTCTCTTGGCATGCTCTTCTCTGCTCTTCATTGATCCAGGGTTGGTGCTTGGCTTGATGATGATTGTTTACAAGGGTATTTTGAGCCATGGTTTAACACCTCATACAATTTTGCTGCTTTTAATGCCCCCTTGGATGCCTTGTGGTTTTGAGCTACTCAATCTGTTTTGACGCTATCCCATTTAGCATGGTGGTAGTGTCATGCAACACGATGGAACGTAACCTCACTATGAAGATAGGACTTCATTTCAAACAGGAATGTGTGATGGGTACTCCTACCAATAATGTAATGGATAGGTTCATCAATAGATTGATGAGGTCCATAGAACATAGAACACTACAGCACAAACAGGCCCTTCGGCTCACAAGTTGTGCCAATCATATCCATACCTACCAGGCCTATCTATAACTCTCAATCCCATTAAATCAGGTCAAATAAGTTTTTCCCTTGTCTTAATATTTTCACCACCTGTTGCAAGTCATGTCTGTTAGTTATATTCTTCAGGATTTGTCCTGCTTGGTTAGAAGTGGGACTACCAAGTTACTCTTGGTGGTGGACATTGAAGCCACACCCCACCCAGTGGCCTTCACCACTTTAACTGCTTCTTGCAAGTTATATGAACACAGAGAAGTACACATAAAGATACAAACCAGGAGAAGGAGTAGGCTACTTGGCCCCTTGAGCCTGTTCCACTATGTAAAACAATCATGCTTGATGTACATGTGGCCTTGATCCCACGTTCTGCCTACTCCTAATAACCTTTGATTCTGTTGTTAGTCTTAAAAAGACTGCCCTGCCGTTTGTGCACGTGGACTGAGAGAGGTTAATTGAGGCAGCTTGTCTATGAGAACTAAGATAAAGGGTTAAGATAGTAGGTTTTTGCACTTGTAATGAGGGATTAAGGTATGTTTGAGGTTGGATTTAAAACTTGCATTATAAGATAAGTGGGGACTTGGCTAAAAAGGCCGATGAATTTCCAAGGGATGTTTTGACGTGACCAGGAACTTTTACAATATGTAAATTTTCATAGGTAAACAATGGTGGACTGATAGGGCCTGACAGCCAGTTCCCATATTGTAACAATGATTTCCTCTTGAACTCACAAGCTTTGCAGTTAACTGGGATGGCACGGTAGCACAATGGTTAGCAGTGCTTCCTTACAGTGCCAGGATCTTACATTCAATTCCCAGCTTGGTCACTGTCTGTGTGTAGTTTGCACGTTCCCCCCGTGTCTGCGTGGGTTTTCTCCGGACGCTCCGGTTTCCTCCCATATTCTGAAAGACGTGCTGGTTAGGTGCATTGACCCGAACAGGCGCTGGACTGTGGCGACTAGGGAAATTTCTCAGTAACTTCATTGCAGTGTTAATGTAAGCCTTACTTGTGACTAATAATGTAGTTTTCATTAGCATCAGGAAATTTGTTGGATAACTTTTGAAAGTTTAGTTGCACTCCATTGTAGGTATATTCCCCCCTGCACTGCTGTCTCTCACTTACCCCTACTTCTGCTCCTGCACTCCCCAACAAGAGAGTGATTAGATTCTACTCCTGAATTCAGATTGTGCCATTTAAATAATTCCAATGGCTGTCATCTGAAGATGGCTTGGAGTAGGCAAGATGTTTCCTTGCTAGTATATGGCTTCCACTTGTTCTGAACCTTTACCAAACTAATCAAAAGTGCGAGACACCATTTTAAAACAAAAATAGCAGCAAATAACAGACAGAAAGATCCTGTGGAGTGTGAGTAGTGATATAGAATTCATCATCAGCACTAATGGATCCAAATTAGAGAGAGACTTTAATGAGTTGCTCTCATTTCGTGGCAGTCAGTGATTGTTAATATCAAAGCTATTCCTGTCCTCAGATTATTTTTTAATATCTCAGTGTCATTAGTTTTAAATGACAGAGTAGATGGCAGCAGGAATTGAGGAATTAAGGAAATAGAATTCATTTCCTTTTTCTGCCAATGGTGCTGTTTGTTCTTTTGCCCATTTGTTGTCTCTTGTCCCTGCAGCCTTCCTCCCCATAATGTTCATGAGGGAGTAACATAAACTGATCAAACTATATTTGGGGAGTAAGTGAGTAGACACTGGACTGGTTACCCTGACATTCTTCATCATTCTCAGAAGTGTGCACAATGTGCCTTGTAGCAGGTCAGTTGTTAGGGAACACTCCAAGCAATCTTGGTCATGATGGTAAGCCACTCATCACAGGATCATAGAATCATACAGTGCAGAAGAGGCCCTTCTGCCCATCGAGTCTGCACTGGCACATTAGAAACACTTGAACTCCCATCTAATCCCATTTACCAGCATTTGGCTTATAGCTTTGAATGCTATGATGTGCCAAGTGTTCTTCCAAGTATTCTACCACCTCTCAGGCAGCAAATTCCACACCGTCACCACCCTCTGGATAAAAAGTTTTTCCTCACATCCCTCCTGCCTCTTCTGTCTCTCACCTTGAACCTATGGCACTTTGTGACTGATCCTTCAACTAAGGGGAATGGTTGTTCCTTATTCACTCTGTCCATGGCCCTCATAACCTTGTTCACCTCAGTTAGGTCACTCCTCAGTGTTCTCTGTGCTAATGAAAACAACTCAAGCCTACCCAATCTCTCTTCATAACTTAGATGTTGCAACCCAGGCAGTAACGTAGTGAATATCCTCTGCACTACTTCCACTGCAACTCTCTCCCCCCACCCCCCCCCTGTCACTTGTAGGGAATTCTAAACCAGGCATTGCGAATGAATGACAAAAACAAGAGTCAGGGAAAGGGTGATGGATTTGTGGGATATTACCATTTAAAGATACTAAAACAGAGAGGATAAATGAAAGCTGTTAGAGGGAAGGAGGAGCAGAGGGGGTGTGGGGAGGAGGGACTGAGGGACAGGAATGAGGGGATATAGTTGGGAGCCAGTAACTTTTTTTCTTAAAGTAGATGAAATTTGGAACACCAGATATTGACTAAGAGAATAAAATTTAATTGTTTTAAAGAAACAGAAGGTAAATGTTACTGTATAAGAACATAAGAACTAGGTACAGGAGTAGGCCATCTGGCCCCTCAAGTCTGCTCTGCCATTCAATAAGATCATGGCTGATCTTTTTGTGGATTCACCTCCACTTACCCGCCCACTCACCATAACCCTTAATTTCTTTACTGTTCAAAAATGTATCTATCCTTGCCTTAAAAACATTCAATGAGGTAGCCACAACTGCTTCACTGGGCAGGGAATTCCACAGATTCACAACCCTTTGTGTGAAGAAGTTCCTCCTCAGCTCAGTCCTAAATCTGCTCCCCCTTATTTTGAGGCCATGCCCCCTAATTCTAGTTTCACCTGCCAGCGGAAACAACTTCCCTGCTTTTATCTTATCTTTATTTTTGTAATCTTATATGTTTCTATAAGATCTCCCCTCATTCTTCTGAATTCCAATGGGTATAACCCCAGTCTACTCAGACTCTCCTTATAAGCCAACCCTCTCCTCGCTGGAATCAACCTAGTGAATCTCCTCTGCACCCCCTCCAGTGCCCGTATATCCGTTCTCAAGTAAGGAGACCAAAACTGTACACAGTACTCCAGGTGTGACCGTACCGGTACCTTATACAGCTGCAACATAATCTCATATAAAGAATAAAGCAAGCAGCTTTGACAAAGGATTGTCTGGACTCGAAACATCAGCTTTTTTCTCTCTTTACAGATACTGCCAGACCTGCTAATATTTTCTGACATTTTATCTTTTGGTTTCAGATTCCTGCGTCTGCAGTAATTTGCTTTTATATTTCAAGGAGTTAACTCTTTCTATCTTCTAACATAAAAAAATTAACATGGGGTAAACATGAATGACAGATGCAACCAAGACAGGTTCCCTGAACTTCTTGGCAAGTCAGAGAATCACAAAACTTCCTCAAAATCTGCCTTCCTCGCAAGAAATGGGTAAAATGTTCGAATCCGTCATCAAGGAGGAAATAGCGAGGCATCTTGAGGGGAATTGCTTGATAGAGCAGACGCAGCACAGTTTCGTTAAGGGGAAGTCGTGTCTGACAAATTTATTGGAGTTATATGAGGATGTGTCTAGGGCGGTGGATAGAGGAGAACCGGTGGATGTGGTCTTTCTTGATTTTCAGAAGGCGTTTGACAAAGTACCTCACAAGAGGTTATTGCAGAAGGTCAGGGGGCATGGAGTTGGGGGTAGGGTGTTAGCATGGATAGAGGATTGGTTGTCAAATAGGAGGCAGAGAGTGGGGGTTAACGGGTGCTATTCGGATTGGCGGTTGGTGACTAGTGGAGTGCCCCAGGGGTCGGTGCTGGGGCCTCAGCTATTTACCATTTATATAGATGATCTGGAGGGGGGAACCGAGTGTATGGTGTCGAAATTTGCTGATGACACCAAGATTGGTGGAACGGCAAATTGCGCGGAGGGTGTGGAGAGTCTGCAGAAGGATGTAGATAGGCTGGGCGAATGGGCCAGGAACTGGCAAATGGAATTTAATGTTGGCAAGTGCGAGGTGGTCCACTTTGGTAGGAATAATGGTAGGAAGGACTATTACTTACGTGGCAAAAAACTGCAGCAGGCGACGGTGCAGAGGGACCTCGGGGTCCTTGTGCATGAGTCGCAAAAACCCAGCCTGCAGGTGCAGCAGGTGGTCAGGAAGGCGAATGGGATGCTGGCCTTCATAGCGAGGGGGATTGAATATAAAAGTAGGGAGGTCTTGCTGCGGCTGTATAGGGCATTGGTGAGGCTGCAGCTGGAGTACTGTGTGCAGTTTTGGTCGCCGTACTTACGCAAGGATATTTTGGCCTTGGAGGGAGTGCAGAGGAGGATTACTAGGCTGATACCGGAGTTGAGGGGGTTGAGCTATGAGGAGAGGCTGAATAAACTAGGCTTGTACTCATTAGAGTTTAGAAGAATGAGGGGAGATCTCATTGAGACGTATAAGATGATGAATGGGATGGATCGGATAGAGGTGGAGAGACTCTTCCCGCTCAGAAAGGACAGTAGGACTAGGGGGCACAGCCTCAAGATAAAGGTGGGCGGTTTAGAACGGAGTTGAGGAGGAACTTCTTCACTCAAAGGGTGATGAATCTCTGGAATTCTCTGCCCGTTGAAGTGGTGGAGGCTGCCTCGCTAAATATTTTTAAGATGCAGGTTGATGGGTTTTTGATAAGCGAGGGGATTAAGGGTTATGGGGAGAGGGCGGGAATGTGGAACTGAGCCACGACAGATCAGCCATGATCTTATTGAATGGCGGGGCAGGCTCGAAGGGCTAGATGGCCTACTCCTGCTCCTATTTCTTATGTTCTTATAAATTTTAGCTGCTCCTATTCAAAGAGCTGATTAGATCCCCAGCAGACAACAGTCTACCTGATGTCTACAAATACAGTGTTCGCACAAAAGACACACTATTCCAGATCTCTGTCAAATCTAAAGGTGGTAGGACTGGAGGGTCTTAATGACATTACTGTTACTAGAGAGGTGGTGCGCGACAGACTGGAGGGGCTGATTGTGGACAAGTCCCCAGGACCGGATGGAATGCATCCGAGGGTTCTGAAAGAAATGGCGGAGGTGATAGTGGATGCCTTGGTGGTTATTTTCCAGACGTCGCTGGATTCCGGGGAAGTGCCGGAGGATTGGAAAACGGCTAATGTTACGCCGTTGTTTAAGAAGGGTGCCAGGCAAAAGGCGGGGAATTACAGGCCGGTTAGTTTAACGTCTGTGGTAGGTAAAATGTTAGAATCCGTCATTAAGGAGGAAATTGCGAGGCATCTTGAAGGGAATTGCTTGATAGGGCAGACGCAACACGGTTTCATTAAAGGGAAGTCGTGTCTGACCAATTTACTGGAGTTCTATGAGGATGTGTCTAGGGCGGTGGATAGAGGAGAGCCGGTGGATGTGGTCTTTCTGGATTTTCAGAAGGCGTTTGATAAGGTACCTCACAAGAGGTTACTGCAGAAGGTCAGAGGACATGGAGTTGGGGGTAGGGTGTTAGCGTGGATAGAGGATTGGTTGTCAAATAGGAGGCAGAGAGTGGGGGTCAATGGGTGCTATTCGGATTGGCGGTTGGTGACTAGTGGGGTGCCCCAGGGGTCGGTGCTGGGGTCTCAGCTATTTACCATTTATATAGATGATCTGGAGGAGGGAACCGAGTGTAGGGTGTCGAAATTTGCTGATGACACCAAGATTGGGGGAAAGGCAAATTGTGCGGAGGGTGTGGAGAGTCTGCAGAAGGATCTAGATAGGCTGGGCGAATGGGCCAGGAAATGGCAAATGGAATTTAATGTTGGCAAGTGTGAGGTGGTCCACTTTGGTAGGAAGAATGGTAGGAAGGACTATTACTTACGTGGCGAAAAACTGCAGCAGGCGACGGTGCAGAGGGACCTCGGGGTCCTTGTGCATGAGTCGCAAAAACCCAGCCTGCAGGTGCAGCAGGTGGTCAGGAAGGCGAATGGGATGCTGGCCTTCATAGCGAGGGGGATTGAATATAAAAGTAGGGAGGTCTTGCTGCAGCTGTATAGGGCATTGGTGAGGCCGCAGCTGGAGTACTGTGTGCAGTTTTGGGCGCCGCACCTGCGCAAGGATATTTTGGCCTTGGAGGGAGTGCAGAGGAGGTTTACTAGGCTGATACCGGAGTTGAGGGGGTTGAGCTATGAGGAGAGGCTGAATAAACTAGGCTTGTACTCGTTAGAGTTTAGAAGAATGAGGGGAGATCTCATTGAGACGTATAAGATGATGAATGGGATGGATAGGATAGAGGTGGAAAGACTCTTCCCGCTCAAAAAAGACAGTAGGACTAGGGGGCACAGCCTCAAGATAAAGGGGGGGCAGTTCAGAACGGAGTTGAGGAGGAACTTCTTCACTCAAAGGGTGGTGAATCTCTGGAATTCTCTGCCCGTTGAAGTGGTGGAGGCTGCCTCGCTAAATATTTTTAAGAAGCGGGTTGATGGGTTTTTGATAAGAGAGGGGATTAAGGGTTATGGGGAGAGGGCGGGAAAGTGGAACTGAGCCACGACAGATCAGCCATGATCTTATTGAATGGCGGGGCAGGCTCGAAGGGCCAGATGGCCTACTCCTGCTCCTATTTCTTATGTTCTTATGTTCTTATGTACTTCCAGGTCCAGCCATTTTGGTGGGTCTTTTCCACTGAGTTTATGTGTTGGCCAGGCTACGCACCCTGATGTGTAACCACATACAGTCCCAACTTCTCAGGCTGCACCAACACTGCTTTTGGCTTTCTTGCTACATGGAGCCAACAGTGGCCTTGGGGTTTTTCTGAGCTTCAGCCCCCTCAGCAGCGTAGCAAAAGGCACACCTTACCTACTTAGAGCCTCTTCGTCTGGTCTCGATTAACTGACCCTTGAACTAATCTGTCCTGTTAATATATCTCTGTTGGGTTCCATCTCTGTACCCAGGCAGAATTGAATGCACCAAAGCTGGGTACATTCTGTACCCAAAATGTTATAAGAACATAAGAAATAGGAGCAGGAGTAGGCCATCTAGCCCTTCGAGTCTGCCCCGCCATTCAATAAGATCATGGCTGATCTGAAGTGGATCAGTTCCACTTTCCCGCTCTCTCCCCATAACCCTTAATTCCCTTGTCTATCAAAAACCTATCTACCCGTGTCTTAAATATATTTAGCGAGGTAGCCTCCACCACTTCCAACGGGCAGAGAATTCCAGAGATTCACACCCTATGAGTGAAGAAGTTCCTCCTCAACTCCATTCTAAACTGCTCCCCCCTTATCTTGAGGCTGTGCCCTCTAGTCCTGCTGTCCTTTCTGAGCGGGAAGAATCTCTGTACCTCTACCCTATCCATCCCTTTCATTATCTTATATGTCTCTATAAGATCCCCCCTCATCTTTCTAAACTCCAACGAGTACAGACCCAGTGTATTTAGTCTCTCTTCATAGTCTAACCCCCTCATCTCCGGTATCAGCCTGGTGAACCTCCTCTGCACTCCCTCCAAGGCCAAAATATCCTTGCGCAAGTGCGGTGAACCAAAACTGCACACAGTACTCGAGCTGCGGCCTCACCAGTGCCCTGTACAGTTGCAGCAAGACCGCTCTGCTTTTATATTCTATCCCCCTTGCTATAAAGGCCAGTATCCCATTCACCTTCTTGATCACCTGCTGCACTTGCAGACTGGGTTTTTGTGACTCATGCACAAGGACCCCCAGGTCCCTCTGCACCGTAGCATGCTGCAGCTTTTCGCCCTTTAAATAGTAATCCCTCCTACTATTATTCCTGCCAAAGTGGATAACCTCCCACTTGCTAACATTGTACTCCATCTGCCAGGTCCTCGCCCACTCACTCAGCCTATCCAGATCCCTCTGCAGACTTTCCACACCCACAGCACAATTTGCTTTTCCACTCATCTTTGTGTCATCAGCAAATTTCGTCACCCTACACTTAGCGCCCTCCTCCAGATCATCTATATAAATGGTAAATAGCTGAGGCCCCAGCACCGATCCCTGCGGCACTCCACTAGTTACCAACCGCCAATCAGAATAGCACCCATTGATACCAACTCTCTGCCTCCTATTAGACAACCAATCCTCTATCCACGCTAACACCTTACCCCCAACTCCATGCCCCCTAACCTTCTGAAGCAACCTTTTGTGCAGGACCTTATCAAACACCTTTTGAAAATCGAGAAACACTACATCCACCGGTTCCCCTCTGTCTACCGCACTAGTTACATCCTCACTGAATTCCAATAAATTCATCAAACATGACTTCCCCTTAATGAATCCGTGCTGCATCTGCTCTATCAAACAATTCCTCTCTAGGTGCCTCGCTATTTCTTCTTTGATGACAGATTCAAGCATTTTTCCAACAACAGACATTAAACTAACCGGCCTATAATTCCCTGCCTTTTGCCTGGTCTCCAGTCAGCTAGAGGTTCACCTTCACATATGCTACCTTTCAAAACAAGTACAAAAATTCAATAATTGCTCTTGATTTGAACATTCCAGAGGGCTGTTTCAAGGGTGGCACATTGGCACAATGGTTAGCACTGCTGCCTCACAGGGACCCGGGTTCGATTCCCTACTTGGGTCACTGTTTGTGTGGAGTTTGCATGTTCTCCCACAATGGGTTTTCTCTGGGTGCTCCAGTTTCCTCCCACAGTCCAAAGATGTGCAAGTTAGGTGGATTGGCCATGTCATATTGCCCACATATAGGGGGGGCTAGCTAGGGTAAATGCATGGGGATAGGGCCTGACTGGGATTGTGGTCGGTGCAGACTCGATGGGACAAATGGCCTCCTTCTGCACTGTAGGGATTCTATGTATCTATTACATTGCTGTGGGTCTGGAGTCATTCGTACATCAGATCAGGTAAGGACAGCAGAATTCCCTCCCTACAAGACAAACCTCATGGGGTTTTACAACAATTGATAATAGTTTCTTGATCACTATTGCTGAATGGCCTTCATATTCCAGATTTATTAACTGAATTCAAATTCTACCAGCTTCCAAGATGGGATTTGAACCAATGTACCCAGAGTCTGGGCCTCTGGATTACTAATTCAGTGACATTACTGCTGTGCTGCCACCTTCCCTCTCCTGTTCTCCTCTGCCTCCACCCCCAAATCTCTATTGTTTCTATCCAGTTTACCCGCCTTAGTTCTTGTGTTGTGGTACTCTGGTATAATGAAGCGATTTCAGGCTTTGTTTGGAACTAAACGTATTTATTGAATAAGAGAAATTTGATATAGGAGTTTTGCAGCATTAGGTTGCCTTGGAGTTGCCCTCCAGTCCTTTCATATTTACTACTTGCGCCTAGAAGATTCTACTCGAGAGAGGATTCCACCCTGTGGCGTGATCACTTATTTGCGATTTCTATTGGTCCCTCACTTCTGCTGCACTGTCTTAAAGAGACAAACACCATGGCTGGAATTTTACCAGCACACCCACCTCGGAATAAGGGTGGGCAAGGCTCACAGAACAGAATTCTCCATTGGCCTCGGGAAGGATTTACGAGCCTCACTCCAGCAAGGTCGTAAAATACTGGCCCACACACACAACATCCCTCTCCCTTTAACTTTCTTATATAACCTTCAAAATCAATTTACCCAACCCACATTCGAAATAAACATTATATACCCAAGTTAAACATCTGTAAATCACTGTAGTGATAGTTCAGTTGAGGAATCTTGAGACTTCCCAAAAAGCTTAAACTTTGTACGGATCCAAATATTGTCCTGCATAGAACATAGAACATTACAGCGCAGAACAGGCCCTTCGGCCCACGATGTTGCGCCGACCAGCTTTTAAAAAAAAACACTAACCCACTAATCTAAACCAATCCCATTTCGTCCATAAACCTATCCACAGATCTCTTAAACGCCCCCAAACTAGGCGCATTTACAACTGCAGCTGGCAGGGCATTCCAGTCCCTCACCACCCTCTGGGTAAAGAACCTACCCCTGACATCAGTCTTATAACTACCCCCCCTTAATTTAAAGCCGTGCCCCCTCGTGCTAGCTTTCTCCATCCTAGGAAAAAGGCTATCACTATCCACCCTGTCTAAACCTCTAATCATCTTATATGTTTCAATAAGGTCCCCTCTTAGCCGCCTTCTTTCCAGCGAAAACAACCCCAAATCTCTCAGTCTCTCCTCATAGGATCTCCCCTCCATACCAGGCAACATCCTGGTAAACCTCCTCTGCACCCTCTCCAAAGCCTCTACATCCTTCCTGTAATGTGGGGACCAGAACTGCACACAATACTCCAAGTGCGGCCGCACCAGAGTTGTGTACAGTTGCATCATGACGCTGCGACTCCTAAATTCAATCCCCCTACCAATAAACGCCAAGACACCGTATGCATGGGATTCTCCCATGCAGACTTGCTGCTTTCCGCGTTCTATCCTAGACCGCGTGCTGACCAAGAACTATATATGTTAGTCTGTAGACAGTGTCACTCTCCAGTCCACTGTTGATTCCTTTTTTCATTAAGCAACTTACAGTACAATGCATGCTGGTGTCATCATCACAACACAACACAATTTTACATCTTGACAGTTCTTGCACAATCTCAGTTTGTCACTTGTGAAGAAAATGGTATTCGTACTCGATTTCTGCTACTTATGTCATGTTTCTTCTCTTCCGAGCATTTCTATTCAGCATAATTTCCATCGACTATATTATCACATTGATTCTTATACATTTCTATTTGTGTAACCATTTCGGGAATCTTGCTCTGGCAATTAAACTCAGTTTCCATCTCTGCCTGAATTGATGCTTTGAATAATTCTCTCTTTCAGCTGAGTGGTTTAATTTACCAATCTCTTCCTTTTGTCTTGTGTAGCAACCAATCTTCTGCTTGGACCTGAGCAGTTCTTTATTTAATGTATTTGCATTCTCACCTGCCAATAAGTTTCCTTCACTCTGCCTTCACAAGTGGGAATTTGGTCTGAGCCCGTTCCAACTCTATCACCCTAAGTTGGTTTTTCAATGACTCATTTTCTTTATTGCGGTAATCATCTGAAGTATCCTTAGACGGACTGTATGCTTTAAGTGGTCCTCTTTGTTAAAAGAGTTCCCTGCAATCTTCAACCTATTTCTGACTTTGAGCCAACTCAGCTTTATTTTACATTGTCTTGGTAAATAGTCCTTCCTCTTGCCTTCATCTTGTCAACTTTGCAACTTTTTTTTTAGTTAGTTATTAGTCACTTCATTTTTTTTAATATCTCCTGTAGAGTTTTAATTCTTTTTGGGATCCCTCTTTATATTCAAAAGCTCCTAGTTCCTGAAATTTCTGAGCCTCATTCTCAGCATGTGCTTGTTTTATTCTTAGTCCATTTGTCTCATGTAAATGTTGCTCCATCAGCATTCCAACCTTGATTTCCAGCTCTGTGCAAGAAATTTCCAGTCAACTAACATTTTTTGCTGGCTTAACTGGACACAGGGTTCTTCTTCAAACTACTGCAGCTTTAGAATAAAACTGAATGGACTGCAAAAGCAGAGCAATGGATGAGAAAGCGGGAAAGTGGAACTGAGTCACTTCAGATCAGCCATGATCTTATTGAATGGCGGGGCAGGCTTGAAGGGCTAGATGGCCTGCTCCTGCTTCTATTTCTTATGTTCTTATGTTTAAGTGAATATGATTCTATGTCAGCAAGTGCTCTGGCTATGGGTTTGTCCATTGTGAAGTCCTCCTCAGCACTGGTCAGGTCTGCCTCTCTGCAGAATGCCAATTTCTTCAGTTCATTTGTGTATTTCATTTGGCTGGTAGTTTGATCATTTATTTGGATCTCAATTCCTGGTAGTGGCTCTGGTAAATGATATAATGGAAGAGAGTTCTGAGTTAGCCATCAGAGCCAAAGTAATGATTCTGGAAAATGATGCTTTTGTTTGATTTTTGCTTCAACAGTACGATGACTCTTGCAGTAGATGATACAGGATGTCCTCCATAATCACCATAATCAAATTATTGAGGTGCTTCACTTTGAGACGAGCAGTTCTCTCACTTATCACAAAACTGATAGCATCCATTATATGGGATTTCCTTGGCTCTTCTCGAGTTAAGACCTCTGTTGCTGAGTTCCATTTGCACTTTATCCTTCAACCTTTTTTATCTTTTAGTCACATCTTTGTGCTCTTACTCCAGAACCTTCACTGCTTACTGTTTCTTACTGGTCCAAATAGATTTTCTGGCTACTTACATCTTTTTCGTGGTGCTTGTTTAGGGCCACTTCTCATTTAGAGTAGATCACAAACTTTTACCTAATTTTTCTTACTGAAGCTTATATAACTCTTTTCCTCACTTCACTCTTGCTTCTTCTGCAGTGGTTTGTCTTACTTTCTGACTAACTGCAGTTTAATTGTTTGCTTGCAAATTATTGCTAAAACTTTTAAGGAACAAAACGATGGGATGCAATTGAATCTTACTGCTTTCACTTAGTTATTTAAGGTCTTTTCAGTTCGCTCCTTCTGGTGTGTCTTTCACTGCGTACTCTGAATCTGGCGTTGTGTTTTCCATGAGGGATTAATTTCCTCCTTTGAGGTCTTGTGTTGCTTATGGACCTCTTTTTTTAGAATTGCCCTCTCTTTTTAGAGTTGCCCTCTATCTGGGGTCTTCTCTGATTTTTCTTTCCCTTGTTCTTTGTTCCTACTTGCGGATGTTGTATTAAATGTTATGCCACGTTAAGTGTATTTTCACTTTATGACTGTGTAATATTCTTTTTCTCCACACAGCCTGTTAATTGTTTAGATATAATTGGCTTCCCTTTGGGGGTAAGTTTTGCAACAAATGTATCAATACAGATATAGAATGTCTTTGGAAGCGACTATTATTTTTTTTCTCAAAGCTGCAGCATGGCTTCCTAATGCTAGCTGTGAGCAATAGGTAAAGATGCTGTTAACACATATATCTGTACAGCATAGAGAAATAGCTTAAAGTTAGGTAGACTGGATATAGCCAGGCACATTGATAACCCACATTATGGAAACAACTGTGAGTTTAGTCACAAACATAGGACATGAGGTTCGATGCTGCTAACACAGCAATAGTTAGGGATAATAAAAAGACTGCCTGTGGTATGGAGATAACACCAGAGGTGTGATGTGCAGTGAAGCATACACCACATCCTGAAGGAATGTAAGAGGCCCACGTTACAAAAAGGAAATGGTCTGCAAGATGTGTTGTTTTTACAACTAAGCATAGAAGGGGGAAAAGGTCACTGAGATAGTCGGGACAGCAGTGATTAAGTTGGCAAAGGATTGATTACCGCCAATCTGAACTGGACATGTAACAGTGTTGAATAAGATGGATGAGTTTACTAATGCACTCTTGTGATAACAGAAGACATTGTTAGATGGGGATGGAAACTTGGGGCACCTCGAGCCAATAGGGGAATGACAACACATAGATGGGACAGGGACCACCAATTAGGGGAGAACAACACATTGCAAAGCCATTACAATGCTTGTAAAAAAAAGTATAAAAATGTGCTGCAAATCGATGTAAGGTGTGCCTATTTTGTTGGACACCCGGTCTTCCAAGAACGTTAAATAAAAATCTTGCTCCTTCAGAACTTGACTAAATTGTTTGACTGTGAGCTGCGTTTCTCACACTAGCCATTTTCCTTTTCAACTTTTAAACAGGTTGGGAATTCTCTTCTCCCCAAAACTCCAGAACCTCTCTGTTGGAAATACCTCAGTGCAGGGGCTCTCTTTTCCTGGACTCCCTGCAGGCTTTGTTCAGATTGGGAGATCTGCAAAAGGCTGTGAGGCTTTTCTTCCCTTTCTTCTCATTTTTACTTGTGAACTTGTTTAACTGCAGCCGATATCTGCCTTCTTCCCAGACTTCTTCTTAAATCTGAAATGCACCTTTCTTCAAGCTGAGTACATCTTCCTTTTTATTTCAGAGATTTCTATGCTTTTTTTTACTCAGGTTTCACTTTCCTTGCTCCTGAAGGCTAATCTCTCATCATTTTAATTTTTTATATCTTTCTCAATCTCCTTACTTACTAGCCACATTGGATTCAGTACTTTAACTGCCAGTCAGGGCCTGGCACTGGCTCAACAACTCTCACTGAGTCTTTTCACAGAGTTCGTTTACCTGAGAGGTAATCCTCTTTTCCAACTTCAATTGAACCTTACTCAGAGCTAGGCTGTGCTATTCAATTGATGCCATCTCGTCACCAATATGTTGTGGCACACGAGCGTCGTCAAGAAACTTTGTTTGGAACAAAAGGTGTTTATTGACTGAGAAAAAGTAGGTACAGGAGTTGCAGCTCTAGGTTACCTTGAAGCAGAGCTCCAGTCCTTACCTGCATAAGCATGGTGGCACAGAGCACTGCTGCCTCACAGCACCGAGGAACTGGGTTCAATTCCAGCCTTGGGTGACTGTGTGAAGTTTGTGGGGGTTTCCTCCAGTTGTTCCAGTTTCCTTCCACAGTCCAAAGATGTGCAGGTTAGGTTGAATAAAAACAATGTTAACGCGCCCCTTATGTCCAAAGATGTGTAGGTTAGAGAGATTAATGGGGTAAATACGTGAAGTTTCGGGGATAGGGCCTGGGTAAAATGCTTGGTTGGAGGGTTGGTGCAGACTCTGTGGGCCGAATGGCCTCCTTTTGCACTGTAGGTTTTCTCATAGAAATCATAGAAACCCTGCAATACAGAGAGAGGCCATTCGGCCCATCAAGTCTGCACTGACCACAATCCCACCCAGGCCCTACACCTATATCCCTACATGTTTTACCCACTAATCCCTCTAACCTACACACAGGACACTAAGGGGCAATTTAAGCATGGCCAATCAACCTAACCCACACAAATTTGGACTGTGGGAGGAAACTGGAGCACCCAGAGGAAACCTGCAGAGAGACGGGGAGAATGTGCAAACTCCACACAGACAGTGACTCAAGCCGAGAATCGAACCCAGGTCCTGGAGCTGTGAAGCAGCAGTGCTAACCACTTTACTACTGTGCCGCCTGGCTATAGAAGATTCGCGTTGAGAGGGGACTTCATCCTCTGGGGTGATCACTCTCAAATTTCATTGGTTCCTCAAGTTAGGTGACTAACTGTAGCTGTAGTATGTTAAAGATGTGGAGATGCCGGCGTTGGAATAGGTGGGCATAGTAAGAAGTCTCACAAGTCCAGGTTAAATTCCACCAGGTTTATTTGGTAGCACAAGCTTTCAGAGTGCTGCTCCTTCCTCAGGTGAGGACTGAGGGTGGGGGGAGCTGTAGATTGACTTGGATGAGCTAAGATGAACTGAAGGGCCTATCTTGCAGTGAAAGTATTTTCCAGATACTTTGTTTTTTGGACTTTATCCATGTCGTGATTGTTGGGTGTTGATTACTGAACCATTCCTCAGTTTTGGACAGAAAGGTGAGAACTGCTATCTAAATTTCTGATCTGTGCTCCTCACCAGTAAAACCTCCTCACGTGCAGCTTAATTTCATAGGGCCAACTGACAGTGAGCAGAGGAATGTTCTGGTAACCCACTGCAAATTCCTCTCTTCCTTGAATTGTTTTTGCCCTTTTTTTTTCCTTCAAAGTGCCAATCCTAGTCACAAACCCCCTGTCTCTATCACAGTACGTTTGCCTGCTGTGCTGTGTTGCTTAAAAGATTGAACAAATAGAGGGAAATAGTACTTGCGACTTCTTCGGAATTGGTATTGCAAGAAATACAATTGAATAGGAACATGCAGCTTGGATGTTTAACGTTCTTGCTTTCAGTTTAGCAGCTCCTCCCAGAATAAACTCGAAGTAGCAGTTTTACTCTCTTGCACTGTGGTTTTCCGCCACAGAAATGTCAGATTTCTGTAAGGCCAAGTCTTCAGTTTCTGTCGAATTCTTATCCTGTTAGCTCTTGCTTCAAGTTTGGGTGGCAATATTTGATCATGAACGATAGTGTTCTCCTTGGTGTTTGTTAGTGAACATTAACCAAATAATACAAATAGATGAACTGGTTAGTCATGCTATTGATCTTGCTATCATATTGCACAGAAAATGGCCATCTGGCTATCCTGCCTGTGATAGCTCTTTGAAAGAGCTATCCAAACTGTCCACTCCTTCTGTTTTCCTCCATGGCCCTGCAAACTCACACCACGTACATTATAGCGATTCTAAATTATCTTTTGAAAGTCATTGAGATATGACGTAAAATTCCTTTTGCATTTCCTTAAACAATTACTTTATAAGCAATTCATAGAATCATACAAATTTATAGCTCAAAAGAGGTCATTCAGCCACCTGTGTCCACTCTTTGAAAGAATTGATGTGCTTAATTTATATTTTTTACAGTCCAAAAGGAGGCCATTCAGATTGTTGTGTCTGCACCCACTCTCCATTTCACCTAATGCCATTCCCCTTCTCCCCGGAACCGTAGACGTTCTTCCTTTCAGATGATCTATTTCCTCGATTCAATCTGCAACCACCACACTCTCATTTCAGATCCTAACCACTCACTACTTAAAAAAGCTTCTCCTCATATTACATTTGCTCCTTTTGTTAATTTATAATTTTTTAAAAATCTGTGCCCTCTCGTTCTTGATCCTCTCACAAATGGGGACAGTTTTTTTCCCTATCTATTCTGTCTAGACCCCTCATGATTATGAATACCTCTCTCAAATCTCTCTTCAACCTTCTCTTCTCCAAGGAAAGCAGTCTCAATTTCTCTAATCTATTTTCAGAACAGAAGTTCCTCGCTCTGGAACTATTCATGTGAATTTTATCTGCACTCTTTTCAATGTCTTCAAATCTTTCCTAAAGTACAGTGCCCAGAACCAGTTGTAATACTCCAGCTGAGGCGTAACTAGTGTCTTTAACAAGTTCAACATAATCTCCTTACTTCTGTACTCTATGTACTATTAATAAAGTCTAGGTACTGTATGCTTTATTAACTGCACTCTCAACATACCCTGCTACCTTCAATGGTTTATGCATATATACGCCTGGGTCCCTTTTGTTCTACACCCACTTTAGAATTGTACCTTTTATTTTATATTGTCTTTCTATGATCTTCTCACCAAAATGAATCACTTCACCTTTGACTGCATTGAACATCATCTGCCACCCATTCCACTAATGCCCTTTTCAAATTCTGCCTTATCCTCTTCATAATGCTTTCAAGTTTCATATCATCCACATATTTTGAAACTGTGCCATATACAGCAAAGTCTAAGTGATTAATATATATCAAAAAGATTAAGAGTCCCAACACTGACTCCTGGGGACCTAGTTAGTTTAGTTTATTTATTAGTCACAAATAGTCTTACACTGCAATGAAGTTACTGTGAAAATCCCCTCGTCCTTACACTCCGGCGTCTTTTTGGATACATTGAGGGAGAATTTGCCATGCCAATTCACCTAACTTGCACATCTTTGGACTATGGGAGGAAACCGGAGCACCCGGAGGAAATCCACGCAGACACGGGGAGAATGTGTAAATTCCACACAGACAGTGACCCAAGCTGAGAATTGAACTTAGGCCCCTGGCGCTGTGAGGCAGCAGCGCTGGTCAGAGGCTGGGAGTTCTGTGGTGAATAAAATACTTCCTAACTCCCTGAAGCCTATCCACCATCTGCAAGGCAGAAGTCTGGAGTGTGATAGAATATTCTCCACTTGCCTGAATGAGTGCAGCTTCAACACCATCCAGAAAAAGCAGATTGTTTGGTTGGTACCCCATCCATCATCTTAAACTCTCAATCCCTCCCCCACCGATGCACAGTGGCAGCATTGTGGAGCATCTACAACATACACTACAGCAACTCACCAAGACTCTTTTGACAGCACTTTTAAACCCACAACCTCAAATACATGGGACACCACCACTTGCAAGTTCTCCTCCGGGCCTCTCACCATCCTAATCTGGAAATATATAGCAGTTCCTTCACTGTTGCTGGCTCAAAATCCTGGAATTCCCTTTGTAGAAACATTGTACAACTATATAGACCGAAGTAGTTCAAGAAGGTGGTTAGCCACCATCTTCTCCAGGGCAATTGGGGATGGATGACAAATGCTGGCCTTGCTAGGAACAATTTTTTTTAAAAAAAAGCTCCTTATGTGAGCTATTGAGTGCAGGCGTGCAGACCCTGAGAGGATAAATGGAAGTGACAGATAACTGGAGGTGAGACAACAAGCCCAAGGCAAAGATATCATAGCGAGGGGGATTGAATATAAAAGTAGGGAGGTCTTGCTGCAGCTGTATAGGGCATTGGTGAGGCCGCAGCTGGAGTACTGTGTGCAGTTTTGGGCGCCGCACCTGCGCAAGGATATTTTGGCCCTGGAGGGAGTGCAGAGGAGGTTTACTAGGCTGATACCGGAGTTGAGGGGATTGAGCTATGAGGAGACGCTGAATAAACTAGGCTTGTACTCGTTAGAGTTTAGAAGAATGAGGGGAGATCTCATTGAGACGTATAAGATGATGAATGGGATGGACAGGATAGAGGTGGAGAGACTCTTCCCGCTCAAAAAAGACAGTAGGACTAGGGGGCACAGCCTCAAGATAAAGGGGGAGCGGTTTAAAACGGAGTTGAGGAGGAACTTCTTCACTCAAAGGGTGGTGAATCTCTGGAATTCTCTGCCCGTTGAAGTGGTGGAGGCTGCCTCGCTAAATATTTTTAAGACGGGGGTTGATGGGTTCTTGATAAGAGAGGGGATTAAGGGTTATGGAGAGAGGGCGGGAAAGTGGAACTGAGCCACGACAGATCAGCCATGATCTTATTGAATGGCGGGGCAGGCTCGAAGGGCTAGATGGCCTACTCCTGCTCCTATTTCTTATGTTCTTATGTTCTTATATCGCAACAGGAAACACAAAACACCAACTTTATAAATATATCTGTTATCCTCAGAATGAAGTGGCCACTGTTTCTGTTTTCAGATATGTTAATGTTTGCCTTGTAAAAGTATTTGCTTGAAAAAACATCAGTAATTTGGAGTTTGATTACAAAGAAAAGAAAGAACTTGCATTTTAATACCTTTTATGATCCCAGGATGTCCTGTAGCACTTTAAAGCCGATAAAGTACTTTTGAGGTATTGACTCTGCTGCATTGCAGGAAATAAATGTTTCTAAGAGCTTGTTGTGCAGTGAGGTGACACTTTGTTTAACAGATGTTTGTTGAGGGATAAATATTGGCCTTGGCATGGGGCAGAAATCGCCCTGTTCTTCTTCTAAATAGGTAGCCATGGGATCTTTTCCAGCCACCTTTTTTATAAAATTGGTTTGTGGAATATGGGCAACACCAGCAAAGTCAGCACTTGTTGCACTTACGTTAATGTTCTGAGAATGTGGCACTGAGCCACCTTCTTGAATCTTTGCAGTCCATATTTGGTAAGCATGCTCAACACTGCTAGTATTGAGGATCAGAAGAACCTTGGGGTCCAGGTCCATAGGACTCTTAAATCGGCCTTGCAGGTGGAGGATGTGGTCAAGAAGGCATATGGTGTACTGGCCTTCATTAATCTAGGGATTGAGTTTAGGAGTTGGGAGGTAATGCTGCAACGTTATAAGACCCTTGTCAGACCCCACTTGGAGTACTGTGCGCAGTTCTGGTCGCCTCACTACAGGAAGGATGTGGAAGCTATTGAGAGGGTGCAGAGGAGATTTACAAGGATTGGGAGGCATGCCTTATGAAGATAGGTTGAGGGAGCTAGGTCTCTTCTCCCTGGAGAGACAAAGGTTGAGAGGTGACCTGATAGAGGTTTATAAGATATCGAGAGGAATAGATAGGGTGGATTCTCGGAGGCTATTTCCCAGGGCTGAAATGGTCGCTACGAGAGGACACAGGTTTAAGGTGCCGGGGAGAAGGTACAAAGGAGATGTCAGGGGTAAGTTTTTCACTCGGAGGGTGGTGAGTGAGTGGAATAGGCTGTCGTCGGTGGTGGTAGAGGCGAACGCGCTAGGGTCTTTTAAAAGACTTCTGGATGAGTACATGGGATTTAATGGGATTGGGAGTTATAGATAGTTCTATGGCCTGGTAGGTATGGATATGATCGGCGCAACTTGTGGGCTGAAGGGCCTGTTTGTGCTGTAGTGTTCTATGTTCTATGCTTAAGATGCTGTTTGGAAGGGAGTTCCAGGATTTTGACCCAGTGACAGTGAAAAAACGGTGATACAGTTTCAAGTCAGGATGGTGTGTGGTTTGGAGGAGAACTTGCAAATGGTGGTTGTAGTATAAAGGTCTGACACACACCAAATGTGTGACTGAATACTGCCCACAAAGTGATTTAAGAAGACATATGTCTCAAACCAAAGGTCAGTGTGGTGTTGAACAGAGTTATGTTAAGACCTAACCATGGAGATTGCTTGTTGTCTATACCCCTTACTGCATATATGTATATGCACGGTCAATGGTAAGCCCCAGGATGTTGTATATGCCATGAATGTGTTGTGAAAGATCGTGAATGTGGCCCAATCCGTCACTCAAACCAACCTCCCATCCATTGACACTGTCTATGCTTCCCGCTGCCTCGGCAAAGCAGCCAACATAATTAAGGACCTCACGCATCCCTGACATTCTCTCTTCCACCTTCTTTCTTCTGGAGAAAGATACAAAAGTCTGAGGTCACATACCAACTGACTCAAGAGCAGCTTCTTTCCTGCTGCTGTCAGACTTTTGAATGGACTTACCTTGCATTATGTTGATCTTTCTCTAAACCCTAGCTATAACTAACACTACATTCTGTACTCTCTCGTTTCCTTCTCTACGAATGGGATGTTTCATCTGTATAGTACGCAAGAAACAATACTTTTCACTGTATGTTAATACATGAGAGTGTGATACAGGCTGATAGGATGGTAGATGTTCTGAGGGAAGATGTATCAGCGGTTTTGAAAAACCTGAGGATCGATAAGTCCCCTCGGCCAGATGGGATACATTGCAGGGTACTTTGGGAGGCAAGGGATGAGATTGCGGAGCCTTTAGCTTTGATCTTTGGGTCCTCACTGTCCACGGAGATTGTGCCAGAGGACTGGAGAGTGGTGAATGTTGTTCCTCTCTTCAAGAAAGGAAATAGGTATGACCCTGGTAATTATAGGCCAGTTAGTCTTATTTTGGTGGTCGGTAAGTAAATGGAAAAGGTCCTGAGGGATAGGATTTATGACCATTTGGAAAGATGCAGTTTAATTCGGGATAGTCAGCATGGATTCGTGAGGGGTAAGTCTTGCCTCACAAATTTGATTGAATTCTTTGGGGAGGTAACTAAATGTGTAGATGAAGGTAGAGTAGTTAATGTCATGTACATGGATTACAGTAAGGCGTTTGATAAGGTTCCCCATGGTAGGCTCATGAAGAAGATGAGGAGGTATGGGACAGAAGGAAATTTGGCCGATTGGATAAGTAACTGGCTGTCTCATTGAAGACAAAGGGTGGTAGTGGAAGGAAAATTTTCAGACTGGAGGCCAGTTACCAGGGGTGTACCACAGGGAACAGTGCTGGGTCCTCTACTATTTGTGATTTTTATCAATGACTTGGAAGAGGGGGCTGAAGTAAATTTGCTGATGACACCAAGATTGGTGGAGTAATGGATGAGGTGGAGGGCTCTTGTAGGCTGCAAAGAGACATTGACAGGATGCAGAGCTGGGTGGAAAAGTGGCAGATGGAGTTTAACCCTGATAAGTGTGAGGTGATTCATTTTGGTAGGACAAACTTGAATGTGGATTACAGGGTCAATGGCAGGATTCTGAGAAATGTGGAAGAACAGAGAGATCTTGGGGTTCATATCCACAGATCTCTGAAGGTTGCCACTCAAGTGGATAGAGCCATGAAGAAGGCTTATAGTGTGTTAGCGTTTATTAACAGGGGGTTTGAGTTTAAGAGCTGTGGGTTTATGCTGCAACTGTACAGGACCTTGAGACCACATTTGGAATATTGTGTACAGTTCTGGTCACCTCATTATAAGAAGGATGTGGAAGCATTGGAGAGAGTGCAGAGGAGATTTACCAGGATGCTGCCTGGTTTGGAGGGTGGGTCTTATGAGGAAAGGTTGAGGGAGCTGAGACTTTTCTCTTTCGAGCGGAGAAGGATGAGAGGTGACTTAATAGAAGTTTATAAGATGATGAGGGAGATAGAGTGGACGTTCAGAGATTATTTCCTTGGGTGGATGTAGCTGTTACTAGGGGGCATAACTATAAGGTTCATGGTGAGAGATAGAGGAGGGATGGCCGAGGTAGATTCTTTACTCAGAGTGGTTGGGGTGTGGAATGAACTGCCTGCTGTGATAGTGGAGTCAGACACTTTAGGAACTTTCAAGCGGTTATTGGATAGGCACATGGAGCACACCAGAACGATAGGGAGTGGGATAGCTTGATCTTGGATTTGGACGTAGCTCGGCACAACATTGAGGGCCAAAGGCCCTGTACTGTGCTGGAGTGTTCGTATGTTTCTATGTTTCTGTGATAATAATAAATCATATCAAATCAAATGTATGTGTATATTAGGGTGGCACGGTGGCACAGTGGTTAGCGGTGCTGCCTCACTGCGCCAGGGACCTGGGTTCAATTCTGGCCTTGGATCATTGTCTGTGTGGAATTTGCATGTACTTCCCATGTCTGCACGGGTTTCCTCCGGGTGCTCCAGTTTCCTCCCGCAGCCCAAAGATGTGCAGGAATGGGTTGACTGGCTATGCTTTTATTGATTCTAGTGTCAAGGGGATTAACATGGTAAATGGGTGGGGGTTAGGGAAATAGGGCCTGGGTGGGATGTGATCAGTACAGACTCAATGAGCCAAATGGCCTCCTTTTGTACTTAAGGGATTTTTTAAAAGTTTATTTATTAGTCACAAGTAAGGCTTACATTAACACTGCAATGAAGTTATTATGAAATTCCCTGAGTCATCAAATGCACCTAACCAGCACGTCTTTCAGAATGTGAGAGGAAACCGGAGTACCTGGAGGAAACCCACGCAGACACAGGGAGAACATGCAAATTCCACACAGACAGTGACCCAAGTCAAGAATCGAACCCCGTGTGTGAAGCAGCAGTGCTAATGTCTGCGCTACTATGCCACTCCTTGTGCTACCATGCCACCCCATGTTATAGTCTGAATAATCCCAGTGTTATATATCTTCTCTCATGCCTTCTTCCAGTTATTCCCTGACTACTAATTTTAGAAAGGAAGTCCTTACTCTGTGGTGTGAGATCATTGTGTCATGATTGCTTCATTGTTAACCCATCTGGGCATACATAGTCATGGTGCAATGTCCTACCACTCACTTCTGTTTTATACTATTATAATTATTACATATTTCCAGTATTATCATGTAGCTTTAGCATTGAAATGTTAAAATTATAAAAAAAATCAGGAAGTACATTGAAGGGAAAAGTAACTTCTTCTTTTAAATAGTACAAGCAGGCTGCTTAAATCAAAAGCAATTGCTCAACTTCTATTCTACTGTTCTAGTTTTACAGCAGCAGTGTCACTCTTGATTTGGAACTGACAGAATTTAGACTGATTGAAGGGATGAAAAGCTATTGATTAAAGAGATGATTCTCAAATGTAGTGCTTCTTGAAGGAGTTGCAATCAAAGAACAAAGAACAGTTTACCACAGGAACAGGCCCTACGACCCTCAAACTGCATTGATCACATTGTCCTATCTAGACCAATTGCCTATATCCCTCCATTCCCCATCTGTTCATATGTCTATCCAGATAAGTCTTAAATGTCGCTAGGGTGTCTGCCTCAACCGCCTCACTGGGCACTGCATTTCAGGTCACCGCCCTCTGTGTCCTGCACATCTCCACTGAACCTTCCGCCCTTACCTTGAACTTGTGCCCCCTTGTAATTGTCATTTCTGCCCTGGGAAAAAAACTTCTAACTGTTCACCTTATCTGTGCCCCTCATAATTTTATAAACTTCTATCAAGTTGCCCCTCTGCCTCCATCTTTCCAGGGAGAACAATCCCAGTTTATGCAATTTCTCTTCATAGCTAATACTGGCAACACCCTGGTCAACCTTTTCTGTATATTCTCCAAAGCCTCAGAGTGTAGTTTCCTGCAAAACAACATGCTTACACTTCAAAAAGAAAGCTGGCTGTAGCACAGACTCAAGTTCTTCATCTTGTTTTAGCAACAGAAAACTCAACTGGAAATTGCAACCCACTGATCCTGCAGCAGTAAAGTCCCTATTACTGAAACTTTCCCTTCACTTTTTTTTGACTGGTTGATTGAAAATGAGACTGAAACACTATGAAACTAGCAGCTTCTGTATTTGTACACTTGGTTCACAATGAGTATGGTACGAGAGGGTTGGATTGGGAGCTACTAGGCAGGAAATTACATAATTGCAGTGGGAGAGGATGAGGGTCACCAACTCTGGATGGATGCGAGACATTTCATCATCTGCCCCATATGTTCACATATCCTTTACCCCTGTAAATCCCATTTAAAGTATTTTTACATCAAATAAATGTAAGATTCAGCAAAGATAAATAAAGTGCACACTGAAAAAAAACTCATGGATTTTCTCCCAGAGTATTTTTTTATTCATTTGTGGACATGGGTGTCACTGGCTGGACAGCATTTATTCCCTATCCCTAGTTGCCCTTGAGAAGGTGGTGGTGAACTGCCTTCTTGAATCGCTGCTGTCCATGTTCTGTGGATTGACCCACAATGCCGTTAGGAAAGAATTCCAGGATTTTGACCCAGCGACTACGAAGGAATGGTGATATGTTTCCAAGTCAGGATGGTGAGTGGCTTGGAGGGGAATTTGCAGGTGGTGATATTCCCACTTATCCGCTGCCCTTGTCCTTCTTCATAGCAGGGTTGTAAGTTTGGAAGGTGCTGTCTAAGGATCTTTGGTGAATTGCTGCAGTGCATCTTGTAGATAGTACACACTGCTGCTACTGAGCGTTGGTGGTGGAGGCATTGAATGTTTGTTGATATGGTGCCAATCAAGTGGGCTGCTTTGTCCTGGATGGTGTCTAGCTTCTTGAGTGTTGTTGAAGCTGCACCCATCCAGGCAAGTGGGGAGTATTCCATCATATTCTTGGCTTGTGCCTTGCAGATGGTGGATAGGCTCTGGGAAGGCAGGAGGTGACTTATTCCTGCAGTAGTCCTAGCTTCTGACCTGCTCTTGTAGCCACTGTGTTTATATGGTGAGTCCAGTTGAGTTTCTGGTCAATAGTAATCCCAAGGATGTTGACAGTGGGGGATTCAGTGACGGTTACACCATTGAATGTTAAGCGGCAGTGGTTAGAGTGTCTCATTGATGATGGTCATTGCCTAGCATTTGTGTGACGTGAATGTTATTTGCCACTTGTCAGCCTAAGCCTGGATATTGTCCAGATCTTATTCATTTGAACATGGACTGCTTCAGTGCCTGAGAATTGTGGATGGTGCTGAACGTTGTGCAATCATTGGCGAACATCCTCAGTTCTGACCTTATAATAGAGGGAAGGTCATTGATGAAGCAGCTGAAGATTGTTGGACCTAGGACACTTCCCTGAGGAACTCCTGCAGAGATGTCATGGAGCTGAGATGACTGACCCTCCACAACCGCAACCATCTTCCTATGTACCAGGCATGACTTCAACCAGTGGGGAGTTTGCCCGCTGATACCAATTGATTCCAGTTTCGCTAGGGCTCCTTGATGCCACACTCGGTCAAATGCGGCCTTGATATCAAGGGCTGTCACTCTCTCCTCACCTTTGGAATTCAGCTCTTTTGTCCATGTTTGAACCAAGGCTGTAATGAGGTCAGGAGCTGAGTGACCCTGGCGAAACCCAAACTGGGTGTCACTGCGTGAGTTATTATTGAACAGGTGCTGCTTGATAGCACTGTTGATAATCCCTTCGATCACTTTAGTGATGATCGAGAGTAGACTGGATGGTAATTGGCCCAGTTGGATTGTCCTGCTTTTTGTGTACAGGACACACCTGGGCAATTTTCCACGTTGTTGGGTAGATGCCAGTGTTGTAACTGTACTGGAAGAACTTGGCTAGAGGAGCAGCAATTTCTGGAGCACAAATCTTCAATACTGTTGCTGGAATGTTATCAGGACCCACTGCCTTCATAGTATCCAGTGCCTCCAACAATTTCTTGATATCACGTGGAGTGAATCAAATTGACAGGAGATTGGCATCTGAGATGCTGCGGATCACTGGAGGGGGCCAAGATGGATCATCCACTTGTCACTTCTGCTGAAGATTGCTGCAAATACTTCAGCCTTATCTTTTGCACTGATGTGCTAGGCTCCACTATCATTGAGGATGGGGATATTTGTGGAGCCTCCTCCTCCAGTGAGCTGTTTAATTATCCTCCACCATTCACGATTGGATGTGGTAGGACTGCAGAGATTAGATCTGTTCCATTGGTTATGGGATTGCTGAGATCTGTCTATCACTTAACGTTATGGCATGCAAGTAGTCCTGTTTGGTAGCTTCAACAGGTTGACACCTCATTTTTAGGTATGCCTGGTGCTGCTCCTGGCAGGCAATTATTCTTTAATTCTGGAAACTCTAGGATGATCCTGGAAAATTGGCAACCCTAGTGGCAAGGAGGAGAAGTGTTTTGGCATGATGCTTTGACCATTGGGAGTGTGGGATATGTTTAATGGGATCAGATCGTCTTTACCTTTTCATCAATTTTGTATGTTCGTATTGTGCAGATATACGTAGAATTTACATCACAGAAACATTTTGCCCATCCAGGGCCATTGCTGTCTATGCAGGCTAATCATAATTATTCATCCTGTAATCATACCCCTTTGTAATCAATTTCTCATTTCCTATCTGTCTGATCTGGAATTGTTTCTGTCTCAGAAAAAGTATGAAAGTTGCCACCTATAATTGGCAATGTTTCTGGAGATCTGAGCACGTGGAGTCTGACCATGTGACCATATATTGGTTGCAATTACTATTGCAATTAAAGATTTTGTCTCCTGCAACTGTGCATCTTTGTTTACAGTTTCTTGGCAACACTTGTTATGCTGCTAACTAGCAGGTGAAGAGGGGAGACCAAGGGGAACCTTGAAGGAAACCCAAGGGAAAAGAAGGTTTGTGTGGTAGTGATGTAGGGAGGGAGGGAGTTGGGGGAGGGTATAATTGTGCACGATCACTTTATGTCTGGGAAAATCCCTAAATTGACATCATTAAAAAAAAGATTATTTTGTCTTTATCTCATTGCTATTTTTGGAGGTTGGTCAACTCCAGGGCTTGTAGATGGTCAGAAATCAATGCCTAACTTCATACGACACTGCAAACAAAAACACAAATATTCAGGTGTTGTAAGATGTGCGTTCAGTGAGATCTGACAAAGGCATTTTTTTGTCAGTCAGGTTTTTTAATAGCAATTTGCAGAATTCAGCAAAGGTCAGGTTCAGAAGGTTACAGTGTAGGAGAGTAGTTAGCAATTGTTCTGTTTGAGGCAGTTACAAGATGACCCACAGATACGGGATCACAAAAATATTTTAATTGTTTTGTATTACATTAAGATTAATAATACAGAAGTGTGGCCATTACTATTACTCTTATGTTTGCTGCTGTTTGTGAAATAGAATCATAATGATTCATTACCTACCTTGTCTTACCAAGTGTTTCCTCGGTTTGTCCTTTAAAAGTTTGATGAAACCGTCTCAATAAAGACACATTGTTCAGTTCATTTGATTAAAAATAGGGTGGTGGTTGGGGGGAATGTATATAATGAAACCCAGGGTGTACATGGAGCAATATCTTGTATTACAACCAGGAGGTGTGAATTGGCCTGGGCACATAAAGGCAATGGGATCCATTTATGGGAGGATGGAGTACACTGATCCTGAAAAGTATCTACAGCAGAAATCTACAGAACTTGTAGCAGAAACAGTTTTATATTTCTGAAGTGTTTATATTGTTGAGCCATTCCAATAGGGAGACCTACTGCAAGAATTAAATGCCAGAGAGCATTTAGTTGGGGAAAGAAACATTTGAAACAAAGTAAGTCATACATACAGCAAATTTTAAGACTTTGCAATATCCTACAAGAGCTTTACATCCAATGAACTTTTGAAGCAAAAGCAAAATACTGAGAATACTGGAAATCTGAAATATAAATAGGAAATGCTGAAAATACTCAGCAGAACTATAGAAAGAGGAACAAAGTCAAACGTTTCAGGTCAATGACCTATCATCATAACTGGAAAAAGTTAGAAATGTAACTGTTTTTAAACAAATGGACAGGTAGGAAAAGGTGGAAGGTGGGGGCTGGTTTGCGTGGGATGGTGAAGTACAAAAGTTAAGATCTGTGATAAAGAACAAAAGCAAAGGCATGTGATAAAGTGAAAGGCAGGAGAGATTCAATGGCAAGATGGTGAAAAGGCAAAAGATCAAGTTAGAGGTGTCATCCCTTGTAAAGTAGAAATTTGAGACCTTTGCTACAACAATGGGTTAAAATTCTGACATTTGTTTTCCTTTCAATAGTTCACCATTTGTCCTAGAATTTCATCAGACAGAAAGTGGCCCTAAAATGAGGCTTATATTACATACTTACTGGCAACAAATCAAACGATTTAATTAAACCATCACTAACCTTACTCAGATCTATGTTTAATATTTGTAGTCTTGTTTGGCCTGTTTTTTAATGTTCTGTCCATCCATTTAATTATTGTTGAATTATTTTGTTTCTTTGTAAAGATAGAGCATCACAAACTTGACGGGAAGTAGGGTAATTGTTAACCACTTCTAAACCAAACATTTGTAAATTGTAGAGGACTGATTCTGCTTGCAGCCTGAAACAGATGCCTTCAGGGTGGAGGAGGTGGAATAGTTCAGGTTTTGGATCTTTAGATCACAAAGCTGAGCATGATTCCTAAAATCAGCTTTGATTTAAGGAGATTGATTCCTTAAATGTCAGTTTTGCTAAACAGGATTCATCCCAAACACGCCGATCAGTGCCATTCAACCCAAACATGCACACACATGCTGACCATTGACACTTGGTCCACAAGCACACACACACAAACATACATGCACATGTGCGAATGCACCCATGTCACATGGCCCAAGCATACACACAAACTGGACAGTGCCACTCAACACGTGGACATTCTGACCAGTGCTATAGTCACAGACTGACCAGTGCTATTTGGTGAATGCAGCCATACTGACCAGTGTCATTTGATGCACAGCCCCACACACACACACACACACACACACACACACACACACACACACACACACACACACACACACACACCAGTATCACTTGGCATGCACATGTGCACATACTGACCAATGTCACTTGGCATGCACACTCGCATATGTGCATGTACACTAACCAATGCCACTTGGTGTGCATACACAGGCCATTACCACTTGGTGTACACACATACACGCACTCTCACCAGTTCCACTCAGCTGAAACTAACAAGTTTTGAACATTAACCCAGAAGATTCGAGAAAACTCTTGAAAACTGGCCACAACTTATAACTAATGATCACACTGGTTGCTTTTTGGATTAAGTAGAGTGATTGCTGACTATATGATTCCATTTGGATTCATAAAGCAAGCAGGCAGAGGCACAGAGGCCTTAGAGAGAGAGATGGTTGATTCCTGATACTACTAGAATTTCAAATCCTCCTTTCAAACATGCCAGGAATACTAGACAGCTGTTTGCTAATATCAGTCCTCCAATGTAACAATGTTTTCAGTTATTTAGGTATAAGAAACAGACATCCTGACTGTTAAGTTAAAAATCGGAGCAAAAGGAGAGAAAATAGAGACGTGGATAGAGCAGGGTCAGGAATGGTTGTTGCAGGTTCCGGGGTTCAAATGCTTTAGTCGGAGTAGAGAAGGGGGTAGAGGGGGGGAGGGGTAGCATTATTGGTCAAGGATTGTATCACAGTGTCAGAGAGGAAGTTTGATGAGGACTTGTCTGTTGAGGTAGTATGGGCGGAGATTAGAAATAGGAGAGGAGAGGTCACCCTGTTGGGAGTCTTTTATAGACCTCCTAAAAGTTCTAGAGAGGTTGAGGAAAGGATTGCGGAGACGATCCTGGTTAGGAGTGAAAGTAATAGGGTAATTGTTATGGGGGACTTTAACTTTACTAATATTGATTGGAATTGCTATAGCTCTAGCTCGTTAGAGGGGTCAGTTTTTGTACAAAGCGTGCAGGAAGGTTTTTTGACTCAGTATGTTGATAGGCCAACTAGAGGTGAGGCTATATTGGATTTGGTGCTGGGAAATGAGCCAGACCAGGTGCTGGACTTGGAAGTTGGTGTGCATTTTGGTGATAGTGACCACAATTCGGTTACGTTCACCTTAGTGATGGAAAGGGATAGGCATGAACCTCGGGTCAGTAGTTTTAGCTGGGGGAAGGGTAATTATGAGGCTATTAGGAGAGAATTAGGAAGCGTAGGTTGGACTAGGAGACTACAGGGACTGGGAACGTCCGAAATGTGGAGTTTTTTCAAGGAGCAGCTACTGCAAGTCCTTGATATGTATGTCCCTGTCAGGCAAGGAGGAATTGGTAGAGCTAGGGAACTGTGGTGCACTAAAAAAGTTGATTCGTTGGTTAGAAAGAAAAAGGAGGCTTATGTTCGGATGAGACTTGAGGGCTCAGGTAGTGCACTAGAAAGCTTTAGATTGGCTAGGAGGGAGTTGAAGAGTGAGTTAAGAAGGGCTAAAAGAGGACATGAGAAGACTTTGGCTGTTAGGATTAAGGAGAATCCTAAGGCGTTCTATAGGTATGTTAAGAACAGAAGGTTGGTTAGGGCAAGATTAGGGCCAGTTACAGACAGCAGAGGGAAGTTGTGTGTGGAACCGGAAGAGATTGGAGAGGCATTGAACCAATATTTCTCTTCGGTGTTCACGCAGGGGGACAAGAATGTAGCTGAGGAGAACACTGGGTTGCAGGGGTGTAAACTAGACAGTATTGCAGTTGATAAGGGGGATGTGCTGGATATTCTTGAGGGTTTGAAAATAGATAAGTCCCCTGGTCCGGACGGGATTTACCCTAGGATTCTCTGGGAGGCAAGAGAGGTGATTGCAGAGCCTCTGGCTCTGATCTTCAGGTCGTCGTTGGTCTCAGTTATAGTACCGGAAGATTGGAGGATAGCGAATGTTGTCCCATTGTTTAAGAAGGGAACAGAGACTTCCCCGGGAATTATAGACCGGTGAGTCTTTCTTCTGTTGTGGGCAAGGTTTTAGAAAAAATTATTAGGGATAGGATTTATAGTTATTTGGAGAGTAATGAATTGATTGGAGATAGTCAGCATGGTTTTGTAGCGGGTAGGTCGTGCCTTACTAACCTTATTGAGTTTTTTGAGAAAGTGACCAAAGAGGTGGATGGGGGAAAGGCAGTTGACGTGGTATATATGGATTTTAGTAAGGCGTTTGATAAGGTTCACCATGGTAGGCTTCTGCAGAAAATGCAGATGTATGGGATTGAGGGTAATCTAGGAAATTGGATCAGGAATTGGCTAGCAGATAGGAGACAGAGGGTGGTGGTTCATGGTAAATATTCGTCATGGAGTTCAGTTACGAGTGGTGTGCCTCAGGGATCTGTTTTGGGGCCACTGCTGTTTGTAATTTTTATTAATGATCTGGATGAGGGTATAGTTGGGTGGATTAGTAAATTTGCTGATGACACCAAAGTCGGAGGTGTGGTAGATTGTGAGGAAGGGTGTCATAGTTTGCACGGAGACTTAGATAGGTTGCAGAGCTGGGCCGAGAGGTGGCGGATGGAGTTTAATGCGGAAAAGTGTGAGGTAATTCACTTTGGTAGGAATAACAGATGTGTCGAGTATAGGGCTAACGGGAGGACTCTGAATAGTGTGGATGAACAGAGGGATCTAGGTGTATGTGTACATAGATCCCTGAAAGTAGGGAATCAAGTAGATAAGGTTGTTAAGAAGGCATACGGTGTCTTGGCATTTATTGGTAGGGGGATTGAATTTAGGAGTCGCAGCGTCATGTTGCAACTGTACACAATTCTGGTGCGGCCGCACTTGGAGTATTGTGTGCAGTTCTGGTCCCCACGTTATAGGAAGGATGTGGAGGCTTTGGAGAGGGTGCAGAGGAGGTTTACCAGGATGTTGCCTGGTATGGAGGGGAGGTCCTATGAGGAGAGATTGAGGGATTTGGGGTTGTTTTCGCTAGAAAGAAGGCGGCTAAGAGGGGATCTTATTGAAACATATAAGATGATTAGAGGTTTAGATAGGGTGGATAGTGATAGCCTTTTTCCTCGGATGGAGAAAGCTAGCACGAGGGGGCATGGCTTTAAATTAAGGGGTGGTAGTTATAGGACGGATGTCAGGGGTAGGTTCTTTACCCAGAGGGTGGTGAGGGATTGGAATGCCCTGCCTGCTGCAGTTGTAAATGCGCCTAGTTTGGGGGTGTTTAAGAGATCGGTGGATAGGTTTATGGATGGAAAGGGATTGGTTTAACTTAGAGGGTCATTGTTTTTTAACTGGTTGGTGCAACATCGTGGGCCGAAGGGCCTGTTCTGCGCTGTAATGTTCTATGTTCTAATATTTCAAGATTTTAATATTTCAGCAGCTTCTTCTACCCTCTCTCACTACTCTCTTTCAACATCGCTTTGCTTGATTGCTCCCCTTTTGCCTTCAAAACTCCCTTACCTTCAACCTTGTCTCTAGTTTTCCCCCCACTCTGCTGAATTTCCCTTTGCCTCTGATGCCTTATTTGACCCCCCCATTGGAGAATTTCTTCACATGAATTGCTGTTTGTGTTGGAGGGAACAGGTCAGGAGGTGGGAGTGGAAACCGGACAGAGTGGCCCTGAATTGGAAGGGTGCTGAGTGTAAAACGCTTTGGGACATTTTAACATCATGAAAGGTGCCATAGAAATGCAGTTATTCAATCCTTTTATTAAATTCTGAGGTCCTCCTTTGAAAATCAGAATTAATGATTCAATTGTGTTGCATAGTCATATTTCGAATCATGCTGCGTGGTACTTGTGATGGAGTAGAGTTTCCACTTTGAATGCGCTTGTCAATCCAGGCCCAATTTGTATTTGTGATGGTTATACTGAGAAAGCTAGCACAATTGAATGGAGACACTAGGCTTTTGTCTTCCTTTTAGGATGTTGGAATGCCAATTTTGATTGGTGAATGGTGATGGGTCAGCAGTTTAGAATCTGCTCCAATAAAGAAACAGTTAACTGTTTGTTTCCTGCAGAAATTGAATGAGCTTCCACTAATAGTGGCCTCTCCAGGCAGGAGTGAACTGTGTTGTTCAACATTGGCACGGTTACTTCATTATGGTTCTTCCAATTCATATTCTGGTGCAAGAAATCCATGAGTGAAATGCTGATGTTACATTGTCTGCACTGAGCTTCGGACTAAAGAAGAACTGTTATCAAGTCAGTGTTGTGGGCACTGATTTTCCTTTGTGGAGGTCACCAGCAAGTTCACTATTTATTTCCCATCTGTAACTGCACTTGGGATGGTGATAGTGAGCCACGTTCTTGACAGCTGAGTGATTTGCTAGGCCATTTCAGAATGTAGTCAAGACTAAGGATCCTGAGAGGTCTTGACAGAGTGGATGCTTTGAGGATGTTTCACTTTGGGGAAGTACTAAAACTAGGAGACAGAGTTTAATTATAAGGGGCGTCTAAATTAAGATTGAGATGAGAGAATTTTTTCTCTCTGTGGAATTCTCTGAATCATTGAATACTTTTAAGAATAGATCTTTGATTGAAAAGAAAATCAGAGTGGTAGACAGGAAAGTAGAGCTGAGGCCACAAATAGCTCAGCCATGATCTTATTGAATGGTGGAGCAGACTTGGGAGGCTGAATGGTTTACTCCTGCTCCTAATTCTTGTGTTCAACCACATTGCATTGAATTTTGAGTTACATAAAGTCTTGACCGGATATTAATCTAAAGGAAGACAAGGATTATGGGGGGAGAGTGTGGGGTAGGCAGGAAAATGGAGTTAAGGGCAAAATCAGATTAGCCATGATCATATTGAATGCAAAGCAGGCTCGAGTAGTTGAATAGCCCACTCCTGTTTTGTAATCTTATGAAAATGTAGGCTGATACTACCAACTATTGAGGGAATGCTGCACCGTCAGAATTGCCATCTTTCAGATAAAATGTTAAACTGAGGCCCAGTTTATTCTCTAAGGTAGATCTAAAGGACTCCATAATACTATTTTTTAGAGCAAAGAACTTTGTCTCAGTATCCTGGTCAGTATTTATCCCTCAATTGACATCACAAAGGTGGATTGCTTGGTCGTTATCATGTTTTGTCTGTAGCAACTTGCTTTAGGCAAAGATGGGTCATGAGTTCGAACTGCAACAGAACGAAGTGTTGAAATAAATTGTATTAATTCTGAATTCAAGAAATCTGGTAAATCTTTGGGGAAGTGAGACTAATTGGATAGCTCTCTCAAGGTGTTAGCACCTTGGCTAATCTGTATTGTGATTCTATGTAACAGAATGTCAAAAGGCAACTTGAAGCTTGCAATAATGGAAGGTTATATAAAATGCGCATATTGCTAACAATCTTTAGCATATAACAGTCATCTCTTAAAATCAGATAAATGTGTCTGCTTGATTTTGGTTTACCTTGAAAACTTTTGTTGTTCTCTGCCCACCACATTAACTATGATGCAGGAAGTGATATTTATAATTCAGAAATGAGGAGGCGTGAATATAGAATGCGGAGGTGACTGGAGATGAATAAGTCTATAAATATCTTCCACAAAAACAGCAGTGTTGAGCTGACATTCTCATGTTGCAATATCACTAACTGCAGAGCTTGCAAGATAGACACCCCAAACTAATCCCAATTGCCCACATTTGGCCCATATCCCTCTATACCCATCGTATCCATGCAACTATCTAAATGCTTTCTAAAAGACAAAATTGTACCTGCCTCCACTACTACCTCTGACGGCTTGTTCCAGCCACTCACCACCCACTGTGTGAAAAAATTGCCCCTCTGGACACTTTTGTATCTCTCCCTTCTCACCTTAAACCTGTGCCCTCTAGTTTTACAATCTCCTACCTCTGGGAAAAGATACTGACTATCTAGCTAATCTATGCCCCTCATTATTTTATAGACCTCTATAAATCACCCCTCAGCCTCCTATGCTCCAGAGAAAAAAGTCCCAGTCTATCCAGCCTCTCCTAATAACTCAATCCATCAAGGCCCAGTAGCATCCTAATAAATTTTTTCTGCACTCTTTCTAGTTTAATAATATCCTTTCTATAATAGGATGATCAGAATTTCACACAGTATTCCAAGTATGGCCTTACCAATGTCTTGTAAAACTTCAATAAGGCATTCCAACTCCTGTATTCAATGTTCTGAAACCAAGCATGCCGAATGCCTTTTTCACCACTCTGTCCACCTTTGATTCCACTTTCAAGGAGCTATGAACATGTACCCCTAGATCTCTTTGTTCTGTAACTCTCCCCAACGCCTTACCATTAATTGAGTAAGTCCTGCCCTGGTTGAGTCTACCAAAGTGCATCACCTCGCATTTATCTAAATTACTCTCCATCTGCCATTCATCAGCCCAGTGGCCCAATTGATCAAGATCCCATTGCAATTGGAGATAACTTTCTTCACTGTCACTGTGCCACCAATCTTAAAGTCATCGATGACATTATTGTTACTAGAGAGGCAGTGCTCGACAGACTGGAGGGACTGATTGTGGACAAGTCCCCAGGACCGGATGGAATGCATCTGAGGGTTCTGAAAGAAATGGCGGAGGTGATAGTGGATGCCTTGGTGGTTATTTTCCAGACGTCGCTGGATTCCGGGGAAGTGCCGGAAGATTGGAAAACGGCTAATGTTACGCCATTGTTTAAGAAGGGTGCCAGGCAAAAGGCGGGGAATTATAGGCCTGTTAGTTTAACGTCTGTGGTAGGTAAAATGTTAGAATCCGTCATTAAGGAGGAAATTGCGAGGCATCTTGAAGGGAATTGCTTGATAGAGCAGACGCAGCACGGTTTCATTAAAGAGAAGTCGTGTCTGACAAATTTACTGGAGTTCTATGAGGATGTGTCTAGGGCAGTGGATAGAGGAGAGCCGGTGGATGTGGTCTTTCTGGATTTTCAGAAGGCGTTTGACAAAGTACCTCACAAGAGGTTATTGCAGAAGGTCGAGGGACATGGAGTTGGGGGTAGGGTGTTAGCGTGGATAGAGGATTGGTTGTCAAATAGGAGGCAGAGAGTGGGGGTCAACGGGTGCTATTCGGATTGGCAGATGGTGACTAGTGGAGTGCCCCAGGGGTTGGTGCTGGGGCCTCAGCTTTTTACCATTTATATAAATGATCTGGAGGAGGGAACCGAGTGTAGGGTGTCAAAATTTGCTGATGACACCAAGATTGGGGGAACGGCAAATTGTGCGGAGGGTGTGGAGAGTCTGCTGAAGGATCTAGATAGGCTGGGCGAATGGGCCAGGAAATGGCAAATGGAATTTAATGTTGGCAAGTGTGAGGTGGTCCACTTTGGTAGGAATAATGGTAGGAAGGACTATTACTTACGTGGTGAAAAACTGCAGCAGGCGACGGTGCAGAGGGACCTCGGGGTCCTTGTGCATGAGTCGCAAAAACCCAGCTTGCAGGTGCAGCAGGTGGTCAGGAAGGCGAATGGGATGCTGGCCTTCATAGCGAGGGGGATTGAATATAAAAGTAGGGAGGTCTTGCTGCAGCTGTATAGGGCATTGGTGAGGCCGCAGCTGGAGTACTGTGTGCAGTTTTGGGCACCGCACCTGCGCAAAGATATTTTGGCCTTGGAGGGAGTGCAGAGGAGGTTTACTCGGCTGATACCGGAGTTGAGGGGGTTGAACTATGAGGAGAGGCTGAATAAACTAGGCCAAAATATCCTTGCGTAAGTACGGCGCCCAAAGCTGCACACAGTACTCCAGCTGCGGCCTCACCAATGCCCTATACAGCCGCAGCAAGACCTCCCTACTTTTATATTCAATCCCCCTCGCTATGAAGGCCAGCATCCCATTCGCCTTCCTGACCACCTGCTGCACCTGCAAGCTGGGTTTTTGCGACTCATGCACAAGGACCCTGAGGTCCCTCTGCACCGTCGCCTACTGCAGTTTTTCGCCACGTAAGTAATAATCCTTCCTACCATTATTCCTACCAAAGTGGACCACCTCATACTTGCCAACATTAAATTCCATTTGCCAGCTCCTGGCCCATTCGCCCAGCCTATCTAGATCCTTCTGTAGACTCTCCACACCCTCCGCGCAATTTGCCGTTCCACCAATCTTGGTGTCATCAGCAAATTTCGACACCATACACTCGGTTCCCTCCTCCAGATCATCTATATAAATGGTAAATAGCTGAGGCCCCAGCACCGACCCCTGGGGCACTCCACTAATCACCAACCGCCAATCCGAATGGCACCCATTGACCCCCACTCTCTGCCTCCTATTTGACAACCAATCCTCTATCCACGCTAACACCCTACCCCCAACTCCATGCCCCCTTACTTTCTGCAATAACCTCTTATGAGGTACCTTGTCAAACGCCTTCTGAAAATCAAGAAAGACCACATCCACCGGCTCTGCTCTATCCACCGCCCTAGACACATCCTCATAGAACTCCAGTAAATTTGCCAGACATGACTTCCCCTTAACGAAACCGTGCTGCGTCTGCTCTATCAAGCAGTTCCCCTCAAGATGCCTCGCTATTTCCTCCTTGATGACGGATTCTAACATTTTACCTACAACAGACGTTAAACTAACCGGTCTATAATTCCCTGCCTTTTGCCTGGCACCCTTCTTAAACAACAGCGTAACATTAGCCGCTTTCCAATCTTCCGGCACTTCCCCGGAATCCAGCGACGTTTGGAAAATAACCACCAAGGCATCCACTATCACCTCCGCCATTTCTTTCAGAACCCTCGGATGCATTCCATCCGGTCCTGGGGACTTGTCCACAATCAGCCCCTCCAGTCTGTCGAGCACCGCCTCTCTAGTAACAGTAATGTCATTAAGACCCTCCAGTCCTACCACCTTTCCATCGCTAACACCCGGCAAATTATTCACGTCTTCCTCCGTGAAGACCGAAACAAAAAAGTTATTCAAGACCTCAGCCATTTCCCCATCCCCTACCACTAAGTCCCCCCTCTCATCCTCTAAGGGTCCAACGTTCACCCTAGCCAGCCTCTTCCTTTTTATATATTTATAAAAACTCTTGCTATCCTTTTTTATATTAAGCGCTAGCCCAGCTTCATAGTTTCTCCTACCCTCCTTTATCAACTTCTTTGTCAATCTTTGTTGACATGTAAACCTCTCCCAATCCTCTTCTCGCCCACTACTCTTAGCTACTCTAAACGCCTCCGCTTTTAATTTAACACTTTCCTTCACCTCCTTCGTTATCCACGGCTTATTACCTCTCCTCCTATGGTCCTTTTTAACCATCGGAATAAATTTCTGCTGAGCACCAAGAAAGATCTCCTTAAAGATCCTCCACTGCTCCTCAGCAGACTTACCTTCCAACGCGCTCCCCCAGTCAACATTCGCCAATTCTTCTCTCATCCTACCATACTCCCCTCTGTTCAAAATACATGTGAGAATAAATCAAATCAAATCAAATCAAGGTTCAAGAACCAGAGGACATCAAGGTGATTTGCAAAAGAACCAAAGGCAACACAAGGGAAATTGCTTTATGTAGTGAGTGGTTAGGATCTGGAATGCAATGCATAGAACATAGAACATTACAGCGCAGAACAGGCCCTTCGGCCCACGATGTTGCACCGACCAGTTTAAAAAAAAACAACAATGACCCACTAACCTAAACCAATCCCTTTTCGTCCATAAACCTGTCCACAGACCTCTTAAACGCCCCCAAACTAGGCGCATTTACAACTGCAGCAGGCAGGGCATTCCAATCCCTCACCACCCTCTGGGTAAAGAACCTACCCCTGACATCTGTCCTATAACTACCCCCCCCTTAGTTTAAAGCCATGCCCCCTCGTGCTAGATTTTTCCATCAGAGGAAAAAGGCTATCACTATCCACCCTATCTAAACCTCTAATCATCTTATATGTTTCAATAAGATCCCCTCTTAGCCACCTTCTTTCCAGCGAAAACAACCTCAAATCCCTCAGCCTCTCCTCATAGGATCTCCCCTCCATACCAGGCAACATCCTGGTAAACCTCCTCTGCACCCTCTCCAAAGCCTCCACATCCTTCCTGTAATGTGGGGACCAGAACTGCACACAATACTCCAAGTGCGGCCGCACCAGAGTTGTGTACAGTTGCAACATAACGCTACGACTCCTAAATTCAATCCCCCTACCAATAAATGCCAAGACACTGTATGCCTTCTTAACAACCTTATCTACTTGATTCCCAACTTTCAGGGATCTATGTACACATACACCTAGATCCCTCTGCTCCTCCACACTATTCAAAGTCTTCCCGTTAGCCCTATACTCAACACATCTGTTATTCCTACCAAAGTGAATTACCTCACATTTCTCTGCATTAAACTCCATCCGCCACCTCTCGGCCCAGCTCTGCAACCTGTCTAAGTCTTCCTGCAAACTATGACACCCTTCCTCACTATCTACCACACCTCCGACTTTGGTGTCATCAGCAAATTTACTGATCCACCCAACTATACCCTCATCCAGATCATTAATAAAAATCACAAACAGCAGTGGCCCCAACACAGATCCCTGAGGCACACCACTTGTAACCGAACTCCATGATGAATATTTACCGTCAACCACTGCCCTCTGTCTCCTATCCGCTAGCCAATTCCTAATCCAGTTCCCTAGATCACCCCCAATCCCATACATCTGCATTTTGTGCAGAAGCCTACCATGGTGAACCTTATCAAACGCCTTACTAAAATCCATATACACCACGTCCACTGCCTTATCCCCATCCACCTCTTTGGTCACTTTCTGCCTGAGTGTATAATGGAGGCAGATTCAATTTTAGCTTTCAGAAGAGAAATGGATAATTATTGGAGGAGAAAAACAACTGTAGGCTTCAGGGAGTGGAACGAGGTGAGTTGTTCTTGCAGAGAGCTGGCATGAATGGACCAAAACTATTCTATGTTTTCACAATGGCACTAAAAATGTATGTAAACAGAAGTCCACTCAACCACTCAGGCCTGGCTTCGGTAATAGCTTAAAGTAATGATTTGTCTTGTTTGGGCTGGTATAAATTTAACCAAAAGAGAAATTGCTGGAAAATCTCAGCAGGTCTGGCAGCATCTGTAAGGAGAGTAAAGAGCTGATATTTCGAGTTTTGTCAAAGGTGTAAATTTAATGCCTAATCAGCAATTTTTGTTATTTTCTTTCAGCACAATGGCCACTGGAATAGAGGAGAATTGGCCAGTCCCAATGCGAGCGATTGGCGCTCAGAACCTCCTCACCATGCCAGGAGGTGTTACACAGTCTGGATACCTTCATAAAAAAGGAGGTTCCCAATGGAAAATCATGAAGTGTAAGTTTGTCAGTCACACAGATTGTTGTTCTGGATTTATTAAACCTATTTTTTCACATTTGCCCTGGTAACCAACAGACTGTCTTCCTCTTCCAATGCCAGTCTCCTTTACATTGTCTAACCTCTCTTCCACTCCAGCCTCACACATATATATATATATCTATATAGAATATAGAACCCTGCGGTGCAGAACGTGGCCCTTCGGCCCATCGAGTCTGCACCAACCACAATCCCACCCAGGCCCTACCCCCGTAATCCCTACCCCCATATTTTACCCGCTAATCCTCTAACCTACACATCCCAGGACAATCTCCCTCAATCCTTTTCCTGCCAATTCTCTTAAACTCTTCAGGCTGGTTTACTACTTTAAAATGTTTTTTTTAAAACAATTGAGTTGTACAGATCATTTGTACAGATTCTGAACTATGTGTAGAGAATTCAGCAAAAACATGGCCAGCACTTGGAGAGAATTCTCATGCTTTTCTTCTCAATATTAGCCATGGTATACATTACATTCAGCTTAGCAGGCAGGCAAGCCGGAGTCTTGGTTTAATATCTCATCCGAATGTTAGATAATGAGATGGGAGGGATCAGTTGATCAATAAAATTATTTTTCACTATTTGTATGAATGAGGTTAAGTGGTAAATTCTTTTTGGAAGAGGACAATGTACACTTCTGCCAGTCCTGTCCATGCCTCCTGACCTGAGGGCTGGAGAACCCCATTCCATTGATACTGGCAGGCTTGGCATCACCCTCACTATATAGAAAGTGTCCTTTAGCTTCAGGAGCCTATACTTGTAGGTTGTCCAAAAGATGTGGGTTTGGGGTGCGTCAAACTCAAGCTTGCTCCTTCCTCCACCCTACACAGTCTGCTTCCAATAGGAGTAGAAATCAGGAACTGGATAATGAATGCTATGACCAACTGTGATTGGGGTTATTGGGGAGTAGCAAAGTCTTGCTTTAGTTTCATAGATCCTACATTAGAACACGGCTAGAGTTTTGTGTGCAGCTTTGGTCCCCTTGCCTTAGGAAGGACTTATTCTCGAAATGGCAGGACTGTCCTAAGAAGAGGAGTCGGGAAACTGGGCAGAGGATGACGGTTGAGGGATATTTCTGTGACTGGACGTCTGTTTGCAGTTGGGTTTCGACAGGGTTTGGTGCTAGACCCATTCTGGTCTGAACTTAGATATAGGAGGTATGATCAAGAAGTTTGCAGATGATGCAAAAATTGGTAGGGTGGTAAAGAGTGAGGAGAGTAGGAGGAGACTGTGGGAGGATATCAATGGACTGTTCAGGTGGACAGAGCAGTGGCAAATGGAATTCAACCTGGAAAAGTGAGAGGGAATGCACTGGGGAGGGCTAACAAGTTAAAGGATTACACTATGAATGGTAGGACCCTGGAAAGTACTGATGATCAGAAGGACCTTTAAGTACGTGGCCACAAATCTCTGAAGGTGGCAGGACAGGTAGATAAGATGGTAAAGAAGGCATATGGGATACGTGTCCTTATCAACCAAGACATAGAATACAAGGGCAGGGCAGTCATGCTAGAAGTGTATAAAACACTGGTTAGGTCACAGCTGGAATACAATCTGCAGTTCTGGTAACCACTTTAAAGGAAGGATGTGATTGCACTGGAGAGGGGCAGAGGAGATTTACCAGGATGCTGCCTGGGACAGGGAGGGACAGAGTTTTGAGAAGAGATTGGATAGGCTGGGGCTAACTTCCTTGGAGCAGCAAAGGTTGAGAGGGGACCTGATAGAGCTATATGGAATTATGAGGGGAATAGATAGGGTGGATAGGAAGGCATGTTTTTCATGAATAGAATAGTCAATAACCAGGGGACATAGATTTTAAGGTAAGAGGTGGAAAACTAAGAGGTGAGGTGAGGAGAAACATTTTTACCCAAGAGGGTGGTGGGAGTTTGGAACTCACTGTCTGAAAGGGTAGTAGAGTCAGAAACTCTTGTAACAATTAAGAACAATACAGATATTCACTTGTGCTGCTATAACCTCCAGGGCTATGGGCCAAAAACTGGAAAATGGGAGTAGTACAGTCAGATCTTTGTTGAACAACATGGACACGGTGGACCAAATGATCTTATTCTGTGCTGTAAATGGGTATGAATCTATGAGCAGACTTGAAAGGCTGAGTGGCCTGCTCCTGCTTCTACAGTTCCTATTATTCAGCGCAGAGAAGAACTGCTATTGCTGTGTTGATTTGCTGTGTCATCCTTTTTTCCATCACTGGTCTATTTTCTCTCCTTCCCCTGTCTTGGGAGCTTGCTACCACACATTGTAATCAGGAAGGCAGAAAGAAATGTGGCTTCTAGTTCTCTGTCAGTCATTCTGAAACCAGTATTCAAGGAAACTCTAAGAAACTGTTTTTCCAATTTCTCTGCCTCCCTATGGGGTGAAGTGTGATGAATCTCCCATACCAAGAAGGTGAGAAACATGTTTTCTATTTATTTCCAAGATTGTTACAGTATGGAGATAGCTGTTTAGCCCGTTGTGCCTGTGCCACCTCTTTGAAAGAGACAAACAATTAGTCCCACTCTGCTTCTGCACAGTAAACTAAAGCCCTCAGCAACCTTCTCAGTAAACTGGGGATCGCAGGCAAAGATCCCAAGGATCTCAGCCATTATATAGTCAACTGCAGAATACTATATCTCAGTATGGCACCAATCTGCCCACACCAAATTTATCATTTCAGCAATGCGCATCATCACAGATAAAGGTAAAGCCACCATATTCCCAGATGACCATAGGCTGCTCTCCCCTTTGAATGGGAGAACTGACTGGTGGTGATTTAACCTGAGGATCACCACACCTCAGGCACAGGGTAAGGTTCATAAGGTGGGGCCTTCTTGAATAACCTCAGCTAGTATGGGAATTGAATCCCTGCTGTTCCCCGGAATCACAAACCAGCTGATCAGCCAATTGAGCTAACCAATCGTCATCATAGTTACTCTTCAATGTACTCATTTCCTCTGGCTCCTAGTCTGAGCAATATTTCCTCACTTCGTTCCCTACATCAGGAAGGGAATTGCAACATCCAAACTACTGGAAAAGGTCATCTCCAACTCAGGCCTGCTCTTATTCAATGATCTACTCAACCTAGCAATTGTACATCTTCCTTCATGTCTCCCCATATAATTCAACCCGGGAGTAACTGCTGAGGACCTATGGCAGAAGAAAACATCCACTAGAAACCACATTGTATAGTTCCTATTTTCCAGTCCTTGGCCCATAGCCCTGGAGGCTATAGCAGCGCAAGTGAATATCTGCTCGTCCAACTGACTTTGATTTCCTATGGCAACAGAGAGCTCTTTTAAACAGTTATTGGACTGGCTATGGCCTCTATGCAGCCACCCATCATCAGTGGGATCACCAAGACCATTCAGGCTGCAGCTGTGGTACAATCCAAAGAATGAGTGGGATTTTCCGGCCATGTTCACCCCAAAACCGGAAAATCCCACCCGAGGTCAATGGGCCTTTGCATGCCTACCCCCCCTCCCATGGTGGGCGGGAGGGGAAAATTCTCCCCCAGTGACCTAAATTGTCAAGAAATGTTTGCTGATTAACATGAACATGGGTGTGAAGAGTTTCGTCTAACCACTGATAAGGCTTTGCTTGGCTCTGTGACGATGCAAAGCTTAATAAATAAATACTCCCATAATCTTTCCACATAGTCCCACAACTCTTTGCTTTTCAGATATTTATCTAATTTCCTTTGAAAGTTATTATTGAATCTGCTTCCTTCTCTCCTTATGGCCATGGATAATAAATATGCAGGTGGATAAATGTTTATTGTTTATCCTACGCTAAGGGTTATGGTGAGTGGAGCTGAGTCCATGAAAAGATCAACCATGGTTTTACTGAATGGCAGAGCAGCCTTGAGAGACCAGATGGCCTACTCATGCTCCTAGTTCTTATGTACTGTAGTTATTAAAATGATTTTTGCTTTCTCCATTCACTAATTTGCCTAGCTTCCTTACTTCACCCACGGTCTGTCCTTACTGCTCTAAAACTGATTCTATTTATGATTTCAGGGCCACTGCGATTTGTTATTATTCACAAGGGCTGTATTTACTACTTCAAATCCAGCACAGCAGCTTATCCACAGGGAGCTTTCTCCTTGAATGGTTACAACAGGTCAGTACCCAGTAATGATTTTACCTGTTTCATACCTTCCATACTGTGGCCTATATGGGTGATGGGGCCAATATGTTTGTTTAGCCTGATGAATGCATATTTTATCTTGTTGATACTGCTGCTGTCCTGGTGACTTATGATGTGTGGAGTGAAGCAACCAAATAAAACTGCTTCTGTGGGCATTGTGCATTGTGAACCTGTAAATTCAGTTTGAGAACAAATGTGAGCATGCTGATGGTGACAAAATTTTGTGACATTGGGTAGGGACTTGCCAATAACTTAGGAGAAAATGTAATTTAGAATCTGTATTAATAAAAGCAAAATGCTGTGGATGCTGAGATCCAAAATAAAAACACTGGAAAACTCAGTAGGTCTGGCAGCATACACGGAGAGAGAAACAGTCAATGTTTTGAGTTCTTAATGACTCTTCTTCAGATCTTCTTCAGAGACTTACAAGCTATGGTCACTGAAGCTCTCCACCACTGGGGATTTTTTTCACCTAATGTCTGGAGATTGATTGTTGTAATTAGTCAACAACACTGTTTTTGTTGTATCATGATGGAAGATGATAACTGGATAAAGTTTTGTCTTCAACGACTATCTTTACACAGCCATGATTAAATGGTTAATTTAATATGATACAGTCTAAGAAGGAGGATGAAGGAATTAAAGATTAATTTCCAGAACATTGCATGAGAAAACTCCATGAAAGAACTGCTGTATCTATTTTCATTTTCTTTGAACACTTCCACTAATTGTCATAAAAATTTTGGACATGGGATCAAAAAGCTGTTTGACACTGTGAAGAATTATCATATCAGATAATTGAGAATATGTTCACATCTCAGTTGACTGTGGGAAGGTGGGACTGTGAAGGATGTATGTAATGGGTGATCAAAGGCGGAGAGATGGTGTGGTTGGAGGCTGTCAAATTGCTTAGTTTCTGCAGTTCAGGAGGGGTTAAACTGCTGTATAAATATTAAAAGGTTTGGCAGCATTACGTGTACTGAGTTCACTCATGTTGGACAGAGTGTGAATTAGAAACAGCGTGATACATAGCTTATCAACTGCACAGAAAGCCTTACAAATAGGTGACATTAGACAAATAGTGTAGTATGGCTAGATGTGGAATATCAATGCCTAAGAGACGTCCTGAAATGAGCTGGCTTTGCCACTTCAAAATTATCAAAATATTGCAGGCGTTCCTGAAAGACGCTGTTGTTAGCAACTGCTCAATGATGCAGCTTCTGATGTAATATAAAGGAAATGCTTGTTCTAAAGATAGTCTGTTCTCGGTAGAAGCATGACTGTGGCTTCCCCTCTATACCTCATACACACAATCAATGTAGATTAAATTCAATACAGCATGTCACATCATTCACTCAAGTTGCAGGATCCTTTTTGTCGAGGTCAGAATTGTTCATTTTAAGAACCTACCAAAATAAATTGTTTTCCTCTCATTCCTACCTCTCTGCAAATTACTGCTCCCAAAATTGGTTGCTGATGCCAAGGTATAGAGGAGGCAGTGGTATAGTGGCATTGTCACTGGTCTAGGGATCCAGAGCCTCAGGGTAATGCTGGGTTCAAATCCCACCATCGTAGATAGTGGAATTTGAATTAAATAAATCTGGAATTTAATCTGGAATTAGAGAAGTCTATTGATGACCATGAAGCCATTGTCGATTGTTGTAAAAACCCATCTGGCTCACTAATGTCCTTTCGGGAAGGACGTAAGCCATCCTTATCTGGTCTGGCCCACATGTGCCTCTAGACCAAGTGATGTGGTTGACTCTTAACTGACCTCTGAAATGGCCTGACAAATCACTCAGTTCAAGAGAAATTAGAGATGGGCAATAAATGATGGCCAGGCAGCAACGCCCACATCTCATGAATGAGTAGAAAAAGAAGTAGATCAAGGAGTGTTTACTGATACTAAGATTTGCTTGTTCCTGTATTGAAAGGAGACTTTGTACTTATACATCACATTTCAAGTTATTTAAAAATGCTTTTTAAGTTTGGTATTGGTTGAATAAACAATGTATTTGAGACTATTGTATGTCGGAAAGACAATGACCAATTTGTGCATGGTAAGCTCCAACAAACAGCTGTGAAGTAAATGATTAGATCCTCTACTTTAGGCGATGGTTGACAGATAAATATTGGTCAGTACACCAGGAGAAGCTTCCCATGTCCTTGTGGCCATAGGATCTCTTATGTTCACCATGGACAGCAAATGGGGCCTTGAATTAATGTTTCATGAAAAAGTAGTACTCCTTGAGCCTGGATTTTGTGTTAATGTGTATTAACTTGGACTAGATTTGAGCATGAAATGTGAATTGTAGTGTGGCCTTTGTCAGTGGGCATCAATAAATTCAGTTGGACTGGTTGCACAGATGTGTGTGTGCACCAGTGCGTGGGCACACACATCCCATCTGATTTGAAGTTCTACTTTTTCCTGTTCTTTATACATATTGTAGTCAGCAGAGATGTGATGAGTGAGTGACAATTCCAAATAATATTCCATTATAAGCCATTTAGAAGATTTATGTAAACTTTGGGAGAACCCATTAGGTTGTCAGAATCTTAGGCACAACTTGATATCTGATACAGTTACTACAGTTTCCTGCAAGCTATTTATGTCATCCGTTCACATATTCTAAAATGAATTATGAATGAAAAACAAGCCATTTGTCCTAATCAGTCCATATTGTTTATATTTCACATGGGTCTCCTTCTGTACTTTCTGATTTGCCCCTATTAAGAGATAATCCAGGAAATTATAGGCTGGTGAGCCTGATGTCTGTGGTGAGGAAGCTTTTTGAGAAGATACTGAAGCCCATGAAAAAGTAAAGTTTTTGAAGTTTATTTATTAGTCACAAGTAAGGCTTACGTTAACACTGCAATTAAGTTACTGTGACATTTTCCTATATATATATATTCCCCTATATATGCAGTTTGGAAGAAGATGGACAAGTTAGTGACAGGCAGCATGGTTTTGTACAGGAAAGGACATGTCTCACCAACCTGATTGAGTTTTTTGAAGAGGTGACAAAGATAATTGATGAGGGAAGGGCTGTGGATGTAGTTTATATGGATTTTAGTAAGGCATTTGACAAGATCCCACGTGGCAGACTGGTACAAAAACTGAAATCACATGGGATTCGAGATGGGTTGGCTAGGTGGATACAGAACTGGCTTGGTTATAGAAGACAGAGTGTAGTGGTGGAAGGGTATTTTACAGAATGGAGGTCTGTAGCTAATGGCGTTCTTCAAGGATCAGTGCTGGAACCTTAGATAATTTGGAGGAAAGGTGGATGGGAAGTTTGCAAGATGAGGTGAAGATTGGTGGAGTTGCTGATGGTGCCAGGAATTGTCAGAGGATACAACAGGATTATAGATAGATTGGAGACTTGGGCACAGAAATAGCAGATGGAGTTTAATCCAGACAAATACAAGGTGATTCATTTTGGAAGATCAAATTTAGGTCTGAATTATACTGTAAATGACAGAACACTTAGGAATATTAACATGCAGAGGGATCTGGGGTTGCAGGTCTGCAGTTCCCTAAAAGTGACAACACAGGTGGCCAAGTTGATTAAGAAGGCATACAGCATACTTGCCTTCATTGACTGGGGCATTGAAGAGTTGGGAAGTCATGTTACAGCTATATAAAACCTATGATTGTGTGGCCAAATTCCCCTCCAACTCGATTTTCAAGTTTGCTGATGAAACTGGTACTGTGACAAGACAGACTACAGGAAAGAGATAGAGAATCTGGTGAACTGATGAGATAACAATATTCTCTCCCTCAAGGTCCACAAAACAGATAGTCATCAACTTCAGGAAGCATAGTGGAGAACATACCTCTTTCTACATTGATGGGTATGAAGTAGAAATGGTTGAGAGCTTCAAGCTTTGAGGTGCCCAGATCACCAACAACCTATCCTGGTCCCCCCATGCTGACACTATAATTATGAAAGCCCACCAATGCCTCTGCTTTCTCAGAAGACGAAGGAACTTTGGCATGTCTGCTATGATTCTCACCAACTTTTAAAGATGCACCACAGAAAGCATTTTTTCTGGTTGTGCACATCAGAAGATGAAAGAAAGGAGCAGGAGGAGGCCATTGGTCTTTCGAGCTTGCTCCGCCATTCATTACAATCATGGCTGATCATCCACATCAATAGCTTAATCCTGCATTTTCCCCATAACTTTTAATCCCATTCACCCCAAGTGAATATCTAGCCATCTCTTGAATATATTCAATGTTTTGGCATCAACTACCTGCTGTAATAATGCTCACCACTCTTTGGGTAAAGAAACATTTCCTCATCTCCATCCTAAATGGTCTGCCCAAATCCTCAGATTATGACTCCTGGTTCTAGACTCCCCCACCATCGGAAATATCCTCCCTGCATCTACCCTATCTAATCCTGTTAGAATCTTGTAAGTCTCTTTGAGATCCTCCCTCATTCATCTGAACTCCAGCGAAAACAATCGCTGGAGTTCTAGTCAGTTTCTCCTCATACATCAGTCCCTCCATCAGCCTGGTAAACCTTTGCTGCACTTGGTATGGCTCCTCTTCTGTCCAAGACTGCAAAAACTACAAAGGGTCATGAACAAAGTGCAGTCCATCACTCAAACCAGCCTCCGACCCATTGACTCTGTTAACACTTTCCGTAGCCTTGGAAAAGCAGCCAGCTTAATCAAGGACCCCAGGCACCCCAGACATATTCTCTTCCATCTTTTGTTAGGAAAAAGATACAAAAGTCACTATAATGTCACATAGTAATCGGATGGCACGGTGGCACAGCGCCAAGAACTGGGATTCGATTCACTAATGTCTCTCAAAGGAGGGAATTCTGGCAACCGTACCTGGTCTGGCCCACATGGCAATCCAAACCCACAGCAATATATGGTTGACTTTTAAATGTCCGCTAAAATGACCTAGCAGACCACTTGAGAAGATGAAGTCCCATCTTCACATTGAGGATACCATTCATCATGTTTGGTGGCACTACCACCATGCTAAGCGGGATAAGCTTCAAACAGATCTAGCAACTCAAGACTGGTCATCCATGACACTCTATGGGCCATCAACAGCAGCAGAATTGTACTCAACCTAAATCAGTAACATCACAGCCCAGCATAACCCCTGCTTTACCATCACCATGAGGCCAGGAGGTCAACAGTGGCTCAATGAAGAGTGCAGCAGGGCATGCCAGAAGCAACATCAGGCACAGCTAAAAATGAAGTGTCAAACTGGTGAAACAACAACTTGAGTGCCAAACAGTATAAGCGGAAAGTAATGGACAGAGCTAAGCAATCCCACAGTTGACAGATCAGATCTAAGATTCAAGAAGTTAAAGTTTATAATTTATTTATTAGGCGCAAGCGAACTAATGATTATTAGTCACAACCCCCTTGTCGCCACACTCTGGCACCTGTTCAAATACACTGAGGGAGAATTTAGCATGGCCAATCCACCTAAACAGCATGTCTTTGGACTGCAGGAGGAAACTGGAGCATCCAGAGGAAACCCACGCAGACATGGGGAGAACATACAAACTCCACAGTTACCTAAGCCGGGAATCGAATACAGGTCCCTAGTGATGTGAGGCAGCAGGGCTAACCACTGTGCCATCGTGCTTTTTTATAGCTCTTGGGGTGAAGGGGATCAAAGGATATGGAGGGTGGGGGGAAAGCAGGATCAATCTACTGAGTTGGATAATCAGTCATGATCATAATGAATGGTGGAGCAGGTTCGAAGAGTTAAATGGCCTACCCCTGATTCTATTTTCTATATTTCTAAGCTCTGCAGTCTAGTCACATGCAGCCTTGAATGGTGGTGGACAATTAAACAACTCACTGTTGGATGAGGCTCCACAAATAATCCTATCTTCAATGATGGAGGAGCCCAGCACATCTGTGCAAAAGATAAGGCTGAAGCACTCACAACAATCTTCAGCCAGAAATGCTGAATGGCTGATCCACCTCTAGCTCCTTGGAGGTCCCCGGCATCAAAGATGCCAATTCGATACTTACGGGGCGAAAAACTGCAGCAGGCGACGGTGCAGAGGGACCTCGGGGTCCTTGTGCATGAGTCGCAAAAACCCAGCTTGCAGGTGCAGCAGGTGGTCAGGAAGGCGAATGGGATGCTGGCCTTCATAGCGAGGGGGATTGAATATAAAAGTAGGGAGGTCTTGCTGCAGCTGTATAGGGCATTGGTGAGGCCGCAGCTGGAGTACTGTGTGCAGTTTTGGGTGCCGCACCTGCGCAAAGATATTTTGGCCTTGGAGTGAGTGCAGAGGAGGTTTACTAGGCTGATACCGGAGTTGAGGGGGTTGAGCTATGAGGAGAGGCTGAATAAACTGGGCTTGTACTCATTAGAGTTTAGAAGAATGAGGGGAGATCTCATTGAGACTTATAAGATGATGAATGGGATGGATAGAATAGAGGTGGAGAGACTCTTCCTGCTCAAAAAAGACAGTAGGACTAGGGGGCACAGCCTCAAGATAAAAGGGGGGCAGTTTAGAACGGAGTTGAGGAGGAACTTCTTCACTTAAAGGGTGGTGAATCTCTGGAATTCTCTGCCCATTGAAGTGGTGGAGGCTGCCTCGCTAAATATTTTTAAGACGCGGGTTGATGGGTTTTTGATAAGAGAGGGGATTGAGGGTTATGGGGAGAAAGCGGGAAAGTGGAACTGAGCAGCGACAGATCAGCCATGGTCTTATTGAATGGCGGGGCAGGCTCGAAGGGCTGGATGGCCTACTCCTGCTCCTATTTCTTATGTTCTTATGATTCATTCCACACGATATACAAAATGGCTGAAGGTACTGGATACTGCAAAGGCTATAAGCCTTGACAATATTCCATCAATAGCCCTGAACATTTCCGCTCGAGAACTTGCCACACCCTAGCCAAGCTGTTCCAGTACAGCTACAACACTAACATCCAACTGGCAATGTGGAAAATTGCCCAGGTATGTCCTGCACACAAGAAACAGGACAAATTCAACTCAGACAATTACTGCCTATCAGTCCACTCTCAGTCATCAGAAAGTGATAGAAGATGACATCAGTACTGGTATCAAGCAGCACTTATTCAGCAATACTTACCCTTGGACATTCAGTTTGGGTTCCGCCAGAGTCGCTCAATCCCTACCTCATTACGGCCTTGGTTCACGCATGGAGAAAGGAGCTGAATACCAGAAGTGAGCTGGGAGACACTGCCCTCAATACCTAGGCAGCATTTGACTTAGAATGGTATCAAGGAGCCCTCGCAAAACTAGGCAATGGGAAACAGGGGTAAAACTCTCCGCTGGTTGGAAACATACCTGGCACAAAGAAAGATGGTTATTATGGTTGGAGGTCAATCATCTCAGCTCCAGGACATCATTGCAGGAGTTCCTCAGGGTAGTGTCTTGGGCCCGACCATCTTCAGCTGCTTCACCAATGATCTTCCTTCCATCATAAGGTCAGAAATGTGGTTGTTTGCACCATGTTCGGCACCATTTGTGATGACTGAGATACTGAAGCAGTCCACGTCTGAATGCAGCAATATTTGGACAATGTCCACGCTTGGGCAGACAAGTGCCAAGTAACATTCGTACCACGCAAGTGGCAGGCAATGACCATCTTCAACATGAGAACATAAGAACATAAGAAATAGGAGCAGGAGTAGGCCACCTAGCCCTTCGAGCCTGCCCCGCCATTCAATAAGATCATGGCTGATCTGAAGTGGATCAGTTCCACTTTCCCGCTTTCTCCCCATAACCCCTAATTCCCTTGTCTGTCAAAAACCTATCTACCCGTGACTTAAATATATTTAGCGAGGTAGCCTCCACCACTTCAACGGGCAGAGAATTCCAGAGATTCACCACCCTTTGAGTGAAGAAGTTCCTCCTCAACTCTGTTCTAAACTGCCCCCCCCCCCCCTTATCTTGAGGCTGTGCCCTCTAGTCCTGCTATCCTTTCTGAGTGGGAAGAATCTCTCTACCTCTACCCTATCCATCCCTTTCATTATTTTATACGTCTCTATAAGATCCCCCTCATCCTTCTAAACTCCAACGAGTACAGACCCAGTCTATTTAGTCTGTCTTCATAGTCTAACCCCCTCATCTCTGGTATCAGCCTAGTGAACCTCCTCTGCACTCCTTCCAAGGCCAAAATATCCTTACGCAAGTGCGGCGACCAAAACTGCACACAGTACTCCAGCTGCGGCCTCACCAGTGCCCTGTACAGTTGCAGCAAGGCCTCCCTGCTTTTATATTCTACCCCCCTCGCTATAAAGGCCAGCATCCCATTCGCCTTCTTGATCACCTGCTGCACCTGCAGACTGGGTTTTGGCGACTCATGCACAAGGACCCCCAGGTCCCTCTGCACTGTAGCATGCTGATGAGATGATCTAACTATTATCCCTTAAACCATCACTGATTTCCTCAACATTCTGGGGGTTACCATTGACCGGAAACTGAACTGGACTAACTGTATAAGTACTGTGGCTACAAGAGTAGGTCAAAAGCTCAGAAACCCACAGCGAATAACTCAGCTGCTGACTCCCCAAAGCCTGTCCATCATATCTACAAGGCACATGTCAGAAGTGTGACGGAGTACTTTTCATTTGCCTGGATGGGTGCAGCTCCATCAACACTCAAGGACAAAGCAGCCCACTTGATTGCAATGCCTTCCATAAACATTCAATGATGAACAGTGACAGCATGTGTACCATCTACAAGATGCATTGCAGGAATTCACGAAGATTCCTTAGGCAGCATCTATTAAATCCACAGCCACTACCATCCAGAAGGACAAGAGCAGCAGATACCTGGGGACACCACCACCTGGAACTTCCCCTCCAAAACATTCACCAACCTGACTTGGAAGTATACCACCGTTCCTTCACCGTCGCTGAGTTAAAATCTTGGAATTCCCTCCCCAAAAGCATTGTGGATGTACCTATACCTCAGGAACTGTAGTATTTCAAGAAGAGGGGGGAATCAGGAGATTGAATTCGATGAGCAGCCATGATCAAAATGAATGGCAGACTTGAAGGGCCGAATGGCCTACTCTTGCTTCTAGTTTCTATGTTTCAATGTAAGGCAGGACACCACCACCTTCTCAAGGCCAACTAAGGATGGGCCTAGCCAGCAATACCCACATCAATACAAATATAATTTTACTGTCTTCTGAAATGGTCCAGTGAGCAATTCAATTTTCAGGAAAGTGACTCAAGCTAACCTTCTCAAGAATAATCAGAATCTGCCATATTCCAAGAATGGATTACCACAAAATTCTCCCCTGGTGGAATATAGTCAGGAAATTAGATAAACATTTAGTCTGAATTAAAACTACATGGGGTCAGAACATTAATAACATACAGCCTGTAACGGAGTTAGATAAATGTGTCTGATTGACGTTAGATTCTGAACAGTGTCAGTGTCAAGAAACCAGACACATTGCAGGGTCAGTCTTGACGATTTACCAAGGTATAACAGTCCTGAATGCAGGGGCTAAAATGTTGCAAATACTATGTTCAGCTTTTGTCGAGATTCGATACACTAATACTCACATCCTGCCTGTACTCAAATGCAGTAAAAAGTCTGACAACACCAGGTTTAAGTCCAACCGATTTATTTGGTAGTAAACTCACCAGCTTTCGAGGTTACCCTCGACGTCACCTGACGAAGAGGGTAACCTCGAAAGCTGGTGAGTTTACTATCAAATAAATCGGTTGGACTTAAACCTGGTGTTGTCAGACTTTTTATTGTGTTTACCCCAGTCCAACGCCGGCATATCCACATCATGTCTACTCGAATGGACATTGTATTTGCCCTTAAATAGTCCCCAGTTCGCAACCACACACACTTTAAACTATGCTCCAAAAAACGACGTCCTGTTACTTTAGGTGTACACCAGAATGTTGGTTTTCACTTCATGACATATTTGTGAAACAAAGTCTGCCTCATCTGCAGACTGCAAACGTAACTAAAACCATGAAGGCCAACTCAGCAACAGCCAGAGAGCAGTCAAAATGTGGAACTTGCTATCATAAGGTGTAGAGCTCTGAGATCACATATCAATCGAGTCAAGAACAGCTTCTTCTCTGCTGCTATCAGACTTTTGAATGGACCTACCTCAACCAAAGTTGATCTTTCTCTACACCCCCGCTATGACTATAACACTACATTCTGCACCCTCTCCTTTCCTTCTCTATGGACGGTATGCTTTGTCTGTATAGAGCACAAGAAACAATATTTTCGCTGTATGTTAGTACATGTGACAAATCAAACCAAAGAAATATTATAAAATTCAAAATTAATTTGTCATCTGAATAATGATGTTATGCAATCTGGGAGCTGGCCTCTTGTTAGATACAGTTGTAGATGGCCAGAGGAAGCTGAATGTTAAAAATAGGTGTATGCCTTGTTCTATTCTTGTTATATAGAATGAAAGAGAACTTTAAGACACACAATCAGGCCATTTGGTCCAACAGACCCTAGTCAACATTTTGCTCCACCTTTCAGCAAATCTCATCAACATATCCTCTATTCCTTTCTCCCTCATGTGCTTATCTAGGGCTCCCTTAAATACATTGACACTATTTGCCTTAAGTATTCCTTGTGATAGTGAGCTCTCGCCACTCTCTGGATAGAGGCGTTTCCTGCATTTATTAGTGATTATCTTTTATTTATGGCCCATTATTCTGGTTTGCCACACATGGAAACACCACCTTGATGACCTATTCAACTCTCTCACAGTATTAAACCCCTCTATTTGGTTCCCCTTTTAGTCTTCTATTTTCTGAAGAAAAAAGCCTCAGCCTTTTCAATTTTTTCCACAGGTATAATCTCTCAGCCTGGTATCATTCTTGATAAGTCTTTCTGGTGCCTTTTTCAGTGTCTCTGTCTATCGTTTTTACAATAGGAAGACTATACCGTTACACAGTCATCGGGCAGCACATTTTCGCAGTGGTTAGCACTGCTGCCTCACAGCACCAGTGACCTGGGTTCGATTCCTGGCTTGGCTCACCATCTGTGTAGTATCTGCATGTTCTCCCTATATCTGCATGGTTTCCTCTGGGTGTTCCAGTTTCCTCCCACTGTCTGAAAGACATGCTGGTTAGGTGTATTGGCCATGCTGAATCTCCCCCTCAGTGTACCCAAACAGGTGCCGGAATGTGGCGACTAGGGGATTTTCACAGTAACTTCATTGCACTGTTAATGTAAGCCTATTTGTGCCACTAATAAATAAGCTTCAAAATACTCCAAGTGTGGTCCAACCAAAGCTGATGCTCACTGTTTATGCTCTACATGGGCTTCCTCCCTTCCTAATTCATCTAATCATATCATTATGCACTTCTATTTCTTTTCCCTCATGTGCTTATCTTGCTTTCCATTTAATGCATGTGTTTTTCATCTTTGATTTTGATTTGATTTGATTTATTATTGTCACATGTATTGTCACAATACAGTGAAAAGTATTGTTTCTTCCGTGCTGTATAGATAAAGCACATCGTTCATAGAGAAGGAAAGGAGAGGGCACTGTTGCCTCAAAGTGCCAGGAACCCGGGCTTGATTCTGGTCTGGGTTGACTGTCTGTGTGGGGTTTGCATATTTGACTTGTGTTGCATATATTTCCTTCGAGTGCTCCGGTTTCCTCCCACAGTCCAAAGATGTGCAGAGTAGGTGAATTGGCCATGTTAAATTACCCCTTAGTATCCAAAGATGCATTGGTTAGGTGGCTAACCATGGTTAAAAGCTATTTACCATGGTTAAGCCACCTAATCAATGGGGGTGTGGCTGGGTAAAAGGCTCTTTCAGATAATTGCAGACTTGATGTGCCAAATGGCTTCTTTTCAGCATTGTAGGATTTCTATGGATTCCATGGAAATCATGAAGTAAGGTGAGTCCCATTTATTGTCATCAAACCCCATAGCATACATCATAGAATCCTGTAGTGCAGAAGGAGGCCATTTGGCCCATCGAGTCTGCACCGACCACAATCCCCACTAGGTCCTATCCCCATAGCCCCATTTACCCTAGCCACTCTCCCTGTTACTAAGGGGCAATTTAGCATGGTAATCCACCTAACCCGCACATCTTTGGACTGTGGGAGGAAACTGGAGCACCGGGGGAAACTCATGCAGAGCCGGGGAGAATGTGCAAACTCCTCACAGACAGTGACCCATGCTGAGAATCAAACCCAGGTCCCTGGCACTAAGAGGCAATTGTGCTCACACTGTGCCACTGTGACTCACTAATGGATGCAAATCTGCCAAGCTTACCTGCTGTGGCCTATATATGACTCCAGACTCTAAGCAATGTGGGTGATTCTTAACCATCCTATGCACTGGGCCTAAGAATCAATTCAGTTCAAGGGATTAGGGATGGGCAACAAATGCTGGCTTTGCCAGCATTGCCCACATCCCATGAAAAAGTAAAAGAGAAAATGACGAAACTTCAAGAGTATTTTGTTGTCTGCAAAGTTCTTTAGTACATCCTGACATTGTGAAAAGCATTTTGCAAATTCTAGTTTTTATCCACAGGGAACTGGATTAAAAGTGTGATATTACTTAACCGACCAATCTTGTATTGTAATCCACGAAGAAGTCTGGAGCAAGTTACAGCTTCCTAAATAACTTTATCCTGATGTTTATTTCTCTTTCTTTCATTTCCTCAGGGTTATGAGGTCAACTGAGGAAACGACTTCAAGCAATGTGTTTCCATTCAAAATCATTCACGTTAATAAGAAACACAGAACCTGGTACTTCTCAGCAGCATGCGAAGAGGAGAGAAAGGTGAGAACATTTGTTTCATTGTGCGCAATGCAGTTTGTGTTTGTTGAGACAGTTGATGGTAACTGCAGCAAGTAAAAGAGGCCATGTCTTATATTGACGTTATTATTTGGAAGTTAAAAGCTATACTGTCCTGACCTCTTTTAACTGCTGCTGTGTGCATTCTATAGAATCGTAGCAAGATTACAGTACAGAAGGAGGTTATTCTGCCTATCTTGTCCATGCCAGCCCGAGGATGCACAAGTGCCCTTTCTAATCCAACCTTCCTGCATCCATCCATAGCTCTATAGCTTGCAACATTGAAGGTGCAGATCCAGATACTTTATAAAAGAGTTTAAGATCTCTGCCTCCACCACCAACTTGGGCAGTGAATTCTACCCTCCATATAAAGAAGTTCTTCCTCGTGTCCCATCTACACCTTCTGCCACTTATCTCGAATCTATGATCCCTCGTTCTCAAATTCTCTACCAAGGGAAACAATTTTATCCTGTCCACTCTATCTCTTCCTCTTATAATTTTGTAAACCTCAACCCTCAGCCTTCTTTTTTCCAAGGAACGTAACCCCTACCTATCTGGTCTCCCCTGATAGCTACACTTTTCCAGCCCTGGCAACGTTCTTGTAAACCTCCTCTGTACTCTCTCCTGAGCAATTACGTCCTTCACACAGTATGGTGGCCAGAACTGCACACTATACTCCAGTTGTGGCCTCACCAGTATTTTATACAATTCCAACATTATATCCTCACTATTATATTCTGCACCTGTACCTGTGCTAGAGAAGAAGAGCATTCCATATGCCTTTTTTACAATCTTGTTTACTTCAACTGCTGCCTTTAGGAACCTGTGTACTTGTACGTTAAGGTCTCTCACTCATCTACCCCACTAGTATATTTCCATTTATTGTGTATTCCCTATAACTGTTTAACCTCTAAATGCATACCTCACCCTTTCATTTTAAAGTATCCCAAACATGCAAGACAAACTGTTTTCTAAATAGAACAAATTGTCTAATTTATATTACTTAAGTGCAACTTCAATTCCTGCTCCTGTCCATCATTGACTGAAAACTTTGAAAGCATAATTAACTGTCTGTACATCAATATTACCCAGCATGTTAGCTACTACATGTGGCTAATTGAGAATCTAGATTTCAATACGGTGGTTGCATTTTGATTAACAAATAAGATTATTAAAAGGCAGGCATGTAATTTCATCCTTCGCTCGGTTTATGCGTGTGAACTTTGTGTAATATTTGTGAAATAAAGAAACATGTATGAGGTCTGTTTGTTTTTTTAAGTTTATTCAACGCTGGCTAGCCCATCATTTACTCCTCATCCCTGTTGCCCTTGAAAAGGTGTTGATGAGATGCTTTGTTGAGTCACAACACACGACAGCGCAGAGTCGCTGAGCAGGGACTGACAGCCAAGTTCCGCACACATGAGGACAGTCTCAACAGGGATTTTGGGTTCATGTCGCACTATCTGTGACCCCCGTGACTTGCCTGGGTTTGCAAAACCTCACTTACTGTACTGTCTGGAGACAATACACATCTCTGTAACCTGTGCTCAGTGCTCCTTCCACACACATTGTCGACCACTTGAATAGCAGGTTAGGTGTAAAGATTCACATTCTAATCAGTAATCTGTAAACTGTGTGTGCTGTTATATGCTCTGTCTGAGGCCCAACTCTCCATTCACCTGACAAAGTGGTTAACCTCGAAAGCTTGTGAGTTTACTATCAAGTAAATCGGTTGGACTTAAACCTGGTGTTGTCAGACTTTTTATTGAGTTTACCCCAGTCCAACGCCGGCATCTCCACATCATTGTTGAGTCACTGTAGTTCATCTGGTGCAGAGACTCCAGGAGTGCTGTTGAATAGGAAATTGCACTATTTAGAGCCAGCCATGATAAAAGAATCCTGATACGTTTCCGAGTGAGGATGGTGTGTGGCTTGGAGGGGAGCTTGAAAGTAATGGTGTTCCAAGAGCTTGTTGCCCTTGTCCTTCATTCATCCCTCATTAGAAAGATGAATACATCTCTCAAAGACTAGTGTGGGAGGAGTGGATTCCACTTTGTGGGGGCATGTTAGCAGTACTAGGGAAATTGGAGGAGATGAATAGTCTACATTTGAACTATGCTGGAACCAATGTTCATGCAAATCGCATCAGTAGGGAAGTAGAGAGGATTTTAAATTAACTAGTGGGGACAAGGGATCAAATGTGGAAAGATGTGATTTTGAAAGAATAGAGACAAGGTAAGAGAGGAAAATAGTAATATACAAAGTGAGGGTCAGAGACTGGCAGGAAGGGGACAGGGGAAAAAAACCTCAGAATGTACCAACAATCAAAACTAAATGTTACAAAGATAACAGAGACAAAACTAAAGGCTCTGTATCTGGATGCAAGTAGCATTCATAAGATAGTAAATCAATTGATAGTGCACATTGAAGTAATTAAGTATGATTTGATAGCCGGGAAGTATGTTATGGAGGCATGGCGGAGGATGACAGTGATTGGGTTCTGAATATTAAGAATGCTACGCTCAGATAATTGCAGCTTTTAAAACTCAGCCAAGCATCAATCATGACATCCTTATTTCCCTTGTGGAAATGTCAACAAATAGCTCATAGAAACAGCACAGATGTTAATTTGATTTCCTAACCTAAGCCTGTGGTTTCAGCTGGAGACAGAGGCAGGACGTCTGAATCTGGGTTTTTGCCCATCGTTTTTAAATATGCACAGACGACTCTGTGAAATTCCAGCCCTATATCTTAGCAAAGCATAGCACCCCTTGCAGAAAGAAGAACAGTGGAGAATGGTCTTCTGTCACATACAGTGTTTGCATTAATAGCAGAGTCAAGGAGAAAACATTTAAAAATCAAGGATGGTTGTAGGCTAAGTAAACCTTTGAACTGGTCAGAAGTGTCACATCAAATTTGGAATGTCATACAAATTTCCAATTATGATTTTCAACCTTTGTAGGTTGATTCTTTTCTCTGTTAATCCTTTTGCTGGGTGAACCGCATCAATCCTTTGCGATTCTGTGGTTAGTCATTGTGTTCAGCAATTTAAAAAAAAGAGAAGTGAATTAGTTTCTGCTCCTGACCACTATTCGGTAACTCTATTGGAAGTATGAATTCATGTGGATATTGGCTGAGAATAGGAATGTGCTCGTCAGTGACAGGTCCCTCCAAATGGAAGGAAATAGGCCATTTTTTCAAAGACCTGACACAGTCTAGGTTAGCCATCTGGTCTTATTCACTGACTGTAGTAAGAAGTCTCACAATACCAAGTTAAAGTCCAACAGGTTTATGTGGTAGCAAAAGCCACTGGTTTTCAGGTGATGAATGAGCAGCGCTCCAAAAGCTAGTGGCTTTTACTATCAAATAAACCTGTTGGACTTTAACCTGGTGATGTGAGACTTCTTACTGTGTTTACCCCAGTCCAACGCCGGCATCTTCACATCACTAAATGTAGCAGCTGTAGGATAGAAAGAATACTGATGTAATTACCGTTAATTTTAAAAAATATTCAACATACTAATAAAAGCCATTGGGGATTTCTTATCTCCTATATTGACAATGGAACCTCTTTGTTTCTTCCCATATAACATCTTTAGTTGTCACAGCCTCCAGCTTTTGTTCTAGAATGATGTACTGAGCTACAGTAATAGAATTATAAGAGCTGTGACAATGCACTTTGTATGCAATGTTACAACTGAAAAACTGGGCCCCAAAGACTCGGGAGCCTTGGTTGCTGTCATGGATGGGATCATCCAGTCCCACCTGCCACTGGAATCATCCCGTCTTGCCAAAAATCAATGGATTTTGGCTGGGCCGTGGAATCTCTCATGGCAGGTCCTGCCTCGATAGGGCTGGAAAATCCCACTATAATCTCCATGCTTACTTGGTGCTGAACAGATGCAGATGCAAACTAACCTGATTGTCCTTTCTTTTCAGAAGTGGATGATGGGTTTACGAAAAGAAATCGATCGTTATCATGAGAAGGTGGACTCGCAAGGAAATCTAAGGTACCCAGTTACGTTGAAAACATTCCAACGATAAATAAAGTTCTCCAATCAGCCAAACTAAATACTTAGGTATTTCTTGCCTTATGTCATTTCGCACTGATTCCGTTATAGAACATAGAACGCTACAGCACAAACAGGCCCTTCGGCCCACAAGTTGCGCCGATCGTATCCCGACCTACCAGGCCATAGAACTATCTGTAACTCCCAATCCCATTAAATCCCATGTACTTATCCAGAAGTCTCTTAAAAGGTCCCAACGAGTTTGCCTTCACCACCACCGACGGCAGCCAATTCCACTCACTCACCACCCTCTGAGTGAAAAACTTACCCCTGACATCTCCTCTGTACTTGCTTCCCTGCACCTTAAACCTGTGTCCTCTCGAAGCGACCATTTCAGCCCTGGGAAATAGCCTCCGAGAATCCACCCTATCTATTCCTCTCAACAATTTATAAACCTCTATCAGGTCACCCCTCATCCTTCATCTCTCCAGGGAGAAAAGACATAGCTCCCTCAACCTATCCTCATAAGGCATGCCACCCAATCCAGGCAACATCCTTGTAAATCTCCTCTGCACCCTCTCAATAGCTTCCACATCCTTCTTGTAGTGAGGCGACCAGAATTGCGCACAGTACTCCAAGTGGGGTCTTATAAAGTTGCAGCATTATCTCCCGACTCCTAAAGTCAGTCCCTCGATTAATGAAGGCCAGTACATCATACGCCTTCTTGACCACATCCTCCACGTGCGAGGCCAATTTAAGAGTCTTATGGACCCAGACCCCAGACCTTATCAAACGCCTTGCTGAAGCTCATGTAAACCACATCCACCGCTCTTCCTTCGTCAATGTGTTCAGTCACATTTTCAAAGAACTCAACTAGGCTCTTAAGGCATGACCTGCCCTTGACAAAGCTGTGCTGACTACGTTTGATCATACTAAACTTCTCTAAATGGTCATAAATCCTGTCCCTCAGTATCCTCTCCATCAACTTACCAACCACTGAGGTCAGACTCATTGGTCGGTAATTTCCCAGGCTATTCCTGTTCCCTTTCATGAAAATAGGAACCACATCCACACTCCTCCAATTCTCTGGAACCTCTCCCGTCTCCATCGACAACACAAAGATCATCTCCTCCCACAGTAACCTGGGGTACATCTCATCCAGTCCTGGCAACTTATCTATCTTGATGCAATTTACAAGTTCCAACACATCCTCTTTCTTAACGTCCACATAAGTGAATTTTCATTGTGCATCATATTCAGTCTGGGCAGTGACAAAGGACATTTAATTGTCCTCATTGTTTGTGGGCAAGTGAGGCATAACCCCAGTCTTGGTTCTCTCCTTGCTGTGATGCCTCCCAACTACCAGATTACCAGAATGATAGGGAGTGGGATAGCTTGATCTTGGGTTCGGACATAGCTTGGCACGGCATCGAGGGCCAAAGGGCCTGTACTGTGCTGTACTGTTTTATGTAACTAGAATGAATCATTCATACTTATATTCATGCCTTAATAATGGCTACTTGTGTGCAATACCCTTAAGGGAACTGCAGTTTATTACACAGTATCCACCAAGACAGCAGAGAAGAGGGAACACTTGATGGAAGAAGATGAAGCGAAAAGAGTCATTATCATGATTGGAGTTATTTTGTCAAATAAGAAAATACTCTTTTATTCACTTATGGAATGTGGGCCTGGCTGGCTAAGCCAGTATTTATTGTCCATTCCAATCCGACTGACTGTGTCTTATATAAAGGATATTCATGATTTTATGAGATTCTAAAGTGCTATATATCTAATAAAGTACTTTTAACTGTAGCCACACTTGCACTTTTGGAAATGCAGCAACAATGTAATAATGACTGGATTATCTATTACGATTGCTTTGATGGATAAATAAATAATGGCTAAAGCCTGGGGAATACTACTCTTCTTCAAGATAATGCATTGGGCTCATTTACATCCAGCTGACAGGGCAGAAAGCACACTCTCAGCACTGCACTGCAGTTTCAAATAGGTCTCATCCCAGGCTGAGGCCCTTGGGATGGAACCTAGTCCCACAACATTCTGATTTAGACATGCGTTAATCAGTGAACTCACAGCAGAAAGCTGTTTTCTGTAACCTCTGGCCTGGAAATCCTTACACACAAATAGTGAGACTCAATCATTTTGTGGTTTAAAATATAACCTCTCTCTATCTATCAATTAATGTGCCTCCCAGGTTGAAATCAGGCCATGAAATTTTACCAAATAATGTATTAACACATTCGCAGTTTGGAAGTATAATCACTGTTATAATGTAGGAAATGTGGCAGCCAAACTGTTTACAGTTTGTTTACAACATAGCAGAGATACAGCTTGCTGTTTTTGTTTAAACAACCTTTCTTTGAACAGAGGAAATGAGCTTTGTTCCATTGTATTAATTGAACTAGCCTCCGCAGGAGATATCATTTCAGTTTTTATCTTTCTTACGCTCTAGGTTATATATTTCACTTCTAACATATCTCCAAGAATGAAAGCTCTTAATATATATTGTTAATAATATTGGAATAAATTGTCTTTTTCTGATTGGCAGGCAATGACTAGTGGAGTACCACAGGATCTGTGCTATAAAACCCAACTGTTCACATTATATATGAATGATTTGGATCAGGGAACTAAATTTGTAGATGATACAAAATTGGGTGGGAGGGACAGGCTGAGTGAGTGGGCATATGCAAGGCAGATGCAGTATAATGTGGATAAATGTGAGGTTATCCACTTTGGTGGCAAAAATAGAAAGGCAGATTATTTGAATGATTTAAATTGAGTGAGGTGGATACTCAGCAAGATCTTAGTGTTCTCGTGCATCAGTCGCTGAAAGTAAGCGCGCAAGTGCAGCAGGCAATAAATAAGGCAATTGATTAGTATGTTGACCTTCATAGTAAGAGTACAGGAATAGAATGTTTTACTGCAATTGTGCAGGGTGTTGGTCAGGCCACACCTGGATTATTGTGTGCACTTTTGGTATCTTTATCTGAAGAAGGACGTTCTTGATATACAAGGAGTATAAATAAGATTTACCAGGCTGATTCCTGCGATGTCATACGAGGAGAAACAAAGTTAGTTAAGATTATATTCAAAGGAGTTTAGAAGAGTGAGAGGGGATCTTATAAAATTCTATCAGGATTAGACAGGGTAGATTCAGAAAGTATGTTCTCAATGGTGGGGGAATTCAGAACTAGGGCTCATAGTTTGAGGATAAGGGATAAACCTTTTAGAACTGAGGTGAGGAGAAATTTCTTCACCTAGAGAGTGATGAATCTGTGGAATTCACTACCACAGAAAATAGTTGAGGCCAAAACATTGTATGATTTCAAGAAGAAATTAGATGTAGCTCTTGGGGTTAAAGGGATCAAGGGATATGGAGAGGAATATGGGATCAAGATATTGAATTTGACGATCAGCCATGATCAAAATGAATGGTGGAGCAGGCTCGAAGGACTGAGTGGCCTACTCCTGCTTATATTTTCTATGTGTGTAAGAAACCTGAACCTCCCTTGTTGGAAACTCCAATCCTGACGGTTTTCAGACTTGCTGCGCAGTTCTGCATTTTTGACATTCTTTGAATCAGTTTGTTTGTGCAGAAGACAGCACAAAAACCCAGGCATGCTATAGTCAACAAGTGTCCCAGACAACGGACAAGGGAGGGGAACAGGAAGTGTTCCCTAAAGTCGCAAAAGGGACGAAGACAGAGCCAGAAACGGATCCCAGTTAAGTTTAGTTAAAAGGGAGGAGTGGAAGAACAGTCTCCAATTAGAGAAAAGGGCTACAGAGAGCAGACTCTAAATGAAGTGAGCTCAGGAGAAGCTCTGGTAATAGTAGAGGGTGGAAGAGAAGTCATGAAGATCCAAAAAGGCAGCTAAAGGCTGGTGACTCTGTGCTGTAGACTATTGGAGCAAAGGTATCCTTTTTGAAGGAGTAGTGTTTTGCTTGGTGTGGCTGAAGAGTTAAAGCTGATCTTGTATAAACTGATGGTTGAGTGTACTTGGGAATCCAGGAAAATGGAATCTCTGAAGGCCAACCTAAACCCTTGGAAGGCAAGCTATTGTTCAAGCCATCCAATTTAGAGAGACCTTTGGAGAGAATTCTAAGGCAAAATCTTCAAAGGTGAAGATTAGAATTCTTCATGAGAGAGACAGAGTTTGCTTGACTCTCAAAGAGTTGACTGATTGATTGAGGTTGGTGAGAAATATATGGATTTTGTCTTGGTCACATCTGACATTTATTGTGAAATGTAGTGTGTTCGATCACAGTTGCTTGTAATTTGTAAGTACTTCAAACATATTCTGAACGTTAGAATGTAAGATAGATATTGTAAACTGTTTTATCCCTTTGATCTTGTGGTAAAATTATTTTTGTTGTTCAAAACCCATGGAATCTTATGGCTTTACTCAATTAGCAAGTGTCCTGAACCTCAAATTTTGTATACTTTAAACAATTAGACCTTAACCAGATCTCACCGACAATGTGCGGTCTGACAAAGGTTCATAATGATATACTGTGATGATTTATGTGCTGGGAAAAGCTTGTATTTTCTTTTGTGTGATGTCCCTTGAAGAACAAAATAGGCTGGGAAGAGCCTATTTGGTTTTTTGGTTTGATTTATAATTTTAACGTGTTAACATACACTGAAAAGTATTGTTTCTTAAGCACTATGCAGACAAAGCATACCGTTCATAGAGAAAGAAACGAGAGAGTGCAGAATGTAGTGTTACAGTTATAACTAGGATGTAGAGAAAGATCAACTCAGCAAGGTAATTCCATTTAAAAGTCTGACAGCAGCAGGGAAGAAGCTGTTCTTGAGTCGGTTGGTATGTGACCTCAGATTTTTGTATCTTCTTCCCGACGGAAGAAAGTGGAAGAGAGAATGCATGGGGTCCTTAATCATGCTGGCTGCTTTGCCGAGACAATGGAACGTGTAGTCAGAGATAATTGATGGGAGGCTGATTTGCGTGATGGATTGGGCTACATTCACGACCTTTTGTAGTTTCTTGTGGTCTTGGGCAGAGCAGGAGCCATACGAAGCTGTGATTCAGCCAGAAATAATGCTTTCTACAGTGCATCTGTAAAGGTTGGTGAGAGTCGTAGCTGACATGCCAAATTTCCTTAGTCTTCTGAGAAAGTAGAGGCTTTGGTGGGCTTTCTTAACTATAGTGTCGGCATGAGAGGACCAGGACAGGTTGTTGGTGATCTAGACATCTAAAAACTTAAAGCTTTTGACCCTTTCTATTTCGTCCCCATTGATGTAGACAGGGGCACGTTCTACTTTATGCTTTCTAAAGTTGATGACAATCTCCTTTATTTCGCTGAAATTAGGGAGAGATTATTGTTGCTGCACCAGTTCACCAGATTCTCTATCTCATTCCTGTACTCTGTCTTGTCATTGTTTGAGATCCGACCCATTATGGTGGTGTCATCAGCAAACTTGAAAATGGAGTTGGAGGGGAATTTGGCCACACAGTCATAAGTATATAAGCAGTATTGTGGGGGGCTAAGTACACAGCCTTGTGGGACACTGGTGTTGAGGATGATTGTGGAGGAGGTGTTGTTGCCTATCCTTACTGATTGTGGTCTGTGAATTAGGAAGTTCAGGATCCAGCCTCAGAGGGAGGAGCCAAAGTCCAGGCCACAGAGTTTGGACATGAGTTTCCTGGGAATAATGGTGTTGAAGGTTGAGTTGTAGTCAATAAATAGGAGCCTGACATAAGTATCCTTGTTATCTAGGTGTTCCAGTGTTGAGTGCAGGGCCAGGTGTCTGCTATGCACCTGTTGCAACAATAGGCAAACTGTAGTGGATCCAGGTAGTCTGGAGGCTGGTATTGATTTGTGCCATGACTAGCCTTTCGAAGTGGAGTGCCCCAGGGATCTGTTCTGGGACCCTTGCTCTTTGTGATTTTTATAAATGACCTGGATGAGGAAGTGGAGGGATGGGTTGGTAAGTTTGCTGATGACACAAAGGTTGGAGATGTTGTGGACAGTGTGGAGGGATGTCAGAAGTTGCAGCGAGACATTGATAGGATGCAAGACTGGGCAGAGAAGTGGCAGATGGAGTTCAACCCAGATAAGTGTGTGGTGATTCATTTTAGCAGGTCAAATAGGATGACAGAATATAATATTGAGGGTAAGACTCTTGGCAGTGTGGAAGATCAGAAGGACCTTGGGGTCCGGGATCATAGGACGCTCAAAGCAGCTTCGCAAGTAGAGGCTGTGGTTAAGAAGGCGTATGGTGTACTGACCCTCATCAATCAAGGAATTGAGTTTAGGAGTTGGGAGATAATATTGCAGCTGTATAAGAACATAAGAACATAAGAAATAGGAGCAGGAGTAGGCCATCTAGCCCTTCGAGCCTGCGCCGCCATTCAATAAGATCATGGCTGATCTGTCGTGGCTCAGCTCCACTTTCCCGCCCTCTCCCCATAACCCTTAATCCCTTCTCTTATCAAAAACCCATCAACCCGCGTCTTAAAAATATTTAGCGAGGCAGCCTCCACCACTTCAACGGGCAGAGAATTCCAGAGATTCACCACCCTTTGAGTGAAGAAGTTTCTCCTCAACTCCGTTCTAAACCGCCCCCCCTTTATCTTGAGGCTGTGCCCCCTAGTCCTACTGTCTTTTTTGAGCGGGAAGAGTCTCTCCACCTCTATCCTACCCATCCCATTCATCATCTTATACATCTCAATGAGATCTCCCCTCATTCTTCTAAACTCTAACGAGTACAAGCCTAGTTTATTCAGCCTCTCCTCATAGTTCAACCTCCTCAACTCCGGTATCAGCCTAGTAAACCTCCTCTGCACTCCCTCCAAGGCCAAAATATCTTTGCGCAGGTGCGGCGCCCAAAACTGCACACAGTACTCCAGCTGCAGCCTCACCAATGCCCTATACAGCTGCAAAGACCCTGTATAAGACCCTTGTCAGACCCTACTTGGAGTACTGTCCTCAGTTCGGGTCACCTCTTTACAGGAAGGATGTGGAAGCCATAGAAAGGGTGCAGAGAAGATTTACAAGGATGTTGCCTGGATTGGGTGGCATGCCTTATGAGGATAGGTTGAGAGAGCTTGGTCTTTTCTCCTTGGAGAGACGAAGGATGAGAGGTGACCTGATAGAGGTGTATAAGAAGTTGAGAGGTATTGATTGAGTGGATTCTCAGAGGCTTTTTCCCAGGGCTGAAATGGTTGCCACAAGAGGACACAGGTTTAGGGTGCTGGGGAGTAGGTACAGAGGAGATGTCAGGGTTAAGTTTTTCATTCAGAGGGTGATGGGTACATGGAATCGGCTCTGGTGGTGGAGGCGGATTCGATAAGGTCTTTTAAGAGACTTTTGGATAAGTGCGTGGAACGTTGTAAGATAGAGGATTATAGGTAAGCCTAGTAGTTAGGGACATGTTTCAGCTTGTAGGCTGAAGGGACTGTTTTGTGCTATAGTTTTTCTATGTTTCTATGTTCTATAATGATGGATGTCAGAGCCACTGGCCAATAGTCATTAAGGCACGCTGCTTGGTTTTTCTTAGGTACCGGGATGATGGTTGTCTTCTTGAAGCAGATAGGGACCTCAGGTTGCTGTAAAGAGAGATTGAAGATGTCTGCATATACCCCCGCCAGCTGATCCGCACAGGATCTGAGTGCTCATCTGGGTACCCCATCTGGGCCAGTCACTTTCCATAGGTTGACCTTTGAGAAAACTGCTCTGGCATCTGCAGTGGTGACCCCAGATACAGGTTCATCCAGACCTTCCAGAGTGGAGGGCATGCTGTTGCTGATCTCTTGCTCAAAATGAGCGCAGAATGCAGCCGATGATTTTACATGCCTTCATCTTGTAGCCTGTTATATCTTGCATACCTTGCCACTTTAGAGGTTAGATTATCTTTGGAGTGGATCAGGCACCCTTTGGAATTATTAAAAGTAGGCATAACTGTGTGCAAAACGTATAAACCCATTAATACCAACAGACTTGTCAAAATCAGCAGTCAAGAGGACCTGTCAATAGTAACTGTCAAAGGGATCTGTTGAACTGTCAAAGCATTTAAAAAAACTACTCTTTAAATTTTTAACATCTGGAATTTTTTAAAAACTTGCTATGGGTACAAGAGCATAGGTTGGCATGGAGGGTTTTGGGAACATGGGGTGGATACTTGGGAATTTGTTTGCGGTAGAGGTGTAGATATCCCATGAAGATGGCTACAGGGACACAGGTTGGCATGGAGGGTTTGAGGATGGATACAGAGGCATGGTTTGGCCTGAGTTGACATGGTTGGGACATTGGGAGTGTGTGAAAGAATCAAGGCTTGGGGGGATGTTTTATGTTTTATTGTTTTTTTCACTCTTTCGCACAGTGACGGTGCACAAGTGCAGACCTTTCAGCCAGCCCATTTCTGCACCTGGTAGCTTCCGCGTTGGTTCCAGGAACAGTGGTTGCCTGATTTCTAATTCAGCTCATTCCCCCAGAATGAAAATCCCAACTTCTGGGTCTCTTGCCCAGGTTGCAGTAATGAAGCTCGGAAATGTCCTAGCTCTGTGCACCACACTGGGAGTAAAAATCTGGACCAATGTGATCTGTTTCTAGTTGCTTGCTAATTATCCATGTTGGTACTTATTGTGCCTGATAGTAGAATACCAATAACCAATACACAGAAAGCCAACATCTGAAAACTAAAAAAAAAGTTCAGGTTTCAGCTGCAAATTCTTCATCAAAGTGGGACTGTGAAGCTCCAATGTTAAAGAGAGCTCAGGATGAGGTAGCCTCGGCAGTGCTGCATAAGAATCAATCCAATGATTGGATTGTAACAAATTATTTTGTATATTCTTCCTCTTAGTGACTGCTCTGATACTGAGAAGTTTTATGGCTCAGTAGAGCGCCCGGTGCTGATAAAATACACATCAAGAGAATCAGAATCTGGAGGTAGGTGATTTGTGTTTATTTTCCTGCTATATTTACTGGAACCCTTTACTCCACTACATAATAACATGCATCTCTCACGCTGTCAAATATATGAATCAAATTCCACAAGGCAAGTGCCAGCAATAATGTAAATATGACAACCTCTGCAATTTCCACTGTCATTTCCATTAGTATCCTTGGGAGCATCTCATCTGGTCCCTTTGTTTATTCATGGATATGGGTGTTGTTGGCTGACCAGCATTTAGTAGCCCAAAGGCAGTTGAGAGTCAACCACATTGCTGTGGTTCTGGAATCACATGTAGGCCAGACCAGGTGAGGACGGCAGATTTCCTTCCCTAAAGGACATTAGTGAACCAGATGGGTTTTTCCGACAATCGACACTGGTTTCATGGTTATCGGTGGATTCTTAGGCTGGGATTTTACCGGCTCGCTTTGTCTATTGACAGGCAGAGAGAGCTGGTAAAATCACGCAAGAGCAGAGCAATCAGGATCACACCTGATTTCTCGGCTTTTGCGATCTTATGAGAGCTGGATTTCTGATAAGGCTAGAAATGAGCAAGAGGCTGAATAAGTTATGTAAATTCATTTTAATACTGATTAAATGGCAATAGTGAGCCCGCCGCTCAGTGGGTCCGCTTGCTTTTATGGCCTTGCTGAACGAAGTTCTCTCCGGCAAGGAAAACACCTGCTTTTCTCTAAGAATACACTGGGGAGACTATTTCCTCGGGTGGATGTAGCTGATACAAGGGGACATAACTATAAGGTTAAGGGTGGGAGATATAGAGGGGATGTCCGAGGTAGATTCTTCACTCAGAGAGTGGTTGGGGTGTGGAACAGACTGACTGCTGTGATAGTGGAGTCAGACACTTTAAGAACTTTCAAGTGGTTATTGGACAGGCACATGGAGCACTCCAGAATTATAGGGAGGGGATAACTTGGTCTTGGGATTGGACATAGCTCGGCACAACATCGAGGGCTGTAATGTTCTATGTTTTATGTTTTTCACCACTCCCCTGAACCTTCCAGGTTGTAAATAAATATCCTTCTTCATTTTTATTTCTATCTCCTTTGTCATTCAGGGAGCTTTGGTTTTGTTTGCCCTACCTTTTCTTTTGAGTTACCTTGGCTGTGCCTGAATTATCTCTTCTCTGATTAATGGCCGATTAATCAGTTACTGTTTCTCCTGTAAACCTTTGACTCCAAATTATTTATTTTAAGATTTCTGTTTGTTAGCTGTAAAACTATTTTGGGGTGGGGGTGAGGGGCAGGAAGGGGGGCGGTGGGGAATGCTGGGGGAGAGGAAGGTGGTGGAAGAGCCAAAAGCTGATCAAATGAATGATTCCTGACTGGCAATCATGTATCAGAGAGCCTGTTTGCTTTAGTTGTAATTTTACATCAACTGTGACTAATTAAGCATAAACTCCTTACTGAACAGAAGGTGGTGAGATGAGAATTAGGGAATACGGTGCAGGGGTCCAGAGATCCAAAGAAAGGAGGAATGAAGCTGAGGAAGGCAGAAGTCTATCTTCACTCATTCACTTTCTTTTCATTCAGTCACTCATTGCTCTCCAATAATTGGATTGAGCCTGTGCCAATATAGATATAAATGTTGCTGAATACAACAATTCTACTTGCTCTCTTTCTTATCCAGAGCATACAGCAGATGTAATTGTGCTGATGTAGTGTAAGGAGGAAGATGAGATTCACTTTGATTACTACATACGGCAAAATTATAAGGTTTGAATATATTCCATGTTGAAAAGTTCCAGCAACGTAGCAAGCTATTAATATTTAAAAGTGTAGAGTACCCACAGGAATCTTCAACCTTGTGTTTTCCTTTTGTGTATTCTTAGAGAATTCAATTGTCTTTTTCAGATTATGCAGATGATGATGATGATGAGGATGAGGATGATTATCTGAGACCAGATGGACTCCATGTAAGCCCAGAACCAGAAGGTAATGAACCATCTCAATCATTTTACTTCAGTACCATTTTATGTTAGATAGAAAAAAGGCCACAAACACAAAATAATTTGGAATAACAATAAGCCTTACCTACCCTTGGGATCTGCTTCACCATTCAATAAGATCATGCCCATCATTGAGTAGGAAACTGAATTGAGGTCAATTTCCTTGATTCCTCTATATCCAAAAATCAATCAGTTTCAGCCTTGGATATCCTCAATGACTGAGCAGATAGTGGAGAATTTGAAAGATTTACAACTCTGTGAATAAAAAAATTCCTCGTCATCTCAGGCTTAAATAATTGACTCATAATGCTGATTCTATATCCAACAGTTTTTGACTTTGTAGCCATGAGAAACGATTTCTCAGCAGCTAATTTTTCAAGCCCCCTCAATAAAACTCCTCTCATTCTTTTAAACTCCAAAGAATATAGACCAAACCTATTCAACCCCTGTCACTGAGGGTCATCTGTACAGACTCGGAACAGTGTAGAGATTGTTTGGCCACTGGTAATATGTTATGTTCTATCTATTCTGACATCATTGCAAAGTTAAATTTCTTAACGTCTATCAATCAAAATTTAGAATAATTGATAAGAATTATAAAAAAGAAATTTGTATTGAAACATTGAGATTTCAGAGGTGACTCAGTGGTGGCACTCTTGGCTTTTGAATCAGAAGGTTGCGTGTTCAAATCCTGCTCCAAAAATTGGAGCACATGATTCAGACTGACCCTTCGGTATAGGATTTAAGAGAGTGTTGCATTGTCAGAGACGTTAAATCCTTATCTCAGGTGAATGTAAAAGATACCTTTATTCTACTTTTGAAGAAGAAAAATTTCACATGAATTACCCTGTGCCCTGGACAATATTTATCCTTCAGCCCTTATAACTTAAAAACAGATGAGCTGGTCACCATCACATCGAGCTTGCTGTGTGCAAATTGGCTGCAGCATTTCCTACATTACAACGGTGACTAGACTTCAATAGTTGTAAATCACTTTGGAAGTGAGCAGGCCGTTTCCTCGATTTCCCCTATAATCTCTGTGCTCACTGACCAAAATGGCTACTTGTCAAGCAATGCATTGACTTTAAAATTCTCATCTTACGTCTCCATACTCTTCCATAACTTTTCCCTTCCCATCTCCGTAATCTTTCTGGCTCCACAATCCTCCAAGAACAGTGGTTAGCACTGCTGCCTCAGTGCTGGGGACCCAGGTTCAATTCCAACCTTGGGTGACTGCCTATGTGACATTTGCACGTTTTCCCTTCGTCTGCGTGGATTTCCTCTGGGTGCTCCAGTTTCCTCCCATAGTGCAAAGATGTGCAGGTTAGGCGGATTGGCCATGCTAAATTGTCCTGTTGTGTCCCAAGATGAGTAGGTTAAGGGGATTAATAGGGTAAACACATCAGACCACTGGGATAGGGCCTGGGTAAGATGCTCTGTCAGAGAGTTAGTGCCAACTCGCTGGGCCTAATGGTCTACTTTTGCACTGTATAGATTCTATGATCTGTTCTCTTCAATTCTGGTTTCTTGTGTGTTTCCGATTATAATTGCTGCATCATTGGTAGCCATGCCATCAGTTGCCTAGGCCACTACTTACACCTCTCCACTCTCTAAGTTGGTTTTGTCCTCTAAGACATTCCTTAAAAACCACGTTTATAAACAAGCTTTTGGTCATCTGACCCGATGACTGGAATTTTCTGGCCATTTTCACTGGTGGGATCTTCCAGACCTGGTGATGGCAAACTCCTACAATGGGTTTACTGGTGGTGGGGGGGCTGCATAGAATGGGAAACCCCATTGACAGAGGCAGGACTGGAAGATCCCGCTGCTGGCCAATGATTGGTCACCTCCAACACCATGAAATATGTCGCAGGGGGTTCAGAAAATCCCCCCCAATATGTCTTTTTGTGGCATTGTGTCATAGTTTGTTTCATAATGCTCCTGTGAAGCACCTAGAAACATTAGGCTTACGGTGTAATATACTGTAAATGTAAGTTGTTGGCATGTCCTGAGGTGGTAAAAGGCACTACAGAAATGCAAGTCTGTCTGTCTTGTATCTCATCTCAAAAAAAATCCCCAAATGCAGCAGGCAGTTAATTGCTTTTTTGAAGTACGATTGCTGTTATTGTATGCATAAAGAATGATAATAAGATTGCTGAAAGGCCCAATGTTGGGACTGTCCATTTATATCCATTTATTCAATTAACACAATCAGAAGGACTAAAGTTTGTAAAATATATTAAATCAGTTAATTTCTTAATTTGCAGAAGGTTGTGAAAAAAATTACTATTTGCAGATTGTTTCTGTATTTTATTTATTAAGTTATTTATTAGGCAATTCAGTGGCTTTATTAGTGAAGTGGAATACTCTTTTTTTCCCTCTTTCCAATGTGTTTAGATTTTCGTCATGTGTTGAATTCTTCTCCAATCCAGCCAGGAAGAAGCATTAAAAAACCACTACCTCCCCTGCCACCTCCCCATCATCGACGCGTGTCACATGGGTTGGTTGTTATAAATGAAGAATTACCAAATTCACTACAGGATCATTTGTCTTCTCCCTTCCCTGCAAAAACTGAAAATAGTGCACTGCCAAGACATCCATCTCCCAGTGCATCATCAAGCTGCCCAAGACCACCTCCTGTACATTTAAAACCAACTTTTTGTGAAAAGGAGCAACCGCGGAGACTTTCAGAAACTATAGACTCTGATATGAAAGTGGAACGGAACTTTCCAATGGATTTAAATATGCATTTACAACAGATGACTGGGAAAAGGACATCACTCGATGTTGCACCTTCATCTCTGCCCATCCACAAAGGACCTCCTCCAGTGCCTGTGACCAAAGGACCTAATGGTGGACCTCCTCCAGAGTCCGTGAAGAAAGGATATAGTGCAGGACCTCCTCTGGTGCCCAAGAATAAAGGATCCAGTGCTGGAACTCCTCTGGTGCCTGTGACCAAAGTAACTAGTGCTGGATCTCCTGCAGTGCCTTTGAGCAAAGGATCTAGCACTGAATCTTCTCCAGTGCCTATGCCCAAAGTATCTAGTGCAGGCGACAAACTCACGTTGTTATCAATTTCATCTGAAACTGTACATGTTAAGCCTAAACTATACAAACCAGAACTGTTGCCAAAGGGACCTTCAGCTTTGGCCAAACCACCACCTGTTGCTGTTAAACCTAAGATCCAAAAGCACAGCACACTTCCAACAACGCCCTTGCAGTAAGTGATTGATATAAATTATTTACACAATTGATGTGTCTTTGATGTCTCAGTAAACTGTTTATGCCCTCATCAATATGCTTTGACAGCCTACCTTCTATGTCAACAACGGTTTTTATTAATGCATTCATGGGACATGGACCTGGCTGGCTGGCCAGCATTTATTGCCTATCCCTAGTTGCCCTTGAGAAGTGCTGGTGAGCTGCCTTCTTGAATTGCTGCAGTCCATATTCTGAAAGTTAACCCACAATGCTGTTAGGGAGGGAGTTCCAGGATTTTGACCCAGCAACTGTGAAGGAACGGCGATATAGGGTAGTGAGTAGCTTGGAAGGGAACTTGCAGGTGGTGATATTGCCATGTATCTGCTGTCCTTCTTCTTCTAGATGGAAGTGCTCATGGATTTGGAAGGTGCTGTCTAAGGATCTTTGGTCAATTTCTGCAGTGCATCTTGTAGATAGTACTCACTGCTGCGACTGAGCATCGGCGGTGGATGTTTGTGGATGTGGTGTCAATCAAGCATGCTGCTTTGACCTGGATGGTGTCAAGCTTCTTGAGTGTTGTTAGAGCTGCATCCATCCAGGCAAGTGGAGAGTGTTCCATCACATTCATGACTTGTGCCTTGTAGATGGTGGATAGGCTTTGGGGAGTCAGGAGGTGAGTTACTCGCCGCAGTATTCCTAGGCTCTGACTTGCTCTTGTAGCCATTGTGTTTATGTGGCGAGGCCAGTTGAGGTTCTGGTCAATGGTAACCCCAAGAATGTTGTCAGTGGGATTCAGTGATGGTGGCACCGTTGATTGTTAAGGGGCAGTGATTAGAGTGTCTCTTATTGGTGATGATTATTGCCTGGTAATTGTGTGGCACAAATATTACTTGCTACTTATCAGCCCAAGCCTGGATATTGTCCAGATCTTGTTCTGCATATATTTACTCATCCTGTTTCCATATACTTGCAAAGCATCTCCTTCATCCAACAATATAATTACTAATCCTGGCAATAAATTCCACAGCATAGTTTATTTATGTAAAGAGGACATAACTCTCACTCTGTCATTAACATCGAGCTAGGGGACAAGCCCTACTTCAGTAAGAAGTGTAGAAGAGCACGTGAGGAGCAACATCAGGCATATCTAAAATGAGGCACCAACCTCGTGAAGCTACAGCATGGAGCTATGCATATGCTAAACAGCAGATGCTACAGGTAGAGCTAAGTGATCCCACAACAAAGAGATCAGAGCAAAGCTGTTCTACCACATTCAGTCAGAAATTGTGACGGGCAACTAAACAAATAAGAGGAAGGGGAGCCTCCATGAATGCGGCCATCCTCAATGATGTGGGAATTCAGCAGGTGAGTGCAAGACAAGTCAAGGGTTTAAAAGCATTTTCCGGTAGAAATGCTGGATGAGAATATCCTTGCAGGAAAAAAATACAGATGCATAAATATGGATTTCAAATACCCAACAAAACTGGTTTAATCTGGTTTGACCTCTACACATGTACAGTAACTTCATTGCAGTGTTAATGTAGGCCTTACTTGTGACCAATAAATAAATAAATTTCTACTTGTTACTGGCCACTGTCAGCTCAGATCTGGACATTGTCCAGATCTTGTTCTAAACACATTTATTCATCCTGTTCCCATATACCTGCAAAGCATTTCCTTCAATCAACGATACAATTACTAACCCTGGAAGCAAATTCCTCAGCATAGTTTATTTGTGTAAAGAGGACATATATCTCACTCTGCCATTAACATTGAGCTAGGGGCAAGCCCCAGTTCAGTGAGGAGTGTAGAAAAGCGCCTCTCTACACTCTGCACTAAAGTGTAGAAGAAATTAAAGGGTGGGCAGAAATTGGCAGATGGAGTATAATGTGGGAAAATTTGAAAATTTAAACTTGTCCACTTTGACAGGAAGAATAGAAAGCGTTGTTAGGGTCCTGGGTTCAAACCCCAAGGTATAGTATAAAACTAGACAAGACCCCCATCATTTTATTTTATTTTGGCATTTATGTGGTTGGATGCTCGCTCCAGGAGTAATTCTGCTGACAAATTAGAGTTTTTTTAACACATGTTTTGTTAATAACGCAGTTTAAATATGACTTTAATAAAATGAAGCAGCTTACCTTTTAACAGTTGAAAATAGTTAAAAAATGAAAGGAAACAGTTCTAATTTACCACTATTTCAAATAAGCAACAGTTCTCTTAGACTCAAATGCCACTTTAAATAGTTACTGGACCCACACGTACTTGCTATGAATTGTGAATAACCTTGAAGCTTTCAGGAAGGTTTTGATTTTCAGAGCAAATTGTACACTTCTGAATTTAAACAACCCCAGCCAGGAATTGAACATAAAGATGGTTTTTCTCTCTCTGCTACATACCTAGATCCTCCCATTAACCAGAGTATCACATGTCAAATAGGAGGCAGAGAGTGGGGGTCAATGGGTGCTATTCGGATTGGTGGTTGGTGACTAGTAGAGTGCCCCAGGGGTCGGTGCTGGGGCCTCAGCTATTTACCATTTATATAGATGATCTGGAGGAGGGAACCAAGTGTAGGGTGTCGAAATTTGCTGATGACACCAAGATTGGTGGAACGGCAAATTGTGTGGAGGGTGTGGAGAGTTTACAGAAGGATCTAGATAGGCTGGGCGAATGGGCCAGGAGCTGGCAAATGGAATTTAATGTTGGCAAGTGCGAGGTGGTCCACTTTGGTAGGAATAATGGTAGGAAGGAATATTACTTACGTGGCGAAAAACTGCAGCAGGCGACGGTGCAGAGTGACCTCGGGGTCCTTGGGCTGATGCCGGAGTTGAGGGGGTTGAGCTATGAGGAGAGGCTGAATAAACTAGGCTTGTACTTGTTAGAGTTTAGAAGAATGAGGGGAGATCTCATTGAGACGTATAAGATGATGAATGGGATGGATAGGATAGAGGTGGAGAGACTCTTCCCGCTCAGAAAGGATAGTAGGACTCGGGGGCACAGCCTCAAGATAAAGGGGGGTGCGGTTTAGAACGGCATTGAGGAGGAACTTCTTCACTCAAAGGGTGGTGAATCTCTGGAATTCTCTGCCTGTTGAAGTGGTGGAGGCTACCTCGCTAAATATTTTTAAGACGCGGGTTGATGGGTTTTTGATGAGAGGGGATTAAGGGTTATGGGGAGAGGGCGGGAATGTGGAACTGAGCCACGACAGATCAGCCATGATCTTATTGAATGGCGGGGCAGGCTCAAAGGGCTAGATGGCCTACTCCTGCTCCTATTTCTTATGTTCTTATGTTCTTATGAGTCGCAAAAACCCGGCTTGCAGGTGCAGCAGGTGGTCAGCAAGGCGAATGGGATGCTGGCCTTCATGGCGAGGGGGATTGAATATAAAAATAGGGAGGTCTTGCTGCAGCTGTATAGGGCATTGGTGAGGCCGCAGCTGGAGTACTGTGTGCAGTTTTGGGCGCCGTACTTACGCAAGGATATTTTGGCCTTGGAGGGAGTGCAGAGGAGGTTTACTAGGCTGATGCCGGAGTTGAGGGGGTTGAGCTATGAGGAGAGGCTGAATAAACTAGGCTTGTACTCGTTAGAGTTTAGAAGAATGAGGGGAGATCTCATTGAGACGTATAAGATGATGAATGGGATGGATAGGATAGAGGTGGAGAGACTCTTCCCGCTCAGAAAGGACAGTAGGACTAGGGGGCACAGCCTCAAGATAAAGGGGGGGCGGTTTAGAACGGAGTTGAGGAGGAACTTCTTCACTCAAAGGGTGGTGAATCTCTGGAATTCTCTGCCCGTTGAAGTGGTGGAGGCTACCTCGCTAAATATTTTTAAGACACGGGTTGATGGGTTTTTGATAAGAGAGGGGATTAAGGGTTATGGGGAGAGGGCGGGAATGTGGAACTGAGCCACGACAGATCAGCCATGATCTTATTGAATGGCGGGGCAGGCTCGAAGGGCTAGATGGCCTATTCCTGCTCCTATTTCTTATGTTCTTATGACCCTGTTTACATAAACAAAAACCCTAGCTTCTATTCCTTTAATCAAAAAACCCAGGGGACCTTTTCATCTATAAACAAAAATCCATTTCTCTTTCTTAAATAAACACTATATGGCTAAAATAACTAATCTTCCTGCTTTCTCAGCATCTGAGCTAGATTTCTTCCATACATACTAACTGCCTGCAAACAAAACTGAGTCTTAAAACATTCCCCTTAAACATGAAATATCATTACAGCAGTATAATATGTAAATGGAGGAACATTGCAGAACTCAGTACAACAGGAGGTACTGGGTGTCATGGTATGTAAAACACAAAATATTAATGTGCAGGTACAGCAAATTATTAGGATGGCAAATGGAATGTTGGCATTTTTTGCAAGGTGAACAGAATATAAAAGGATGGAAATTTTACTGTAATTGTACAAGGTTTTGATGAGACTACATCTGGAATACTGGGTACAGTTATGATGTACTTATTTAAAAAAAGATATAATTGCATTAGGAATAGTTTAGAGAAAGTTCAATCATCTCATTCTTAGAGTGAAGGGCTTATCTTATGAAAAAAGATTGAACAGTTTGGCCTACACTCATTGGCTTTCAGAAGACTGAAGGATGAACATATTGAAACAGTCAAGATCCTGAAGGGACAACAGAATTGATATCCAGAGGAAGTTTCCACTTGTGGAGGACACAATTTAAGAATAAGAGGGTTTTTTTTAAGATTGGGATGAGAAGAAATTGCTAGTTGGTGGAATTCTCTTCCCCAGAAAGCAGTGGAGCCTAAGCCATTGCACTTATTCAAGGCTGATTTCAATTTTTGATAGACGAGGGAGTGAAGGCTATGCAGGGAATACCGGAAAATGGAGTTAAGACCACAATCAGATCAACTATCATCTTGTTGAATAGCAGAGCAGGCTCGAAAGGCCAAATGGCTCCAAAGTCCAATGTTCCTATAAAATGGTGCTGTTTCAAACAGCTTATTTTAGCCCCTTCCTGAAGCTCTGCTATTCCACGTGCAGTCTCTGTGTCAGTCTCAGTCAATCACTTAGTTTTGATCAGAAGAGATTTCTTCATTCACAGCATTGTGATCTCTGGGATGTCTACTCCAGAGTGTTGTCAATGCTCTAGCTTGATTTTATTCAAGTTTGAGATAGCCAGATTTTTCTCCTTTCAGAGAATCAAGGCAAATGGGAAATTAATAGGAGTTGAGGCACAAAGTCAATCACGATCATATTTAATGGCAGAGTAGGTGTAAGTGCTCATATGGTCTACTCCTATTTCTTATGTTTAAATCTCAGACATCACTCTTTAGCTAATTTATTTTTATTCATTTGTGGGACATGGGCGTTGCTGGCTGGCCAGCATTTATTTTCTATTCCTAGTTGCCCTTGAGAAGATGGTGGTGAGCTGCCTTCTTGAATCGCTGCAGTCCATGTGCTGTGGGTTGACCCACAATGCCGTTAGGGAGGGAATTTCAGGATTTTGACCCAGAGATGGCAAAGGAACAGCAATATATTTCCAAGTCAGGATGGTGAGTGGCTTGAAGGGGAACTTGCAGGTGGTGGTGTTCCCCTGCATTTGCTACCCTCGTCCTTCTGGATGGAAGTGGTCGTGGGTTTGAAAGATGCTGTCTAAGGATCTTTGATGAATTGCTGTAGTGCATTTTGTAGATAGTACACACTGCTGCTATTGAGTGTCTTTGGTAGAGGGAGTGGATGTTTGTAGATGTGATGCCAGTCAAGTGGGCTGCTTTGTCCTGGATGGTGTCAAGCTTCTTGAATGTTGTTGGAGCTGCACCCATCCAGGCAAGTAGGGATTCTCCCATCACATACTTAACTTGTGCCTTGTAGATGGTGAATAGGCTTTGGGGAGTCAGGAGATGAAGTTACTCACCATAGTATTCCTAGCCTCTGAGCTGCTTTTGTAGTCACTGTGTTTATGTGGTGAATCCAGTTGAGTTTCTGGTCAATGGTAACCCCAAGGAGGTTGACAGTGGGATATTCTGTGAAGGCAACACCATTGAATGTCAAGGGGCAGTGATTAGAGTGTCTCTTATTGGTGTTGGTCATTGCTTGGCATCTGTGTGGTGCGAATGTTACTTGCCACTTGTCCAAGCCTGGATATTGTCCAGATGTTATTGCATCTGAACATGAACTGCTTCAGTTTGGTTCATTCATGTGATATTCTGGGTGGCATGGTAATAGAGTGGTTAGCACTGCTGCCTCATACTGCCAGGGATCCAGGTTCAATTCCAGCCTTGGGTGACTGTGTGGAGTTTGCATGTTCATTCTGTCTTTCCTCTGGCTGCTCCAGTTTTCTCTCAAGGTCCAGATATGTGCAAATTAAGTAGATTGACTATGGTAAATTGCCTTAGTGTCCCAAGATGTAAAGGTTGGATGGATTGGCCATGTATGGGATTATGGGGATAGCATGAGAGAGAGGGCTTGGGTAAGATGCTCTGTCAGAGAGTTGGTGCAGACTCAATGGGCTAAATGGCCTCTTTCTACACTGTGGGAATTCTATGATATCAAGAAAACAGCTGAGTACGTTGGATATAGCAGAGTCTATGGACCCCTACTATGTGCCATCTTATGTACTGAAGATGGTACTGCAGAATTAGCTGTGTCTTGAGCTAAGCTGTTCCAGCACAGGAACAACACTGGCACCTATTCAACAACACTTCATAGAATCATAGCATCCCTACAATGCAGAAGGAGGCCATTTGGCTCATTGAGCCTACATCGATAACAATCTATCCCTAACCTATCTCCATAACCCAACGTATTTACCTTGCTAATCTCCTTGACACTAAGGGGCAATTTGGCATAGCCAATCAATCTAACCCACACATCTTTGGACTTTGCGAGGAAGCTGGAGCACCCAGAGGAACCCCATACTGACACTGGGAGAATGTGTAGACTCCATACAGAGAGTAATCCAAGGCTGGAACTGAACCCGGGTTCCTGGATCTATAAGGCAGCAGTGCTAACCACTGTGCCACCATGCCACCCATGCATTTTCATGCATGTTCAGTTCCCAAAAGTAGGGCAAGTCCAAATCAACCAACTATGAACAAGGACAATAACTTTAACGTAATGAAATGTACAGGAGCATTATATCCGTCTTTATATCCAGGTGCCATATTGAAAAGGCATCCAACATCATCTTCTAAGAAAGAAGGTGGACAACCTGAAAATAAAGATAATTCTCTGGGAGCACTCTGAGATCAGAAGATGAGCCTCCTGAGAATGAAGATGTATCTCCAGGAACTTTCTGAGGCTGGAAGATGGACCCCATCATTTGGAAAATCCACCTGCAAATCTTTCCCAACCCATGGCTATGCTGGCTCATGTCCAAATGGAGCAAGACCTGGATGATATCCAAGTTTGGGCTGACAAATGGGAAATAACTTTCATGCCACATTAGTGCCAGGAAATGACCATCTCCAAAAAGAGAGGATCTAACCATCACCCCTTGACGTTCAGTGGTATTACCATCACTGAATCCTCCATTATCAACATCCTGGGGGGTTAGCATTGATCAGAGACTGAACTGGACTTTCCAAAAGAGTGGGGGAGGGGGTGGTGTGGAGGCAGCATGTTGGCACAGTGGTCAGTACAGTTGTTTGGGGAGGGGGGAGGTAGTGGGCCTGGATAACATGCCCTTTTGGAGAGTCGGTGCAGACTTGATGGGCCAAATGGCTCTTTCTGCACCGTAGGGATTTAGGGATTCTATAATACTGTGGCTACCAGAGCAGGTAAAAGGCTATGAACTCTCTAGCGAGTAAGTCACTACCTGACATTCCCCCCCCCCCCCCCCAAAGCCTGTTCACCATCTATAAGCTACAAGTCAGGAGTGTAATGGAATACTCCCTTTTGCCTGGATGATTACAGTTCCAATGACAGCGGCTGGGTGTACCATCTACAAATGCCTTCAGGAACTCAACAAGCTTCCTTAAGCGGCACCTTTCAAACCGAAACCACTACCTTCTCGAAGGACAAGAGCAGCAGATACCTGGGAACACCACCTGGAAGTTCCCCTCCAAACCAATCACCGTTGTGACTTGGAAATATAATGCTGTTTCTTCACTGTCGCTGGGTCAGTGAAGAATCTGGGAACTCTCTCATTAATAGCACTGTTGGTGTACCTACACTTCAAGGACTGCAGCGGTTCAAGAAAGCATCTCACTGCCACCTACTGGAGGGCAATTAGGGACAGGCAATAAAAATGCTGATCTAGCCACATCCTGTAAAATGATTAAAAATCGAGCTGTAGGTGACTTCCATCCTGAACTCCGGAGGTAGTCCAAGGCATCTGTATGCCACGTTATTCCGACTGCGTTTCATGCTGTCATGTTTCTCCTGCAGCATCGCAGGGAGTTGGGCTTTGATCTGCATCATATTAACAGGATGCAAACGAGGTTCACGCCCTTGTCTGGTGGGTTTTCCAACTCACATGGCAGGTACCACTAGGTTTCCTGCTGTAAATTCACACTGGTGTGATTTTTGGGACTCCTGCCATCTTCTTCCCCCATACCCACCATCAAATATGCTGGCAGGGACTTGGGAGAATTCTGTCCTCTGTATTTCTACTTCCTCACACCAGACGTAATCCAGGCAAATCTGCATTATACCCTCTACTATTATACTTTTCTATAGTATGGAACGTGATACTTGACACAATAATTTAACTGAATCTTATTAATGTTCAATATAGCCTTATTATGTATATTCTATTCTATTTTTAAGAAATCAAAAATTCAATTAGCCTTTGCTTTAAACCCTCACACTGTCTATGTCCTGTGAACTTGTAACCTTAAATCTCTTTACTCTGACACAGCATGAAACCTACATTGACAATAACTTGCATTTATATAATGTCATTGTAGAGTTATAAAACAACCAAATGCCCTTCAGAGTATGGTCATTGCTAATTTTAGACAAAATTGATGATGTCACACTAAGTGACATTGATTTCTACATGCCACTTTCAGCCCTATCCCTCATCTTATCAATATCCATTTGCAACTGAGATACCTCTTATCTTGCTGTCAGATGAAATTTCAACATTATTCCCTAGAGACCTATATCAAAATTGTTCATATCATTGGACTGAACCCAGAAGTACCAGGCAACCACTTTTAGCTATGTTTAAAAGCTGTTCTCATACTCTGCTCTCTTCATGCTATATTTAAAAACATAGAATGATAGAATCCCACTGTGCAGAAGGAGGCCGTTCGGCCCATCGAGTCTGCACTGACCATAATCCCATGCAGGGTCTATCTCCATAACCCCATGCATTTACTCTAGTAGTCATCTTGACACTCCTGGGACAAATTAGCATGGCTGATCCACCTAACCTGCACATTTTGTACTGTGGGAGGAAACACACGCAGAGATAGGGAGAATGTGCAAACTCCACACAGTGACCCAAGCCAGGAATCGAACCCAGGTTAGATTATTTTTGCACATTCCATTCTATAGAAAGGATATTATATCGCAAGGATATAATGCAAATTTTCCAGGATTATGTCTGGAATGAGGAAATACAAATCCAGAGGACAGAATTCTCCCAAATCCCTGCCAGTATATTCGATGGTGGGCAGGGGGGAATAAAATGGCAGGAGACCCAGAAACCATACCGGTATGAATTTGCAACAGGAAATCCAGTAGTGCCTGCCATGCGAGTTGGAAAACCCACCAGAGGCGGGCTTGAACCTTATTTGCATCCTGTTAATACAATGTGAGGCAGCAGTGCTAACCACTGTGCCACCATGCTGCCCTGTCATAGAAAATAGAAAACATAGAAAATAGAAGCAACAGTAGGCGATTTGGCCCTTTGAATGTGCTCTATCATTCATTTAGATCACAGCTGATCATCAAATTCAATATCCTGATCTCACCCTTCCCCATATCTCTTGATCCCTTTATCCCCAAGAGCTACATCTAATTTTTTTTCTTGAAATTACATGACGCTTTGACTTCAACTACTTTCTGTGGTAGTGAATTCCACCACCCTCTGGGAAAGAAATATCTCGTCTCAGTCCTAAAAGGTTTACACCTTTATCTGCAAACTATGACCCTCCACCATCAAGGACATTCGTTCAGAATCTACCTTTTCTAATCCTGTTAGAGTTTTCTAAGTTTCTATGACATCCTCTCTCACTCTTCTGAACTCCAATGACTATAATCCTAACTGATTTAGTCTCCTCATATACCATCACAGGAATCAGCCTGATAAACCTTTTCCATACTACCTCTTTAGCAAGGACATCTTTCCTCAGATAAGGACACCAAAACTCCATGTGTGGCCTCACCAACACCCAATACAATTGCAGTAAAACATCCTTATTCCTATATTTGAATTCTGTTGCTATGAAGGCCGACATACTATTTGCCTTCTATACTGAAGGGAAGAGCAAACATTAACTTATTCTAGCAAATTAAGTGGGCATCCATTACGTTAGTACTGGAACCTCATGCCATTCCATATATTTGAATGCTGTGTCTCTCAGCGAGATTTTTTTTTATTCAATCATGGGACACGGGCATCGCTGACTGGCCAGCATTTATTGCACATTCACAGTTACCCTTGTTCAGTGGATAGTTGAAAGTTAACCACATTGCTGTGGCTCTGGAGTCCCATGTAGGCCAGATCAGGTAAGGATGACAGATTTCCTTCCCTAAAGGACATTAGTGAATCAGATGGATTTTTCTGGCAATTAGCAATGGTTTCATCGTCATCAGTAGATTTGTAATTCCAGTTTTTTTATTGAATTCAAATTCCACCATCTGCTGTGGCGGGATTCGAACCCGTGACCCCAGAACATTTGCTGAGTTTCTGGATTAATAGTCCAGCAATAATACCACCAGGCATCACCTCCTAAAAGTAAGGGAGGAGCAGCACATTAGGAGGGATAACTTCATGATATCCATATTTTAACTGTATCTGTGGGTTCGCCAAAAGGACATTTTTTGTAATAGTTTGAACAATCAGGTGTTCATGCATAGCTAATACATGTAGGTAGAACATTACAGCACAAACAGGCCCTTCGGCCCACAAGTTGCATCGATCACATCCATACCTACCAAGCCACAGAACTATCTGTAACTCCTAATCCCATTAAATCCCATATACTCATCCAGAAGTCTTTTAAAAGACCCCAGTGAGTTTGCCTCTACCACCACTGACGGCAGCCGATTCCACTCACTCACCACCCTCTAAGTGAAAAACTTACCCCTAACATCTCCTCTGTACTTGCTTCCCAGCACCTTAAACCTGTGTCCTCTCATAGTGACTATTTCAGCCCTGGGAAATAGCCTCCGAGAATCCACCCTATCTATTCCTCTCAACATTTTATAAACCTCTATCAGGTCATCTCTCAACCTTCGTCTCTCCAGGGAGAAGAGACCTAGCTCCCTCAACCTACCTTCATAAGGCATGCCTCCCAATCCAGGCAACATCCTTGTAAATCTCCTCTGCACCCTTGCAATAGCCTCCACATCCTTCTTGTAGTGAGGCCACCAGAATTGCGCACAGTACTCCAAGTGGGGTCTGACAAGGGTCTTATAAAGTTGCAGCATTACCTCCCGACTCCTAAACTCAATCCCTCGATTAATGAAGGCCAGTACACCATACGCCTTCTTGACCACATCCTCCACCTGTGAGGCCGATTTGAGCATCCTATGGACCCAGACCCCAAGATCCTTCTGCTCCTCAACACTGCTAAGACACCTACCCTTGATATTATACTCCTTCATCCCATTGGTCCTGCCAAAATGGACCACTACACATTTATCCGCGTTGAAGTCCATCTGCCACTTCTCTGCCCAGTCTTGCATCCTATCTATGTCACGCTGCAGCTTCTGACATCCCTCCAGACTATCCACAACACCACCAACCTTTGTATCGTCAGCAAACTTACTAACCCATCCCTCCACTTCCTCATCCAGATCATTTATGAAAATGACAAACAGCAAGGGTCCTAGAACAGATCCCTGGGGCGCTCCACTGGTGACTGACCTCCTTACAGAAAAAGACCTATCCACAACCACTCTCTGCCTTCTGCAGGCAAGCCATTTCTGGATCCACAAGGCCAAAGCCCCTTGGATACCATGCCATCTCACCTTCTCAAGAAGTTTTGCATGGGGGACCTTATCAAACGCCGTGCTGAAGTCCATGTAAACCACATCCACCGCTCTTACTTCATCAATGTGTTCAGTCACATTTTCAAAGAACTCAGCTAGGCTCGTAAGGCACGACCTGCCCTTGACAAAGCTGTGCTGACTATTTCTGATCATTCTAAACTTCTCTAAATGCTCATAAATCTTGTCCCTCAGAATCCTCTCCATCAACTCACCAACCACTGAGGTCAGACTCATCGGTCGGTAATTTCCCGGGCTATCCCTGTTCCCTTTCTTGAAAATAGGAACCACATCCGCAATCCTCCGGAACCTCTCCCGTCTCCAACGATGATGCAAAGATCATCGCCAGGGGCTCTGCAATCACTTCCCTCACCTCCCACAGTAACCTGGGGTATATCCCATCCGGTCCTGGTGACTTGTCTATCTTGATAGAATTTAAAAGTTCCAACACATCCTCTTTCTTAATGTCCACATACTCAATCTTTTCAGACTGCTGCAAACCTGTAGTACAACCTCCCAGATCACTTTCCACCGTGAATACCGAGGCAAAGTACTCATTAAGCACCTCAGCCATTTCTTCCGGTTCCACACAGACTTTTCCCCCTTCACCTTTTATAGGTCCTATCCCTTTACTTCTCATCCTTTTACTTTTCACATATTTGTAGAACACCTTGGGATTCTACATAAGAACATAAGAAATAGGAGCAGGAGTAGGCCATCTAGCCCTTCGAGCCTGCCCCGCCATTCAATAAGATCATGGCTGATCTGTCGTGGCTCAGTTCCACATTCCCGCCCTCTCCCCATAACCCTTAATCCCCTCTCTTATCAAAAACCCATCAACCCGCGTCTTAAAAATATTTAGCGAGGCCGCCTCCACCACCTCAACGGGCAGAGAATTCCAGAGATTCACCACCCTTTGAGTGAAGAAGTTCCTCCTCAACTCCGTTCTAAACCGCACCTCCTTTATCTTGAGGCTGTGCCCCCTAGTCCTACTGTCCTTTCTGAGCAGGAAGAGCCTCTCCACCTCTATCCTATCCATCCCATTCATCATCTTATACGTCTCAATGAGATCTCCCCTCATTCTTCTAAACTCTAACGAGTACAATCCTAGTTTATTCAGCCTCTCCTCATAGCTCAACCCCCTCAACTCCGGCATCAGCCTAGTAAACTTCCTCTGCACTCCCTCCAAGGCCAAAATATCCTTGCGTAAGTACGGCGCCCAAAACTGCACACAGTACTCCAGCTGCGGCCTCACCAATGCCCTATACAGCTGCAGCAAGACCTCCCTACTTTTATATTCAATCCCCCTCGCAATGAAGGCCAGCATCCCATTCGCCTTCCTGACCACCTGCTGCACCTGCAAGCTGGGTTTTTGCGACTCATGCACAAGGACCCCGAGGTCCCTCTGCACTGTCGCCTGCTGCAGTTTTTCTCCACGTAAGTAATAATCCTTCCTACCATTATTCCTACCAAAGTGGACCACCTCACACTTGCCAACATTAAATTCCATTTGCCAGCTCCTGGCCCATTCGCCCAGCCTATCTAGATCCTTCTGCAGACTCTCCACACCCTCCGCGCAATTTGCCGTTCCACCAATCTCGGTGTCATCAGCAAATTTCGACACCATACACTCGGTTCCCTCCTCCAGATCATCTATATAAATGGTAAATAGCTGAGGCCCCAGCACCGACCCCTGGGGCACTCCGCTAGTCACCAACCTCCAATCCGAATAGCACCCATTGTTCCCCACTCTCTGCCTCCTATTTGACAACCAGTCCTCTATCCACGCTAACACCCTACCCCCAACTCCATGTCCCCTGACCTTCTGCAATAACCTCTTGTGAGGTACCTTATCAAACGCCTTCTGAAAATCAAGAAAGACCACATCCACCGGCTCTCCTCTATCCACCGCCCTAGAGACATCCTCATAGAACTCCAGTAAATTTGTCAGACACAACTTCCCCTTAACGAAACCGTGCTGCGTCTGCTCTATCAAGCAATTCCCCTCAAGATGCCTCGTTATTTCCTCCTTGATGACGGATTCTAACATTTTACCTACAACAGACGTTAAACTAACCGGCCTATAATTCCCCGCCTTTTGTCTGGCACCCTTCTTAAACAACGGCGTAACATTAGCCGCTTTCCAATCTTCCGGCACTTCCCCGGAATCCAGCGACGTCTGGAAAATAACCACCAAGGCATCCACTATCACCTCCGCCATTTCTTTCAGAACCCTCGGATGCATTCCATCCGGTCCTGGGGACTTGTCCACAATCAGTCCCTCCAGTCTGTCGAGCACCGCCTCTCTAGTAACAGTAATGTCATTGAGACCCTCCAGTCCTACCACCTTTCCATTGCTAACACCCGGCAAATTATTCACGTCCTCCTCTGTGAAGACCGAGACAAAAAAGTTATTCAAGACCTCAGCCATTTCCCCATCCCCTACCACTAAGTCCCCCCTCTCATCCTCTAAGGGTCCAACGTTCACCCTAGCCAGCCTCTTCCTTTTTATATACTTATAAAAACTCTTGCTATCCTTTTTTATATCAAGCGCTAGCCCAGCTTCATAGTTTCTCCTACCCTTCTTTATCAATTTCTTTGTCAATCCTTGTTGGCATTTAAACCTCTCCCAATCCTCTTCTCGCCCACTACTCCTAGCTACTCTAAACGCCTCCGCTTTTAATTTAACACTTTCCTTCACCTCCTTCGTTATCCACGGCTTATTACTTCTCCTCCTACGGTCCTTTTTGACCATTGGAATAAATTTCTGCTGAGCACCAAGAAAGATCTCCTTAAAAATCCTCCACTGCTCCTCAGCAGACCTACCTTCCAACGCGCTCCCCCAGTCCACATTCGCCAATTCCTCTCTCATCCTACCATACTCCCCTCTGTTCAAACAAAGGACACGTGTCCGGGAACCCACTTTCTCCTCCTCCATCTGCACCAGAAACTCCACCATACAATGATCACTCTCCCCAAAAGGATCCTTCACCGCAAGGTCCCTGATTCTACCCGCCTTATTACATAGCACCAGATCCAAGATAGCTCGCTCCCTTGTCGGCTCCAACACACACTGTTCAAGGAAACTATCCCGGCAGCATTCCAAGAACTCCTCCTCGAGCCCACCGCGTCCAACATGGGTCGACCAATCAATATGCAGATTGAAATCCCCCATAATTACGGCCGTCCCATTCCTGTGCGCCGCACTTATTTGCGCGTTAACAGCCCGCCCCACCTCCAGATCATTTTTCGGGGGCCTATAGATGACACCCACCAGCGTCTTCCTCCCTTTGCTGTTCCTAATCTGTACCCACAACGATTCCACTTTCTGCTCCTTGGCTCCAATATCATCCCTTGCTACCACCCTGATGCTGTCCTTAATCAGCAGAGCTACACCCCCCCCTTTTTCCTCCCGCCTATCCTTCCTAAACACTTGATACCCCTGGACATTCAGCTCCCAGTCCCTGTCACCTTGCAGCCACATCTCTGGAATGGCCACCAGATCATATCCATTTGTGCTGATCTGCGCCACCAGCTCATCCACTTTATTCCGAACGCTTCGTGCATTCAGATAAAGAGCCTTCATCCCAGCCTTCACCTGGACCCTATCTGCCGGAACGCTACCAACCATACTCACGCCCCCTACTCCCTTTATTATAGAACATAGAACATAGAACATTACAGCGCAGAACAGGCCCTTCGGCCCACGATGTTGCGCCGACCAGTTACAAAAACAATGACCCACTAGCCTATACCAATCCCTTTTCGTCCATAAACCTATCCAGAGATCTCTTAAACGCCCCCAAACTAGACGCATTTACAACTGCAGCAGGCAGGGCATTCCAATCCCTCACCACCCGCTGGGTAAAGAACCTACCCCTGACATCCGTCCTGTAGCTACCCCCCCTTAATTTAAAGCCATGCCCCCTCGTGCTAGCTTTCTCCATCCGAGGAAAAAGGCTATCACTATCCACCCTATCTAAACCTCTAATCATCTTATATGTTTCAATAAGATCCCCTCTTAGCCGCCTTCTTTCCAACGAAAACAACCCTAAATCCCTCAGTCTCTCCTCATAGGACCTCCCCACCATACCAGGCAACATCCTAGTAAACCTCCTCTGCACCCTCTCCAACGCCTCCACATCCTTCTTGTAATGCGGGGACCAGAACTGCACACAGTACTCCAAGTGCGGCCGCACTAGAGTAGTGTACAGTTGCAACATTACACTGCGACTCCTAAATTCAATCCCCCTACCAATAAACGCCAAGACACCGTACGCCTTCTTGACAACCTTATCTACTTGATTCCCAACTTTCAGGGATCTATGTACACACACACCGAGATCCCTCTGTTCATCCACACTATTCAGAGTCCTCCCGTTAGCCCTATACTCGACACATCTGTTGCTCCTACCAAAGTGAATTACCTCACACTTCTCCGCATTAAATTCCATCCGCCACCTCTCGGCCCAGCTCTGCAACCTATCTAAGTCTCCCTGCAGACTATGACACCCTTCCTCACAATCTACCACACCTCCAACTTTGGTGTTATTGGGACATCCTCGGCCTCTACCCTTACCTGTACCCTCTCCTTAACTTTAAGCCTCTTAATGTCACCTACCCTCGCACCCTCCCCCCCACTAATTAGTTTAAAGCCCTGTCTACAGTCCTCTTTACACGATTAGCCAGCACTCTGGTCCCAGCATGGTTCATACTCACCCCATCCCGCCCAAACAGGTCCCACCACCCCCAATACTGATGCCAGTGCCCCATAAATGCAAACCCATTCCTCCCACACCAATCCCTGAGCCACCCATTCACTTCTTTAATCCTGTCCACCCTACGCCCGTCTGCACTCGGTTCAGGCAGTAGCCCAGAGATAGCCACCTTGTCAGTTCTACTTTTTAATTCCATTCCCAGCTTTTCGTACTCCCTCCCCAGATCCTCAGTTCTCATTTTGCCTACGTCATTGGCACCCACATGTACCACAACGACCGGATTCTCACCCTCCCACTCCAGGTTTCTCTGCAGCCCAGATGCGACATCCCGGACCCGAGCACCAGGCAGACAACACACCCTTCTGTGGACTTTGTCATTGTGACAAAGGACAGTGTCAATACCCTTCACCCCACTATCCCCAACTACTACTACGTTCCTTTTCACCTTCTCTTTGCCTATGCCCTGCTGCATCACTGTACCGTGTGCAGTTTGCTCACTGACCTCACCTCCCTCGTCCAGACTGGAAGCAAGAACCTCAAACCTGTTATGCAGATTGAGAGGCTGAGGCCTCCTCTCCCCACCCCCTTTCCTCCTCTCCCCATCCCCCTTCCTCCTCTCAGCAGCCCCCTCTTGTTCCTGACCCTTAGAGTTAGCCAGTCTGGGGCGGGGGGGGGTGAATGTCACTTGCACCCCATTGACAATGGCACCCTCTCTCCCCCTGATGAGCCTCAGTGTCTGTTGCTCAGAGGCCAGCTCATCTACCTTGAGCTGGAGCTCCTCCAGTAACCTGCACTTACTGCAGACGTGGTCACCTGGGAGGACCCTGGGGTCCACCAGTTCCCACATCATACAGAAACAACACATCACATGCCCCTCCATTATTCACTGTAGTAGTATTGAAAATTTCCACACGAACTTACCTGGCCCTTTTTGCCTGCAAGCCCTTTTGATCTTAAGCCCTAATAGCTCACTCTGCTTCCCTCTCACTCCACTGCCCGCTCCGACGCTGCCCGCTGTCTACACCAGGCCTCCTTTTAAACCTGGCACTGATTTAAAGCTTGCTCCCCCACAACTCCCTTCTAACCACTCCCTCAGAATTCTTAAAGCGGTAAATACAAAAAGCCCACAAAAATGCTGTTAAATGATTTAAACAGTTCTACAAGGTTAGTTCTTACTACAAAGTGCTTTAAACTTATTTAAACAGGTTTTTAACAGGTAGTTTCTTATCTGTCTCCCTGCTCCTTCACTCGTCTGCTCCAGCAAACAAACATTCTCCTTAATCTTACCCGCCAAGGCCTTCTCGTGGCCCCTTCTGGCTCTCCTAATTTCCTTTTTAAGCTCCCTTCTACAAGCTTTATACTCCTCTAGATCCTTAACATCTCCTAGCTCTCTGAGTAATATGTAGTATAGGACAAGCCTTATTGTATACTGATGCAGAATGTAAGAAAATCGTGGTTAATACATTACGACTAAAAACTAATGTTATTTCTTGCAGCCGTTCATCTCCTGAAGGACAAAGTTTTCGGTCTGTTGAAACTGAAAAACCAATCGTTCGACAAAGGTCTCAATCACAGCCAGCACAGTGTCATGAATCTGAGGATGATGATGATTATGAAAATGTAAGAACATGCTTTTCTTTTGTGAGTACCCTTCACTCACTGGTTGTAATCAATGCAAGCAACTCCATCAATATTTATTTCCCCGGTTCTCTACCCAATAGCCCAGATTACAGCACAGTAGAGTGTGCTCTAAGAGATAAAAAATATCACTATTTGAATTATATTGTTACTTTTTAAATATTTAATGTTGAAATGCTACTGTTCCTATTATCTATATGTTAGAGTTTGAGTGTGAAGTGAAATCTTTCTTCCCCATCTCTTATCTCTGTTCATCTCACAATATTTTATTGTTTTTAGTCTGTAAATAGTGACTTTTGATAATATTGGCCTCCTTGTATAAAACATTATCAAATTATCAAAATGTTAATGTTTCATAATGAATTATATTGTGAAATACGACTGTTATTTTGCACGAGCAATAGCTGTGTAATGGTAATGAGATGATGGGTTAACTTTTTTGGTGACTTTGCTCGAGGAAGAAATGTTGGTGAGGATATCAGGCAGTCCTTTTTCTCTTTTTCAATTAGTATCATAAAATCTTTAACGTTCACTGGAAAAGGAAGGTGACCATTGTTTAACGTCTCATCTGGTATGTGGGGTGAATTTTACCGTACCCCCCCCCCCCCCCCCAAACCACAGGAATCGGAGTGGGCGAGAAGCAGACCATGCATGGCAAGGTCCAGTGACCTCAGGCAAGATTTTCAGGTTTCAGGCCGGAAAATCCCGCCTGTGATCTTAAACTGCTGTTAGTTCCTTTATCCTTCCAGTACCTTTACTGCATTGAAATCCAATGTTCATTGCACACTCATTCTTTCCTACCATCTTGTCTCAGTAGAATCCCTTACCTTCCTCAGCCTTCACTTTCTTTTACAATGTTCAGGCATACAAAAATTTGTGTTTAACAGAACTTTATTTTGCATTTTTTTTTACCCAGTCTTAGTGACCTGCATTGCCTTGGTCTTTTGCTTTGGATTTTGAATTTTAAAGCGTAGCATTTTGTGCCAATTAAGAGAATCAGAAATTTTGTTGCCATATTAAATTCCTAAAATGTGTAAACAGTTGCATTTAATTTTGAGTACTGGGCAGTATTTATGGAGCAACTATAAAGGAGTGATAGAGGTTAGCAAATAGTGGCCTCTGGTGGAATTATCTAGCAATAATGGGGAGGAGGAATCTGAAGTAAGCAAGCTCAGGGAGAGGGGAAAAATGAACTATTGCTGTTGGGTAATAACATTTGCAGTGAAGACAATTTACAGAAAATCACACATAATTTATTGCAAAACCACATGATCAAAATGTTTCAAGATGTGAAATATTAGGGTTATGTTGTCATAGAACCATGGAATGATACAGCACAGAAGGAGGCCATTGGGCCCATTGCATCTGTTCTTTGAAAGGGTGATCCAATTCATCCCACTGTCCTGCTCTTTGCCCAAAGTTCCATACAGAGGAAGAGGAGGAAGGCAATGCAGGGGTCCTCTGTGGTCATCTCCCTCCAAATCAGATATACCATTTTGGATACTACTGGGGGAGATGGTTCACAAAAAGAAGATGGCAACAGCCAGGTTCATGGCACCATGGCTGACTCTGCTGCGCAAGAGGGCAGGATAAAGAGTAGGCAGAGCAATAGTGATAGGGGTTTCAATTGTAGGGGGAATAGACAGGCATTTCTGCAGACACAAACAAGATTCCAGGATGGTATATTGCCTCCCTGGTGCAGGGGTCAAGGATGTCTCGAAGCGGTTGCAGGATATTCTGGAGGGGAAGGGCGAATAGCTAGCTGTTGTGGTGCAGAAAAGTGAAAAAAAAACAGGATGAGGGCCTAAAAGCTGAATTTAGGGAATTAAAAAGTAAGACCTCAAAGATAGTAATCTCAGGATTGCTACGAGTGTCACGTGCTAGTCAGAGTAGGAATGTCAGGATAGCTCAAATGAATACATAGTTTGAGAGATGGTGCAAGAGGGAGGGATTCAAATTCCTGGGACATTAGAATGGGTTCTGGGGGAGGTGGGACCAGTACAAATCAGACAGTCTGCACCTGGGCAATGTCCTGGGGGAGTGTTTGCTTGAGCTGTTAGGGAGGATTTAAAATAATGTGGCAGGAAAATGGGAATTGATGCAGGGAGTCAGAAGGAAGTTAAGTGTGGACAGAAACAAAAGGCAGTAAGGGGGAAAGTGAAAAGCAGAAAAACCAAAGTCAAAAATCAAACAGGGCCACAGTACGGACTACTGAGACTGTGGTGAACTCCATGACTGGGTCCAGTAAAGCTAAGAGAAATAAAACACAGGGAGAGTGTACAAAACATGATAGGACAGATGATCTGAGATGTCTTTGCTTTAAGGCAAGGAACATGACAGGTAAGACAGATGAACTTAAAGCTTGGATTATTGCATGGAACTATGATGTTGTGGCAATTATGGAGACTTGCTTGGAAGAAGGGCAGGATTGGCAGCTCAGCATTCCAGGATTTAGATGCTCCAGGTGAGATGGGAAGGGTGACAAAAGAGGTGGGCTGTTGCTTTATTGATTAGGGAGAACCTCACAGCTATATAGAGGAAAGACATGTTGGTGGGACCGTGCAGTGAGGCCATATGGGTAGAACTCAGGAACAAGAGTGGTGCAATCATACTGTTGGGATTGTACTATAGACTCCCAACAGCCAGCATGAAGTGGAGGAACTGATTTTTCAGCAGATTATGGGAAGATGTACAATTTTAACTTCCCCAACATAAATTGGGATTCCTTTAGTGCCAGGGAATTGGATGAGCTGAGTTAGTTCAGTGTGTCCAAGAGTGCTTCTTGAGGCAATATATATAGTCCAACCTGGGAAGGGGCTATCTTAGATGTGGTTCTGGGAAACGAGCCTGAACAGGTGATTGATGTCTCAGTGGGGGACCATTTTGAGAACAGTGATCACAATTCTGTAAGTTTAAAGATACTTGCAGAAAAGTATGGAAGTAGTCCCAGAGTGAAAGTACTAAATTGGGGAAAGGCTGACTATGATGGTATTACACAGAAAGAAGCCTCACAACACCAGGTTAAAGTCCAGCCAGTTTATTTGATAGTAAACCCACAAGCTTTCGGAAATGCTGTTCCTTCGTCAAGTGTGTGGAAAGTTCTTTCCACACACCTGATGAAGGAACAGCATTTCCAAAAGCTTGTGGGTTTACTATCAAATAAACTGGTTGGACTTTAACCAGGTGTTGTGAGACTTCTTACTGTGTTTACCCCAGTCCAACACCGGCATCTCCAGATTATGACGGTATTAGGCAGGAGGTAGAGAATGTAGACTGGGGCCAGCTGTTTGAGGGTAAATCCACATCCAATATGTGGGAGTCTTTTAAAAGTCAGTTGCCTTTTAGCTAAGATCAAGTGTAGTATTGACATGCTGTGCTTTGTTGAAGTCATTAGGTTACATTTCAGCTTCATTTGAAGCAATCTTTAAAAGCGGCATCTTGGCCTTTTGGCTATGATGCAAATGTGATCAAACCTTGGAGGAGGAGCTATGCCTACTCCAATCAGCTTGGATCACGTAGATCAAGCCCAAGAAAAGAGGTGAGAGCCCTGTCTTGTCAGCTTTGATCATAAGAACATAAGAACATAAGAAATAGGAGCAGGAGTAGGCCATCTGGCCCTTCGAGCCTGCCCCGCCATTCAATAAGATCATGGCTGATCTGTCGTGGCTCAGTTCCACTTTCCCGCCCTCTCCCCATAACCCTTAATCCCCTCTCTTATCAAAAACCCATCAACCCGCTTCTTAAAAATATTTAGCGAGGCAGCCTCCACCACTTCAACGGGCAGAGAATTCCAGAGATTCACCACCCTTTGAGTGAAGAAGTTCCTCCTCAACTCCGTTCTGAACCGCCCCCCCTTTATCTTGAGGCTGTGCCCCCTAGTCCTACTGTCTTTTTTGAGCGGGAAGAGTCTTTCCACCTCTATCCTATCCATCCCATTCATCATCTTATACGTCTCAATGAGATCTCCCCTCATTCTTCTAAACTCTAACGAGTACAAGCCTAGTTTATTCAGTCTCAACTTGTTGAGACTCTGAATTGGACTTGATTTGACTGAATTGGAATAAAAACAATAAAAAAGTCAGTTGTTAACAGGACAAGTATGTCTCTGTAAAAATGAAGGAAGAAGATAGCAAGATTCAGGAACCATGGATGAAAGAGCGATTGTGAGCTTAGTGCAAAAGAAGGAGGAAGCACAAATAAATTTCAGGAAATTGAAAACGGATAAGGCTCTTGAAGAATTCATGATAGCAGGAAAGAACTTAAACAGGAACTTAGGAGGGCAAAAAGGGGCCTTGAAATGTGCTTGGCAGGTTGATTAAGGAGAATTCCAAGGCTTTTTATGCATATATAAAGAAGAGGGTAACTAAGGTAAGGGTAGGTCCACTCAAGGACAGTGGAGGGAACTTGTGTGTGGAGCCAGATGAGGCGGGTGAGGTCCTTAACGAGTATTTTGCATCAGTATTTACAAAGGAGAAGGATGTGGTTGATGGTGAGTGTAGAAAGGAGAATGTTGACATTCTCATAGAGTCATAGAAGTTTACAGCATGGAAATAAGCCCTTCAGCCCAACTTGTTTATGCTTCCCTTTTTTTTTAAACCTCTAAGCTAATTCCAATTGCTCGCATTTGGCCCATATCCCTCTATACCCATCTTACCCATGTAATAATCTAAATACTTCTTAAAAACAAAGTTGTACCTGCCTCTAGCACTGCCTTTGGCAGCTTGTTCCAGACACTCGTCACCCTCTGTGTGAAAAAATTGCCCGTCTGGACACTTCTGTATCTCTCCCCTCTCACCTTAAACCTACACCCTCTAGTTTTAGACTCCCCTACCTTTGAGAAAAGATATTCACTATCTAGCTGATCTGTGCCCCTCATTATTTTATAAGGTCACCCCTCAGCCCCCTACGCTCCAGAAAAAAAAGTCCCAGTCTATCCAGAACATGTTGAGATAAAAAGAGAGGAGGTATTGGAGATTTTAAAAACATTAGGGTGAATAAGTCCCCAGGGCCAGATAAGGTCTATCCCAGAATACTGGGAGAGGTGTAGGGAAGAAATTGCTGAGACCTTGGCCAAAATCTTTGTATCCACTTTAGCCATGGGTGAGGTACCAGAGGATTAGAGAGTAGCTAACATTGTTCCTTTGTTTAAGAAGGGCAGGAGAGACAATTTGGAAAATTACAGGCCTGTGAGCCTTACATCAATGGTGAGGAAATTATTGGAGAAGATTCTTAGGGACAGGAGATACTCACTTCTGGAAGAGAATAGGTTTATCAATGCTGGCAACATAGTTTTGTGAAGGGCAGGCTGTGATTCACAAACTTGATTGCGTTCTTTGAGGAAGTGACAAGAAAAATTGACCAGGGCAGGGCTGTGAATGTTGTATACATAGACTTCAGTAAAGCCTTCAATGAAGTTTCTCATGGCAGGCTGATACAGAAGGTGAAGTCATATGGGATCCAAGGTGAACTAATAAGGTGGATACAAAATTGGTTTGGGCACTAAGTGCAGACAGTAGCAGCAGAAGGGTATTTTTCAAACTGGAGGTCTGTTGCAAGCGGTGTTCACAAGGATTAGTGCTGAAGGCTTGAATGATTTGGTGGAAAATATAGGTCGTCTGATTAGTAAATTTGCAGTTGATGGAGGAGTAGCAGATCGTGAGGAGGATTGTCAGAGGATACAGCAGACTATAAATCAACTGAAGACTGGGCTGAAAGATGGCAGATGGAATTCGAGCCAGACAAATGTATTTGGAAGGTCTACTGCAAAAGAAAAATATACAATAAATAGTAGAACCCTTAAAAATATTAGCATACAGAAGGATCTAGGCATGCAGATCCACAATTCCCTGAAGGTAGCAACTCAGGTGGGCAAATTGGTCAAGAAGGCGTACAGCATGCTGGCTTTCATCAGTCAGGGCATTGAGTATAGGAATTGGAAAATCATGTTGCAGATGTATAAGACTTTGATTAGGCTGCATTTGGAGTATTGTATACAATTCTGGTCGCCATATTACTGGAAGGATATTTATGCATTGGAAAGGGTGCAAAAGAGATTTACCAGGATGTTGCCTGATTTGGAGTATATGGACTATGAAGAAAGGTTAAGCAAACTTGGATTGTTTTCATTGGAGTGTCAGTGGATGAAAGGGGACTTGATGGAGGTTTACAAGATTATGACAGGCTTAGATAGAGTTGGTAGTCAGAGTCTTTTTCATAGGGTCAAAGGGTCAATTACTTAGGGGCATAGGTTGAAAATGAGAGGGGGGATGTTTAAAAGAGATGTAAGGGGCAAGTTTTTCACGTAGAGGGTGGTGAATGCCTGGAATGTGCTGCTGGAAGAGAGGTAGTGGAAGCAGATTCTATCAGAAGGTTCAAGAGGCATCTGGATAGATAGATGAATCAGCAGGGAGTAGTGGGATATGGACTACATAGAGGCAAGAAAATATTAGAGAGGTATCTGTGTCGGCATAGACTTGGTGGGCCAAAGGCCCTGTTCCTGTGCTGTACTGTTCTTTGTTCTGATAGATTTTCAATTCTGTTTTGAAAGTTTTACTATTCAATCTTGCTCCATCACCCTCACCATTTCAGATCATAATGTCTTGCTATGTTCAAAACAAAACTTCCTCATGTTGCCTTATCCCTGCTTTTCTTCTGCCTATCACCTAGTGTGTCTATTCATAAAAACAAGGCGTCCATATGTTTTAACTTGTCCTAGCACTTTTAAAGATTTGTGTACATAAATCCCTAGTTGTCTCTGCTCCTACACCTGCTTTAAATTGCATTATTTAGTTTATATTGTCTCTCTTCTTTTCTCCTAGAAAAATGCATCATCACATTTTTCTTTAAATTTAATCTGCCATATGTCAGCCCGTTGTATTATCTGTTTATGTCCTCCTAAGACTGTAACTATCCTTATCATTGTTTACTACATTTCTGAGTTTTGTGACATTTGAAAATTTTGAATTTATGCTTTGCATACCCAAGTCCAGATCTTTCATGGAAAAATAGCAGTGATCTGAATTGCCACTTTCCCCAGTGTGGACAGGAATGGGCAATAATTCTTGCCAATGGTGCCCCCACCCCAAAAAATAAAAAAAAACTAGAAGAGCAATGGTCTGAATATAAGTCTCTAGGAAGGGTCACTGCATATCTCTAAGCTAAAATGCTATTATCCCTTACTCTCTGCTTTCTGTCCTTTGGCTAATTTTCTATCCACATTGTCACGTTCCCTTTATTCCCATGAACTTTAACTTTTCTTACTAATCTATTATGTGCTACTTTAAAAAAAATGTCTTTTGAATGTAGATATACACATCAGCTACATTAGCCTCCTCAACCATCTCTATTACTTCAGCAGAAAGCTCAATCAAATTTGTCATTCATTGCCCATCCCTGACCGCACTGGAGAAAGTGGCAATTAGGACCCTGGTTCTTTTAGTTGTTTATCCTTCTGAGATCTGCCTTAACAAATCCATGATGATCTTCATTTAGTAATCTTCATAATTTTCCAAATGTCAATTATATTTGTCCCAAATGGTTGCCTCGAGAGGTTTCCCCATGACGTTAGGCTGACTGACCTATACTTGTTTGATTTATATCTTTCTCTCTCTCTCTCTCCTTTTTTACAATTCTCCAGGCCTCTGGCATCACCCCTTTATCTAAGCAGTGCAAGATTATGGCCAGAGCCTTCATAATGTTCAATTGTACTTTTCTCAGTAATCCAGGATTCACCCAACCCAAACTGGGTCACTCTTCAACTTTGAGAGGATAAATTAAAGTGGTCTGGAAAAATTGTGTCCTTATACTTAATTTGCTGTAAAGCATTTTGGGATATCCTGTGTAATTAATGCTATATAAATGCAAGTCCATCTAATAATGCTGTCATAGTTAGTTTACAATTATCATTTTGTTTTATGGACCAGTATTTAGGACTGTTGGATTTGTTGATGTGAAGGTATAGAACAGTTTTCACTTAGTCCATCCAGTGTCAATATCAAGCACCCCCATGTCAGGTGATCCAGAGCTAGTGATCACACTTCTTTGATTGCAAAAGCTTTGAGCTATGTGGTGGTGAACAAGAAATACCAACTTTTTTCATTTCATTTGCCCTGTAAAGTATTTTGAGGTGTCCCTTTTTACGAAGATAACACTATAGATGTGTAAACCATTGAGGTAAAGAAAGAACTTATACTTAAATGAGAGCAGCTCCGACAGTACAGCTTTTCCTCATCAAAAAACAGATCTGAAGCTCTCCCGTTTTGCATGCTGATTCTGGACATAGAATTTTTTTCGTAAGGCCGCCCCCATGGTGACAAACTCCCACACTTGAACAGTATCATATTGCCATATTAGGTACTAGTGACTGTCTAAAATAAGGTCACTTTCGAGTCATTGGTTTGCCCTGAAATTAGCAAGTAAACGGCAGGATGACAAGGTCTACATGCATCCTAAGCAGCCGTCAAAAAGATAGGTTTCGTTTTTTTTAAATCTGACCTTAACATGACTTATTCCAGACCTAAAAGCTGACCCAAAGCACTGTGTTCCAGTTAAACATAGAAACTAGAAGTAGGAGTAGGCCATTCAGTCTTTTGAGCCTGATCCACCATTCATCTTGATCGTGTCTGATCAACAAATTGAATATCTTGATTTCCCCCTTTCTCCCATATCCCTTGATTCTTTTAGCCCCAAGAGCTATATCTAACTTCTTGAAATCAAACAATGTTTTGGCTTCAACTACATTCTGTGGTAGTGAATTCCACAATTCTAATTGTGGTGTTGCTGGTCCACCAAGGTAATCAAGGAGGCTGCACAGAAAAACAGTTGAACAAAAAGGTTTAAATGGATGAAAATCTTAGACTGAGTTGTCACATTTGTTTATTTACTAACAGTTTCATTGCTTGGTTTGATCATAGGTACAGCTGCCATCTTCTGTATTTGTAAATACAACGGAATCCAATGATGTTGAAAGGTAATTATGAATTAAACTAATAAATATAGATATATTACTAATAATTAAGGCTGAATGGCACTATTCAATTTTTTCACTGTCTTGAAGCAATTGTGGAAATGCAATTGCATCTCTTTCTGCAATGTACAACATCATTCTCCAGGAATTTTTTTCAACATAAATACTAATGTCTTTCTAAGTTGTATTGAAGCACCTCAATTGTGCACTGACAACCCAACGGTGATACCATTTCTTTCACTTGTTAGTTTTTCCCTCTCTCTTCTGTAGCATATTTACATATAAATTAGGCATCCTCTTGTCCTTTGCCAAAATGATTATTGATCTGTCAGCCCTGATGGTCAATAGCATCAGGGATTTGTAATGTGGAGAGCTTCACAGTCTAGCCACATTCTACCCATGTCCAAATATGTTCATTTCCATCTGAATAACAATCAGAAGTGGTAATCCTGACTTGACTGATTTTCCCCCCGCCCTACCTCAACCCAGGGCATTGAGGCCAATTGCAACTCTCCTAATGCTGCACTGGCTGTGATTAGCTAAGTCAACAAAGAGCAGTGATGCCATAGTCAGAATATGCTACAGGGGGAATGGAAGTCAAGTTTTAGGGCAAGATAATGCTTTGTTGAATAAAACTGAGCACAATTTTTAATAAAGTACACAGACTCATAAAGTAATTAAATAAAATCATTCTCATCTATTCACAAAGATTGTTCATGTCTACAAGTCCTGGTTCCAACCCAGAGAATGGATTGTATTGCATAAGGAATTCTTCAAAGTCGGGAAAGGTAGGAGTTTAATAATTTGTACAAGTGTATGCCTTTGCTCCACTAATAAGTAATCAGTCCATTGTAAAACATATCCTACTTTTTTGTCTCTTGCAAAAGGTTTTAGTCGTATGGGATGATTCAGAAAAGAAAGTGAGGAACTACAGAATTTTTGAAAAGGTCAGTAAACTTTGTTTAAATAATGGTTAGTAACCCACATTTGCTGCTTTAATTCTGAATTCCTTATTAAAGAAAATAACCCTCTGTTTAGTGGAAAACCTTTCCAGAACATCAATATCCAGTACACTACACACTAGTTACGTGTGACTAATTAGAATTTCAGAAATGGCTAGTTGTGTTTTGATAAGTATATAGAAATGAGCAGTAAGCCATCATGGAAAATATAAGCAGTAGTGGGAGGAGTTCCTCAAGTAGCCATTAATTAGCCACTGAAGGACCTCAGCTGGCCACAGAGAAGGCCTGACACCACTCTGTCGTTTATAAAATTCCAGTGATGCCACCTGATTTTACATCCGTATGCCTACTCCCTGGTAGGTATGCAATTCTAATTATGAAGTCTTTATGACACAGATGAAGGCCATTCAAACCTTCAAATCCATGCTGGTTATCTGTAGAACAATTCAGTCAGTCCCATTCCTCCATCTTATCCCAGCAGCCTACTGAGGACACATATCAACTGACTCGAAAGCAGCTTCTCCCTTGCTACTAACAAACATTTGAATGGACCTACCTCGCATTAAGTTGATCTTTCTCTGCATCCTAGCTATGACTGTAACACTACATTCTGCACTCTCTCCTTTTCTTCTCTATGAATGTCTGTATAGCATGCAAGAAACAATACTTTTCACTGTGTACTAATACATGTGACAAAAATAAATCGATTTGAATTGACAAAATCTACTGCATTCTCTCCATTAGTCTTTTCTGTTACTTAATCAAAAATTCAGTTAGGTTAGCCTTTTACAAATCTGTGATGGTTCCATTTTATTAACTCAAACCTCCCCAAGTATTGTCATTCTTTTCCCTGAGTATTGTTTCTAAAATCTTAATCACCACAAATGTTAAACTTACTGACCGATAGTTAGTAGGAGTGTCCTTACACTATTCCTTGAATAAGGCTTGAAATTGTGCCATTTTCCAATCACCTGGCACCTCTCTCATATCAAGGGAAGAATGGAAGATTATTGGAAGCCCTTCCGCTGTCTCCATCCCACTTCCCTTGGTAAACTCGGATGCAAGCCATCCACACTAGGTGACTGTGCCACTGTACTTCACCTGGTTTTCAATTGAAGAATTCAACTGATATGTTACATCATATATCCCCATCTTGCTTGTCATCCATGGTGCCCCTATCTTTCCCTCTTGCCAAAATGTACCTGAAACATTTCTTCCTTGAAGCTCATTTAAAGAATTGAGATTGTGGCCCTGGGTAAGAGCTTAGTAATTATCTGCCATAAATCTAATCCACGTTTAAAACTCACCACTCCTATTCTCTCCAATTCATGACTGTGTTTACAGATTTAAGGCAATGCCATCCGACTAGTATCCCTTCCTAACAGCACTCTGGATGTACCTCCACCACATGGACTGCAGCTATTAAGAAGGTAGCTCACCACCACCTTCTCCAGGGCAATTTCGGATGGGCAATAAATGCTGGCTTAACCAGTGATGCCCACATCCCATGAAAGAAAGTTGCATTTGAATTCAATGTTAATTATTTACATCAATTTTACAGTATTTGTATTCCTGATACCAGTAGTAAAGGTAAGAGAGTATTGTTCTAAATTACATTTTTGTTTTTCTTATAGGAATCCAAATTTTATCTAGAATCTGAGATAAGGTTCACATGCCTTGCAAGCATGGTCGAGTTTTACCATAAGCACACTCTCCCAATCCATGACCATCTAAATCTCAGGGTACCTTATGGCTATAAGAACCCACTTTGATATTGACCCATCTATATGCCACCTCTTTGGACTTGAAACAAACTGAAATGGACAGCAAGACAATTTACTGCACATTCAAGGTTTGAAGATGATTCAAGCAATACTGTTTTAGAAGAAAGCAGAAACATGAAGAAACAGAACTGTAATGAATCATGCCAAGAGAATCTGAAAAGCTGTGAAATCTCATTTTATCAAAACAAAGCAGCTGTAATACCTTACACTCTCATTTCTGTGTCACACAGAAAAGATGCTTGTGATTATCTGAACTGTGACATTTACTTCCCTTCGTGTTTGTGAAGCACTTTCAGCTCAGCATCCTGATCACTCAACCAAAATGTAAAGAACTGCAAGGGGAATCATGGGTGCCACCTGGGCTCTTCTAACTCTGGGCTTGAAGTGGATGTTGGCAATACATGTAGTATTAAATACAGTTTGATTCATGTTTTGAGCATTGATCTACTGTATAAAATTGTAATCCTGTATTGTGTCTCCTTAAACATTACTTCAACATCGTTAGGATTTTTTTCTGAGAAATCCAGGATGGAGTGAAAAAGTTTTGAGAATCTTAAAACATTCTTTAAAATGTTCTTTACTTTGTATGCTGTTAAATGACTAGCAAGTAGGCTACTGAAACCAGCACCACCGCCAAGTCTTTGCAGATTTCCTCCCTTTCCATCTACCTCTTCTCAACTCTTCAGCTTATATTCCTATTTTTTTTTCAAATGCACACATCCATAAGAACACAAGAAATAGGAGCAGGAACAGACCATTTAGCTCTTTAAGCCTGCTCTGCCATTAAATCAGATTATAGCTGTTTGTGGTTGTTTATCTGTCTACTTCCTATAACCATAGACTCCATGGTCTATCAAAAAGCTGTCTAATTCAGCCTTGAATTATTCAACAACCCAGCCTCACTGCCATCAGGAGTAGAGAATTTCAAATCTTAATGGTCCTCAGGAAAAAAATTCTCATCTCCGTCTTAAATTATTTTAAATCTGTGCCCTCCAGTTCTAGATTTTTCCATGAAGATTTTCCCTCTGACTATCCACCCTGTCAAGCCCCCTCAGAATCTTATATGTATAGACCTAACCTTGTCAACTTTCCTGCATAGGACGGCCCCTTCATAGAACATGGAACATTACAGCGCAGTACAGGCCCTTCGGCCCTCGATGTTGCGCCGACCAGTGGAACCAATCTAATGACCCTCTAATCTAAACTATTCCAATGTTATCCATATGCCTATCCACTGACCATTTGAACGCCCTTAAAGTGGCGAGTCCACAACTGCTGTAGGCAGGGCATTCCACGACCTTACTACCCTCTGAGTAAAGAACCTACGTCTGACATCCGTCCTATAATTACCACCCCTTAATTTAAAGCTATGTCCCCTTGTGTTAGCCATCACCATCCGAGGTAAAAGGCTCTCACTGTCCACCCTATCCAATCCTTTGATCATCTTGTATGCCTCAATCAGGTCACCTCGTAACCACCTTCTCTCCAATGAAAATAACCTCAAGTCCCTCAGCCTTTCCTCATAAGACCTTCCCACCATACCAGGCAATATCCTAGTAAACTTCCTCTGCACCTTTTCGAATGCCTCCACATCTTTCTTATAATGCGGCGACCAGAACTGTACACAATACTCCAAGTGCGGCCGCACCAGAGTTTTGTACAGTTGTAACATGACCTCATGGCTCCGAAATTCAATCCCTCTACCAATAAAAGCTAACACACTGTACACCTTCTTAACAACTTTATCAACCTGGGTGCCAACTTTCAGGGAGCTATGCACATGTACCCCGAGATCTCTCTGCTCGTCAACACTACTAAGAGTCCTTCCATTAGCCCTATATTCTGTACTCCTGTTATTCTTACCAAAGTGAATCACCCCACACTTTTCCGTATTAAACTCCATCTGCCACCTCTCGGCCCAGCTCTGCAGCTTATCTATGTCCCTCTGCAAACTGTAACATCCATCCTCACGGTCTACAACTCCTCCAACTTCGGTGTCGTCAGCAAATTTACTAATCCATCCTTCTACACACTCATCTAGGTCATTTATAAAAATGACAAACAGCAGTGGCCCCAAAACAGATCCTTGAGGTACACCACTTGTAACTGAACTCCAGGTTGAATATTTCCCATCAACCACCACCCTCTGTCTTCTGTCAGATAGCCAATTCCTGATCCAAACTGCTAAATCACCCTCAATCCCATGCATCTGCATTTTCTGCAATAGCATACCATGAGGAACCTTATCAAACGCTTCGCTAAAATCCATGTACACCACGTCAACTGCCTTACCCTTATCCACCTCTTTGGTCACCTTTTCAAAAAACTCAATAAGGTTTGTGAGGCACGACCTACCCTTCACAAAACTGTGTTGACTATCCCTAATCAATTTATTTCCCTCTAGATGATTATAAATCCTATCCCTTATAATTCTTTCCAAAACTTTGCCCACAACAGGAGTAAGGCTCACTGGTCTATAATTCCCAGGATGGTCTCTACTCCCCTTCTTGAACAAGGGGACAACATTTGCTATCCTCCGTCTTCTGGCACTATACCTGAAGCCAATGACGACATGAAGATCAAAGCCAAAGGCTCTGCAATCTCCTCCCTAGCCTCCCAGAGAATCCTAGGGTAAATCCCATCCGGCCCAGAGGACTTATCTGTTTTCACACTCTCAAGAATTGCCAACACCTCCTCCTTATGTACCTCAATCCCGTCTAGTCTACTACCTGGTTTCACAGTATTCTCCTTGACTACACTGACATTTTCCTGCGTGAATACTGGTGAAAAATACTCATTCAGTGCCTCTCCTATCTCTTCAGGCTCCACGCACAACTTCCCACTGCTGTCTCTGACTGGCCCTAATCTTGTCCTAACCAATCTTTTATTCTTGACATATCTGTAGAAAGCTTTCGGATTTTCCTTGATCCTATCCACCGAAGTCTTCTCATGTCCTCTTCTAGCTCTTCTTAACTCTCTCTTTAGCTCCTTCCTGGTTAATTTATAACTCTCCAGTGCCCTAACTGAGCCTTCACATCTCATCTTTACATAAGCCTCCTTCTTTCTCTTCACCAGAGATTCAACTTCCTTAGTACACCACGGTTCCCTTGCTCGACCACTTCCTCCTTGCCTGACAGGTATATATTTGTCAAGGACTCGCAGTAGCTGCTCCTTGAATAAGCTCCACATTTCAGTTGTTCCCAGCCCCTGCAATTTCCTACTCCACCCTATGTATCCTAAATCTCACCTAATAGCCTCATAATTACCTTTCCCCCAGCTATAACTTCTGCCCTTCGGTATATGCCTATCCCTTTCCATCACTAAGGTAAACATAACCGAACTATGGTCACTATCACCAAAGTGCTCACCTACCTTCAAGTCTAACACCTGGTCTGGTTCATTACCCAGTACCAAATCCAATGTAGCCTCACCTCTTGTTGGCCTATCTACATACTGTGTCATGAAACCTTCCTGCACACATTGGACAAAAACTGACCCCTCTAACGCGTTTGAACTATAGCTTTTCAAATCGATATTTGTAAAGTTAAAGTCCCCCATAACAACTACCCTGTTACTTTTGCACCTATCCAGGATCATCTTTGCAATCCTTTCCTCCACATCCCTGGAACTTTTTGGCCTATAAAAAACTCCCAACAGTGTGATCTCTCCTTTCCTGTTTCTAATCTCAGCCCATACTACCTCAATAGACAGGTCCACATCAAACGTCCTTTCTGCCACCGTAATACTGTCCTTGACTAACAATGCCACTCCTCCCCCTCTTCTACCACCTTCTCTGCTCTGACTGAAACATCTGAACCCCGGAACCTGCAACAACCATTCCTGTCCCTGCTCTATCCATGTCTCTGTAATGGCCACAATATCAAAGTCCCAGGCACCAATCCAGGCTGCAAGTTCGTCCACCTTTTTGCTTATGCTCCTCGCATTAAAGTATACGCACTTCAAACCACCCTCCCGCCTGCCAATACACTGCTGTGACCTAGAAACCTTATCCATGTCCTCCCTATTCTCATCCTCCTGTACATTGGAGCTACAGTCCAGGTTCCCATCCCCCGTCTGAATCAGTTTAAAACCCCCCTGAATAGCATTGGCAAATTTTCCCCCCAAGATATTAGTTCCACTCCAGTTCAGGTGCAGACCATCCCTCTTGTAGAGGTCCCACCTACCCCAGAATGAGCCCGAATTGTCCAAGTATCTGAACCCTTCCCTCCTGCACCATCCCTTTAGCCACGAGTTCAAATGTTCTCTCTCTCTATTCTTCTCCATGCTATCCCGCGGCACAGGTAACAAACCAGAGATAACCACTCTGTTTGTTTTAGCCCTAAGCTTCCACCCTAACTCTCTGAATTTCTGTTTTATATCTCCGTCCCTTTTCCTACCTATGTCATGGGTGCCTACATGAACCACAACTTGGGGCTGTTTTCCTCCCCCTTAAGGATCTCAAACACTCGCTCAGAGATATCATGGACCCTGGCATCATCCCAGGGATCAACCTAATGAACCTTTCCTGCCACCACTGTAAGTATATCCCTCTTTAAATAAGGACACCAAAACTGTATTTTTTAATAATATAATAAAAGCAAATTACTGCAGATGCTGGAATTTGAAACCAAAAAAAGAAAATGATGGAAAATCTCAGCAGCTTTAACAAAGGTTATCTGGATTTGAAAAGTCAGCTCTTTTCTCTCAGTACAGATGCTGCCAGACCTGCTGAGATTTTCCAACATTTTCTCTTTTGTGTTTTTTTTATTCATCTGTGGGACATGGGCATCACTGACTGGCCAACACTTATTACCTATCCAGCATGTATGTGGTACATTAGCTGTGGTCTCACCAATGCCTTTTATCACTGGAACAAGATGTTCCTATTTTCATTCCCTTTGCAATAAAGTTGACGATATTCAGGCTTGAACTGATAAGCAGCAAGTTCGATTTCCACCACACAAATGCCAAGCAACGGCCATCTCCGACAAGAAACGACCTAACCATTGCCCCGTAATAATTAATGGCATTACCATAACTGAATCCCCAACCACCATGATTCTGGGGATTACCATTGATCAGAAACTGGACTGGACCAGCCATTTAAATACTATGACTAAAAGAGGGGTTCAAGCTGTCTTCATCCAAGAAGCACACATGCAATTTCCAGCAGAGACTAAACAGACTTTCTACTTCCTAATCTAGGGACACTGAGACCAATTTTAGTAGCTTATTGTAATATTCCAACTGAAATCAACGTGGAGAAGGGGCCAAACTTGGGATCCATCTACAAGTTCGGCTCTCCATGAATTAACTAGCTGAGCCATTGTGTTGTCCAATGATATTGCCTAATTCATCTTGTGTTTAAAATAAATAGTAGTCTTAAAATGTATACTGTGTGATAGTGACATACAAGATGTAATGCATTTTACTGAAATTTCTCATTATTTTAGTTACAACTTTGGAGAGAGGAATTTCTGCTTGTTAAACATTTGTACAACAATATCACAAAATATACATGGAAATATGAATAAGCCATTTAGCTCTTCATGCCTATTCCACCATTCAATGAGGTAAGCCCATGATAGGAACAGGCCATTTGACCCTCAAGTCTGGTCCAACAGTCATAGCGGATCTGATGTGGCCTTAACTTTCTTGTCTGTCCCCCATAATCCTTATCTCCCTGGTTAATCAAAAATTTGTCTAACTCAGCCTTGAATATATTCAATGATTCAACTTCCACTGCTCATTTGGGGAAGAGAATTCCAAAAACTAATGTCATTCTGAGAGAAAAAAATCCTCCTTAACAGCATATCCTGTTAAGCCTGCTCAGCACTTTATATACTTCAATAAAATCATCTCTCATTCTTCTAAACTCCATTGAGTATAGACCCAATCTGACAACCTTTTCTCATAAAACAAACCCCTTATCCAGAGGTCATGGCTAATCTGTAAACTAATTCCATTTACTGAACTTTGCTCCCCATCCCTTTAAATTATGGTTAATAAAATCTTAGATTTAAGCTGTATAACTGACCTAGCAACAAATGCCGTTTGTGGAAAAGAGTTCCAAACTCCGATAGTTTTTTTTTGTGTATTTCACGCCTGAAAATCTGGCTCTAATTTTTAGATTCTATCCCTTAATCCTTGTCTACCCAACCAATGGAAATAGTTTCCTTCTATTTAGCCTATCTGTTCTACGTAATATAAATTTTGGAGTTGAGAATTGGCATCGAACTGATGGTTAAACTAGTGGTAGTGATGGGGGGAATCTAAAGCAAAGAGTTTTTTTAATAGTGCAAAGCTTTTTCAGTTTTTAATGGTGTTAACATTGTTCCATTTTACTCATTCACACTGTTCAAATTTCTGAAAACCAGACAGCTAATTTAGTGTACTAATAGACATATACTGTTTTAATTGAAATTGAAATTCACACACACCTAATGGAAGTATCAACCTCCTCATTATTGCACAGTCATAATCAATTCAGGGGCATTCAGCAGAGGTCATGGTAGCACAATTCAACATAAAATTCAATTTTTTTAACAGTGATTAGGTTTCGTTTTCTGGTCATTGGCATTGTCCTTGTGGATGACAATACTTCAGAAAACCATGTTACACCTATAGTTAAAAATAGAAAACATTGCAAATAGACAGCAGGTCAGCTGGCATATCAAAAAGAGACAGGCTCTTGCTTCAAGTCAAAGCTGTAACAGTTAGATTGAAGGGCCCAAACCTGTGGCATTAGCCTATCTTTTTCCTTTGTGAATGCTGATGATATTGCTCATTTTCATGAATTTATGTGTTTAGTTGATGCTTCCTATCAACAGTTTCCCTTTTTACAATACCAGAGCAAAGGAAAGGGCTGAAGAAAGGGTATAGGATATGTGGTGTATTTTTTGAGAAGATTTTAAAATGTAGCACAAGACTGGGTTTTAGTAGTATTAAAAGTTTTAACTATATTACATTTATTTAAAAGTGAACTACATTCTGGATCGATTTGTATGTAAATAACTTCCATTTATAGATATTGAAAATTATTTAGCAAATGTACATATGGCAGTTTTATATGAATAAACTATTTTTGAGATCTGTTTGTATGAAAACATTTCGTCATTCCAGTTGCCAATGATTTGTGTTTTTTGATTTGAGTGTAATTATTTTCCTCTCTTTGAATTTATATGAGTGTATTTCAATTGCAACGAATATCACAAACTGAGCTAATCCTATCACCATCTGGCATGTACACTTCCTGTAGGTAGGTAGACAAAAGCTAGAACCCTGTGTTCTTTTTCCCTCCCTCATCCAGGACCCGTTCACTGCTGAGCATAAGCTAGGATTGGACCTGAGACCTTGCTGATCTGCATGGCTTGGATATTCAAAGGCTTAGCCACTAGAAGAACCATTTCTTTTTAACAAATGCCAATAGCATCTATCATGTGAAACTACCTTCATGAAGCTGTTGTGCTGGAGATAATAGGTTTGCTATTGCAAGCAGGGTGGAAATTATAAGCAAGTTTTGGAATTGCAACTTTTGTGTTGATTTTCTAATCAAAGGGGATGGTTGTTACAATTACACTGTTGGACCCAGGCTTTAATACATTTTTGCCCTCATGGAGCCTAGTCTTCAACAAAGCAGGATTCAAGCCATAGTTTTACATGGCATTAGAGTTTTATGAAACAAAAATCTTTGCTTCTCCTCACAGTTTGCTGCTGGATCAGAAACCCTTTTGCAGCTAGCAACAATCTTTTGTTAGAACAACAGAGTATTGCCATTGGAGAACTTAGTTAATGGGCTTCCTGCCAATATTGGAAAATGCAGTGAATAAAAACAAGAAATGTTGAAAATGCGCAAGCAGTGAGCAGCGAAAGGGGCCAACATTTGAGAAAGGTTAAAGTTTGGGTGAGCCCATTCATCAGAAATGTTGATGTGCCTTTTCAGATATTGACTGACTCAATGTCAAAATTTTCTGTTTTTATTTTTGATTTCCGGTATTTTACAATTTTTCTTTCTCTTTCACATTCAAATTGCAATGTACTGTGTTAGTGATGCTTGTCAATACTTTTGCCTAACATTCTCATCCCACTATTTTAACATGGGTGTGAATCTACAGTTTAAGATTTTTTGTTTAAAATAGAAGAGAGCACACTGTTTGTTCCATAACTGATGTCAGTGGTTGTGTGAGCATGTCTATTCTTTAGCCACTCTTTAGTGGAAGAGCTATCAATGCAAATGTCTTCTATTCGTCAGAAAGTTGAGACCAACTTAACACTAGAAAAATTGAGCACAGAAGAATGCGCAAAAAGTTAAACAAGAATGATTACAATCATGCCAATTAAATGTAAACAAAAATAACCTGTTGATTGGGATTTTAAGTTCCTTGGTCTATAGAATTGCACTTCTTGTGCAAATGTTCTTGGTTTTATGTTTGAATTGAAGAGAATTTTAGAACACAATCTGCATTCATAGGAGTTCACAGAGGAAGACAGGAAATTAAGACAACTCCAATCAAACATAGAAAATAGGAGCCCTTTGAGCGTGCCCCATCATGGCTGATCATTCAACTCAATATTCTCTCCCATATCCTTTGACCCCTTCGCCCAAGGGCTACATTCAACTCTTTTTTGTAAATATACAATGTTTTGACCTCAACTGCTTTCTGTGGTAGGGAATTCCACAGGCTTACCACACTCTGGGTGAAAACATGTCTCCTCATCTCAGTGTTAAAAGGTTTTCCCCTTTATCCTTAGACCATGACCTCTGGTTTTGGACTCCCCCACCATCAGGAACATTCTTCCTGCATATATTCTGTCTAGTCCTGTTAGAATTTTATAGGTTTCTATGAGATCCCCCCCTTATTCTTCTGAACTCCAGGGAATATAATCTTAACTGACTCAATCTCTTATACTTTAATCCCATCATCCCAGGAATCAATCTGGTGAACATTGTCTGCACTCCCTCTAAAGCAAGAACATCTTTCCTCAGATAAGAAGACCAAAACTGCACACAGCAAGCCCATGTGCACCAAGACATACCTGCTCCTGTATTCAAATCCTCTTACTATGAAAGCAACATACAACTTACCTGCTGTATTTACATGCTTACCTTCAGTGACTGGCATATGATGATAGTCAGGTCTCATTGCACAGTCCCTTCTCAATTTATAGCCATTCAGATAATAATCTGCCTTCCTGTTTTTGCTATCAAACCAGATGTTTATCCACATTATGCTACATCTGCCGCCCATTTGCCCACTCACTCAACTTGTCCAAATCACATGGAAGCATCTCTGCATCCTCCTCACAGCTTACCCACCCAGCTTTGTGCCATCTGCAAATTTGGAAATATTGCATTTAGTTCCCTCATCTAAATCACTATTATATATTGTGAATAGCTGGGATCCTAGCACTGATCTCTGTGGTACCCCATAGCCATAGCAGAGTTCACTAAGTTAGTTGCTCTGGGTATCTTCCGTTCTCTTGTGGAATGGCACAACCCCACACCCAGGTTCTCTGAGTTAGCGGGTAATCCATAGTGATATGTGGGTAAAGAGATTCTGACATTGAACTCGGGCCAGCATCCTCTTCACCTGCTTCAACTGATTTTTGAGAATCTTCCTGGAGAACATTAGGTCCTGCTCGCACCGACTCAGCTGCTGACACACTGGACTGTTATGAAGTCTTGACCACTGGTGGCAGGAACTGCAGCTTCTCTCCTGATGTGATCAATATTATACTATTGACCCTTAAGGTCAATAGTATAAGATACAGAGCCAGTCTTTCAAATTATCCTCCCAGGTACCCAGTTCTGGACAAAAACCACCTATGGGCACCTCAAAGGAGGAGGAAGGGCTAGAGCTGATGCCAGGGTCTTCCACACAGGAGAGTCCGGATGTCCCGAGACCTTCTGATTCCCCTCTTTCTCAAACCGGGATATCTCAGGATGAACAGGGTGGCACAGAAACATCAGTGTCATCCGCAAGTTGGCCAGGGTTCTCCAGGTCCCGGAAGCCCCCCAAGGGATGGCTGCCAAGGGCATCACAGGAAATGGAGCAAAGATCACACTTCCATCTCCAATGTGAATCTTGGGGCAGCATCTAGGTGAAGAGGTGGGCTGCACGTTTAGAAAGTTGTACCATCTTCAGCAGGCCTATGCAACACTCCACTATCTACTGGGTGGCAGCATAGGCCTCATTATAGCAGGCTTCCGCCTCAGTCTGGAGCCTCTGCACTAGTGTCATCAGACATATCTCAACAGGTAGCCCTTGTCCCCCAAGAGCCATCTTGGCAGTCTGGGCTGGTCTTCAAATAGTCAAGAGATGCCCAACCATCTCATGGCATAGTTGTCATGGACACTCCTTGGGTGGCGTACACAGACCTGCATGATGTTAATCCGATGGTCAAATGGTGGAAAAGCCTGCAGCCTGGGCCCCTGCTAAACCTGGCCAACATCAAAATGGATGTATTTTCCTGTCCAGGCGTACAAGGCATCTGTGACTGGCGAACACATTTGTGGAATGAGGCTTGCAAGATTCCACTAATGTCCCTATGGTTGCCTGGAGTGGCCCTGTTGAGTAGAAGTGCTGCTATTGCCTTAACTTCCACTGGGGACAGGTGGCCTCCCCTCTCCTGAGGTGCCATGTGTGCAAACATTTCACACAAGTTTCCTTAGATAGGCAGAGCTGGCGATGGCGCATAGCCTCTGATAGATCCTCAAATGACCTCATGGTCTGGTATTGCCTTGGTCTCTATATCCTCCTTCTCACAGCCACCCTTTTGGAAGACAGCTCTCTCACCTCATGAGCATCACTGGCAGCCCCCTGCCCTCCTTCCTGAGGGCCCGCCGCTGGCTGTTCCTGGGGTGGCCTGCCTATACCCTGCACCTCCTGAACCGCCTCCTCCTCCTGAGCCTCCACCATGATGGCCAGCCCTAGATCAATAAAACCAAGATCTATTCTGCATGGTGGGGGTTAGAGAGAGCAAGCGAGAGATTGACTGGCAACTACCCATCGCCCCTACATCCCTCAATGGGATCAGTATTCCCACTTGTGGATGGTGGCAACATAACACAATCTGTGGTGCCATGTGTTACTGACTAGGTTGCCTGTCAACATGGCAGGCAGGGAAAGCATACAGGTTGGTGTGTGGACGTGGCCATTGCGATCCCTCGAGCCATTGCAATGAATGCAACAACAGCATTCCCTTCCAGGCATGTGTTGCAGGTAAGGGACACGGGGCAGGACCAGACTCCTAATTATCACAAGATGGGTTCCCATTTGCTGCAGAATATATGCACCCTGTGTTAACCTGAGCATCCCTGCTTGGAGCAGCAGCTGCCTGATTGGTGAGCCCTCAAGCAGCATATGGTGTATTCCCTCTCCCCTCCCAAAAAACCTAGCACTCTGTGCAATTTCTCACATACCCTACAGCCAGAACAATGGCACATCCCAGTGGCTACTGCCAGCAGCCTAAACAGCACTCAGTAAATGACCCCATCCCACCACACGGAGACTACATGGAACATCCCTAGGGCCTGGGGACAGTGCTTCCAGCTCCCCAGGAACTTCCCCACATCAAGCAAATCCCTTACTTTTCCCTCTATTCTGTACAACTTTTATACTTAGTTATGAGTTGAAGAATGTGTAAACTGCAGTCATTTGTCTCCCACCTTTGCACCATTTCTAAGGCTGTGGACAATTTACTCAAGTGTTAAGGCATTGCAAGGTCTTCTGCTGAAATCTTTCTTAACGTATTGACAAGATAGGGTAGGTTCTCACTTTCTTTCCCATTTGTGGAGCATCATTCAAAACAGCATCAAGAAATGGCACTGTGGCCAGTGAGGGAATGAGCATTCATGAAATTCGACAACCTTTTTGACCCGAGGAAAGAATAAACAAAATGAAGGTTATAAATCCATGAGACTAACATGAAAAAAAATCACATTCCTGTTTTCATTGAAGGATCCTTACTTGTGCTGTTAGCTCCTGTTACAGATCAGGACATGGCTTGAATCTCAGACTGCACCATTCACAAAAGGGGGATTCCAAGGGTAATAGCTACATTTTTCTCAGTTAGAAGACAGAAAATAGTTTTAGGAAATAAAAAGTAATAAGATCCCTGAAACTTTATGAACTGACCTTTACATTTTTAAAGGCAATCACAAGCAGTATCTCTATTTTTTCAAGGTATTTTTTCAATTTTAGCTGTTTTTGATTGAAAAATTCTTTGCTTCTTCAGGAATGTCTTGGATACTTAAACACACATACTATACTGACATTATTATGTCATTAGCCTGAGTTTCAAATCTCAGATCTTAAAAGGAATTCAGTTGTATAGTGTTGTGTTTGAAGGATTTTACCATGTAATTTCTGTGTTACGCCAGAGTCAGTTTCTTCAAAATGTACTGTACGATAGCATTCCCTCTCTCTCCACCTCAGAACAGATCCCAATGCTCCAGAAATCTGAGAATTTTTTTTTTCTGCCACATAATCATCTGATATAGCCTGCTGTTTCTACTCACTAGCATGTGGCACTAGTAGCAATCTTGTGGTAACTATCTTTGAAGTCCTATTTTTCAACTTACTTCCTAGCTCCTTTTTTTCTGCTTTTAGGAGCTCATCCCTTTTTTTTCCTACATTATTTATACCGAAGTGTACCACAACAACTAACTGTTTACCCTCCCCCTTCAGAATGTCCTGCAACTGCAGTGAGACATCCTTGACCATAGCACCAGGGAGGTAACATACCATCCTGAAGTCTGTTTTGTGGCCTCAGAAACATTTATCTATTGCCCTCACAATTGAATCCCCTATGACTATTGTATTTCTACTCCTTTTGCTCCTCCCCTGTGCAGCAGAGCCATCTGTAGTGCTATGAATTTGCTGTTCCTGTTATTCCCTGAGAAGTCATTCTCCTCAACAGTATCCAGAACGGTATATCTGTTTTGCAGGGAAATAGCCACAGGAAGTTTCTCCACTGTCTGCCTAGTTCTTTTGCTTGGTGGTTACCCATTCCCTTCGTGCCTGTGGAGTCTGAATCTGCAGTGTGACCACCACTCTATATGGGTATCCACAATACTCTCCATCTCACAGATACTCCACAGACATAACAGTTCACACTCACCAGATGAAGGAGTAGCATTCTGAAAGCTCATGTTACCAGATAAATCTGTTGGACTTCAACCTGGTGTTGTGAGACTGTTTACTGTGCCTACCCTAGTCCAACGCCGACAACTGCACATCCAGTCAGGATGGTGAGTGAATTAGAGGGGAACCTCCAGGTGGTGGTGTTCCCAGGTATCTGCTGCTCTTGTCCTTCTAGATGGTAGTGGTTGTAGGTCTGGAAAGTGCTGTCCAAGAGCCTTGCTGAGTTCCTGCAGTACATCTTGTATAGATGGCCATAGATGGTGGAATGTTCATTGGTGGTGGATGGATTGAATGTTTGTGGATGTTATGAAGCAGAGGTGGATCCGCCCCCCTCCGAGAACTAACACCTCACCACTCAAAGAGGAGTACTTCGTCTCATGATTTGTAAAAGTGAATGTGAAGTGGTATACAATCTGCTCTTCAGCAACTTTTAGTGGTTACGTCAAAATAGAGGCGAACTTACTGGGGTCTTTTAAAAGACTTCTGGATGAGTATATGGGATTTAATGGGATTGGGAGTTACAGATAGTTCTATGGCTTGGTAGGTATGGATGTGATCGGTGCAATTTGTGGGCCGAAGGGCCTGTTGGTGCTGTAGTGTTCTATGTTCTATGTAACTCCTTGACACTCTCTAAAGTCAACAAGTAACAATTTATTGGTCTAACAGTGGACAAGTTAACTAAACTATTAACAAACCAAATAAAACAAGATTCTAATGGAACGCTGTTCAGATAATACAATTTCCATTTATTAACAAAAAAATAGAATTTTAGTCACTCACTAAGTTACAGCCAGGTTTTATGCCTTCCAGAATATTCTGGGCCTCCTCTGTTGATTCTCCTGTATGGAACTTTTGTCTTCTTTGGTACCTTCATTATTGAGATGAGGTTTTGAGCTAAAAGCTGTGAGCTATGGCAAATGGCAGTTGCTCTCTCCGTCACACTGCCCCCCCCTTCCTTTTATACCTGTGATGACATATCAATATCCCCTGCAATATGATTGGTCCTATGTTGCCAAAAACATCAAATTTAAATTTGATAGGCTCTTGGTATCTAAGTGCCTGATTCAAATTTGATTGGAAACCCTGCTGCTTGGTCTTCTGATACAAATGTTTCACTTTTGGATTCCCTATGTACTTGCAGTTTTTTTTAACCCCAGAAAAACCTCCACCTTTTAACAGGTAATTTTACAAACACAGACTTCACAATATGGAAAGTGCAGCAAACAAGTGGGCTGCTTTGTCCTGGATAGTGTCAAGCTGGGGTACACTCATCCAGGCAAGTGGAGAGTATTTCATCACATTCCTGACTTATACCTGATATATGGTGAACAAGATTTGGATTCCTGGCCTCTGACCTGCTTTGGTGGCCACAGTAATATGGCAGTTCAGTTTCTGATCAATGGTAACCCACAGGATGTTGACAGTGGGGAACTCAGCAATGGTAATGCCATTGAATGCCAAGCGCCAATGGTTGGATCCTCTTTTGTCAGAGATTGTCATTCCCTGGAACTTGTGAGACATGAATATTACTTACCACTTGCTTTTAAAAGTTTATTTATTAGTGTTACATGTAGGCTTACATTAACACTGCATAGAAGTTATTATGAAAATCTAGTTGCCACTCTCTCTGACACCTTTTTGGGTACACTGAGGGAGAATTTAGCATGGCCAATGCACCTAACTGGCACATCTTTCAAACTGTGGGAGGAAACCAGAGCTCCTAGAGGAAACCCATGCAGACACGAGGGAGAACGTGTGGACTCCACATGGACAGTGACCCAAATCAGGAATCAAATCTGGGTCCGTGGTGCTGTGAAGCAGCAGTGATAACCATAGCATTGTGTCACCCACTGTGCCACCATGCCATTTATCAGCCCATGCTTGGATATTGTCCCGGTCTAGCTGCATTTTGACTTGGATTGCTTCAGCATCTGAGGAGTCACAGATGATACTGAATATTGTGCAGTCATCAGCAAACATTCCCACTTCTGGCCATATGATGGAACAAAGGTCATTCATGAAGCAGCTGAAGAGGTTGGGCATAGGACTCTGTCCTGAGGAATTCCTGCAAAGATGTTGTAGAGCTGAGTCAAAACATTGCTTTACTCATGTTGTCCTCTACAGTATTTTCATCCTTGTAAGAAGTCTCACAACACCAGGTTAAAGTCCAACAGGTTTATTTGGTAGCAAACGCCACTAGCTTTCGGGGCTCTGCCCCTTCATCAGGTGAGTGGGGAGTTCTGATCACAAACAGGGCATATAAAGTCACACACTCAGTTTACAGAATATTGATTAGAATGCAAGTCTTTACAGCTAATCAACTCTTAAAGGTGCAGACAATGTGAGTGGAGACAGCATTAAGCATAGGTTAAAGAGATATGTATTATCTCCAGACAGGACAGTAAGTGAAATTTTGCAAGCCTTGGCAAGTCATGGGTTTACAAATAGTGTGAAATGAACCCAAGATCCTGGTTGAGGCCGTCCTCATGTGTGCGGAACTTGGCTATCAGTCTCTGCTCAGCGACTCTGCGCTGCCGTGTGTCATGAAGGCCGCCTTGGAGAACGCTTACCCAAGATAGAGGCCAAATGCCTGTGACCGCTGAAGTGTTCGCCAACAGGAAGAGAACAGTCTTGCCTGGTGCTTGTTGAGCAGTGTTCATTCATTCATTGTTGTAGCATCTGCATGGTCTCCGCAATGTACCAAGCCTCGGGACATCCTTTCCTGCAGTGTATCAGGTAGACAACGTTGGCCAAGTCAGATACGTTGGTGATACCCAGGTTCTCCTGCTGCAAGGCCCTGGGCTGTAGTCCTGATGATCCACTTCCCAGAGGCCCCTGTGCTCCTCCATAGGATGGAGAGACAGCTGGACTAGATTCCTATGGTGAGGAGCTCTCCTGTTGTGGAGTGCATATCCTGCATCAAGGTCAATTTTTTTTCTCTTTACTTACCTACAGAAAGTTTAATAGTCAGTTTTTATGTTCCTCACTAGTTTACATTCATACTCTATCTTCCCCTTCTTAATCAATCCCTTGGTCCTCCTTTGCTGAATTTTAAATTGCTTCCAATCCTCAGGCCTATTGCTTTTTCTTGCCAATTTGTTAATTTAATACTATTTCTAATTTCCCTCATAAGCCTTGGTGTGGCCACAATTCCCTTACCGTTCTTGGTATGGAATGCTTAGAAAGGTTAAGGAGTACTGAGAGCACAATGGTTCTTGCAGGTGGAATTCGCTCTCCCTTGGTGGAGTCTGAATCATTGAATGCTTTCAAGGGGGAGATAGACATATTGCTAATTTAAAAAAGGGAAAAAGGCATGTGGGGAAAGATGGGGAGGTGGATTTGAGACCCAGGAGAGGTCAGCCATGATCTGACTGAATGGCAGATCAGACACGATGGGCTGAATTTGCCATCTTCAGCTCCCAATTCCCATGTTCCTGCAAACTTTGCACATGTGTAAATACATTCTGCTTTTCTGCCTCAAAGTCTCAACTACTCAATGGCACTTCAATGTGATGCTATGTTCTGAGGTTACCCAAGTATGATTTGATTTGATTTACTATTGTCACATGTATTAGGATACAGTGAAAAATATTGTTTCTTGTGCACTATACAGACAAAACATACCATTCATAGAGTGCATAGGGAAGGAAAGGAAAGGGTGCAGAATGTAGCGTTGCAGTTACAGATAGGGTGAAGAGAAAGATTAACTTAATATAAGATAAATCCATTCAAAAGTCTGATGGCAGCAGGGAAGAAGCAAACCCTAGCCATGGCTCTTCCATAGTCCCTGCCAGAAAGTGACAGGCACTTCTTTCTCTCCTCAGACTTATGCATTGCCTGCTGCTTGAATTCTGATCTCTCCCGAGTGTCTGTGGAAAAATAGATGAGAGACAGGTTTGCACGTTACCCTGCAATGATCGCCTTCCATCACCAAGCTAGGGAATACTTGTGAAACCATTGGGCTGTCTTCATTCCAGACATTCCATCTTCAGATCCTCCCTTGCAGCTTAAGCACATTCTGAAGGATCACCCCCTTACTCTCGATTGCTCCAAGAATGACAGCGCATTCATAAAGGGGGTTTGAACTCGACGAGTACAGCCAGGTGCACGCTCTGTCAGGCCGCTTCCTTTGAAATAGACTAGAGATAGCCTTATACTCATTTAATAGCTGCAATCATTGAGCCATGTATCTTGAACCTTCCATCTGAAATGTGTAATGTTGTGTAGAGAATATTGCACTGCATATTGTACTGTAGCCATGGTCTCTTAGTAGTTTGATCCTTTTGGCCTTTTCACAATCTGCTCTGGAGGGAAAATGATCAATTGTATAAGAAATAGGTCATAAGAAATAGGAAATAGGAGCAGGAGTAGGCCATCTAGCCCTTCGAGCCTGCCCTGCCATTCAATAAGATCATGGATGATCTGTCGTGGCTCAGTTCCACTTTCCCGCCCTCTCCCCATAACCCTTAATCCCCTCTCTTATCAAGAACCCATCAACCCGCTTCTTAAAAATATTTAGCGAGGCAGCCTCCACCACTTCAATGGGCAGAGAATTCCAGAGATTCACCACCCTTTGAGTGAAGAAGTTCCTCCTCAACTCCGTTCTAAACCGCACCCCCTTTATCTTGAGGCTGTGCCCCCTAGTCCTACTGTCTTTTTTGAGCGGGAAGAGTCTCTCCACCTCTATCCTATCCATCCCATTCATCATCTTATACGTCTCAATGAGATCTCCCCTCATTCTTCTAAACTCTAACGAGTACAAGCCCAGTTTATTCAGCCTCTCCTCATAGCTCAATCCCCTCAACTCCGGTATCAGCCTAGTAAACCTCCTCTGCACTCCCTCCAGGGCCAAAATATCAAAGTATCAAACCTACATTTGGTCCAAAACCTGATGAATTCCTGCGAGAATGTGCACCATGAGTTATGGTGCCCAATTGCTTCAAATGACTTTTGAGTCTTCCTAACATTTCAGCTGAGCCTTGCTCTTTATGAAACAATGACTATTACGGTGTATCTTCAATTGGCCCAAGAATGTTGTGGTCAACTCCTCCCATAAGCCTTCAGACCCCAGGCAAATTTTTTTCTCAGGTTATTTTTCAGCTGCATCATTATATTGGCTGTCAGGATGGTGCTGCTCCAATTCTACCTCAAGACCAGTTTTCAATACCCCCCAACCCCATCATCATCTACGATTTTTGTATCATCCTCAAAGCTCATCAAGTGGAGGTTTTCCTCCCTCCAATCACTCTCCTGCCTCCAACGTTAACCCTGGAATCCAACATAACTGTAGTCAATATTTCCCTGTCTTCCACCAATCCATTTTCTGTTGATTTCCTCATGCCCCATGTTGACCCACCCTTCCCATTTTCCTGCTCTATGCAGGAAGTGACCTACAGGGGGTCCCTCTCACCAACCAACCCCTGCCCCCCTCTCCCCCCTGCCCCCTCTCCCTCCTCCCCACTCCTCCTCTCCTCCTCCCCCTCCTCCTCCTCCTCCCCCCCTCCTCCTCCTCCCCCCTACCCCCTCACCCCCCTCCCCTCCTCCTCCCCCCTCCTCCTCCCCCTCCTCCTCCTCCTCCCCCCGCCCCCTCACCCCCCTACCCTCCTTCTCCCCCACCTCCCCTCCCCTCCTCTCCTCTCCCCGCCCCCCTCCTCTCCCCTCCCCCCTCATTTCTCCTCCTCTCCCCTCCCCTCTCCCCCCTCCCCTCTCCCCCTCCCCTCTATCCCTCCCCTCCTCCCCCCTCCTCCTCCCCCTCCTCCTCGCCCCCTCCGCCTCCCCCTCCTCCCCCCTCCTCCTCCCCCCCTCCGCCTCCCCCTCCTCCTCCCCCCTCCCCCTCCTCCTCCCCCCTCCTCCTCCTCCCCCCTCGTCTCCCCTCCCCTCCTCCTCCCCCCTCCTCCTCCCCCCCTCCGCCTCCCCCTCCTCCCCCCTCCTCCTCCCCCCCTCCGCCTCCCCCTCCTCCTCCTCCTCCCCCCTCCCCCTCCTCCTCCCCCTCCTCCCTCCCCCTCCTCCCCCTTCCTCCTCCTCCCCCTCCCCCTCCTCCCCCTCCCCCTCCTCCCTCCCCTCTCCTCCTCCCTCCCCCCTCCCCCCTCCCCTCCCCCCTCCCCCTCCTCCCCCTCCTTCCCTCCCCCTCTCCCCACCCCTCATCCTCCCCCTCCCCCTCCTCCTCCCTCCTCCTCCCTCCTCCCCCTGCCTCCCTCACCCCCTCCCTCCTCCCTTCCTCCCCCTCCCTCCCTCCTCTCCTCCCCTCCTCCTTCCTCCCCATCCTCCCCCCTCCCCTCATCATCCTCCCCTCCCTCCCTCCTTCTCCCCCTCCCTCTCCCCCTCCTCTCCCCTCCCCTCCTCTCCACTCCCCCTCCCCCTCCTCTCCCCTCCCCTCTCTCTCTCTCCTCCCCTCCTCTCCTCCTCCTCCCCCTCTGCCCTCCCCTCCCTCTCCCCCTCCCTCTCCCTTCCTCCTCCCACCTCCTCCCCTCCCCCCTCCCCCTCCCCTCCCCCTCAGCCCCCTCCCCTCCTCCTCCCCCTCCCCCCTCCCCCTCCCCCTCCCCCCCCTCCCCCTCCCTCCCCTCCTCCTCCCCTTCCCCTCCTCCCCCTCCTTCTCCCCCTCCCCTCCTCCTCCCCCCTCCTCCCCTCCCCCTCCCCTCCCCTCCCCTCCTTCTCCCCCTCCCCCCTCCTCCCCTCCCTCCTCCCCTCCTCCTCCCCCCTCCCCTCCCCTCCCCTCCCTCCCCTCCTCCTCCCTTCCCCTCCCCTCACCCCCTCCCCTCACCCGCCTTCCCTCACCCCCCTTCCCCTCACCCCCCCTCCCCTCACCCCCTCCCCTTCCCCTCCTCCCCCTCCCCCTCCCCTCCTCCTCCCCCTCCCCCCTCTCCCCCTCCCTCCCTCCCCTCCCCTCCCCCTCCCTCCCTCCCTCCTCCTCCTCCCCCTCCCTCCCTCCCCTCCTCCTCCTCCTCCCTCCCTCCCTCCCTCCCCTCCTCCTCCTCCCCCTCCCTCCCTCCCCTCCTCCTCCTCCCCTCCCCCCTCCCCTCACCCCCCTCCCCCTCCCCTCCCCGCACCATCCCCTCACCCCCCTCCCCTCCCCTCACCCCCTCCCCCTTCCGCTCCCCTCCCCCCTCCTCCTCCCCTCCCCTCCCCCCTCAACCCCTCCCACCCTCCTCCTCCCCCTCCTCCTCCACCCCCCTCCTCCTCCCTTTATTTGGTCGCAACTCTCCATTCACATTGTGAGTATCTTTAAGACTTGATTACCTGTAAAGACTCACATTCCAACCATTATTTTGTAAATCAAGTTTACATCTTTATATGCCCTGCTTGTGAACAGAACTCTCACTCACCAGACAAAGGAGCAGCGCTCCGAAAGCTAGTGGCTTTTGCTACCAAATAAACCTGTTGGACTTTAATATGGTGTTGTGAGACTTCTTACTGTGTTTATCCCTCTCAATTAGAGCCCCACTCATACCATCCCACCCCCCTCCGCTGCCTTCTCCCACCCGCAAAGCATAAATCTTGTACTAATTTCCTTGTCTTCAGCTCTGACACAGGTCATCCTGACTCAAAACACTGGCCCTATTCTCTCTCCACAGATGCTGTCAGATCTTCTGAGATTTTCTAGCATTTTCTGTTTTTGTTGTTAGAGTAAATAAAGGTTGATTTTGAGATCTGGCACTCACAGCAGGGAACTTTGCTCAACAGGAAAATTAGTCCCAATGTGCACAAATACAAAATGGAAAATGTTTAGACTAAATGATCACTATTTTAAATATTCTGATAGTTACTGAGTAGTGCGCAGTATATTGTATACTTAGCTAATGGCTATGTCTTCTTTTTAAAAGATGGGCCAGGATTTTTAAGATGGTGGGGTTTCCCATTCCACTCTCCAAAGGGTCAGCAGAGAACAGATCTCCACCAACCCTCTCAGCCTGCTGCCATTTCATGCTTCAATGAAATGGCCGGAGGGCCTGTACTGCGCTATAATGTTCTATGTTCTCCCTTCACTCAGGAGGAAGCTCCATTTAGAGAACTGCTGGCCAATCATATTGCTGTAAAAAGTCTGACAACACCAGGTTTTAGTCCAAACGATTTATTTGATAGTAAACTCACAAGCTTTCGAGGGGACTCCCTCTTCGTCAGGTGAATGGAGAGTTCAATCATATTGCTGCCAGCCAACCAGGGGCTGCAGTGGACAGGAATCGGACAGTTTTCACAGCCCATGTCCCGGGATTCTAGGAAGAGGTCAATTTTGTGGGTATCAAGTGGAGACGGGAGGGAAAACCTGGTGGGATGTACAATCGGAGATTAGAATGTCAGGGAATAGGACACAGGAAGGAGGGGAGGTCCTGTTGTTACCAGACCTTAAATGGGAGGCATGTGAAATTTAAAAGGGATGTCTGATGGGGGCAACCCCCCCTCCCCGCACCAACCTTCCCATCTGAAGCCTGAACCATATATATTTGGGCTCCCCCTATACCTGAGAACTCTTCCTGTCAGCCTAAATATTGAGGATAGACAGAAAATGGCTCTCAAGTTGTCAATAATTTTGCACTTAAGGACCTCACTGGGCAAGGGCAGGCAGCCCATCCAAAGCCTCACCCACCCCACTGTGAAATTGCAGAGAAGTGGGGGTGGGAGCAGGGGGTTGGATGGGTGGGGGGGTCCGTGGTAGAAACCCAGCTGAGGAATTTTACACTCATTCAATGCCAACAAACCTTGTTGGCATGGTAACAATAAAATTAAGGCCATAATTTATATGAATCCAAGAAAATTAGACAGAGACAGCAGGTATATGCTTTTCACATTTACATACACAATGCTGCAAAGCGCATTGGAAGATTATTTACATTGCAATTGGTTAACCAGTGACAGGCTGGCTTTGTTACAAGATTTCCTTAACAGTCTAGGTCAAATTCCACACCTGCAGTTATGCCACTATGGAGGAAATGGGTGGGTGTTATCTTTTGCAGGACTGAAGATATTGTTTTCTTTTGAAAAGATAGCAGCCTACAGACGTCAAATTCAACAGGCACTAGGTCTGTTATCTGGCCAAGTAAGCCATTCACCCTCTTTAACACATTCCAGCTGACACTCCAGCTCAACACTGTCCTGTTGAACTTACTTTTCATACTCAACTCACTTTTCTAAAGCTAATAAAATGAACAAAGCAAAGTACATTTGCAATAGATATTACCATGCCATCAAATACTTTGAGAAAAAGTGTGTGTTTGCTTAAATTAGAACCATGGAAATGAGATCATGGTGTAAGCGAATTGCAGTATTACAGCCACTTTTTTGGCAGACAGCATTCAATTCACTTCAGAAAATGTATAGTAAAGCTGCTGTAATACAGTCAGGCTTTTCGCCAGTGGTTTTGTCTGGTGTTTATGTTGAGGGAGCTGGGACTCTTCTCCCTGGAGAGACGAAGGTTGAGAGGTGACCTGATAGAGGTTTATAAGACGTCGAGAGGAATAGATAGGGTGGATTCTCAGAGGCTATTTCCCCAGGCTGAAATGGTTGCTACGAGAGGACACAGATTTAAGGTGCAGGAAAGCAAGTACAGAGGAGATGTTAGGGGTAAGTTTTTCACTCAGAGGGTGGTGAGTAAATGGAATCGGCTACCATCAGTGGTGGTGGAGGCGAACTCGCTGGGGTCTTTTAAAAGACTTCTGGATGAGTATATGGGATCTAATGCGATTGGGGGTTATAGATAGGTCTATGGCTTAGTAGGAATAGAAGTGATCGGCACAACTTGTGGGCGGAAGGGCCTGTTTGTGCTGTAGTGTTCTATGTTCTATGTTTATAATTAAAAGGTAGCTTCCATAATGTGATCAATTTCGTTGGAACCAAAAAAAAACTGTTGAAACATGCTGTGTGTGGGTCAGCATGCTAATATTTCAACAACAGCCCCTTATCATTATTACTAAACAACACATGGGACTCCCTACATAATTGCCTGTCTTAGAACAAAGAACAAAGAACAAAGAAACGTACTGCACAGGAACATGCCTATGGCCCTCCATGCCTGTGCAGATCGTGATGACCTACTAAAGAAAAAACCTTCTGCCCTTACTCAGTCTGTAGTCCTCTATTCCCTCCCTATTCATGTACCCATCCAGATGCCTCTTAACCGTTGTTAATGCGCCTGCTTCCATCACCTCCTCTGGCAGCATGTTCCTGGCACCCACCACTTTCTGGGTGAAAAACTTCCCCTGCACATCTCTCTTAAACTTTCCCCCTCCCACCTTGACCCTGTGACCCCTTGAAATTGACATTCCCACCCTGGGAAAAAGCCTCTGACTATCCATACTGTCTATGCCTCTCATAATTTTATAGACCTCTAAAAGCAGAGAAAATATATTGTCACACCACAGCTTACAGATAAAATCTATTTGTTATATTTATTTAAACATAGAAATAGTTACAATTATATTGAAATTGAGGAACTGCTTCACTGTAAGGTATGACCCACATGATAATGGTGGTGACCCAGATATTTAAGTAAAAATTGTGCTAAGTAGCTGTGTTACTGCAGTCAGTCAATTGTAATAAGGAAATTCAGTCCTTTCAAAAAGTGTCTGACTATAAATTATGCCAAACATTATTGTTAATAAATTATAGTTTTCAGACTGCCAAGTTTTCAGACCAGATCTTGGGCCACTCTGACAAAAACAATCGAGATCCTGGATCACACCATCAGTTTGGCAGCTGGGACCTGATAGAGCCAGCAAGGCCAGTACCACAGAGGTCAGGGGAGTCATTTTTAAAGAGCGCCCTGATCAAAACTTAGGTGAAACTTCTCCCTAGCCAACTCCCCACAAAAGCCCCCAAAAAACCTAAGTGCCTAACAAGCAGGAAAACAGGAGATTTTTTTGGCCCATTTTTTGGGTGAGCTTAGTCAGTTGAATTTCCAGCACTCTGTACATCACAGAGTCTGCTGGGCGATTCATGCCAGTGGATGGGGCAGGGCTTAATTCACCTGAGACACCAGCATCAGTGCTCTGAGCGGATCACTGCACATGTGCCGATCGCCGCACTGCCCCCTCTGTCAGCATTCCAATCATCAACTCCTAAACGCTTTCCTGACACCAGCACCACCCGCCAGACCACTGCCAATCACTGGCCCCGACATGCACCCCCCACCCCACCTACCCATCCCGAGCACGCCTTGATAGTCAACACCTGGTCCAGCCCCGATTGCCCATCCCACCTCCCCACCATGGTCAGCCCCAATTGCTCTCCCCCTCCACCATGGCCAGCCCAACAACCCCCCTGATTGCCCTCCCCCTCTCTCATGCACTGATTGCTGTGCCGAGGGCACAGAAGATCCCCACCCCCTACCACCACAGATTGGCCCATTCCAGTCTGGCTCTATGCCCCCAGAAAACCACGACCTGTCAGGCCCCAACACCTTGGCCTGGTCACCCTTTATAGAAAGGATATTATTAAACTAGAAAGAATGCAGAAAAGATTCACTAGGATGCTACTGGGACTTGATAGTTTGAGTTATAAGGAGAGGCTGGATCAACTGGGAGTTTATTCCCTGGAGTGTAGGAGACTTAGAGGTGATCTTATAGAGGTCTATAAAATAATGAAGGGCATGGATCAGCTAGATAGTCAACATCTTTTCCCAAAGGTAGGGGAGTCTAAAACTAGAGGGCATAGGTTTAAGATGAGAGGGAAGAAATACAAAAGGATCCAGAGGGACAATTTTTTCACACAGAGGATGGTGAGTGTCTGGAACAGGTTGCCAGAGGCAGTAGTAGAGGCAGGTACAATTTTGTCTTTTAAAAAGCATTTAGACATTTACATGGGTAAGATGGGCATAGAGAGACATGGGACAAATGTGCACAATTGGAACTAGCTTAGTGGTTAAAAAAAAGGGTGGCATGGATGAGTTGCGCCAAAGGGCCTGTTTCCATGCTGTAAACCTCTACGACTCTACCCGGTGCCAGATGCCAGGGTTCCAGGTGGGCAGTGTCAGGGTGTTAAGCTGGTACTGCAAAATGGCTCCCCCTTTCCTCGACCTCCCAGGGGACCTCAATGGCTTCTGCCCCTACCTGCCTGGTCCCCATTGATGGGAACCAGTTTTAACCCCACTGCTGGGAATTTATCAACAGTGCCATTGAGGAAAAGTTTATGAAGGAAATATAAACAGCAAAAGTTGTTAAACTTAATAAAAATTGCAATCATATCCTGATAACATCATTGGGATTCTTCCTTGTACATGCTAAAATTTTACCTACTAGGCCTGGGCAGATAACTTTTCTGCCTGCTTAGGAGATCAAGTAAAGTAGAAATTTGGTAGCTTTAGCATGGACCTTTAAGCATCTTTAGGATAATCACCCTGTCATGTTCAGAAGTTGTGGGAAGTTAAATTTAAAAATGTTTAATTCATAAGCAATGAATGTCCACAAAATGTTTGGTCCAGACGTTATCAGGATGTGACTGCAATTTTTGTTATGAGACCTGAATAAGAACAGACTGAGCAGTGTTGTGAAATGAAAGATATGTACCTTCAAGCCTGTCTTCAACTGCTGTCAATCACTACTTTGGTGTGATGTATTAGCTCTTGACTTGTACTCAGTCCAGAAGCAGCAGCAGAAAGAATCAAATATATTTAGCCTCCTAGTTAGCATTGTCTGTATATACTTATCTCTCCAAAGAAATTATGCACATTTTTAAAAATTTATTCATGGATGTGGGCTTTGCTGATTAGGCCAATGTTTATGCCCATCTCTAATTGCTCTCACAAAAGTGGATATGAGCTGCCTTCATGAACTATTGCAGTCCATGTAGTGTAGGCACACCCACGTAGTTGAGGAAGGGAGTTCCAAGACATTTGAAGAGCATAGAGATTGTCAGAGTAGAGGAAGAGAGAGAGAAATCAGGAGGGCAAAAAGGGGACATGAGATTGATTTGGCAGATAAGGCAAAGGAGAATCCAAAGAGCTTCTACAAATACATAAAGGGCAAAAGATTAACTAGAGAGAGAATAGGATCTCTTAAGGATCAACAAGGTCATCTATGTAAAATTTATTTATTAGTCACAAGTAGGCTTACATTCAACCTGTGATGAATGTACTATGAAAATCCCCTAGTCGCCACACTCCAGCACCTATTCGGAACACTGAGGGAGAAATTAGAATGGCCAATTCACCTAATCTGCACATTTTTGGGAGGAAACCGGAACAGCCAGACGAAACCCACACAGGCAAAGGGAGAACATGCAAACTCCACACAGACAGTGGTGCAAGCCAGGAATTGAAGCTGAGTCCCTGGTGTTCTGAGGCACCAGTGCTAACCACTGTGCCAACATGCAGCAGTGTGGATCCACAAGAGACGGGAATATTTGTCATCAGTATTTACTATCGAGAAAGGTATGGATGTTAGGGAACTTGGGGGAATAAATAGTGATGACTTGAGAAGTGTACATATAACAGTTTCTTTTAGTTTATTCATTAGTGTCACAAGTAGGCTTACATTAACACTGAAATGAAGTTACTGTGAAAATCCCCTAGTCACCACACTCCGGTGCCTGTTCGGGTAGGCTGAAGGAGAATTTAACATGGCCAATGCACCTTATCAGCACATCTTTTGGACTATGGGAGGAAATCAGAGAATTTGAAGGAAACACATGCAGAGAAGGAGGCGCTGGAAATCCAAAAGCACATCAAGATAGATAAACCCCTGGGGCCTGATGAAATGCAGGAGTTGTAGGGATTGCAGGTCTCCTAGCAGAGACAACAGAATCATCAACAGCCACAGTGAAGTGCCTGAAGATTGGAGGGTCGCAAATGTTGTGCCTTTATTTAAAAAGAGCTGCAGGGAAAAGCCTGGGAACTACATGCTGGGAAGCCTCACATCTGTGGTGGGTAAGTTGTTGGCAGGTATATTGAGAGACAGGATCTACAGGCATTTAGAGATGCAAGGACTGATTAGGGACAGTCAGCATGGCTTTGTGAGTGGAAAATCATGTCTTGCAAATTTAATTAAGTTTTTTGAAGGGGTAACCAAGAAGGTAGATGAGGGCATTGCAGTTGATATTGTCTACATGGACTTTAGCAAGACCTTTGACAAGGTACCGCATGGTAGGTTGTTGCATAAAGTTAAATCTCATGGGATCCAAGGTGAGATATCTAAATGGATACAAAGTTGGCTTCTTGACAGAAGCCAGAGAGTGGTTGTAGAGAGTTGTTTTTCAAACTGCAGGCCTGTGATGAGCGGGATGCCTCAGGGATCTTTGCTGATTACACTGTTATTTGTTATTTATATTAATAATTTGGATGAGCATTAATGGGGCATGGTTGATAAGTTTGCAGATGACACCAAGATTAGTGGCATAGTGGAAGTGAAGAAGGTTATCTAGGATTGCAACAAGATCTTGATCAATTGGGCCTTTGGGCTGATGAATGGCAGATGGAATTTAATTTAGATAAATGTGAGGTGATGCATTTTGGTAGAACAAATCAGGGCAGGACTTACTCAGTTAATGGGGGGGGGTTACAGGACAAAGAGACCTAGGACTGCAGGTTCATAGCTCCTTGCAAGTGGAGTCACAGGTGGTCAAGGTGGTGAAGAAGGTGTCTGGCATGCTTGGTTGCATTGATCAGAACATTGAAAACAGAAGTTGGGACATCTTGTTGAAGTTGTACAAGACATTGGTAAGGCCACAGTTGGAATACTGTGCACAGTTATTAGAGAAAGGCTATTATTAAACTAGAAAGAATGCAAAAAAGATTTACGAGGATGCTACCGGGATTTGATGGTTTGAGTTATAAGGAGAGGGGGCTGGATAGACTGGGACTTCTTTCCTGTAGCATAGGAGGCTTAGGGGTGATCTTCGTAGAGGTCTATAAAATAATGAGGGGCATAGACAAGGTAGATAGTCAACATTTTATCCAGAAGATAGGGGTATTTAAAACTAGAGGACGTAGGTTTAAGATGAAAGGGGAAAAATACAAAAGGGTCCAGAGAGGATTGTTCCACGGTTCTATAAGGGATAAAATTGGTCCTCTTGAAAATCAGAGTGGTCGGCTTTGTATGGAACCAAAAGAAATGGGGGAGGTATTAAATGGGTATTTTGCATCTGTATTTACTAAGAAAACTGGCATGGAGTCTACGGAAATAAGACAAACAAGTAGGGAGGTCACGGAACCTATGCAGATTAAAGGGGAGGAGGTGCTTGCTGTCTTGAGGCAAGTCAGAGTAGATAAATCCCCAGGACTGGACAGGGTATTCCCTCGGACCTTGAAGGAGACTAATGTTGAAATTGCAGGGGCCCTGGTAGATATATTTTAAAATGTCGGTATCCATGGGTGAGGTGCCGGATGATTAGAGGATAGCTCATGCTGTTCCGTTTTTAGAAAAGGCTCAAAAAGTAACCTGGGAAATTACAGGCCAGTAAGCTTGACGTCAGTAGTGGGTAAATTATTGGAAAGAGATAGGATCTACAAATACTTGGACAGACAGGGACTTATTAGGGAGAGTCAACATGGCTTTGTGCGTGGTAGGTCATGTTTAACCAATCTATTAGAGTTTTTCGAGGAGATTACCAGGAAAGTAGATGAAGGGAAAGCAGTGGATATTGTCTACATGGACTTCAGTAAGGCCTTTGACAAGATCCCACATGGGAGGTTAGTTAGGAAGGTTCAGTAGCTAGGTATACATGGAGAGGTAGTAAATTAGATTAGACATTGGCTCAATGGAAGAAGCCAGAGAGTAGTAGTGGAGGATTGCTTCTCTGAGTGGAGGCCTGTGACTAATGGTGTGCCACAGGGATCAGTGCTGGGTCCATTGTTGTTTGTCATCTATATCAATGATTTGGATGATAATGTGGTAAATTGGATTAGCAAATTTGCTGATGATACAAAGATTGGAGAGTAGTGGACAGTGAGGAAGGTTTTGAAAGCCTGCAGAGGGATTTGGACCAGCTAGAAAAATGGGCTGAAAAATGGCAGATGGAGTTTAATGCAGACAAGTGTGAGGTATTGCACTTTGGAAGGACAAACCAAGGTGGAACATACAAGGTAAATGGTAGGACACTGAAGAATGCAGTAGAACAGAGGGATCTGGGAATACAGATACATAATTCCCTAAAAGTGGCATCACAGGTAGAGAGGGTCGTAAAGAGTGTTTTTGGTACATTGGCCTTTATAAATCAAAGTATTGAGTATAAGAGTTGGAATGTTATGGTGAGGTTATATAAGACATTGATGAGGCCAAATTTAGAGTATTGTGTGCAGTTTTGGTCAACTAATTACAGGAAGGATATTAATAAGATTGAAAGAGTGCAGAGAAAGTTTACAAGGATGTTGCTGGGACTTGAGAAACTGAGTTCCACAACGACATGGGTTAAGGGTGAAAAGTTTAAACGGAATATTATAGGGGGCTTCTTCACACAGAGAGTTGTGGGAATGTGGAATGAGCTGCCAGATGAAGTGGTAAATGTGGGCTCACTTTTAACATTTAAGAAAAACTTGGACAGGTACATGGATGAGAGGGGTGTGGAAGGAAATGGTCCAGGTGCAGGTCAGTGGGACTAGGCAGAAAAATGGTTCGGCACAGCCAAGAAGGACCAAAAGGCCTGTTTCTGTGCTGTGGTGTTCTATGGTTTTATGGAAATATTTTCAGTCAGAGGGTGGTGACTGTAGAGGTGGGTACAATTTTATCTCTCAAAAAGCATTTAGACAGTTACATGGGTAAGATGGGTACAGAGAGATATGGCCAAATGCGGGCAATTGGGACTAGCTTAGTGGTAAAAACTGGGCGACGTGGACAAGCTGGACCGAAGGGCCTGGTTCCATGCTGCAAACCTCTATGACTTTCTGTTGTCCCAATGGCAGTGAAGGAAGAGCAATATAGTTCCAAGTCAGGATGGTGTGTAACTTGGAAGGGAACTTCCAGGCGATGGTGTTCCCATGTGTCTGCTGCCCTTATCCTTCTTTAGGGTAGTGATTGTAGATTTGGAAGGTGCTGTCTATGCAATCTTCGTCAGTTCTTGCAGTGCATCTTGGATAAGGTACACTCCTATTTAAGCCTTGTAATAAAAATTGCAGTCGCATCCTGCTAATGTCATTGGAATTCTTCCTTGTACGTGCCAAAAATTTACCTACTAGGTTCAAGCAAATGTCCTTTTGACTTGCTCAGAAGATCAAGTAAAATAGCATTGGTGGTGAAGGGGCTGAATGTATGTGGATGAGGTGCCAATCAAGCAGGCTGCTTTGACGTGGATAGTGTCCAAAGATGTGCTGGTTAGGGACCATACTAAATTGCTCCTTTCTGTCCAAAGATGTGTAAGTTGGGTGAATTTGCTATGGTAAATGCATGGGGTTACGGGGATAGGTCAAAGGGAGGAGCTGCTGCAGACTCAGTGGACAAAATGGCCTCTCCAAATAAACCCAATGGTTTTTGAGTGTTGGAGCTACACTCATCTCGGCAAGTGGAGATCTGTGCCTTGTAAATTGTGAACTAGTGGGAGACAGGAGGTTAGTTATTTGACAGGTAGTTACCTAGCCTCTGACCTGCTCTTGTAGTCACAGTATGGGTGTGTATGAGGTGTCAGGGAGGGGTAATACCTTTGGTGGGGGAGCATGTCACGTCCTTTCAAGGCGGTTTGTCCATCCTTTGTCCCCACCTGGCACTCAGGTCTCACCTGTGGCTCCCCATAGCTGTTTGCATGCAACAGCGGCCACACCCCGGGCAATGGCCTCGACAAGCTGACTAAACCAGGTGAGGGTAACTGACGGGTATGAACCCTCAGTGAGATAGGGAGATGTCTCTCCCACCATGTGAAGACAGAGTCTGGAGGATTCAGTGGAAGAGACCAATGGAAGGTCCAACGGTCAAGAAGGCGGTCTCTGCAAGCGTCGAAAAACGCAAAGAGCAGGACAAGACACAGAAGACGTTCTGGTCATCTATTGCGCCTAGTTCCACCTCCAGGCATCTTGACTCTTGTCTTGCCACTGGATCTAGATGGGAATTGGGAAGAGAGAGTGAGACTGACGCTGTGCAGTGCTAGTTTCGACACTATCATCATCATCATCAGTGTCCTGTTCAACCCTTGAACAAAGAACAAAGAACAACACAGAACAACAAAGAAACAGGCCCTTCGGCCCTACAAGCCCACGCTGCCCATTTTAACATTCAGTGAGTGCCTCATTCCAATCCTTCTTCTACCTACGACTTTTGTCTATGCCTCTTGGACTCCACAATGAAGGAGTGCAAATTTAGAGATTTATATGTGCGCCAGATTAAGGGAGGTCTAATTTAGGGACAATTTGTTAACACCAATCAGCCAAAAGTCCTGTGGCGGTGGGCGAACGATGAAGAAGCGGGTGTGGATACACTGGAAGCCGTAGTCACAGACCTGCACACAGGTGGCTCAGGTCTAGAGGTCGTTTTCCGCTGACCGAACTCGGCGTCTACCTGGGCTACTGAGCAGTCCTCTTCAGGAACGCACTGCTCAGCTCCGTAGAATGAGGAAGGGGCTAGAAAAAGTGCCCTAAACGTTGCCTGCTTCACTACACCCTGGCCAGTTTACCGCAGCTGGCGGGGAACCCATCTTGCGGTCGAACACACAAAATAAGACACAAAGTGACACTGCTCACCATTGGCAGTTGGAACATGCGCACACTTTTGGACAACCCTACAGCAGATAGACCAGAGAGAAGAACAGCCTTCGTTGCCAGAGAGCGTGCAAGATACAACACTGACATTGCAGCCCTGAGCGACACTCGTCTTGCCAACGTAGGTCAGTTGACTGAAACTGGAGGTGGATACACTTTTTTTTGGAGTGGTCGTGGCAGCGATGAGTGTCATGCTGCTGGAGTTGGATTCGCCGTCAGGAGTCACCTTGTTCAGAAACTTGATAGTCTACCCAAGGGTGTGAACGACCGCCTTATGACATTGCAGCTTCTGCTACAGAACAGAAGTCAAGCCAGCCTGATCAGCGCCTATGCCCCACAACGAACAACCTGGACAAAATGAAAGACAAGTTCTACGAAGAACTAGACGCCCTACTATCAGCAGTGAGCAGTGCCAACAAGCTGATCTTGCTTGGCGATTTCAATGCAAGAGTAGAGTGTGACTCTGCAATCTGGCTGAGAGGCATGGAGTGGGCAAGTGTAACAGTAATAGCCTGCTCTTACTGAAGACCTGTGCAGCACATGACCTCCTCATCACCAACACAACCTTCCATCTGCCTACCTATAACAAGACCTCCTGGATGCACCCCCGCTCTAAGCATTGGCATCTTATCAATTATGTCATTATCAGGAGAAAAGACAAGCAGGATGTCAGAGTAACCAAGGCCATATGTGGTGCTGACTGCTGGACAGATCACAGACTCATTGTCTCCAAAATGAGGCTCCGCATCAGACCCAAGAGGTGACCACAAGGAAGCAAGGTTATGAAAAGAATCAATGCAGCCAAGCTAAAGAACCCCAGCACAGCTTCAGCACTGGCTGAAGACTTAGAAATCAAGCTTGCTGAACCACACCTCGCAGGCAGCGCTGAGGACAACTGGGAATGCTTCAGGGATGCTATCCATATATCTGCGCTGAAGACGCTTGGGCCCTCCATCCGCAAGCAGCATGATTGGTTCGATGAGAATGATGAGGAGTTACAGGCTCTACTTGTTGAAAAGCACCGTCTTCATAGGGCCTGTCAGAACGACCCATCTTCAGCTGCCAAGAAAAATGTTTTTACCAGTGCTCGCAGGACAGAATAAACTGCGTAAAATGCAGGATGCCTGGCTGAGCGCCAAGGCAGATGAATACAGGGATACGCTGACAGGAACAACTTGAAGTAGTTCTATGAAGTCCTCAACACTCTCTATGGACCGCAATCTCTCGAGCTCCCCCCTCCTGAGTGCAGATGGTACAACTCTCATTACAGAGAAGGCTCAGATCCTGCAGAGATGGGCTGAACACTTTGAAGCCGTCCTCAGCTCATCCATTAACGATGAGGCAATAGACAGGATTCCCCAGGTTGATATCAACAGCGCCATGGATGACCCACCAGTAGTAGCCCAAGTCACGAAAGCTATCCAGTGGCAAAGCCCCAGGGGCAGATGCCATACCCGCAGAGATCTATGAAGCTGCTGGTCCTGCACTTATCGAGAAGCTCACCAAGTTGTTCCAGTCCTTTTGGAAGCAAGGATCCATTCCTCAGGAACTTAAAGGTGCTTCCATCATACACCTCTACAAGAGGAAGGGCAATCGGCAAGTATGCGACAACCACCGAGGAATCTCGCTGCTCTCCGTCACAGGAAAAACCCTCGCAAGAGTCCTGCTAAATCATCTGGTCACTCATCTGGAGCTGGGCCTGCTTCCAGAGTCACAGTGTGGCTTCCACAAAGATCATGGGACTACTGACATGATTTTTGCTGCGCGCCAACTTCAGGAGAAGTGTCAGGAGCAGAAAAGCAAGCTCTATACAACCTTTGTTGACCTCGCGAAAGCCTTCGACACTGTAAGCTGACAAGGCCTGCGGAGGATCATGTCAAAGTTCGGCTGCTCCCCCAAATTCATTCAGATGGTACACCAGTTCCATGATGGCATGATGGCCAGAGTACTGGATGGCGGAGAATCCTCTGAGGCATTCCCAGTCACCAATGGCGTCAAACAGGGCTGTGTGCTTGCATCCACACTGTTCAGCATGATGTTTACTGCCATGCTGAATGATGCCTTCCAGACAGTGTTGCTGGAATCAGCCTCAAGTACAGAGTGGATAGGGAGCTTTTCAACCTGAGGAGACTTCAAGCTATTACCAAAGTGAAAGAGACCGTTCTGAGAGATTTCCTCTTTGCCGATGACTGTGCCCTGTATGCTGCCTCAGAGCCAGAGATGCAAGTCAGTATGGACAAATTTTCCATAGCTTGTGACAACTTTGGACTCACCATCAACATTAAAAAGTCATGCACCAGCCTGCTCCTCATGCACCATACACAGAACCCATAATCACAATCAAAGGGCATAAACTACAGGCAGTGGACCAATTCACTTATCTTGGCAGCACCCTCTCCCAAGCAGTGACTATTGATGCAGAAGTTAACTGCAGAATAGCAAAGGCAAGTTCTGCTTTTGGTAGACTGCGCTCCACTGAATGAGAATGTCGAGGAATCAGCCCAGCAACAAAACTGAAGGTCTACAGTGTCGTGGTACTCACTACCCTCCTTTATGCCTGTGAAACTGGACTGTGTATCAAAGGCATGCAAGACAGCCCAATCATTTCCACATGACTTGTCTTCGCAGAATATTACGCATCCAATGGCAAGGCAAAGTACCAGACACTAAAGTTCTCTCTAGATCAAGTCTACCCATCAGTCCACACACCGCTGATGAGAGCGCAGACCTGGTGGGCAGGTCATGTCATCCGTATGTCAGATGAGCGCATACACAAGCAGCTCCTTTTTGGGGAACTCTCTGCTGGAAGACGCTCGCATGGAGGGCAGAAGAAACATTTCAAAGACATACTCAAAGCCTCCCTGAAGTCACTTAACATTGACACGACCACCTGGGAAATGCTGGCACAAAACCGCCCTATCTGACTCTGCCTCATCCACAAAGGCTGTCAAGCTCACGAAGCAAGGTGTATTGCTGAATCACAACTTAAGCGCGAGCTGCGCAAGTCCACAGCCACCAGCACAACAACTACAGTGTCTACACAAGTCTGTCCAATATGTGCCAGCACATTCCGTGCCCAAACTGGCCTGATCACTCATCTTCGGACACAGCGCAACCAGCCTCAAAATGACTAATGGTGTCAAGGTCCTCATCGATGACAATGGACAAACAACAGTTACCAAGCCTCTGACCTGCTCTTGTAGTCACAGTATTTATATGTCCAGCTCAGTTTCTCGCCTCACAGTGTGGAAACAGTGAGTGATTCAGCAATGATGTCAAGGGGCAATGGTAACATTCTGTCTTGTTGGAGATAGTTATTGCCTAATCTCTGTGTGGCATGAAAATTACTTGTCACTTGTCAGCTCAGGCCTGGTTATTTTCCAGGTCTTGCTGAATTTGGACATGGACTGCTTCATTATTATTTTGCCAAGCCTTGTTGTATGATTGGTACAATAATGTTGAAGAGAAGAATGTAAAAGGAAGTAATGAATTCTATTAGTTATTTTGCTTTTCGTGAACATGACATAACATTTGCTGTTCAACCTGCTAATTGTTTTCAGGACTTACTGCCTTTATGAGGGCTCGGAATGTCCTGGCACGTATTGGACAGACTTGCGTAGACACTGTAGTTGTTGCGCTGGTGGCTCTGGACTTCGGCAGCTTGCGCTTAAGTTGTGCTTCAGCAATACACCTTGTGAAAAATTATGTTGTGATAACCTCAGGGGGAATCACTGATTGATCTCCTTGTGGGGCTCATTGAGTATGAGTTCCCCTGGTAACAGGCAGTGACCTGTCCAGTTGGAATTCATTGCCTGAACCTTTCATAAGGTAGGCCTAGGACTGGGCCTGCTGAACTGGACTGGTGTGTATCCACCAGAGTAGTGGTTTTACTTTGCATTCTGTAATAAACTATGTTCCTTTCCAGTCAGGCTTTCTGAGTTATGGTGTTATGTAATGAGGTGGGTAGAATTAGGGACCTTGTGGTGAAGGATCCTCTTGGGGAGAGTGATCATTGTATGGTGGAGTTTCTGGTGCAGATGGAGGAGGAGAAAGTGGGTTCCCGGACACGCGTCCTTTGTTTGAACAGAGGGGAGTGCGGTAGGATGAGAGAAGAATTGGCGAATGTTGACTGGGGGAGCGCATTGGAAGGTAGGTCTGCTGAGGAGCAGTGGAGGATCTTTAAGGAGATCTTTCTTGGTGCTCAGCAGAAATTTATTCCAATGGTTAAAAAGGACCGTAGGAGGAGAGGTAATAAGCCGTGGATAACGAAGGAGGTGAAGGAAAGTGTTAAATTAAAAGCGGAGGAATTTAGAGTAGCTAAGAGTAGTGGGCGAGAAGAGGATTGGGAGAGGTTTAAATGTCAACAAAGATTGACAAAGAAGTTGATAAAGAAGGGTAGGAGAAACTATGAAGCTGGGCTAGCGCTTAATATAAAAAAGGATAGCAAGAGTTTTTATAAATATATAAAAAGGAAGAGGCTGGCTAGGGTGAATGTTGGACCCTTAGAGGATGAGAGGGGGGACTTAGTGGTAGGGGATGGGGAAATGGCTGAGGTCTTGAATAACTTTTTTGTTTCGGTCTTCACGGAGGAGGACGTGAATAATTTGCCGGGTGTTAGCGATGGAAAGGTGGTAGGACTAGAGGGTCTCAATGACGTTATTGTTACTAGAGAGGCGGTGCTCGACAGACTGGTGGGGCTGATTGTGGACAAGTCCCCAGGACCGGATGGAATGCATCCGAGGGTTCTGAAAGAAATGGTGGAGGTGATAGTGGGTGCCTTGGTGGTTATTTTCCAAACATCGCTGGATTCCGGGGAAGTGCTGGAAGATTGGAAAATGGCTAATGTTACGCCGTTGTTTAAGAACGGTGCCAGGCAAAAGGCAGGGAATTATAGGCCGGTTAGTTTAACGTCTGTTGTAGGTAAAATGTTAGAATCCGTCATCAAGGAGGAAATAGCGAGGCATCTTGAGGGGAATTGCTTGATAGAGCAGACGCAGCACGGTTTTGTTAAGGGGAAGTCGTGTCTGACAAATTTATTGGAGTTCTATGAGGATGTGTCTAGGGCGGTGGATAGAGGAGAGCCGGTGGATGTGGTCTTTCTTGATTTTCAGAAGGCGTTTGACAAGGTACCTCACAAGAGGTTATTGCAGAAGGTAAGGGGGCATGGAGTTGGGGGTAGAGTGTTAGTGTGGATAGAGGATTGGTTGTCAAATAGGAGGCAGAGAGTGGGGGTCAATGGGTGCTATTCGGATTGGTGGTTGGTGACTAGTGGAGTGCCCCAGGGGTCGGTGCTGGGGCCTCAGCTATTTACCATTTATATAGATGATCTGGAGGAGGGAACCGAGTGTATGGTGTCGAAATTTGCTGATGACACCAAGATTGGTGGAACGGCAAATTGTGCGGAGGGTGTGGAGAGTCTGCAGAAGGATCTAGATAGGCTGGGCAAATGGGCCAGGAACCGGCAAATGGAATTTAGTGTTGGCAAGTGCGAGGTGGACCACTTTGGTAGGAGTAATGGTAGGAAGGATTATTACTTACGTGGCGAAAAACTGCAGCAGGTGACGGTGCAGAGTGACCTCGGGGTCCTTGTGCATGAGTCGCAAAAACCCAGCCTGCAGGTGCAGCAGGTGGTCAGGAAGGCGAATGGGATGCTGGCCTTCATAGCGAGGGGGATTGAATATAAAAGTAGGGAGGTCTTGCTGCAGCTGTATAGGGCATTGGTGAGGCCGCAGCTGGAGTACTGTGTGCAGTTTTGGTCGCCGCACTTACGCAAGGATATTTTGGCCTTGGAGGGAGTGCAGAGGAGGTTTACTAGGCTGATGCCAGAGTTGAGGGGGTTGAGCTATGAGGAGAGGCTGAATAAACTAAGCTTGTACTCGTTAGAGTTTAGAAGAATGAGGGGAGATCTCATTGAAATATATAAGATGATGAATGGGATGGATAGGATAGAGGTGGAGAGACTCTTCCCGCTCAGAAAGGACAGTAGGACTAGGGGGCACAGCCTCAAGATAAAGGGGGGGCGGTTTAGAACAGAGTTGAGGAGGAACTTCTTCACTCAAAGGGTGGTGAATCTCTGGAATTCTCTGCCTGTTGAAGTGGTGGAGGCTGCCTCGCTAAATATTTTTGAGACGCGGGTTGATGGGTTTTTGATAAGCGAGGGGATTAAGGGTTATGGGGAGAGGGCAGGAATGTGGAACTGAGCCACGACAGATCAGCCATGATCTTATTGAATGGTGGGGCAGGCTCGAAGGGCTAGATGGCCTACTCCTGCTCCTATTTCTTATGTTCTTATGTTCATGAGCTTGATCCACTTATCACTTTCAGTGGATCAAATTGGCTGAAATCTGTCACTTGTGGTGGAAGCCGGACGAAGACACCAGGTTGCATCATCTACTTGACACTTCTAGATGAAGGTGGTTACAAATGCTTTAACTTTGTCTTCTGTACTCACATGCTGGCCTGCCATTATTGATGATAAGAATACTCATGGAGCCTCCTCCTTCTGTTAGTTATTTAATTGTCTGGACATGGATGGACTGCAAAGCTTTGATCTGATCCATTGGTTGTGAAATTGCTTATCTATGTGTATGTCAAGCTGCTTCTGTTGTTATTATCATCCATGCAGTCATGGTTATAGTTTCGTCAGGTCTGCATCTCATTTTTAGACATGTTGTTGCTCTGGTATTTCCTTTTACACTACTTTTTGAATCAAGATTCAAAAAGTAGTGTAGAAGTAGTGATGGGTAGATAGATTTCTGATAGATAAGGGAATTAAGGGTTATAGGGAGCAGGCGGGAAAGTGGAATGACAGGGCAGGCTTGAAGGGCTAGATGGCCTACTCCTGCTCCTATTATGTTCTTAAGATTGATATCCTGGCTTGATGGTGAAGGTAGTGTGGGGAATATATTGGGCCATAGGTTACATATTGCAATGGAATATAATTCTGCTGCAGATACCCCACAACATGGATGTTTATTTTGGAGCCATTTGTATTCCTGTTTTATTTTATTGCAATATTTAAATCAGATGGACTTTTGGAGAAAGCTGAAGGGTGGGAAACAAAACTGAATATTACCAGATCAGAAATAGCATACCCTCTTTTCTAACCCAAAAATTAGGTTATATTTCTGTTGGGGTTCTCCCTATCATCCACTGTATTGTTTATGCCATTCCTTTAGAGTTACTGTGGATCATGTCCTGAACTTATGGCAGATGAATGAATACACAAAAATTAAATCCCGAAGTAACTTATTCTAGACTCTGAAAAATACTTCTATTGACTGGCTTTGCAAATGCAGCTGAACACACCAGGACAACTTACCAATGGCAGCAAGCCAACTCAGCATAATGAAGCAGAATCTCCATTCTCTTGCTCAGAGTAGAAACTAGTATTACTGCTGGCTGTGTGAGGGTGCATTCCTTCACCAAGTAGCTCAAATATTTCTGAAACCCATCCTTACTGAAATTGGAATGAGTAATAGTTGGCCTCTGCCTGAAACTGGAAAAATACCAGATGATTTTGAGTTCATGCTTGCAAGCTCATTTGGGACAGTCCCACATCTGTCTCCATTTTGCTTCTCCACCTGGCTGTAAATAGTGAAAATCTTCCAGGAGAGATTGTGAATAACACATGAATGAGAAATGAATCTAGCAGCAGTGAACCAGTGCCAGGCAAAAATGATGCAAACCAACAATACCCCTAGGAAACCTGCAGTACAGAAGGAGGTCAATCAAAATAATGTTCCTGTGTTTGCATTTTGAAAGAGTTCCTACTGCATGGCCAACTATGGCAAAGGGTTTACTGAATCTGTGGGCATGATCTTATGAAATAAATTCTGGGAGTAATATTACTTTGTCCTGCCAGTTGATTGATGTGATAAACATAAGATTGGAGAGATCTGAAAAATCAGGTTCGCGCCCAGTTTTACACCTCTCACGATATTATCGGTACTGTTTTGCTGGTGAAATTGGCATTGTGCCCATAAAGAGTGTGAAGCTGATTTCAATATACATTACTTAATTTAAATTAGTGATTCCAGATGCAACTATCCAGGCTCACTTCTTCTTATTTGCTCACCATTCGAATAACTGGCGGGACAAGATCGTAAGATCGCGTCCTCTGTAATTCTTATACAAGCACTGTGTAATCAAAATGTACAATAGATTCAAAATACGTGTGCAAAGCTATTGAAAAAAGAGGGAATTACTGCCATTGCAGATTTACTCCCAGCTTCCGAAGCTTCTATATCCAGGTTACCTTCCTTTGTTGGAATGTTTTACCTGCAGATATCTTCATCCAAATAGAATGTTGTCTCTTGGGCTACTTCTTCTTAATGAATTTGATCACCAAAACACATTTGTCCTAAAATGTGTAGATTAGATGGATTAGCCAAGAGAAGTTACAGTGATAGGGTGGGGGAAAGGGCCTGGGTAAAATATTCTGTTGGAAAGTTGGCGCAGATTGCACTATAGGGATTCTACGGTTCTATGTTTGTCATCACTACAAATATTATAATATTTAAATAAAATTAATGAAACATATTCATACTCACCATGATAGTTTGCCTTCAGCCATAGTCAGACCTTCAGTCATGCCAAGCAAAACACCACTGCTCCAGTGGATCTTCAAGGCTCCTCTTAAACCTTCTTTAACTATCAGGATTTCTCCCAAGCCCATTTCAATTAAAATCTGCTTCCCACAATTCTTTTTTTAATTGGAGACTGTTTTTCCTTTACTTAATGCAACTCACTCCCACTCCCACTTCAGCAGACGTGGGAGGTCTAAAGACTGTCAGGACTTGAAAGTTCCCAGCCTCCGTTCCTGACAAGCAATTAAGTATGAGTTTTTATAAACGTTACAACAGTCTGGAGGCTTGGCAATTCATAGAATCATAGAATCACTACAGTGCAAAAGGAGGCCAGTCAGCTCATTGAGCTTGCACTCAAAACAATCCCACGCAGGTCCTATCCCCGTAATCCCATGTACTTACCCCACTAATCTCCCTGACAGTAAGGGGCAATTTTACATCGCCAATACATCTAACCCACAGTCTTAGGACTGTGAGAAGAAACCGGAGCACCCAGAGAAAACCCATGCAGACACAGGGAGAAAGTGCAAACTCCACGCAGAGTTCCAGATCACATTCTGTCATGTTTGGAGGAATGGTACTGTGAGCTGTTAAGAACATAAGAAATAGGAGCAGGAGCAGGCCATCTAGCCCTTCGAGCCTGCCCCGCCATTCAATAAGATCATGGCTGATCTGAAATGGATCAATTCCACTTTCCCGCTTTCTCCCCATAACCCTTAATTCCCCTGTCTATCAAAAACCTATCTACCCGTGACTTAAATATATTTAGCGAGGTAGCCTCCACCACTTCAACGGGCAGAGAATTCCTGAGATTCGCCACCCTTTGAGTGAAGAAGTTCCTCCTCAACTCTGATCTAAACTGCACCCCCCCCTCCTTAACTTGAGGCTGTGCCCTCTAGTCCTGCTATCCTTTCTAAGCGGGAAGAATCTCTCTACCTCTACCCTATCCATCCCTTTCGTTATCTTATGCGTCTCTATAAGATCCCCCCTCATCCGTCTAAACTCCAACGAGTACAGACCCAGTCTACTTAGTCTCTCTTCATAGTCCAACCCCCTCATCTCTGGTATCAGCCTTGTGAACCCTCCTCTGCACTCCCTCCAAGGCCAATATATCCTTGCACAAGTGCGGCAACCAAAACTGCACACAGTACTCCAGCTGCGGCCTCACCAGTACCCTGTACAGTTGCAGCAAGACCTCCCTACTCTCATATTCCATTCGCCTTCTTGATCACCTGCTGCACCTGCAGACTGGGTTTTTGCTACTCGTGCACAAGGACCCCCAGGTCCCTCTCCACCGTAGCATGCTGCAGCTTTTCGCCCTTTAAATAGTAGTCCTTCCTACTATTATTTCTGCCAAAGTGGATAACCTCACACTTGCTAACATTATATTCCATCTGCCAGGTCCTCGCCCACACGCTTAGCCTATCCAGATCCCTCTGCAGACTTTCCACACCCTCCACGCAATTTGCTTTTCCACTCATCTTCGTGTCATCAGCAAATTTCGTCACCCTACACTCAGCCCCCTCCTCCAGATCATCTATATAAATGGTAAATAGCTGGGGCCCCAGCACCAATCCCTGCGGCACTCCACTAGTCACCAACCGCCAATCAGAACAGCACCCATTGATACTAACATTATGAATCTTTTCATTCAGCTTAGCAACTATTCCGGTGAGTTCAGCTGTCTTCGTTTCACAGTTATCTGTGAAATCCTTATACAAGCTTAACAACTTCATCTCGGCATTCAGTTCCTTTCAGACTCTTTTTTCCAAGGTAACCAACAACTGCTCTTTAGACTTTCAATTAATTAATTAGATTCTTGTTTTTTAGGAATTTCCTTATCTGCTGTCAAAGTCTGGATTTGCTCTTTCATACTGCATATTGCAAGTTTCATGTCTTTCAGATTGGATCGAAGTTCAAGAATTTCATAAGCTTTGGTCGTTAATTCTGCACTCAATCAACAGTACTGATTCACAGCAATTCCTTTTCCTGTTCCAGGCATTTTTCATGATGCTTACTAGAAACAAAAGGCAGTAAGGGGAAAAGTTGAAGGCAGAGAATCCAAAGACAAAAATCAAAAAGGACCACAGTACAGAGACTGTGGAGAACTCAGTGAATGGGTCCAGTAAGAAGACTAAGTGAAATAAAACACAGAGTGTACAAAACAAGACAGGACAGATGGGTCTGAGGTGACTTTGCCTTAATGCAAGGAGCATGACAGGTAAGGCGGATGAAATTAAACTTGGATTACTACATGGAACTATGATGTTGCGGCAATTAAGGAGACTTGGATGGAAGAAGGGCATGTCTGGCAGCTTAGCATTCCAGGATTTAAATGCTTCAGGCGAGATAGCGAAGGCGACAAAGGAGGTAGGGATGTTGCTTTACTGATCAGGGAGAATGTCACAGCTATACAGAGAGTGGACACTGGTGGAATCATGCAGTGAGGCCACATGGGTAGAACTAAGGAAGAAGAGTGGTGCAATTACACTGTTGGTGTTGTACCTCCCAACAGCCAGCATGAAATGGAGAACTGCTATGTCAGCAGATTATGGGAAGATGCAAAAATACCAGGGTGGTTTTGATGGGCGATTTTAACTTTCCCAACATAGACTGGAACTCCTTTAGTGCCAGGGGCTTAGATGGAGGAGAGTTTGTTCAGTGTGTCCAAGAGTGCTACTTGAGGTAACATGTAGATAGCCCAACTTCGGAAGGGACTATCTTTAGACCTGATCTGGGAAATGAGCCCAGACAGGTGATTGATGTCACAGTGGAGAACCATTTTGGGAACAGTGATCACAATTCTATAAGTTTCAAGATAGTTCTAGAAAAGGATAGAAGTAGTCCCAGAGTGAAAGTACTAAGCTGGGGGAAGGCTAACTACCACAGTATTATGCAGGAGGTAGGGAATGTAGACTGGGGGTGGCTGTTTGGGGGTAAATCCACATCTGATATGTGGGAGTCTTTTAAAAGTCAGTTGTTAACAATTCAGGACAAGCATGTCCAAGTAAAAATGTAGGATAAAGATGGAAAGATTCAGGAGCCCTGAATGACAAGTGAAATTGTGAGCTTAGTGAAAAAGGAGGAGGCACAAATAAACTTCAGGAAATTGAAAAGGGATAAGGCTCTTGAGGAATACAAAGATAGCAGGAAAGAGCTTAAATAGGATCTTGAAAGGACAAAAAGGGGCCATGAAATGTCCTTGGCAGGTAGGATTAAGGAGAATGCCAAGGCTTATTATGTCTATATAAGGAGGAAGAGGGTAGCTAAGGAAGGGATAGGTTCACTCAAGGACAATGGAAGGAATTTGTGTGTGGACCAGATGAGATGGTTAAGGTCCTTAACAAGTAAGTACTTCGCATCAGTGTTCACAAAGGTGAAGGATGTGGTGGATTTTGGAGTAGAAAGGAGGATGTTGACATTGTAGGAGATGTTGAGGTAAGAAGAGCGGAATTATTGGAGGTTTTGAAAAACATTAAAGTGGACAAGTCCCCAAGGCCACATAGGGTCGATCACTTTTATTCCTGAAGTTCATCAAGTTCTAATTTTTCATTAGCAAACACATCTTTCATCTTTGAATGTTGGTTCTCTGCACTGAACAGTTTTCCTTAGCAGTGCTCATTCCTGACTACTTTGCATTCAGCTCACATTTAATTTTACTTCTGCTTGTTGTTTCTTAGATTTTTCACTCTCCTTTATAAGAACTTCTACTTTCTCTTGCAACTGTTCAACTTTTTCTTGATACTCTAGCTTCTTGATTTTCATTTCAACCATGTCATTTTTCAATAGCTCAATGGTTATCAGTACGTTTGAGGCATGCAATGCTTTTTATTCTAGTTCCTTGAGCTTCAGTGTCAGATTTTCATATTCTGATCTAATTTTTGACTTATTTTTCTATACCTGGAGTACAGCTTTGTCTTTGTCTTTTAATTTGGATTCGCTATTGGCCAAGTCTGTCTCTAGTGAAGTCTTAACTTGTTTCGTTTCCATAATTTATACTACTTATTTCATATCTATTCACAGCTTGGAAAGTTCTGCAGTTTTTCCTTTCAATGCCTCTTCTTTTCCATTCTGCTGAATCTTTAGCTCTTTGGTCTCTTTCGTGTACCTTTTCACTTCCTCCTGGAATATTGAACATTGCTGAGTTTTCTCTGCTACCTGGTTTTTTAGACCATTCAGAGTGATATTAAATTATTTTTGCATCTCTTTGTAATCTTCCAGAGGCATAACTTTGACTGAAGAAGTCCCTGTAGTATCCTAAGGTCGTTCAACACGTTTTCAATTTTTTGTCAAGTTCAATTGCTTCACTTTCAGTTCTCTTGTAATTCAACATAGTCTCCTTGATTTTGTTCTTCTGTTGTTCCATTCTGCTATTCACAACAGTGTTTATTTCTTTATAGACTCATAGAATCCTACAGTGGAGAACGAGACCATTCGGCGCATCGAGTCTGCACTGACCACAATCCCATCTGGCCCTATCCCCATATGAAATAAGAATATATGAACATAAGAATTAGGAACAGGAATAGGCCATCTGGCCCCTCAAGCCTGCTCCGCCATTCAATAAGATCATGGCTGATCTTTTCGAGGACTCAACTCCACTTACCCGCCCGCTCACCATAACCTACCATAAATTGATCATAAATTACACCATAATGTAAAATAATCTTATTTTACTTAGGAGATTTACAGGTAGTAAGAGATCTCCATCTTATTGCTATGGGCTGGAATCAAACGAAATTCTGAGAATTAAAAGGTACAATACACTTAGAGAATGTTTTGATTTATTTTTGAATCCTAAATAGAGCATATCTTCTGTCTCCATTTGGTTTCAACAAACGCAAGCAATTACATCATGCTTTTGTTTTGATTGGGTTAATTTGTTTGCTGTAATAAATGTTTAGTAACAGACTATAGTAGAACTTTTATCAAGAATAATTTAATGGTATAAACTTAGAATTCACTGGGAATAGATGATAACGGAGTGTTGTGGGAGGATGGGAAACAGAGAAATACAAAGCTGGTAAATCTAGTCAAAAGGTTCAATAGAACAAATATTTCAGATAATACTTATGCAATAAATTCATAAATTACAACTATAAGATTTACATTGTGGAACCCTGATTATCCACCACAATGCAAAGACCCTTGTTAGGTGGATAAATTGCCACAAGAGAAAATCCTTAAATCACGATCTTCTACATATCTTGGACAGAGGAAAGAGTATAGGCACAATATAAACAGGAAAAGAAACATTATACAGTTCTATTGATCAAGAAAGCAGTCAAAGTGCAAATAATAAAACAAACAAACAGGAGCAGGCTGTGCAGCAATACAATATTTGCACAAGGCTTTGTACCATAGCTTTGATTGTCAATTAGAAGGTCAAATAATCAGCGAGTATGTTTAATAGTACACCATTTCAGTTGGTCCCTAAATAATTAAAACACCAATAACTTCTCCTTTCCATTTTATTAGGTTCTTCCGTACCACATATAAATGACTGTAACAATCTCTCATTTACTTCTTTAATAACAGTATGTTTTGTCTGTATAGCGCAAGGAACAATACTTTTCACTCTATGTTAATACATGTGACAATAATAAATCATATCAAATCAAAATGTAGAAAAGGATGGTCAAGAAGCTACTTACATCTCTTCCTATCCACTTGTAATCCTGACATTTCATATGATTTAAAAAATATAAAAAAATTCAAAATGTTCATCTTAAAAGATTATATGATAAATTGAATATAACAAAAAATGAAATATTCTGGTCTTAGCTTAGTCATTATTTTATCTTCAACATGGATAGCAGATTTTAATAGCTGAATTCAAAATCAAATCTCTAGACTTAGTTGGAGCCATAGAGGTTTACAGCATGGAAACAGGCCTTTGGCCCAACTTGTCCATGCCACTCTTTTTTTTACACCGTTAAGCTAATCTCTATTGCCCGCATTTGGCCCATATCCCTCTATACCCTTCGTACCTTTGTAACTATCTAAATGCTTTTTAAAAGACAAAATTGTCCCCGCCTCTACTACTACCTCCGGCAGCTTGTTCCAGACACTCACCATCTCTGTGTGAAAAAAATTATTTTCCTCTGGATAGTTTCGTATCTCTCCGCTCTCACCTTAAACCTATGCCCTCTAGTTTAGATTCCCCTACCTTTGGGAAAAGAGTATCTACCTTGTCTATGCCCTTCATTATGTTATAGACCTCTGTAAGATCACCCCTCAGACTCCTACGTTCCAGAGAAAAAAGTCACGGTCTACCCAGCCTCTCCTTATAACTCAAACCATCAAGTTCCAGTAGCATCCTAATAAATCTTTTCTGCACTCTTTCTAGTTTAATAATATCCTTTCTATAATAGGGTGACCAGGATTGCATTGCTTATTCCAAGCGTGGCCCTACCAATGTCTTGTACAACTTCAACAAGACATCCCAACTCCTGTATTCAATGTCCTGACCGATGAAACCAAGCATGCCAAATGCCTTCTTCACCACTCTATCCACCTGTAACTCCACTTTCAAGGAGCTATGAACATGTACCCCTAGATCTCTTTGTTCTGTAACTCTCCCCAACACCTACCATGAACTGAGTAAGTCCTGGTTCAACCTACCAAAATACATCACCTCGCATTTGTCTAAATTAAACTCCATAACTACTCTATAGTTGACATAATTATTTTATTATTTCATGAGATGTTGGTGTCACAAGCAAGGACAGCATCTGCTGCCAATTCTTAATTACCCTTGAACTGAGTAGCTTGATAGGGTATTTCAGCGGGCAGTTGAGAGTCAACACATTGCTGTGGGTTTGGGGCCACATGTAGGCCAGACCAGGTAAGGATGGCAGACTCCCTTCCCTGAAGACATTAGTGAACCTGATGGGTTTTTATGATCCATTATGATAGCTTCATAGCACCATTTCAAAATGATTATTTAATTGAATTTAAATTCCACCAGCTGCTATGGCGGGAAACGAACCTGTTTCCCAGAGTGTTATCCTAGTCCAGTGACATTACCACTATGCCACCGTCTCCCCCTAATTACAGGGGTGATTCTCCCATCCTGCTGTGCTTCTTTTCATAGGATCACTGAATTCGTACAGTGCAGAAGGAGGCCACTTAGTGCAAAGAATCTGCACTACGATCCCACCCAGGCTCTATTCCTATAACCGCACATATATACCCTGCTAATCCTCCAACACAAGGGTCAACTTAACATGGTCAATCAACCTAACCCACACTTCTTTGAAGTGCGGGAGGAAACCAGAGCACCCAGAGGAAATCCATACAGACACAGGAAGAACGTGCAAACTCCACACAGACAGCATCCCGAGGCTAGAATTGAACCCAGTCCCTGGCGCTACAAGGCAGCAATGCTAACACTGTGCCACCGTGTTGTTGCTTTTGTACTGCAATGGGCCGCAAGACTCGAGCGGAGGCCATTTCGCGGGCTCCCCACTGGGCGCCACGGCCTCCGCGCATCTCTGGCAGCCGGATTTCTGGTGCCATGACCTCCGCGCCAGAAATCAGCTCGGAGCTGCATAATTTATGCAAATAATTATTTACATACAACTTTAATATCATTACTGGGCCCGGAATAGAAATCTCTGGGCCCGCTTGCGTCTCCATTCCACCAGCAGTGATTCACTCAAGCAGGTTTTGGCATTTGGGGGGAGTTGGCGGCCTGACCCTGCTGGCATGAAGGGGAGCTTTTGAGGCCCTCCAGAGGGTCAGGCACCCCAGGCATTGCCACCTTAGCAATGCTGGCCTGGGACCCCTGGCACTGCCCAAAAGAGAAAGTGTTAATGCCCATTGGGCATAGGGCACTGCCAAGGGGGTGGGGCCTGATGGGGAGGCCTTTGGTGGGGGATCGACTGGTCAGGGTGGTGGGTCCCGCTGCCACTCTGCATTTGGGTTGAGTGACAGAGGGAGGAAGGCCAACGATTAGGGGGTCAGCCTGCTGGACGGGTTGGGGCTGTCGCAGGAGGGGGCCAGTGATCGAGCCCAGGTGAGGGAAGGGGGGGTGGGGGTCACACAACCAGTCATGTGGAGATCACAGGGCTAGCCAGTGATTGACCTGGTCAGCGATCAGGAGGCTGACAGTGTGGGGCCACTGCATATGCGCCGATCTCGCCGCTGACCGATTGGCACATGAGCAGTGGCTGGCTCAGCGCTATGTTGCCATCCTCTACAGTGAGAATAGGATTCACCCCTGAATTTCAGCATGTTTCACACTGAGGCATGCTGTGCACAGAGTGTGGAAGATTCATTTTGAAACTCCCCCTGAAAAAAAAACATGATTTACCCTAATTTTTATGCAAATTCGACACTTAGAATATTTTTGGGGAGAAATGTTCCCTATATCTTTACTTCCCCTCCTTCAGCCATTGTACTTCATGAATTTTCTTCATTAGTAATTTTAATTTTCATTTAAATTCACCTTTTCACTGTCTTACTGTTCTGACTTAACCTTTTATTCCACATAAACTCTCCTATCCCAATTTCCTAGCCACTCTCTCAGCCTTGCATCTCACATTGTCTCTTTTCTCCCGCTATCTCAACAATAGATAAAGCCATCTCTGACCATTTCCTCATGTTCTTCATTGGGCACATTCCCTACCCCACTACCAAAACAAACTCTTCTCAAATCACTTACAATGAAATTCAAATTCTGAATTGCCTAAGCTTTAGTTATTTATTTGTCACAGTATTTATCGACTGTCAATTTTCCCATAGTAGAAATATCGAAAATACGAGTGGGAGTCGGACATTTGACCTTCGAGCCTGCTCCGTCATTCAACATGATGATGGCTGATTCTTTACCTCAAAGCTATATTCCTGTGTTCTCCCCAAACCTCTTGATGCCTTTGGAGTCTAAAAATCTATTTCCTTCTTAATTGTATTCAGTGGTTGGTCTCCACAGCCTTCTGCAGTAGAGAATTCCACAGTTTTGACATCCTCTGAGCTTCTCCTCATCTTAGCCCTAAATGACCTACCCCATATCCTGAGATTGTGACCCCATGTCCTGGACCCCAGTCAGGGGAATCATCATTGCTGCATTCAATCTGTCCAGCCCTGTCAGAATTTTAAACATTTCAATGGGGTCTCCTTTCGTTCTTCCAAACACCAGTGGATACAGCTGAGTGACATCAAGTTCTCCTCATACGTCAATCCCACTGTCACAATAATCGGTTCACTTCACTCAGTGACAAGTATATCTTTTCCTAGGTACAGAGACCAAAACTGTACACAATACTCCAGGGGCATAATTTTATGTTGCCCAGGTGGGTGCATGCCTGGCCTGGAAATGCTTAAAATGCGTGACAAGACGTCAGTTGTGCTTCCCCACATCACTGTGCACTCACAACATTTTGGTTGGTGGGCGCAAGTACGGATCAGTTGTGTGCCAGCTGATAATTAGGGAGCTTATTTCGATGATTAAAAGTGTTATTGACCAGAATACTACATTGCCAATGCGATTTTTAGGATGATGCACAGGCAACATGTGCAGGTGATCAATCCATTTTCGGCATTTTCTCATTGAAGATCTGGATAAAAGCAGGCTGGAACAAAGGCAGGCTGAGTTGGTAGGAATTTTTGGAAGTTTGGAGAGGGCTTGTATTGGAGCATAGTGAGCATTTTCACTGCTGTCTTTGGAGGTTTATGCTTTTTAGTCTTGAGATATCTGCGATTTGTGTCTCTCTTGCATCCTCGGTTCACGGGTCAGCCCCATTTACACCACTGCAGATGGATATAGTCTATTCAGCAGGGAGTAACTTCTCTGAGGAGGGAAGCAGGAGATAAAGAAATAGAAGGCTAGATGGTCGGAGGCATCACTTCAGAACAGAGGTGGAGGCATAGGGTGCTCTTTTTTAAAATTCATTCTTGGGACATGGGTGTCACTGGCTGGCCAGCATTTATTGCCCATCCCTAGTTGCCCTTGACAACGTGGTAGTGAGTAGCCTCTTGAAACACTGCAGTCCATTAGGGAGGGAATTCCAGGATTTTGATACAGCGTTGCAAAGGAACGGTGATATATTTACAAATCAGGATGATGAGCGGCTTGGAGGGAACTTGCAGATGATGGTGTTCCTATGTATCTGCTGCCCTTGTCCTTCTTGATGGAAGCAGTCATCCGTTTGGAAGGTGCTGTCTAAGAACCTTTGGTGAAATTTGTATTGCATTTTGTAGACAGTACACACAGCTGCTGCTGAGTGTTGGTGGTGGAGGGAGTGGATGTGGTGCCAATCAAGCAGGCTGCTTTGTCCTGGATAGTGTTGAGTTTCTTGAGTGTTGTTGGTGCTGCACTCATCCAGGCAAGTGGGAAGTGTTCCATCACACCCCTGACTTTTGCTTTGCAGATGATGGACAGGCTTTGTGGGATCAGGAGGTGAACTACTTGTCACAGTATTCCTAGTTTCTGACCTGCTCTTGTAACCACTGTGTTTATGTGGCAAATCCAGTTGAGTTTCTAGTCAATGGTAATCCCAGTTGGCAGTGAGGGATTCGGTGATGGTCACACCATTGAATATCAAGGGGCGGTGGTTAGAGTGTCTCTTATTGGTGATGGTCATTCCCTGGCATTTGCATGGGGAGAGTATTACTTGCCACTTGTCAGGACAAGCCTGGATACTGTCTGATATTGTTGCATTTGAACTTTATTCCAAGCCTATTCATGTATCTGTCAAGACGCCCCTTACAAGTATCCGCTTCCACTACCTCGACCAGCAACGACTTCCAGGCACCCACAACTCTCTGTGTAAAAGATCTGCCTCGCAAATCTCCCTTAAACCTTGCCCCTTGCACCATAAATCTATGCCCCTTAGTAATTGACTCTTCCACCCTGGGAAAAAGCTTCTGACTATCCACTCTGTCCATGCCTCTCATAATCTTGTAGACTTCTATCAGGTTGCCCCTCAACCTCCATCAGCCCAGTGAGAACAAATCACTAACTAAACAGCTGGGGTAGGAGTGAGGTTTTCAGATATCTGGACCTTTATGTCTCTTCTGGGACAGATGGGACCTGTACAAGAAGGGTGGGTTGCATCTAAACTGGAAGGGCATAAATATTCATGCCAGGAGGTTTGTTAATGTCACATGGGAGTAATGTCACTATTACTTACGTGGCGAAAAACTGCAGCAGGCGACGGTGCAGAGGGACCTCGGGGTCCTTGTGCATGAATCGCAAAAACCCAGCTTGCAGGTGCAGCAGGTGGTCAGGAAGGCGAATGGGATGCTGGCCTTCATAGCGAGGGGGATTGAATATAAAAGTAGGGAGGTCTTGCTGCAGCTGTATAGGGCATTGGTGAGGCCGCAGCTGGAGTACTGTGTGCAGTTTTGGGCGCTGCACCTGCGCAAGGATATTTTGGCCCTGGAGGGAGTGCAGAGGAGGTTTACTAGGCTGATACCGGAGTTGAGGGGATTGAGCTATGAGGAGAGGCTGAATAAACTAGGCTTGTACTCGTTAGAGTTTAGAAGAATGAGGGGAGATCTCATTGAGACGTATAAGATGATGAATGGGATGGATAGGATAGAGGTGGAGAGACTCTTCCCGCTCAAAAAAGACAGTAGGACTAGGGGGCACAGCCTCAAGATAAAGGGGAGGCGGTTTAGAACGGAGTTGAGGAGGAACTTCTTCACTCAAAGGGTGGTGAATCTCTGGAATTCTCTGCCCGTTGAAGTGGTGGAGGCTGCCTCGCTAAATATTTTTAAGAAGCGGGTTGATGGGTTTTTGATAAGAGAAGGGATTAAGGGTTATGGGGAGAGGGCGGGAAAGTGGAACTGAGCCACGACAGATCAGCCATGATCTTATTGAATGGCGGGGCAGGCTTGAAGGGCTAGATGGCCTACTCCTGCTCCTATTTCTTATGTTCTTATGGGAGGATTTAAACCAGTTGGGGGGGGAGGGGAACACCAAAGCAAAGGCTGAAGGGGAACTAGAGAGTAGGGCCAGTAAGACTCAGAGAAACAGCAGGTAGCATGAGGTTGCTAATCAAAGAGGGTCTGGTGGACTGAAGTGCACCTGTTTCAATGCGAGAAGTGTAACAGGTAAGGCAGGTGAACTTAGAACTTGGATTAGTACTAGGAACGACAATGTTGTTGTCATTACAGAGACTTGGTTAAGGAAAGGACAGGATTGGCAGCTTAACATTCTAGGGTACAGATGTTTCAGGCGGGATAGAAGGGGATGTAAAAGGAGTGGGGGAGTTGCACTACTGGTTAAAAAAATGTCTACAAGGTCATCAGGGGCATGGACAGAGTGGATAGTCAGAAGCTTTTTCCCAAGGTGAAGGAGTTAATTACTAGGGGGCATAGGTTTAAGGTGCGAGGGGCAAGATTTAAAGGGGATGTACGAAGCAAGTTTTTTTACACAGAAGTTGATGGGTGCCTGGAACTCTGTGCCAGAGGAGATAGTGGAAGCAGATACGATAATGACTTTTAATATATGAATAGGAAGGGAATAGATGGATATAAGAACATAAGAAATAGGAGCAGGAGTAGGCCATCTAGCCCTTCGAGCCTGCCCCGCCAAAGAACATAGAACATAGATCAGTACAGCACAGTACAGGCCCTTCGGCCCACGATGTTGTGCCAAGCTATGTCCAAACCCAAGATCAAGCTATCCCACTCCCAATCATTCTTGTGTGCTCCATGTGCCTATCCAATAATCGCTTGAAAGTTCCGAAAGTGTCCGACTGCACTATCACAGCAGGTAGTGTATTCCACACCTCAATCACTCTCTGAGTAAAGAACCTACCTCGGACATCCCTCCTATATCTCCACCATGAACCTTATAGTCATGCCCTCTAGTAACAGCTACATCCATCCGAGGAAATGATCTTTGCACTTCCACTCTATCTATCCCTCTCATCATCTTATAAACTTCTATTAAGACGCCTTTCATCCTCCTCTGCTCTACAGAGAAAAGCCCCAGCTCCCTCAATCTTTCCTCATAAGACCTACCTTCCAAACCAGGCAGCATCCTGGTAAATCTCCTCTGCACTCTCTCCAATGCTTCCACATTCTTCTTGTAGTGAGATGATCAGAACTGCACACAATATTCCAAATGTGGTCTCAAGGTCCTGTATAGTTGCAGGATAACCCCACAGCTCTTAAACTCAAACCCCTGTTAATAAATGCTAACACACTATAAGCCTTCTTCATGGCTCTATCCACTTGAGTGGCAACCTTCAGACATTTGTGGATATGAACCCCAAGATCTCTCTGCTCCTCCACATTCCTCAGAACCCTGCCTTTGACCCTGTAATCCACATTCAAGTTTGTTCTACCAAAGTGAATCACCTCGCACTTTTCAGGGTTAAACTCTATCTGCCATCTTTCTGCCCAGCTCTGCATCCAATCAATGTCTCTTTGCAGCCTGCAAGAGCCCTCCACCTCATCCACTACTCCACCAATCTTGGTGTCATCAGCAAATTTACTAACCACCCTTCAACCCCCCACTTCCAAGTCATTGATAAAAATCACAAATAGCAGAGGACCCAGCATTGATCCCTGTGGTACACCGCTGATAACTGGCCTCCAGTCTGAAAATTTTCCCTCCACCACCACCCTCTGTCTTCTATGAGATAGCCAGTTACTTATCCAATCGGCCAAATTTCCTTCTATCTCACACCTCTTTACTTTCTTCATGAGCCTACCATGGGGAACCTTATCAAACGCCTTACTATAATCCATGCGTATGACATCAACTGTTCTACCTTCATCTACACATTTAGCTACCTCCTCAAAGAATTCAATCAAATTTGTGAGGCAAGACTTACCCCTCAGGAATCCATGCTGACTATCCCAGATTAAGCTGCATCTTTCCAAAAGGTCATAAATCCTATCCCTCAGAACCTTTTCCATTAACTTACCAACCACCGAAGTAAGACTAACTGGCCTATAATTACCAGAGCCATTCCTATTTCCGTTCCTGAAGACAGGAACAACATTTGCCACTCTCCAGTCCTCTAGCACAATCCCTGTGGACAGTGAGGACCCAAAGATCAAAGCTAAAGGCGCCGCAATTTCATCCGTGGCCTCCCAAAGTATCCTAGGATGTATCCCATCTGGCCCAGGGGACTTATTGCCTCTCAGGTTTTTCAAAATTGCTCATACATCTTCCCTCAGAACATCTACCTCCACCATCCTATCAGCCTGTGTCACACTCTCATCCTCAAAAACCTGGCCCCTCTCCTTAGTGAACACTGAAGAAAAGTATTCATTCAACGCCTCTCTTATCTCTTCTGACTCTGTGCACAAGTTCCCATTACTATGCTTGATCGGCCCTAACCTCACCCTGGTCATTCTATTATTTCTCACAAAAGAGTTAAAAGCCTTGGAGTTTTCCTTGATCCGACCTGCTAAGGACTTTTCATGCACCCCCCAGCTCTCTTAAGCCCTTTTTTAAACTCATTCCTTGCTACCTTGTAACCCTCAAGCGATCCAACTGAACCTAGTTTTTTCATCCTTCCACATGCTTCCTTTTTCCTCTTGACAAGACATTCAACCTCCTTTGTGAGCCATGGTTCCCTCACTCGGCCATTTTCTCCCTGCCTGACAGGGACATGCCTATCAAGGACATGCAGCATTTGTTCCTTGAACAAGCTCCACTTTTCATTTGTGCCTTTACCTGTTCAGTCAGGCATCATGGTTGGTGCAGGCTTGGAGAGCTGATGGGTTTGTTCTGTGCTGTAATTTTCTTTGTTGTTATGACAGGGACCATTACACACAGACCCTCAGGGAACTTTGCCAGATCTAGCCATGCATCCTGTTGGACATCCAGCATTTGCCACCTAACTGACAACTCCAGAGGCTCATTATCTGCCTCAAACTCAGTCTGTTTCTGGTCTTCAGCAGTTCTCTTTTTGCCTCTACCATCTGTTCATGTGAGCGTGATGTGCCCTTATCACTGAGCTGACACCTACTGCCCGGCCGATGTGCCAGTATCTACACTAGGACTTGGTGCTGAGAGAGGTGTGCCATGGTTCACTCCCATCAGTGCCAACTCTGGTATTAATAGAGGGTCATCAGTCTCCTGGCTGGCTCTGGTGCATGGCTCACGTGAGGGATGAAAACAATCAGACACTCATCATCACCACTAGTTGTATCACACAGAGTCAATGTCCATGATATGCAGACCGATGCAAGAGGTATTAATGGCATCACAGTGACTTTATTTATTAGTGTTTATTTATTTGTTAGTATCACAAGTAGACTTACATTGACACTGCAATGAAGTGACTGAAAATCCCCAAGTCACCACATTCTGGCACCTGTTTGGGTATATCTTAGCGTGGCCATTGCACCTAATCAGCATGTCTTTTGGACTGTGGGAGGAAACCGAAGCACCCAGAGGAAACCCACACAGACAGAGGGAGAACATGCAGGCTCCACACAGACAGTGACCGAAGGCAGGGATTGAACCCGGGTCCCTGGTGCTGTGAGGCAGCAGTGCTAACCACTGTGCCACCATGTCACCATGCATCACCAAAGTTCTTATGAAGGATGAGATGCCCATATAGTTTTTTCACTTTCTGCCTCTCTCACTTCAACTTAGTGGGCTCTTATCTTCCTCAGAGATGCTAACCTCTCCAAGACTGAAAGACCTCCCTCCTCACACATTCAAGCTGCAGGGTTCCCAGCTCATTTCTGATAAGAATTGCCACGGCAGGCACTCCATCACCTGTGGCAGATTTCTCAACATTGTTATGGCTATGTTTCATCCGTAAGTGCGGCGCTTCTTTGAGTACTCGGTCCTCCATCTCCAGCACCATATCATGCGGTCCCCTACATCCCTCCAACTTCGTGAGGCATGTTGACATTCCCTGCCCCTTTGTACACCTGACCCTTTGATGGACCTGAGCTTCAGATCTTTTCTCCAGCCTTAACACACAAGGCAAACGTGTGTTCTGAGATTCCCTGAATCCTACAGCATTGAGTGCAACTATGGACGGACATCCTTCATTTTCCAACACTGGACAATTTCCACTCAGAACTCACTCTTGCCGAGTGCAGAAGATCATTGAACCTTTTCTGACACTGTATCCACATGCGCTAGACCAGATCATATCCTTTGAGCTGAGCTGCCATATCTACCCTGTCCATCTTGGTGAGATGGGATGGCTGACTTCTTCCATGCTGTGGGACAAGGATGTGTCCCCTGGCTGTCACCACTTCCACAAGGGTGTGCAGACACTCATCAGAAAAATGAGAAACTTGCTACGCACCTGAAGTGTCCTCCTGCCTGCAGTGTCTTCCTGGTGCTGCTGCCACCATGATGCAGAGCTCCCTTTACCGCCTCTATTCAGCAGCCTCTTGCCTTTGAACTTCATGTTGGACTGCCATTGGACATGTCACCCACTGTGCTCTTGCCGATCCTGTTAACCCTATTGAGATGCAGATCGTTAACTGATGAGACTGGGAAACGTGGTCACTTCCGGTCCTGCCAACCATGCACACATCAGGTTTGGGTGTTGTCTCACCAAGATCCTGGACAGCTGAAGTAAGATATTCTTGCTCTATATTCAAGTCCTCCAGCACTAAAGGCCAAAATACCATTTGCCTTCCTAACTGCTTCCTACACCGGCATATTTGCTTATAGTGACTGGTGTGCAAGACACGCAGGTCCATTTATACATCAATGTTTCCCAATGTATCAGCATTTAAATAATACTCAGCCATTTTGTTTTTCCTACTGCAGTGGAAAACTTCATACTTAGCAATGCCATTCTGCATCTGCCATTTATTTGTCCACTCACTCAACTTGCCCACTCAAGGACAATGGAAGGAAATTATGCATGGAGCCACAGGAAGTGGGTGAGATCCTCAATGAGTACTTTGTATCGCTACTCACCAAGGAGAAGGACATGACAGGGTTAGGTGTGTGAACACTCTAGAAAGCATCAATAAATCGAAGAAGGAAGTATTGTGTATCCTAAACTACATTAAGGCAGACAAACCCCAGGGCCAGATGGAATCAATCCCAAGTTACTGCAGAAGGCAAGGGAAGAAATAACTGGGGCCTTAACAGATATCTTCACCTCCTCTTTGACCATAGGTGAGGTTCCAGAGGACTGGAGAATACCCAATGTTGCTCCCTTGTTTAAGAAAGGAAACAGGGATAATCCAGGAAATTATAGGCCGATAAGCCTGACGTCAGCGGTGGGGATGCTTTTGATGAAGATATTGAAGGACATGACATATGCACATTTGGATGAAAATGGACTAGTTAGTAACAGGCAGCATGGTTTTGTATGGAGAAGGTCAAGTCTCACCAATTTGAATGAGTTTTTTTGAAGAGGTGACAAAGATAATTGATGAGAGAAAGGCCTGTGGATGTAGCTTATGTGGACTTTAAGAACATAAGAACATAAGAAATAGGAGCAGGAGTAGGCCATCTAGCCCTTCGAGCCTGCCCCGCCATTCAATAAGATCATGGCTGATCTGTCGTGGGCATTTGACAAGATATCAAATGGCAGACTGGTACAAAAGCTAAAATCACATGGGATTCGCAGTAAGCTGGCTAGATGGATACAGAACTGGCTTTGGTCATAGAAGACAGAGAGTAGCAGTAGAAAGGTGTTTTTCAGAATGGAGATCTATAGCTAGTGGTGTTCCACAGGGATCAGTGCTGTGACTTTGTTGTTTGTCATATATATAAATGATCTGGAGGAAAATGTGGGTGATCCAAATAATAAGTTTGCTGATGACACGAAGATTGGTGGAATTGCTGATAGTGTCAGAGGATGTAATAGGATATAGATAGATTGGAGACTTTGACACAGAAATGGCAAATGGAGTTTAATCTGGACAAATGCAAGGTGACGCATTTTGGAGGGTCAAATTTGGTTGTGAAATATACTGTAAATGGCAAAACTCTTAGGAACATTAACATACAGAGGGATCTGGGTTGCAGGTCCGCAGTTCCTTAAAAGTGGCAACGCAAGTGGCCAAGTTGATTAAGAAGGTATATGGCATGTTTGCCTTCATCGACCAGGGCATTGAGTATAAGAGTTGGCAAAGAGTACAGGAGTTGGCAAATCACGTTCAGTTATATAAAACCTTGGTTAGGCCACATTTGGTGTATTGATGCAGTTCTGGTCACCACACTACCAAGATGGACTTGGAAGCTTTGGAGAGAGTGCAAAGAAGGTTCATCCTGGTCTTGAGGATGTTGACTATGAGGAGAGGCTGAATAAACTAGGATTGTTTTCACTGAAAAGATGGGAGGCTGAGAGAGGACCTGATAAAGGTCTGCAAAATTATGAGAGGCATAGACAAGGTGGATAGTCAGATTGTTTTTCCAAGGATGGAAGTGTCAATTATAAGGGGGCATATGTTCAAGGTGAGAGGGGGAAAGTTTAAGGGAGATGTGTGGGGGAGGATTTTCATGCAGAGAGTGGTGGGTGCCTGGAACATGTTGCCAGAGGAAGTGCTGGAAGTAAGCACATTAGCAACAATTAAGAAGCATCTGGATGGGTACATGAGTAGGGAGGGAATAGAGGTATACGGACTGAATAAGGGCAGAAGGTTTTTGTTGTCATTTAGTTAGGATATCATGATCAGCATGAGCTTGGAGGCCTGAACCTGTGCCTGTGCTGCACTAAATCACCTTGAAGGCTGTGCTGAACTAAATCACCTTGAAGGATAAGGGGGGGGAGCAATTTAGAACGGAGCTGAGGAGGAACTTTTTCAGTCAAAGGCTGGTGAATCTCTGGAATTCTCTGCCCGTTGAAGTGGTGGAGGCTGCCTCGCTAAATATATTTAAGACGTGGGTAGATAGGTTTTTGATAGGCAAGGGGATTAAGGGTTATGGGGAGAAGGCGGGAAAGTGGAACTGAGCCACTTCAGATCAGCCATGATCTTATTGAATGGCGGGGCAGGCTCGAAGGGCTAGATGGCCTACTCCTGCTCCTATTTCTTATGTTCTCTTAACATCCTTCTCACCATGCACATTCACACCTAGTTTTGCCTTGTCAGCAAACTTAGGAATATTACATTTAGTTCCCTTACACAAATAATTAATGCATATTGTGAATAGCTGGGGACTGAAGCTTTAATCCTTGTGATATCCCATTTGTCACTGCCTACCAGTCTGAAAAAGTCTCATTTATTCCTTTTCCCTGTTTTCTGTCTGCTAACCAATTCTCAATTGTTGCCAATATATTTCCCCCAATTCTATATACTTCAATTTTGCACACTGACCTCTGTGGGACATTATCAAAAGCTTTCTGACTATCTAAATACACCACATCCCATGGGTTCTCTTTTATCTATGCTGCCAATTAATCCTCAAAAACTCCAGTAGATTTGTCATTCTCTTTCATAAATCCATGTTGAATTTGATATTTTCCTTCATATTTTCTGAGTATCACATCATGTATAAAACGCTCTAGCATTTTCCATATTTCTTATGTTAGGGTAACAGATCTGTAAGTCCAACAGATTTATTTGGTAATTTGATGGCAAATAAACCTGATGGACTTTAACCTTTTATTGGGAGACTTCCTTTTTTGAATAATGGGGTTACATTTGCCACCCTCCAATCTGCTGGGACTGTTCCAGAATCGATAGAATTTTTGAAGATGACAATAAATGCATGGCCACCTTCTTCAGTACACTGGAATATAGATTATCAGGGATTTATCAGATTTTAGTGCCATGAATTTTTCCAGCACTTTTAGTAATACTAATTTCTTCTTCTCACTAGGCTCTCAGTTCCCTAGGATTTCTGCAAAATTATTTGTATCTTCCGCTATGAAGACAGAACTAAAGTAGTTGTTTAACAGCTCTGCCATGTCCTTGTTCTCCATTGTAAATTCTCCCATTTTGGACTGTAAGGGACCTACATTTGTCTTCACTAATCTTTTTCTTTTTATATTCTTACAAAAGCTTTTACAATCCACTTTTAATGTTTCTTGCAAATTTACTCTCATTGGGTATCAATCATTAAATCACTATAAACATGTCCTTTTAAAAAAGTATGGCCAATATGACCAGGCAAAAATAAATGACATGTACCTGTGTTTTGTAGTGGAATAATACTGAAAATTACCTGGTATTTTCTTGTCTGACCCATTGTAAGCATTGGTTCAGACATGGTTGTGGTAAATATCAGTATGGATTCTCATTCCTGGTTGCTGTTCTAGACACCTGCAGGAGATATGCCAGGACAATTGAACACATCAGAGTCAGGTGCTTCTATGAATACTGTGTCCAAGTATATCTATTTGGATGAGGTGTCCAGTAAATATGTGAGGAGTTAAGAGCTTCAGAAAACCATTGTTGGTACGATTTAAGTTTGCTATCGTTCTGTGGCTCAGTGGGTAGCATCATTGCCGATAAGTGAGAAGGTAGTGGTTAATCAGGAGTCCCGCTGCCGAATCTTGAGTCTTAATTAAGGCTGAAGTTCTTTGGTAGTGCTGCAGTGTTACAGGTGTTGGCTTTCAGATGTCATATTAAACTGAGGCCTTTATAAGGTGGCCATAAAAGATCCCAAGGCCATTATTCCAAAGAAGACAAGGCAGGGTGGGTGGCTGGGGATCAAGTTCTCCTGGTGTCTTGGCCAATATTTGCCCCTTAACCAAAATAAATGATTTTTAAAATATATAAATTTAAATAAATGCAATTAAATTTAAATAAATATATTTAAAATATATTAAACAAAATTAAAGAAATATTAAATACATTAAACAAAATTAAATATTAAATATATTAAACAAATATAAATTGAAATATTAAAAAACTATCAAGTTAAATAAATTAAACTAAAATTAAATACATATAAATTTCCGCTTAAGCAAAAGAACGTTGTTATTTGTAATTGTTGCTCATGTTTTCCACACAAACGGGTACAAAATACCACACAAAAATAATCAACACCAGCAAAAGGAAAACAAGGGCCCCCATTCCCTTTGACCGCTCCAATGTCAATTTAAACCGTTCAACTGCGCGCGCCGGACGGTTGGGGCGTTTGTTCGCGCTCGCTCTCAGCGAAGGCCGAGTGGTTTCGGGAAGGAGCGCCCAGGGCCCCCCCGGAGGGCGGGGTTTTGTGAGGAAAGGGGGCGGGATCACGGAAGTTCAACCAATGGCATTCAAGAATCTTTAATAGGGCCCCCTCCCCTCCCCTCCCCTCTCTCCCCCTTCCCCCTCTCCCGGCGTTGCGCTCCCGCCCACCAGCACCGCTCCAATGGGAGCGGCCGATGTTAGCGCGAGCTTTCCCTGCTTGTTGTCCGTCGCTTTCTTCGTCTTGAGGCGCTCTAACCGCACCCATGTCCGTCTAGATGTACTTAGAGAGGCGGAGTTAAAGGAGGAGGAGGAGAAAGGGAGAAAAATATAAGAAAAAGACCTGGCAGCTCTTGGTGGGGGGTGAAAAAAATCTCCACCCCTCCATTTAGGAAAAAAAACGCACACGACTGCAGCCGTCACCTCACGTAAGGATTGGCGGTGGTATTTCTCCCCTAAGAAAGGTAAGAAGCTAAAGGCCGAGGAAGCTGTTAGTGTAAATCCGGCGACTATAAGCTGCCGCTGCTAAAAGGGTCATTGCGAGATGTTATTGTGGCGCCCGATCTCACTGACTGGCTCCTCTCGATGTCTCTTCCCCTCCTCAACTGTGAAACCCTTTTATCGTCAATCGCTTTTCTTACCATCCATTTTCTTTTCCCCGCTGTATTTCCGCCCGCAGTCAACTACCTTCGCTTCGTGCAAAAGCACTTTAATAAGAATAAAACCCTCCACACACGCACACAACGGCCCCCCTCTGCATTCTGTTTGTTTCCCTGGTTTGTATTGTACGGCCTGTGTCACTGTATTGGATTACTGCAATGTGAAACATGACAAGGTGCATGATGTCGATAAATATAATCGCGGTTTAGTAGTAGTTGTTGCTGCTGCAATCCAGAAGATGGAAGAGAAATAACGCCCGATGGAGTGTATAATTTAATATAACTTTTTTTTTGATCGAGGATATCGGGGGATGACGAAGTCAGCCAGCCTCCCTGCATTTATAATATTTTACCCTTATTGCAATTCACTTCATCTGTGCGCTTTATGCTGCTTTCGAGGTCGAATTTCGCGACTCTGATTTATATGACCTGTCCGTATACTATACAATCGCTTTTTTTTAATGTGCTAAAATATTATTAACTAAATACATTTGCTTTTGTTTATAACGTAAGGTTTAGCGTCACTGGTCTCCAGTCAATGTAACATCTATGTTTCAATGCAGAGTGAGTGAGCTATAAGGGGCCCCTGGGAGCAGAATGCTTCTTTTTTTTACTTTTCCAGGTCTGAGTTGCGGTCCTGACTTGACGTTGGCCAGGGTCAATGTTTTAATAAAATGGGTGGGTTGAGGGCGTACAATAAGAAACCTACCACCATGTATTTCGATGGATGGACCATTGCCAGTCTTGATTGGCCAGAAAATGTTAAGCAGATCACCGACGTTACCTTAGGAATAATGCTAAAACGACACAAAACTAGTTCGATATTAGTTCATTTTCCCTATCCACCACCCCCCAAAAAGGAATATGTGACCTCTATAACGATCACTGAAAGGGAAATCTCCTGATCCATTTTGTTCCTTTCGTAGCAACCTGTGCACCCCTCCAATCCCCTTATCTCACAGCATGAGAGGGAAAGGAGGAATGTGTGTTTTGCCTTCATTATCCAGTCAGGAAGACCATTCTGGATAGAAAATGAAGAATACTTCAGTCTTCATCTGGAAATGTGTGGGTTAGGTTGATCATGCTAAATTGCCTCTTATGTCAGGGATACTAGCAGAGTAAATATGTGGGGTTACAGGAATGGGGTCTGGGTGAGATTGTTAGTGCAAGCTCGATGGGTTGAATGGCCTCCTGCAACATAGGGATTCCATGATTCGTCTTGACTTTTTTACTACTTTACTTTGTCTTGCCAATGTGCCTGTCGCTCTGGGTCAATAAACCCTTCCCAAATCACTTGATTTGTAAAATGTCCTATCTCATTGGCCTGTTTATCAGGCTGAATTTTTTAAACCTTTATAATCCAGTCCCCTGAAATGGGCATTGCTTCTTAGCCTTCAGACTGCTTTCATATTTTGAATGTCCACCTTGTTCTTCTGTAACCCTAAACCGAGCAGAGGATTCAAGGTGTGACTTAGTTAAATACTATGTAACTTCATGATGGCTTCATCCTTATCTGTAAATTGTTACAGTAGCTCCAATTGTATTGTAAAATGTTAGATATAGGCTAAGGAGGAGTTTGATTTTGTGTTTGAGGCAGATAAAATGTTAATGTATTGGATATTGCAGTATTCCATGCTTTGAAGCTGGATGTCGAAATTTGCTGATGACACCAAGATTGGTGGAACGGCAAATTGTGCGGAGGGTGTGGAGAGTTTACAGAAGGATCTAGATAGGCTGGGCGAATGGGCCAGGAAATGGCAAATGGAATTTAATGTTGGCAAGTGCGAGGTGGTCCACTTTGGTAGGAATAATGGTAGGAAGGATTATTACTTACGTGGCAAAAAACTGCAGCAAGCGACGGTGCAGAGGCACCTTGGGGTCCTTGTGCATGAGTCGCAAAAACCCAGCTTGCAGGTGGTCAGGAAGGCAAATGGGATGCTGGCCTTCATAGCGAGGGGGATTGAATATAAAAGTAGGGAGGTCTTGCTGCAGCTGTATAGGGCATTGGTGAGGCCGCAGCTGGAGTACTGTGTACAGTTTTGGGCGCCGTACTTACGCAAGGATATTTTGGCCTTGGAGGGAGTGCAGAGGAGGTTTACTAGGCTGATATCGGAGTTGAGGGGGTTGAGCTATGAGGAGAGGCTGAATAAACTAGGCTTGTACTCGTTAGAGTTTAGAAGAATGAGGGGAGATCTCATTGAGACGTATAAGATGATGAATGGGATGGATAGGATAGAGGTGGAGAGACTCTTCCCGCTCAGAAAGGATAGTAGGACTAGGGGGCACAGCCTCAAGATAAAGGGGGGGGCGGTTTAGAACGGAGTTGAGGAGGAACTTCTTCACTCAAAGGGTGGTGGGTCTTTGGAATTCTCTGCCCGTTGAAGTTCTGGAGGCTACCTCGCTAAATATTTTTAAGACGCGGGTTGATGGGTTTTTGATAAGAGAGGGGATTAAGGGTTATGAGGAGAGGGCGGGAATGTGGAACTGAGCCACGACAGATCAGCCATGATCTTATTGAATGGCGGGGCAGGCTCGAAGGGCTAGATGGCCTACTCCTGCTCCTATTTCTTATGTTCTTATGACACTGCTTCAGCTTTCACAGTTCCATTATTGTGATGACCACTTAATTTGTAACTTTCCTGCTGGAATCAGATTCGCAAGCCCTATATTTGAAGTGGACCAGATGGTTGCCTTGGGGAGGATTCCAAACTTGTGAAATCAGCTACAGCAGAACAGGTTGACTATTTGAAATGACTTCAGATGTGGGCCAAATGTCTTTTCTTTTATAGCTTAATTTCATAGTTCTCCTGTACCATCCTCTCCTATTCATTGATTCTTTACATCTCTCCAATTTATTTAAGTAATAGACTCTACCATGTTACCACTTCTGCAGTCAGTTGAAAGCAATGGAACATGCTGTAAGAAAATTGTTTGCACTCCTAAGCTCAACTTTAATTTTAAAAACATATTTAAAATATTGAACCAAAAATACCCCAAGATTAATCTTTAATATTAAGAATTGCAGTGTTATTTTTAAAATAATTTTATTAGGATTTCTTTTACACCATCGCTATAGTTGATCAGATAATTCAGTCAGTAGTTGCCTTTAGCAGATGGCTGTATGCAGTTTTAGGCTTAATCTTTTTAGCTAGGTCAGCTAGACAAAATACAGGCTTATGAGGATTTGCTTTAGAACACTGCTTTTGCTTGCTGCCAAGTTGACTGTTTCAGTATTTAACTATTACATGAGTAGAGAAACAAGATTAATTCTTAATTGACTGTGATGTTTAGATCAGATGTCCACAATCTTTAATTATAAAATTGTTTGCATCTCTAAAGAGCTTCTCATTTTGTGCATTTATCAGACACCATCAAAGCTTATTTCATACTCAGTGTGTCTGTGTATCTGTATTTTGCACATTTTCATTAATGTGTGGCATGGGAGGGGGCTATTTTGCTCTTTTCCTCTTTCCTTATTTGTGATTCTGTCTTTCTTTCCTCTGTTCTGTAATTATATATAATTTTCATCAGATACGGTTTTACTTAATACTATTTTGGAGTGTCTGATTATTTCTATTTGGGAGGATAAGATTTAATACTTGATATGGGTGCGGTATAATGATAGACTCCTCTTTTGAGTTTGTCCAGGCTGTTAGTGATTTCATTATTTTCTGTGAATTCTGTCGTGATTAAAGAGCCTGATGCAAAATCAGCATGGGCATTCACAAAACCTGTAGCTCGTGTTGTCTGTCATCGTGGCATAGGTCTGAGGTCAAAACTGAAGCCAAGAACGAGCAAAATCCACATAACAGCTTTACTTTACTATTCTCTCTCAAACTTTCAGGTCACTTACCCAAGCTATTAAAACCATTATTTATCATTTATTCAGTTTAGTCATGTTTATTTAGCAAAAATCTATTATTGCACCTATCCAGAATTTCTCAAATAATCCTTTGCACATAATGGCTCAAAATAGAAATTTTTTTCTCAAGGGGTGACATTTTGGGGGCTTTTTGGTTTCAGGGGCTCCTTGAAGGTGAAGATTTAAATTGGAAACCAAGTATTGCAAGTATTGGTGAACTCCGTCAATGCCTCCTCCGTTAGAAATTATTAAAGAAACAAGAGACTCTGTCCTGGCAGGTAGCCAAGAAATCAAAAATAAAACTGTTTTCCTTCATTAATTCCTTCCCGCACCATCACCTACCCACCCTGCCTTCAGCCACAGATAGTAAAGCAAACTCAGGATCTTCTTGATGACTGGACTCCCAACCTTTCTGCACATCAAAACTAAAATCCAGCTACAAAATGCTTGTATTTAAAGGCACTGCTTGAAGACGAACCTAAGAGGAACAGAAAAAAACTGTTTTTAATCTCTCTGTATTTTTCACTCCACCCCAGATCTTCTGCTTTAAATGTTAATCGCCAAATAATTAATTAAAGGAAGAAAACATTTGGGAAGTACTTAACATATATTTTTGTCTTGTTATTCCAACATTAATTTGTAAACTTGAAACCTAGGCGTAGGAGGAACATTTTAGAAGGAAAAATGTGTTTTTAAAAAAATTTGGGAACATCACAGCATAAGTCAAGAGGGCATTCAAAATGCATACATCTGCCATGCTTTGTTAACTTGATGTTGTTTCAGCTACACAACCCTTTGAGACCATTTCCCTGCTTAGCTGATGCTCTGTAACGACAAAGCTGAAAAATGGATATCATAGAATCAGAGGTTTACAGCATGGAAACAGGCCCTTTGGCCCAACTTGTCCATGCTGCCCTTTTTTTTGGAACCCCTAAGCTAGTCCCAGTTGCTTGCATTTGGCCCATATCCCTCTACCTATCTTACCCACCACAACTGTCTAAATGCTTTTTAGAAGACAAAATTGTATTCCTCTCTGCTACTACTTCCAGCAGCTTGTTCCAACACTCACCATCCTTTGTGTGGAAAAATTGCCCCTCAGAACCCCTTTGTATCTCTCCTCTCTCACCTTAAATCAATGCCCTCCAGTTTTAGACTCCCTACCTTTGGGAAAAGATATTGACTATCTAGCTGATCTATGCCCCTCATTATTTTATGGACCTCTATAAGATCACTCAGCCTCCTACATGCCAGAGAAAAAAGTCCAAGTCTATCCAGCCTGTCATAAGTCAATCCGTCAAGTCCTGGTAGCATCCTAGTAAATCTCTTCTATACTCTTTCTAGTTTAACAATAAAGCTCACTGATCTACACACAACTCCCACCAACAGTTCCTCCCACTGAAAACTCCTCTCACCAACTGCCCCGTTCACCAACAGACTTCAGTAATTTCCCTACCATTGATGTAAGGCTCACAGGCCTGTAATTTCCCAGATTGTTCCTCTGTTTAAGAAGGGCAGAAAAGGCAATGTTAGCTACTCTCCAATCCTCTGGTACCTCGCCTGTGGCTAAAGAGGATACAAAGATTTTAGCCAAGACCTCAGCAATTTCTTTCCTCATCTCTCCCATGTTTTGGGATAGACCCTGGGGGCTTGTCCACCTTAATGCTTTTCAAAACCTCCAAGACCACCACCCTCTTTATCTCAATATCCTCCTCTCTACACTCACCATCCACCACATCCTTCTGTTTTGTGAATATTGACTCAAAGTACTCATTAAGGACCTTGCCCACCTCATCTGGCTCCACACACACATTCCCTTCACTGTCCTTGAGTGGACATACCTTTTTTTTTAAGCTACCCTCTTGCCCTTTATATACACATTAAAAAACCTTGGGATTCTCTTTAATCCTGCCAGCCAAGGATATATCATGGCCCCTTTTTGCCCTCCCAAGGCCCTGTCTAAGCTCTTTCTTGCTATCTTTGTATTCCTCAAGAGCCTTATCCATTTTTAATGTCCTGAAATTTTTATGTGCCTCCTTTTTTTTTACTGAGCTCACAATCTCTCTTGTCATCTGGGGTTTCCAAATCTTCCATCTTTATCCTTTATTTTTACAGGAATCTATTTGTCCTGAATTGTTAAAAGACTTCCACATATCAGATGTCAATTTATCCTCAAACAGCTGCCCTCTGTCTGCATTCCTAGTTCCTGCCTAATACAGTCATAATTAGCCTTCCCCCGGTTTAGTATTTTCACTCTGGGATTACCTCTATCCTTTATCTAAAAGTATTTTGAAACTTATAGAATTGTGATCACTGTTCCCAAAATGGTCCCCCACTGAGTCATCAATCACCTGTTTAGGCTCATTTCCCAGAACCAGGTCTAAGGTTGTCCAACTTGGGAATGGGCTATCTACATATTGCCTCAAGGAACACTCTTGGACACACTGAACAAACTCTGCCCCATTAAAGCTACTGGCACTAAAAGAATCCCAGTCTGCGTTGAGGAAGTTAAAATCACCTGTCACTACAACCCTGTTGTTTTTACAATAGTCATAGAGGTTTACAGCAAGTCTTTTTTATTAAGAGTTTTCAACTCGCTAAGAAGACTTCAGGCTACCGCATACCTAACAATCTGCTTGCATTTTTACGGTTGTAACATTCCATCACAACAATGAAGACAGTCCACAACATTCTAAACCAAATTACACACAACCTTTCTTACACAAAAAGTTTATTTGTATTATCTCCCAATATTTAAACATGCGATTCCATGATCCAGACCTCGTCTTCCCCAAAAGCTAATTAGTTATTCTATGGGTCACCCTACATGTATGTCAGGTTTCATTGAAATGCTCTCCTGTGCGCTCACCGCCTTCTAGCCTTCCGTCTTGTTCTCCCTCTTGTGTACACTCTTGCTTTGCATGCCTGCCTGGTCAGGTGGCTCTGGATGCCTGTAACCCCACGTACTTACCCTGCTAATCCCTCTTGCACTAAGAGGGAATTTAGCATGGCCCGTCAACTAAACCGACACATCTTTGGAGCGCGGGCAGAAACTGAAGCACCCAGAGGAATTCCATGCAGTCATGGGGAGAATATGCAAACTCCACATAGTCACCCGAGACCAGAATTGAACTCGGATCCATGACGCTGAGAGGCAACAGTGCTAACTACTGTGCCACCGTTAGCTTGCAGCTGATCAGTCTTGAAGTTTTCATGCTTGTTTTTCAAATCTCTCCATGTCCTTTCTCCTTCATATCTCTGTTAATCTCATTAGCCCTATAATCCTTAGCAGTCTTCTAATTCTGGACTTTTCAGCATTCTTGATTTTCCCCGCCATTGGCAGCAGTGACTTCATTTGTCTGTGTATTTAGCCCTGGAACTGTCATTCTGCCTCTCTACCCCTCTCTCCTTGTAAGCTTAAAAAGAAGCTTAACTTTTTTTCTAAGTTTTCAATTATTTGCCCTAATATCTCCTTGTATGCCAAATTCTGTATTACAGTTCCTCCTGTGAAACTCCTTGATGTGTTATGTTAAAGATAATATATAAATGCAAGTTATTGTACTAATTAGTTGCAAAAAAGATCATCACATTATGTCCTGTGAATTTGCTTAACACAATTGAAAGGATTGCTGTTTTGTGACTAGAGGCACTTTCCAGTAATGCAGTATTCTTGTGTGAAAGTGTGTTCTTGTAAATCTATAAAGGCTGTTTTATTTTATGTTTCTCAGATGTGATCAGAAAGTTTCACTGGACAAAGTGCAATGTTTAAAATGCAAGCATAAGTACTATAATTTATAATATTTCTACATGGCACTGATCTTTTCCAGTAGATTCAATTTTGCCATATATACTTCAGAACTGTATATCATTATTCATCAGCATTGCTATCAGGCTTGTGACGTGCTTTTAAAATTAACATTCTCCTACCTTATTTGATATGACCTCGACATTGTGTTGTGCTGTCTCTCCCTTCATGCTTTGCTCAAACACACAATTTTCATTCCGGTTGCAATATTATGTTAAAAGTCCAAATTTTATACTTTGTAGTTTTAAAAATTTGTACTTGATGTATTAAAGCAAATTCTCTCTGTCTTTTTATGTGCAGTTAATGTGTTTAAATATTGGACAGCAGTAGTGAATGGAATGTATAATCAGTTTGCAGACTAATTTTTTATTAGCTTTTCAAAAATGTTAGCTTTGAGAAACCAGCATATTCATTTTTGTATTGAGTGCAAGTATTGTAGTTCACCATTAAAATATTTGTTCTGAGTATCTTATTTTTGCTGCTGTCAGCTTCATATTTTGTAAGTATGTATGTGAACAGCAGTTTTTTAAATGTTCAACAGAAAACCTTAATGAATAATAGAGGCTAAATAATGTACTATCAGAACTCTTGACTTCATATATACTGCAAGACAAACATTTTGCTCCTTGTTTGTGTTAAATATTTGAGATTTTGGCCATGACTGTATAATACGTAAGTGAAATTGTTTTTGACTTTACTGCCCACAAAATCTCAAATCATCTAGTTAATATTCCAAATAGTTTAATAATTTTGAATTCATGGGTAACAGTTCAATTTTTTTGAAGTCTCAGAATTGAAAAGTGAAAATTATTTTTGCATTAAAACATTTTTAATCTGCTTTTGCATAAACCATATTTGTCTTGGCCTTGAATTCACTTGGTAAGAAGGATAAAACAATAGTTAAGTGTTTGTTCATTTGCACGATTTGATCTGCAATGTACAACATTTAATATGTTTTAAATTGAGAACAGACCTGGACCGACTTGATCAAAAATTTCACTTTCGCCATTTATTTTGAATATTCTATGGACATGTAGGAGGTTATGAATTCTTGGCTTTAAATTTAATTCTACTTAAGGATTGGATACAATAGACAAGTGCAAAATGTGGTCTGCAGTGAGTGAATTGAATTAATAATTTTTTAAAAAGATTTTATGTAGTTAGAATTTCACTGTCTTTGTGTAACAACAATCTCATTTTCAAGCGCAAGTTTGCCTGCAGAGTAACAATACAGTCAAGAAAGCCTTATGTGAAGATTAGTATTTCAGTGAAAAGTATAAATTGTATTTTTCTCAATCAAACAAATGGGATTGGGGGCTTCAAAAAATGTGTCTGAAGCAAATATCTGATCTTAAATTTGTGTTTTAAATCGGAAATGGCACTTACATTATATTTCTCCATAAATCAGTTCACTACCTTCATTTCTTGTTTAAACTAAACATGATGCTTTTATAACTTGTAATTATTAGAACCAATTAAACTTTGTTTTTTTTTCTAAATGTATGCCTGAAACTGTAATTTTTTATTTGTTTATGGGGCATAGGTATTGCTGGCTGGGCCAGCATTTTATGGCCATTCCTAATTGCCCTTCAACTGAGTGGTTTGCTGGGCCATTTCAGAGGGCAGTTAATAGTCAACCTCATTGCTGTGGCTCTGGAGTCACATGAAAGCCAGATCAGGTAAGGATGGCAGACTTATTTCCCCACAGAATATGATTGAACCAGATGGCTTTTTTTGACAATGGGCAAGGATTTCATGATTATCAGATTCCTAATTCCCGATTTTGTTTGTTGAATTCAAATTCGACCATCTACCCGAGCCCCCAGAATATTAGCTGAACATCTGGATTAATTGTTGAATGATAATACCACTAGGCCACCACCGACGAAAATGGATTTGTTGATTAATTTTCCTCAGTTATTTTAAATGCGTTAGCTTGGTGTTCATTAGTTTTTACTATCCTTGGGGGAAAAAATTGAATTTTATATGGTGTACCTTTTTAAAAAAAAGTTTAAAATCCACATTTGCCTTTATTGGAGCTGTTTGATTCCTGTAAATAACTAACATAGAAAATACTGGCAGTAAAATAAAGAAGAAATCCAAAATTTTTGCAAGTGTCCTCAATTTTTTGGATATATATACCCGCTGCAGATCTTTTAATTCTGCTGTTACATTGTTCTGATACCTTCTCCAGAAGGCAGCAAGCTATTACATTTTTGGTAGTGGGAGTTGAAGAACAATGGTAGTGAGCCTTCATGATCATACGCAAATATTGCAGCTACATTTGAGTTTGACTATGTGGACTTACTGCTTGAATTTCTAATTAGTCTTACAATTCCTCCAAAGCTGAGAGCTGTAGTTCATGGGTCTATGATATACAACTTTCAGAAAGCAGTAATTTATTTGATTTATTATTGTATTGGTATATAGTGAAAAATATTGTTACTTGCATGCTATATAGACAAAGTATAACATAAAGAAGGAAAGGGTGCAGAATGTACTGTTGAAGTCTTAGTTAGTGTGTAAAGGAGGATCAACTTAATATAAGCCTTATGGCAACAGGGAAGAAGCTGCTCTTGAGTCAGTTAGTACATGACTTCAGACTTTTGTATCTTATTCCTGGTGGAAGAGAGTATGTCTGGGGTGCGTGGGGGGCCTATGATTATGCTGGCTGCTTTCCAAAGCAGCAGGAAGTGTAGACGGATTCAGTGGACGGGAGGCTGGTTTGCACGATGGACTGGTTACATTCACAGCCGTTCATGATTTCTTGTGGTGTTGGTCAGAGCAGGAGCCATACCAAGCTCTGATGCATCCAGAAATGATGCTTTCTATGGTGCACCTGTCAAAATTGGTGAGAGTATTGGCAGACGTGCTGAATTTCCTTATCCTCCTTAGAAGGTAGAGGTATTGGTGGGCATTCTTAACTATAATATTGGTGTGGAAGGACCAAGGCTGGTTGTTGGTGATCTGGACACTTAGAAACTTGAAGCTCTCAATGTTCCTACTTCATCCACTTTGATGTAAACAGGGCCATGTCCTCTGTTTCCTGAAGTCAATGATTATCTGCTTTGTTTTACTGAAATTGAGGGAAAGATTATTGTTGCAGTCGCATAGTGTTTATTTTAATGGACTAGTAATCCAGAAGGCTGGCTTTATGACCTGGTAACATGCATTCAATCCTATCATGGTAGTTGGGAAATTTAAATTCAGTTAAATAAACATGGAATAAAAAATTAGATTCATTGGTGACTGCAAAATTACTGAATTGTGACTTAAAAAAGGCATCATTAATGCCTTTTAGGGAAGGAAATCTGCTGTCCTTGGTCAGACCGTAGCAATATGATGAACTCTTAATTGGCTTCTGATGATGGTAGAACTCAGGTTGAGAGTTCAGGTAAAAAATTGGGAAGGTGATGGCCTAGGGGCTAGACTAATAATCCAAAAACTCAGCTAATGATCTGGGGACCTAAGTTTGAAACCCACCACAGCAGAGGTAGTATTTGAATTTGATTTTTAAAAATTTGGAATTAAGAGACTACTGATGACCATGAAAACCATTGTTGACTATGGGTGGCATGGCCCAGTGGTTAGCACTACTACCTCACAGCACCGGGATCCCAGGTTCAACTCTGGCCTCAGGTCACTGTCTGTGTAGATTTGCACATTCTCCCTGTGTCTGCATGTGTTTCCTCTGGGTGCCCTGGTTTCCTCCCACTGTCCAAAGATGTGCAGGTTAGGTGGATTGGGCCATGCTAAATTAAACATAGTGTTGGGGATTAGCAGGGTAAATATGTGGGGTTACGTGAATAGGGCCTGAGTAGGATTGTGGCTGGTACAGACTGATAGGCCAATGGCCTCCTTCAGTACTGTAGGGATTCTGTAATTGTGGGAAAAACACGTCTGGTTCACTAATATCTTTTAGGAAAAGAAATCTGCATCTTTACCTGGTCTGGTCTATATGTGACTCCAGAGCGACAGCAATATGGTTGACTCAAATGCCTTCTGAAGTGGCCGAGTAAGCCAGTCAGTTGTATCAATTGCTGCAAAGTTTCAACGAAGAAATGAAGCTGCCTCCTTAAAGGCGTTAATTTTTGATTTGTTATTGTCACATGCATTAGTATACACTGAAAAGTATTCTTTCTTGTGCACTATACAGAGCATACTGTACTTGAAGAAAGACGAGAGTGCAGAATGTCATGTTAGTCATAGCTAGGGTGTAGAGGAGGATCAACTTAATGCGAGGTAGGTCAGTTGAAAAGTCTGGCAGCAGGGAAGAAGCTGTTTTTGAGTCGGTTGATATGTGTCTTCAGAGTTTGGTATTTTTTCTTAATGGAAGAAGATGGAAGAGAGAATGTCCAGAGTGCATGGGTTGTTAATTATGCTAGTTGGTTTTCTGAGGCAGTGGGAAACGTAGACAGAGTCAGTGGATGGGAGGCTGGTTTGCGTGATGGACTGGGCTTCGTTCACAACCTTTTTGTGGTTTTTTTTTGCAGTCTTGGACAGAGCAGGAGCCATACCAAGCTGTGATGCATTGAAAAAAATGCTTTCTATGGTGCAGCTGTAAAAGTTGGTGAGACTCGTAGTGGATATGCCAAATTTCCTTTGTCTTCTGAGAAAGTAGAGGTATTGGTGGGCTTTCATAACTACAGCATCAGTATGGGGGGGTATCAAGATAGTTTGGTGATCTGGAGACCTAGAAACTTGAAGTTCTCAACCATTTCTACTTCTTCACCATTGATGTAGACAGGGGCGTGTCCTCCACTATGCTTCCTGAAGTCGATGACTATCTCCTTTGTTTTGTTGGCACTGAGGGAGAGATTATTATTGTCACACCAGATTCTTGCTTTCCTGTACTCCGTCTTATCATTGTTTGAGATCCGATCCACTACAGTGGTGTCATCAGCAAACTTGAAAATCGAGTTAGTGGGGAATTTGGCCACACAGTCAGCTGTGTAAGGAGTGTAGTGAGGGGCCCAGGTCACAGCCTTTTGGGGCATTTTGATTTGACTTGATTGATTTATTATTGTCATGTGTATTAGAATACAGTGAAAAGTATTGTTTCTTGCATGACATATAGAGCATACCATTCATAGAGAAGGAAACGAGAGAGTGCAGAATGTAGTGTTACAGTCTCAGCTGGGGTGTAGAGAAAGGTCAACTTAATGACAGCAGCAGGGAAGAAGCTGTTCTAGTCGGTTAATACATGACCTCAGATTTTTGTATCTTTGTCCTGACAGAAGAAGATGGAAGAGAGAATGTCAGGGGCATGTGGGGTCCTTTGATTATGCTGGCTGCTTTGCCGATGCAGCAGGGAACATAGACAGTCAATGGGGGCTGGTTTGCATGATGGATTGGGCTACGTCACAATCTTTTGTAGTTTCTTGCAGAACAGGAGCCATATCAAGCTATGATAAACCAGAAAGAATACTTTCTGTGGCACACTTATAAAAGTTAGTGGCAGTCGTAGCTGAGATGCCAAATTTCCTTAGTCCTCTGAGAAAGTAGAGGTGTTGGTGGGCTCTCTTAACTGTAGTGTCGGCATAGAGGGATCTGGACATCTAAAAACTTGAAGCTTTCGACCATTTCTACTTCGTCTATGTTGATGTAAACAGGGTAAGAAGTCTCATAACACCACGTTAAAATCCAACAGTTTTATTTGGTAGCGCAAGCTTTCGGAGTATCACTCCTTCAGTTGAGTGAGAAGTTGTGTTCACAAACGGCATATCTAGACTCAAACTCAATTTACAAGATAATGGTTGGAATGCAAGTCTTTACAGGTAATCAAGTCTTAAAGGTACAGACAGTGAGAGTCGAGAGAGGGTTAAGCACAAGTTAAAGAGGTGTGCATTGTCTCCAGCCAGAGCAGTTAGTGAGATTTTGCAAGCCCAGGCCAGTCATGAGGGTGACAGAGAGTGTGACATGGACCCAAGATCCCAGTTGAGGCCGTCCTCGTGTGCGGAACTTAGAACATAGAACATTACAGTGCAGGACAGGCCCTTCGGCCCTCGATGTTGCACCGACCAGTGCAACCAATCTAATGACCCTCTAACCTAAACTATTCCAATGTTATCCATATGCCTATCCACTGACCATTTGAATGCCCTTAAAGTTGGCGAGTCCACAACTGCTGCAGGCAGGGCATTCCACGACCGTACTACCCTCTGAGTAAAGAACCTACCTCTGACATCCGTCCTATAATTACCACCCCTTAATTTAAAGCTATGCCCCCTTGTGTTAGCCATCACCATCTGAGGTAAAAGGCTCTCACTGTCCACCCTATCCAATCCTTTGATCATCTTGTATGCCTCAATCAGGTCACCTCGTAACCTTCTCTCCAATGAAAATAACCTCAAGTCCCTCAGCCTTTCCTCATAAGACCTTCCCACCATACCAGGCAACATCCTAGTAAACCTCCTCCGCACCCTTTCCAATGCCTCCACATCTTTCTTATAATACGGCGACCAGAACTGTACACAATACTCCAAGTGCGGCCGCACCAGAGTTTTGTGCAGTTGTAACATGACCTCACGGCTCCAAAATTCAATCCCTCTACCAATAAGAGCTAACAGACAGTACGCCTTCTTAACAGCCTTATCAACCTGGGTGCCAACTTTCAGGGAGCTATGCACATTTACCCTGAGATCTCTCTGCTCGTCAACACTACTAAGAGTCCTTCCATTAGCCCTATATTCTGTACTCCTGTTATTCTTACCAAAGTGAATCACCCCACACTTTTCCGTATTAAACTCCATCTGCCACCTCTCGGCCCAGCTCTGCAGCTTATCTATGTCCCTCTGCAAACTGTAACATCCATCCTCACTGTCTACAACTCCTCCGACTTTGGTGTCGTCAGCAAATTTACTAATCCAATCTTCTACACCCTCATCTAGGTCATTTATAAAAATGACAAACAACAGTGGCCCCAAAACAGATCCTTGAGGTACACCACTTATAACTGCACTCCAGGTTGAATATTTCCCATCAACCACCGCCCTCTGTCTTCTATCAGCTAGCCAATTCCTGATCCAAACTGCTAAATCACCCTCAATCCCATGCATCTGCATTTTCTGCAATAGCCTACCATGGGGAACCTTATCAAACGCTTTACTAAAATCCATGTACACCACGTCAACTGCCTTACCCTTATCCACCCCTTTGGTCACCTTTTCAAAAAACTCAATAAGGTTTGTGAGGCATGACCTACTTGGCTATCAGTTTCTGCTCAGCAATTCTGCGTTGTGTGTTGTGAAGGCTGCCTTGGAGAACGCTTACCCGAAGATCAGAAGCTGAATGCCTGTGACTGCTGAAGTGGGCCCCAACAGGAAGAGAACACTCCTGTCTGGTGATTGTCGAGTGGCATTCATTCATCTGTGGTCGTAGCGTCTGCGTCGTCTCGCCATTGTACCATGCCTCGGGATATCCTTTCCTGCAGTGTATCAGGTCAACAGCGTTAGCCAAATCGCAAGAGTATGTACCATGTACCTGGTGGATGCTGTTCTCATGTGAGATGATGGCATCCATGTTGATCCGGCACGCCTTACAGAAGTTGCTGTGGCAAGGTTGTGTCGTGGTCACTGTTCTCCTGAAGGCTGGGTAGTTTGCTGCAGATAATGGTCTGTTTGAGGTTTTGTAGTTGTTTGAAGGCAAGGGGTTGGGGTGTGGGGATAGCCTTGGCGAGATACAATCTATATCCCTTTGCAGACTTTCAGCATCCTCTTGCACACTTTGCTCTGCCACTCATCTTAGTGTCATCTGCGAATTTTGGCACACTACAGTTGGTCCCCAACTCTAAATCATCTTTGTAAATCGTAAAAATTGCGGTCCCAACACTGATCCTTGAGGCACACCACTAGTAACTGATTTGCCAACCAGAAAAACACCTATTTATCCCCGCTCTTTGCTTTCTGTTAGCAAGCACAGAAGATTGGTTAACTAATACGTTACCTGTAACACCATGCATCTTTATCTTATGCAGCAGACCTTGTCATAATCATTGGGGGTCCGTATATTTAGCTTGGGACTCTAGCTTGGTCTGGTCTTGTCCTTTGGCATCTTTGATGGATCTCTTTGAATCTGGCTTTCTTGTATAGGTCATGGTTGCCTGACTTGAATGCCTCAGACCTAGATTTCAGCAAGCAGTGGATATCCCTGTTCAGGACAGCACAGAAGTTACAGAGCACGTTAAATAGTAAAGACAGTGTCAGTAATCCTAGTACTAGATAGATCGGGCAAAATCAAGAAAGGGAGAAAGAAGCCCAGATTAAACAGCATTTATTTCAATGCAACAGACCTGGCAGGCAAGGCAGATGAACTCAGGGCATGGATGGATACATGGGACTGTGACCTTACAGCAATTACTGAAACATAGCTAAGGGAAGGACAGGACTGGCAGCTCAATGTTCCAGGGCACAAATGCTATAGGAAAGATAGAACAGGAGGTAAGAGTGGAGGGGGGAGTTGCACCTAGAACATAATAGGAGCAGGAGTAGGCCATCTAGCCCTTTGAGCCTGCCCCGCCATTCAATAAGATCATGGCTGATCTCACGTGGCTCAGTTCCACTTTCCCGCCTTCTCCCTATAAACCCTTAATCCCCTTGCCTATCAAAAACCTATCTGCCCGCGTCTTAAACATATTTAGCGAGGCAGCCTCCACCACTTCAACGGGCAGAGAATTCCTCGCCACCTCTATCCTATCCATCCCATTCATCATCTTATACGTCTCAATGAGATCTCCCCTCATTCTTCTAAACTCTAACGAGTACAAGCCTAGTTTATTCAGCCTCTCTCATAGCTCAACCCCCTCAACTCTGGTATCAGCTGAGTGAACCTTTGATTAAGGAAAACATGACAGCAGTACTGAGGGGATCTACCCGAGGGTTCACATATTATATGAGTCTATATGGGTTGAACTGAGAAATAAGGGTGGGGGGGGGGCGGAAATCACTTTGATAGGGTTGTACAGTACACCTCCAAATGACCGGTGAGAAATTGAGGAACAAATATGCAAGGAGGTCGCAGCTCCAAGAAAAATAGGGTGGTAATAGAAAGGGATTTTAACTTTCCCAACATTTACTGGCACAGCCATTGTTTTAGAGGCTTGATGGAGAGAAATTTGTTGTGTATTCGGGAAGAATTTCTCGATCAATTTCTGGATGACCTGATTAGAAAGGGGGCAAAACTTGACCATCTCTTAGGAAATAAGGAAGGGCAGGTGACAGAAGTGTTAGTGAGGGATCACTTTGGGACCTGGGACCAGTGACCATAATTCCATTAGTTTTAAGCTGTGGAGAATGATAGGTCTGGCCCAAAAGTTAAAATTCTAAATTGGGGCAAGGCCAATCTTGATGGTATTAGGCAGGAACTTTCAAAAGTTAATTGGGGGAGTCTGTGGGAAGGCAAAGAGATGTCTGGTAAGTGGGAGGCTTTCAGAAGTGTTAACCAGGGTTCAGGATAAGCACATTTCTCTTGGAGGTAAGGGCAAGGCTAGTAGAAGTAGGGAACCCTGGATGACTTGGGATATTAAGGCCCAGGTCAAGAAGAAAGAGGCACGTGACATGCATTGGCAGCTAGGATCAAGTGAATCCCTTGAAGAGTATAGGGGATGTTGGAGTAGAGTTGAGATAAACATCAGGAGGGCAAAAAAGGGACACGAGATTGGATTCTCATTTGTCTTATCTGCCAAAACAAAGAGCTTCTACAAATACGTAAAGGGCAAAAGAGTAACTAGGGAGAGAGTAGGGCCTCTTAAGGATCGGCAAGGTCATCTATGTGCGGATCCACAAGAGAGGGGTGAGATCCTAAATGAATATTTCTCATCTGTACTCACTATGGAGAAAAAGCATGGACGTTAGGGAACTTGGAGAAATAAATAGTGATGTCCTGAGGAGTGTACATATTATAGAGAAGGAGATGCTGGAAGTCTTAAACTGTATCAAGATGGATAAATCCCCAGGGCCTGATAAAGTATATCCCAGTACACTGGGAGGCGAGGGAGGAAATTGCGAATCCTCTGGCAGAGATGTTTGAATCATCGATGGTCACAGTTGAGGTACCTGAAGGTTGGAGGGTAGCAAATGTGCTGCAGGGAAAAGCCTGGGAACCACAGGCTGATGAACATCACATCTGTAGTGGGTAAGGTAAGTCATTGGAAGGTATTTTGAGAGATGGGATCTGCAGGCATTTAGAGATGCAAGGACTGGTTAGGGACAATCAGCATGGCTTAGTGAGTGGAAAATCATGTCTCAAATTTGATTGAATTTTTTGATGGGGTAACCAAGAAGGTAGACGAGGACAGTTCAGTTGATGTTGTCCACATGGACTTTAGCAAGGTCTTTTGACAGGGTACTGCATGGTAGGTTGTTGCATAAGGTTAATTCTCATAGGATCCAGGGCGATGTAGCTAAATGGATACAAAATTGGCTTGATGACAAAAGCCAGAGGGTGGTTGTAGAGAGTTGTTTTTCAAACTGGAGACCTGTGACCAGCGGTGTGCCTCGGATCGGCACTGGGTCCATTGTTTTTGTCATTAATATAAATGATTTGGATAAGAATATGGGAGGCATGGTTAGTAAGTTTGCAGGTGCCACCAAGATTGGTAGCTTAGTGTATAGTGAAGAAGGTTATCTCGAATTGCAGCAGGATCTTGATCGATTGGACCAGTGGGCTGATGAATGGCAGATGGAGTTTAATTTAGACAAATGCGAGGCAATGCATTTTGGTAGATTGAACCAGGGCAGGACTGACTCAGTTAATGGTAGGGCAATAAATGCTGGCCAGCTAGCGATGCCCATGTGCCACAAATGAATAAGAACAAAATTCCCATGATAGGTTGATGCTTCATTATAGTATGTAGGGAGTGCTACAGTGTCTAAGGTCCCTCCTTTTTGGATGTGTACTCATACCAAGACTCAGTCTGTCCTCTTGGATGGGTATAAAATGCACTGTTTTAACACTACAGTTCAAGAAGGTAATATAAAAGTAGGGAGGTCTTGCTGCAGCTGTATAGGGCATTGGTGAGGCCGCAGCTGGAGTACTGTGTGCAGTTTTGGGCGCCGCACCTGCGCAAGGATATTTTGGCCTTGGAGGGAGTGCAGAGGAGGTTTACTAGGCTGATACCAGAGTTGAGGGGGTTGAGCTATGAGGAGAGGCTGAATAAACTAGGCTTGTACTCGTTAGAGTTTAGAAGAATGAGGGGAGATCTCATTGAGACGTATAAGATGATGAATGGGATGGATAGGATAGAGGTGGAGAGACTCTTCCCGCTCAAAAAAGACAGTAGGACTAGGGGGCACAGCCTCAAGATAAAGGGGAGGCGGTTTAGAATGGAGTTGAGGAGGAACTTCTTCACTCAAAGGGTGGTGAATCTCTGGAATTCTCTGCCCGTTGAAGTGGTGGAGGCTGCCTCGCTAAATATTTTTAAGAAGCGGGTTGATGGGTTCTTGATAAGACAGGGGATTAAGGGTTATGGGGAGAGGGCGGGAAAGTGGAACTGAGCCACGACAGATCAGCCATGATCTTATTGAATGGCGGGGCAGGCTCGAAGGGCTGGATGGCCTACTCCTGCTCCTATTTCTTATGTTCTTATGTTCACCCTCCAGGGCAGTTTGGGATAAACAACAAGTACTATCCTTGCCATCCATGCAGTAGGATCATTTGAAACCATAGAGTAGTCATTCCTGTCATTTTGCAGTCCCCCTTGATAAATCTCTTCACTTCTTCTTAAAATTGCCCTTAAGAAGGTGGGGGTGATCTGCTTTCCTGAACTACTGCTTTCCATCTGGTGTAGATACACCCATGTGATATTTGGGAGGAAGTTCCAGGATATTGATCCATTGGGCAGTTAACCAATTAGGTTAATGGCTCAGTTGTGTCAAACCGCTATACCAAATAAAATTAAACCAAACCAAACATTTGGCACAGCGAAAGATGTTATCAAACTGAAGAGAGTGCAGAAGAGATTTACAAGGATGTTGCCAGGACTGAAGGGATTGAGTTATAGGGAGAAATTGGACAGGCAAGGGTTTTTTTTCTTTGGAGTGTAGGAGACTGAGGGGTGATTTTATAGAGGTGTATAAGATTGAGAGGCTTGGATAGGGTGAATGCACATTCTGGGTTGGGAATCGAGAATCTAGAAAAGAGTGGTTTGATAGAGCAGACGCAGCACGGATTCGTTAAGGGGAAGTCGTGTTTGACAAATTTATTGGCTTTCTATGAGGATGCGACTAGCGTGGTAGACAGAGGGGAACTGGTGGATGTGGTGTTTTTAGATTTTCAAAAGGCGTATGATAAGGTGCCTCATAAAGGGTTGCTACAGAAGGTTAGGGTGCATGGAGTTGGGGGTAAGGTGTCAGCGTGGAAAGAGGATTGGTTGCCTAATAGGAAGCAGAGAATTGGTATCAATGGGTGCTATTCTGATTGGCGGTTGGTGACTAGTGGAGTGCCGCCGGGATCGGTGCTGGGGCCTCAGCTATTTACCATTTATATAGATGACCTGGAGGAGGGGGCTGAGTGTAGGGTGACGAAATTTGCTGATGACACGAAGATGAGTGGAAAAGCAAATTGCATGGTGGGTGTGGAAAGTCTGCAGAGGGACCTGGATAGGCTGAATGAGTGGGTGAGGACCTGGCAGATGGAGTATAATGTTAGCAAGTGTGAGGTTATCCACTTTGGCAGAAATAATAGTAGGAGGGATTACTGTTTAAGGGGTGAAAAGCTGCAGCATGCTACTGTGCAGAGGGACCTGGGGGTCCTTGTGCACGAGTCGCAAAAACCCAGTCTGCAGGTGCAGCAGGTGATCAAGAAGGTGAATGGAATGCTGGCCTTTATCGCGAGGGAGATAGAATATAAAAGCAGGGAGGCCTTGCTGCAACTGTACAGGGTACTGGTGAGGCCGCGGCTGGAGTACTGTGTGCAGTTTTGGTTGCCGCACTTGAGGGATATATTGGCCTTGGCGGAAGTGCAGAGGAGGTTCACTAGGCTGATACCGGAGATGAGGGGGTTGGACTATAAAGAGAGACTAAATAGGCTGGGTCTGTACTCGTTGGAGTTTAGAAGGATGAGGGGGGGATCTTATAGAGACGTATAAGATCATGAAAGGGATGGATAGGGTAGAGGTAGAGAGATTCTTCCCGCTTAGAAAGGATAGCAGGACTCGAGGGCACAGCCTCAAGATAAGGGGGGGGGTGCAGTTTAGATCGGAGTTGAGGAGGAACTTCTTCACTCAAAGGGTAGTGAATCTCTGGAATTCTCTGCCCGTTGAAGTGGTGGAGGCTACCTCGCTAAATATATTTAAATCACGGGTAGATAGGTTTTTGATAGATGAGGGAATTAAGGGTTATGGGGAGAAGGCGGGAAAGTGGAACTGATCCACTTCAGATCAGCCATGATCTTATTGAATGGTGGGGCAGGCTCGAAGGGCTAGATGGCCTACTCCTGCTCCTATTTCTTATGTTCTTATGTTATGTTCTTAACTGGAGGGCAAAGGTTTAAATTAAGAGGGGAAAGAATTAATGGGAACCTGAGGAGCAACATTTTTATACAGAGGATGGCACGTATGTAGAATTAGCTGCCGGAAGAAGTGGTTGAGGCAGGGACATTGACAACATTTAAAAGGCATTTGGACAGATACATGGAAAATAGGGGGTAGCTTTGGGCATTTTGGGCATGGACCAGTTTGGACCAAAAGGCCTGTCTCTGTGCTGTTGATTCTGTGATTAAACGCACCCCTCTGTAGTCAATTCTGTAACGTCCTCATCACTAACATTTGGAAAGTGCCAAGATTGCGTGGGGTTAGGCCATAAAAGACATGGGCCCAGTCTGGCAAATGAGATAGATGGTGAGGAAATCAACATGACAGAACACCTACTTGATCTGATTCTCACCAATCTATCTGTTGCAAATGCATCTGCCCTTGTCAGTATTGGAGGGAGTCTTTGTGTAAAGACAAGGCTTCAGCTTCGTAATGAGACCACGCTATATTCTGTTGCATGGCACCACCACCAAAGGAATGGATTCAATATGACTCCTAGATTGATTCTGAACCAGAGGCACCGTGTTCCACCATAGTCTAATTCCCATGATCTGGCATATTTTCTCACTCCACCGGTAATATCAAAACATTTGTTCAGTGAGGAGTGTAAAAGAATATGCTCGTAGCTGCACCAGTTGTACATAAAATGAACTGCCAACTTGTTAAAATTACAATAAAGAACATGTAGACAGCTAAGTGCTTTTCATGACCATGGATCGAATCAAATTTCTGAAGTTCTGGTGCACACAGCCTTCGTTTTATAAGATGATGGTGTGTTCTCTGGCGGTCAACTCTTGCGTTAAGATTTGGCTTAGGAGCCCTGGCATGGAAGTCTCTGCGACATCTGTTTCAGAGAAAGATATTGGGTTGAGAGTGTGCACAATTTGTTGGCATCTGTTTTCTGAGTTCTCTTTAACCAGCTGAGCTTTTCACTTTACCTCAGCTCTTGCAGATCAGTCTTCTTAGCTCTCAGTTGTTAATGTTAGTATCTGCCAAATTCATATCTTGTTTGCAGGTTGTGCAGGGTATGGATGCCCAGAAGTTCATGGCCCAGTGGCCAATTCACTATGCAGAAGGCACTTGGGTATAAGGCTGTCATCCATCCAATGAAAATGGCTGAGCTACCAATGGCTTAGTAATTCATGTATGTTGACAGAATTAACACACTTCAGGACTTGAGTTAGCAATCTTGTCCTGTCAAGAGATGCCATGGATATATCTGAGACAGTGAAGTAGAAAATATAACGTCCTAACTATGTTGCAGTTGTGAGTTTTGCACAGAAAGAAAAGATGTGGTTTGCACAAGTAGATTCAATAACAGATTTATTCTAGGAGCCAGTGCAAACACTCTAATGACATCAGCATCAAATCATGTGATCAGCTCAAAAAAGCAATCATGACACCAGTTAAATATATAACATCCCTCCCCCTTTTACTTCTATGGTCATAACAAATTACTGTGTTAGACATAGGATCAGTAATACTTCAGACAAAATATTATGCATCATTAATCATTATACACAGCCAATAAGAAAGTTGATTAGAAGAATGTCTGTTCCTCTTTATGCATGACTTTTTTTTAGAAGTGTGATTTGGATGTTCAGTAGACTTGGAGCTAATTCTGTATTATTCTTACTCAGCATAGCAGAGACAGAATCATCAGGCAATTCAGATACCACTAAATCTCCCATAGTCATATTCATAGTACTAGGGATTAAAAGTTGCTACTTCTGGAGGTGATTCTGAGAAATCATTTCAAAATAACACAAAATTGATCAGCATGGTGTTGCCAAACTAGTTCATCTTTGTTTGAATTGTGTAAGAAACTGGACCTGTTTTTTCTCAAACTATGGCTGATACGCATCAGTCGTGGCATAATAACATGCTATCACATGATCTCCTTGTTATAACTGTACGTTCTTTTACCTTAACTTCTCACCTTACAACGTGAGGCTGTTGTTGACTTTCTACCATCTCTGAAGCTTCTGGAGGTAATAACAAAGCAAGTGTAGTTCTCAACTGTCTTTTTGAGTAGTAATGCAGGTGAACTTTGGATAGTCGCATGAATAGTATTTCGACAAAATGCCAGAATGAACCTTGCTCCATTTTGGAGCTTTTAAAGAAAGATTCATACAATCCTTGAAACATTCAGCTAATCCATACAGTGGATGATAAGATGCAGATTTTATATGCTGACTGCCATTTACTTTGAGAGAATCCTCAAACTCGACTTGAGGGAGCAGCTGGAGGGTGGAACAGAGTACAGTGAGTATAAAGCTAAGAAACATAAACTAGAAGCAGGAGTAGGCGATTTGGCTCTTCGAGCCTGCTCAACCATTCATCTTGATCATGGCTGATCATAGAATTCAATATCCTGATTTCCTCGCTTCCTCCAATATCCCTTGATCCCTTTAACCCCAAGAGCTATATCTAATTTCTTCTTGAAATCAGACATTTTGGCTTCAACATTTGGTGTTAGTGAATTCCACACATTCACCACTCTCTGGGTGAAGAAATTTCTCCTCATCTCAGTTCTAAAAGGTTTATCCCTTTATCCTCAAACTATGACCCCTAGTTCTGAACACGCCCACCATTGGGAACATTCTTTCTGAATCTAATCTATCTAACCCTGTTAGAATTATAAGTTTCTATGACATTCCCCCCCCCCTTACTCTTCTAAACTCCAATGAATATAATTCTAACGGACTTGGTCTCTCCTCATATGACAGACCTGCCATCCCAGGAATCAGCCTGGTAAAATCTTTGCTGTACTCGCTCTATAACTTACCTTTGAGATCTCCAGGGAGCAGTCAGAGGGCAGAGCAGATCCCTGTGTATATATAGTAATGAAAAACAGAAAAATTATGTCACAGGAAAGTTTTGACCTAATTGACTGATAGGAAATTTATACTAAATTTGAAAAGGAACACTGCAAAACTAATTTTAATAAATTAATTCACTAAGCAGAGAATGGCTGGACAGGTGAGGAATTTTCTAAGGCTTCTCCTGGAATGCTCTATTTGTTGAACCTCACAACCAGTACCTAGACTGTGAAAGACAGTATATACTTAAAGGACAAAAAGGAATTTATTTGCTAATGCATTAGCCCAGGAAATTATCAACCAGTGAGCCTAACCTCAGTGGTTGGTAAGTTGATGAAGAAGATTCTGAGAGACAGGATTTATGAACATTTTAGAGAAGTTTAGTATGCTCAATAGTAGTCAGCACGGCTTTGTCAAAGGCAGATTGTGCCTTACGAGCCTGGTTGAGTTCTTTGAAAATGCGACTAAATACATTGATGAAGGAAGAGCGGTAGATGTGATTTATATGGACTTCAGCAAGGTGTTTGATAAGGTCCCCCATGTGAGACTTCTTGAGAAAGCGAGAGGGCACAGAATCCAAGGGGCTGTTGCCTGGTGGATCCAGAACTGGCTTGCCCACAGAAGGCAAAGACTGGTTGTAGATAGGTCTCTTTCTGCATGGAGGTCGGTCATCTGGAGTGCCCCAGGGATCTGTTCTGGGACCCTTGCTGTTTATAATTTTTGTAAATGACCTGGATGAGGAAGTGGAGGGATGGATTGGTAAGTTTGCCGATGACACGAAGGTTGGTGGTGTTGTGGATAGTCTGGAGGAATGTCAGAAGTTGCAGCGTGACATAGGGTGCAAGGCTGTGCGGAGAAGTGGCAGATGGACTTCAATCTGGATAAATGTGTTGTGGTACGTTTTGGCAGGTCAAATGGGATGAAGGAGTATAATATCGAGGGTAACACCTTAGCAGTGTAGAGAATCAGAAGGACCTTGGGGTCCAGGTCCATAGGACTCTTAAATCGGCCTCGCAAGTAGAGGATGTGGTTAAGATGACGTATAGTGTACTGGCCTTCATCAATCGAGGGATTGAGTTTAGGAGTCGGGGGATTAGGCAGCTTTATAAGACCCTGGTCAGATCCATCTTGGAGTACTATGCTCAGTTCTGGTCGCCTCATTACAGGAGGGATGTGAAAGCTATTGAAAGGGTGCAGAGGAGATTTACAAGGATGTTGCCTGGATTTGGTGGCATGCCTTATGAGGATAGGTTGAGGGAGCTCGGTCTTTTCTCCTTAGAGAGATGAAGGATGAGGGGTGACCTGATAGAGGTGTATAAGATGTTGAGAGGTATAGATCGGGTGGATTCTCAGAGGCTTTTTCCCAGGGCTGGAATGGTTGCTATGAGAGGACACAGGTTTAAAGTGCTGGGGAGTAGGTACAGAGGAGATGTCAGGGGTAAGTTTTTCACTCAGAGGATAGTGGGTGAGTGGAATCGGCTGCCGTCGGTGGTGGTGGAGGCAAATTTGATAGGGTCTTTTAAGAGACTCCTGGATGAGTACATGGGACTTAATAGAATTGAGGGTTATAGGTAAGCCTAGCAGATAGGGATATCATCAGCACAACTTGTGGGCTGAAGGGCCTGTTTGTGCTGTAGTTTTTCTATGCTCTATCAGGAGAGACACGCAATCAATGAGGGTTGACTATCCTCTCTGAACTTATATTGCAAGATAAAATTATATTATTCTGAACATTTTAATATCTCACCCAATCTTGTCAATCAGAATATTCAACTTCATTACCTTAGCTAATAAAGTTCCACCTGTCAGCAGGAATAGGAGATTATTAGCTGCTTGTCCATGTAAGTTCCTTCCCCTTAACCTAGGAAACCTAACCCACGTCACTACCAGTAACCAAGGCCATAACTAACACCTGCGAATTTTAATTGTTGAAAGGAGACACTCTTTCACTAGAACCAGGGTCTCCTCTATCAGCTTGAGAGACTGCTCCAGCCTCGCTACCCATGAACAAATGTACTCCCCTTAAATAGCAGGCCTATTTAAACTTGCTTTTCGCATATCCAAAAACAGATAACAGAAACTGCCTTTCTATGCTCCATTGTATTAAAAGAATTTGCCTGTTTGCCACTGTTTTCCATCATGATGCATTCAAAATGAAGTTGGCCAGGGTGCACAATACATATATATTGAAAATACAGTTTAAGCTTATAATACATGTATAATTTGTGGTTATACAGATTATCATACCTTTGCATATTTTGTTCCAGACACATTGTGAATTCTCACATATATAAATTGCATTAACCTAGTCTGTTTATTATAGTAAAATGTAGTGACCACACCTGCAGCAAGTTTTGGTTGCTCGAAGAACTTCGGTTCAAAATTGATGAGCTGGAGTCCAAACTTCAGAACAGAACATCTGGGAGAGGGAGAGATGCCTGAATACTTTGTTTCAGGAGGCGGTTACACCTGGTAGATTAAGTGTCTGATTTGGTTAGGGACAGCAGGGTGTGACTGTGAGTGAGGCAGCTAGAAGGATCCTGAATTCAGGACCAGAGGGGCTTTAGCTCTTGACCTTGTGCAACAGGTATGAGGTACTTGCTCCCTGTCTGGATGAGTGAAAAGGCTGTCGTGAGGATGAGCTTGCTGACCACTGCACCATGGTACAGGAGGCCATACAAGAGGGGGAGCAAAAAGACAAGTGATGGTGGTAGTAGTAGGGAATTAGGGGAATTGATGGCGTCCTTTGTAAACTGGATTGTGAGTTCCATATGGTATGTTGCCTGCTCGGTGTCAGGGTAAGGGATATACATCTCTGACCGGCTTGAAATGTTATTGGAGTGGGAGGGGGAGGATCCAGTTGTTCTTCATGATGGGGCAAAAACATAGGCAAGGCTAGGAAAGAGGACCTGTTTGGGGATTATCAAGCACTAGGAGCTAAATTTAAAGAACAGGTCTTCAAGGTGATAATTGGCACAGGGATGAGAAAATTAGGGAAGTAAACATGTGGTTAAAGGAATGACATGCGAAAAGGAAGGGTCCATTTTCATGGGGCATTTGGCATCAGTATTGGAACAGGAGAGATCTGTACCATTGGGACTGTTTTCACCTGAACTGATCTGGGACTAATGTTTTAGCAAAGGATAAATAAGTTGGTTGCAAGGATTTTAAACTAGCAAGTGGGGGGAAGGGAAGAGTAAAATTACGGGAAGTACAATGGTTTACAATCATTGGGGGTACAAGTTCAAGGTAAGGGGGAAAAGTTCAGTCGTGATGTGTAGGAGAAATATTTTACGTAGAGAATGCACTGCCAAGTGAGATGGTTGAGGCAACACGTTAGTGACATTTAAGACTTATCTGGATAAATACGTGAAAGAAAGAGGAATAGAGGGATACAGGCGGTTGGTCTAGATAGGACAACGTGATTGGCGCAGGCTTGGAGGACTGAAGGGCCTGTTCCTGTACTGTTTTTTATTCTTTGTTAATGGGAAGCAAAGCAGAGGTTAACATGTGAGAAGGAAGTTTCAACAACATTGAAAATTAGGAAAAAAGTTAAAAGGAAGGAGAACTCAGGAGCTGTTATTAACGGACGTGTTAAAATTCAAAAAGAAAGTACAAAAGCAGGATTAGGGCACTTCATCTGAATGCTATAGCATTCAAAGCAAGGTAGATGAGTTGACAGCACAAGTCATTACCAATGAATTAGTTTAGTGGCCATTACAGAGAATTGGTTGCAGGGTGGTCACGATTTTGGAGTTAAATATCCATGGGTACGGATGATTTGGAAAGACGGGAAGATCAGGGAGGTGGTGCAGCTCTGATATTTAAGGATGATATCAGAGTGGTGGTGAGAGATGATATAGTTCCAGGGAGAGAAAGGTTGAAGCCATTTGGGTGGAAATTAGAAATAGTAAAGTGAAAAAGTCACTGATAGGCGTAGTTTATAGGTCACCAAATAATAATATCACAATGAAGTGAGCAATAAACAAAAAATTGATGCATGTAAAAATGGTATGGCAATTATCATGGGTTTAATCTACGTTGATTGGTCAAGACAGCCTTGAGGAGGAGTTCATAGAATGTTTCCTCGAACAATGAGTGGCACCTACGAGGGAAATCTGGTCCTGTGTTATGAGACAGAAATAATTAGTGATCTCAGTTAGGGATCGTCTTGGTGATTACAGTATGGTTAAAATACAGATGGAGAGTGAGAAAGTAAAATCCATTCCCAGTGTGTTGTGCTTAAACAAAGGAGACTACATTGGAATGAAGGAAGAGTTGGCTGACATGGACTGGAAGCAAAAACTTTATGATGGAACGGTGGGGGCCATTCAAAGTGATTTTTTTCATAGTGCTCAGCATAAGTATATGCCAATGATAAGGAAAGACTAGAAAAAGGGATAATCAACCATGGATACCTAAAGAAATAAAGTAGGGTATTAAATGGATAGAAAATGCATACAAAATGGCAAAGATTATTGGGAGACTAGAAGATTGGGAAATATGTAAAGGTCAACAGAGCCACAAAAAAAGCTAAAAAGGAAAGTAAGGTAGAGTATGAGAGTAAACTAGCTCAGTATATAAAAACAGATAGCAAAAGTTTTTTATAAATATACAAAATGGAAGAGTGATTAAGGTAAACATCCTTTAGAGGATGGTAAGAAGTCTGTCAACACCAGCTTTATTTGTTGACTCACCTGATGAAGGAGCAGCGCTCAGAAAGCTTGTGATTAAAAGTTAACCTATTGGACTTCAATCTGGTGTTGTGAAACTCATTACTGTGCCCACCCCAGTCCAACACTGGCATCTCTGCATCTTTAGAGGATGAAAAGGGGAATTTAATAACGGAAAATGAGGAAATGGTTGAGGCATTGAATAGGTATTTGGGGTCAGTCTTCACAGTGGAAGACACAAATAACATGCCGAACATTGATGAAAATAAGGCAGGTGAGGACCTAGCAACGATCATTGTCACTAAAGAAGTAGTGTTGTACAATCTAATGAGACCAAGTCTCTTGGCCCTGATGGATGCATCCCAAGATACTAAAAGAGATGGCAGGGGAAATAGCAAATGCACTCTTGCTAATTTACCAAAATTTGTTGGGATCTGGGATGGTTCCGGCAGATTGGAAAGCAGTAAATGTGACGCTGCTGTTTAAGAAAGGAGGTAGACAAAAGGCAGGTAACTATAAGCCAGTTAGCTTTACTCCTGTAGTGGGGAAAATGTTTGAATCTATCATCAAGGAAGAAATAACAAGACACCTGGATATTAATTGCCCCATTGGGAAGACACAGCATGGGTTCATGTTGGGCAGGTCATGTTTAATTTAGTGGAATTCTTCTGAGGACATTATGAATGCGGTGGACAACAGGGAACTGTAGATGTGGTGTATCTGGATTTTCAAAAGGCATTTGACAAGGTGCCGCTGCATGAGATGAAGGTGCACAGTGTTACGGGTAATATATTAGCATGGATAGAGGAATGGCTAACAGAAAGCTAAGAGTGGGAGTAAATGGGTGTTTTTCTCTGGTTGGCGATCAGTGACTAGTGGTGTGCCTCAAGGATCAGTGTTAGGACTGCAATTGTTTACGATTTACATAGATGATTTGGAGTTGGGGACCCAAGTATAGTGTATCAAAATTCACAGATGACACTAAGATGAATGGTGGAGCAAAATGTGTAGAGGGGACACAGTCTGCAAAGGGATATAGACAGTTTAAGTGAGTTGGCAATGCTGTGGCAGATGGGGTACAATGTTGGTAAATGTGAGGTCATCCATTTTGGTAGGAATAACAGCAAAATGGACTATTATTTAAATGGTAAAAAAATTTCAGCATGCTGCTGTGCAGAGGCACCTGGGTGTCCTTGTGCCTGAATCACAAGAAGTTGGTTTACAGGTGCAGTAGCTAATTATGAAGGCAAATGGAATTTTGTCCTTCATTGCTCAAGGAATGAAGGTTTTTTTTAAAAAAAAGTTATGGTATACAGTTTTGGGCTGCTTACTTGAGAGCAGATATACTGACACTGGAGGAGGTGCCAAGAAGATCCATAAGGTTGATTCCAGAGTTCAGAGGTTGGCTTATGAGGAGAGACTGAATAGATTGGGACTATACTCATTGGAACTCAAGAGCCAGAGGGGTTCTTGTAGAAACATGAGTATGAAGAGAATAGATAAGATAGAAGCAAGAAGGTTGTTGCTACTAGTGGGTGAAAATAGAAGTAGGGCGTGGCCTCAAAATAAAGGGGAGCAGATTTAGAACCAAGTTGAGGAGAAACTTCTTCACATAAAGGGTTGTGAATATGTGGAATTCTGTACACAGTGAAACAATTGAGTCTACCTCGTTGAATGTTTTTAAGTCAAAAATTTTTGAACATAAAGGAATTAAGAGTTAAGATGTGGTGAGTAGAGCTAAGCCCATGAGAAAAGATCAGCCATGGTCTTCTTGAAAAGCTTAAAGGGTCGGGTGGCCTACTCCTGCTCCTAGTTCTTGTGTTTTTTTTGTGTAAACTGTGAACTATTATTGTTAACAATCTGTTCCGATTTTCCAAATCTTGCAAAACTTTCAAGGTTTTTGGTGAATATTTTCAATTGTAGTCGATCTCATAACTTCTGGCCACTTGTGTGTCAGTTATGACCATGAACAGATAACCCTCAAACAGACCAGCAAAATTTACATGCAGTCATTTCCATGGCATTTTAGGTCACTCCCAGGGGTATAAAGGAGACAATGGTGGTGTACCTCTTATTTGTGCACAAGATTGACACACCCACTTTTTTTTATTCTGAGCATCCAGATCTGGCCACCAAAAATAACAATTAATTCCTTCATCCAGGCTAGGAGGAATGATAACTTGGATTCTCCACAATAGCATCAACCTTGGGCGGTCAAATCAAACTCTCTTGGCAGACATGGCTTCAAATCAGGATGTGTACAGTGCATTCCAGCTATAGTTCCTTTTCAGTATTATGTCTATCACCCCCTCTATCATGGGATCATTTCTGGTATGTATCTGAATTTGAGAAGCTGTCACAGGCAAAAGATTTACTTGATGGTTTGAGATGTAAGGGGAGGAGGCTGGATAGACTGGGACATTTCTTCCCTGGAACATAGGAGGCTTAAGGGTGACCTTATAGAAGTTTACAAAATAATGAGGGGCATAGATCATTTAAATAGTCGTATCTTTTCCCGAAAATAGGGGAATCTAAAACCTAGAGGGCATAGGTTTACGGTGAGAGGGCAGAGATACAAAAGGGTCCAGAGGGGCAATTTTTTCATGGTGCGTGTCTGGGACGAGCTGCCAGAGATAGTATTAGAGGTGTGTACAATTTTGTCCTTTAAAAAGCATTTACAGTTACATAGGTAAGATGGCTATCTAGAGATATGGGCCAAGTGCAGGCAATTGGAACTAGCTTAGTGGCTTAAAAAAAAGGGGCATGGGCAAATTGGACCAAAGGGCTTGTTTCCATAGTGTAAACTTCTATGACTAGTGAAAAATAAAGAATATTAGTAAACTAATTGGTGGCAATTGCTCGGTAGTTAAAGGCAAGCATGATAATACATTAACATGGCATACTGACAATACGATTGCGCAGTTGAGATCAGTGATCACTTTTGCAATTGAAATGCAGCTAATAAAATGCAGCAGTATGCCTTTACAGTCAAAAAGTAGTTAGGTGTCAGTGATCAATCAAAAATGTGAAATGACAGCCGTATAAATAATGATGAAACCTTTGTATTGCCAAAAATTATACTGTATGCTTCTCCTGGCTGAGCATAGCTGGATTCAGCGCTTGTCAGAGTGCACAAAGCAAAAAATGTTGTTTGTTATTCTCCCAAAGGCATAATAAGTAAAACTGGTGCTCTTAATCAAAGGTTTCATTTTTGGTGAAGCATCACAAACAAGCAGTAGTGATAACTTCAGATCAAAATGAACCAGTACTTCAGACTTCTGCCAAGAATCTTTGACATCCTTGTATGCTTTCTCACACTCTGTTCGGTCCCATAACTGTTTCGCACATAGTAAATTGTGCAATGGCTTCAATAATGTAGTTACGTTAGGAGCAAATTTGCCATAATCTACTAATCTTGGAAAGGATCTCAATTGCATTACAATTGTTGAATGTGGTATTTCTAAAATAGCATCCATCTTTTTAGTTATGCCTTTGCTATCAATAACATGACCCAAATACTGGACTAATGTCTGGAAACAGTTGTGATCTTTCTCAATATACACACCATGTGCTTGAAGATGCCCTATGTTGCTTCTAAATTAGTCAAGTGCTCTTGTTTGCTGGATCTTGTAATTCGAATATCATTCAGGTTACAGGCCACAGAGGCCATTTAAAATCTGATCCATGGATGTTTGGAACAGGGAAAGGCGATGTTACTCTAAAAGGCAATCTTTGATCATGAAGATGTGGAGATGCCAGGTGGGCACGTAAGAAGTTTCTCAACACCAGGTTGAAATCCAACAGATTTATTTGGAATCATCAGCTTTTGGAGTGCTGCTCCTTTGGATGAATATTTGGTGGAGTAGTTTAGGAGGGTTTAAACTAATATGATAGGGGGATGGAAACTTGCACAAGGAGTCAGGAGGGTGTATCAAGGAAAAAATGACAAAAGGGAATAAAAAAAGTGACAGGCAGAGAAGCCAAGGGCCTGATCCAAACGGGACCTTAGTGAAAAATAGTGGGAATGGGACCAGTAATATTAAAGAGAACGCCTAAAGGCTTTGTGGCTTAACTTGCAAAGTGTTTGGACTAAAATGGGTGAATTAATCGTGCAAAAAGATGTAAATGGGTAGAGTTTGTATATTCCTGTCAGGATTAAAGGCAAAGTGAATAAGAATAAGGAACCTTGGTTCTCGAGGGATATTGGAACTCCGATAAAGAAGAGATGTATGACATGTATAGGCAACAGGGAACAAATAAGATGCTTGAGGAGTATAAAAAGTGCAAGAAACTAAAGAAAGAAATCAGGAGGACTAAAAGAAGACGAGGTTGCTTTGGCAGTCAAAGTGAAGGATAATGCTAAGAGCTCCTACAAGTATATTAAGGGCAAAAGGATAGTAAAGGATAAAATTGATCCTCTTGAAGATCGGAGTGGTCGACTATGTATGGAACCAAAAGAAATGGGAGGGAGATTAAATGGGTTTTTTGCATCCGTATTTACTAAGAAAACTGGCATGGAGTCTCATGGAAATAAGTCAAACAATTAGGGAGGTCATGGAACCTGTACAGATTAAAGAGGAGGAGGTGCTTCCTATCGTGAGGCAAATCAGAGTAGATAAATCCCCAGGACCGGACAGGGTATTCCCTCGGACCTTGAAGGAGATTAGTGTTGAAATTGCAGGGACCCTGGAAAATGTATTTAAAATGTCGGTATCCACGGGTGAGGTGCTGGATGATTGGAGGATAGCTCGTGTTCCGTTCTTTTAAAAAAGACTCAAAGTAATCCGGGAAATTATAGGCCGGTACGTTTGACATCAGTAGTAGATAAATTATTGGAAGGATTACTAATAGATAGAACTTACAAATACTTGGATAGATAGGGACTTGTTAGGGAGAGTCAACGTGGGTTTGTGCGTGGTAGGTCATGTTTAACCAATCTAGAGTTTTTCGAGAAGGTTACCAGGAAAGTGGATGAAGGGAAGGCAATGGATGTTGTCTTCACATACTTCAGTAAGGCCTTTGACAAGGTCCCACGTGGGAAGTTAGTTAGGAAGGGTCAGTCGCTAGGTGTACATGGAGAGGTAGTAAATTGGATTAGACATTGACTCAATGGAAGAAGCCACAGAGTGGTAGTGAAGGGTTGCTTCTGAGTGGAGACCTGTGACTAATGGTGTGCCACAGGGATCAGTGCTGGCTCCATTGTTGTTTGTCATCTATATCAATGATCTGGATGATGATGTGGTAAATTGGATTAGCAAATTTGCTGATGGTACAAAGATTGGAGGTCTCTGGACAGTGAGTTTTCAGAGCTTGCAGAGGGTTTTGGACCAGCTAGAAAAATGGACTGAAAAATGGCAGATGGAGTTTAATGCAGACAAGTATGAGGTATTACACTTTGGAAGAACAAACCAAGATAGAACATACAAGGTAAATGATAGGACACCTGAAGAGTGCAGTAGAACAGGGATCTGGGAATACAGATACATAATACCCTAAAAGTGGTGTCACAGATAGAGGGTCGTAAACAGTGCTTTTGGTACATTTGGCCTTTATAAATCAAAGTATTGAGTATAAAAGTTGGAATGTTATGGTGAGGTTGTAGAAGACATTGGTGAGGCCGAATTTAGAGTATTATGTGCAGTTTTGATCACCTAATTACAGGAAGGATGCAAATAAGGTTGAAAGAGTGCAGAAAAGGTTCACAAGGATGTTGCTGGGACTTGAGAAACTGAGTTCCAGAGAAAGTTTGTAGGTTAGGACTTCATTCCCTGGAGCGTAGAAGAATGAGGGGAGATTTGATAGAGGTGTATAAAATTATGATGGGTATAGATAGAGTGAATGCAAGCAGGCTTTTTCCACTGAGGCTAGGGGAGAAAAAAACTAGAGGACATGGGTTAAGGGGAAAAGTTTAAAGGGAATATTAGGGGGGGGTTTTCAGAATGGTGGGAGTGTGGAATGAGCTGCCAGATAAAATGGTAAATGCAGGCTCACTTTTAACTTTAAGAAAAACTTGGACAGGTATGTGGATGAGAGGGGTGTGGAAGGATATGGTCCAAGTGCAAGTCAGTGGGACTAGGCAGAAAAATGGTTCGGCACAGCCAAGAAGGGCCAAAAGGCCTGTTTCTGTGCTGTAATGTTCTATGGTTTTATGAAATATATTGCCGTTGCTTCATTGTTGCTCTGTCATGATTCTGGAACACTCTACCAGCGCTATAGGTGTCACTTCAAATAAACTGCAGTGGTTCTTGAAAGCTTGCTATCAGCTTTTGAGGGCACTTAAGGATGGCAGCAAATGATGGATCAGCTTTCAAGGACACTTAATGGCTGTAAATGCTGGCATTGTGAGTGACTCCCATATCCCATCAAAGAATTTAAAAGAAATGAATTGCAAACTTTGATTGTTTTATAATAGAAATTTGCAGGATCAAGGCACATTAATAAAGAAAATCATGGTCACTTTGAAAATATTTGCGTTATCTTTTGGTTTTTCTTGATTCCTTTTTGGGCTGGATGATTAGTTTCCATTACATTTGTTCCATAGATAATTCCATGTGGTATGGAAGGAAGTCTAAAAAGAGGAAATCTTTTTTTTATGGAGGATGTGTGTGTGATAAAACTAAAGATTTCCTTCCTCATATGTTGGGGGTTAGTTAAAACTCACCCAGCTATCTCAGGCGCCCAGTTTGTTCAATACTTGTAAGCCTGTCACTACAGGCTTATTTCAAATGCCACGAGAAGTGAGATATTTAGTGGAGTTTGACTTTGTTGTCTTTTGTGTAATAGTAGCATCCTAAAAGACTATTCCTCCAGATTAAGCACTGATCTGTGTTGTTTTTTTTCTCTTCACGCCATTTCCCCAACCCCCATTGTTCTAAAACATATTACTAGGTTACCGTTCCACAACCTTCCTTCACTTTTTGATATTTTTCCCTGACCAATTAAAGCATACAAAAAAATCAGGGACAAGAAAAGTTAATTTGGCTGCTGAAACTTGATCTGTTTTATGTCCAAACTCCCTATTTGGCATCCAGTTTCATTTTGAACATCGTTTATGTTCTTGTCCTTTTCCTGGTAGACTATTCCACACATTTATCTCATTTGGGGTAAACGTAGTCTACAAAACAGAAAATATGCTGGAAAGTGTCAGCAGGTCTGACAACATCTGTGGAGAGAGAGCAGAGCAAATGTTTCAAGTCTGGGTGACTTTGTCAGGGCTTCATCAGTCTTCCTGACATCTGTCTTCAGCGTGCATCTCAGTTTTTAATACAATCCAATTTTCAATTCAATCCAATTTTATGGCTTTCGTTAAAATAATCTGAGACTATCTGGAATGTTTGGTACAATTAGATGTTTTGAGGTTTTCATTAACACCATTTTTCTAGATTTGAATATCAAGTTTCTCTAATTTCCTTCAGGCTTGGAAAGCGATTTGGTTTTGCTGCCTTCACCTAAGCCAGTACTGTATATTTATATCCTCTTTACAATTCAGTGTGCAGAATTGAATGCCATTACCCAAGAATAGCTTGGATCAGGATTATGTTTATTGGAAGTTTTATTTATTTTTGGGAACACTTATGGCTGGGGAGTCTACATGTATATTTTGAATCCCTACAGTGCAGAAAGAGGGCAGTGCAAAAGGAGGCTATTTGGCCCATCAAACCTGCACCAACTGCAATCCCACCCAGGCCTTACCTCCATAACCCCATGTATTTACCCTCCTAGTTTCCCCTAAACACTGAGAGGCAATTTAGCATGGCCAATCAACCTAACGTGCACATCTTTGGATTGTGGGAGGAAGCTGGAGCACCTGGAGGAAACTCATGCAGACGTGGAAAGAATGTGAAAACTCCATACAGAAGGTCAACCAAACCGGAATTGAACCTGGGTCCCTGATGCTGTGAGGCAACAATGCTAACCACTGTACCACCCATAGGAAAGTAATCAGAAGCAGAATTCCAGGTTGAATTTCTATCAGCACTTTGACAGTTATATGTCTGTATTGTTACCATAACTGAGATTTGTTAATGGAAGATTGGAAAACGGGTAATGTTACACCGCTGTTTTAAAAAAGGTAGCAGACAAAAGGCAGGGAATTATAGGCCAGTTAGCTTAACGTCATAGTTGGTAAAATGCTAGAATCCGTCATCAAAGAAGAAATAGCAAGACACCTAGAAAAGAACGGTTTGATCAAGCAGACGCAGCACGGATTTGTGAAGGGGAAGTCGTGTTTAACAAACTTATTGGATTTCTATGAGGATGTGACTAGTGCGGTAGACAGAGGGGAACCGGTGGATGTGTTTTTAGATATCCAGAAGGTGTTTGATAAGGTGCCTCACAAAAGGTTGCTGCAAAAGGTTAGGGTGCACGGAGTTGGGGGTAAGGTGTTAGAGTGGATTGAGGATTGGCTGTCTAACAGGAAACAGAGAGTTGGAACAAATGGGTGCTATTCTGGTTGGCAGTTTCTCTGATGCTTGGCTTCAATTTGCCCTGACGGATGAAACTCGGTGTTTGGCTCCTTTGCAGATGCTTTTCCTCCATTTTGGGTGATCTTGGGCCAGGAATCTCCAGGTTTCAGTGGGGATGTTGCACTTTTTCAAGGAGGCTTGAAGCACTTCCTTTGCAACACCTGGGCTTGCTTGCCATTTCGGAGCTCCGAGTAGCATGCTTGTTTCATGATTTTTGTGTGAGGGAAATGTGGCCCACCCAGTGAAGCTGATCGAATGTGATCAGTGCTTTGGTGCTGGAGATGTTGCCTGAGTGAGAACATTCGTGTGTCTATCTTGTCAATAGATTTGCAGGATCTTGCAGTGGAGGTGCTGGTGGTACTTCTCCAAGGTTTTGAGGTACCTGCTGTTGCTGAGCAATTATAGGACAGGTATCACTGCTGCTCTGTAGACCATTAGCTTGACTAGGGAAGCAGAGATAGAACACCACCACCTGCACGTTTCCTGTCAAGCCACCCCCCATCCTAATCTTTCCTTCACCGTCATTGGGTAAAAAGCTTTTAACTCCCTAACAGCAGCAGATGTACCCAAACCATTTGGCTGCAGAAAATTAAGAAAACAACTCGTTACCTCACCCTACTCAAAGATAAATAGAGATGAGCAACAAATGATACCTTTGGAAGCAATGCTCACATCGCATGAAAGAATTTTTAAGAAGCCCTGGTGAACGGCTGAAGGCATTCTGAAGGGGGAGGGTGATAAGGCAGAGGTCATGGTACACGTTGGTACCATTGACATAGATAGAAAGAGGGATGAGGTCTTGCATCAAGAATTCAGGGACCTAGGCAGTAGACTCAAAAGCAAGACCTCTTGGATTGTAATTTCTGGATTTCTCCCAGTGCCATGTGCTAGCGAGCAAAGAAATAAAAGGATAGTGCAGATGAATGTGTGTTTGGAAAAAGTTGGTGCAGGACAGAGGGTTTTAGATTCCAGGATCACTGGGACCATTTCTAGGGAAGCTGGGACCTGTGCAAGCTGGATGGTCTACACCTGAACCAGAACGACACTGATGTCCTTGCCAGATGTTTTGCTGGTGCTGTTGGGAGGAGTTTAAACTAATTTGGCAAGGGGAGGGGACACAGCTTGTTAGCAGAATTGGGGCGCAGAATCACACAGCAAAACAAACAACTCCAGAGGGAGTGCAGTTGGATAAGAGTCATAGAGGTTTTCATCATGGAAACAGGCCTTTTGGCCCAACTTGTCCATGCCACCCCTCTTTTTTAAACCCCAAAGCTAGTTCCAGTTGCCTGCATTTGGCCCGTATCCCTCTATACCCATCTTACCTATGTAACTGTTTAAATGCTTTTTAAAGGACAAAATTGTACCTGCCTCTATTACTATGTCTGGCAGCTTGTTCCAGGCACTCACCACCCTCTGAAAAAATTGCCCTTCTGGGCCCTTTTGTAGTTCTGCCCCCTCACCTTAAACCTCTGCCCTCTAGTTTTAGACTCCCCTACCTTTGGGAAAAGATATTGTCCATCTAGCTGATCTATGCCCCTCGTTATTTCTTAGACCTCTCTAAGATCACCCCTCAGCCTTCTACATTCCAGAGGGAAAAAAGTCCCAGTCTGTGCAGCCTCTCCTTATAACTCAATCCATCAAGTCCCAGTAGCATCCTAATAAAGCTCTTCTGCACTCTTTCTAGTTTAATAATATCCTTTCTATAACGTGACTGGAACTATACATAGTATTCCATGTGTGGCTTTACCAATGTCTTGTACAACTTCAAGATATCCAAACTCCTGTATTCAAAGTTTTGACCAATGGAACCAAGCATGCTGAATACCTTCAGCACTGTCCACCTGTGACTCCACTTTCAAGGAGCTATTAACATGTACCAGTAAATCTCTTTGTTCTGTAATTCTTCCCAACGCCCTACCATTAACTGAGTAAGTCCTGCCTTGGTTTAATCTAGCAGAAAGTGTCACCTCGCATTTATCTCATTTAAGTTTCAAGGGGCTAGGGCCAGGCTGGATGGCACTATTTTAACACCAGGAGTATTGCAGGTAAAACGGGTGAGTTGAGGGCAATGATTGACACGTGGAAGTGTGATATAGTAGCCATCAAGAGACATGGTTGAAGGAAGGACACGATTGGCAACTCAGCATTCTGGAATATAGAATCTTCAGGTGAGGTCAGGGAGGAGGTAAAAGAGGAGGAGACGTTGCGTTATTAATTAAGGAGTTAATTATCGCAGTAAGGAGAGATGGTATATTGGAGGGGGCATCAAATGATGCTTTGTTGGCTAGAGTCTAGGAATAAAAAAGGGGCAGCTATGTTGTTAGATGTTTATTATAGACCCCCAGATAGTCTCATATTGAGGAGCACATATGTGCTCAGTTTGTGGAAGTGTGTTAAAACAATAATAATAGGGTTATTTGATTTCAATTTTCCCAGCATTAATTGGGATACACAATGTTAAGGACTTGGGTGGAGTAGATTTCTTGAAATGTGTGCAGGAGAACTTTTTAAATCAACATGTGGAGGGTCCAACAATGGAGGGACCTCTGCTTGATCTGATTCTGGGGAATAAAGCTAGACAAGTGGTTGAGGTGGTGGTGGGGGAGTATTTTGGTGATAGCGATCACAACATGGTCCAATTTAAGTTTGTTATGGACATGGCAATAGCAAGTTGCAAAAAAAAATTGGATTGGGGAGAACGAATTTTAGTGAAATAAGACAGGCTCTGGACAAGGTAGACTGGTAGCAGCTACTAATGGGAGAATCTACAGAAGAGCAGTGGGGGGCATTCAAACAGGAAATTGGGAGGGCGCAAGCCCAGCATGTTCCCTCTAGGGTGATAGGTAGGAATAACAAGCCCAGAGAACCATGGATGCAGGAGACAATGAGAAGGAAAAGAAAGGCTTTTAAAAATTACCAAGGGAGCAAATCAATTGAGGCTTTAGTGAGGCATAGAAAGTGCAGGGTGGAGCTTAGAAAAGCAATTAGGAATGCAGAGAGTGGGTATGAGAGCGCTTTGGCTAGTAAAAGCAGGGAAAATCCCGGGGATTTTCTATAAGTATATCAATGGAAAGATGGTACCCAGGAAAAGAGTAGGGCCCATTAGGGATGAAGGGGGAAATCTGTGGGTGGAGCCAAAGAATGTTGGTTGAGTGTGGAACGAATACTTGAGCAAACTGACGTAGGGAAGGATAGGTTTGGAGGTGTTGGCAGCCTTAAAAGCGGATAAATCTCCGGGTCCAAATAAATTGTGCCCAAGGCTGCTGTGGGAGGCAGGGGCTCTGACCCAGATTTTCAATTCCTCTCTGACCATGGGGGAAATACCAGATGACTGGAGAATAGTCGTCTGGCACCACGGAACTACGGACCACTGAGTCTCACATCAGTGGTAGGGAAACTATATTAGAGAAACCTCTGAAGGGGAGCATCTGTCTCCACTTGGAAAGGCAAACCTTGATCAGGAATAGTCAGCAAGGCTTCATCAAAGAGAGGTCATGCCTAACAAATTTGATATTTTTTGAGGTGACCAAGTGAGTTGATGAGAATAGTGAAGTTGAAGCAGTTTATACAGATGTCAGCAGGGATCAGTGTTGGGCCCTGTATTATTTGTCATTTATATAAATGACATTGACTGTGGGAAATAGGATCAGTATGTTTGTGGATGACACGAAGGTTAGACAGGTGGTTAACAATGAGACGGAATGTCTTGGGCTACAGGAAGATATAGATGGAATGGTGCAATGGTAGATAAGTGATAGATGGAATTTGACTCTGGAAAGTGAGTTGATATTCCTTGGAAGGAGAAATTTGCCAAGAGAATATTCAATGAATGGTAGGACACTAGGAAGTTCTGTGGAACAAAGGGACCTTGGTGTGTTTGTCCACAGATCTCTGAAAGCAGAAGGACATGTTGGTAGGGTGGTGAAAAAGGTATATGGGACACTTGCCTTTATCAATCAAGGCATAGATTACAAAAGCAAGGAAGTCATGTTGGAGTTGTATAGAACTTGGATTAGGCCACAGCTAGAGTACTGTGTGCAGTTCTGATCATTGCATTATCGAAAGGAGGTGATTGCACTGGAGAGGGTGCAGAGGAGCTTCACCAGTATGCTGCCTGGGATGGAACATTTAAGTTATGAAGAGCGGTTGGATAGGCTTGGGTTGTTTTCTTTGGAGAAGAGAAGACTGAGGGGTCACCTGATCGAGGTGTACAAGACTGAGGGACATGGACAGAGTGGATAAAGAGCAGCTACTCCCCTTAATTGAAGGGTCATTCATGAGGTACATAAGTTCAAGGTGAGGGGCAGGAGGTTTGGAGGGGGGGGGGGAATGTGAGGCAAAATGTTTTTACCCAGAGGGTGGTGATGTTCTGGAATGCGCTGCTTGGAAGGGTGTAGAGGCAGGTTACCTCTCGTCCTTTAAAAAATATCTGGATGAGCACTTGGTACATTCAGGGCTATGGGCCAAGTGCTGGCAGATGGGATTACATGGGAGTTCAGGTGTTTCTAATGTGTTGGTGCGAACTCGATGGGCCAAAGGACCTCTTCTGTTCTGTATGATTCTATGATTTCAAAATCTGCTTCCTCCACAATGAATGCATCTTGTGAAGAATGTGTACTATCCATAAGATGCACTGCAGCAAAACGCCAAGGCTACTTCAGCAACACCTTTTACCTGTACGTGCTAGAAAAACAAACAGGTGCATATGAGTTAATGGTTACGTGTTCAAGCCTCACCCCAGAGTCTTGAACACTCTCCATCTGCTATTTCAGTAATACACAATCAGAGCTGCCAATGTTCATGGGACTCTGGTTTTGAGTTGCCTGTCATGCTCTGACAGACATAAACAATGCTGCAGCGCTATTTGAAAATCAGGAGCTTCTGTTGGTGTCTTGACCAATATTTATCCATTAAAACACTTTAATTTCTATCTCTGGAAACGTGCTGCATGCAAATTGTCTTTGTATATTTGTTGCAATACAGAAAAATATTTCCAAAGTGCTTCATTGGGTATGAAGTGCTTTTGGATGTCCAGAGATGGTGAAAGCCACTGCTATATAAAGGCATATTTTGTTCTTCTCTTTCTCTCACCTGTTATAATGTTTGGCAGATTATCAGTTTGCTGGCTTTTTGTCATACAGATGCAGTTCGTAGAATACCATTTTTATCGTGATGAAGTTAAAGCCAGCTATAAAAGACAGCCAGCATTAAACATCTTAAACACAAAAAATTGAATGTTCTCGCTCATTTCACCATAAGCATCAACATTTTAGGTAAAGTGTACTGTTAACTTAAACACCAATTTGAATTCATCATGCCTCGTAATAAAGGGGAATAGTTTTCTACATTGTATAGAATTACTTTTAGAAATTGGTGGTACCATGACTTTGTAACAAATTACTTTCTGCTGATGTATTAACCCTATAAAATGAAACTTCTTAACACCTGTTAAGAGTGCTATCAAATTATTTTTAATTTTGTGTTCATATGTAAATTTTGCCCTGCGATGTGAATGATAAAATTGTCCGGATTTTGCACTTTGAGCTTACCATCTTCATCTGACATTTATTGTTGCTTTTCTGCAAACAATGTCCCTGAGATTTCTGAACAGACAAGTTAAATGGTAATTGGCTTACTTCCTCCTCTCCTGTGAGAGTTTCATATTTATTCTTACCCCCTTTTTCCATTTGATATTCCTCTGGAACAATCTCATTGACTATCCCATGGCAATCTGTTTAGAAGACCTTTTGCCTGTGAGAGCACCTAGCCCCTAAATGTAAGCAAGTTATCCATGATTATAAGAGGAGCCAAGCCTTCATCAAAATCTGTTGGTCTGCTAAAAATGCCTCTCAAACAGCGGATTAAGTTTCGTGCCACATGTATAGACCCTTTCACTCCTGTAAAGAGTTTGGTTTGACCAACAGCATTAGGAAGGCTGATGTCCAGGATGTTGCCAATGTAACACTGAAAGTTGTTGTTTGTTTCACATACCTACGTTCCACAATCACCAGAAATCTGTCATGTGATCCTGAAAGGGGAAGCAGTGGTATTGTCGCTAGACTTGTAACCTGGGTTCAAATCCCACCATGGCAGATGGTGAAATTTGAACGCAATAAAAATCTGGATTAAGTCCATTTGAGTTTAATAAGAAATAGGAGCAGGAGTAGGCCATCTAGCCCTTCGAGCCTGCCCCGCCATTCAATAAGATCACGGCTGATCTGTCGTGGCTCAGTTCCACATTCCCGCCCTCTCCCCATAACCCTTAATCCTCTCTCTTATCAAAAACCCATCAACCCGCGTCTTAAAAATATTTAGCGAGGTAGCCTCACCCTACCTGGCTTATTAGTATCCTTCAGTGAAGGAAATCTGCCGTCCTTGCCTGGTCTGGCCTACATGCGACTCCAGATGCACAGCCATACAGTTGACCGTTAAATGCCTTTGGGGATGGGCAATAAATGCTGGCCCAACCTACAATGCCCACATTCCTGGATTTAAAAAAAACAACATATGCATTGCAAAACTGCAACTTTTGAATGGACCTACCTTGCATTAAATTGATCTTTCTCTGGACCCTAGCTATGACTATAACACTACATTCTGTGCACACTAGTTTCCTTCTCTATGAACGGTATGCTCTGTTTGTATAGTGCATAAGAAACAATACTTTTCACTGTATACTAATACATGTGACAATAATAAATCAAACATTCATGTCCAGGCTGAGTCAGAGTATGTGGAATGATGACAACCTGACTGAGAACATCAACTGAGTCCATTAAGTTTGCATCATCAGCATACTCCTTTACAGTGGTGAGACTGGGAGAAAAAACTGAATGGTTTCCACCTTCATACTCAGACGGGACATCTCTTGATGGGACAGGGACACCAGCAAGGTCCTGGAGTGTGCTAATTCCAGTAATATCTGTCCTGGCATTCCACTGGATGGTTGACGGTGTATACCGAAAGACTTCTGTACGGTAAACTGACTGATGTGTCACAATCTCTTGGATGTCTTTGTCTCTGCTACAAAGATACATACAAGTGAGATTCAAAGATTGTGGATATTGACACTGACGAGTGGGAGAAAGTCATTGACAACTGTGACCTCTTGGAGTTGACTTGTTTGAAACAGCATTGGAAAAGATGATTAGAAACACTTCGCAAGCTGATAAGAGAGCCCAGGTAATAGAGGTCAGCATATTATGTATCTTCTCTGCCCGCCTCCATTCTCTGCAGCAAATGCAGCAGTGACTGCCAGTCAGAATGGGCTCCTGAGCCACACCAGATGGTGTTTCGCACAGAGTTGACCACAGACTAAACCATAGTCTTGTCGGACAGAAGGCTGCCACTCTGACAAGAGAATATGGTGGCCTTACTGTTCCCTAACAGCAGTGATCCTTGCTGGAAACGAACATGAGACCTGACCAGTTTTATTCAGGGTCACTGAAGTCAAATGTAGAGGCCTTGTTTGACCTAGTTCAGCACAGTTCTGAGCTAAGACGTAGAGGATTGTCTTTATCTGCATAGCTCAGCTGTGGAGCTGGTTAAGTCTTGTCTAGCAAATTCTCTTGCAACGCAACCCAAATTAGACATTTGTAAAGGATTGAACTTATGTTTATCCTCTATTCAGCATCCAGGTTTTTGTTTTCTGTGAAATGCAAGTAGATGTTGCGTGCATAAATAGAATACCTCCATTGTACGATGAAAGGAAAATGTTATCTTTTTCATCAAATCTTAAACCTGTTGAAAACGTCATTCAATTATTTAAAATGCTTTTGCATTGAAATTAATTCATACATATTTCCAGATGAAAAAGATCTTGTATTTTTGGGAGCTATGATTGCTAACTAGCCAATAACTTAAATTCTGACAATCCTGTATTTCTAACTCTTTATTTGACTGAACATTGTAGCTAAAGCAGCTTTGTCAGATGGTGATTGAGAGGAGTTAAAGTTGAAAGTTGTTCTGTGTGCCTCGGTTAGTGATTTAAGTAAGTTGTCTAGAGGAAGCAGGAAATCACAAAATGAATAAGAAACTATGGGAGATAAATATCAATGTGAAAGGTTATCGGCTGTGCTTCCAAAAAGGACAGATGGGAATATTTTTTAATAAAATGCAAGTAGGAGCTGTGCAAGAGTAAACATAGAACATAGAACATTACAGCGCAGAACAGGCCCTTCGGCCCACGATGTTGCGCCGACCAGTTTTTTTTTTAAGAAAAAACACTGACCCACTAATCTAAACCAATCCCTTTTCGTCCATAAACCTATCCATAGATCTCTTAAACGCCCCCAAACTAGGCGCATTTACAACCGCAGCAGGCAGGGCATTCCAATCCCTCACCACCCTCTGGGTAAAGAACCTACCCCTGACATCCGTCCTATAACTACCACCCCTTAATTTAAAGCCATGCCCCCTCGTGCTAGCATTCTCCATCCGAGGAAAAAGGCTGTCACTATCCACCCTATCTAAACCTCTAATCATCTTATATGTTTCAATAAGATCCCCTCTTAGCCTCCTTCTTTCCAGCGAAAACAACCCCAAATCCCTCAGTCTCTCCTCATAGGACCTCCCCTGCATACCAGGCAACATCCTGGTAAACCTCCTCTGCACCCTCTCCAAAGCCTCCACGTCCTTCCTGTAATGTGGGGACCAGAACTGCACACAGTACTCCAAGTGCGGCCGCACCAGAGTTGTGTACAATTGCAACATGACGCTGCGACTCCTAAATTCAATCCCCCTACCAATAAACGCCAAGACACCGTATGCCTTCTTAACTACCTTATCTACTTGATTCCCAACCTTCAGGGATCTATGTACACATACACCTAGATCCCTCTGCTCCTCCACACTATTCAAAGTCCTCCCGTTAGCCCTATACTGAACACATCTGTTACTCCTACCGAAATGAATTACCTCACACTTCTCCACATTAAACTCCATCCGCCACCTCGCGGCCCAGCTCTGCAACCTGTCTAAGTCACCCTGCAAACTATGACACCCTTCCTCACAATCTACCACACCACCGACTTTGGTGTCATCAGCAAACTTACTAATCCACCCAACTATACCCTCATCCAGATCATTAATAAAAATTACAAACAGCAGTGGCCCCAAAACAGATCCCTGAGGCACACCGCTCGTAACCGAACTCCATGACGAATATTCACCATCAACCACCACCCTCTGTCTCCTATCTGCCAGCTAATTCCTGATCCAAGTACCTAGATTACCCCCAATCCCATACATCTGCATTTTCTGCAGAAGCTCACCATGGTGAACCTTATCAAACGCCTTACTAAAATCCATATATACCACATCAACTGCCTTACCCCTATCCACCTCTTTGGTCACTTTCTCAAAGAACTCAATAAGGTTAGTAAGGCACGACCTACCTGCTACAAAACCATGCTGACTGTCTCTAATCAATTCATTACTCTCCAAATAACTATAAATCCTATCCCTAATAATTCTTTCTAAAACCTTGCCCACAACAGAAGTAAGACTCACCGGTCTATAATTCCCGGGGAAGTCTCTGTTCCCCTTCTTAAACAATGGGACAACATTCGCTGTCCTCCAATCTTCCGGTACTATACCAGAGACCAACGATGACCTGAAGATCAGAGCCAGAGGCTCTGCAATCACCTCTCTAGCCTCCCAGAGAATCCTAGGGTAAATCCCATCCAGACCAGGGGACTTATCTATTTTCAAGCCCTCTAGAATATCCAGCACATCCCTGGTTTCAACTGCAATACTTTCTATTTTACACCCCTGCACCCCAGTGTCCTCCACAGCTACATTCATGTCCCCCTGCGTGAACACCGAAGAGAAATATTGGTTCAATGCCTCTCCAATCTCTTCCGGTTCCACACACAACTTCCCTTTACTGTCTATAACTGGCCCTAATCTTGCCCTAACCAACCTTCTGTTCTTGACATACCTATAGAATGCCTTAGGATTCGCCTTAATCCTATCAGCCAAAGTCATCTCATGTCCTCTTTTAGCCCTTCTTAACTCCCTCTTCAACTCCCTCCTAGCCAATCTAAAGCTTTCTAATGCACTACCTGAGCCCTCAAGCCTCATCCGAACATAAGCCTCCTTTTTCTTCCTAACCAACGAATCAACTTTTTTAGTACACCACGGTTCCCTAGCCCTAAAGGAACTTGAGTATTCATGCATCTTTGATATTGTCTGTAAAAGTTAGTGCACGCGTACCAAAAATAATCTGAAAGGCTAATGGATGTTAGGCTTTGATCTCAAAGGGGTTTCAGTTCAAGAGCTTGCGCTCTGTACCTAACACCATAGGAATACCTTCATTACATGGTGTGCATAAATTCAAGAAGACAGCTCATTGCTTCTTGAGGACAACTTTAGATGGGCAATAAATATTGCACGTTGCAGTGATGTTTGCAAACTGTGAATGAATAAGTAAAGAAAAACCTGTGTAGAAAATCTTGAACTTTGAAACACTTTTTTATATAAAGCTTTGGATATGAATATTTGAGATGGATAATTGTCACATTCGTTATGCAGTTTCTTTGTCTTGAGATTTGAATAGAATTCTTCAGCACAGGTATTTTCCTGTGAAAGTATATATGTCTGAGAATAATTCCTTTAATGTAGACCATAACATTGAGCAAATTAATTAGATCATAAAGGTGATACCAAATTTCTAACCTGACTTTAATTTTGTGCCTTAGCATATAAAATTTGGTTAGAAGAAGGCTAGCTGAATGCATGGAAATGGTTGATCTTTCTGCTGAAGCGAGCAGTGCACATTTAGTTTGCAGAATATTTAATTTTGACAAAAGTTTGCAAGCTTTATATTAATGTCTATTTCTTCAAACTTAGTTTTAGAAAGTGTGTTTGTAAACAGTATATATTCAACACAAAAATTGCATCTTATGTTTCTGTTTCAAGTGACAAGTCAGTCTTAAGTATTTATTGCTAAAATGTATAACTGGCTAGTTTTTGTTATGCGTAGTTGAAGTGCAATGCTCGTTGTTTGATCGCAAAGCTTAACCAGACTTTTAGGGAATAGTTCTTTCCTTCAGACATTCTGAAGTTGGGAATTGAATTTAGTGCTTTGCCAAGTTTAGAAGTGTTAGAATCTGTGCCAATATGATCCAGTCAGTTGAGAACGGTTACATATGAATTCCTAAAACTGCAAATTTATACCAAATATTATTTTTAACAAATGCCCTGACTAATGATTTAATTAGTTTATGGCAATGAAGGCAAATTTTAAAAAATTGTTTTGTATACTAGTATTTGTGGATGAATAAGCAATCTATCAGAAATTTTATGTGACTGTTGAATGGTGTTTGTTGATTGGAGTTGTAGTTCTTTTGTGTCTTTGTCACATTGAGGGTGTTTAACCAGTTCTCTTCAGCAAACCTTTTTTAAGTTTTTATAAAATGCATATCCTCATTTTTATCATCCCATGGTTGGAACACTCCATAGTCAGTGTGATGTCACTGGAGGAGTAATCTGGGGCCCATCCATATACTCTGGGGTTAATGATTCAAATCCCACCAAGGCAGCTGGTAGAATTTAAATTTTGATGAAATGTATAATATAAAGCTAGTCTCTGACACTTAACTTCCATTGTTGTAAGAACTCATCTAGGTCACTAATGTTGTTGACTCTTAACTGACCTCCGAAATGGCTTAGCATTCCATTTTGTTCAAGGGCAATAAGGTATGAGCCCTTGTTGGTGACACCCAGATCCCATGAAATAATAGATAAACCTACCATTCATCCAGAATATTTCTCCTTGTGTTTTTACTTGCATTAAAGTTTGTATACCTATCATCTCTAGGTACTCTAAGAAGGGTATATTTTGTATAGCACGCAAGAAACTATACTTTTCACTGTATCCCAATACATGTGACAATAATATGTCAAATCAAAGTATTCGTGCGCCAGTATTTTTGCTCATTGTGCAGAGTCTCTTCAATTTAGCCTCTTGTGAGTTAAACTAAAATGACTTTAGAGAAACCTATTCCAATAACCAGTGAATGTCTTGGCCTTACAAAATTTATAATACAAGATTCTTTTTTTGTCCCCCTTGGATAGTGAATTTGTCTCTGCTTTGCTCCTCCAAGAGGCTCAGGCTAAAATTGACTTGTGACGATGAATAACTGCAAAAATTGCCTCTCATAATCAAACAATGAAGGACTGTTTTCAGTTGTGTGTGAATGACTTCTGGCAGCTTGACTGCCTATGACCTCAGAAATTGCATGTAGTTTGTTTGAGACTGTTGGAGGGTTTCTTCAGGATTAGTTCATCTATTGCTCTGCTTTTATTGTGTGTGAGCTAAGGAGTAAACTGTTTTTACTATTATGTAACTGATACTTACTTACCTACTTTGCATATTTTAATGGACTTTTAGTAAGAACTTTTTTCTGGATGCCTGAATACAATTGAACATCTTGACTAGTTTTCATTTCATCTCGGCAATTTTATTTTAACAGGTTGCAAATTTTCATGGTTTATGAAATCTGAAAATTCTAGACAAGGGCATGTGGTTGCTTATTAAATTGAAATTCATGTGCAGCTAGTCTTCTGTTTGACCCCAAGAAGAGCTTCAATTCCCTTGGTTCTTGTGGTCTGATGAAATGTCACCTGAATTAGCTGTTTTCATCTCCAAATTATTGCTGCCAAACCTGCTGTTTATTTCTAGCATTTAAGGCCAGGGAAGTAGCATCTGCTGTGGACCTGTTGTGGTGATAGGCGAACTGTAGTGGACTCGAGCAGTCTGGTAGGCAAAAATTGCTGTATGCCATAATTAATCTTTTGAAGCACTTCACAGTGATGGATGTCAGAGTCTCCAGACAATAGTCATTAAGGCATGCTGCCTGGCTTTTCTTTGGTACCAGATGATGGTTGTCTTCTTAAAGCAGATAGGGACTTCAGATTGGTGTGAAAAGAAGTTGAAGGTATCTGCGAATATACCCCTGCCAGCTGGTCCAAGCAGGAGCTGGCTGCTCGCCTGGATACCCAATCTGGGTGAATTGCTTTCTATGGGTTGACTTCTCAGAAGTCTGCTTTGACATCTGCAATGGTGACCTCGGATACCAGTTCGTCTGAGGCTTCCGGGGTGGAGGGCGTGCTTGCACTGACCTCATGCCAAATGGGCATTAAATGCATTCAGCTCATTGGGGAGGGGTGCATTGGAGCCAGTGATTTTACTGCCTTCATCTTGTAGCTCATGTCCTGCACACCTTGCCGTGTGGCTAGCTTGGGATTCTAGCTTGGTCAGGTACTGTCTTTTGGCATTTATGGAGTCCCTGTGTAGTTCCACCGGTTGGTATTGAATTTCAGCAGATAGTTCAGGAATTGGTGGGGGATGTGGCAGTGGTTGGGTGGGGTGACTTGTTGTAATCACATCTCAGCTGAAATTCTATTACCGTTGATGTGTGCAATCTCCAGCATTAAGTAGTAACCTACCTTTCACCACCACCTCTAGTCCAAGGGTGTTGAACTCAATTGTAATAGTTTAAAGAGGAATAAAAAACCAGACAGAGTAACCAGCATGTAGCTCCTGGGCTCCCTTGTCGGTGTACCTGCACAAGGTGAACTATAGAGGTTCAAGAAGACAGTTTACCACTGTCTTGAGGACAAGTGGGGTTTGCCAAAATATTATAACCTTGTCTCTACAGCTCTGTCACATTACATAAAATAATTTTTTTTAAATTCAGGAAATTAAAGCCCAGTCTTTCCTCTATGTTTGACCCAACACCACACTATAAAATAACTGCTAAACCATGAAAGAACTGCACTGAGAAGCTGTAATCCAGTTGTTTGAAATCAGTCATATTTGACTTCCTATCCTTGAGGAACTGATTCCATTTTTATTATCTTACCACACCTCACCAAAAATCTGATTGCTTCTGAAAAAGAAAACGATGGGCAGACTTGGACCAAACATGGACAAAAGAGGTTAATTCCAGAGTTGAGTTGAGAGTGACTGCTAATAACATTAAGGCAGAGTTTGATCAATTTCAGCACAATAGTATTGAAGTAAATGAGAATCTGGGCAACTGTGCATTGGTGGGAGCCATAGCTAGCAGAATAGAAGAGATAGTGATAGTATTGGAGGCTACTGATCTTAGCCCCAGGACATTGCTGCCAGAATTTCTTGGCAAAGTATTCTCAGACCAACTATCTTGAACTGTGCCATCAGAGATCTTCTCTCTAATATACAGTCAAAACTGGGGATATTTGTGATTTCAGTGTTTTGTTGTACACGTTTTTCTCATTTCTAACTCTGACCATATTGGATAAATATAGTTTTACTCTGAATTTTTATTACCCAGGCCTGTTTCAACCAAGTGTTTCTATTTATCTACATTTAAAATTCAATTTCTAAGTAAAAATTTATTTTCTAAAATATACGAACAAATCAGATATTTGCAACAATATGCATACATTTTAAGGTGGCAGGATGTATTGGAAGTAATTAGCAAATCATATGGGACCTTGGGCTCCATAAATAGAAGTATTAAGTACAAAAGCAGTAACGTTATGCTAAAGCTTTTATAAACCTCTGGTGAGGCTACATCTGTATTCTGCCTAATTATGGTCACCATACATCAATGATGTGAGGGTCCTTGAGAAGAGATGTATTGGAATAGGTTAACATTTATCGTAGAGAAAATGTTAGAATCTATTATTCAAGTCCAAAGATGTATGGGTTAGGTTGATTGGCCATGCTAAAAAAAGTTGCCCCCTAGTGTCCTGAGATGTGTAGGTTAGAGGGATTAGTGGATAAATATGTAGGGATATGGTGTAGAGCCTGGGTGGGATTGTGGTTGGTGCAGACTCGATGGACCAAATGGCACCTCTCTGCACTGTAGAGTTTCTATGATTCTAAGAAGACACTCTTGCAAGATACTTAATAAAATTCAAGGTAATCAGACAGCGTCAACATGGTTTTGTGAAAGGGAAATTACATTTAACCAATTTATTGGAGTTCTTTGAGGGAGATGTGCTTTGGATAGATGGGAACCAGTGGATGTAACGTACTTAAATTTCGAGAAGGCACTTGATAAAGTGCCGCACCAAAAGTTATTGTGGAGAATAAAAGCTCATAGTGTAGGGGATAACATATTGGGGTGGATAGAAGATTGGCTAGCTAATAGGAAGCAATAGATATAAATCGGTCTTTTTCTAGTTAGCAAGATGTAATGACTGGGGTCAATGCTGAAGCCTCAATCTTTTATAATTTACGTAAATGACTTGGGTGAAGGGACCAAAGGTATGGTCGCTAAATTTGCTGATGAAACAAAGATAGGTAAGAAAGTAAGTTGTGAAGAGGACATGAGACTTCCAGCGGATATAGATAGGTTAAGTGAGTGGCAAATGGAGTATAAGGTGGGCAAATGTGAAATTGGCAGGAAGAATAAAAAGCAGCATTTATGTAAATGTTGAGAGATTGCAAAGATCTGTGATGCAGAGGAGTCTGGGTATCCTACGGTTTGAATAGCAAAAGGTTGTACCTACATGCTAACAAGTAATTAGGAAAGCCAATAGAATGTTATTTATAGCAAGGGATGTTATGCTTCCGTTGTACAGCACACTAGTAAAATCAAGTCTGTGTACAGTAGTGTTCTTCTTGTTTAAGGAAAGATGTAAATGGATATCTCTGGGCTACTGCCTGAAGCGAGTGCAGACGGGCGTAAGGTTGATAAGATTAAGGAAGTGAATGGGTGGCTCAGGGATTGGTGTGGGAGGAATGGGTTTGAATTTATGGGGCATTGGCATCAGTATTGGGGTAGGTGGGATGGGGTTGGTCTGAACCGTGCTGGGACCAGAGTCCTGGCGAATCATGTAAATAGGACTGTAGACAGGGCTTTAAACTAATTTGGGGGGGGGGGGGGCGGCGGCGGCGGGGAGGGTGTGAGGGTAGGTGACATTACGGGGTCTAAAGTTAAGGACAGGGTACAGGTAAGGGAAGAGGCCGAGGATGTCCCATTAATAAAGGGAGTAGGGGGCGTGAGTATGGTTGGTGGCGTTCTGGCAAATAGGGTCTAGGTGAAGGCTGGGATGAAGGCACTTTATCTGAATGCACGAAGCATTCAGAATAAAGTGGATGAGCTGGTGGCGCAGATCAGCACAAATGGATATGATCTGGTGGCCATTACAGAGACGTGGCTACAAGGTGACAGGGACTGGGAGCTGAATGTCCAGGGGTATCAAGTGTTTAGGAAGGATAGGCGGGAGGAAAAAGGGGGGGGCGTAGCTTTGATGATTAAGGATAGCATCAGGATGGTAGCAAGGGATGATATAGGAACCAAAGAGCAGAACGTGGAATCGTTGTGGGTGGAGATTAGGAACAGCAAAGAGAGGAAGACGCTGGCAGGTGTCGTCTATAGGCCCCCGAATAATCTGGAGGTGGGGCGGGCTGTTAACGTGCAAATAAGTGCGGCGTGCAGGAATGGAACGGCCATAATTATGGGAGATTTCAATCTACATATTGATTGGTCAACCCATGTTGGACGTGGTGGGCTCGAGGAGGAGTTCTTGGAATGCTGCCGGGATAGTTTCCTTGAACAGTGTGTGTTTGGAGCCGACGAGGGAGCGAGCTATCTTGGATCTGGTGTTATGTAATGAGGTGGGTAGAATTAGGGACCTTGTGGTGAAGGATCCTCTTGGGGAGAGTGATCATTGTATGGTGGAGTTTCTGGTGCAGATGGAGGAGGAGAAAGTGGGTTCCCGGACACGCATCCTTTGTTTGAACAGAGGGGAGTACGGTAGGATGAGAGAAGAGTTGGCGAATGTTGACTGGGGGAGCATGTTGGAAGGTAGGTCTGCTGAGAAGCAGTGGAGGATCTTTAAGGAGATCTTTCTTGGTGCTCAGCAGAAATTTATTCCGATGGTTAAAAAGGACCGTAGGAGGAGAGGTAATAAGCCGTGGATAACGAAGGAGGTGAAGGAAAGTGTTAAATTAAAAGCGGAGGCGTTTAGAGTAGCTAAGAGTAGTGGGCGAGAAGAGGATTGGGAGAGGTTTAAATGTCAACAAAGATTGACAAAGAAGTTGATAAAGAAGAGTAGGAGAAACTATGGAGCTGGGCTAGCGCTTAATATAAAAAAGGATAGCAAGAGTTTTTATAAATATATAAAAAGGAAGAGGCTGGCTAGGGTGAATGTTGGACCCTTAGAGGATGAGAGGGGGGACTTAGTGGTAGGGGATGGGGAAATAACTTTTTTGTTTCTGTCTTCACAGAGGAAGACGTGAATAATTTGCCGGGTGTTAGCGATGGAAAGGTGGTAGGACTGGAGAGTCTCGATGACATTATTGTTACTAGTGAGGCGGTGCTCGACAGACTGGAGGGACTGATTGTGGACAAGTCCCCAGGACCGGATGGAATGCATCCGAGGGTTCTGAAAGAAATGGCGGAGGTGATAGTGGATGCCTTGGTGGTTATTTTCCAAACGTCGCTGGATTCCGGGGAAGTGCTGGAAGATTGGAAAACGGCTAATGTTACACCGTTGTTTAAGAACGGTGCCAGGCAAAAGGCAGGGAATTATAGGCCAGTTAGTTTAACGTCTGTTGTAGGTAAAATGTTAGAATCCGTCATCAAGGAGGAAATAGCGAGGCGTCTTGAGGGGAATCGCTTGATAGAGCAGACGCAGCACGGTTTTGTTAAGGGGAAGTCGTGTCTGACAAATTTATTGGAGTTCTATGAGGATGTGTCTAGGGCGGTGGATAGAGGAGAGCCAGTGGATGAGGTCGGTCTTGATTTTCAGAAGGCGTTTGACAAGGTACCTCACAAGAGCTTATTGCAGAAGGTAAGGGGGCATGGAGTTGGGGGTAGGGTGTTAGCGTGGATAGAGGATTGGTTGTCAAATAGGAGGCAGAGAGTGGGGGTCAATGGGTGCTATTCGGATTGGCGGTTGGTGACTAGCGGAGTGCCCCAGGGGTCGGTGCTGGGGCCTCTGCTATTTACCATTTATATAGATGAGACTCTAACGAGTACAAGCCTAGTTTATTCAGCCTCTCCTCATAGCTCAACCCCCTCAACTCCGGTATCAGCCTAGTAAACCTCCTCTGCACTCCCTCCAAGGCCAAAATATCTTTGCGCAGGTGCGGCGCCCAAAACTGCACACAGTACTCCAGCTGCGGCCTCACCAATGCCCTATACAGCTGCAGCAAGACCTCCCTACTTTTATATTCAATCCCCCTCGCTATGAAGGCCAGCATCCCATTTGCCTTCCTGACCACCTGCTGCACCTGCAAGCTGGGTTTTTGCGACTCATGCACAAGGACCCCGAGGTCCCTCTGCACCGTCGCCTGCTGCAGTTTTTCGCCCCGTAAGTAGTAGTCCTTCCTACCATTATTCCTACCAAAGTGGACCACCTCACACTTTCCAACATTAAATTCCATTTGCCATTTCCTGGCCCATTCGCCCAGCCTATCTAGATCCTTCTGCAGACTCTCCACACCCTCCGCACAATTTGCCGTTCCCCCAATCTTGGTGTCATCAGCAAATTTCGACACCCTACACCCGGTTCCCACCTCCAGATCACCTGTATAAATGGTAAAAAGCTGAGGCCCCAGCACCGAACCCTGGGGCACTCCACTAGTCACCATCCGCCAATCCGAATAGCACCCATTGACCCCCACTCTCTGCCTCCTATTTGACAGCCAATCCTCTATCCACGCTAACACCCTACCCCCAACTCCATGTCCCTCGACCTTCTGCAATAACCTCTTGAGGTACTTTGTCAAACGCCTTCTGAAAATCCAGAAAGACCACATCCACCGGCTCTCCTCTATCCACCGCCCTAGACACATCCTCATAGAACTCCAGTAAATTTGTCAGACACGACTTCCCTTTAATGAAACCGTGCTGCGTCTGCTCTATCAAGCAATTCCCTTCAAGATGCCTTGCAATTTCCTCCTTAATGACGGATTCTAACATTTTACCTACCACAGACGTTAAACTAACTGGCCTATAATTCCCTGCCTTTTGCCTGGCACCCTTCTTAAACAATGGCGTAACATTAGCCGTTTTCCAATCTTCCGGCACTTCCCCGGAATCCAGCGACGTCTGGAAAATAACCACCAAGGCATCCACTTCCAGCACCCTCGGATGCAATCCATCCGGTCCTGGGGACTTGTCCACAATCAGCCCCTCCAGTCTGTCGAGCTGGTGGAGGTGGAGAGACTTTTCCCGCTCAGAAAGGACAGTAGGACTAGGGGGCACAGCCTCAAGATAAAGGGGGGGCGGTTTAGAACGGAGTTGAGGAGGAACTTCTTCACTCAAAGGGTGGTGAATCCCTGGAATTCTCTGCCCGTTGAGGTGGTGGAGGCTGCCTTGCTAAATATTTTTAAGACGCGGGTTGATGGGTTTTTGATAAGCGAGTGGATTAAGGGTTATGGGGAGAGGGTGGGAATGTGGAACTGAGCCACGACAGATCAGCCATGATCTTATTGAATGGCGGGGCAGACTTGAAGGGCTAGATGGCCTACTCCTGCTCCTATTTCTTATGTTCTTATTTGAAGCAGTTCAGAGAAGGTTTATTAGACTAATAACTGGAATGGGTGATTTGTCTGAGGAAGGGTTATATTTAGTGAAAATTGGCAGAGTAAGAAGCAACTTCAAATCACAGAAATATAGAAAATAGGAGCAGAGTAGGCCATTTGGCCTTCAAATCTCTCCACCATCCAGTATGATCATAACTGATCCTCTTCCCAACACCATCCTCGCACTCTCCTCAACCCTTGACAGCAATCTATCTGTTTCTTCCTTAAGTATATTCAGTAGCTTGGCCTCCATGGCCTTCTACAGGCTCATCACATTTAAAATATTCTCCTAAGCCCTAAATGGCATAGTCATATTCATAGTCAGAGGTTTACAGCATGGAAACAGGCCCTTCGGCCAAACTTGCCTACAGCATCCTTTTTTTAACCACTAAGCTAGTCCCAATTGCCTGCGTTTGCTGCATATCCTTCTATACCCATCTTATGCGTGTAACTGTCAAAATGCTTTTTAAAAGACAAAACTGTATCCACCTCTATTACCTCTGGCAGCATGTTCCAGACACTCAGCACCCTCTATATGAAAAAATTGCTTTCTGGACCCTTTTGTATCTATCCCCTCTTACCTTAAACCTAAGATGCTAACTATCCAGCTGATCCATGCCCCTCATTATTTTGTAGACCTCTATAAGATCATTCCTAAGCCCCAGTCTATCCAGCCTCCTTATAACTCAAACCATCAAGTCCTAGTAGCATCTTAGTAAATCGTTTCTGCACTCTTCATAGTTTAATATCCTTTCCATAATAGGGTGACCAGAACTGTGCACAGAATTTCATCTCTGGCCTTACATATCTTGTCCAACTTCATTAAGACATCCCAACTCCTGTATTCAGTATTCTGACCAACGAAACCAAGTATCCCGAATGCATTCTTCACCAATCTATCCACCTGAGCATCCACTTTCAAGGAGCTATGAACTTGGTACCCCTAGATCTTTGTTCTATAACTCCCCAATTCCCTACTATAACTGAGTCCTGCCCTGGCTCGATCTACCAAAATGCATCATCTTTTATTTATCTGTGTGATCTGTATATTTAGTCTGTGCCCTTGTATTCTAGATCCTGTCCCTAGCTAGAGGGAATAACGCTTCTGCATCCAGTCTGTCCAGCCCTGTCAGAATTTTTTGATTAGATCCCCTTTAATTCCTTTAAATTCCATCAAACATATCCATTGTAGGAGTGGCACTTTGGTTAGCGCTGCTGCCTTGCAGCTCCAGGGACCCGAGTTTGATTTCTGGCTTGAATCACTGTGCAAAGTCTGCACATCTGCAGGAGTTTTCTCCAGGTGCTCTGGTTTCCTCAAACAGTCTGAAAAGATGTGCTGGCATTGGCTATGCTAAATTCCCTGTGTACCAAACAGGGACTAGAGTGTGGCGACAAGGGGATTTTTATGGTACCTTCGTTGTAGTGTTAATGTCAATCCTTATTTATGACAACTAAAAATAAAAAATACTGTTATGGTGCAATTTAAACTCACCATGATTTTTATTGGCTCCCATCAGCCATTCATCAAATTTCTTGGAGATGAAACCTGGGAAATTCTCCATTCCTATTCTAGCCCTCTGCCTACTTTTTAGTGCACGTTGGTGTTAGCTATAGTTAGCATGTTGTCCAACTCGCCTTGAATGTTGGCAATAAATCTACTCTGCACAGTTGGGAATTGCTGGCCTGTTTTGAAAGGAAAACCATATAGTTTTACTCTTGAAGCTTACACAATGCTTCTCATACTCATTAACCTATCTTACCACAAATGTCATAGCATGGAAATGAATTGCTTTCTTGTAAGTTTTAAAAGCTATGATTTCAGATCTCACAATCAGATTTCAAATGTTGAGCGGGTTTTGTCTGAAGATGGCAGTTAATTGACACTAGGACAGGAATTCTTTCAGATGCCCAGCAAAAATAAAAGATTTGGCGCTCAGCTAAATCTCCACTAAAAGCCACAGGACCGGAGAATCCCAGCTGTGGGCGAGGTCAGAGAATTTTGGCTTAGAAATATCATATACATGCAAATTTCACTCCATTTAAGGGTAGCTGTGGTTTAGGTACTCTACCGTCCTGTCTGCAGGGAATTGATGTAAATGGCCTGTTACTTAGCAAAATTTATTTTCTATATTCTATTTTAAATTCCTGATCTGTAAATAGCTTCAAGTATCGCTATGCTGAAAGCTTTCAGAATGCTCAACTTGGCTGTGATGTCTGTTGGAAAGTACTGAATATTCATGAAGTTGATGGAGTTGTTAAAGTGGAGTTGGGAATAAATTAGTACAAAATTTATGGTTGCTATCCTGAATTCAAGTCTTAAAGTGAGCCAGTATTTTAGCATTCTTTGAAGGTCACTGGCTTTTCATTGACTAAACTTTGGAGTTCAAGGGAGGCCTTTCAGTGGAAAGAAGGCAAAGAAATGTAAAAGCTGAAGGTCTGAAGTGCTTAATTTTTAAAATAACCATGGTCTGCTTAAGATTTTGAGACTTTATTAAACAAATGCTAAACTGAATTGATGTGACTCATTGGTATCTGCATCAAAAAGTAGCTAAGTGTATGAGCTGTTTTCTTGACTAATCCTACGAACTCTCCCCCCACCCTCTGCAGCCAATCCTTATGAATTAATTGATGTGAGACTCTGGGAAACCACACATCAAAGTGTGATATAGTTTGAGTGTTTTTACATGGGTAATTTTAAATTTACTCTCTAATATTGAAGGAACCTGGTATTTTAAAAATAGTATTGTTTTTTGTCCTGTGTTTTGTCACTGTTTAAGAAGAGGTTTTAATTGGACAATCAAAGTCCCTGCTTAACTTTGACTCAACATTGTTTCACTTTAACATTATTAATGAAGTTAATAAACTCATGATTTTTAGAACTGCAATTACAATGAGGACTGTCTGTATGGAGAAAGGAATTTGTAGTTAAAATAATTTGCTCACTTGTTTGTGCTTTAACACCCTGTTTATACTGGAATGCTGCACTCAAAATGTGCCGAGTTTCCCTGCCCTGATGATGCTGTTTCTGTTGTTGGCTGGTTTATTTCACTGATGAAATTGAACAAAATGTGTGAATGAAGGCTAGAGTTGACATTTTGACCCATTTTGGCAAACTGTAACTAGTGCAACACCACTATTTGCAATCCATATTGATGACTTTGAATGGATTGAATGTATTACAGCCAAATTTGCTGAATATACAAAGATAAGTAAGAAAGTAAGTTGTGAGGAGGACACACAAGTTGGTAAAAGGATATAGATGGGTTAAGTGAGAGGAGAAAAATTGGCAGATGGAGTTTAATGTAGAAATGTGTATGGCTGTTCACTTTGGTGGGAAGAATAGAAATGCAGAATGTTACGTGCTGTGGTACAGAGAGATCTGAGTGCCCTTGTATGTGAATCACAAAAGGTTGGCATGCAGATACAGCAAGTAATTTGGAACGCAAATAGATATTTGTCTTTACAAGGGGAATGAAGCATAAGAGTAGGGAAGTCTTGCGACAATAGTACTGGGTATTGGTGAGACCGCACCTAGATTACTGTGCATAGTTTTACTCACTTTACTTAAGGAGGGAAACACTTGCAATGAAGTAGCTCAGAAAAGTTCACTAGATTTATTCCTGGAATGTAGGGGTTTTCTTATGAGAAAAACTTGAGCAGATTTGGCCTCTCTCCATTGGAGTTTAGAAGAATGTGAGGATCTTATTGAAATGTGTAAGATTCTGAGGGGACTTGACAGGGTAGATGTTGAAAGGATACTTCCCCTCTGAGAGGACTGTAAAACTAAGAGGCACTGTTCAAAAATAAGGAATCTCACTTTAATATGGAGATGATGAGTAATTTCTCCTGATGTTCGCTAGTCTTTGGATTTCTTTGGGAATGGGGAAAATAGATTTTGACTGCAATCAAATTCATATTTTACTCATGCAACCAATTATAAAAAATACTGTAATGTTTTTGGAACACTAATACATGATATCTTCTATGATTCAATGATTTAATCTTTGTAACAGTACAAAAATATTGGTAATTCTCAATGTTTAACAACAGCCATATGGCTTTTAATTTCTGACGTGCAATGGTTTTAGTTCCTATGCATCATTTCATGTTCTTAGAAGTCTAATTTATTAAATATAGTTTTAATTTGTCTCCTCTGACACTCTTAATTTCCTTTTGAAGTTCAAGTATAAATGTTGGATAAATATATAAAAAGAATGAATATGAAGGTGGAGCAAATTGTCAACTTCACCTAAAGTTTTACTGGTTGATTTTTTTTTTGTTGTATTCAAGACCAGTAACTTTATAACTGGATGAAATTGAGTATTTTCCCTGAAGTCTTCTGTCGTTTATTAGTAATTGATTATGATATTATGTTTCACATGGATTAACATTTAAATTTGTTTTCCCTCAGGAGCCTAAAACATCTTGCTATGAATGGTGATTCTGGTGTGGGGGTAGTTACTTCCCCACCCCCATCAACTGCTCCGCATAAGGAGAAATACTTTGACCGAGTCGATGAGAACAATCCTGAATACCTCAGGGAGAGAAATATGCCACCAGATTTGCGACAGGATTTCAACATGATGGAGCAAAGGAAAAGGGTTTCCATGATTCTGCAGAGTCCGGTAACCTCAAACTTTTCCCTTTTACTTAGATCTCTGTAGGTGCAAGTACTCATTGGTATTTGAAATAAAGGTTAGGCATGAGTCGCAAAAACCCAGCTTGCAGGTGCAGCAGGTGGTCAGGAAGGCGAATGGGATGCTGGCCTTCATAGCGAGGGGGATTGAATATAAAAGTAGGGAGGTCTTGCTGCAGCTGTATAGGGCATTGGTGAGGCCGCAGCTGGAGTACTGTGTGCAGTTTTGGGCGCCGCACCTGCGCAAGGATATTTTGGCCCTGGAGGGAGTGCAGAGGAGGTTTACTAGGCTGATACCGGAGTTGAGGGGATTGAGCTATGAGGAGAGGCTGAATAAACTAGGCTTGTACTCGTTAGAGTTTAGAAGAATGAGGGGAGATCTCATTGAGACGTATAAGATGATGAATGGGATGGATAGGATAGAGGTGGAGAGACTCTTCCCGCTCAAAAAAGACAGTAGGACTAGGGGGCACAGCCTCAAGATAAAGGGGAGGCGGTTTAGAACGGAGTTGAGGAGGAACTTCTTCACTCAAAGGGTGGTGAATCTCTGGAATTCTCTGCCCGTTGAAGTGGTGGAGGCGGCCTCGCTAAATATTTTTAAGAAGCGGGTTGATGGGTTCTTGATAAGAGAGGGGATTAAGGGTCATGGGGAGAGGGCGGGAATGTGGAACTGAGCCACGACAGATCAGCCATGATCTAATTGAATGGCGGGGCAGGCTCAAAGGGCTAGATGGCCTACTCCTGCTCTTATTTCTTATGTTCTTATGTTACAAAACTTGACTCATTTCATCATAAGTAAACTATTTAATGTGGATGGTGGGTAAATTAATAAAATCTCAGACCAAATGTTATGAATAGTAGGACATTGCAATTATATTTTTGAATATATAAGAAATAAGAGCAGGAGTGGACTTTATGGCCCCTTAAGCATACTTCACTATTAAGTAGGATGATGATGATTGATCTGATCTGATCTTGACCTCCACCCTCCTTTCCAGATAACCCGTGATGCCTCTGCAGTACAAGAACCTATCTGTCAGGGTTGACTCAGTGACTTTCATTTAATGACATAGTCTTCACTATTCTCTGGGTATGAATTCCAAAGATTCTCAATCCTCCTGCGTAAAGAAAGTTCTCCACTTTGTCTTTGAATGGATGAGCCCCTTAACTTAAAACCGTTCCCCATGAGGAGAAATGTAATTTCAGCACCTATCCTGTCAAGGTCCATATGGTTCGAATAAGATCACCTTTCGTTCTTCTAAACTCCAATGACTATAGGCCCAACCTGCTCGACCTGGTCATTATAAGACAACCTTTCATAACTGGAGTCAACCTCATGAACCTACTCAGAACTGCCTCCAATGCAAGTATATTCCCCTTACTTTAAATAAGGAGACCAAATTTGTATGCAGTACTTTGAGTATGTTTTCACCAATACTCATACAGTTGTAGCAAGACTTACTACTTTTGTACTCTATTTTTCTTGTAATTAAGCCCAAACCTATCCAACTTCTTTCCATAATTTAAATGTTCCATCCCAGGCAGAATTCTGGTGAATCTCCTTTGCACCCCCTCCAGTGCAATCACATTCTTCTGATGTGGCGAACTGCACAAAGTATTTTAGCTGCGGCCTCACCTAAGTTCTATCCGACTCCAGCATGACTTCCCTGCTTTTGTAATCTGTCTCAACTAATAAAGGCAAGTGTCTGTCATGCCTTTTTCACTACCCTACTAACATGCCCTTCTAACGTGGACAAACATGCCAATATCTTTGTTCCACAGAATTTTCTACAGTCCTACAACTCACTGAGTACTTTCCTTTTCAAATTACTCCTTCCAATATTTATCACCTTACACTTTTTAGGGCTAAATTCTATCTGCCACTCATCTGCTCATTTGACCATTCCAGCTATATTGTGTAGCGCATGGCGCTCTGCCTCACTGTTAATCACCCAACCTATTTTTGTGTATCCGCAAACTTACTAATCCTACATAGTCATCAGTGACAAATAATAATGGGCCCAACACAGACTCCTGGGGCACACTGCTGGACACTGGCTTCCAGCCTTCTGTCATCACCCTCTGTCTCATACGGCTGAGCCAATTTTGAATCCACTTTATCAAATTAACCTGTATCTCATGTAAATTAACCTTCTTTACAAGTTTCCCATGTGAGACCTTGTTAAAGGAGTTGCTGAAATCCATATAAACTACATCGACTGCACTACCCTCGTCTACACATCTAGTCATCTCCTCAAAAAATTCAATCAATTTGTTAGACATGACCTAGCTCTGACAAAGTCATGCTATCTCTGATCAAGCTTTGCCTGTCCAAGTGGAGATAGATGCCCATTTGACCATTCCGTCTATTTTGTAGCCCAAGACTCTCCACCTCACTATTAACCATTCAGCCAATCTTTGTTTTGTACGCAAACTTATTAATCCTACCCACCACGTAGTCATCAATGACAAATAATAGGGGGTCTCTATTTCCATCAGAAGTTTCTCTAAATGTTTCCCTACCACTGACGTGAGACTCACTGGTCTGTAAACTCTGGTTTATCTCAATGACCTTTCTTAAATAGCAGAGTCACATTATCTGTTCTCCAGTCGTCTGGCACCTCCCTTCTGGCCAGAGGAATTAAAAATTTGGGTCAGCAACCCTGCAATCTCCTCCCTTGCCTCCTACAACAGCCTATGGCACAATTGATCTGGACCTGGGGATTTATCCACTTTTAAGGCTACCAACACTTCCAATACCTTGTCCTTCCCTATGTCAATTTGCCCAAGAATCTCTGAGTCTCTCTCCTTGAATTCCCTGAATTATGGTGTCATTGTAAAATTTTAACAGCACAGGAGGAGGCATTCAGCCCATTTATCTGTGCCCACTCTCTAAGATCTTCTGAGCTCGACCTACTTGTCAGCCCTTTTTTCTTGCAGAGCTGTAAGCATTTCCCCTTCACACAATTGTCCAATTCCCTTTAAAAGTCACAGTTGAATCTGCCTCCATCTCACTATCAGGCAGGACGTTCCAGATCCTAGTCACTGGCAGTATGAAAAGATTTTCCTGCTATTGACTCTAATTCTTTTGCCAGTCATTTTAAATCCGTCTCTTGTTTTTGACTCTTATTGCCAATGATAGCATGGTTGTTATTGGATAAGGAACCTCGGAATTGAGTTCAGATTTAACATGGGGGGATCAAAAGCAACAGTTTAAATATTCTCTAATTTCACACAGTAAAACAAACTACCAGCTCTGGTGTATACACATGCAATTGCATCTTAATGCCTTCTAAAGTGACCTGACAAACAAACCACTTAGTTATGTAAGAAGTATCGCCATCCCCACTTTTAATAAACTATGCATATGCAATGAAGGAGACCATGCCAGCAATGCCCATTATTTGAGAACCAAGAAGAAAGTATCATGAGTCAAATTTGGAACACAAAAGCGGAGTCGCCTTAGCTAGATAACGTCATGAACAAAACACTCTGAGTCACTTATCATTTGTTAGATCCATGTTGTTAAGTACTTAAGTCATTATTACAGTTAGGTGGTCAACTTCACTTAAGCTTATTCAATAATGCTTCCTTGCACTGAACAGGGTGTACTAATTTGTTCCAGTTTTGTCAAACTGTAATGCAACTGTGCAAATGTAAGAACAGGCAAGTCAAGGCAAATGCTGAATTATGTGTTTGGAAACGCAACATTGTGTGTGTGGTCCTGTGCAACCATGCAATTATCAGCAAGAATGTACCAGTCTTAAATGTTGTATTGATCAGTCAATTCAATTATGTGAACTTCTTGTTCTGGCACTTAATGGATTCTGGTAGCTTGATTTGATACTAGCTATTATGTTTTAATCGCCTCCCTTCTAGGCTGTTCTGTTGATCCATTAAAACACTGTCTGTAATTGGCAACACATTGGTCCCTATAACCAGTAGTAGTAGTTGTCTTTAAAGTCACGTTTCAGGAGAGCTCATGCTTTTCAACAGAAGTGCCCACTCCCCAACTTTTCTAAATAACAGACCCCTGTTTCAAGTTTTAATTTGTGTGACTTGTTATTTGCAGTTTCACGGTCAGGATGGGATATACTGTAGAATCATAAAATTCCATAGAAGGAGGCCATTCAGCCCATCAAATCTGTACCGATTCTTAAGTGTACCCAGATCCCTGCCATAACTAGGGGACACAGCCTCAAGATAAAGGGGGGGCGGTTTAGAACGGAGTTGAGGAGGAACTTCTTCACTCAAAGGGTGGTGAATCTCTGGAATTGTCTGCCCGTTGAAGTGGTGGAGGCTGCCTCGCTAAATATTTTTAAGACGCGGGTTGATGGGTTTTTGATAAGCGAGGGGATTAAGGGTTATGGGGAGAGGGCGGGAATGTGGAACTGAGCCACGGCAGATCAGCCATGATCTTATTGAATGGCGGGGCAGACTCGAAGGGCTAGATGGCCTACTCTCCTATTTCTTATGTTCTTATGTAACTCCTAATCCACCTTAGCTACACGTCTTGGGATACTAAGGGACAATTTAGTACAGCCAATCAACCTTACCTGCATATCTTTAGACTATGGGAGGAAACCAGAGCATCCAGAGGAAACCCACGCAGGCATGGGGAGAATGTCTGGAGTCTGCAGTCACCAAGGTCAGAATTTAACCTGGGTCCCTGATGCTGTGAGGCAGCAGTGTTGTCTATTGTGCCACCAATGGAAGAAAAATTCAGCTGTGATGTTTTATGATTTCCCCTTGCCCCCCCTTGTGTGGTTATAAATTGTATTATATAAGAATTAGAACGGGAATAAAATGTCAGTAATACATATATTTTGGGACCAGTTTGTAATTAGTCTTATGATTGGTGATGGTGATATTTGACAGCTTGCATTATGTTAATTTGAAAGAAGGTATTTTAATTATTTACAAGTATGTAATCCTTGAAGTATCAAAATTGATGCTCTTTAAAATAAAACTGTTTATTTTCCAGGCTTTTTGTGAAGAACTGGAATCAATGATTCAAGAGCAACTCAAGAAAGGAAAAAACCCTACTAGTCTACTTGCATTACAGCAGATTGCAGATTTCATGACGACAAATGTGCCTAGTATGTACCCTGCTGCACCACAAGGTGGAATGGCTGCGTTAAACATGAGTAGGTGTAATTATTATATAAAATCTTCTATAAGTAATTGGGACCAAATTACTTCTGACAGTTGAGTTCTGTGTTTCTGTGGAGAGGTGTAAATTACAGATCTGAGAGCTGTATTTTTTTCCCAAAGAACTAGTGATGCAGACAGAGGTTTGAGAGAACCTTAGGTCATGATACAAAACAGTTGATTAAAGAGAGAAAATTTTTATTTCTAAGTCTTTTATTTGTTAAAAATATTTTGGTGTTTTGCTGAATTGGATTTAAGAAGTTACCTTCCATATGCAGTATGAAGCATTGTCTCTGATTGCAGCAGGAGAGCTCTAGTAAGTAGAGTGTGGACTCAGCAAACATGAGCGCAGTACTAGGAGGGGCCAGTTTAGCTCAGTCAGCTGGATAGCTGATTTGTGATGCATAAGAACATAAGAAATAGGAGCAGGAGTAGGCCATCTAGCCCTTCGAGCCTGCCCCGCCATTCAATAAGATCATGGCTGATCTGTCGCTGCTCAGTTCCACTTTCCCGCCCTCTCCCCATAACCCTTAATCCCCTCTCTTATCAAATACCCATCAACCCGCATCTTAAAAATATTTAGCGAGGCAGCCTCCACCACTTCAACGGGCAGAGAATTCCAGAGATTGGATATAGCCCAGGTGCAGGTCAGTGGGACCAGGCAGAAAAATGGTTCGGCACAGCCAAGAAGGACCAACAGGCCTGTTTCTGTGTTGTAGTGTTCTATGGTTCTCATGGCCTAGTGATAGCATAGCCAGCATTCAAAGGGATGATGCGATGTAACCTTTCCCAGTAACGAGGATTAGCAGGCATCCAGACAGAATCAGGTCTGAAACAGTTTCCTAGAAAACTGAGAGATCAGTGGAGGTATACAGATGCCGGTTTTGAGAGTCACAGAATATGAGAGATGCAGACTGCTCAAATACACAGGAGAACATCACAGAGGAACCAGGGTGTGATTGCTAGCACCCACAGAAACAGGCTAGTTTACATCTCTCAGCCAAGAGCCTGAGAGGCATTAGCCGACAGGCCAGTTTATCATCGTGCAGCTGAGATGCCATTTTAACATCTAAGAAGCCTGAGAGCCATGATAGTGCAGAAACCTTTGTAAAGGCATTTGAAATATCTTCACTGGACCAGGAAAAGCTGTTCTCGAGACTTGATTTCTACCTTGTATTCTGTGGTAACTATAAGCTGCACTTGACTTACAGATGTGAATGTTTGGGAATGGGAAAGTCTTAACAAGTTGCAGATATATCTTGGAATGAAGTGTTGTTTCTATACAAACTTTGTTTAGTAATTCATATGTCTAATTATCTTAAGAGTATCATTGTCCTATTTATGTGCATTTGTCTTTTCTTTAGTTTAATAAATAGTCTTTAGTAATTGCTATGGTATGATTGGGCTGGTTATTATCACTTTGGGTTTCATGTGACTCCTCACACCATTCCAAAAACAAAACTATACACCACCACACACCGTTGTTTCAAGTTTAGACGCCCTTGCAGATAACAACCACATGATTCATGACAAAACCTGCCCCTCTCATTCAGATCTTGTGGGTGATTCTCCCATCCTGTTTCGCTAATTTCAGCGAAGCCGGGTTAATGTGATTTGCGCTGGGTATCCGGCCCCGAGGGTTTCTCCTTGTGCCGTATGTCCGTGCCCGAAATCGGTGCAAAGCCATGTAATTTATATAACTTTAGATTTAAATGTAATTTCAATGCCATTAGCAGGCCGGGGACTGAAGTCTGCAGGCCTGTGAGGCCCCCATCCCCCGCCCACCAAGATTATTTAACTCCACCCGGGTTTACAGTAGCTCCCCACTTTTTTGCGGAGCTGGTGGCCTGAGCCCCTTGCACTGAAGGGGTGCAATCAGTGCCCCCCAGAATGTCAGGTGCTGGGGGGTTGCCCTTGGGCATTGGCACCTTGCCAGTACCAGCCTGGGTCCCCGGCATAGCCCAAGATGCAAAATGCCAATGTCCAGGGGCAGTTTGGCACTGCCTACCAGGTATTGGATAGTGCCATGGGGGTTGGGCTGATTGGGGGCACGGTCTTGGGTGAGGATACCACTGCCACTCTGGCCAGCTGTAACCGCTGGCCTCCATCCCTCACCCACTGATCCTTCATTGGGGTGAGGTGGGATTTCAGCTTGTAGGGAGAGATCTGAGAGGGTTGGTCAAGGCCAGGTTTGGACCTGCTTGGTGTGGTGTGGGGTTTGGTGGTGGTGGCGGCGGCGGCGGGGGGGGGGGTCAGCCAGCAATTGGGCTGTGGAGATGAGGTGGAGGGCCGACGATCAAGCTGGCCCGCAAACGGGCCACTGTGCATGCGCCTGTCTTGGTGCGGGCACATGCATAGTGGCCCACTCGATGCTTATCCTGCTGGCCTTCCGGGTGGGGATAAGCCCTGCCCACTGATTATCAGCAGGAGTCACGCTTGCGCACTCTGCATTGCACAGAGAGTGGGAGATTCTTTTCTTCTCTGGATTCTCATTGGGAAAAAATACCAGTGTGATTTACTCCAGTTTTCATGCAAATTCAACACTTAAGAATATTTTGGGGAGAATCCCGGCCCCTTGTACTTGTGTCTTAATCAAGGTTGTGATGTGGCCTGGAGTCAGTATTTCTAATGGGACCCAAATTGAACATTGTTGCATAAGTGACACTTATTTTCAAGGCTCACCGTTGAGACATAGACTTTTGTACCCTTTAAATAAAAGAGAAGTGGTAAATATTTCAAGCCGCTAATGAAAGCTTTTGAGGAGGAAAAAATGTAGCGAATTGTTCTAGGAAGAAATAGACAAAGAACATCCCTGCTGCGCTTTAAGGCTCCATGTAGTATTGTTTGTGCGCTTAAGTTTTGAAAACAAGCATAAGCAAACCTTCCACAGTAAAGTGTGGAAAAATCTGGTGATAGCCATGCAGTTTTTAACTGCTTTATCTTTCATGCTGCCAACGTTTGTAGTGCACTAGTTAATTTACTCTTAGAGTCAGAAGGGGGCTACTTAGAACATAGAACATAGAACACTACAGCACAAACAGGCCCTTCGGCCCACAAGTTGCGCCGACCACATCACCTACCAACCTACAGACCTATCTATAACCCTCAATCTCATTAAACCCCATATACTCATCCAGAAGTCTTTTAAAAGACCCCAGCGAGTTCGCCTCCACCACCACTGACGGCAGCCGATTCCATTCACTCACCACCCTCTGAGTGAAAAACTTACCCCTAACATCACTTCTGAACCTCCCTCCCCGCACCTTAAATCTGTGTCCTCTCGTAGCGACCATTTCAAACCGGGGAAATAGCCTCTGAGAGTCCACCCTATCTATTCCTCTCAACATTTTGTAAACTTCTATCAGGTCGCCTCTCAACCTTCGTCTCTCCAGGGAAAAGAGTCCCAGCTCCCTCAACCTAACTTCATAAGGCATGCCTCCCAGTCCAGGCAACATCCTTGTAAATCTCCTCTGCACCCTTTCAATAGCTTCTACATCTTTCCGATAGTGAGGCGACCAGAACTGCGCACAATACTCCAAATGAGGCCTGACAAGGGTCTTATAAAGTTCCAGCATTACCTCCCGACTCCTAAACTCAATCCCTCGATTAATGAAGGCCAGTACACCATACGCCTTCTTGACCACCTCCTCCACCTGCGAGGCCGATTTAAGAGTCCTGTGGACCCGGACCCCAAGATCCTTCTGCTCCTCAACACTACTCAGACTTCTGCCCTTAATAGTGTACTCGTTCATCCCGTTGGTTCTGCCAAAATGGACGACAACACATTTATCCGCGTTGAAGTCCATCTGCCACTTCTCCGCCCAGTCCTGCATCCTATCTATGTCCTGCTGCAACTTTTGCCATCCTTCCAGATCATCCACAACACCACCGACCTTCGTGTCATCAGCGAACTTACTTACCCATCCCTCCACTTCCTCATCCAGGTCATTTATGAAAATGACAAACAACAAGGGTCCCAGAACAGATCCTTGAGGCACTCCGCTGGTGACTGACCTCCATTCAGAAAAAGCCCCATCCACAACCACTCTCTGCCTTCTGCAGGCAAGCCAGTTCTGGATCCACAAGGCCAAAGGCCCTTGGATCCCATGCCCTCTCACCTTCTCAAGAAGTCTTGCATGGGGGACCTTATCAAACGCCTTGCTGAAGTCCATGTACACTACGTCCACGGCACTTCCTTCGTCAATGTGTTCAGTCACATTATCGAAGAACTCAACTAGGCTTGTAAGGCACGACCTGCCCTTGACAAATCCATGCTGACTATTCCTGATCATGTCAAACCTCTCCAAATGTTCGTAAATCTTGTCCCTCAGAAGCCTCTCCATCAGCTTACCAACCACTGAGGTCAGACTCACCGGTCGGTAATTTCCCGGGCTATCTCTGTTCCCTTTCTTAAAAATAGGAACTACATCCGCAATCCTCCAATCCTCTGGAACCTCTCCCGTCTCCATTGACGACGCAAAGATCATCGCCAGGGGTTCTGCAATCTCTTCCCTCGCCTCCCACAGTATCCTGGGGTACATCCCATCTGGTCCCGGCGACTTATCTACCTTGATAGAATTCAAAAGTTCCAACACATCCTCCTCCTTAATATTCACGTACTCAATCCTTTCCATCTGCTGCAAATCCATAACAAAATCTCCCAGATCGGCTTCCACCGTGAATACTGAGGCGAAGTACTCGTTAAGCACCTCCGCCATTTCTTCTGGTTCCACACAAACCTTTCCCCCCTCACCTTTTATCGGTCCTATCCCTTCTCTTCTTATCCTTTTACCTTTCACATATTTATAGAAGGCCTTGGGATTCTCCTTAATCTTACTCGCCAAGGTCTTCTCATGACCCCTTCTGGCTCTCCTAATTTCCCTTTTAAGTTCCCTCCTACAGTCCTTATACTCCTCAAGATCTTTAACATCTCCTAATTCCCTGAACCTCTTGTACACCTTCCTTTTCTTCCTGACTAGGTTCAACACATCCTTTGTGCACCACGGTTCCCTCGACCCACCAAAACCCCCTCGTCTCATCGGAACGTTGTCATTCAGAGCTCCAGACACACATTCCTTGAATATCTGCCACCTTCCTTCGGTACTTTTCCCTAAGAACGCCTCCTTCCAGTTTATTTGTCCAAGTAACTTCCTGACTTCTTCGTATCTCCCCTTACCCCAGACAAACACCTTCCTAGCCTGCCTGATCCTATCTTGTTCCAACGCAATTGTGAAGGAGATAGAATTATGGTCACCATATCCAAGATGCTCTCCTACCGAAAGATCCATCACCTGCCCTGGTTCATTCGCCAGTACCAGGTCAAGTACAGCCTCTCCCCTCGTAGGCTTGTCCACATACTGCGTCAGGAAACCCTCCTGAACACACCTAACAAACTCCTCCCCATCTATACCCCTTACCCTAGGGATATTCCAGTCGATGTTTGGGAAATTGAAGTCTCCCATCACGACAACTCTGTTATTAAAACATCTCTCCAGAATCTGTTTCCCTATTTGCACTTCAACTTCCCTGTCACTATTGGGCGGCCTATAGATTACACCCAGCAAAGTTTTTGACCCTTTGCTGTTCCTAACTTCCACCCACAGAGATTCTGTAGACAATCCCTCCACGACATCCTCTTTCTCTGTAGCCATGACACTATCCCTGATCAACAGTGCCACGCCACCACCCCTTCTGCCACCCTCCCTGTCCTTCCTGAAGCACCTGAAGCCTGGCACCTGAAGTACCCAGTCCTGTCCCTGAGACATCCAAGTCTCCGTAATGGCCACCACATCACAATCCCAAACAGCTATCCACGCCCTAAGCTCATCTACCTTATTCACTATACTCCTTGCATTAAAATATATACACTTCAGCCCCTCAGTCTGGGCATTTCCCATCTCCACCACCTGTCTAACCTCCCTCGCATACTGCCTGCGGTCCTCCCCTACCTGGGAGCGAACCTCCTCCGTCCCAGTTTCCCCAACACAGTTCCCTCCCCCCATCCTTTCTAGTTTAAAGTCCCCCCGGTAGCCTTAGCCAGTCTTCCCGCCAAGATTGTTCAAAATTGTTCACTTGTTCAAAAAGTTCTCAGATCCATGTATAGCAATGAAATTGTCCATGCCACACTGCAGCCTGCCCTGGATTGTGCATTTTGGGCTGGGTTGGCAAGTTACTAGTAACATTTTGCCTCATGTGGCATTAAATTGGTTGTCTCAAATAAAAGAAACACTTGTTAACTCCCTTTTGACCTTCAGCAGCACCATAATTGCTGATTGTTCCAGCAAGATAGTGGGACTTCCTGAAGATACCACTTAATGCTGTCCTATGATCATCAGAAACTCCACAGCAATTTTGAAGAAAGCTTTTCTTAAACTTTTCATGGTAATGAGAAATGCAATAGATGTGACCAAATAAAACTAAAATTGTGAACATGAACTAACTAATGACGTTCTTTGTAGTTGAAAGTTGCGACCACTGTCGTAGAAGGTACTCGTGATAATTTGGCCATTATAACAGCAGAAATCTCTCCATGTTTTACATATAAATATCCATCATGTAAACAAAACGGCTGACTAGTGTGGATGAGATGTTATTGTTCACAGAATGAAAATTGCAAGTGATCAAGACTATTATCCTCTTGCTGTGGACGATAATTATGCAGGAAAAGAACAAACTAGCATTTATATTAATCTTTCACATCCTCGGCCTATCTTAAATTATTTCACAGCTAATAAATTACATACATACATACATACAGCTGTTCATGGGCATACAGCAACCAATTTGTGAAAAGGTCCCACAAGTGACAATAATTGGCCAGTTGATTCATTTTTGATATGTTGGCAAGGGCACCAGAAGAATTTTGTCATCCTTTGGAGAAATGTCATTGGATCTTTTCTCCTCATTTAAAGCAGGCAAGTGAAACTTTGGTTTGACATCTTGCCCAAAAGACAGGGCCTCAAACAATGACTACTACAAAAAAATATCAAAGCAGATATATGCTTATACCTTGTAGTTTGGCTTGAGCCCACAATTTTCTGATTCTGAATGATGAGATAGTTCACTTCAGTTTTTTTAAAAGGCTGATTATCATACGCACAAATTGCAAGAAATACGCTAACAAAAGTCGTGTGGGACGCAAGTGTCACTGACAAGATCAATATTGGTCACCTATCCCAATTGCCCATGACAAAATATGGGTGAGTTTCCTTTTTGAACTGCTACAGTGTGGTAAAGATAAGCTCATGGTGGTGTTAGATAAGGAATTCCAAAACTTTAACCCTTGACGGTGAAGAAATGTTGATAGTTTTTCAAGTCAGGATGATGAGAGACTTGGAAGAGGATTTCAAGATGGTGGCAATTGCATCTGATCTAGTAAACTAGTGGTGAATCTGTTCTGATGCTCCTGATGTTTTTTTATTTACAAATTAATTCTTGACTGGCAGTTTCCAATTAAAATGCTGTTAACTTTCTTTAACTGATTGTTGAATGCACAAATTGCAAAACATATGCTTACATAATGCTGTACCGTTAATTTTGCATGCATTCCTATTTTAGGTCTTGGAATGGTTACCCCTGTGAATGATCTCCGAGGATCTGAATCTGTTGCATATGATAAAGGAGAGAAATTGCTACGTTGCAAGCTGGCAGCTTTCCACAGACTGGCTGACCTCTTTGGATGGTCGCAACTTATCTACAATCACATAACAGTAAATTGAGCTCCCAAATTCCTCTCCTTTTTTAAAAGAAAATGTTGTAATTGAGCTAGATATATGTAGAACATATTTCTACCTTGTTCCTTCTGTTTGATAGAATATCTTTTGTTGAACCCAACAAAATGGTGAAATGAGTTAGCTTGCAAAATTGAGAATGAGGAGTCTCTCCTTTTACCACGGTTTTTTAGATGGACCTCTAACTAATAAATTTCCTTGAAGGTAGCAACAAAATACATAGCCATAAAGTAAAACTTTATTTATTTGTCACAAGTAAGGCTTATATTAACACTGTAATGAAGTTACTGTGAAATTCTCTTAGTCACTACACTCTGGCACTTGTTCGGGTCAATGCACCTAACCAGCACTGTGGGAGGAAACCGGAGGGAGCCCACACAGACACAGGGTCAAGGTGCAAATTCCACACAGACAGTGACCCAAGCTGGGAATTGAACCCAGGTCCCTGGTGCTGAGGCAGCAGTGGTAGCCACTATGTCACCTTGCCACTGGTGCCTTCTTTTCAATTTCCTTGAGGTGTAGGCGAACCTGTCAGTTCAGCAACTGTGCTTTATGCCAAGTACGATGTGGAGATGTCGGTGTTGGACTGGGGTAAGCATAGTAAGAAGCCTCACAGCGCCAGGTTAAAGTCGGGCAGATTTATTTGGCAGCACCAGCTTTCAGAGCCTCAAGCTCCTTCAGGTGAGTGAAGTCACCTGAAAAAGGAGCCTGAGACGTTGAAAGCTAGTGCTGCCAAATAAACCTGTTGGGCTTTAACCTGGTGTTGTGAGACTTCTTACTATGCTAAGTATAACAGAATTGGCAAATGTGCCAAACTTATTTTATGAAAGGCAGTTTTCTGAATTGCTCCATTATGTGAAATGATTGTTACATTTGCTAACTTTTTAATTCACACGCTAGAGTCAGAAGAACTGAGTGAAATGCTGGGATTGCTGAAGGAAATTAGAAAATGACAGAAATAAAGCCCCAGAAGTAATTAAAGACAGCAATGAAAAATGTGAAATCGGGGCATTGGGAGCCAGTGAGGAAAAATGCAGGGCCTGATGTAACATAGGAAACAGCAGAGTTTTGGATAAACTAAAGTTTACAAAAGAATGTAGGCCAATTTAGGAAGGCATTGGCAAGCATTTGTGAGTTTCAGCAGCAGATGTCCTTGAGTAGAGTTGGAAAGGTCTCTAGCAGGTCCTCTTTTTTTTTGCTGACAATTCATCACTTCTGTATGTATATCCAACTACCTGCCTGCGATCAAGAACAGCTCATCCACAGTCATCATCTCAATCTTGGCCTTTAAAATTAGGCAGATAGTTCAGTTAACTTTTAATAGTAATCATGGCCATTGATTTACATATATATATCTAGATGCAAAAAACTCAATGCTCCTATTAATAAAAACACACTTTGTTTCATTGAATGTCCATACATTAATGCCCTGGATGTGTTATATAACGTTAAATAGTACATTCTGAAAACCACCATAAATTACAACCTGAGTTTTTTAAGAAAAAACTTTGCTCATAACTGAAAAGATCTGCAACATTTTGCCTGCTGATTGCCAATAAACAACTACTCTCACCACATTTCTTGCATCACATCTCCAGGTCATAAGATAATGTTATTGTGTGAATTTGTACAGACTTGATGTTGATCATTTAATTAGCTATTAGCGTCAAAACCTTATTTTAGGGCTGGAATCCAGAACTTATCATTTTGGGGAAAATAAATAATTATTGTGGTTGTCTTTTAATTTTTGCTTAGATGCAAAGCTGAAAACTGGAGCTGATTTGCAGCTCTAAAACTATTTTTTAGATTTTACTGATTTGCATAAAGTTTATGTAGTTATAAATTATGGCAAGTTATTGGTTGTTTTTTCCTGTAGGTCAGAGTCAGCTCTGAGCAGGAACATTTCCTCATTGTACCTTTTGGCCTTCTTTACAGTGAGGTCACTGCATCTAGTCTGGTGAGTAAGGAGGAGCACATTTAAATTTTGAATGTTATTTACTTGATCAACTAATATTCCTGCATTCAGTTTTATTTTTGAAAGTTATTGGGTGGAATTTTCCAGCCATCCTTATTGAACAGAAACTAAACTGGACAAGCCATATAAATACTGTGGCTACAGGAATGGTCAGAGGTTGGGAATTCTGCAGAGAGTAACTCATCTTCTTACACCCTAAAGTCTGTCCACAACCTACAAAGTACAAATCAGGAGTGTGATGGAACACTCAACTTGCCTGGATGAGTGAAGCTACAACAGTACTCAAGAAGCTCAATACTTTCCAGGACACTGCAGCCTGCTTGATTGGCACCATATTCACCACCAAAGCACAGTGGCAGCAATGTGTACCATTTGCAAAGTGGCCTAATGCAACCCACCAAGGCTCTTTCGACAGCACCTTTCAAACCTGTGACCTCTACTGCCTACCAGGTGCATGGGATCACCACTTGCAAGCTCCCTTCCAAATCACACACCATTCAGACTTGGAATTATATCATTTTTTTCCTTCACTGTAGTTGAGTCAAAATCCTGAAACTCCCTTACTAACTCCATTCACCTGATGAAGGGACAGTGCTCCAAAAACTCGTGTTACCAAATAAACCCGTTGGACTTTAACCTAGTGTTGAGACTTCTTACTGTCCCTTCCTAATGGCACTGTTGGTGTTTCTACAAGATGTGATTCAAGAAAACAGCTTAACAGCACTGTCTCAAAGGCAATTAGGGATGAGCAATAAATGCTGACCTAACCAGTGCTGCCCATAAATGAATAATTTATTAAAAATTTCTAATAACATTTTTCTTTAAAGCTGCCTTTACAGAATTTGCTCATGGTGCACAACTGCCACCATCTTTGTGAAAGTGACGAACTTTTTTGCAAATGCAACATGAAGATTCCCTTGACTTATTTTAAACTTTGTTCTCTCTATGGTCCCTTTTTAAATCTCTTGATTTTCTTTGTCAGTGGAAATAGTCACAACATCTCGGACCTGAAAATAGAATATAAGAAGTAGGAACAAGCAATACTAATTGTTGTGTGCTTTACAGGTTAAAGTTAATCTTCAAGGTGATATTATCGATCGTGGCTGCACCAATTTGGGAATAAACCAGGCTGGCTTTACCTTGCACTCTGCCATCTATGCAACTCGACCAGATATCCGATGCATCGTACACATTCACACGCCAGCTGGAGCTGCAGTAGGTTATTTGTTTTCCTACTTTTTGTTTAAACAGCTTGAATTAAGACTGGAGTTTTCAATTTTAGATCTCATGTTATTTCCCAAGCCGTTGCATTTAGTATTTTCTACCATTTACATCTCTTGGCATCATAGCCCATTACATGACTGAAGTCACATAGGCAACTTTGATTTCAGATCTAGATCTATGCTATGCCACACATGCTGACTTTCAAGTGAGAAAGGTGTTGTATGTGCTTCCTTACTCTGTTGCAGTTAGAATAAAAATGATGATCTGTCAGAGGCAAAAATCTTGTTCCCAAAATTAAGAGCCACTTGCCTTCGGATGATAAGGTATTTACATTTGGTTTGCAAATGTTCTAGCATATATTTTTTCAGAAAACCATTTGCGTTTGCAATACTTAGCTTATCTGAAATTCCATATGAAAACATAACATAAGCATCATCTTGGAATATTGGCCTATTTTTAATTAACAGCAATTATAATTTGTAACCTGCAGGGTTATTACTTTGCTTTAGCAGTAGAAAAATGGATCCATGAGAATTTTAGCACAGGAGGAGACTAATTCAGATTATTCTGTGCAGTCTGTTCCCTAGAACAATTGAAAATTAATCCCACTGTCTCATACCTTTTGCATTTTTTCTGCTTCAAATATTTATCCAGATTTACTTCCTGCCAAAGCAATTTCACATTTTCCCACATCATACTCCATTTACCAGATCTTTGTTCACTCACTTTACCTATTTATATCATAGTGGAACCTACTTGTGACCTCTTCACAACTTACTTTCCTATCTATCATGTTTTCAGCAAATTTGGCAACCATCCCGTCAATCCATTAATTCATATCACTTACATAAATTGTAAACAGTTGAGGTCCCAGCACTGATTCCTGTTACATCTTGTCAAACCAGAGAAGACCCATTTATGCCTACTGTCCGCTTCCTGTTAACCAGCCAATCTTCTATTCATGCCTATATGTTGCCCCTTCCAATAAAATATTTTCTATATAACCTTTGATATGGCACTTTATCACATGCCTTCAAATATCAAGTATTGATAGATTCACTACAGTACATCCACTGGTTCCCCTTTGTCCATGGTACATGTGGCATGGTGGCACGGTAGTTAGCACGGCTGCCTGACAGCACCAGGGACCTGGATTCAATTCCATCCACAGGTGATTGTGTGGATTGTGTATGTTTTCCTTGTGCCTGCAGGAGCTTCGCCCAGGTGTTCTGGTTTCCTCCCACAGTCTAAAGATGTGAAGATCAGGTTGACTGGCCATGGTAAATTGTCCCTTAATGTCCCAAAATATATTGGTTAGAGGTATTAGTGGGGTAAATATATGGGATTTCAGGGATAGGGCCTGGATAAGAGTCGGTGCAGACTTGACGAGCAAACAGGCCACCTGCACTGTAGTGATTCTATGATACTTATCAAAGAATTCCAATAATTGGTTAAACATGATTTCCTTTGACAAAACCATGAATAAATTCAGTAATACAGCCTCTACTGCTCTCGGGGCTTAATTTAACCAATGCCATTTATAGCTGTAACAAGATTTCTCTATTTTTGTTTTCATGCCCCCTGCAATAAAGGCCAATATTCCATTTGTCACCTTAATTATCTTTCACATGCATACCGTTCTTCTGTAATTTGTACATGTACGCTTTTTGCTGTGCATATGTGTGCTTAATCTATCAATTTAAAATCTATGAAACGTATAGCCAAAGAAATTTCAATCAGGAGATGCCATGACCTGAAACTCTCCCATTGAATGGAGATGGAATGGAATTTAGCTTCACAGCCGAAACAGGGCATTTTGTGCATTTGTTGACCTATCGCACCACAATATTTTTATTTACTGCCAGTATAAATCATTTTTGTGAAGCAAATGCATCATTTTTGGTATGTTTCACATCTTTAGCTAAGTTGTGTTTTCACAAATGGCTTAATATGTACATACTGGCATAAAGGATAAAAATATAATCTGTACATTTATTGAAGATGTTTTATGCTTTATTGAATGATTCTGTTAACTTTGATAGGCTAGGAGATAATTGTTGAGGCTTGAATTTTATGCAAGGTTGTGTTCTAAAAATTAGAAACCACAGTGTGTTTATAGATTTTAAAATGTTTAAATTAATGTGGGTTTGCTCAAATGCTGATCTGATGAGCAATATTTTCAACTATATTTTGTTGTATCAGGTGTCTGCAATGAAGTGTGGCCTACTGCCAATCTCCCCTGAGGCACTAGCACTTGGAGAGATAGCCTACCACGATTACCATGGAATCCTTGTGGATGAGGGAGAAAAGATTCTAATACAAAAAAACCTGGGCCCCAAGAACAAGGTCAGCTCAAGTTAAATTAAATTCTTATGGAAAACATGTGGCGGGTTTTTGAAACCATTGAAAAGTACTTTTACAGCAGTTTTTCAAAAGATGGCCTTTATTATGTGTCCTAAGAAAATGAAAATATGTAAGTAATGGTGCACTTCAGTGTGAGGTATTATAAATGCTACTGGTTTAACCAAAACACTGGTCCATTTGTGGTATCATATCAAAATAGTTGTCTAAAATTTCAAGAAAAACTTGCAATCCAAGTATAAAATTCAATCCTGTTTGACTGACAGACATATCTGAATTTGTACAGTATAGGTCAGGGATTTGCAACCCATTGCTCCAGAGCCAAAAGTGGATCTTTAAATAAAAGTTGCACGTGTGTAAGATGTTTATATTGGAACAGTGTAATAACATTTAGTGATTGATGTTTCTTCTCCTAGAAGGCTATCTTACAAATCAACTGTTTCTGTTTGAAACAGAAAAATGAGCAACGTTTTAGAGGATTTGTTCATTCTTATTCACATGGGCAATGCAATTTACCCAGCAGCTGAAAGAAATCTCTCTATTGGTTCTTGTTATTGTATTAATTAATCCAAGATCCTGTCTAACTTTAATTGAGATATGTAAAATGTCTTTCATAGACCTAATTTCTTAAGAAAATATGCCTTTATGGTTCTCCAACAAAAAGATGGTGGGGCCAATTCTCCCATTCTGACCTGCTAATTTTTTTGTCGGGCTGGGAGATTCATGCATGCGCGGATTCACGAAAGCGTTTCCTGTGCACGCGCATCTCCCACTGCTGGATATCTGGCACAGTCAGGATTATGCAGGAAACTAGCAGGCACACACCAGCTAAGTAATTTAATCTGTGTTTAATGTGATTTGAATGTAATTAACTAAATTCTCCAGGCCCGTACCATCATCCATCCTGGCAGGATTTAGAGTAGCTCCCCAGTTTCGGGGAATCAAAGGGAGACCCTGTTGGGAATGTGAGGGGGTGGGGGGGTGCAATTGGGGCCTGCCAGGGTGGCTGGGGTGGTGTCCCTTTAGCATGGGCATGCTGGCGGTGCCAGCCTGTGACCCTGGTGCTGCCCAAGGAGAAAAGTGCATGTGCCCATGGGGCATCTTGGCCCTGTGCACTGTGCATCAGTCAGTGCCTAGAGGACGGGGCCAGCTGGGGGTGGGACCTCGGGGGCAATCGGTAGGGATGGGGAGTCTCGCTGCACTCTGCAGACTGGGGATGCTTATGGGGGCCGTGATCGGGCTGCTCTGGTGGTTGGGGAGGTGTGAGGGGGAGGGTAGTGATTGAGGTGGTCAGCAAACAGGAGGTGGACAGTTTGGGACCACTGCACGTGCACAGAGACCCAAAACTGTCAGATTCTGGCGTGAATAGGCCCGTCCCGAGCTTTTAATAATATTCATGATTGTGACCTCTGCATTGTACAGAGTGTAGGAGATTCGAATCTGAACTCCCACTGAAAAAACAATCGTGATTTACACCAGTTTTCCTGCGAATTCAGCACTTCGAACGTTTTTGGGAGAATCGCCCCCGATGAAGCTGAAAGCAAATTTAAGATTTGGGTAGCATTGATATCTCTTGCTACAGTCACACTAAAGTAAATGTGCAATGGAATTAAGGAGAAAAGACATCACACAAATAAGGTATAGAACAAGTAAACTGAGAAGCCCAATTCCCTAGTTTATATAAAACTCAGACAGTGTACAAATGACTCAAAATTTAGTAAACTCACCCTGACAAATAATCTGTGGATTTTAATTAAAAAATGCAATGCAAAAGAGCTTTCATTTCTATTCTGTAAATTAAGGAGACTGGCATTTTGCAAAATATTTTAATGATTTGAATGCGGAATGATCATAATAGTTCAATCCTTAATGAATGTACAGACAATGTCATAACTATCCATATTAGCATGGATAAAGGATTCATTAGCTGACAGGAAACAGTAGGCATAAACGGTCATTTGTTGGCAAGATGTGATGAATGAAATGCCTCATGGATCAGCTAGGACCTCAACTATTACATAAGAACATAAGAACATAAGAAATAGGAGCAGGAGTAGGCCATCTAGCCCTTCGAGCCTGCCCCGCCATTCAATAAGATCATGGCTGATCTGTTGTGGCTCAGTTCCACTTTCCCGCCCTCTCCCCATAACCCTTAATCCCCTCTCTTATCAAGAACCCATCAACCCGCTTCTTAAAAATATTTAGCGAGGCAGCCTCCACCACTTCAACGGGCAGAGAATTCCAGAGATTCACCACCCTTTGAGTGAAGAAGTTCCTCCTCAACTCCGTTCTAAACTGCCTCCCCTTTATCTTGAGGCTGTGCCCCCTAGTCCTACTGTCTTTTTTGAGCGGGAAGAGTCTCTCCACCTCTATCCTATCCATCCCATTCATCATCTTATACGTCTCAATGAGATCTCCCCTCATTCTTCTAAACTCTAACAATTTACAATTTATATCAATGCCTTGGATGAAGGGACTGAATATCTCATCAGCAAATTTAGATAGGAAAGTAAGTTGTCAAGATAACATGAGGAATCTGCAAAGGGATATAGATTAAGTGAATGGACAAAAAATTGGCAGATGGAGTATAAGTGGAAAACGTTTACAGAACTTTGTGTGACAAAGGGATTTGGGTGTCCTGGTATGTGAATCACAAAACGCAAGTGCAGGTAGGTCAAGTGATTAGGAAGGCAAATGGAATATTGCTGTTTTTCGCAAGGAGAATTAAGTATAAAAGCAGGGATATTTTCCTACAGTTGTACAAGGTATTGGTGAGACCAATGAAAAATTCGAACTAGAGGACATAGTTTAAAAAAGGATCTCCCGTTTGAGATGGAAATTAGATTTTTTTCCTCTTTGGAGCTCTTCCCTAGAGCAGTGGAGGCAGGGTCATTGAGCATTTTTAAAGTAAAAGTAGATTCTTGTCTGACATGAGAGTTAAAAGATATTGGAGGTAGGTAGGAATGTAGAGATGAAGCCACAATCAGAAGAGTCGTGATCTTATTGAATGGTGGAGCAGGCTTGAGGGACTGAAGAGTCTACTCCTAATTCCTAAGTTTGTATATATTTGTCTTGTCATCAGAATTCAGCACTTGTCACTATGATCATTTTTCAATAAACCTATTACCTATCAATCTATGAAGATTCAACCTTATAAACAAAAAAACCCCACAATTTTCTACCTACTCCTGGGACGTCTGCCTGACCTAAAACAAGATTGAACCTACTTGAAATTGAGTAGTCGCTGTGATCATTCTTAAGTGTCAGATAACAAATGACTTTTTGTGGCATCAAGTAAGTCATAATGTATATTGGATTCTCAAACAATTTTTTTCCTCTTAAGTTATGCATATGTCCTTACTCCATTCTTTAATTTTTTTTCCGTCTTGCAATTCCCAATATGTTTTACTTTAGGTAAAAATGGCTGTTCAGGTAAACAAGCTTACCTTGTCTAGGTTCCACTGCTGAGTGAATGCTCTGTAACATTTATTGTGATAATCTCTTGAACAGTAGTGTTGAGTAGGGAAATGCTTGCTGAGTTGATTTGGTAACCTTTTGTTTCTCCTTAACATTCGTTTCTACAAGGAGGCATTTGTTGCTGTGTGTTCATGTTGCAGATGGATTTAGATGGTCTTCATAATTGATTTTTAATGTTTTCTAAGAATAGTGGACCTAATTAAGTATTAATTTTAGGAAAAAATGAAATAAATTCTCTCTATAAAATCATAGAATTCCTACAGTGTAGAAGGAAAGTATTCGGCCCATCAAATCTGCACCAACAACTGTCTCATCCAGGCTCTTGCCCCATTTTTACCCTGTTATTCCTCTTGATGCTAAGGGGCAATTTATCATGGCCAATAAACCTAGCCCGCACATCTTTGGACTGTGGGAAGAAACCGGAGCACCTGATGGAAACCCATGCAGACACTGGGAGAATGTGCAAACTCCACACAACATTGAACTCGGTCCCTGGCACTGAGAGGCAGCAGTGCTAAGCACTGTGCCACCGTGCCTATTCATTCAAAAAAACAAATTTAACCACTAAATATGAATAATTTAATAGGAAATTCCCCATTTTAATATTCTTTCATAAGATGTATGCGTTGCTGGCTAGGCTAACAATTGTTGCCCATCCCTAATTGCCTTTGGGAAGGTGGTGGCTGCCTTGAACCCATTGCAGTCCGTGTGATGTAGGTACACCCACAGTGCAACTGGGACGTGTATTCCAGGATTTTGACCCAGTGACAGTGAAGGAACGGCAATCTATTTCCAAGATAGTGTATGGCTTGGTGGGGAATGTGCTGATGATGTTTCCATGCACCTGCTGCCCTTGTCCTTCTAGGTGATAGAGGTTGTGGATTTGAAGAAAGGCGCTGTCAAAGGATCTTCGGTGAGTCACTGCAGTGCATCTTGTAAATGGTACACAGTGCTGCTGCCACGATTACTGTTTGTACTGCGATTCAACAACTTTACTATCTTATATTAATTTTGAGGATAAAAGATGAAATAGATTTTTAGCTTTATGCCATTGTAATAGCATTTTACAGTACATTTCCTGTATAGATCTCTATGCCATTTGGTGTAGTAACATAGTTGTTATGGTATTAGATTAGCAACTTGGAGATTGGGAGTTTACACTTTTAATTTAGTAACACAATTTGTGAACTGACTTCAGCAAAATACAGTGAAGTCATTAGAGGGAGCAGGAGTAAGCCATTCGGCTCCTCGACTCTGCTCTTCGTTTAATATGATAATGGCTGCTTCTCTATCTCAATGCCATGCTCTTGCTCTCTCCAGCCGCAGCTGGAGTACTGTGTGCAGTTTTGGTCGCCGCACTTACGCAAGGATATTTTGGCCTTGGAGGGAGTGCAGAGGAGGTTTACTAGGCAGATACTGGAATTGAGGGGGTTGAACTATGAGGAGAGGCTGAATAAACTAGGCTTGTACTCGTTAGAGTTTAGAAGTATGAGGGGCGATCTCATTGAGACATATAAGATGATGAATGGGGTGGATAGGATAGAGGTGGAGAGGCTCTTCCTGCTCAGAAAGGACAGTAGGACTAGAGGGCACAGCCTCAAGATAAAGGGAGGGCGGTTTAGAACGGAGTTGAGGAGGAACTTCTTCACTCAAAGGGTGGTGAATCTCTGGAATTCTCTGCCCGTTGAAGTGGTGGAGGCTGCCTCGCTGAATATATTTAAGACGCGGGTTGATAGGTTTTTGATAGGCAAGGGGATTAAGGGTTCTGGGGAGAGGGCGGGAATGTGGAACTGAGCCACGACAGATCAGCCATGATCTTATTGAATGGTGGGGCAGGCTTGAAGGGCTAGATGGCCTACTCCTGCTCCTATTTCTTATGTTCTTATGTTCTCCCCATGTCTCTTGACTCCATTAGTGTTTATAAACAGGCACATTCCTGTAAGGATGAAGGATAAGTATGGCAAGTTTTGAGACACTTGGATAATGTGATATATTGAGAGTCTAGCCAAAAAGAGAAAGGAAGCATTTGTGAAGGCTAGGAGGTTGGGATCTCATGAAGCAAGTATGGAATACAAGGAAAGTAGAAAGAAACTTAAGCAAGGAATAAGGAGAGCTAAAAGGGGTTATGGAAAGCCGTTGGCCAGCAGGATTAAGGCTTTTTATACGTAAAGAGCAAGAGGATAGCCAGGGAGAGGGTTGGCCCACTCAAAGACAGGGGTGGGAATCTATGCATGGAGCCAGAGGAAATGGGTGAGGTATGAAATGAGTACTTTTGGGTCAGTATTCACCATAGAGAAGGACTTGGTGGATGATGAGCCTGTTGAGATCAAAAAGAAGGAAGTATTGGAGGTTTTGAGAAACATTAAGATAGACAAGCCCCCAGGGCCTGATGGGATAAACCTAGGATACTGAGAGGGGCAAGGAAGGAAATTGCTGGGTCCTTGAGAGGAATCTTCGTATCCTCACTAGCTATAGGAGAGGTCCCAGAGGATTGGAGAACAGCCAGTGTTGTTCCTTTGTTTAAGAAGCGTAGCAAGGATAATCCCTGTAATTACAGGTTGATGAGCCCTACGTCAGTGGTAGTGAAATTATTGGAGACAATTCTTCGAGACAGGATTTACTCCTATTTGGAAATAAGTAGCAACAGACAAACATGGTTTTGTGAAAGGACAGTCATGTATCACTAATTTCGAAGAAGTGACAAAGATGATTGAGGGTTGGGCAGTGGATGTTTGCTTACATGGACTTCAGTAAGGCCGTTGACAAGGTCCCTCGTGGCAGACTGATACAAAAAGTGAAGTCGCATGGGGTCAGAGGTAGGTTGGCAAGGGTGGATACTGAACTGGCTCAGTCAAAGAAGACAAAGGGTAGCAGTGGAAGGGTGTGTTTCTGAATGGAGAGCGGTGACACGTGGCGTTCCTCAGGGATCAGTGCTGGAACCTTTGCTGTTTGTAGTATATCTAAATGATTTGGAGGAAAATGTAACTGGTTTGATTAGTAAGTTTGCGGACGAAGGTTGGTGAAATTGCGGATAGTGATGAGGGCCATCAGAGGATTACACTCGGTTGGAGACTTGGGCAGAGAGATGGCAGTTTAATCCGGCCAAAATGTGAGGGAATGCATTTTGGAACATCTACTACAGATGGGAAGTATACGGTAAAGGGCAGAACCCTGAAGGATATTGATGGGCAGAGGGATCTGGGTGCACAGGTATGCAGGTCACTGAAAGTGGCAATGCAGGTGGAGAAAGTGGTCAAGATGGCATATGGCATGCTTGCCTTCAGCCAGGGCATTGAGTTTAAAAACTGGCAAATCGTACTACAACTTTATAGAACTGTAGGCCACATTTGGCATATTGTGTTCAGCTCTGATCACCACACTACCAGAAGGATGTGGGGGCTTTGGAGAGAATACAGAAAAGATTTACCAGGATGTTGCTGGGTATGGAGGGCATTAGCTATGAGAGGTTGGAGAAACTTGGTTTGTTCTCACTGGGACGATGGAAGTTGAGGAGTGACCTGATAGAAGCCCTCAAGATTGAGGGGTATGGGCAGAGTGGATAGTTAAGTTTTTTCCCAGGGTGGAAGAGTCAATTACTAGAGGGCATTAGTGTAAGGTGCGAGGGCAAGGTTTAAAGGAGATGTGTGAAGCAAGTTTTTTGCACAGAGGTGGTGGGCATCTGGAACTCGCTGCTGGGGATATAGTGGAAGCAGATATGATAGTGACTGTGTTCAGGGGTGTCTTGACAAATGCATGAATAAGATGGGAATAGAGTGACATGATCCCTGGAAGGATAGGGGGGGTTTTAGTTCAGTTGGTAGTTTGGCATGATCAGTGCAGTCTTGGAGGGCCGAAAGGCCTGTTCCTGTGCTGTAATTTTTTTTGTTCTTTGACGCTATTCCACAGGAAAATGTTTGCATCAAAGCTGAAATGGAATATTTGGAGTGCAAGATTCAAGCTGAGTATATAGCATTGAAACCACACAATAAACTGAAGTCTTCAATGAACCAAATTGCTCACAATCGATTAAACAAATTCCAGATATGAGACAAAGGACCAAGCAACCCTCAATTCAATGGTTGGCAAATAAAAGTAGGAGTTGAGAAAACAGGTTAAAAACAAGGGCGGCTTGGAGAAGTAGGACCGAAGGGCCAGTTTCAATGCTGTAAACCTCTGACTTTCCAACAGAGTACCGTACGCAGTCCCTTATCCCCCACCCTAGCCTGTGACCCCACACATTTCTAACCGAAGTTTATAATTTATTTATTAGTATCACAAGTAGGCTTACATTAATACTGCAATGAAGTTGCTGTGACAGTCCCCTGGTTGCCACACTCTGGTGCTTGTTTGGGTACACTGAGGGAGAATTCAATAAGGCCAGTGCACCTAACCAGCATGTCTTTTGCTCTGTGGGAGAAAACTGGAGCACCTGGAGGAAAGCCATGCAGACGCAGAGAGAACGTGCAGAATCCACAAAGACAGTCATCCAAGCCAGGAATCGAACCTGGGTCCCTGGCGCTGTGAGGCAGCAGTCCTAACCACTGTGCCACAGCCTACACATTTTGACATACTAAGAGACAATTTAGCATGGCCAATCCATCTAACCTACTCATCATCGGACTGTGGGGGGAACCGGAGCACCCGGTGAAAACCACATGACAAAGACTCAGCAATTTCCATAATCTAGCTGAAAACTAAAAGCTACGAGGAACAGATTGAAGAACTGAAGGAGCAGTTGAAAGGAAAAGGGCAAGGATTGAAAGCAAAAGCCATTGAACATTCCAAGCGGCAAGTGGATAATGAAGCTATGAACAACACAATAACAGAACTGAAACTTTTCTGGAGACACACCTGGCCAACAGCAAAACCAAAATAAAGGACAGCGACAAAGATCTGTTGCCGCCAGAGAAAGAACAGCCTGAAATGAGCTTGGCAACATAAATCTGACACTGAAGCACAAGGAACCAGAAGAAGAAAATAGCATTGTGTTCTCAGATGCTCTGAGCTGAATGAAACAATTCATGAGTTTGAGATTAAGGGAGGCAATGGCCTAGTGGGATTACCGCTAGGCTGCCAACCCAGAATGCTGCTAATGTTCAGGGGACCTGGGTTCAAGTCCCATCATGGCAGGTGGTGAAATTTTGAATTCAATAAAAAATACCTGGAATTCAGGATTTACTGATCGTCATGAAACCATTGTTGATTGTCAGAAAAACCCATCTGGTTCACTAATATCCCAAAATACTTTTCAACCAATTAGGTACTTAATGAAATAAAAACAGAAAATTCTGGAAAATACTCAGTGGGTCTTAAGAACGTAAGAAGTAGGAGCAGGAATAGGCCATCTAGCCCTTCGAGCCTGCCCCGCCATTCAGTGAGATCATGGCTGATCTGAAGTGGCTCAGTTCCACTTTCCCACTTTCCCACTTTCTCCCCATAACCCTTAATTCCCTTGCCTACCAAAAACCTATCTACCCGTGACTTAAATATGTTTAGTGAGGTAGCCTCCACCACTTCAATGGGCAGAGAATTCCAGAGATTCACCACCCTTTGAGTGAAGAAGTTCCTCCTCAACTCTGTTCTAAACTGCACCACCCCCCCCCCCCCCCTTTATCTTGAGGCTGTGCCCTCTAGTCCTGGTGTCCTTTCTGAGCGGGAAGAATCTTTCTACCGCTACCCTATCCATCCCCTTCATTACCTTATACGTCTCTATAAGATCCCCCCTCATCCTTCTAAACTCCAGCGAGTACAGACCCAGTCTATTTAGTCTCTCTTCATAGTCCAACCCCCTCATCTCCGGTATCAGCCTAGTGAACCTCCTCTGCACTCCCTCCAAGGCCAAAATATCCTTGTGCAAGTGCGGCGACCAAAACTGCACACAGTACTCCAGCTGCGGCCTCACCAGTGCCCTGTACAATTGCAGCAAGACCTCCCTGCTTTTATATTCTTGTCAGTGGGTGCCTGGAACTCGCTACCAGGGGAGGTAGTGGAAACAGATAGGACAGGGACTTTTAAGGGGCATCTGGACAGATACGTGAATAGGATGGGAGTAGAGATATATGGTCCACGTAAGGGTAGGGAGTTTTAGTTCAGTTGGACAGCATGGTCAGTGCAGGCTTGAAAGGCCAATGGGCCTGTTCCTGTGCTGTAATTTTCTTTGATCATTGTAATCTATTTGTTCCCTCCTGAAATATATTTATTGATTTGGCCTCCAACAGCATTGTGTGGTAGACAATTTCACGGATTCACCTCCCTCTGAGTAAAGAAATTTCTCCTCATTTCAGTCCTAAATGGCCTTTCACAAATCTTTATTTTTTCACAAGTCTTTATTTTAGATCCCTCAAGCCGGAGAAGCATCACCCTGCATTCAATCTGTCCAGCCCTGTCGAAACTTTAAATGTTTCAAGGAGGCCTTCTCTCAATCTTCTAAACTCCAGTGAATACCGGCCTACTTGACTCAATCTCATACTAACATCCTGCCATCCCAGGAATCGGTTTGGTGAACATTTGCTGTCCACCCTCTGGCATGTATATGCTTCCTTGGGTAAACTGAACACTACTCCAGAGGTGGTCTCACCAAGGTCCTGTAGAATTGCAGTAAGCACAGTAAGAATCTCTCAACACCAGGTTAAAGTCCAACAGGTTTATTCGGTAGCACAAGCCACAAACTTTCAGAGCATTGGACCAGCCGTTTAAATACTGTGCCTATAAGATCAAGTCAGAGGCTGCATATTTTCCTCTCCAACATCCTGTTATGAGTGCAATTCCAAGAACACTCAAAACTTAACACCGTCCAACACAAAGCAACAACTTGATTGACAGCCCATCCAGCTCCATTAGCATTCTCTCTCTCCGGCATGAATTCTCAGTGGCTGCAGTGTGCACCATTTGCAATATTCACTGCAGCGATTTTGTCAAGGCTTCTTCAAACAGCATCTTTTTAAACCTGCAGCTTCTACAGCCTAGGACAAGGGCATATGGGAACATCAGAACTTGAAACTTGCTTTCCCCCTCCTAGTTGCACAACATCCTCACTTGGAAATGTATCACGATTTATTGTCCTTCGTTCTTGGGTCAAATCCTGAACTTTCTACCTAACAGCACTGTGGGTGTCGTGAACTGCAGGTATTCATGAAGGAGTTTTACTACCATGTACTTGAGGGCACGTATAATTTCAGTTGAATAATTTTAATGCAAATAGCTCTGTATTCAAGGTTTATTTGTAGATTTGAGGGGGGAAAAATTCCAGCTCTAAGCTACTCGAGGTAAAAATCTGTACACAGTAATCACTTGATGAGGTGAAACTGACTTAGTGGAAGATAATGGGCAGGGTTTTATGACCTGGCTCATCCTGAAACCATAAAATCCCGCCCAAGGTCAGTGGTCCTTTCCATGGTTCGACCCTTGCCCTTTCTGTTTCCTGTGGCAGGTGGGGCAGTAAAATTCCAGGCAATGAGTTCTACACCCATCTCTTTTGAATTGTAACATTACACGTTGAAACTCCAGCTTTGTACAGTTACATGTATCAATAAATGATGGTGACAGCAATATGTGAATGATATGCAACTTGTATATTAACAAAAGTGTGATAAATGTGGATTGTATAATCTCTTGGAAAGTAGAACTAGATGATTAAATTATTAAAATGGACACTGGATCTTCACTGAGTTTGAATTCAGCTGAGGCAGTCCTCTGATGAGGAGTCTTTGTGAATTATATGGGCAGCTTTAGCCAGTCCCTAATGAACATCTTCCACAATACAAAGCTGCTCCTTATTCAATGCTGATTTACACAAAATTAGCAATATCAGCTGAGAAATGGAAAATGTTACGCCAGTACTGTCGTGGGTGCTCTTCCAAGCTTTGAGCTCAAGGATATGGTTTGATAGAATGGGAAGAATTCAGCTGTTTGATGTGAAATTTCATTTGTTTAACAGACACTTTATTTCTTGCTCCAAGCATTCTCAGCCTTTCGAGAGCAGAAAACTGGAGGCAGCGTTGTCTAAGACCACTTTGCTCATCACCTGTTGAGTGATTTCAGAACACGATGCACGTTTGTTTTGTGTAGAAATAGCTTTTGTTTGAGGAATGACCTATAATATAATGTACGCGTTGCTAACAGTCGCAGAACTAAAGGAAACCATTTCACCCATGCAATGTGTGCCAGGAGTCGCAGTGTAATGTTGCAACTGTACACTACTCTAGTGCGGCCGCACTTGGAGTACTGTGTGCAGTTCTGGTCCCCGCATTACAAGAAGGATGTGGAGGCGTTGGAGAGGGTGCAGAGGAGGTTTACTAGGATGTTGCCTGGTATGGTGGGGAGGTCCTATGAGGAGAGACTGAGGGATCTAGGGTTGTTTTCGTTGGGAAGAAGGCGGCTAAGAGGGGATCTTATTGAAACATATAAGATGATTAGAGGTTTAGATAGGGTGGATAGTGATAGCCTTTTTCCTCGGATGGAGAAAGCTAGCACGAGGGGGCATGACTTTAAATTAAGGGGGGGTAGCTACAGGACGGATGTCAGGGGTAGGTTCTTTACCCAGCGGGTGGTGAGGGATTGGAATGCCCTGCCTGCTGCAGTTGTAGATGCGTCTAGTTTGGGGGCGTTTAAGAGATCTCTGGATAGGTTTATGGACGAAAAGGGATTGGTATAGGCTAGTGGGTCATTGTTTTTGTAACTGGTCGGCGCAACATCGTGGGCCGAAGGGCCTGTTCTGCGCTGTAATGTTCTATGTTCTATGTTCTATGTTCTATAGCTGAATTATGTAATCCAAAACAATTTCTTGCTTATAGGAAGTACAATTCATACTACACATGTATTATAATTCTAATACATATACTAATTATTTCCACCCTTTTATAAACATTGATCCCAAAGGGGGCAGTCATTCAAGAAATTCAGTGTATAAACCATGTGCTATCCTAAAAACTTTTCATGGATTATCAACTGCAACTTAAATTCAGGGTACATAATGCTGTCAATAGTGGTATAGAATACTGCCATTTATTTTCAGCAGTTAAATGAAGCATGGTTAATCAGCTTGTTAAGTACTGCTCGGTTTATATCAAAGCCATGGGCTCCTTTTAAGTTGGCAAAAAGCCCTCGCATTTCAAACTGTCTTTATTTACTAGCTGACAAGATTGTGTTAATGATTAATGTTACTTTGTTTGAATTGCTCTATTATTCTACCGCAGGTGCTCATTCTAAGGAACCATGGTCTAGTTGCTGTTGGCGAAACTATTGAAGAAGCTTTCTATTATATTCACAACCTGGTTGTAGCCTGTGAAATTCAGGTAGGAGATTGATACCGAATGGTCAAGGAATACATTTCTTTTATTAAATAGACACTATATTTCAAAAATTGCAAATGAGTAGATTAATAGAAGGAATGTACATACACCCAGTCTCCCAATTTGAGAATTGGCTGCTTTGTTTTCATAATCCCGATTTGGGGGCTGTGTGTCTCACATTTGATGAAGCTCATTTATAGCCTATCTTCAGGGCTTGTGGTCAGTCAAACTGACCACTGGCCTTATGTTGTCTTGACCTTGGTGCTCATCGAGAAGAGTTAGAGGTGGCCGAACACCTTGCCACCGCCAGGGTCTAAGCTTCACTTTGCTGGGGCTTTGGGATGGTGATGTGCTGGAGGTGCAGAGACTTCAGTGAAACTCTGGATGGATCCTGGATGTTGCTTGAAGATCCTGTTATGGCTTTGGCCTTTCCAAGCTCCGTGGATGATTACATTATTCTGCAGTTCATCATTAATCCTGAACATTGTTCTGGATGAGGTGCTGATACACAGGGACCTGGGTTCAAATCCTAGTGTGGGTTCACCAGCAGATGGTGAAATTTAAATTCAATAAAAATCTGGAATTAAAAGTCCAATGTTGACCATGAAACCATTGTCAATTGTTATTAAAAAAACCTGTCTAGTTCACTGACATCCTTTTTAGGGAAGGATATCTATTCAGATAACTTTCCCGCACCCCCCCCCCCCCCCTCTTGATGCACTGTAGTGTCTGTAACTTGGCTTTCAGCTCATTGGCTGAAGGTCCTCAAGCAATTGACACTTCTTCAGATGTGATTATTGTGGACCCACATTTCAGCTGCAACACAACAATGGCCCTTCCAGCTTTTATTATGCATTTTTAAAATTTAAAAAAATAAACCCAACAATTAAGAAGCATTATCATTACTAGTATACAGTGTACTGGAAGATCTGGCCCCTGTCCCCTCCGATCAATTCTGTGCGCACCCCCCCCCCCCCCCCCCCAACATACACATACATACACACACACACACACACACACACACATTCCCTCCCCCACTCCCCTCAAGCTAGGCTCTATTGGCAGTGCCATCCTGGCACTGTTCCATGGGCATTGCCCAGCCCTGCCCCTGACTAGCCAGTGGCCTCCAGTCCCACCAGCGAGGCCATCATGTCGGGACTATCTATGATCCTTGCCGCTGAGGACCTCAACTCACACCCTTCTTAGGTTATGTGGAGGCTCAGTGATTGAATTTATTAAAAGCAGTATTAGACAGATTTTTGATAAAAAGGGAGTTGAGGGTTATGCAGGGCAATGTGGAGTTGAGTTGGCATGATCTTGTTAAATGACTTATTCTTGCTTTTAAATCCTGTGTTCTTGTGTGACCCTATTCTGTCTGTTTCCATCCAACCAATAACAGCAGCAATGCATTAAAATATGCACTGTGTGCCATTGTGAGATTTATGCACTAATTCAGACCAGTATCAGGAGACTTGTAGGAAAAAAACACATTCTAACTCAGTAAAGCAATCAGCTCAGGCTGTTTGGGTATGTGATAGTGCCATTTTGAAGACAAATGCACACAAAATTAGGAGTTTCTGTTTTGCATGGTTTCCACTCCTCTTTAGCAGAATGGCAGCATTTGTTTGCTGGGGGCTGATCCTCATTTGCACATTCAGTCTTTGCTAGTTTGAATTTTGTGTTTTTAGCTGGGGTCTTCCACGGTTGCCTAGAAAACTGGGATGGCACAGTGGTTAACACTGCTGCCTTACAGTGCCAGAGATCTAGGTTCAATTCTGGCCTTGGGTGAATGTGTCTGTGTGGAGTTTGCATGTTCTCCCTGTGTCTGCGACGGTTTCCTCTGGATGCTCCAGTTTCCTCCCACACTCAAAGATGTGTGGGTTAGATTGATTGGTCATGCTAAATTGCCCCTTAGTGTCAAGGGGAACTATGGTAAATATGTGGGGTTATGGAGATAGGCCCTGGGTGAAGTTGTTGTCAGTTCGGTCTTGATGGTCCAAATGGCCTCTGTCTGCACTGTAGGGATTCTGAGTCTATGAAAGCATGTAGCATAAAATAATACTATTTGATCTGATTAAATCATTCACAGGAATGTGTATCTTCACAGGAAATAAAACTGTCCAGAGCAATTCGGCTGTTTAATGACTTGTTTAGTGTAAAACCATTTTACACAGGATAATTTACTATTAGCCAAATTGTTTGATTAATTGGTAGTTTCGATTTAAAATGTTGACATTTTAAATAGTTTACTAAATTTACAAACGTTAAGCAAAGAGCACACCATTAACTCTCATGGAGTGGGAATGTCTTTTCCCTGTCCAGTGCGACCAACAGTATGACATGTGACCAAAGGAAATGGCATAGATTGGAATTAAAGAAGTTTCGTAAGTTCTGTTACTAAAATGTAAATTTATCTTTCTAGGTTCGTACAATGGCCAGTGCCGGAGGGCCTGACAATTTGGTTCTTTTGGATCCTATGAAGTACAAAGCCAAATCTCGCTGTCCTGAATCTTCAGGAGGTGATGAAAGTAGTTCACATCCAAAGTGGCTGATTGGGGAGCAAGAATTTGAAGCCCTAATGAGAATGTTGGATAACCTGGTAAGAGCAGCAAGGGAAAACTTGATTTTTGTTTTGCAACAAAATAATATGGTGGTTTGTGACTAAAACTAATTGAGACAGTTTCAAACTAAGATTTTTTTTGCTTTTGTGGTGTATCTTTTCTACATATAGACACTAATGCAAGTTGTTGCACTTCTATTGCAGTCCTTTGTTTGCCCATAATTTCTAAAAATCTCACAGTTTGTGGTATCCCAGTAGGTAATTTGAATCTGTTTATCTTGGTTAATGGAGTTTTAGTTCTTGAAAGCATTCACTGGAGCATGTTTTCTTGCTTGTGGCTATCCTCTTACTGAGATGGGAGAGTATAATAAATCCAGAGGGCCGAACTAATAATTCAGAAAAGGAGTATTCAAATTCTGCCATAAAAGCTCAAGAATTTGAATTAATTTTAAAATGTCTGGAGATTTAAGAAGTAAAAAATCAGAAGGTGTTGGATTTCATGAAAGCCCAATTGGTTCACAATTGCCCTTTGTGGATGAAAACCTACCATTCTTGCCCAGTCTGCTAAGCATGGACAATAAATTCATGCCTTGCCAGTGGCATCTACAGCATGAGAATCAATTGAATTAAACATTCAAAGCAAAAGTACCGTGAATAATGCATCGAAATGAAATCTTAATGAATTTTTTCAATTGACCCTTCCAATTTGAAAACCTGATTCATGTCATCTTCTACCCTATGCAATTCTGCCCTATAAAAATGTACCATAGGATCTTTGTTTCTTCAGTTTATTCCATATATTACTATTTATGGTATGTTTAAATTTACATTTTTTCCAAATTATATTGCTTCGCAATGAATTTTGTTGCCCCCTCCCCAGATGAAGGGGCAGCGCTCCAAAAGTTGATGCTATGTCTACTACCTGTGAATTTGATGGAAGAGGATTGAAATTTGGGTCTCAAAAGAGAATTGGATCAGGGCTATGGGGAGAAGGCAGGGGAATGGCACTAAGTGAATTGCTTATGTAGAGAATCAGCTCAGACACAACAGACGGAGTGGTCTCCTTTTATACTGTAAGCATCCTGATTCTAATCCCTAGAATTCCACCCAAAGCCCTTCTGCTTCTCTACCTCTGCTCCTTTAAACCTAACTCCTTGGCCAAGCTTTTCGTTATCTGTTCTAATGTCTCCTCCTTTTGGCTCAGTGTCAAATTTTGTTTGGTTTGTTTTGCTAATTTTAAATGTGTAGGTTTTAAGTGCTGATTTTTGTTGCTGGTCAGATGGTATCAAGTCTGATACCATCTACTCGTCATTAGACCGTCCAATACATTAGTGTGAAGGTCAAATAAACAAATGGTAAAATGTTAAATGTATTTGGATGTACATTCATATTTTATATGCAATGACATTGAAAATCTGCTCTTTCAAATGGGGTTGAGATTTTGTTGCACATTAGTAGTGGAAAATTTTACACCAACTTTTCTCTTTGACTTGAAACATTTGGAAAAAGAGGAAGATTTGCATTATACAATGCTTTCAAACATCTGAAAGCACTTTACAATCAAGAACTGATTTGAAGTGTAACGTACAGTAATCTTCCCCAGCAGTATACTAATGACCAGGTAATCATTTCATGATGTTGATTGAGGGATAAATATTGGCCTGAATATCAGGCATTCCCTATTTCCCTACCAGACTCCTACTTAACTTCAAAATAGCACAATGGGGTTTTTGTTTATGTTCATTCAAGGGATGAGGGCATTGCTGGCAACACCAGCATTTGTAGCCTATCCCTAACTGACTTTGAACTGATTGGTTTGCTAGGCCATTTTAGTGGGCAGTTAAAGTCAGCCACATTATTATGGATCTGGAGTTGCAGGTAAGAACAGCAACTTTCCTTCCCTGGGGTTATTAGTGAATCAGATGGGTTTTTACAACAACTAACTGATAGTGACTATGTAATTATTACTGAGGCTAGCTTTAGCTTTCAATTCCAAATTTATTAATTGAATTTAAATTCCACCATCTGCACTGGTGGGATTTGAACCTACCACCTAACTCGCTCATGTAGTAGTTATGCACCCAGTTGGAAGCTTCATGTTCCTAGGTAATCAGATCACCAACACTCTGCCCTGGACCCTCCGCATCCATGCTACAGTTAAGAAAGCTCATTAACGCCTCTACTTTCTCAGAAGGCTAAAGAAATTTGGCATATCCTCTACCTCACTCTCCAATTTTTATAGATGCACCATAGAAAGCATCCTATGGACAGGGTCTTTTTCTGATTGGCAGGTAGTGACTAGTGAGGTACCACAGGAATCTGTGCCACAACCCCAACTGTTCACATTATTCATTAATGATTTGGAAAAGGGAACTAAATACATTATCTCCAAATTTGCAAATGACACAAAGTTGGGTGGGAAGGTGACTGAGCTGGATGCAGAGATGCTTTAGCGTGAATTTACACCTGAGTGAGCGAGCATATGCATGACAGATGCAGTACAATGTGGATGAATATGAGATTATCCACTTTGGTAGCAATAATAGGAAGACAGATTATTACTTAAATTGGTGTAAATTGAGAAAGGTGGGTACTCAATGAGACCTTGGAGTTCTCATGCATCAATCGCTGAAAGTAAGCGCACAGCAGCCAGTAAAGAAGGCAAATGGTATGTTGGCCCTCGTAGCAACAGCATTTGAGTATAGAAATACGAATGTTTTACGGCAATTGTAGGGTGTTGGTGAGGCCACATCTGGAGCAATTTTGATTTCCTTATCAGAGGAAAGATGGCCTTGCCATTGAGGGAGTACAGTGAAGGTTTACCAGGCTAATTCTTGGGTTAGCACGTCTGTTATATGAGGAATGACTAAGTCAGTTAGGATTATGTTTATTGGCGTTTAGACGAGTGAGAGGGAATTGCATTGAATCTTTTGAAATTCTCACAAGTGGATTCAGAAAGAATGCTCCAGATGGTGGGAGAGTCCAGAATTAGTGGTTATATTTTGACGATAAGGGTAAACCTTTTAGGTTTGAGTTGAGGAGAAATCTTTTCGCCCGGAGAGTGAATCTGTGAAATTCACTACCACAAAATAGTTGAGGCCAAAACGTTGTGTGATTTCAAGAAGAAATTAGATATAGCTCTTGGGGCTAAAAGAATCCAGGATATGGGGCGAAGGTAGGTTTAAGATATTGAATTTGATTATCAGCCGTGATCAAGATGAATGGCGGAGCAGGCTGTAAGGACTGAATGGCCTGCACCTGCTTCTATTTTCTATGTTTCTAAAATGTACTATAATGCATTGGCTTTTATATTCTTGCATGGGACATAGGCATTGCTGGCGAGGCCAATATTTTTGCTTCCTGTTCAGAATTACTTTTGAGAAGGCACTAGTGAACTGCCACCTTGAACCACTAAAGTCCATGTAGGATATGTAAACCCACAACGCTATTATGAAGTGAGCTACGGGTTTTTAACCTAGCAACAGTGATATAGTTCCAAGTCAAGTTGGTGTGTGCTTGGATGAGAACTTACGGATGGTTGTGTTCCCATGCATCTGCTGTCCTTGTCCTTCCAGATGGTGGAGGTTGAGTTTTGAAGGCGTTGCCAAAAGAACCTTGCTAAGTTGCTGCAGTGCATTTTGTAGATAGTAAACACTACTGCCAGTGCGTGTTGATGGAGAGATTGAATGTTGAAGGTGTTGGGAGTGCCAGTTATGCGAGCTGCTTTGTCCTTTATGGTGTTGGAGCTGCACTCATACAGCCAAGTGGCGAGTATTCCATCACAGTTCTGGCTTGTCCCTTTTGAGATGATGAACAGGCTTTGGGGAGTCATGAAGTGAGATGCCTCTCCAGAATTCCTAGCCAGCAGTTTCGAGTTGCTAGACCTGTCCAAAACCTATCCCATTTAACACAGTGGTAATGCCACATAATATGGTGGAGGGCTTGTTCAATGTGTCCACAAATGCACTGTCTTGGAGAAATACAGCTTCACCAGAGATTGGCAAGGATAGCTGTTGCTTGACTAGTCTGCTGGACAGTGCTCCCAATTTTGGCACAAGCCCTCAGATGTCCATAAGGAGGACTTTGCAGAACAAGAGGACTGGATTTGCCATTATCATTTCCGATATCGAGGTCAATGCTAGGTGATCTGTCTGGTTTCATTGCTTTTTGTAAACTTTGTAGCAGTTTGATGCGTACAAGTGAGTGGTTTCTTTGTCCACTTAAGAGTCAGTCATGTCTCAGTGGGCCTTGAGGGGATCCCAGAAATGAAGGGTTTGTCATATGAGGAGCGGTTGAGGAGTCTGGGTCTATACTCAGTGGAGTTTAGAAGGATGAGTGGGGATCTAATTGAAATTTACAGAATACGGAGTGGCTGGGAGAGATTGGAACTCGAGGGCACAACCTTGGATTGAAGGGATGCTCCTTTAAAATTGAGTTAAGAAAGAACTTGTTCATCAGAGGGTGGTGAATCTATGGAACTCATTGCCACAGAGGGTTGTGGAGGCCAGGTCATTGAGTGCCTTTAAGGCAGAGATAGGTTCTTGACCAATAAAAGAATCAAGAGTTGCAGGGAGAAGGCAGGAGAATGGGGATGAAAATCATATCAGCTGTGATTGAATGGTAGAGCATCTTGATAGGTCGAATGGTCTAATTCTGCCCTATATCTTATGGTCTTTAAGAATTAACATATGCTGTGGATAAAGGGAAGTAGGTGGATGTTCAGTGGCGTGCCACAGGGATCAGTGCTGGGGCCTCAACCCTTCCCAATTTCTATAAATGATTTGGATGAACGGACTAAAGGTACGGTTGCTAATGTTACGCCGTTGTTTAAGAAGGGTGCCAGGCAAAAGGCGGGGAATTATAGGCCAGTTAGTTTAACGTCTGTGGTAGGTAAAATGTTAGAATCCGTCATTAAGGAGGAAATTGCGAGGCATCTTGAAGGGAATTGCTTGATAGGGCAGACGCAACACGGTTTCATTAAAGGGAAGTCGTGTCTGACAAATTTACTGGAGTTCTATGAGGATGTGTCTAGGGCAGTGGATAGAGGAGAGCCGGTGGATGTGGTCTTTCTGGATTTTCAGAAGGCGTTTGACAAGGTACCTCACAAGAGGTTATTGCAGAAGGTCAGGGGACATGGAGTTGGGGGTAGGGTGTTAGCGTGGATAGAGGATTGGTTGTCAAATAGGAGGCAGAGAGTGGGGGTCAATGGGTGCTATTCGGATTGGCGGTTGGTGACTAGTGGGGTGCCCCAGGGGTCGGTGCTGGGGCCTCAGCTATTTACCATTTATATAGATGATCTGGAGGAGGGAACCGAGTGCAGGGTGTCGAAATTTGCTGATGACACCAAGATTGGGGGAAAGGCAAATTGTGCGGAGGGTGTGGAGAGTCTGCAGAAGGATCTAGATAGGCTGGGCGAATGGGCCAGGAAATGGCAAATGGAATTTAATGTTGGCAAGTGTGAGGTGGTCCACTTTGGTAGGAATAATGGTAGGAAGGACTATTACTTACGTGGCGAAAAACTGCAGCAGGCGATGGTGCAGAGGGATCTCGGGGTCCTTGTGCATGAGTCGCAAAAACCCAGCTTGCAGGTGCAGCAGGTGGTCAGGAAGGCGAATGGGATGCTGGCCTTCATAGCAAGGGGGATTGAATATAAAAGTAGGGAGGTCTTGCTGCAGCTGTATAGGGCATTGGTGAGGCCGCAGCTGGAGTACTGTGTGCAGTTTTGGTCGCCGCACCTGCGCAAGGATATTTTGGCCCTGGAGGGAGTGCAGAGGAGGTTTACTAGGCTGATACCGGAGTTGAGGGGATTGAGCTATGAGGAGAGGCTGAATAAACTAGGCTTGTACTCGTTAGAGTTTAGAAGAATGAGGGGAGATCTCATTGAGACGTGTAAGATGATGAATGGGATGGATAGGATAGAGGCGGAGAGACTCTTCCCGCTCAAAAAAGACAGTAGGACTAGGGGGCACAGCCTCAAGATAAAGGGGAGGCGGTTTAGAACAGAGTTGAGGAGGAACTTCTTCACTCAAAGGGTGGTGAATCTCTGGAATTCTCTGCCCGTTGAAGTGGTGGAGGCTGCCTCGCTAAATATTTTTAAGAAGCGGGTTGATGGGTTCTTGATAAGAGAGGGGATTAAGGGTTATGGGGAGAGGGCGGGAAAGTGGAACTGAGCCACGACAGATCAGCCATGATCTTATTGAATGGCGGGGCAGGCTCGAAGGGCTGGATGGCCTACTCCTGCTCCTATTTCTTATGTTCTTATGTTCTAAATTTGCTGGTGACAAGGTTAGTAAGATGTAAAGAAGACGCTAGAAGGATAGGTTAACTGAATGGAGAAAACTGGCAAATGGAGTATAATATGGGCAAAAGTGAAATAGTCCATTTTTGTAGGAAAAATAGAAAAGCGTATTATCTAAATGGTGAGAGATTGCAGAGTTCTGAGATACAGGAGGATTTAAGTGTCCTAGTGCCTGAATTGCAAAAGCCTAATATGCAGGCACAGCAAGTAATTAAGAAAACAATAGATTGTTATAATTTATTGAGGGGAATTGAATTCAAAAGTAGGGGGATTATGCTTCACACAACCTTGCCCACACGGGTGTTTGAAAACCCAGTGCAAGAAGTTTAGTATGAAGAGGATGCACAAGTAATTGAATGCTTTCTGCTGTTTTTAAACTGAAGTTCAATATTTTATGATGAGCTATAAAGTCTGTGTTCTTCATTTTTACATGTGTTGCCATATTTTGGTCGCCATACTTACGCAAGGATATTTTGGCCTTGGAGGGAGTGCAGAGGAGGTTTACTAGGCTGATGCCGGAGTTGAGGGGGTTGAGCTATGAGGAGAGGCTGAATAAACTAGGCTTGTACTTGTTAGAGTTTAGAAGAATGAGGGGAGATCTCATTGAGACGTATAAGATGATGAATGGGATGGATAGGATAGAGGTGGAGAGACTCTTCCCGCTCAGAAAGAACAGTAGGACTAGGGGGCACAGCCTCAAGATAAAGGGGCGGGGGGGCGGTTTAGAACGGAGTTGAGGAAGAACTTCTTCACTCAAAGGGTGGTGAATCTCTGGAATTCTCTGCCCGTTGAAGTGGTGGAGGTTACCTCGCTAAATATTTTTAAGACACAGGTTGATGGGTTTTTGATAAGAGAGGGGATTAAGGGTTATGGGGAGAGGGCGGGAATGTGGAACTGAGCCACGACAGATCAGCCATGATCTTATTGAATGGCAGGGCAGGCTTGAAGGGCTAGATGGCCTACTCCTGCTCCTATTTCTTATGTTCTTATTATTTGTTTTTTTTTTTGCAGGGTTACAGAACTGGTTATCCTTATCGTTGTCCAGCTCTGCGAGAAAAAAATAAGAATCGCAGTGATGTTGAAATCCCACCCTCTGCTACAGGTTTTACCTTTCCAGAGGACAGTGACTCTAGCTCTCGCTCCCCTCTCAAGCAAAGTTCTCAGAAACAACAGCGAGAGAAGACAAGATGGCTGAATGCTGGCAGCACAGGCAGAGTTGATGAAGTGCCTGAAGAATCTAGGAATGGTGACAGCCCCAAATCGAAGACTAAGGTGTGGACGAACATTACACACGATCACGTGAAACCCTTGCTGCAGTCTCTATCGTCCGGTGTCTGCGTGCCAAGCTGTATTTCCAACTGCTTGGTCTGTGCCTACCTTACTGTTCATAGTTAGATCACGTACAGCTACCTGAGGCAGATGGCACTAGAAGCTTTAGGGCAGAAATGTAACGATGCAACTTATGCAGTTGTGATCTTGGTTCCACTCTGGAAAGTCTGTCTTACAGTTTATTACTAACTGCATGACTGCGCTTCAGAAAAAGAAATATAACTAATAATCTCACCCCCAGATTCTATCTGGTCCTAGGTAGGATGTGTTTTCTATAGTATGAAGCGTGCATAATCTTTCTTTTCGTACAGCCTACAAAACTGCTTAAGGTTAGTGTTGAAGTATTAAGAAACAGACCATTTATGGCAATTGGAGTATTTCAGGCCATAATACGCTGGTTCACGTGCTGTTTGTGTGCTATGCTGTTTACTTTGCAATTATTTTGTAGTGTACATGCACTATAAAGAACAAATAAGTTCAGCTTAGAGTAACATCTAGTGTAAGTATGGAACACAATAGCCTATGATTACAAATTTTATTAATTCTATAATAGATTTTCATTTTTAAAGGGTCTTAGATAATGCACAGCATTGCTTGCAAGCTGCTTAAAAACATTTTTTTCAGCAGGCTTTAAAGTTCAACCTGCTAACCTGGCTTTTGTGTCCAAGCCTGCAAAAACATTCAGATTAAAAGGGTTTATTGTTTTCAACTGAATACATTGAAATTGTCAGTGTGTTACTATCGTGATGACTTCTGCTAAATAGAAATATTAAAGTTTTTGATAACTACATTTATAGTTGCAAATTTACTTTTTCTTTGATGAGAAGCATGTGAGCGTAGTTGAGAAAAACACTGCGACACAAGTTTAACAATAAATAAACCATGCTTCGTATCTAAGCTCAGATTTTTCAAATAACAGATACTTTTAGAAACCCTTAAGCAGTTTTCTCCTGCTATAGCAGATACTAATGGTTCTGAGCAAATTTAACCTATTTGTGAAATTGTTTCTGTCATGCTTATTTTGTTCCTCCTTAATTGCCCTAAAGCCTCTAGTTGCTGGACTTTAGCTGCCTCCTGCATGGAATATTGCATGCAAGTAGTTGGCTATGATGTATATCCTTCCCTCCTGTACCAGTAGGGTGTGGCATGACTGAAGTAGAGCAGGGCTTGAATCTAATAGCAAACTGTAAGACCTTTGTTTGGAATAATTTTAAGAGACTCTACTTTCATTCTAACTTACTGGCATGCTGTTTTTCTCCTAAAGACAGCTGTTTGAAAGCTTTTGAAGAGAGGCTAAAGATTACTAACAAAGGTTGGAGTAATCACCCATTTCAGTATTTACCTTTTAAAATGTTTCATTTTACAACTATTTGATCAAATAAATTATCCAGCTATATTGGAGAATATTGTACTAAATCTTGATAAATTTAAGAACGCTTCCGTACACTCATTAACATCTGTTTGCAATAGACTTTCCATAAAGGTTGGCATATTACCCGTACCATGTAAGAATGCTAAAATTCTATAGAAATTTCATGAGAAATTTAAAATTCCATGAGAAAATAAACTTGCAGCTTTTTGCTAAAGTGGCAGTTTATTGCACAAAACCTTTAATAATGCAATGGCTGCCCACCTGGAATTTCATATGCATTATTAAAAGAGAATTGTGAAATGAATTCTGATGGAACAGCAGTGGGTCACTTATGGATATCTGGGTTTAGGAGCTTAAATTTTGATTAAATCAGGGAACATTCACTAACTGGGATTTAAAAAAAATATTTTAAGGACTGATGACTTGAGATCAATAACCTTTAGAGGTTAAGAATGACTTCTGATAAAATGCTATTGACGGTAAAAATTTATTCTGGTGACTGCTTCAATTAAAACCAACTTTTGATCTTTATACTTTGTTTCACATCAGCTGTTTGCATTCAAAATCAGTTTAAAAATATAACCACAAATGTAAAACCTACAGGTGAAGAACTTAATGTTGAAAATCATGCCCTTCATTAGTGTGTATATTTCCTTTGTGCATTTCACTGTAACTAGCTAAAGCTCATTCTCTAAACCAATCCTTGAAAGCAATTTAAAAGTTAAAATTATTTGGGGGTTTCAGATTATTTTTTCTGAGCAGTCAGTTGAAGAAGATGAATGTAGAATTTAAAGTGCTGAAGAATAAAACAGCTGTATAGTTTTGCATGATTTGATGACGACCCCCCCGCTTTCTCGTCTTACTTTTCTGCAACCATGTATTACGTGTAATAATGGTGATAAAGAAACTGGCGTATATCTTTGGTTACTAAACTTCATTTGCAAATCAGATGTGGTACATCTCCGGGCCGTTCTTAAGCAATATTTCAAGTAAACTTCACCCTAAACAAGTTTTAATTAGTTGATTTTGGCCTCTGATCTTAAATTGTACGTGACTTGTACATATCTTTAAAGGCAAATTAATGTAATCCTAGGTAATTAGTCACTTAGTGATCTTTCTTTTCTAAAAATTCATTCTGACCAAAATTCATCTCCTCAAATCTAACAAGAAAATGCCTTTTAATTCCAAACCCAGAGATGTTGGTTAGCTAAGAGTATTACATTTATCAGTGATGTTGTAGCTCACTTTATTCATTCCGTGATGCATTGAGTAAGATTTCCAGCTAGAATTTTAAAATTACAGCAAATTATGCGATTACAGTTTTTCAAATGCTCGTGTGCTTTTTTTCAAAAGAGCTATTGGTGAGTTCACATGTATGAACATTCTGTTTGGTCTGTCTTGTCCATCTATAACCAGAAGTTTGGCGTGGTCACAACAGTGATGGCTGTATCATAGCCCTGATTGGTTTGCTATCATTTTATACGTAAGATTTCTCAAGACTAAGTAATCTTTTAAAATTAATCATTTTTACTGTCATGTCATTTTTTTAAAAAAAACAAAAGAAAGGTTTTTTTCATTTTTGACTGTTCTAATGTGGTGGTCTCTCTCAATATAGTATTAGTTGTGGTATTTTTGTTTTGACTGTGTTAAAATTATTTCTGGTGAAAAGGTGCTGTAATTTTTTTGTCAGAAGAATGGTTATGAGTGAGTATTCATTCTTCCATATCCATCCCAATTCCTGTCCTTTTTTTTTTAGGAATGACGAACATCCGAAGCTTTATTTTGTTATTTTCTACATAAATTCTAAATGCATTATTTCTGAGAGAAATAAAAAAAAGTCCATGACATTCACGGACTTGAAGCGGCTCATGCTTATTCTCTCTGCACATTGTTTATATGCTTAGTGGGTTCTGATCAACTGGTCAAAGCTTCAGTATAAGTACATTGAAACATAAAAAATTAATTGTTACTCGTGTCGGCTGCAAGTTATGATCAACTAGTCAGACCCACTCATCTACAGAAAAAAAGTATGCATGGAGGATAGGATTCAGCCTTTTTTTTTAAGAAAAAGATCATTAAGTGCTTAAAATTTGCTTGTGGTGGTTTTGTTGTGGGGTGGTTTGAAAACGTACTTTTAGAAGTGATTAGCAATGCTAGTAATCACTTAATTAACCATGGGAATACTGTAAAATCTGGGCTGTTAATTCTAGTGTTCATGTCCGTAAAAGGTTCTAAAGATAAATTAGTATTATTGTTTCCAGTACAGAACTTTGGTGATGCCCACTCATATTGCACATTAAAAAAACTCCTTCACCAAGCTTCTGGACTACCGATATCACACCACCACCCCCTCCTTTCCTTCTACTGGTCATTTTATGCTTTAATTTTGCTTTTGTGTAAATGTTGCAGAGCAGTGAATCAATGATGTATAAGCACATTCAACCCTTTCTTAATAACCCTTGGTTTTAGTCCATTAGGTTTCTCTTGGTTCTCCAAGTTAAAGTTGCCTTAAGCAGAATGAGTTTTGTCCCTCTTGGTTCTGCTGCACACAAATCCACAACTCAAAACCACATTTGATTCTTCAGCATAGAAGCTACAAGGATAGCTAGTATGAGCAGTTGTGATATCATTATACATAAGGTGTTATAGCTCTAAGATTAAATGACTAGAGCAGGAAGAAATGTTATACTCATTTAATTACACTTCTGGATGTACATAACCCATTTCCCAACATTGACATCTTTCAACAATTGGAACACAATTTCTTTTACATTATTCCTAGTAGTTATTACTAAAAGTTCCTGCCCTGCCCCTGGGTCAAAATCCTGGAACTCTCCCTAACAGCACTGTAGGTGTACCTACACCACACAGACTGCAACAATTTGAAAAATTGGCTCATCCCCATCTTCTCAAAGGCAATTGCGAATGGGCAGTAAATGCTAGCGAGGTCAACGATGCTTGCAATAAATTGTTGGCACATCTTTATTGGCTAACCACTACTTTTAAGCATGTTGAAACGTAACCCCCTGCTAACAGCGTAGCAAAATGTATGGTTTGTGACATTAATCTCGATAAGAGATAGGGAGAATTCTTAATTGCAATTATATGAACATTGCTTTATATAATTATGTATTCCACTGAATTGAATCCTAATGCCTGGATGATTTTGGCAATCATTTGTCTGGATTAATTTGACAATCATACTAGGCAAATGTTTCCTCAATTGGATAAAACTTTTTAAAGTCATAATTTCTAGTCAGTGCCAGAGATTTGAGTCTTTTAGTGAGAGGCAACTATATTTATGGACAAGTACAATTGGCAAGACTTGTGCGTAGTCTTTCACTGTTCCCCACATATCAAAATAATTGTTTACCAGCATTGGTTCAATGCTCTTGCTGCAATCCATGTTTATGCACTGAATGTTTTTAGTAAATGCATGATTTATTTCAACCTACAGTTTCACTTTGTTTTATTATTATAAAAACTGACCTGGACACTGACCACTTGGTATTCTTGATGTTTATAGTGGACAAAAGAATCTGCTGGTCCAATTCCCAACCAGTTTGTGCCACTAAACACTGACCCACGTGAGTTCAAAGAGATGAGGAATAAGGTAGGACAAGAATGGCTCGTGTTTTTCTGAAACTAAGTGCTATGTTGCTGCTTTTTTTAAAAATGTTACTGAAGGAAATATTATTGAATTTGAGCATTGCCACATAATCAAAAGGAAGTTTTAATTTAGGAAATTCTCCTTAGCATTAGAAAGGTAGCATAGTAACTGGTCTATCCACTATGTTTCAATTTGCTCTCTGTGTGGGCCCTGTTAATCAGTTGTCTCAAGTTTTTGTAAACTGAAAGAATCTAAGAGCTTTTCTTAAACTGACAGGATAACATAGAAAAGGAAAAGGTGGAAGAACATCTACTTGACAGACTACTTTTACACCCTTGCCTAACAAACATCTGCTAGGAACCTTGTAATGACTGAAGCATGTGTAAGGGCTCTCCTCTATGGTATCTGCAAGGAAATGCTGTCTGTGGTTTTGCATAAAATAGGCAATTGAGGAATTCCCCAGGTCATGTGTGTCCATCTCCCTAGAAGGGGAAGTATGGGACATTGGCTTAGTGCTTTCACACTCATGTTCTTCTCTGCTATGCAGTTAGAATGCCTGGATAATGTTGCAATGGCCATGGTGCTCACTATTTTTTCAAAATTCAAATTTTGCCAAGAAATAATCAAATGGATTCACATTTCTTCTAGGAACCTCAACATGCTCTAGGGTGTGGCATTAAAAAGGGCAGAAATTGTCTAATGTACAGATCAGAAAACAACCTGATTTAACCAATACCAGTCACTTTCCCCTCACGTAAGGGAAATCATATACCTTAAGAATGGGAATAGGCCATTTGCCTGTCAACTCTATCTACTCTTAATTCCATGCCCAACAGCGAAAACACTTTCAAAGAACTTCATTACCTGCAAAGTGCTTTGAGACGTTCTGTGGTCCTGAAAGGCACTATATGAATGCACATTTTGTTCCTATATACAACATTTGATCTGTCACCTAATCAATATTTTTGAACATTTTAATTGTTTTCATAATATAAAATGTTCAGATTCACATTATGCCTTTTGGGGGGATTGTCTCCATGCACTTCCACCATTAATGAACAAAGAACAGAAACAGGCCCTTTGGCTCACCAAACCTGTGCTGATCATGTTGTCCTATCTAGACCAACCCCCTGTATCCCTCTAGTCTCTGCCTGTTCATGTGTCTATAAATGTTGCTAATGTGTCTGCCTCAACCACCTCAATTGGCAGTGCTTTCCAGGCCCCCACCACCCTCTGTGTAAAAAGCTTCCTCCACACATCTCTACTGAACCTTTTCCCTCCTTGAACTTGAACTCATTGTTTCTGCCCTGGGACAAAGCTACCAACTGTTCACCTTATCTGTGCCCCTCATAATTTTATAAGCTTCCACCAGGTCATTCCCTCTCCTCTTCTCTCTCCCTCCCCCATCTTTCCAGGGAGAACAATACAGCCCAGGAAATAGGCCCTTCGGCCCTCCAATCCCAGTTTATTCTGTCCTTTCTTAGCTAATACCGTCCATACCAGGCAACAGCCTGGTAAACCTTTTCTGTACTCCTTCCAAAGCCTCCACATCCTCCTTTTTATACCTGTGGCTCTGTCTCTCTCTCCTGTTCTCATCATTGCTCCTTTCCCCAAAATACATATTGCACCTTTTTCTATTGCCATTTTATACATTGTGTGTCTTGTCCTTCTGTAATCTTAAGTGCTTGGCTCCGTATTGAAGCTGAAAGGTCCAAACAATTTAAAATCAATAGTTCAAAATATCATGCAATTACTTGATTTGTTTATTGTATTATGGTAGACTAGGTAGTTAGGCAATTCTCCAAGCTGTTCAGTAAATTAACTTTTGTTTGAACATTCTGCATCACCTGCTGTTAATCCAGTGATGCATTCTTGATTGGATGAGTATCAGTTTTAGTTCCTTGATTTCATGCCAGTATTGCATCAAGATGTAATGTGTTTTTGGATTTTTAACCACCAACAGTGGCAAATTTCAGTCCATAGGCCCCTATGATTGGCTTCATTTTTGGGGTCCCCCAGTTCAAGGATCTGAATGCTGAAGCCCAGCCCACATGCGCACACTCACTTCCTCTCCACTCTTCGCACATTTTCTCTTCTTTCTCACCCTTGCTCACGCACTTCCTCCCTTACCCTTCACGCACACATTCTCGCTATCTCTCCGTGCCTCGGATACACTGTCTGTACCCTATATTTTCGCTTTGCCCCAACCCTTGTGCATAATGATGGGCCACACAACCAAGATTGTAGTGGAAAGTTCTGAGGTGCAGGAGCTCTAAGAAAATGTGTTAGCCATTCTTGTTCCCATGCTCCTATCTGGATGTTAAGTAATGGGCCTTGGCACATGTGTGCAAATATTCATGCATCAAGCTCACTCTTCAGTCAATTCAAGCCAGTCCAGATCTCAAAAGAACTATTAGTCAGCTAAATTAATGACTCTCATAGTACCTGTCTGATTTTCTTCAGCATTCGAGGTTAACTGTTATCAGGTCCAGCAATCTGATCAATCTTCAGTGCCTCAAACCAAGCTAAGGCCATTTATGCGTTTACGTTCAAGGAATCAATGTTTAAAGCACTTATACTTTCAGTGAAGAGAGCTTGTCGGTAAGAAGGATTTTAATCTTTCTTTCTTTCAAAGTTTTTTTCTAAAGCTGGGAGCGTAAAACTGGAAGTAGGCCCCAGTGAGACATGGGAAGTTTTTTTTTTGCCCTATAAATTTTGAGCGGGGAGGAAACCCAAGACTCTACACATCTAGAGTCTCCTACCCTTTTCTCTCACTATCTCTGTCTCTGTCTCTCCTCTTCCCCCCACCCCTCAACCTTAAAAAAAAGACTTGGAGTGAGAGCAGATAAGCTTTCTTCTTTCCTTAGCTTATTCCTCTAACCTAAGGGGGTGAAGCAGTATCAGGTAGGATCTTTCTTTATTTTTATCTAGAGGGAATGGCAGGAAAGGCAGTGCAATGTTCCTCCTGCAGAATGTTTGAGGCGAGGGATGCTGTCAGTGTCCCTGCTGATTTCACCTGTGGGAAGTACACTCATCTCCAGCTCCTCAAAAACCACATTAGGGTACTTGAGCTGGATGAACTTTGGATCATTCGGGAGGCAGAGGTGATCATAGATAAAAGTTTCAGGGATTTGGATACTCCAAAGAGTGAAAATAGATGGGTGACTGTGAGAGGGGCTGGGAGGAAGCAGCCAGTGCAGGGATCCCCTGTGGTCGTTCCCCTCAGCAACAAGTATACCGTGTTGGATACTGTTGAGGGGGACGACCTACCAGTGGCAAGCCAGGGTGACCGGATCTCCAGCACTGAGTCCGTCCCTGTGCCTCAGAAGGGGAAGGGGGAGAGCAATAATAATTGGGGGCGCGATGGTTAAAGGGACAGATAGATAGGAGATTCTGCGGCAGCAAAAGAGACTCATGGATGGTATGTTGCCTCCCAGGTGCAAGGGTCCATGCTTCTCAGACCGTGTTTTCAAGATCCTTAAGGGGGAGGGGGATCAGTCATTGTTAGTGCACATCGATACTAACAACATAGGTAGGAAAGGGGTGGGGATTTAAAACAGGAATTTAGAGAGCTAAAATGGAAGCCAAGAGCCAGGACAAAACATGTTGTCATTCTGGTTTGTTGCCGGTGCCATGTGCTAGTGAGTTGAGGAACAGAGAGAGAGTGCAGATTAACATGTGGCTGCAGGGATGGCGTAGGAGAGAGGGTTTCATTTACTTGGATAATTGGAGCACATTATGGGGAAGGTGGGACCTGTACAAACAGGACGGTTTGCACCTGAACTAGAGGGGCACTAATATCCTGGGAGGGAAATTTGCTATGGCTCTTTTGGGGGGCGGGGGGGGTGTGGTTTAAACTAATCTGTCAGGGGGGTGGGAAAATGAGCTGTAGTCCAAAAGCCAGTGTTGAGGGTCATGAGGTAATGAGTGCAGAAGGTATCAAGGTCGCAGGAGTGTACAGGCAGACAGGGTGGCGGGTTGAAATGTATCTACTTCAATTAAAGGAGCATCAGGAATAAAGTAGGTGAACTTGGAGTGTGGATTGGTACTTGGGACTATGATGTTGTGGCCATTACGGAGGCATGGTTAGAACAGGGACAGGAATGGTTGTTAGCAGTTCCGGGGTATAGATGTCTCAGTAAGAGTAGGGAAGGCGGTAGAAGAGGTGGAGGAGTAGCATTGTTAATCAAGGATCGTTTAACGGCTGCTGAAAGGCATTGAGGGCGATCTGCCTACTGAGGTAATATGGGCCGAAGTTAGAAATAGGAAAGGATCGGTCACGTTGTTAGGAGTTTTCTATAGGCCCCCAAATAGTGATAAATGTGGAGGAGGAAATGGCAAAGCAGATTATGGATAGGTGTGGAGGTCACAGGGCAGTTATCATGGGTGACTTTAACTTTCCAAATATTGAGTGGAACCTTTTATAGGTCAAATAGTTCGGATGGACACTTTTTGTACAGTGTGTGCAGGAGGGTTTCCTGACACAGGTGGATAAGCCAACAAGAGATGGGCTGACATTGGAATTGTTACTGGATAATGAACCTGGCCAAGTGTTAGATTTGTTTGTGGGAGAGCACTTTAGAGATGGTGACCACAATTCGGTGTCCTTCGTTATTGCAATGGAGAGGGATAGGTTTACATGGTAGGGCAAGATTTATAGTTGAGGCAGGGGTAATTATGATGCAATTGGGCAAGAATTAGGGAGCATAAGATGGGAACAGAAACTGTCAGGTATGAGCACAAATGAAAAGTGGAGCTTTTTCGAGGAACAAATACTGCGTGTCCTTGATAGGTATGTTCCTGACAGGCAGGGAAGAAATGGCTGAGTGAGGGAGCCATGGTTCACAAAGGAGGTTGAATGTCTTCTCAAGAGGAAAAAGGAAGTGTATGTAAGAATGAGAAAACAAGGTTCAGTTGGGTCGCTTGAGGTAGCTAAGAATGAGCTTAAAAAAAGGGCTTAGGAGAGCTAGGAGGGGGCATGAGAAGTCCTTGGCGGGTCAGATAAAGGAAAACCCCAAGGTTTTTTACTCTTATGTGAGAAATAAAAGAATGACCAGGGTGAGGTTAGGGCCAGTCAAGGATAGTAGTGGGAGCTTGTGCATGGAGTCAGAGAGATAGGTGATGCATTGAACGAATACTTCAGTGCTCATTAAGGAGAGGGGCCTTGTTTTTGAGGATGTGTGTGTGTGATACAGGTTGATAGGATCGAGGAGTAAGATGTTCTGGGAGAAGACGTATTAGCAATCTTGAAAAACCGGAGGGTGGATAAGTCCTCTGGGCCAGATGGGATACCTCCTAGGATACTTTGGGAGACAAGGGATGAGATTGTGGAGCCTTTGGCTTTGATCTTTGGGTCCTCGTGTCCATGGGGATTGTGCCAGAGGACTGGAGAGTGGCAAATATTGTGCCTCCCTTCAAGAAAGGAAATAGGAATGACCTTGGTAATTATAGGCCAGTTAGCCTTACTTTGGTCAGTAATTTAGTGGAAAGGATCCTAAGAGATAGGATTTATGACCATTTGGAAATATGCAGTTTAATCAGGGATAGTCAGCACGGTTTCGTGAGGGGTGAGTCCTGCCTCTCAAATTTGATTGAATTCTTTGAGGAGGTAACTAAGTGTGTAGACGAAGGCCGAGCAGTTGATGTCATATACATGGATTTTAGTAAGGCGTTTGATAAGGTTCCCTGTGATAGGCTCATGAAGAAAGTAAGGAGGTGTGGGATAGAAGGAAATTTGGCTGACTGGATAAGTAACTGGCTATCTCATAGAAGACAGAGGGTGGTGGTAGAGGGAAAATTTTCAGACTGGAGGCCAGTTACCAGCTGTGTACCACAGGGATCAGTGCTGGGTCTTCTGCTATTTGTGATTTTTATCAATAACTTGGAAGAGGGGGCTGAAGGGTGGGTTAGTAAATTTGCTGATGACACCAAGATTGGTGGAATATTGGATGAAGTGGAGGGCTTTTGTGGCTGCAAAGAGACATGGATAGGATGCAGAGCTGGGCAGAAAAGTGGCAGATGGAGTTTAACCCTGATAAGTATGAGGTGGTTCATTTTGGTAGGATAAACTCGAATGCAGGTTACAGGGTCAACGGCAAGGTTCTGAGGAATGTGGAGGAACATAGAGATCTTGGGGTTCATATCCACAGATCTCTGAATGTTGCCACTCAAGTGGGTAGAGCCGTGAAGAAGGCTTATAGTGTGTTAGTATTTATTAACAGGGTGTTTGAGTTTAAGAGCCGAGGGGTTACGCTGCAACTATGCTGGACGTTGGTGAGACCACATTTGGAATATTGTATGCAGTTTTAGTCACCTCACTATAAGAAGGATGTGGAAGCATTGGAGAGAATGCAGAGGAGATTTATGAGGATGCTGCCTGGTTTGGAGGGTAGGTCTTGTAAGGAAAGGTTGAGGGAGCTGGGGTTTTTCTCTGTAGAATGGAGGAGGATGAGAGGTGACTTAGAGCTTTATAAGATGATGAGGGGGATAGATAGAGTGGACGTTCTGAGACCATTTCCTCGGGTGGATGTCGCTGATGCTAGGGGGCATAACTATATGGTGGAAGACACAGGAGGGATGTCCAAGGTAGATTCTTCACACAGAGGGTGGTTGGGGTGTGGAATGCTCTGCCTGCTGTGACAGTGGAGTCGGACATTATAGGAACTTTCAAGCGATTATTAGATAGGCATGTGGAGCACATCAGAATGATAGGGAGTGGGACAGCTTGATCTTGGGTTTGGACATAGCTTCGCACAACGTTGAGGGCCGAAGGGCTTGTACTGTTCTATGTTCTATTATGTCATCTTCAATAGTGAAAGTAGATGCAGAACAGATATATTTACTTTTAATCCATATCCTCCTCCTCAATCCTAACCAACATACTAAATCTTTCAAAGGATCTCTGTGGCTTTTCTGGCACTGACTGAACTTGAAAAGCTTTACCATGGGAATGCTATCTGGCCAGCTGTTTTTTCCCAAAGTATTTTTGGCATTTAATTGTGGCTTTAGTTAACTTAGCTGTATCTGATACCTATGCAAACAATCTTGCCAATGTTTTATACTTCAATGAAACATTTATTTTTGAGGCTACTTTCTGACTATTTATGTAAATAACTTTATTTTCCTTTTCTGCAACTTATTTCCATCAACCAGCGCACTCCAATCTCAATTTTTGAAACCTTTGTATCTTAATATTGAACCCATTCTTACAGCAGCTATCAGGTTGTCTGCACAATAATTTTCTCAACTAAATAAAATATGATACAATGAATATTGATATGAATTGAGAGATTATTAGGACTTGGAATTTTTCCACAATAAAAATAGGCACTCCGCCCCATATTTCAAATCTACTTATTAAAAAGGAAAGTTTTTGTTTAGTTGTTCAGGGGATGTGAGCATCACTGGCTGAGCCAACATTAACCATCTTTAATTGCCCTTGAACTGAGTGGACATTTTGAGAGTCAGTTGCACTGCTGGGGGTCGGGAGTCACATGAGCTGGACTGAGTGAAAATGACAGATTTGCTTCCTTAAAGTACATTAGTGAACTTTTGATTTATATTTTTTGAATACAGATTTCACCATCTGCTGTGGTGGGATTTGAACCCAGATCATTGCCAGATTACTAGTGACCATACCACTACTGCACCAAATAGAACAAAGCTCTTTTTGAGAGTTGTGCTATGACAGTGATGGCTCAAATAACTTCCATCTGTGCTGTGCAATTCTACGGTTCCCACACGGAAATTGAATATCATTTCAGGAGTTCTGCTACTGATGAAATCCATTACTTCCCAATATGTTGAGTAAGGAAGGAAATTCTTGCCTGCACCATCAGCTATCTTTTCCCTGCCATGTTATCTACTGAATAAAGTAACACATCCTAAAATCTGACCAATTATCATTGTTTCATAATATACATAGTTAATATTAAGTTTTATGGTTGTGCTTCAAACAAAATAAATTATTGATTGAACCTCTGGGGTCTGAAGAAACATGTATATTCTTAGAGAATTTGACTCCATACAACCAAAGTCTTGATACTTATATTAGGTTGGTAAGTTCACAGTCCTGGTGCTAATATTTTAGAGGCCGCTGCCTTAATTCGTTCCTGCTTACAATAACACAAAGGAAGAAAGGACATTAATCAAAAAGCAGAATACATTGTTCTTTCTGAGGGAATGCAACTTTAAGTGCACTAACTTGGCTTTGCCACAGTACGAGAGTGAGGGCTTCATAGAATCACTAGAGTGCAGAAGACGACCATTTGGCCCATTAATTTTGCACTGGTTCTCTGACAGACCACCTTAGCCAAGCTCTTTCTCTCATATATTTAGCGTGGCTAATCAATCTAACATACACATCTTTGGACACTAAGCAGCAATTTAGCATGCCCAGTCCACCTAATCTGCTCATCTCATGTGGGAGCAGTCTGAAGCACCAGGAGGCGACCCACAAAGACATGGGGAGAACGTGCAGACGACTCAGTCAGTTACCCAAGACTGGAATTAAGCACAGGTATTTGGTGCTGTGAGACAGCCGTGTCATACCTGCAGAATGTGCTTCCCTCTCCTGGTGCATTCCTGTACTATATCCTTCTGCTGAGGCAACTACCTTTTGAACATTTGAACCCATCTATTGACTTTGTCTATGCTTCCCGTTGCCTCAGAAAAGCAGCCTGCATAATCAAGGACCCCACACACCCCAGACATACTCCCTTTCACCTTCTTCCACCGGGAAAAAGATACAAAAATCTGAGGTCACGTACCAACCGACTCGAGAACAGCTTCTTCCCTGCTGCCATCAGATTTTTGAATGGACATACCTTATATTAAGTTGGTCTTTCACTACACCCTAGCTATGACCGTAACACACTATTCTGCACTGTCTCCTTTCCTTTCCTGTGAACAGTATACTTTGTCGGTATAGCACGCAAAAAATAATGATTTTCACTCTATACTAATACATATGTCAACAATAAATCAAACTTGCAGTAGCCAACTGCATCACAAGAATGGATGGAGTCCGCTGTCAGGATTGCTTCATGCCGGAAGGCACCTGGATATAGATGATCTTGCACACACTTAGATGCGCATTCTCTCAATCTCTCACAATCAGCGTTTTCCTATTGGGATATGGAGGTGGATGTAGGTAGGGAGTGAGATGGGGTGAATTTGGGCGATATATATGTGCAGTGAGGGTGATGGATGGGAAAGGATGAGGGAGAAAATAATGGGTGGGGTGGAGATGGGGGTAGGGTATGGGTAGTGAGAAAGGGGAAGGTGAGGGTGTGGAGTGGGGAAGATGAAGGAGGATGAGCTAAAGATTGGGGTGAAGGAAAGGAATGACGTAGAGGAAGTTAACGGCTGCAATTCTGGTGTGTTTCACTGTGAACACCACCCCCAGCTATCATCTCTTGATTTACTTCCTAATTCAGTTTTAAGTTACACAGAAGATAGGAGCAGGAGAAGGCCATTTGGCCCTTTGAGCCTGCTCCACCATTCACTAAAATCATGGTTGATCATCCAACCCAATAGCCTAATCCTACTTTTTCCCCATAACCTTTGATCCCATTTTGCCAAGTGCTATATCCAGTCGCCCCCTGAACGCGCTGTGTTTTGACATCAACTGTTTCCTGCGGTAATGAATTCCATAGGGTCACCGCTCCTTGGGTAAAGAAATGTCTCCTCACCTCCGTCCTAAATAGTCGACCCTGAATCCTCAAATTGTGACCTGTGGTTCTGGACTCCCCCACCAACGGGAACATCTTCCCTGCATCTATCCTGTCTAGACCTGTTAGAATTTTATAAGTCTTTATGAGATCCCCCTCATTCATCTGAACTCCAGCAAAAACAATCCTAACCTAGTCAATCTCTCCTCACCATCCTTCGCTGCACTCCCTCGAGAGCAAGAACATCCTTCCTCAGAAAAGGAGACCAAAACTGCACACAATACTCTAGGTGTGGCCTCACCAAGGCCCTGTATAGTTGTAACAACACATCCCTGCTCCTGTACTCAACCTCTCACAATGAAGGCCAACATGCCATTTGCCACCTTTACTGCCTGCTGCACTTGCATGCTTACCTTCAGTGATTGGCCTACAAGGACACCCAGGTCCCACTGCACACTCCCCTCTTCCAATTTACAGCCATTCAGATAGTAATCTGCTGCCTTATCTAAATTATACTGCATCTGCCATTGATTTGCTCATTCAGCCAACCTGTCAAAATCATGTTGAAAGACCTGTGCATCCCCTCCCACCCAACTTGGTATCATCTGCAAACTTTGAGATGTTATATTTTGTTCCCTCATCTAAATCATTGATACATATATATATATTGTGAATAGCACCAATCCCTGTGGCACCCCACTAGTTACTGCCTGCCAATTTGAAAAGCACCCATTAATTCCTACTTTGTTTCCTCTGCCAACCAGTTTTCTATCCAACCTGCAGGGACTGTCTGAGTCCTGGAAGATGACCAGCAATGCATCCACTATTTCTAGGGCCACTTCCTTAAGCACTCTGGGGCGTATATTATCGGGCCCTTGTGATTTATCTGCCTTTAATCCATCAACTTTTCCAGTACCGTTTCCCTACTAATATTGATCTCCCTCAGTTCTTCCCTTTCACTAAAGTCTTGCATTCCCCAACGTTTCTGGTATCTGATTTGTGTCCTTTTTTGTGACAACAGAACCAAAATATGTGTTCAGTTACTCGGCAATTTCTTTGTCCCTGTTTTATATTCCCCCATTTCTGTTTGTAGAGGGCCTATGTTTGTCTTCACCAACCTCTTTCACTTCACATATCTACAGAAACTCCTAGTGTCAGTCATTATATTCCCTGCAAGCTTTGTACTGTATTTTCCTCTTAATCAATCCCTTGGTCCTTCTTTGCTGAATTCTAAACTGCTTCCAGTCCTCGGACCTATAATTTTTCTTGGCCAATCTGTATATTTCTTCCTTAGATTGGATACTGTCTCTAATTCCCTTTGTAAGTCATGGATTGGCCCTCTTATGATATGGAGATACCGGCGTTGGACTGGGGTAAACACAGTAAGAAGTCTGACAACACCGGGTTTAAGCCTAACCGATTTATTTGATAGTAAACTCACAAGCTTTTGGGGTTTGCCCCTTCGTCAGGTGAATGGAGAGTTCTGGCCTCAGACAGAGCATATAAAGCACAGACAGTTTACAGGTTACTGATTAGAATGTGAGTCTTTACAGTGAGGTTTTGCAAACCCAGGCAAGTCATGGGGGTTACAGATAGTGTATGTTTGCAAAACCTCACTTACTGTACTGTCTGGAGACAATACACATTGCTTTAACCTGTGCTTAATGCTCCTTCCACTCACATTGTCGGCCTCTTTAAGACTTGAATAGCAGGTCAGTTGTAAAGACTCATATTCTAATCAGTAATCTGTAAACTGTCTGTGCTGTTATATGCTCTGTCTGAGGTCAGAACTCTCCATGCACGTGACGAAGGGGCAAACCCCGAAAGCTTGTGAGTTTACTATCAAATAAATCGGTTCGGCTTAAACCTGGTGTTGTCAGACTTCTTACTGTGTTGGCCCTCTTATCCATTTTGCTTTTGTGCCAGACAGGAGTAAAACAGTTGTGGCAGTTCCCCTGTGCATTCCTTGAATGTTTGCCATTGTCTGTCCACTGTCATCCCTTTAAGAACTCTTCCAATCTATCAAGGCCAACTCACGCCTCATATCCTCATAGTTTCCTTTATCAAGATTCCGAATCAACTATTTCATGCTCCATCTTGATTAAAAAATTCTATTGTGTTATGGTCGCTCACCTCCAAGTGGTCTTGTACAGCTAAATTGGCAATGATTCCCCCTCATTACAAGCTGTACTCCTTTCTTGCCCTCTCTTTGGTGTATTGGATCGTGTGAGGTCTTCTATTTTAGAGGGCACGTGTTCCATATATCAGGGTCAGCATTGTTTTAGCTTGGATGGAAAGCATTTGTTGACTTCCTAACTTTTTAAAGTGCCATCTTTGGGGCAAATTGAAAGCTACATTCTCTTGATATCTGTTTTATAAACTTAACTAAAGATGGAATACAACCATGTTTTTAAGAAGTTTTTGATTTTCAATATGTGCTTTCTTATATTTCAAAATGAAATATCTGAGAACAAAATGTTTTTACAATTGTGCAATCCAGATAGCTAACTAAATTCATAAATGCTAAGCATGCAATTATTTTGGTGTTATACAGTGACAAAACAAAGTAAGGTAAGGAATTTTATAGCATCTTACATGCTGACATCTTGTGCTATGGAGTCATAGGTTGATTAGAACATAGAACATTACAGCGCAGTACAGGCTGTCCGGCCCTCTGTTGTGCCTACCAGTGAAACCAGTCTAAAGTCCATCTAACCTAAACTATTCCAATATCATCCCTATGTTTATCCAGTGACCATTTAAATGCCCTTAATGTTGACAAGTCCACTACTGTTGCAGGCAGGGCATTCCACGCTCTTACTACTGAGTAAAGAACCTACCTCTGACATCTGTCCTATATCTATCACCCTTCAATTTAAAGCTATGTCCTCTTGTGCTAGCCATCTCCATCTGAGGAAAAAGGCTGTCACTGTCCACCCTACCTAATCCTCTGATCATCTTGTATGTCTCTATTAAGTCGCCTCTTAACCTTCTCTCTAAGAAAAGCAGCCTCAAGTCCCTCAGCCTTTCCTTATAAGACCTTTCCACCATACCAGGTAACATCCTGGTAAATCTCCTCTGCACCCTTTCCAATGTTTCGATATCCTTCCTATAATGCGGCGACCAGAACTGTACGCAATACTCCAAGTGCGGCTGCACCAGAGTTTTGTACGGCTGCAACGTGACCTCATGACTCCGAAACTCAATCCCTCTACCGATAAAAGCTAACACACCGTACACCTTCTCAACAACCCTGTCAACCTGGGTGCCAACTTTCAGGGATCCATGCACGTAGATTGGAATCATAGAATCTTACAGCTCAATTCAATTCAACCTATCCTTCCTGTGCCAGCATTTTGAAAGAACTATCCAATTAGTCACACAATCTCACTGTTTGTCCATAGCCCTGCATTTTCTTTCCTTTTCAAGTTTTTATCCAGTTTTTTTTTTGAGTCAGTATTGAATCTGTCTCCATCTGCAAGGAATTCCAGATAATAATGGTTTTCTGCATTTTAGAAATAAACTCTCATCTCTCTGCATTCCCTCTCCCCAAGACCTTCGTCAAATGTCTTAAATTGTTTTGATCAATCTTGCTTTTTTACCCTTAAAATTTTGAATGCCTTACAAAGGTATAGAAATTGCTGTTGGTACTGAGATTTTCCTGCATCTTTATAAAGTTTTTGTGCATAATTCTTGCTGCGGCTGTATAGGGCATTGGTGAGGCTGCAGCTGGAGTACTGTGTGCAGTTTTGGTCGCCATACTTACACAAGGATATTTTGGCCTTGAGGGAGTGCAGAGGAGGTTTACTAGGCTGATACCGGAATTGAAGGGGTTGAGCTATGAGGAGAGGCTGAATAAACTAGGCTTGTACTCGTTAGAGTTTAGAAGAATGAGGGGAGATCTCATTGAGACATATATGATGATGAATGGGATGGATAGGATAGAGGTGGAGAGGCTCTTCCCGCTCAGAAAGGACAGTAGGACTAGGGGGCACAGCCTCAAGATAAAGGGGGGGGTGCGGTTTAGAACGGAGTTGAGGAGGAACTTCTTCACTCAAAGGGTGGTGAATCTCTGGAATTCTCTGCCCGTCGAGGTGGTGGAGGCTGCCTCGCTAACTATTTTTAAGACGCGGGTTGATGGGTTTTTGATAAGCGAGGGGATTAAGGGTTATGAGGAGAGGGCGGGAATGTGGAACTGAGCCACGACAGATCAGCCATGATCTTATTGAATGGCGGGGCAGGCTCGAAGGGCTGGATGGCCTACTCCTGCTCCTATTTCTTATGTTCTTATGTCATGGTCATGGGGGCACGCGTTGTAGGAAGTGCAAAACATACATATAGTGAGACTACTGGAGCCTCAACTAGTCCATAGTACCCACAAATATCAGTGTCCAGTTTCAAAATGTCTCTTTTATGTTCGCGGGCCTTCAGGAAGGGCGCAGGTCGTTCCGAAGGTGCAGCCAGAGTCGCTCAGTGAGTCTGGCCATTGGATACATGTTCGGATCTTATCCAATGTGCAGGTGAAGCAGATCACATCGAGACCCGGGTGGACTTGTAGCCATGCATTGGAATACATTCTGTTGTTCTCGGGGAATGGTGCTGCCGGCGCACACAACGCCTCGGATGTATTGAATGTTATTCCGTGAGATTGTTGATAGGTGGTGTGACCCTGGATGGCGAACCTTGACAAGAAGATCATGGATAGGGCCATCTTCAAAGTGGTTAACATTATCCTGGAGAGGGGTAGGAAGGGTACACAAAGCCTGGTGGCCGCCAGGAGATCACATTGAGACATGGAGATCTCACTGAGACATGTAAGATGATGAATGGGATGGATAGGATAGAGGTGGATGTTCCTTAGCTACGTAGGCCATAAGCTGTGGCATTCCCTATTTAGTTTTTTGAGCGTGGAATCGTGTAAATGTCTTGATCCAATGGAAAGTAAAATATGGGGCTGGATGAATCCAGAACAAATTAAAATGAAAGCCAAGTCTTTTAATAGTGAAATTGGAAAGCAGTCTTTAATACAGTAGTGTAGTGTAAATTTGGACCTCTATTGCCCCACAAATCTATTGAGGCTAGGGTTAGAAGAGAGCATGGTCAATTGGGAAAATTCAAAACTGAAATAGATTTTTGTTTGGCAAGGATGTTAAGGTATATGGAGTAAAGCCAAGTCAATGGAGCACATAACAGACCGAAGAATCAGGAGCAGGAGAATGCTATTCATCCCCTCATGTTTGCTTCACCATTGGATAAAATCATAACCAATCTGACTGTGGTCTCTGCTTTCCTGTCCACTGCCTATGCCCTTTGAATATTGTATAGCTGAGTTAGATTCTTGACTGACAGTGAGTTCATGCTTCATTGCTCTGGGAAGTGAATTCCAGAGATTAACAACCCCCTGAAAAGAAATGATTTCTCTCATCTGTCTTAAATGGGTAACCTCCTGTTTTTATTCAGCGTCCTCTAGCTCTAGCCTCTCCAACAAAAGGAAACAATCTTTCAGCAGCCATCCTGTCAAGTCCCGTCAGGATCTTGTATGTAGCAGTAAGATCACCTCTTATTTTTCTAAATTCCAATTAGACAGGCCCAATCTATCTAACGTTTTCTCATAAATTGACCCCTTCATCTAAGGAATCAGTTGAGGAAACGTTCTCTGCACACAACTACAGATGTGGTACAATTTTCCTGCCTTGCCACCCTGGTCGAGTAGCACAAATTCGTAAGATATAGGAGCAGAAATATACCATTCGGCCCATCCAATCCCATTCAATCATGGCTGATATGCTCCTCATTCCCATTTTTGTGCCTTCTATCTCTGACCTTTCAGCCCATTACCAATTAAAAATCTGTCTAACTCCTCAAATTTACTCACTGTCCCAGCATCCACCGCACTTTAGGGTAATGAATTCCACAGATTCACAACCCTTTGGGAGAAATAGTTTCTCCTCAACTATATTTTAAGTTTGCTACCCCTTGCATAGCGCGGCAGGAAATTTCAGCAGGAGGCCACAGATGGAAACCATGATTGGCGTCCTTCCCTTTGCAATAAATGATAGGTACAAATAGTGATCTAATTGAGTGATGTAATTGATTTAAGGGGCTAGATGGCCAACTCCTCTTCCTTTATTTCTAATTCTATTGAATGTCTGCAGGCATGTTAGATCCTTACTTTCAATTCAGAATGGCAGCATGTGCAAGATTCACATTAGGAAAATAAATAACTTTAATATGATAGTGAGATGTTATTGTGCCTTTTTATGGCTCTAAGAATGTGGCATATCCAGAATCTGAGTTTATATTGCAAACCCTGTTTTTAATTCTGAACCATTTCTGGGGACAGCATAGTGGAACAGTGCTAACTGCTCCCTCACAGTGTTCAATTCCCGGCTTGGGTAACTGTCTGTGTGGAGTTTGCATATTCTCCCATGTCTGCATGGGTTTCTTCCAAGAGCTCTGGTTTCCTCCCACATTCCAAAGGTGTGCAGGTTAGGTGAATTGGCTGTGCCACATTCTCCCTCAGTGTACCCGAACAGGTGCCCGAGTGTGGCAAGTAGGGGATGTTAATGTAAGAACACCTGTGACTAATAAATAAACTTTAAGGAGTTGTTTGTGATAATTTTCAATTATCCACAGCAAGTTCTTATAGTAACTTAGTGAAGTATAAAGTTGTACCATTTTGTTTAGCAAATCACAAGTACATATTGTATGATTTTCCTTCCCTTATAGATTCGAGAACAAAATTTGCAGGACATAAAGACTGCAGGACCTCAATCTCAGTTACTCTGTGGTGTTGTGCTGGATAGGTCCTTTGCTCAGGTGAGAACTTAAACATTGCATCGAAGAAAAAATTCTGCATCACTCTCTTTTAACATTATCTAGTTTGTCAATCTGTCACTATCTCTCCCTAACGTTTTGCAAACACTATTCTTTAAATGGCAGAATTTATCTATGTGGGAGGTAAGTTCTAGTCATAACTCTACTGTGTTTAATATGTAAATATTTGAGCAAGAATGCAAATATGGCAGAACAAAAACAATATTGACAGTCAAGTAATAGCATGCAAATCAGAGCTCCTGCGAACCATTGTTGAATGCAGTCATCTGTGCATGCTTTCATGTACTTTTAAATATGACTCTGTTACATGTCATTAGCATGCTGAGTATACTAGTCAGGCTTTCAAAACCTCATTTTATTTGTACCATTTAATTAAATGGGGACTGATGAAGTATACTTCAGAGCTTAAATTTTAGGAAAGCTTAGGGCCTCTGGCACAAGATCATAATGTAAAGAACTGGTTTTGTCATTCAAAGTAGCAAAGTGTCTGAAAATGCCACAAGGAGACTAAACTGCAAAGCTTTCCCCAAAAACTTTGCGTAAGACTGGTATATAAGTGTAGGAAGTCTGTTTGCAACTTGCAGATAATATCTACAATTTGAAAAGTTTACAGCTAATGTCTTGATTATTTTCATCAATCCATGTAGCACTTTATGTACTTCGCTACAATTGAAATGTGCTTTTAAATTTAATTTTTTAAAAAATGAGCAGCATGAGTTGATCAATTTATGACCTGTGTAATTATTGAGAATTTTCCTGGCTACTTCTGCACAATGAAAACTAATCAAGGTAAAAATGACTCTAGGGTCTCGAGTTGTCTCTGAAATTATTCTTGTTGATGGTGCAATAAAGTTGGAAATATGCAGAGGACTTTTGCTCTATTAGTCTTGTACGTCTCTTAAATCCTTAGGTCTACCTGAGATGAATAATAAATGGAACTAGATTCATTTTTTTCAAGCATCCAAACACTGAGACTTAAAATGCAACAATTAATACCAGGCATCCCAAAGGACAAAAGTAATTGTCTTCACAGCACATTTTAAATAGATTTCTTTATAGTTTTTGATGAAGTTTCTACAACAAATAGTGTATGAGATCCTGAAAGTTTGACTGGTTGAAAGCCCCCTGTGTGCACATCATTAGAGTTGGGTTTATAGCCTGCATGCCATCCTCTCCTAGTCATCCTGCTAATAAATACATATTTTGCATGAAAATGACTTGATATCATATGGATTTGAGTTACCCAGTCTTTAAGGGAGGGTATGGTTTGCACTGTTTACTCAATTTGCTGTTGCAGGATGCACCTCTCTCAGACTGTACGGAGTTTATTGATGGTCTCGATCTCTCAAAGCAAGCCTTAAATCCCGCTAACCCTGTTAGAAAGGTACTTACTGACCTGTTGTTGTTAAACTCTGCACCTATTATCATGTTTCCTCACCCAATAAATCTGCTTTACTCCAAAATGCTTGTTTTTTTAAAATCCCAAAATATATTTGTCACTATTAAACCCTGGCTTACTGAAATCCATGAGAGTAAAGCAGGGCAGTATAAGACCGAGCTAAAATTCAAGTATTCATAGCAGAGATTTTTGGTGTTTTGCTCACTGGTGGTCACGTGGAATGTTACATTAGATGTTTTTGATAACTTCAGTGTGTTAAGTGAGCGAGCATAGATTGTGAACAGTGTGATTGTTGAATTCAGTTTTCAAAAGCTAATTGCCAAATTTGCATCTGTGTAGCATAAATTTTAGAAAGTTCACAATTCCTGCAATTTCAACTAGCATGGAATGTTTTTAACCAAAGAAGACTTTATGGACTTGAAATTTAGACTCTTGTAAACTATGCCGTAGCAGCTGCATTGCAAATTTATGTTCCTGATGTTAATTCGGCCCATCAGCTCAGTGTAAGAACAGCATTTGTGGAAAGGAGAGGGAGTGTTCCCCTTTCAGGAACGTCAACATTTTGCATCATGGATGCATGTAGCAGCAGGTCTCCATGGAGGAAGTAGATAATCTCCCCAAATGGTAGCAGAAGCTATATTCAATCAAGAGACAGAGTAATAAAACACTTATTCACCTTGCCCCAACTGTATCATTTGAAATGTGACTTGCTAAAAACTTGCTGAGACCATCTGTATTAATTCATCAGAATGTTTTTGCTGCACACAGTGAGATTTGCTCTGCTTTACATGTTGTGTAAAGCTTTTACTTTATGAAAAGTGAAGAGCTGAAAACAAAATAAACAGAGGCAGCTGATGACCTTCCCATTTTAGTGAGGCAAAGGGAAGGACTTATGTGGACAGTAAAGTCAGAGGAATGAATTGTTGAAGTTATAGAGCTGGAGAACTACATGGAGCGAAAGGAGATGTAGATGAAAATTTATCTGAGCACTTGTATGTTTGCCTTTGTGAACTCAATCTTCGTTTTATGTAACAGATGAACATAGTTTTGAAGGTATTGTACACAGTTAATCTTTAATCTGGGGCCTTAGGATCTATATTATCAATTCTGTTTCATCAAACTATGGATTGTGTATGTTTTGCACTGGAGCATTTGTGGTTCATGCTAAAGGAGTTGTGCATACTATCAATGTGCAATTGTAACCATGTTAGCCATATGCATTTCAAATTGCTAAATCAGCTGCTTAGCTAGTAAACAAGTCAGTCACTAAATTACTGTGCAATTAGCCAACCAGAAGGATATTGCAGTATGATGATAAAATGTTCATAAATTTCCGTTTGCTGTCTGAAAAGGGTAAATCCTGTGCTTTTAATCTGTCAGAAACTCATGCGGTCCTCACCTGAGCCTCAACCAACAGTCTATTTTTACAATGGACAAATCCCTCAGTGAAAAGATGGAGGAATGTTGAACAGGCATTCGACTAGTTAGAGATGTAGAACTTGGAGGGGGAACTTCTTGCCTTCTCTACGACCAACCATGACTAACTGCTGAAACTTTGGATGAATGTGCATTCGCGTCTCCAGTTACCTCCAAGCAGCTATCCTCTGTCAGTTTCTTTAAACATGCATTCATTCTCTGCCTCAAATGATCCATGCAGCTTTCTCGTACATAAACTGCCTTTATACAAAGTTTAAAGTTTATTTATTAGTGTTACAAGTAGGCTTACATTAACACTGCAATGAACAAAGAAAATTACAGCACAGGAATAGGCCCATCAGTCCTCCAAGCCTGCATTGACCACGCTGTCTGACTGAACTAAGACCCTCTTATTCTTCGGGGACCATATCCCTCTATTCCCATCCTATTCATGTATTTGCCAAGATGTCCCTTGAAAGTCATTATCATATCTGCTTCCACTACCTCCCCTGGCAGCGAGTTCCAGGCACCGACCACCTCTGTGTAAAAAAAAACTTGCCCTGTACATTTTCTTTAAACCTTGACCCTCGCGCCTCAAACCTATGCCCCCTAGTAATTGACTGTTCCACCCTGGGGAAAAAGCTTCTGATTATCCACTGAAGTTACCATGGAAATCCCAAAAGCATCAGTCCACTCCCAAACAGAAAGCTTATTCAACAGCTCCTTCATTCACATCGTCACATAAGAACATAAGAAATAGGAGCAGGAGTAGGCCATCTAGCCCTTCGAGCCTGCCCCGCCATTCAATAAGATCATGGCTGATCTGTCGTGGCTCAGTTCCACATTCCCGCCCTCTCCCCATAATCCTTAATCCCCTCTCTTATCAAAAACCCATCAACCCGCGTCTTAAAAATATTTAGCGAGGTAGCCTCCACCACTTCAACGGGCAGAGAATTCCAGAGATTCACCACCCTTTGAGTGAAGAAGTTCCTCCTCAACTCCGTTCTAAACCGCCCCCCCTTTATCTTGAGGCTGTGCCCCCTAGTCCTATTATCCTTTCTGAGCGGGACGAGTCTCTCCACCTCTATCCTATCCATCCCATTCATCATCTTATACATCTCAATGAGATCTCCCCTCATTCTTCTAAACTCTAACGAGTACAAGCCTAGTTTATTCAGCCTCTCCTCATAGCTCAATCCCCTCAACTCCGGCATCAGCCTAGTAAACCTCCTCTGCACTCACTCCAAGGCCAAAATATCCTCGCGTAAGTACGGCGCCCAAAACTGCACACAGTACTCCAGCTGCAGCCTCACCAATGCCCTATACAGCCGCAGCAAGACCTCCCTACTTTTATATTCAATCCCCCTCACTAAGAAGGCCAGCATCCCATTCGCCTTCCTGACCACCTGCTGCACCTGCAAGCTGGGTTTTTGCGACTCATGCACAAGGACCCCGAGGTCCCTCTGCACCGTCGCCTGCTGCAGTTTTTCGCCACGTAAGTGATAATCCTTCCTACCATTATTCCTACCAAAGTGAACCACCTCGCACTTGCCAACATTAAATTCCATTTGCCATTTCCTGGCCCATTCGCCCAGCCTATCTAGATCCTTCTGTAGACTCTCCACACCCTCCGCACAATTTGCCTTTCCATAGAGAAGGAAAGAAGATACTGCAGTATGTAGTGTTACAGTCATAACTAGGGTGTAGAAGATGTACATGCCTTGAGGGTGACTTTCCTGCTCCTGAGTGTTGAAAGACTAGTGTGGACTGGAACCTTCTCTTTCTGCAACCGTTTCCTTATTTTGTCATAAGTCTACCCTGAAGTTTGCTTCTGAATCTCATGTAGACCATAAGAGGTCTTTCCATTGTATGTTTTGAAGTTTTGATCTCTGAAGGAAAACGGTTGACTTGTATGCTGCATTTTAACTTTAGTTAAAACTTTAATATTTATTATTAATGAACATTGTGAAAAAACCAAATTTCCTTCTGTGGGTTGGGCTGAAAAGTTAATTCGCTAATAATCTTAAGTATTGATATGAATTAGCAACTTTACCTTCTGAGGTTTTAAATATAAATTATTAGCATGTCATATCTCCTGCATTGCAAAATTGACTAACTTTAAATGTAATTAATTTGCTGTGATGTTTTGGACATCCTAAAGTTATGAAAAGTGCTTTATAAATTTTTTTCTTAATTTTCCATTTATCATCATTATAATTAATCCACATATTCCTGAACAGCATCTTAGCTAGAGTTAGATTTTTAGAGTTTGGTATTGGTTCCTGGAACTTCCTTCACCAAGGATCTATCATTTTCAGGACGCCCTATTTTCTTTAGAAGATCAGTATGCCAGATAATATTTTAAACTTTAGTAGAAACCAACCTGATCTATACATTGTAATGTCAACTACTAAAGACATTAGCTGAAGAAACCATTGCTTGAGCATCTTATAGCAAGCACTCAGGAGAACAACGTAGACTAATGAAACACTCTTGAGGGTTGAATTTTCTATTATAAGAAAAACTCGAGTACTAATAATTGGGAGCCTTTGGACCAAGGTTGGAAAATGCAGGATTTACATTCTAATTGTGATGCCCAATTTCAGATGATAAGACATTCAAGTTCTGACAGTGCAAAAGTTCATAGGTTGCAGCACAGAAGGAGGCCATTTGTCTCCATGCTGGCTCTCTGCAAGTGACCCACCGTACTCTTCTCATAACCCTGCAAAATTTTGCTCAAGTTTTTGTCCAATTCTTTTTTTTGGAAACCACAGTTGAACGTGCCTCCACCATACTCTCAGGCAGTGCATTCCAGATCCTAACTACTTGCTATGTAAAATCAAAGTTTTCCTCATTGCTTCTTTTGTTATTCATCTTAAATCAGTGTCCTTTGTCTCAACCTTTCTGCCAGTGAGGAACAGTTGTTCTTTTTCTGCTCTTGATTTTACATTGCCTCACTTTCCACTTCTCTGCATCAAATTTATTTGACATGTCTGCCCATTCTACCCGTCTGTCTATATCCTCTTCACAATACTTCCACGTTCTGTGCCATCTGCAGATTCTGAAATTGTGAGTTCCTAGTACTGATCACTGTGTATCTTATTCCAGTCTGAAAAACAATTGTTTACCACTAGTCTTGTTTCCTGTCACTCTGCCAACTTGTAATTTAATTAACACAGACAAATGTGAGGTATTGCACTTCAGAAGGACAAACCAAAGTAGAACATACAGGGTAAATGGTAGGACTCTGAAGAGTGCAGTTGAACAGAGGGATCTGGGAATACAGATATAGAATTCCCTAAAAGTGAAGTCACAGGTGGATAGGGTCGTAAAGAGTGCTTTTGGTACATTGGCCTTTATAAATCGGAGTATCGAGTATAAAAGTTGGAGTGTTATGGTAAGGTTATGTAAGGCATTGGTGAGGCCGAATTTGAAGTATTGTGTACAGTTTTGGTCACCTGGTTACAGGAAGGATGTAAGTGAGGTTGAAAGAGTGCACAGAAGGTTCACGAGGATGTTGCCGGGACTTGAGAAGCTGAGTTATTGAGAGAGATTGAATAGGTTAGGACTTTATTCCCTGGAGCGTAGAAGAATGAGGGGAGATTTGATAGAGGTGTAAAAGATTTGGATGGGTATAGATAGAGTGAATGCAGGCAGGCTTTTTCCACTGAGGCTAGGGGAGAAAAAAACCAGAGGGCATGGATTAAGGGTGAAAGGAGAAAAGTTTAAAGGGAATATTAGGGGGCAGGGGGCTTTTTCCACACAGTGGTGGGAGTGTGGAATGAGCTGCCGGATAAAGTGGTAAATGCGGGGTCACTTTTAAGAAAAATTTGGATAGGTACATGGGTGAGAGGGGTATGGAGGGATATGGTCCAAGTGCAGGTCAGTGGGACTAGGCAAAAAATGGTTCAGCATAGACAAGAAGGGCCAAAAGGCCTGTTTATGAGCTGTAATTTTCTATGGTTCTATGGTATCCATGCCGTCATGGCTCCGCCCATTTTATTCTATGGGTTTCAACTTTTCTGGCACCTATTAAGAACATAAGAACATAAGAAATAGGAGCAGGAGTAGGCCATCTGGCCCTTCGAGCCTGCCCCGCCATTCAATAAGATCATGGCTGATCTGTCGTGGCTCAGTTCCACTTTCCCGCCCTCTCCCCATAACCCTTAATCCCCTCTCTTATCAAAAACCCATCAACCCGCTTCTTAAAAATATTTAGCGAGGCAGCCTCCACCACTTCAACGGGCAGAGAATTCCAGAGATTCACCACCCTTTGAGTGAAGAAGTTCCTCCTCAACTCCGTTCTGAACCGCCCCCCCTTTATCTTGAGGCTGTGCCCCCTAGTCCTACTGTCTTTTTTGAGCGGGAAGAGTCTTTCCACCTCTATCCTATCCATCCCATTCATCATCTTATACGTCTCAATGAGATCTCCCCTCATTCTTCTAAACTCTAACGAGTACAAGCCTAGTTTATTCAGCCTCTCCTCATAGCTCAACCCCCTCAACTCCGGTATCAGCCTAGTAAACCTCCTCTGCACTCCCTCCAGGGCCAAAATATCCTTGTGCAGGTGCGGCGCCCAAAACTGCACACAGTACTCCAGCTGCGGCCTCACCAATGCCCTATACAGCTGCAGCAAGACCTCCCTACTTTTATATTCAATCCCCCTCGCTATGAAGGCCAGCATCCCATTCGCCTTCCTGACCACCTGCTGCACTTGCAGGCTGGGTTTTTGCGACTCATGCACAAGGACCCCGAGGTCCCTCTGCACCGTCGCCTGCTGCAGTTTTTCGCCACGTAAGTAATAGTCCTTCCTACCATTCTTCCTACCAAAGTGGACCACCTCACACTTACCAACATTAAATTCCATTTGCCATTTCCTGGCCCATTCGCCCAGCCTATCTAGATCCTTCTGCAGACTCTCCACACCCTCCGCACAATTTGCCTTTCCCCCAATCTTGGTGTCATCAGCAAATTTCGACACCCTACACTCGGTTCCCTCCTCCAGATCATCTATATAAATGGTAAATAGCTGAGGCCCCAGCACCGACCCCTGGGGCACCCCACTAGTCACCAACCGCCAATCCGAATAGCACCCATTGACCCCCACTCTCTGCCTCCTATTTGACAACCAATCCTCTATCCACGCTAACACCCTACCCCCAACTCCATGTCCTCTGACCTTCTGCAGTAACCTCTTGTGAGGTACCTTATCAAACGCCTTCTGAAAATCCAGAAAAACCACATCCACCGGCTCTCCTCTATCCACCGCCCTAGACACATCCTCATAGAACTCCAGTAAATTTGTCAGACACGACTTCCCTTTAATGAAACCGTGTTGCATCTGCCCTATCAAGCAATTCCCTTCAAGATGCCTCGCAATTTCCTCCTTAATGACGGATTCTAACATTTTACCTACCACAGACGTTAAACTAACCGGCCTGTAATTCCCCGCCTTTTGCCTGGCACCCTTCTTAAACAACGGCGTAACATTAGCCGTTTTCCAATCCTCCGGCACTTCCCCGGAATCCAGCGACGTCTGGAAAATAACCACCAAGGCATCCACTATCACCTCCGCCATTTCTTTCAGAACCCTCGGATGCATTCCATCCGGTCCTGGGGACTTGTCCACAATCAGCCCCTCCAGTCTGTCGCGCACCACCTCTCTAGTAACAGTAATGTCATTAAGACCCTCCAGTCCTACCACCTTTCCATCTCTAACACCCGGCAAATTATTCACGTCCTCCTCCGTGAAGACAGAAACAAAAAAGTTATTCAAGACCTTAGCCATATCCCCATCCCCTACCACTAGGTCCCCTTTCTCATCCGCTAAGGGACCAACGTTCACCCTAGCCAGCCTCTTCCTTTTTATATATTTATAAAAACTCTTGCTATCCTTTTTTATATTAAGCGCTAGCCCAGCTTCATAGCTTCTTCTACCCTCCTTTATCAACTTTTTTGTCAATCTTTGTTGACATTTAAACCTTTCCCAATCCTCTTCTCGCCCACTGCTCTTAGCTACTCTAAATTCCTCCGCTTTTAATTTAACACTTTCCTTCACCTCCTTCGTTATCCACGGCTTATTACCTCTCTTCCTACTGTCCTTTTTAACCATCGGAATAAATTTCTGCTGAGCACCAAGAAAGATCTCCTTAAAGATCCTCCACTGCTCCTCAGCAGACCTACCTTCCAACGCGCTCCCCCAGTCCACATTCGCCAATTCTTCTCTCATCCTACCATACTCCCCTCTATTCAAACAAAGGACACGTGTCCGGGAACCCACTTTCTCCTCCTCCATCTGCAACAGAAACTCCACCATACAATGATCACTCTCTCCAAGAGGATCCTTCACCTCAAGGTCCCTAATTCTACCCGCCTCATTACATAGCACCAGATCCAAGATAGCTCGCTCCCTCGTCGGCTCCAACACACACTGTTCCAGGAAACTATCCCGGCAGCATTCCAAGAACTCCTCCTCGAGCCCACCTCGTCCAACATGGGTCGACCAATCAATATGCAGATTGAAATCCCCCATAACTACTGCCGTCCCATTCCTGCACGCCGCACTTATTTGCGCGTTAACAGCCCGCCCCACCTCCAGATCATTATTCGGGGGCCTATAGACGACACCCACCAGCGTCTTCCTCCCTTTGCTGTTCCTAATCTCCACCCACAACGATTCCACTTTCTGCTCTTTGGCTCCGATATCATCCCTTGCTACCACCTTGATGCTGTCCTTAATCAGCAGAGCTACGCCACCCCCTCTTTCCTCCTGCCTATCCTTCCTAAACACTTGATAGCCCTGTACATTCATCTCCCAGTCCCTGTCACCTTGCAGCCACGTCTCTGTAATGGCCACCAGATCGTATCCATTTGTGTCGATCTGCGCCACCAGCTCATCCACTTTATTCCGAATGCTTCGTGCATTCAGATAAAGCGCTTTCATCCCAGCCTTCTTCTGGACCCTATTTGCCGTAACGCCACCACTTGGGACATCCTCAGCCTCTTCCCTTACCTGTACCCTATCCTTAACTGTAGACCTCCTAACATCACCTACCCTCGCACCCTCCCCCCCCCTAATTAGTTTAAAGCCCTGTCTACAGTCCTCTTTACTCGATTCGCCAGCACTCTGGTCCCAGCACGATTCAGACCAACCCCATCCCGCCCGAACAAGTCCCACCTACCCCAATACTGGTGCCAATGCCCCATAAATTCGATCCCATTCCTCCCACACCAATCTCTGAGCCACCCATTCACTTCCTTTATCCTGTCAACCCTACGCCCGTCTGCACTCGGTTCAGGCAGTAGCCCAGAGAAGACCACCTTGTCGGTTCTACTTTTTAATTCCATTCCCAGCTTCTCATACTCCCTCCCCAGATCCTCAGTCCGCACTTTGCCTACGTCGCTGGCACCCACATGTACCACCACAACTGGGTTCTCACCCTCCCACTCCAGATTCCTCTGCAGCCCAGCTGCGACATCCTGTACCCGAGCACCAGGCAGACAACACACCCTTCTGTGCACTTTGTCATTGTGACAAAGGACAGTGTCAATACCCTTCACCCCACTATCTCCAATCACTACTACGTTCCTTTTCCCCTTCTCTTTGCCTATGTCCTGCTGCATCACTGTACCGTGTGCAGTTTGCTCACCAACCTCACCTGCCTCGTCCTCTTCCAGAGTGGAAGCAAGAACCTCAAACCTGTTATGCAGATTAAGAGGCTGAGGCCTCCGCTCCTCACCCCCCTTCCTCCTCCCAGCAGCCCCCTTTTGTTCCTGACCCTTAGATTTAGACAGTCTAGAGGGGGTGGATGTCACTTGCACCCCATTGACAATGGCACCCTCTCTCCCCCTGATGAGCCTCAGTGTCTGTAGCTCAGAGGCCAGCTCATCCACCTTGAGCTGGAGCTCCTCCAGCAACCTGCACTTACTGCAGACATGGTCACTGGGAAGGACCCTGGGGTCCACCAGTTCCCACATCATACAGGAACCGCACATCACATGCCCCTCCATTATTCAATATAATTTGTTGTGGGAAAAAATTTTTTCCTTGTTTTTTGCTGTAGTAGTTTTGAAAAAAAAATTTTTTTTTTTTCCTTGTTCTTTCCACCTGGCCTTTTTACCTTCAAGCCCTTTTTGATATTAAGCCCTAATAGCTCACTCTGCTTCCCTCTCACTCCGCTGCCCGCTCCGACGCTGCCCGCTATCTACACCAGGCCTCCTTTTAAACTTGGCGCTGATTTAAAGCTGATGGGCCACAACTGCCTGATAATCACTCCCTCACAATTCTTAAAGCAGTAAATACAATAAGTAAATGCTTTAAACAGTTCTACAAAGAACAAAGTGCTTTAAACTTATTTTAAACAGGTTTTTAACAGGTAAAGTCTTAGCTTTCTCTCTGATGCTCCTTCCTCGTCTGCTCCAGCAAACAATGTCCTATGACAGTATATCAGATGCCTTTGGAAGTCTACGTACACCACATCAGCTGCATTACCCTCATCAACTTTACTTGTAAACTCATCAGAAAACTCAATCAAGTTGGTTTTCTCCCAACAAATCCATGCTGATTTTTCTTAATTAATCCACACTTCTCCAAGTAAGTGACTTAACATTCGCCTGGATTATCATTTCTAAAAGCTTTCCTACTATCAGAGTTAAACTGACTGGCCTGTAGTTACTGGGCTTATTCTTACACTCCCTTTTAAACAAGGATATGATATTTGCAATTCCCCAGTCTTCTGTCACCACTCCATACTTAGAGGGTTGGAGGACAATGTCCAATGCATCTGCAATTTCCATCCTTACCTTCGCATCCTTGGATATATCTCAACCTGCCCTTTTGTCCTATCAACTTTTAAGTAGAGCCAACCTTTCTGGTACCTTCACTCTATCATTTTTTTTGCCCATCTAGTATCTCAGATACCTTCTATTTCACTATGACTTTGGCAGTATTTTCTTTATTTGTAAAGATGTATGGGTATAGTCATTTAGTGCCTTAACTATGTCCACTGCTTCTACGCATAAATCCTCTTTTGGTTTCCTAATTAGCAGTGTCTCTCCTCTTACTGTACTCTTCACTTACTTTTTGGAAAACTTTAGGTTAGTTACAAGATCTTGTCATGCTCTTCCCGAGCCTCTTACTTCCCCTCTAAATTGTCAGCTGCACACCTGTTATATATTTAAGCAGTTGCATTATTGCTTCAGGAGCTGATCACATGATTTGGTGATACCATTTGGGTGTTTCAGAGGCTCCTGCTTTTGGTTTCAGTTTGTACTCTATGCAGACAACATCTCTTTCAATAGAATAAAAGCAAATTACTGCAGATGTTGGAATCTAAAACGTAAACAGTAAATGGAAAATCTCCATGTCTGACAGCATCTGTGGAGAGAGAACGGTTAACGTTTTGAGCTGGGCCCACAGATGCTGTCAGACCTGATGAGATTTTCCAGCATTTTCTGTTTTTATCTTTTTTAATAAACCTGTTGTGTATTAATTTGAATCTACGTGTGCAAACCATGTCGTCGTCTTTTTGTGTAAAACTTGCAAGCCCTAACATAGGACATCACAATATCCTTTGTGTGCTTCATCTTACTCTCCAACTTTTCTGTTATCAAAGGAGCTCTTGTTTTGGCTGCCCTATCTTCTGTGTCATTGGAATGCACTTCAACTATACCTGAACCAACTCCTCTTTGTTCCATTTTAGTTTTGTAATCTTTGATTATGTAATATTCCAATATTTGATTCATTTTATTTGGAAGAGATCTGTTCTCATTCCATTGAAATTGGTTCTCAAGTTAAGTCCTTTTACTCTAGATTGCTCCTTATCCTTTTCCCTAGTAACCCAAATCTTATGATACAGCGATAACTGTTTCCTAAACGTTCCACTACCAACAGTTGATCTACTTGACCCATCTCACGCCCAAGAACTAGTTTCAGCAATGCCTCGTTCCTCATTGGACTAGAAACATATTGAAGTAGAAAATTCTCCTGAACACACTTTATAAACACTTTCCCCCTTTGACCTTTTATGCAATTATCACAGTCTATATTAGGATGATTGAAGTTCCTCATTATCAAGTTTTTGTCTTTGCACCGCTGTAATTATCCTTCATATTTGCTCCCCTATATCTTCCCAACTATTTGTGGTCCTAGTGAAATTATATTTCTATTGTTTCTTAGCTCTAACCAAATACACTCTTCCCCTGGCCTTTCCGAAATATCCTTCCTTTTTACAAATCTGTAATATTCTCTGTCAGCCACCTGCTTCCTTTCTTTACTTCCCATCCCTATTTTTCCTAGATACCTTGTACCCACTACTTTTTTTAATCAATTCTTTTATCAGTTGGTAAAATTTGGAGTATTTCAGTGAAAATTGACATCATGTTCCTTCCATTCAATCAGTAGGCTTTGCCAGCAATGCCACACTTCATGAACAGAATAACAAAACAAAGACTGGCAATGGTGCTGTTTTCACTAGAAAGATGAAGGCTGAGGGGCAACCTGATGGAGGCATAGTTAGGATGGATAGTCAGAGGCTTTATCTCAACGTGGAAGGGTTGACTACAAGAGGGCACAGGATCAAGGTGAGAGTTGGAAAGTTTAGGCCGGACGTGAAGGGAAGGTTGTTTACTTTCACACTGGAGGGTGGTGGGTGCCTGGAACGCATTGCCAATGGAGGTGGTGGAAGCAGGCATGTTAGCAACGTTCAATGTGTATTTAATGAACACATGAACAGGAGATGCACAGAGGGAAAGAAACCATACGTCAGCACAGGCTTGGATTGCCAAAGGGCCTGTTCTTGTGCTGTTTTGTCCTTCGTATTGGCTGATGCAACTGGTTGGATTGTGTTTGTGGATGTTAAGCAGTATCGAGGCAACAGACTCCAGCAAATAAAAGTCCACTTATAAGGATGACTTTTGCCAGAGGGCTTACCCAACAATATTCAGTGATTTAAACAGATAATCTACAGACCTGGGTGGCCATAATCTGAGGTGAACCTCCCCAATTCAGCAGTGTATGCTTTTGTCCCCTCCCATAATTCATGACTTTTGACTGAAGCTGACAATTGAGACAGTTTGATGCTGTAGGTCAGGGTGGTGATTACTCAAATGAGGTCTAGGACTCTTATTGAAGTAGCAAAAAGAGAAGTAGTTTATCTTATCAATCTCTGCTAAATTTGCTCCAAAGTTTAATAGGTGCAAAATTCATCAGCTAACCACTTCTGTATCTTCTGCAAAGCTTAACAGCAGGAACAGTCCAGTTACTTCTGCTAGGCATTACTGTTTGGATTTTACTGAAAATAGGGATGTTTTTGAAATTTTAAAAATCTCCTCCTGTCCCACTTTTTGAAAATGCTCCCCATTCTATCTAATGGATAATGCAGCGGAGAGTGATACCTAATCTTGTTGCTTGTTAATTTCTTTTGTTTAATGACAGAATTCTTCATATCACACTGTAATTCACTCAACTGGATGTATTGCATTTTTTTCACAAAGGCTTCTTTGTACAGCAATTATACAATTTTGACTTTCACTCTGTGAAGAACTCCAAATACCTATATTTGGCATAGGAAAGTGTCATGTGAATGATGCACTTGAATGACATCACAAGCTTGTACAGAGGTGGTGATCATAAAATCATAGGACCATTCAACACTAAAGAAGCCCTTTGATCCATTGAGTCCATACCAATACACTAGAAACACCTGAACTCCCACTTAATCCCTTTTAGTCAGCACTTGGCTCATGGCACGTCGTAACATTCAGGGCTAAGTGTTCATCCAGATACCTGTTTCTACGACATGCACACACACCCCGGCAGTGCATTCCAGACAATCACTGTGCTCAGTGTAAAAAAAAAAGTTTTTCTAATTTCTACCCTCCGCCCCCACCAAAACCAGCTGCCCTCACCTTGAACCTATGTCCCCTCGTGGCTGACCCTTACACCCAAGAGAACAGCTGCTTCCTAGCCACTTTGTCCATGTCTCTCAATCTTGTACATCTTGATCAGGTCACCCCTCTGTCTTCTCTGGTCCAAAGAAAACAACCCAAGCTTACATCACCTCCCTTCATAATTTAAGTTTTCCATCCCAGGCAACATCCTAGTTAATTTCCTCTGCACCCCCTCTAGTGAATCTCATCCTTCTGGTAATGTGGCACCCAGAACTGCACACGCTACTCTAGCTGTGGCCTCATCCAAGTTCTATACAATTCCAACATGACTTCCCTGCTTTTGTAATCTATGCCTTGATTGATAAGAGCAAGTGTCCCATATGCCTTTTCCACCGGCCTACTAACATGCCCTTCTCTTTCAGAGATCTGTGGATAAACACGCCAAGGTCCTCTTATTCCACTGAACTTCCTAGACCTACCATTCAATGAGAACTTTCTTTTTAAATTACTCCTTCCAAAATGTACACTTTGCACTTTTCAGGGTTAGGTTCCACCTGCCCATTTGACCATTCCACCTATATCTTGGAGCCCAAGGCACTCTGCCTCACTGTAAACCACCTGTCCAATCTTTGTCATCTACAAACTTACTAACCCTATCCTCCACAAAGTCACCAATGTCTTTTATATAAATGATGAACAATAGGGGGCCTAACACGGATCCTTGTGGTACACCACTGGACACTAGCTTCCAGTCTGTAGGGCAGCCATCTGTCATCACCCTCTCGCTCCTACAATTGAGCCAATTTTGAATCCACTTTGTCAAATTACCCTGAATCCCATCTGAATTTATCTTCACAAGTCTTCATGTGGGACCCCGTCAGAGGCTTTGCTGAAATCCATATAAACTACATCAACTGCGCTATCCTTATCTATACAGCTGGTCAGCTCAAAATTCAATCAAATTTGTTAGGCGTGACCTTCCTCCGACAAAGTCATGTTGACTATCCCTGATCAAGCTTTGCCTGACCGAGTAGAGACGGATGCTTTCCTTCAGAACTTTTTCTAAAAGTTTCCCTATCATTGACAAGAGACTTGCTGGTCTGTAGTCCCCTGGCTTATCTATATAACCCTTCTTAAATAGCAGAATCACATTAGCTGTTCTTCAGTTGTCTGGCACCTCCCCAGTGGCCAGAGGAGAATTGAAAATTTGTGTCGAAGTCCCTAATCTCCTCCCTTGCCTCCCACAACAGCCTGGAGATTTATCCACTTTTAAGTCTGCAAATACCTCCAATAACTTGTCCTTCACTATGTCAGTTTACTCAAGAACCTCAGCTTCTCCCTGAATTCCATACCATCGTCCTCAATCTCTTGGGTGAAGAAGGACGTGAAGTACTCATTCAACACTCTACCAGTGCCTTCGGCGCCTCCTGCAGTTTTCTCCCTTTTCCCTAATGGGCCTGACTCTTTCCCTGGTTATCCTCTTCCCATTGATATACTTATATAAAAATCCCAAGATATTCTATATGATCATGGAATCCTCCCCATTGGTTACCCAAACTTGTGCTAGTGATATACGGAAAGGTTTCCATTTTAAGAATGAGAAACAAACGTGGTAAGCAAGTCATTATCCAAGTCATTTCTTATTGAGACTTTTTTTTTGAGATTTTTTTCTGGCACGTCCTTTAAGCTCCTACTTAAAATGTAAAGGATAATATGTTGCATTGATTGCTAAATACTTCTGTGGGGGAAAAAATAGATTTCTATAGATGAATTTTGTGCAAATTATTTAAATTCATTATTTTCGTCAAGTTCCTGAATTACAGTCATTAGGAGTGAAATTACATATCAATTGTGGGATGATCATCAACTATAATTGGCTGCAAGGCAACATAAGAAACTGCGTCAGAATTTCACTCTTTAGTGGCAGATTACTGTTATGATTTATTGGTGCAAATATTTGTTTTATTTATGGTGCCAAGTTAGCTGAACTCAGTTGGGCTGGTGATGGTAGGGTAGGACTGCAATTCAACCAAAAGCTCCTGAGCTAAGAGAAAATGGGATAGGAAGAATAAGGGTGAGTGCTAGCTCTTGTAGTCAAAAAGCTTGCTGACGCCATCTCTTAGTACAGACATCGGGCCACGCTTTTGGAGAACTGATGGATTAGTAACCCGGCGTAAATATTTATGGTAGCATAGTGATTTTTGTCTCAGGACTAGTAATGCAAAGGTGTGGATTAGTAATACAGAGTTTGAGTTCAGATCCCAACTTGGTAATGTAAGAATTTGAATTCAATTTATAAAATCTAGAAAAACCCAGCTTGCAGGTGCAGCAGGTGGTCAGGAAGGCGAGTGGGATGCTGGCCTTCATAGCGAGGGGGATTGAATATAAAAGTAGGGAGGTCTTGCTGCAGCTGTATAGGGCATTGGTGAGGCCGCAGCTGGAGTACTGTGTGCAGTTTTGGGCGCCGCACCTGCGCAAGGATATTTTGGCCCTGGAGGGAGTGCAGAGGAGGTTTACTAGGCTGATACCGGAGTTGAGGGGATTGAGCTATGAGGAGAGGCTGAATAAACTGGGCTTGTACTCGTTAGAGTTTAGAAGAATGAGGGGAGATCTCATTGAGACGTATAAGATGATGAATGGGATGGATAGGATAGAGGTGGAGAGACTCTTCCCGCTCAAAAAAGACAGTAGGACTAGGGGGCACAGCCTCAAGATAAAGGGGAGGCGGTTTAGAACGGAGTTGAGGAGGAACTTCTTCACTCAAAGGGTGGTGAATCTCTGGAATTCTCTGCCCGTTGAAGTGGTGGAGGCTGCCTCGCTAAATATTTTTAAGAAGAGGGTTGATGGGTTCTTGATAAGAGAGGGGATTAAGGGTTATGGGGAGAGGGCGGGAAAGTGGAACTGAGCAGCGACAGATCAGCCATGATCTTATTGAATGGCGGGGCAGGCTCGAAGGGCTAGATGGCCTACTCCTGCTCCTATTTCTTATGTTCTTATGTTTAGAAATAAAAAGCTGCTACAGTACCAGTGTATGTGATCAAAAAGCAGCCAGAATGTTGTGTAAATCCAACTGATTATTTAACTAACCTACTTGAGGGAGGGAAATCAGTTGTCCTTATCCAATCTAACCTTTTGACTCTAGTTCCACTTGGTTAACCTGCTCTCTGAAATAGTTTGAAGTTGCTCCAGAGCATCCAGGGAAAGTAGGAATGAGCAATACCTGGATTTTGCCAGCCATGTGCACATGCCAAAAATTAAATTCTTTTGGCCTGGAAAGGTCAACATTTTGGTGGCGATGTGGAGGGTGCCTGATGGTATGGAAAAAATTTTCAGATGTTCTTTTTTTTAAATGTATACACTTATTTTGCTATTGACATGCTATCACGTGCTCAGAGCAAATGGCAGTAATAAATTTGACTGTGTTGAACTTCACCTTGTGTTGAAACAATCCAATGATGTTTGCATGCTTTCATGTTCTCGGTTTACCTTAGCAACGGCATGCATATTTTCCTATGTGTTTTAGTAAAGGTTCTCTGACATAAAAATAAATGTCATTTTCTAATTGTACCTGTGTATTTTGCTTTAAATAGCATGATATGTATTAATTTCCCTTACATAATTTAAGAAAATAACTTAAATGTGTGTGCTTCCTATATTTGTTCAAAGCAATCAAAATTCAATTTTCTCAGAACGATTCAGTATTAAATGAGCATAAAATCCAGCGTAGAAATTAGCTTGCTGTCCAATTTTCACGAAAGGCAAAACACTTTCATAATTGCCAGGTTATTTAAAGATTGCTGTGTTTGTTGACAATCATGGAATTTGAAACATATGGAAGTTGAGAAGCATTTACTTATTTTCAGTGACTTCATTCATGTGTACTGTGCCTGAAAGCAGGTCCTTGGTTCAATGTCTGAGCCATCCTGAGACAGTTTTTAGCTGGGGTACTTTGCCATTTTATACCCCAGGAGCAAGGCAAGTAAGCAGGTCTATTTCAGCCACAATGGGAATCAAACCCGCTCTATTGGTGTTGTTCTGAATCAAATGCTAGCCCCATTGCCAACTGAATTAATTGACACCTTCAGTGATTTGAACAAAGAAGAACAAAGAACAACACAGCATGGGAAACAGGCCCTTCGGCCCAACGATCCCGCGCCGCCGTCCCATTGTCTCAGTGACCTATTCATGATTTTAGTCTACGCCTAATGTGCGAGGATCAGGGAGGTCCAATATAGGGACAATTTGTTACCCAATCAATCAGCCTAAAAGCGCATCTTTGGGATGTGGGAGGAAACCGGAGCACCCGGAGGAAACCCACGCAACCACGGGGAGAACGCGCAAACTCCCACAGACACAGGCCCAAATCCATGTGTCCGCACAGCAACAGAGATAGTCTCTGAGCTGTCATGTTGCCCTCGAGATGGTCCAGTTTAAGCACACTAACGACATGAAGCAATAGGCAACTCCCGAAGCAACATCCAAGAGCAGCCCACTACAACCTGCCGCATGCATGCCCCTTGCTGGTCAACAAGGTGGACTTAAATGCCTGTGGAGACAAAAAATTCATTATTAAACAGGCAAAGACTGTAACATCCCTGAGGCAAAAACGGAATCCCAAGCCTACAATGTTTAGTAAGGCCTGCTATATCCCCCTATATGTAGACCGCTCATGTGGCTGTCTAAGTGACTCTTAAACAACCCTAGCGTGCCCGCTTCCACCACCTTACTCGGCAGTGCATTCCACACCCCCACTACCCTTTGCGTGAAAAACTGCCCTCTAATATTTGTCTTATACCTAGCCCCCCTCACCCTAAGCCCGTGACCCCTCGTTCTATCCATTTCTAATAGCGGAAAAAGCTTACCACCATTTACTCTATCTATCCCCTTCATAATCTTATAAACCTCTATTAGATCCCCCCTCAGCCGACGTCTCTCAAGGGAAAACAGCCCAAGTTCGTTCAATCTTTCCTCGTAAGACAGCCCTTCCATACCAGGCAGCATCCTGGTAAATCTCCTCTGCACTCTCTCCAGGATCTCTACATCCTTCCGGTAGTACGGCGACCAGAACTGGACGCAGTACTCCAAGTCAGGCCTAACCAACGTTCTATACAACTGCAACATCAGACTCCTACTCTTATATTCTATACCCCTTCCTATGAAGGCTAACATACCATACGCTTTCCTCATCACATTCTGCACCTGCACCGGCACCTTCAGGGACTTGTGCACTTGCACCCCCAGGTCTCTCTGTGTATCTATACTCCGGATAGTTCTACCTTTTATCGTATAACTCCCCTCCACATTATTCCGGCCAAAGTGCATCACCTCGCATTTCTCCGGATTAAATTCCATTTGCCATCTATCTGCCCAATCTACCAGCCTGTCTATGTCCTGTTGCATTGCCAGGCACTGCTCCTCAGTACCCGCCAATCCAACCATCTTAGTGTCATCAGCAAATTTGCTGATCACACCACCTACCCCCTCTTCCAAGTCATTAATATATACTACAAATAGAAGAGGTCCTAGTACCGAGCCCTGCGGCACACCACTGGTGACAGACCTCCAATTGGAAAAGGAGCCTTCCACTACTACCCGCTGTCTCCTCCTCCCAAGCCAGTTCTCCACCCATCTACATACCATCTACATTTGTTGCATTGAATTTAATTTGGCACCTAATCGTTAGTTGCCGTTTGACTTTGTATATATGTATCACTGAAGAATTTAAAAATGCCCATTTATTCTGAATCAGATACACTGCACATGGTCAATTTGACAGTATTCAAACTACTGACAGAATATGTAGAGTAACTGCAATTTGAGACAACAAATCAAACTGTTAACTTAAGTGGAAGTGGTGAAAGATTATCTCAAAGGTAATCTTGAACATTTGTGAACTTTTTGCCTTCCTAAAAGTTGCCTTGCTGGCAAACGATATGTTTAATTACCAGTAAGCAATTTACTTCCATGCCCTGCGGGTGGATGTTAAACAAAGGCCCTCTCTGTAAGAGATTTTGTGATACAATTTCAAAGAAGAATAAAGGACTTATCCCATACTTGGGCCAATATTTATCCCCCAATTAACATCACCTGTTAGGGTATGGATCAAAAACCCCAAGGTATAAAGAACAAAGAACGGAAACAGGCCCAACGAGCCCACGCCGCCATTTTAATATTACCAGTCCCCCCCCCACCCACCCACCCATGACCCTTATCTATTGGTTTTATGGCAATCCACATTGAGGGAAACTAATTTAGGGACAATTTATTACTTCCAATCAGCCTAATAGCACATCTTTGGGGTGTGGGAGGAAACTGGAGCACCTGTAGAAAACCCACGCAAGCACGGGGAGAATGCGCAAACTTCCACAGACGCTGGCCCAAATCCATGTGTTTGCACAGCAAACAGTGATAGTCACTGAGCTGTCATATTATGAAGTCAGACGAGATTCCAACAATTTACTATTTTTGGCATTGTGAGGATAGGATGTTTCTCTCCAGGCACAATTCTAGTGGCAAACTGGGAAGCTTTTATCAAAACAAACTTGATTTAACAGCACGGTTTAACAATTGTTAAGTTTAACATTTAACAACTGAACAATACTTAAACATGACGAGATAGAATTTTTCATTGCTAATCTATCTCTTTGAGTTCCAATTTGAACAATATTCCTCTTGCAGTCTTAAACCCCTCTTCAAAATCAGTTAGCAATATGAGGTTTATATGCTTGTGTGTAAGTTGTAAGTCCTAGAGCTCAGAGTCCAGTGAGGTAGTGACAGAGAGACATGTTTTGCTTCTTTCAGAACCAGGCAGGAACTGACCGTTTTCAAATGAAAGAGAAAACCTGTTTTTCCCTGCAAGCTTAACTCCTCCCATAAACGCACCTCTGTCACTTAACCTTATCAAAACCCTACTCAGAAACCCCAGGAGAAGAAACAAATAAACATAAATACATTAACTTTGTTTAGACAAATAATCAGCTAAATTGAGTTATTATCCTTCAGTCTCAGATGGGGCTGTATTTTTTTTTCAACAATTGGAGTCCTTGCAACAAAACACTGCCTCTTACAAGAAACATATGGATAAATATATATTTCTTAAAAGCACAGTTTCATCACAACTCCCACTTAAACAAAATGAACCAACAATATGAAAAGATGGCTTCATTTTTCAAAACCCCTAGTTTTCAAGTTATTAATACTCTTAAGATATTTTATTACGTTGAAGCATGTAAATATAACTAACTTATGCTTGGTGTCAGAAAAGCCGAAATCTACTTTGCTGTTTCAGATTAAGGTACTTGCCAGTATCCTTTTGGTAAGTCAAGTTTGGAAATAAAAGTTGCTTGTCCCACGTTCTCAATGTAGTCTTCCAATCAAGGAATCAAATCTGACTTCATAACTACATCAACTTTTCTACAGTCTACACCCAGTCGATGGCCATCACTTTGGGTGAACTCCACTCACTGCAACTTGCTTCAATTATGTTGTTTTTAAGTATGCTTTCAATCTCCTTTTGAACCTGTGCCAACTTTAGACAGCCAATGTTAGACCATAGAATACTACAGCACAAACAGGCCCTTCGGCCCACAAGTTGCACCGATTTATATCCATACCTACCAAGCCGTAGAATTATCTGTAACTCCCAATCCCATTAAATCCCATGTACTCATCCAGAAGTCTTTTAAAAGACCCCAGCGAGTTCGCCTCTACCACCAGTGACGGCAGCCAATTCCACTCACTCACCACCCTCTGAGTGAAATACTTACCCCTAACACCACCTCTGTACTTGCTTCCCAGCACTTTAAACCTGTGTCCTGTCGTAGCGACCATTTCAGCCCTGGGAAATAGCCTCTGAGAGTTAACCCTATCTGTTCCTCTCAACGTTTTATAAACCTCTATCAGGTCGATGTTGCTTAATTGGAACAGCTTTTCCTTATACTACATCATACACAATTATTTTAACACTTCCCAGTTTATTCCCATATATATCTCCATGTGATTGTAATAAACCTTTGAGGTCATTTTGATTTTCCTCTAAGGTAATTTGGTAATTTATTCCAGTTTCTATACATGTCCTCATCGTCCAATCTAATTTATGGAATATCAAATTCAGAATCATCTGGATTTGTTTTCATCACTGAATTGTAACAAGTAACACCTCCCTCCTGTTTTCCTTCTCTATCAAAATACCATTTGAGCATATTAATATGACAGCCTCTGAGTTTTCCTTTCATCTGGCATTTTTATCAAATGATTCATCTCACTTAATTTTCTTTCAATTTGATTAGATCCACTAAACTTTGCTTTTAAAGGTTCACCTACCATTGGTAATAATACCAATACTTTATCCCCACTGGGTAAGCTATGATTTTTTGATCTCTCATCTGCTTTTTTCATAAGAACATAAGAAATAGGAGCAGGAGTAGGCCATCCAGCCCTTCGAGCCTGCCCCGCCATTCAATAAGATCATGGCTGATCTGTCGTGGCTCAGTTCCACTTTCCCGCTTTCTCCCCATAACCCTTAATCCCCTCTCTTATCAAAAACCCATCAACCCGCGTCTTAAAAATATTTAGCGAGGCAGCCTCCACCACTTCAACGGGCAGAGAATTCCAGAGATTCACCACCCTTTGAGTGAAGAAGTTCCTCCTCAACTCCGTTCTAAACTGCCCCCCTTTTATCTTGAGGCTGTGCCCCCTAGTCCTACTGTCTTTTTTGAGCGGGAAGAGTCTCTCCACCTCTATCCTATCCATCCCATTCATCATCTTATACGTCTCAATGAGATCTCCCCTCATTCTTCTAAACTCTAACGAGTACAAGCCCAGTTTATTCAGCCTCTCCTCATAGCTCAACCCCCTCAACTCCGGTATCAGCCTAGTAAACCTCCTCTGCACTCCCTCCAAGGCCAAAATATCTTTGCGCAGGTGCGGCGCCCAAAACTGCACACAGTACTCCAGCTGCGGCCTCACCAATGCCCTATACAGCTGCAGCAAGACCTCCCTACTTTTATATTCAATCCCCCTCGCTATGAAGGCCAGCATCCCATTCGCCTTCCTGACCACCTGCTGCACCTGCAAGCTGGGTTTTTGCGACTCATGCACAAGGACCCCGAGGTCCCGTCACCTGCTGCAGTTTTTCGCCACGTAAGTAATAGTCCTTCCTACCATTCTTCCTACCAAAGTGGACCACCTCACACTTGCCAACATTAAATTCCATTTGCCATTTCCTGGCCCATTCGCCCAGCCTATCTAGATCCTTCTGCAGACGCTCCACACCCTCCGCACAATTTGCCGTTCCCCCAATCTTGGTGTCATCAGCAAATTTCGACACCCTACACTCGGTTCCCTCCTCCAGATCATCTATATAAATGGTAAAAAGCTGAGGCCCCAGCACCGACCCCTGGGGCACTCCACTAGTCACCATCCGCCAATCCGAATAGCACCCGTTGACCCCCACTCTCTGCCTCCTATTTGACAGCCAATCCTCTATCCACGCTAACACCCTACCCCCAACTCCATGTCCCTTGACCTTCTGCAATAACCTCTTGTGAGGTACTTTGTCAAACGCCTTCTGAAAATCTAGAAAGACCACATCCACTGGCTCTCCTCTATCCACCGCCCTAGACACATCCTCATAGAACTCCAGTAAATTTGTCAGACACGACTTCCCTTTAACGAAACCGTGCTGCATCTGCTCTATCAAGCAATTCCCTTCAAGATGCCTCGCAATTTCCTCCTTAATGACAGATTCTAACATTATACCTACCACAGACGTTAAACTAACCGGCCTATAATTCCCCGCCTTTTGCCTGGCATCCTTCTTAAACAACGGCGTAACATTAGCTGTTTTCCAATCATCCGGCACTTCCCCGGAATCCAGCGACGTCTGGAAAATAACCACCAAGGCGTCCACTATCACCTCCGCCATTTCTTTCAGAACCCTTGGATGCATTCCATCCAGTCCTGGGGACTTGTCCACAATCAGCCCCTCCAGTCTGTCGAGCACCGCCTCTCTAGTAACAGTAATGTCATTAAGACCCTCCAGTCCTACCACCTTTCCATCGCTAACACCTGGCAAATTATTCACGTCCTCCTCCGTGAAGACAGAAACAAAAAAGTTATTCAATACCTTAGCCATATCCCCATCCCCTACCACTAGGTCCCCTTTCTCATCCTCTAAAGGACCAACATTCACCCTAGCCAGCCTCTTCCTTTTTATATATTTATAAAAACTCTTGCTATCCTTTTTTATATTAAGCGCTAGCCCAGCTTCATAGTTTCTCCTACCCTTCTTTATCAACTTCTTTGTCAATCTTTGTTGACATTTAAACCTCTCCCAATCCTCTTCTCGCGCACTACTCTTAGCTACTCTAAATTCCTCCGCTTTTAATTTAACACTTTCCTTCACCTCCTTCGTTATCCACGGCTTATTACCTCTCTTCCTACTATCCTTTTTGACCATCGGAATAAATTTCCGCTGAGCACCAAGAAAGATCTCCTTAAAGATCCTCCACTGCTCCTCAACAGACCCTCCCTCCAACGCGCTCTCCCAGTCCACATTCGCCAATTCTTCTCTCATCCTACCGTACTCCCCTCTATTCAAACAGAGGGCGCGTGTCCGGGAACCCACTTTCCCCTCCTCCATCTGCACCAGAAACTCCACCATACAATGATCACTCTCCCCAAGAGGATCCTTCACCACAAGGTCCCTAATTCTACCCGCCTCATTACATAGCACCAGATCCAAGATAGCTCGCTCCCTCGTCGGCTCCAACGCACACTGTTCGAGGAAACTATCCCGGCAGCATTCCAAGAACTCTTCCTCGAGCCCCCCGCGTCCAACATGGGTCGACCAATCAATATGCAGATTGAAATCCCCATAACTACGGCCGTCCCATTCCTGCACGCCGCACTTATTTGCGCGTTAACAGCCCGCCCCACCTCCAGATCATTATTCGGGGGCCTATAGACGACACCCACCAGCGTCTTCCTCCCTTTGCTGTTCCTAATCTCCACCCACAACGATTCCACTTTCTGCTCCTTGGCTCCAATATCATCCCTTGCTACCACCGTGATGCTATCCTTAATCAGCAGAGCTACGCACCCCCCCCCCCCCCCCCCCCTTTTCCCTCCTGCCTATCCTTCCTAAACACTTGATAGCCCTGTACATTCAGCTCCCAGTCCCTGTCACCCTGCAGCCACGTCTCTGTAATGGCCACCAGATCGTATCCATTTGTGTCGATCTGCGCCACCAGCTCATCCACTTTATTCCGAATGCTTCGTGCATTCAGATAAAGCGCTTTCATCCCAGCCTTCACCTGGACCCTATTTGCCATAACGCCACCAACTATACTCACGCCCCCTACTCCCTCTATTATTGGGACATCCTCGGCCTCTTCCCTTACCTGTACCCTCTCCTTAACTTTAGACCTCGTAACATCACCTACCCTCGCACCCTCCCCCCCCCTAATTAGTTTAAAGCCCTGTCTACAGTCCTCTTTACTCGATTCGCCAGCACTCTGGTCCCAGCACGGTTCAGACCAACCCCATCCCGCCCGAACAGGTCCCACCTACCCCAATACTGGTGCCAATGCCCCATAAATTCAAACCCATTCCTCCAACACCAATCCCTGAGCCACCCATTCACTTCCTTAATCCTGTCAACCCTACGCCCGTCTGCACTCGGTTCAGGCAGTAGCCCAGAGATAACCACCTTGTCGGTTCTACTTTTTAATTCCATTCCCAGCTTTTCATACTCCCTCCCCAGATCCTCAGTTCGCATTTTGCCTACATCGCCGGCACCCACGTGTACCACAACGACCGGATTCTCACCCTCCCACTCCAGGTTCCTGCGCAGCCCAGCTGCGACATCCCGTACCCGAGCACCAGGCAGACAACACACCCTTCTGTGCACTCTGTCATTGTGACAAAGGACAGTGTCAATACCCTTCACCCCACTATCCCCAATCACTACTGCGTTCCTTTTCCCCCTCTCTTTGCCTATGTCCTGCTGCATCACTGTACCGTGTGCAGTTTGCTCACCAACCTCACCTGCCTCGTTCTCGTCCAGCCTGGAAGCAAGAACCTCAAACCTGTTATGCAGATTAAGAGGCTGAGGCCTCCGCTCCTCACCCCCCTTCCTCCTCCCAGCAGCCCCCTCTTGTCCCTGACCCTTAGAGTTAGCCAGTCTAGGGGGGGTGGATGTCACTTGCACCCCATTGACAATGGCACCCTCTCTCCCCCTGATGAGCCTCAGCGTCTGTAGCTCAGAGGCCAGCTCATTTACCCTGAGCTGGAGCTCCTCCAGCAACCTGCACTTACTACAGACATGGTCACTGGGATGGACCCTGGAGTCCACCAGTTCCCACATCATACAGAAACCACACATCACATGCCCCTCCATTATTCAGTGTAGTAGTTTTGAAAAAACTTTTTTTTTGTTTTTTTTCCCTTGTTTTTCAAACGAACTCACCTGGCCTTTTTTCCTTCAAGCCCTTTTTGATATTAAGCCCTAAAAGCTCACTCTGCTTCCCACTTACTCCACTGCCCGCTCAGACGCTGCCCGCTGTCTACACCAGGCCTCCTTTTAAACCTGGCGCTGATTTAAAGCTGATGTCCCACAACTGCCTGCTAACCACGCCCTCAGAATTCTTAAAGCAGTAAATACAATAAATAAATGCTTTAAACAGTTCTACAAAGAACAAAGTGCTTTAAACTTATTTTAAACAGGTTTTTAACAAGTAAAATCTTAGCTCTCTCTCTGCTCCTTCACTCGTCTGCTCCAGCAAACAATGGAAGGCTTCACCGTGTGGCCAGTTGATAATTAAAGCTGATGGTCCACAACTGCCTGCTAACCACTCCCTCAGAATTCTTAAAGCAGTAAATACAATAAATAAATGCTTTAAGCAGTTCTACAAAGAACAAAGTGCTTTAAACTTATTTTAAACAGGTTTTTAACAGGTAAAATCTTAGCTCTCTCTCTGCTCCTTCACTCGTCTGCTCCAGCAATCACATGTAGTGCCACTTTTAAATGCTGTCTAGTCAACTCACAAGCCTTAGTTAATCTTTCCTGAAAATTTAACACAATGTAATCTCAGAACACTGACTCACCAATTTCTCCTTGATTTAATTAAGTGGTCCCCTTCCTTCATGACTAAAAATCCAGAAGAATTGAATTTAGGTGATTCATTGCAACAAGTACAAATAGAACTCTTTTATCCCAGTCCTCTAGATAATCCTGACTATAGGCCGTCAACATGAACTTTAATTTGATGTCACTGCTTTTAACACTCCCTGCAATCCTGGTGGAGGGTATATTAGGAAGACAGACTATATCCCAATTTGCTATTTTGGCATTCAGCATATGATGTTTCACTCCAGTTGCGATTCTACTGACACACTGGGAAGCTTTTATCAAAACAAACTTGATTTAACAACATGGTTTAACTATAACAAATCAATTAGCTTAACATTTAACAAGTGAACAATATTTAAACACGACAAGATACAATTCTTAACAGCTACTTAGTCCTGAGTTCCAATTGAATTAAAACCCTCTTCAAAGTCAGTAAGCAAAACACAGGCTTACATGCTTGTACTTAGCTGCTACTCCTAGAGCTCTGAGAATCTCCAGGCAGGGAGAGACAGAAAGACACATTTGTTTTTTTCAGAACCAGGCAGGAACTGATTGTTTTCAAATGAAAGAGAAACTTTTTTCCTGTGATTTTAGCTCCTCTCATTAACGCATGACATTGTCTCTGTCACTTAACCTAATCAAATCCTAATCTGAAACTCCAGAGGAAAAACCAAGTAAACACAAATGTATTAACTCTGTTTAAACAAAGACACCATTAATTAAAATGAATTACTATCTTGTGGTCTTAGCATAAACTCACATTTTTTTTTCAGACAAATCAATCCTTGCAATGAAACACTGCCTCTTACAAGAAACATGATAGATGTATATTTCTTAAAGGCACAGTATCACCACACACCAAAACAGATTATCTGGTGTTTATTACACTGCTGCTTACAAGAGCTTACAATGTTCAAATCAGCTATTGCATTTCCTACATTACAACGTAATAGTATTTCATTAGCTGTAAAATGCTTGGTTGAGAAATTTGATTTGATTTATTATTGTCACATGTATTAAACAGTGAAAAGTATTGTTTCTTGCATGCTATACAAAAAAAATACCCATTCATAGAGTAGGAGAGGAAAGGGTGCAAATTGTAGTGTTAAGTCATAGCTAGGATGTAGGGAAGGGTCAACTTAATACGTAGTAGGTCCATTTAAAAGTCTGATGGCAACAGGGAACAGTTATTCTTGAGTTGGTTGGTAAGTGATCTCAGACTTTTCCCCAGCAGATGTGTGTATCTGGGGTGCCTGGGATCCTTGATTCTGCTGGCTGCTTTTCCGAGGCAGTGGGAATTGTAGACTAAGTCAGTGGATGGAGGCTATTTTGCATGAGGGACTGGGCTTCGTTCACAACCGTTTGTAGTTTCTTGCAGCCTTGGTCAGAGCAGGAGCCATACCAAGCTGTGACATTATGTGGACATGAAAGATGTGCTATAAACACATCTTTGTTGTTGCTATTGGAGTAGCTGTGCGTGATACAATTAACTTGGTATCTCGTAGCTATGGAAAGAGAAATAAAGCTGGTCCAGAGCACTATCTAGTGGCTACATATGAAAAGTGTATACCTGGACATCAGTGAAGGTGGAATTAGATTTAGGTGTTATGCTTTTCAGGATATCTAAACGTGAAGATGATCACTTAAGTGATTACGTGAGCAAGGAACACGAAATTATTGAAGATCTGGAATCCCCTCTCCAGTCAAAATCAGTACCTTTAGGGGGTTGGAAAGATTAGTGTTAAGGAAGTATTTTAGACGAAAGTATGACTTTGGAAGTAAGTCTAATTAATTTTCAGTAAAGAGGCACAGCCCCAATATTTTGCTCAAAAGTCTACTTTATTAGAATGAATATTGGTTCTTTGTATGCAGAGTGAGCCATGAAGCAGTGCCTGCGATTTCCCAACTGGCATGTCTCTAAATTCAATAATTATTCTATGGAGCATTGCCAAGAGTAAGACCACTTTCTCCGCAGAAGATATGGGAATGGGCAGGCAGGTCTTAAAAAAAACTTGTCCATTTCAATCTGTCAACATCCTGGGATTATTATTGACCTGGAACTGAACTGGACTAACCTTATGATACCTTGGTTACAAGAGCAGATCAGAGGCTAGGAATTCTGTGATGAGTAACTTGCCTACTGATTCCTCTAAGCCTGTCCACTATCTACAAGGCAGAAGTCAGGAATGTAATGGAATAGACTCCACTTGCCTAGAAGGTAAAGCTCCAGCCACACTGAAGAAGCTCAGCACTATCAGACCTGCTTAATTGACACCCCTTCCTCATTCACTCCCTTCTCCACTGACGAGCAGTGGCAGCTGTGTGAACAATCTACAAGATGCCTGCAGGAAATCATCATGGCTCCTTGGCAGTGCCTTCAAAAGCCAAACTGCTGCCGTCTAGAAGGACAAGTGCTCCATATACATGGACAAACCAGCACCACCTGGAAATTTCCTTTGAGTCACTCATCATCCTGTCTTGGAAATGCATCACTGTTCCTTAATTTCACTGGACCAAAATCCTGGAACACATTCCGTAACGGTACTATGGATGTACCTATATCACAGGGACTGCCACAGTTAAAGAAGGCAGCTCACCACCATCTTTGAGGACAGTAAGAGATGGATAATAAATCCTGACCAATGATGCCCGCATCCCATAAATTAATAACAAAAAGTAGCCCAACCTCTTGCTCAATTTTGGTAGCATTATCTGGGAATTGAGCTAAACATGTTTCGAAAACCAGCTTCTTGCTGATGGAGCAAAACGTAAGAGGATTATGCTGAGTTTGAGGCTGGCACATATCCCACAGCAAAGCAGGTTGTACTTGAAAGACTGCACGTGTAGCAGTAATTTGCAGGAGGCCGCAGCGTAATGGCACAGTAGTTAGCACTGCTGCCTCACAGTGCCAGGGATCCGGGTCACTGTCTGTGCAGAGTCCACGTGTCTACATGGGTTTCCTCCAGGTGCTCCAGTTTCCTCCCACAGTCCGAAAGACATGCTGGTTAAGTGCGTGGCTATGCTAAATTCTCCCTCCGTGTACCGGAGTGGCGACTGGGGGATTTTCACAGTAACTTCATTGCAGTGTTAATGTAAGCCTACTTGTAACAGTCATAAATAAACTTTAAAACTACAAAGTGGAGGCAGGCTTCAAGTGATCTCCTGGTTGTATTATCAAAACTAGTTGATTTTACTTTGAGATGAACCTTGGCCCTTTGTACACAAAGTATTTTATTTTCCCAACATTTTCTCTCTAGGCTGTGGAATTGATCCTATACTACCTGCCAAATAATCAATGTTTAATAATAATGTTATCTGAGTAGTTGTTTAATGTTGAATTTTGTAGGTCATTGTAATATTTGATGGTAGTTTTGTATTGCTTACTCAGGGTGAACTGGTGACTGCATCGAAGGCCATCATTGAGAAGGAATACCAGCCACGAGTAATTGTGAGCACTGCGCCAAATCCCTTTAACAAATTGACAGACCGTGAACTTGATGAATACCGCAAAGAAGTTGAACGCAAGCAGAAGGGACCTGAAGGCAAGTTGCTGATAATTGTTCTCAAAACATTTTAGTTTGTTTTCGGTCTATTTTATAGATTCAGTCAAATCTGATACACTTTAATGTATTAAAATAGTCTGTTCAAACATATATATAGTTTCCTTAATTAGAAATCAAATTTCCATTCATAGTGCAATCAAAAAATTGCAGTTTTCACATGTAAACTGCATCCGATTTGAGTAGCACTTGGTATTATTCAACACTGTTATTACAAATGCAGACTTTTATGTTTGTTTATGAAAAATATTGAAAATCTTTTAAATAGTCCTGTTTATTGCCTGATCCAGTCTTGACTCTTGGTCCCAATGGTAGCTGTTTGTAAAAGGACATCAGATATACCTAACCTTGAAACTCTGAGTAAAGATCACTTGGGAATGGATTTTCAAAGGTAGGTGCTGCCAATGGACTTGCCAGCAACTGGAACAATGTTTGCGGTATTACAAAGTACGTCAGATCTTAGAATGAATGGGAAACATTTGCTGGCACTATTCTTTATTGAACTAAAGGAAGAATCACTACATTTGATCCTGTTCAGTTCCTTTTTTTATTAAAATGGGCTAATAAAGGAGAAATAAAGAAATGTCCGAGCCACACAATGCTTCAGAGGTTTCCATACCTACTCTTGGCAGAACGTTCCAGTCAGTCTCGTGCCTCTGTTTGATTCTCATAGCTCTGCAAGTTTATTTCCTACAAGTGCCCATCCCATATCCTTTTGCAATCATTGTTTCCACTTCCATCACTCCCGGGGCCAATGAATTCCAGCTCATTTTCACCTGCTGTATCAAGAAACAAATTTGTTCCTCACATTTTCTTTGCACATCTTCCCAAAATTATAAACGTGTCCTGATGTACCAGTAGCAAATGGGAAGAGTTTTTCCTTGTCTACCTTATGCCTGTCATAATCTTTATGCATCTCCTCTTCACCCTTTCAAGGATCCTAAAGCGTGGTGACCAGAACTAGACGCATTACTCTAGCTGAGGCTTAACCAGAGCTGTATAAAGGCTCAGTGTAACTTCCCTGCTTTTGTCCTCAATATCTCTATTTATGAAGTCCAAAAGTCCCATATCTTTACCAGTCACTCTTCAATGGTAGGAATAATGGTAGGAAGGATTATTACTTACGTGGCGAAAAATTGCAGCAGGCAACGGTGCAGAGGGACCTCAGGGTCCTTGTGCATGAGTCGCAAAAACCCAGCTTGCAGGTGCAGCAGGTGGTCAGGAAGGCGAATGGGATGCTGGCATCTGCGCAAGGATATTTTGGCCTTGGAGTGAGTGCAGAGGAGGTTTACTAGGCTGATACCGGAGTTGAGGGGGTTGAGCTATGAGGAGAGGCTGAATAAACTAGGCTTGTACTCGTTAGAGTTTAGAAGAATGAGGGGAGATCTCATTGAGACATATAAGATGATGAATGGGATGGATAGGATAGAGGTGGAGAGACTCTTCCCGCTCAGAAAGGATAGTAGGACTAGGGGGCACAGCCTCAAGATAAAGGGGGGACAGTTTAGAACGGAGTTGAGGAGGAACTTCTTCACTCAAAGGGTGGTGAATCTCTGGAATTCTCTGCCCGTTGAAGTGGTGGAGGCTACCTCGCTAAATATTTTTAAGACGCGGGTTGATGGGTTTTTGATGAGAGGGGATTAAGGGTTATGGGGAGAGGGCGGGAATGTGGATCTGAGCCACGACAGATCAGCCATGATCTTATTGAATGGCGGGGCAGGCTCGAAGGGCTAGATGGCCTACTCCTGCTCCTATTTCTTATATGTCCTGCCACCTTGATAGACCACTGTGCATGAATCGCTTTTCATGTCTGCCCTTTGCTTGATAGGGCAGACGCAACACGGTTTCATTAAAGGGAAGTCGTGTCTGACAAATTTACTGGAGTTCTATGAGGATGTGTCTAGGGCAGTGGATAGAGGAGAGCCGGTGGATGTGGTCTTTCTGGATTTTCAGAAGGCGTTTGACAAGGTACCTCAAGAGGTTATTGCAGAAGGTCAGGGGACATGGAGTTGGGGGTAGGGTGTTAGCGTGGATAGAGGATTGGTTGTCAAATAGGAGGCAGAGAGTGGGGGTCAATGGGTGCTATTCGGATTGGCAGTTGGTGACTAGTGGGGTGCCCCAGGGGTCGGTGCTGGGGCCTCAGCTTTTTACCATTTATATAGATGATCTGGAGGAGGGAACCGAGTGCAGGGTGTCGAAATTTGCTGATGACACCAAGACTGGGGGAAAGGCAAATTGTGCGGAGGGTGTGGAGAGTCTGCAGAAGGATCTAGATAGGCTGGGCGAATGGGCCAGGAAATGGCAAATGGAATTTAATGTTGGCAAGTGTGAGGCGGTCCACTTTGGTAGGAATAATGGTAGGAAGGACTATTACTTACGGGGCGAAAAACTGCAGCAGGCGACGGTGCAGAGGGACCTCGGGGTCCTTGTGCATGAGTCGCAAAAACCCAGCTTGCAGGTGCAGCAGGTGGTCAGGAAGGCGAATGGGATGCTGGCCTTCATAGCGAGGGGGATTGAATATAAAAGTAGGGAGGTCTTGCTGCAGCTGTATAGGGCATTGGTGAGGCCGCAGCTGGAGTACTGTGTGCAGTTTTGGGCGCCGCACCTGCGCAAAGATATTTTGGCCCTGGAGGGAGTGCAGAGGAGGTTTACTAGGCTGATACCGGAGTTGAGGGGATTGAGCTATGAGGAGAGGCTGAATAAACTAGGCTTGTACTCGTTAGAGTTTAGAAGAATGAGGGGAGATCTCATTGAGACGTATAAGATGATGAATGGGATGGATAGGATAGAGGTGGAGAGACTCTTCCCGCTCAAAAAAGACAGTAGGACTAGGGGGCACAGCCTCAAGATAAGGGGGAGGCAGTTTAGAACGGAGTTGAGGAGGAACTTCTTCACTCAAAGGGTGGTGAATCTCTGGAATTCTCTGCCCGTTGAAGTGGTGGAGGCTGCCTCGCTAAATATTTTTAAGAAGCGGGTTGATGGGTTCTTGATAAGAGAGGGGATTAAGGGTTATGGGGAGAGGGCGGGAAAGTGGAACTGAGCCACAACAGATCAGCCATGATCTTATTGAATGGCGGGGCAGGCTCGAAGGGCTAGATGGCCTACTCCTGCTCCTATTTCTTATGTTCTTATGTTCTTTCTGCTAGCCTATCTATGTCCTGTTGCTGGCAATTCATATTATCCTTGCTGTTTGCCATACCTCCAAGTTTGCTTTTATTGGCAAAATTTAAAATTTTACTTCATTTGCAAAGATCCAAAACACTTGTATAGAACAAAAAAAGCAATGGTCCTAGCACTGACTCTTGGGGAATGTCATTGTCTACCAGCCCCCAGTGTTATGATCCTGGCTGATTTTACTACATAGACGTTCTAGAGGAACCCTGGCTCAATAGATTGTAACTTATATTTTTCACTTATGGAAGTAGATGAACAGAGTTATAGGACTACCAGTTAACTTTTAACCAAAGAATAAAACATTTATTAAATGTGAAAAGATTGATTATAATACATCAACTCCTTCCCCCAGCTACATCTTTACAGATGTACACATACTTGTAAGGATAACACCACAAGTTACAAAAGGTATCTCAGTAGGTACACAGTCCTTGTAAAACAACAAGCAAAATCAGACGCACCACTCTCTGAATCAAACTAATGGATGTCACACATTCAAGGAGAGCATTCAATGCGCTGCCTTTACAACCTTTGAACTGCAGCCTTTGGGGACCTGTGTACTTTTAAACATAGAACACTACAGCACAAACAGGCCCTTCGGCCCACAAGTTGCGCCGATCACTTGTATACCTACTAAACCATAGACCTATCTATAACCCCCAATCCCGTTAGATCCCATATACTCATCCAGAAGTCTTTTAAAAGACCCCAGCAAGTTCGCCTCCTCCACCACCACCGACGGCAGCCGATTCCATTCACTCACCACCCTCTGAGTGAAAAACTTACCCCTAACATCTCCTCTGTACTTGCCTCCCTGCACCTTAAATCTGTGTCCTCTCGTAGCGACCATTTCAGCCCTGGGAAATAGCCTCCGAGAATCCACCCTATCTATTCCTCTCAACATTTTATAAACCTCTTATCAGGTCGCCTCTCAACCTTCATCTCTCCAGGGAGAAGAGCCCCAGCTCCCTCGACCTATCTTCATAAGGCATGCCTCCCAATCCAGGCAACATCCTTGTAAATCTCCTCTGCACCCTTTCAATAGCTTCCACGTCCTTCCTATAATGAGGCGACCAGAACTGCACACAGTACTCCAAGTGGGGTCTGACAAGGGTCCTATAAAGTTGCAGCATTACCTCCCGACTCCTAAACGCAATCCCTCGATTAATGAAGGCCAGTACACCATATGCCTTCTTGACCACATCCTCCACCTGCAAGGTCGATTTAAGAGTCCTATGGACCCGGACCCCAAGATCCCTCTGCTCTTCAACACAACTAAGACTCCTACCCTTGATATTGTATTCCTTCATCCCATTGGTCCTGCCAAAATGGACCACTACACATTTATCCGCGTTGAAGTCCATCTGCCACTTCTCCGCCCAGTCTTGCATCCTATCTATGTCCTGCTGCAACTTCTGACATCTCTCCAGACCATCCACAACACCACCAACCTTCGTATCGTCTGCGAACTTGCTAACCCATCCCTCCACTTCCTCATCCAGGTCATTTATGAAAATGGCAAACAGCAAGGGTCCTAGAACAGATCCCTGGGGCACTCCACTGGTGACCGACCTCCATGCAGAAAAAGACACATCCACAACCACTCTGCCTTCTGCAGGCAAGCCAGTTCTGGATCTATAAGGCCAAAGCCCCCTGGATCCCATGCCCTCTCACCTTCTCAAGAAGTCTTGCATGGGGGACCTTATCAAACGCCTTGCTGAAGTCCATGTAAACCACGTCTACCGCTCTTCCTTCGTCAGTGTGCTCAGTCACATTCTCAAAGAACTCAACTAGGCTCGTAAGGCACGATCTGCCCTTGACAAAACCATGTTGACTATTTCTGATCGTTCTAAACTTCTCCAAATGCTCATAAGTCTTGTCCCTCAGAAACCTCTCCATCAACTTACCAACCACTGAGGTCAGACTCACCGGTCGGTAATTTCCCGGGCTATCCCTGTTCCCTTTCTTGAAAATAGGAACCACATCTGCAATCCTCCGGAACCTCTCCCGTCTCCATCGACGACGCAAAGATCATCGCCGGGGCTCTGCAATCACTTCCCTCACCTCCCACAGTAACCTGGGGTACATCCCATCTGGTCCCGGTGACTTGTCTATCTTGATAGAGTTTAAAAGTTCTAACACATCCTCTTCCTTAACATCCACATACTCAATCTTTTCAGACTGCCGCAAACCTGTAGTACAATCTCCCAGATCGCTTTCCACCCTGAATACCGAGGCAAAGTACTCATTAAGCACCTCTGCCGTTCCTTCTGGTTCCACACAGACTTTTCCCCCTTCACCTTTTATAGGTCCTATCCCTTCTCTTCTCATCCTTTTACTTTTTACATATTTGTAGAAGGCCTTGGGATTCTCCTTAATCTTACCTGCCAAGGCCTTCTCATGACCCCTTCTGGCTCTCCTAATATCCTCTTTAAGCTCCTTTCTACAAGCCTTATACTCCTCTACATCCTTACCATCTCCTAGCTCTCTGAACCTTTTATACACCTTTCCTTTTTTCCTGACTAGGTTCACCACAACCTTCGTGCACCACGGTTCCCGCGCCCTACCAAAACCTCCTTGTCTCTTCGGAACATTATCGTGCAGAGCTCCAGTCAAACATTCCTTGAATATCCGCCACCTTCCTTCTGTACTTCTCCCCAAGAACACCACCTTCCAGTTTATTTGTCCAATTATCTGCCTGATGTCTTCATATTTCCCCTTACTCCAGACAAACACGTTGCTAGCCTGCCTGATCCTATCTCTTTCCAATGCTATCGTGAAGGAGATAGAATTATGATCTCCATCCCCAAGATGCTCTCCAACCGAGAGATCCGACACCTGTCCTGGTTCATTAGCCAGCACCAGGTCAAGTACAGCCTCTCCTCTCGTAGGCTTATCCACATACTGTGTCAGGAACCCCTCCTGAATACACCTAACAAACTCCTCCCCATCCAAACCCCTTACCCTTGGGATATTCAAGTCGATGTTTGGGAAATTAAAGTCTCCCATCACGACAACTGTTATTACTACATCTCTCTAGGATCTGTTTCCCTATCTGCACCTCAACTTCCCTGTCACTATTGGGCAGCCTATAGAAAACACCCAGCAAAGTTATCGACCCTTTGCTGTTCCTAACTTCCACCCACAATGACTCTGTTGGCAGTCCCTCCACAGCATCCTCCTCCTCTGCAGCCATGACACTCCCTGATCAACAGTGCCACTCCACCACCTCTTTTACCCCCAACCCTGTCCTTCCTGAAGCATCTGAATCCTGGCACCTGAAGTACCCAGTCCTGTCCAAGATATCCAAGTCTCTGTAATGGCCACCACATCACATTCCCAAGCAGCAATCCACGCCCTAAGCTCATCTACCTTATTTACTACACTCCTGGCGTTAAAATAGACATAAGAACATAAGAAATAGGAGCAGAAGTAGGCCATCCAGCCCTTCGAGCCTGCCCCGCCATTCAATAAGATCATGGCTGATCTGTTGTGGCTCGGTTCCACATTCCCGCCCTCTCCCCATAACCCTTAATCCCCTTGCCTATCAAAAACCTATCAGCCCGCGTCTTAAATATATTTAGCGAGGCAGCCTCCACCACTTCAACGGGCAGAGAATTCCAGAGGTTCACCACCCTTTGAATGAAGAAGTTCCTCCTCAACTCCGTTCTCCCCGCCCCCCCCCCACTTTATCTTGGGGCTGTGCCCTCTAGGCCTACTGTCCTTTCTGAGCGGGAAGAGTCTCTCCACCTCTATCCTATCCATCCCATTCATCATCTTATACGTCTCAATGAGATCTCCCCTCATTCTTCTGAACTCTAACGAGTACAAGCCTAGTTTATTCAGCCTCTCCTCATAGTTCAACCCCCTCAACTCCGGTATCAGCCTAGTAAACCTCCTCTGCACTCCCTCCAAGGCCAAAATATCCTTGCGTAAGTGCGGCAACCAAAACTGCACACAGTACTCCAGCTGCGGCCTCACCAGTGCCCTGTACAGTTGCAGCAAGACCTCCCTACTTTTATATTCAATCCCCTTCGCTATGAAGGCCAGCATCCCATTCGCCTTCCTGACCACCTGCTGCACCTGCAGGCTGGGTTTTTGCGACTCATGCGCAAGGACCCCGAGGTCCCTCTGCACCATCGCATGCTGCAGTTTTTCGCCATGTAAGTAACAGTCCTTCCTACCATTATTCCTACCAAAGTGACACACCTCAGCCCCTCGGTCTGGACATTTCTCTTCTCCACCACCCGTCTAACCTCCCTCTCATACCGTCTACAGTCCTTCCCTACCAGGGAGCTAACCTCCTCGGTCTCAGTCTCCTCATCTCTGTTCCCTCCCCCCAACCTTTCTAGTTTAAAGTCCCCCCAGTAGCCCTAGCCAGTCTTTCTGCCAAGATATTGGTCCCCCTGGGATTCAAGTGCCACCCGTCTTTACTGTACAGGTCACACCTGCCCCTAAAGAGGTCCCAATGATCCAGGAAGCGGAATCCCTGCCCTCTGCTTCAGTCCCTCAGCCACGCATTCACCCTCCACCTCATTCCATTCCTGCTCTCATTCTCCCGCGGTGCAGGCAGCAATCCTGAGATTACTACCTTCGCATTCCTCTTTCTCAGCTGCCTACCCAGTTCCCTACAATCCCTTTTCATGATTGCTTCCCTCTTCCTGCCGATGTCAGTAGTACCTACATGAACCACAACCTGCGGTTCCTCACCCTCCCCTTTCAGGATGTCTGGGACACGTCCAGAGACATCCCGGATACCAGCTCCGGGAGACAAACCACCATCCGCGACTCCCGTCTACGTCCGCAAAAACGCCTGTCTGAACCCCTCACTATGGAGTCCCCTATTAGTACTGCCTTGCTGCTCTCTTTTTTTAGTTTTTTGAAGTACTGGCTCAGCTCCAGAGAGCTAGCCACTGCTTCCTCCTCCAGATGAGCTGTCCCCCCCAGTGGTACTCAGGCAGGAGTACTTATTTTGAAGGAGGACATCCACCGGCGTGCTCGCCATCACCTGAGGTTTCCCCTTCCTAATAGTTACCCACGTGCCTTCTTCCTGTTGCCCTGGTGTGACAACTTGCCGATAGCTCCTATCAATTATCTCCTCATTCTCTCTAATGAGACGAATAAATATATAAAAAGGAAGAGGCTGGCTAGGGTGAACGTTGGTCCTTTAGAGGATGAGAAAGGGGACCTAGTGGTAGGGGATGGGGATATGGCTAAGGTATTGAATAACTTTTTTGTTCCTGTCTTCACGGAGGAGGACGTGAATAATTTGCCGGGTGTTAGCGATGGAAAGGTGGTAGGACTGGAGGGTCTTAATGACATTACTGTTACTAGAGAGGCGGTGCTCGACAGACTGGAGGGGCTGATTGTGGACAAGTCCCCAGGACCGGATGGAATGCATCCGAGGGTTCTGAAAGAAATGGCGGAGGTGATAGTGGATGCCTTGGTGGTTATTTTCCAGACGTCGCTGGATTCCGGGGAACTGCCGGATGATTGGAAAACGGCTAATGTTACACCGTTGTTTAAGAAGGGTGCCAGGCAAAAGGCGGGGAATTATAGGCCGGTTAGTTTAACGTCTGTGGTAGGTAAAATGTTAGAATCTGTCATTAAGGAGGAAATTGCGAGGCATCTTGAAGGGAATTGCTTGATAGAGCAGACGCAGCACAGTTTCATTAAAGGGAAGTCGTGTCTGACAAATTTACTGGAGTTCTATGAGGATGTGTCTAGGGCGGTGGATAGAGGAGAGCCGGTGGATGTGGTCTTTCTAGATTTTCAGAAGGCGTTTGACAAAGTACCTCACAAGAGGTTATTGCAGAAGGTCGAGGGACATGGAGTTGGGGGTAGGGTGTTAGCGTGGATAGAGGATTGGTTGTCAAATAGGAGGCAGAGGGTGGGGGTCAACGAGTGCTATTCGGATTGGTGGATGGTGACTAGTGGAGTGCCCCAGGGGTCGGTGCTGGGGCCTCAGCTTTTTACCATTTATATAGATGATCTGGAGGAGGGAACCGAGTGTAGGGTGTCGAAATTTGCTGATGACACCAAGATAGGGGGAACGGCAAATTGTGCGGAGGGTGTGGAGAGTCTGCAGAAGGATCTAGATAGGCTGGGCGAATGGGCCAGGAAATGGCAAATGGAATTTAATGTTGGTAAGTGTGAGGCGGTCCACTTTGGTAGGAATAATGGTAGGAAGGACTATTACTTACGGGGCGAAAAACTGCAGCAGGTGGCGGGGTCCTTGTGCATGAGTCGCAAAAACCCAGCTTGCAGGTGCAGCAGGTGGTCAGGAAGGCGAATGGGATGCTGGCCTTCATAGCGAGGGGGATTGAATATAAAAGTAGGGAGGTCTTGCTGCAGCTGTATAGGGCATTGGTGAGGCCGCAGCTGGAGTACTGTGTGCAGTTTTGGGCGCCACACCTGCGCAAAGATATTTTGGCCTTGGAGGGAGTGCAGAGGAGGTTTACTAGGCTGATACCGGAGTTGAGGGGATTGAGCTATGAGGAGAGGCTGAATAAACTAGGCTTGTACTCGTTAGAGTTCAGAAGAATGAGGGGAGATCTCATTGAGACGTATAAGGTGATGAATGGGATGGATAGGATAGAGGTGGAGAGACTCTTCCCGCTCAAAAAAGACAGTAGGACTAGGGGGCACAGCCTCAAGATAAAGGGGGGGCGGTTTAGAACGGAGTTGAGGAGGAACTTCTTCACTCAAAGGGTGGTGAATCTCTGGAATTCTCTGCCCGTTGAAGTGGTGGAGGCTGCCTCGCTAAATATTTTTAAGACGCGGGTTGATGGGTTTTTGATAAGAGAGGGGATTAAGGGTTATGGGGAGAGGGCGGGAAGATGGAACTGAGCCGCGACAGATCAGCCATGATCTTACTGAATGGCGGGGCAGGCTCGAAGGGCTAGATGGCCTACTCCTGCTCCTATTTCTTATGTTCTTATGAATGTCCTCAAGCTGCCTTTCCAGTTCCTTTACTAGGTCCCGTATGGACTGCAGCTCCACACACCGAGCACAGGTATGGATGTCTGGGAGACCAGGAGCCTCCAAGACCTCCCACATATTGCATTGGCAACAACATACTGGCCTCACACTCATATGTGCCCTTTTTAGAAATAGGGAAAAAAGTAATATAAAAAAAACTTAAAAACTTACCTTGCCTCACCCTTTTTGCTTTGGCCCTCTGAGCCAAAGCCCTTACAGCTCACGCAAAAACAAAAACAAACTTACCTGCTCTCAGTCAGAGCCCCTCTCTCTTTTTGGTTAGAAGAGGAGGGAGGGGTGGGATACTCTATCTGTGTAGAGTGTCAGGTTTCTTCACCTTTCCGATTTATGGGGGTCCAGAGGGAAAAAAAACTACTTCCCTATGACCACTTCCTGTCTCTGATTTAAAATTTTAAAAAAGCTTTTAAAAAAAGGAAACACAGTAACTTACTCACCAGTCTCTCCCTCTCTGATGTGCTCCCAAGGAACAATGAGGTCGATTCTCTGACGTAAGTAACTTTTAAAAGTGTAATAAAACTACTTCCTAGATCTCCCTATGACCACTTCCTGTCTCCGATTTAAAATTTTTAAAAAAAGCTTTAAAAAAAAAGAAACACAGTAACTTACTCACCAGTCTCTCCCTCTCTGATGTGCTCCCAAGGAACAATGAGATGCCAAGATCACTCACTTCATCTATCACTCGTCATATATTCCCATTTATTGTGTATTTCCTATAACTACTTCGCCTCCTGAAATGAGGGGTGTTAAAATCCATTGCCATTTTACTGCCCACTCGAACCACTCTTTCGTTTTGAAGCTTTTAGCTACTTTCTAAACTATCCACTACTCTGCCTGTATTTGTCATCTGCATATTTCTCAATCATGCTCCCCACATTTACATCCAAGTCGTTAATATATAACACATTCAGAAAGGGTGCCAACACTGAGCCCTTGAAGCAATTTTCCATTCACAAGGGCATCCATTGACTATTACCCTTTCTTATTACAAAGCAACCATTTTATCCAGTTTGTCACATTACCCTGTAATTCCATGGGCTTTTACTTTTTTGACCAACCTGTCCTGCGAACCTTGAAATTCCACGCTAAAATCCATGTACGTAACATCCACTGCACTTATCTTCATCAACCCTTGTCACAAAGAATTCAATCAAATTTGAGGTAAGACCTTCCTTTAACAAATCCATGCTGACCATCCCTGATTACTCAATGCCTTTCCATATGACAAGTTAATCCTGTCTTTGAGGACTGATTCCACTAATTTATCCAATACCGATGTACGGCTAACTGGCCTAAAATTGTTTGGCGTTGCATTCAATCTCTTTTTAAACAATGGAACTATGTTTACACTATTCTGGCATCTGCTCTGCATCGAAAAATCATAGAATCCCTACAGTGCAGAAAGAGGTCATTCGGCCCATTGAGCCTGCACCAACAATAATCCCATCCAGGCTCTATCCCCATAACCCCACATATTTATTCTGCTAATGTGCCTGACGCTAAGGGGCAACTTAGCATGGTCAATCAACATAACGAACACATCTGGACTGAGAGAAAAAACCCGTACAGACATGGGGAGAACATGTATACTCCAGACAGTCACCCAAGGCTGTAATAGAACCTGGGCCCCTGGCACTGTGAGGCTGCATTACTAATTACTGTGCCACTGTGTCGCTGTATCCAGTGACAATTGGAAAATCACTGTCAGAACATCTGCTACCTCTCCTCCCTGACCTCCTTCAGCAGCCTCAGAAACAATCCATCTTGCCTTAGCGACTTATCAACTTTCAAGGATTCTCTAACCCTTTGAGTATTTCCTCTCCTACCCAACATCCCAGTGTTCCTCCTGGACTACTAAATCTGCATCATTCCTTTGGAAACAGAGAGACAAAATATTCATTTAAAATCCTTCCCACAGCCTCAGCAACTACACACAAGTTCCTTTTTTCATATCTGATGGGTCCCACTTTTTCCTTAACTTGCCTTTTACCATTAATATATTGTGATGCCAGAGGATTGCCTGTGTCTGCACTGGAGCTACTTGTGCCTTCATCAGAACAGAAGGTTCTCACGACTCATTTCTGGGATGAGAAACTTCTGAAGCAAGGTTCAATAGAGGGTAGATCAGATCCAAATTCCATTTTTAACTCCTAGATAATAGATCTTGAAAAAATTAGCCTCATATTGACATTATAGTGAAAATAACTTGTTTGATGAAGTGTGATTGGGTCAGTGAGTTGATCTCTTCAGTCAAGCCCAGTCCTTGGTTTGAAAGGAGTATATGATGCCAGTAAGTGGATTGATCAAATAACCAGCACAATAACTTGACTTTCAATTTACTAGGCTATGATTTGCCGTTCAGTGGTGAGGTGGCTGGCAGCTGTCATACTAGTGGCAGCCAAGTCCTTGATCTTTTGCTCACCATAGAAAGTTTGGGGACGATGCTGGAAAATCTTAGCATGTTTGACAGCATCTGTGGAGAGAGAACAGAGTTACTGTTTCAGGCCTGGACGATCTTTCATCAAAGCTGAAGACAATAGAAAATAGGATAAGGTTTGTACTATTGTGATGAGGAGGTAGGAAAGCTATGGGGTCTAGATAGAGCCAGTGTTTGGTGGAGACAGGAGAGATTGACAAAGATATCGTGGACAAAAAGACAAAGGAAATGTAAGTGAAGGTGATCATGGGCTAAGAATGCTGCTGATAGTGGTACATCAGAATGTGCAAATGGCAGAACAAAGGTGAGCAGTGTGCCAAAGGACGACCTGAAACAACTAACAGCTGGCCCTAGTGGGGAGGGGAGAAAGTGGTAAGGGCAAAAGGTGGAAAGTGAGATGATTTTTTTTTAATTGAATATTTATATTAATGATTTGGATGAGAATATAGGAGGCATGGTTAGTAAGTTTGCAGATGACACCAAGATTGGTGGCATGGTGGACAGTGAGAATGCAGCAGGATCTTGAACAATTGGGACAGTGGGCTGATGAATGGCAGATGGAGTTTTAGATAAATGTGAGGCGATGCATTTTGGTAGATTGAACCAGGGCAGGACTTACTCAGTTAATGCGACAGCACTGGGGAGAGTTACAGAACAAAGAGATCTAGGGGTAACGTGTTCAAAGCTCCTTGAAAGTGGAGTCACAGTTGGACAGATTGGTGATGAAGGCATTCAGCATGCTTGGTTTCATCGGTCAGAACATTGAATACAGGAGTTGGAATGTCTTGTTGAAGTTGTATAAGACATTGGTTAAGGCCACACTTGGAATACTGTGTACAATTCTGGTCACCCTATTATTAAGGATATTATTAAACTAGAAAGCGTGCAGAAGAGATTTACTAGGATGCTACCAGGAATTGATGGATTGAATTATAAGGATGGGCTGAATAGACAGGGACTTCTTTCTCTGGAGCATAGGAGGCTGAGGGGTGACCTTTATAGAGGACTATAAAATAATGAGGGGCATAGACAATGCCTTTTCCCAAAGGTAGGGCAAAGGTTTTAAGGTGAGAGGGGAGAGATACAAAAGTGTCCAGAAGGGCAATTTTTTCCTCACAGGGTGGTAAATGTTTGGAACAAGCTGCCAGAGGTAGTAGTAGAGGTGGGTACAATTTTATCTTTTAAAAAGCATTTGTGTAGTTACATGAGTACGATGGGTATAGAGGGATATGGGCCAAATGCGGGCAATTGGGATTAGCTTAAGGGTCTTTAAAAAAAAAAGTAAGGATAGCATGGACAAGTTAGGCCGAAGAGCCTGTTTCCATGTTGCAAACCTCTATGACTCGATGACCCTAATAATGAAAATAAATAAAGCGAAGAAGTGAAAATATATAAATTAATGGGTGGAAATGGGGTGAAGGTGGAGGAGATTTCATGGTTTGAAGTTATTGAACTCAATGTTAAGTCCGGAAGACTGTAAAGTGACGAATCAGAAGATGAGGTGCTGTTCCTCCAGTTTGCGTTGGGATTTACTGAAACTTTGCAGCAGGCCAAGGACGTACATGTTGGCACGTGAGCATGATGGTATGTTAAAATAGATCTGGGTCATGCTTGCAGATGGACCAAAGGTGTTCTGCATTTGGGGTCTCTGATGTAGAGTAAACTCAATTGGGCCTGGGTTTGATTCGAGCCTTGGGTGACTGTGCAAACTCCACACATTCTCGCAGTGTCTGCGTGGTTTTCCATCTTGGTGCTCTGATTTTTCTCCCACTGTCCCAAGATGTGTAGGATAGGTGGATTGGCTGTGCGAAATTGCCCATTAGTGTCCAAAGATGTATTGCGTAGATTCGCCATGGTAAATGTGAACGGTTACAGAGATAACATGGGGTTGGGGAGGGATCCTGGGTAAGATGCTTTTGGATAGTCAGTGCAGATTCAGTGGGCTGAGTGGCCTCTTTCTACACTGTAGGAATCCTATTGTAGTATATCTGTTAGGAAGATTCCCAGTTAACGGTTGAATTAAACAATTCAGTAGTTTCAAGTAATTTGTCTATCCAGACTAATAATTATCATGTATGTATCAACATAATGTTTTTATTGCTTTCAGGTTGACCTGTGCTTTATCACAAAGTGTTGCCAGCCATTACAGTTCCACACCAAATTTGAAAAGTTAATGGGGGCAATTCTCTGAGCCCACTGCGCTGCATCTATAGTGCAAAAGCCATTTCACGGGCTCCCTGCTGGGCGCCAGAGCCTCTGCGCGTCTCTCCAGCGTCATCGGCTTGGAGCTACATAAATTATTTAAATCCACATCTTACTATCTAAATGTCATTAGCGGGTCTGGTACTGAAGTCTCCGGGGGTGGGAAGGAAGATTTGGTTGGGGGCGGGGACTGGCCTGGACACACTCAGGGTGTTGCATGGCTGGCAATGCTGGGGTTGCGGACCCACCTGACAAAGGGACAGCTTGTTCTGAAAGCTTGTGGCGTTTGCTACAAATAAACCTGTTGGACTTTAAGCTGGTGTTGTGCAACTTCTTTCTGTTTTTAACCCCAGTACAATGCGGAGCTGGCCAGCGTTCGGGAGGCTAGCAGTGCAGGGCTACTGCGCATGCACCGATTGCTGCTATGACAGGTCAGCGCATGCGCATTGGCCCACTCAACTCTATGCTGCCCACCTCTTCAGTAGAAATAGACCCTGCCCCCTGATTTTCAGAATGATCTGTGCTCATGCACTCTGCAGTGCATAGAGTATGGGAGATTCATTGTGAAACTCCCACTGAAAAAACAGCAGGATTTATTGGAGTTTTTACGCAAATTTGACACTTAATCTTTATGGGAGACTCGCCCCCAGCATGTTGACGTTAGCAACTATGGTTGCTAATTTCATTCCATAACAAAGAACAGCTTCTAATATTTAGCTATCTACCCTGGTTTATTGATTTTGAACTGCAGAGCCTAGGGAGGAGATGTATGATGTTCATTGAACCAACTGAAAGAACGTGGTGATGAAGCAGCACTAACTTTGGTTGTCAGTGAAAAAGAACAAGAAATTTGTTAACCACGCATTCTAATAAAAAAAGATGTTAAATCCATTGAAAATTTATTGACTGTTAATCTGTAACATCAGTTGTTTTGTACTTAAATATTTGGCAAAGCTTTATTTGCATGAACGTATTATCTTATCTAGCTGAGAATACTACAGCCCAAATTGGTGAGGTCTTGGTGAAAGTTCAGCTCAATCGAGCACACCCTGATGGCAAGCCAGATGGTATGGCAGATGTATCGCAAATGCACACTGTCCAGGAGCAAATGACTGTTACTGAAGTTGTTCAAAGCCAAAGCCTACCCACCATGCATGAACTTATATATAACCAAGATAATACAACTGAAACAAAATCTCAAACCAAACAAGAATACGCTACGAAGTCAGAGTCTTATTACAGTCACAAGCAGATGTCTGGTCAGGATACTCACTACAGTGTAGGCCAGGTCGCGAGTCAATTCAACCCAGAACATGTGGATAGCAAAGAATCTCTACACAGCCAGCTACACAGTGCTGTTGTCAAGGCACTAGCCAGTTCTGCTGACCGTATTTCGTCATCTGACCCTTCAGCTACTGGCCAGCAGGGTAAGATCCAATCTTTTTGAATGAAGAAACGCAATACCCTCTAATCAAAAACATTGGGTTCCTGAATCTGATTTATCTTTGTCCCTCAACATGCTGAATCTTCACTATCACTGACAACTGTCTCCATTTTTTGACCAGTTGCTGTAACATCTGGTTGCTAGTGGTGATTTAAATTTTTTCTTTATGGGTCTGTGTTTCCTCTTGGTCTGAGAAGCTCTACAACTGAATTCTTATCTCAAGTTAAGATTATAACCAATCCTAAGTGACCCTGGTTTCCCTGCACTCTTGAAATGATTCTTGTCCTCTGCCTTCCTTTGCATGCTGTAGAGTTTAGCAAAATAGTGGGCTGGAAATTTACATCCTCGTGGCAGGTTTTCCAGCAGTGGAAGTGGCTCGCCATTGACCTGCGGTGGGGTGTTCTGTACCCAACAAAGTCAGTGGCTATTTACCTTACTCACCGGCCGCGTTGTCATCAATGGCAACCCACCACCACATCAGAAACGTGCCATGGGGGATGGAGGGGGAGAAAATCCCAGCCATGGTGTCATTAATCTTCAAAACAGCATTATGATTTGCATGTATTTTTCAGCAAGGCTGAAGAAAGTTGTATGTTTTCTTGGTCAAAGTGTTTTGTCTAATTTACATGCTATAAATGTTTATAAAAGTAGGACAAGAATATTCCTGTGACTTGTAACATATCAATTTGCTAATTAAATATTCAGCTACACAGCTGGAAACTTCAAAACCATAGAGCATACTTGTTAAATCGTGTGGGTGAGCATGTCGAATTTAACTTCACATTGATTTGAATGTTGAAACTTCTACAAAAGGTAGTATTATACAGATTGTTACAGGGGTTGCTGCAGATGAGTACACATGTCAACTTTAAGAACATAAGAAATAGGAGCAGGAGTAGGCCATCTAGCCCTTCGAGCCTGCCCCGCCATTCAGTAAGATCATGGCTGATCTGTTGTGGCTCAGTTCCACTTTCCCGCCCTCTCCCCATAACCCTTAATCCCCTCTCTTATCAAGAACCCATCAACCCGCTTCTTAAAAATATTTAGCGAGGGAGCCTCCACCACTTCAACGGGCAGAGAATTCCAGAGATTCACCACCCTTTGAGTGAAGAAGTTCCTCCTCAACTCCGTTCTAAACCGCCTCCCCTTTATCTTGAGGCTGTGCCCCCTAGTCCTACTGTCTTTTTTGAGCGGGAAGAGTCTCTCCACCTCTATCCTATCCATCCCATTCATCATCTTATACGTCTCAATGAGATCTCCCCTCATTCTTCTAAACTCTAACGAGTACAAGCCTAGTTTATTCAGCCTCTCCTCATAGCTCAATCCCCTCAACTCCGGTATCAGCCTAGTAAACATCCTCTGCACTCCCTCCAGGGCCAAAATATCTCACTTCTCTGATTTGGGGAAGAAAGCACAGTTTTTTTTAAAATATTTCTTTGGTCAAACAAGTTGTAATAGACATTTCAGTAAACTTTGCCATCAGATAATTTATTTCTATGCCAGCTAACCATACCAGGAGTACCAGAGGGCACAGTTGGCTGGTCAGCTAGTTTGTGATGCAGAGTGACGCCAACAACATGGGATCAATTCCCATTCTGGCTGAGGATATTCATGACGCCTCTGCCTTCTCAATATTGCCCTTCGCCTGAGACGTAATGATTCTCAGGTTAAATCACCACCTGTCAGCTCTCCCTTTCAAAGGGGAAAGCAGCCTATGGTCACCTTGGACTATGGTGACTTTACATTTAACAGAAGGGAATGATATTAGGAAATCTCGGTTATCCAATGGGCTGTTGCCCTTCATGGAGTGCAACGGAGACTTTGCTGCCAGCTTGGATCTAAATCAGGATTAATGACCAGGATCATTCACCTGTTTATACAGGATGCCAACAAAAATAAATTATCATACTTTTGAATGTAGCCACTGTGCAGGAAAAAGATCAAGGAGCAAACATTGTGCTGAATTTAAACCATTTTTCTCTTGTTTTCTCTCACCTTAATCTCAGAGCTTTTAGAATCCCAGTCAGTGGAGGTAAAAGTCAACGACCAACAGAGTCCTGCAGATCACACACCTACCCGCACTCCTCCCAGCACTCCCACAAAATTAGATGATGGTAAGATTCACTGATCAGTTAAGGTTCTTTAATTTAAAGCATGGTGATTTGTAATTTTGTTTGACTTTTGATGAAGTTATTTGTGTGTGCGTGCGTGTGTGTGTAACTTTCAAAAAACTGCTTTGTCTTTTAATTGGGCAATAATGTACAAGAAAGTGTGCATGACCTTACTATATTTATTTGGGGAACAGCAGGAATTTGATAACTGCAGCTGTAAAACTGGAAATCAACTAAATTCCAGTAGAAATTTTGCCTGCATACTTGCAAAGGTAGCTTCAATCAGTGATATGCTTTGACTTAAATCAGTTGAGAGGTTCTTATTTCAGTATTGTTGAGTGAAATAATCAACACTCCCAAAATATAAGCAATCTGAAGCATAAAGAGTATGTTGCACACCTCTTGTTCATTGCTGCTGTTGGATTACACCTCTGTCAGAATCTCCAGCAAAAGCAATTGAGGCTGAAATTGACTCTTTGCAGAGGTGGGTGGAGGCAGGGAAAAAACAGCTGGATAAATGTGTGGTTAAGAATAGTATTGGTTCTGTGCTGCTGAGATGACTGGGGAAAAAAGGCAAGACAAGGTAAAACATTGTAAATGTGATGGATGAATAGTCTGCAGTTTTTTGTTGTCAAAAACCTTACAATAAAACCAAGACATTGTGCATGTGTTTTGCACATTTATTTACAGAACTTTTTTCAAATTTAGTGGTTTTCTTATTTTTGACATGATGTGCTTGGGAGAAATGGGTGCTTTTAAACCTGTATTTCCAAACGTTGTTCACTAGGGCTTTTCCTTGACCATTTGTGTCTGAATATTTTCTAGACTAACTGATATTGGTTGCTAATGGTTAATCAATAACTCAGTTATAGTTGTATCATATAACTGCCAGGATGATAGAAGATGAACTAAATGGACATTGCTCTTATTCCATCCAAAAATCCCTGTTATGTAGACAAATTAATTCTCCATGAGTAACACTCTACAAATAAGAATGAAAACATTTCTTGGGAGAGAAATGTGAGCACATCATAAGAACTCATTGCCCCATTTAATTCCTTCAGGGTATTTCATATTCACCCGAACCACTGAAACTGGAAATTTTTCCTGTATAGGATACACCTCTGAAGTGTAGCATTCCCTCACTCCACTCCCGTATTTAACTAGAATTAAATATCTTTCAATTTCTGGTATGAGATTCAAACCAGAATGTAACAACTTAGAAACAGGAATGCAATCATTTCAGCTAAACTGGGTGACACAGCAGTTAAGTGAGAGCAAAGGCCACCATAGTACAGTGGGTTATTTTCATCCAAGTCTGTGGATGATGATTCCACCATGGATTCACGCTAACACCTGTTTATTCTTTAAGGAACATGCATGCCTTTCCTTATGCCCATAGGTAGGGGAGCAAGTTGTACTGGAGGCAAACTCTGACTCTCAATTTCCTTCTCGTTGATTGGGAAGCATTTGTGTCAAACTATCCCTCAGGAGATTAGGTGGGTTTGAGTCCACTATAAATTGGATTGTATTTGGGTTATTGGGGAAATTGACCTCGAAGACCCCCTTATTCTATGCATTATTTAGAAAAGGTGATGAGTACAAGTTCTTGGAGGGAAAATCTAAAGATTTAGGGAAAGTGGTAAAAGAAAACATCTGACCCCAATTTGACCTGCATTGTGTTTTGTATCACCCAAAAATATACAAACATTTTAATTTATTTGGAGTCCAATTTGGATTTTGGACCAGATTAAAAGTCCTTTGAATAAATTCTAATAATGGCACAGAATCATGTAGTATTTTCAGCAGTTAATGCCACTGTTGGTTATATAAAATGGTGTAATCTGATTCATGTATCTGTGCACCTTCTGCCATGTTAGAATCACTGTCCTCTTGTAGTTTTTTTCATTCACTGATCTCACCTGATTTCTCTGTTCTGTAATAATTGTATATTCTGTTTTTTTTTGTTTAACACAAACGGCTGTTATGAATGCATAGATTTTTCTTCTTGTGCTTTTTTTTCCTCCACCCACCTTCCTGTGGCTGCATTACAAACAGGAGCTGGATGTGCTAAAGAGTACCTGTTACCATAGTAAGTATTGTGCATTCATGTATAGAGCTGCTTCTCTTAACCTTGCGAAACTTGCGTGCATGGCTTTCAGCTTTCACATTCCTGTTTTCACTTCCATTTCCTACTGGTTAATTGCCTACTTTAAGCTGAAACACCTTCCTGAAATTTTAGACATTTTGTTTTACTTTATCCCTTTGTTTTCTCACAAGGACCAGCGTATATTAATTTTTGATAAGAGAGTGCACAACTCTCTTGGCTATCAGATAAGTTTCCAGTATCATTTTATTTAGACATCTTGTATTCTGAGAAGAACATATACCTTTCAAATGAATTTATTAATGTTGTTTAATTTTAAATCCCTGATGGATTTTTGGATTGTGTGTACACTGAACGATGTATGGTAAATCCTGTACCTGATTTTCAATTGTAAGTCTGTTTGTTAACACTTTATTGCTGAATATGTTATAACATTCCTGCATTTATAGTTCATTTTTAAATATTACATAATATGACTGATTCTAAAGTATACTGTACAAAATTTCAGGGATATGAACAAAATACTGCTTAAATCTGCTGACTTTTAAAGTGTGTAAGTACCATAACTAACTGACTAAATCAGGTTTCAGAAAATGTCTGCAAAGCTGTCTAACCCGTTGACAATTCAAGCAATGACTTCTTGACAGGCAGGCTAGAAATTACATGACAATGTTGCAATCAAATGTCTAATTATTCAAATGATGTTTCTTTGTCCATTATTTTACTAGGAATAAACTCATTTAAAATTAAATTTATTAGCTCAGTTAAAATAGTGGATAGAGGAGGGTCAGAAACATCTATCCATGACACTTGTTTGAGTTAAAAGTGCAATAATTGAAGATCACTCCTTTGTGTGGTGGTTGGGGGGAGGGTGGTAACTAAACCAAGAATTTCCGTTAACCGTGGAGATCTGTGAGCTTGCTGCTGCTCTGTACCAAAGCTGCTGCTGCCGCCCTATATTTTGTTTTCCTTTGTCTTTACTTGGGCCAGAGCGAAGTTTGATATGATCCTTAACTTGAGAAAATGGAGAGGTTTAGTTTATGACCAGAATTGTGCAGGACACCTCTTTAACAAGCCCTGAGGTTCAAATGCTTTGTCACTGTGGCATTGCATTGTGACTGGATGGACAGGGAAATGGGCAAAAGAACCAATGGTATGTAATTAGAGGTCGTATATATTCTATAATCAAAGGCAAATTCAGAACGGATGTTAGGAGTACATTACATAGAATCATAGAACCCTACAGTGCAGAAAGAGGCCCTTCAGCCCATCGAGTCTGCACTGACCACAATCCCATCCACTCCCTACCCCCATATCCCTACACACTTACCCACTAATCCCTCTAACTTACACATCCCAGGACACTGAGGGGCAATTTTTTAGCATGGCCAATCAACCTAACCTGCACATCTTTGGACTGTGGGAGGAAACCCACGCAGACACGAGAATGTGCAAACTCCACACAGACAGTGACCCGAGCCGGGAATTGAACCCAGGTCCCTGGAGCTGTGAAGCAGCAGTGTTAACCACTGTGCTACCGCGTCGCCCCTAAGGCAAAACTATTTAATGTATCTAAGAAATGGCCATTTGTTGCTTTGAGTCACTGACCTGTGGGTAATTGAGCTATCATGGAACAATTTATCATGGACCAACTTAGCTTTCACCTCTGCACTCATCTTCTAAATGGAATTAAAGCGATCAGCTTTTATGAAATGTTGCACAATGCCATACAATGGATTGACACTACTGGAGAGATTCTCAAATATTAAGGGGATTAGCAGAGTAAATGTGTGGGATTACAGGAATAGGACATGGTGGGATGTGGTTGGTACAGACTCAATAGGCCGAATGGTGGCCTTCTGTACTGTAAGGATTCTATGATTCTATATTGCTTTTAGTAACTGGGAGATTGATTCCTTCCATTAATGATATAGTTCATTTGACTTAAAGTTCTTTGCAAGATATATTAGTGGTGAAGAAAATTTTATTTTATGAACAAGTCCAGTATTCCCTCACTCACCCAGGCTGCATTTGAAACAAGTCTTGTTGTGATTTGGTACACTGCAGGACAGGATGTGATAATGAAAGACTTGCATTTACACAACCTCAACCAAGACCTTACAGCAAATGAAGTGTTTCTTTGCAGTTTAATTGCTGTTGTAAAGTAGGAAATGAGGCTGCCAATTACAGTCTTTTATGAATGCTGTTGGTTGAGGAATAAATATTGGTTAGGACATCAGGAACAATTTCCTTGTTCTTCTTCAAAATAATGCTCAAAAGTGTTTTACTTTTACCTAAAATGGCAGACAGTGTAAGTATAAAATCTAATTCGAAAACCTGGCACTTCGGATAGTACAGTACTCCCTCACTAGTTCGTTGTATTCAACATGAGTCTCTGGAAGTTGATTAAAGAAATTATTTCCTTTTTCTACTTTTTGCCTTAACCACTCATGCCATAATAATGAGTTCCACATCACTGACACTGACTAAATCCTGAACTATTCCATATCCTTTAGATGTTAAAATAATTGTATATCCCTCGCCCAAGAGTGGAATTGTTTCTTTTCAGAAGCATAGCAGTGATTTTGTGTAATTATGCTGCTGAGGAAGTGCATTAACATTCTACTTGATGCCATGGCTGTCTAAACAAACAACAGGACAGCGCAGGAACAGGCCCTTTAGCCTACCAAATCTGTGCCAGCACAGTTACTTCTCTAATCTAATATTTTCTTGCCTCTACATGGTCCGTATCTCTCTATGCCCTGCCTATTCATGTATTTATCCAGATGCCTCTTGAATGTTATATATCTGCTCCACCACCACCTCCGGCAGCACGTTCTAGGCATTCACCACCCACTGAGAGGAAAAATTGCCCCCTTATACCTCTTTTAAACTTGCCCCTTCTCACTTTCAACCTGTGCCCTCGAGTAATTGAACCTGGAAAAAAGCCTCTGACTATCCACTCTATCCAAGTCTGTCATAATCTTTTAAACCTCTATCAGGTACCACCCTCATCCTCCCAACACACCAATGAAAACAAACTCAAGTTTGGTCAGCCTTTCCTCCTAATCCATATCCTCCATAGAGTGATAGAGATTTACAGTATGGAAACAGACCCTTCAGCCCAACTTGTCCATGCTGTCCCTTTTTTTAAAACCCCGAGCTAGTCCCAATTGCCTGCATTTGGCCCATATCTCTCTATACTCATTTTAGCCATGTAACTGTCTAAATGCTTTTTAAAAGACAAAATTGTACCCGCCTCTACTACTATCTCTGGCAGTTTGTTCCGGACACTCACCACCACCTGTGAGGAAAAAACTGTACCTCAGGACACTTTTATATGTATCTCCCCTCTCACTTTAAACCTCTGCCCTCTAGTTTTAAGAATATAAGAACATAAGAAATAGGAGCAGGAGTCGGCCATCCAGCCCCTCGAGCCTGCCCCGCCATTCAACAAGATCATGGCTGATCTGAAGTGGATCAGTTCCACTTTCCCGCTGTCTCCCCATAACCCTTAATTCCCCTGTCTATCAAAAACCTATCTACCCATGACTTAAATATATTTAGCGAGGTAGCTTCCACCACGTCAACGGGCAAAGAATTCCAGAGATTCACCACCCTGATCTAAACTGCACCCCCCCCCCCCCACTTATCCTGAGGCTGTGCCCTCTAGTCCTGTTGTGCTTTCTAAGCGGGAAGAATCTCTCTACCTCTACCCTATCCATCCCTTTCATTATCTTATATGTCTCTATAAGATCCCCCCCCTCATCCTTCTAAACACCAACGAGTACAGACCCAGTCTATTTAGTCTCTCTTAGTCCAACCCCCTCATCTCCGGTATCAGCCTAGTGAACCTCCTCTGCACTCCCTCCAAGGCCAAAATATCCTTGCGCAAGTGCGGCAACCAAAACTGCACACAGTACTCCAGCTGCGGCCACACCAGTACCCTGTACAGTTGCAGCAAGACCTCCCTGCTTTTATATTCCATCCCCCTCGCTTTAAAGGCCAGCATTCCATTTGCCTCCTTGATCACCTGCTGCACCTGCAGACTGGGTTTTTGCAACTCGTGCACAAGGACCCCCAGGTCCCTCTGCACCATAGCATGCTGCAGCTTTTCGCCCTTTAAATAGTAATCCCTCCTGCTATTATTTCTGCCAAAGTGGATAACCTCACACTTGATAACATTATACTCCATCTGCCAGGTCCTTGCCCACTCGCTTAGCCTATCCAGATCCCTCTGCAGGCTCTCCACACCCTCCACGCAATTTGCTTTTCCAGTCATCTTCGTGTCATCAGCAAATTTCGTCATCCTACACTCAGCCCCCTCCTCCAGATCATCTATATAAATGGTAAATAGCTGAGGCCCCAGCACCGATCCCTGTGGCACTCCACTAGTCACCAACCGCCAATTAGAATAGCACCCATTGATACCAACTCTCTGCTTCCTATTAGACAACCAATCCTCTATCCACGCTGACACCTTACCCCCAACTCCGTGCACCCTAACCTTCTGTAGCAGCCTTTTATGAGGGACCTTATCATACGCCTTTTGAAAATCTAAAAACACCACATCCACCGGTTCCCCTCTGTCTACCGCACTAGTCACATCCTCATAGAAATCCAATAAATTCGTCAAACACGACTTCCCCTTAACGAATCCATGCTGCGTCTGCTCTATCAAACCATTCTTTTCTAGGTGCCTCACTATTTCCTCTTTGACAGATTCAAGCATTTTTCCAACTACAGACATTAAACTAACCAGCCTATAGTTCCCTGCCTTTTGTCTGCTACCTTTTTTAAACAGCGGCGTAACATTAGCCGTTTTCCAATCTTCTGGCACTTCCCCGGAATCCAGTGAATTTTGGTAAATAATTACTAAGGCATCCACTATCACCTCTTCCATTTCTTTTGGAACCCTGGGATGCATTCCATCCGGTCCTTGTTTAGACTCCCCTGCCTTTGGGAAAAGATATTGACTATCTAGCTGATCAATGACCCTCATTATTTCATAAGATCACCCCTCAGCCTCCTGCATACCAGAGGAAAAAGTCCCAGTCTATCCAGCATCTCCTTATAACTCAAAGCACCAAGTCCAAATAGCATCCTAGTAAATGTTTTCTGCACTCATTCTAATTTAATAATATCCTTTCTATAATAGGGTGACCAGAACTGATCACAGTATTTCAAGTATGGCTATACCAATGTCTTGTTGAAGTTGTACAAGATGTCCCAACTCCTGTATTCAATGTTTTGACCAAATGAAACCAAGCATGCTGAATGCCTCCTTCACCACTCTGTCCACCTGTGGCTCCACTTTCAAGGAGCTATGAATATGTACCCCTAGATCTCTTTGTTCTATAACTCTCCCCAATGCCCTACCATTAACTGAGCATGTCCTGCCCTGGTTCAATCTATCAAAATGCATCACCTCGCATTTATCTAGATTGAACTCCATCTGCCATTCATCAGCTCACTGGCCCAATTGATCAAGATCCCGTTGCAATCCGAGATATCCTTCTTCACTGTCCGTTATGTCACAATCTTGGTGTCATCTGCAAAGTTACTAATGTGCCTCCTACATTCTCATCCAAATCATTAATATAAATGACAAATAACAGTGGTACTAACACCAATCTCTGAGGCACAATGGTCACAGGTCTCCAATTAGAAAAACAACCCTCTACAACCACCCCCTGGCTTCTGTTAAAAAGCCAATTTTGTATCCATTTAGCTATTGTAACCTTGGATCCTGTGAAGTTTAATCTTACGCAACAACCTACCATGCGGTACCTTGTCAAACGCCTTGCTAAAGTCCATGTAGACAACATCAACTGCACTGCCCTCATCTACTTCATTACCGCTTCAAAAAAACTCAAATTAGTGAAACAACATGATTTTCCACTCAACGCCATGTTGACTGTCCCTAATTAGTCCTTGCGTCTCTAAATGCCTGTAAATCCTGTCTCTCATAAGAACATAAGAAATAGGAGCAGGAGTAGGCCATCCAGCCCTTCGAGCCTGCCCCACCATTCAATAAGATCATGGCTGATCTGAAGTGGATCAGTTCCACTTTTCCGCTTTCTCCCCATAACCCTTAATTCCCTTGTCTATCAGAAATCTATCTACCCATGACTTAAATATATTTAGTGAGGTAGCCTCCACCACGTCAACAGGCAGAGAATTCCAGAGATTCACCACCCTTTGAGTGAAGAAGTTCCTCCTCAACTCCGATCTAAACTGCTCTCCCCGCCTGCAGCCCCCCCCCCCCCCCCCCCCCCCCCATCTTGAGGCTGTGCCCTTGAGTCCTGCTATCCTTTCTAAGCAGGAAGAATCTCTCTATCTCTACCCTATCCATCCCCTTCATTATCTTATACGTCTCTATAAGATCCCTCCTCATCCTTCTAAACTCCAACGAGTACAGACCCAGTCTATTTAGTCTCTCTTTATAGTCCAACCCCCTCATCTCCGGTATCAGCCTAGTGAACCTCCTCTGCACTCCCTCCAAGGCCAATATATCCTTGCGCAAGTGCGGCGACCAAAACTGCACACAGTACTCCAGCTGCGGCCTCACCAGTACCCTGTACAGTTGCAGCAAGACCTCCCTGCTTTTATATTCCATCCCCCTCGCTTTAAAGGCCAGCATTCCATTCTCAAAATACCTTCCAACAACTTGCCCACTACAGATGTGAGGCTCCCCAGGCTTTTCCCTGCAGCCCTTTTTAAACAAAGGCACAACTTTTGCCACCCTCCAATCTTCAGGCAGCTCACCTGTGACTATCAATGATTCACAAATTCAGATAAATCCCCAAGACCTGATGAAGTGTATCCCAGAGCATTGTGGGAGGCTAGGGAGGAAATTGCAGGTCCCATAGCAGAGATATTTGAATAATCGAAGATAAGTGAGGTGCCTAAAGATTGGAGATAACAAAGAAGGTAGATGAGGGCAGTGCAGTTGATGTTGTCTACATGGACTTTAGCAAGGCTCACAGGCCTGTTATTTCCTGGATTGTCTCTTCTGCGCTTCTTAAACAGAGGAACAATGTTAGCTACTCTCCAATCCTTTGGCCCATGGCTAAAGAGGATATAAAGATTTTGGTCAAAGTCTCTGCAGTTTCTTCCCTCTCCTCGCATTTGAGCTTGCAGTTCTCAGAGCAGGAGATAGTATATTTTTGTCACAGTTTAAGATGATCACATTGGAAACTGGATGATTCCACACAGGAAAGAAAAAATGACACCTTACCATATAAAGTGCAATCCTTCACCCAATGTCTGAGGAGATTTTAAGAAAGGAAATTCCAAAACTTTTAGTCCTCTGGTCTGAAAGGTTTGAGATTGAAGGGACAGAGAGTTCATCTCAAAGGGTACCAGGAAGCAGTGATGTTGTGGAGTAATTTGAACAAGTGGGTGAAATTTTAAATTTATGTTACTGTTGGACTGAGAGCCCATGTATGTCAAATGAGCACAGTGGTCGTGGATGAATGAAACTTAATGCGAGTCAACATAACTTTGACTGAATGAGGGTTTGCTGAGGGTAAGAGAGAGGATGCTGGCCAAGCAAGTGTTGGAATAATTATTGAACAGCTCTGATCCAGTTGGAAAACTAGAGAATAACTGAAGTAAAACTATGATTTTTATTAATTGCAAAGAGGTTGTCTTAGGGTTGTGTGCCCAAGTCAAAACTTGTGCCCTCTCTCTCTTACATTGTGCTCTCCTTTTATAAATTATTCAGAATTGCAAGTGGAACATACATGCAAGGATGACAGTGCTGCAACTTTCCAACAGTCCCTGCCAGAACTCACCCCTGATGAGCCCTCGGAAGTGCTGACCTTCCCAACTTCGGGAAACGAGGAGTCGGATAGCCCAAGCAAAGATCTGAGTAGGAAGCTTGACGAGCTGACCACGGCCGAGCTCCAAGAAGTGCCCTCCCCACCACCACCTGAGCAGGTGCCAACGCCACCAGCTGAGGAAGTGGCAGATGCAGCCAGTGACGAATCTCCCAGCAAGTCACCTTCGAAGAAGAAGAAAAAGTTCCGCACTCCTTCCTTCCTGAAGAAGAACAAGAAAAAAAGCGACTCCTAAAAAAATAGTCTGGTCTTTACTTGGGGAAGGCAGGATGCCCCCGTTTCACAGATCGATTCTAATTAATTTCTAGAATGTGCAAGGTTGTATCGTTTAGTGTTATGTCTTATTAAAAAAAAAACATGTAACTGAATGCAAAGAAACGTCTAGTATAGCTCGATTGGTATGGAAAGTAACAGGACATTTTTTTGACACAAAACAAAGAGGTGCTAATCCTTTCAGTGCAGTAGGTGCAACCCACGAAGTGTTTAATTTGCAGCATGGTTTGCCACTTTGGGGTTGAGCTAGAATAATGAAACCAGAGAGCCTTTTTTAATAAGATTATATTGTAATGATGAATTAATTGCGTTGTTGATGTAATATGCAGATATTGTAGTAATGACCTACATTTTATCACAAATGTGTAAGATATCCTGCGCATGACTGTTAAATGCCAGCCATCTGCAATGCTGCCTAAATGGTGTGGGGATGTGTTTAAAGGTTATTACATGTGGTTTGTAAAATGACAGATCATGAGTTGCTTACTTTTTAAAATGAAAAGGAACGCTCTAGGTGAATTGCTGAATCGTGAATATTAAGGTCTTTTCCGTTTAAGGCAGATATCCCTTTTGTTCATCTGCATATACAAACCTTTTTTTAAAGCAATTGAATAGTGCAGCCCATTGGAAAAATTGGTGTGATTAACTATCAAGAGCACCTAGATTCTATCCTGGGAATCACTGCACAGCGAGTTTCCAGGCTTTGGGTATTTCCTCTAAACAAGACCATGGGCATGCCCAGTGATGCTTTTGTGCATCTCCCAGCAACTAATTCAGCAACTTAACACTAATTGGTTGATTGGACCTGGTGACTCACTTACCCATTTTTGCTCTTAGTACCAGTCCAAGAACAGTGTGTGGTTGTCTGAAATGGGGGAAAAACAACAGGTACACAACATACACTTCTGTTAGTGGAATACAGTTTAGATAAATACGATGGCAAAGTCATGCTTTAATGCTGAAATCTTGTATGAAAAAACTTGCATTTATATAGTGCTCTATCGCAACTGTAGAGAAACCTCTCCAATTACTTTGAAGTGCAGTGATTGTTAATGTAGGCAAATGTGGCGTTTAAAGGATGTCTTGTTTAACCAGAAATTCTATGAAATGACTAACACGTTGTGTCCTGTTTTTTTATATGTTGATTTGAAATATAATCGATTCAGCAACAAAACCATTACTGTATTGCTAAGAATCGTTTGACATCAGAGGAATTGAATAGAAAGGAGAGGGTCCATTTTTACCCTGTGCCAGGGCCATTCACCATTACTAATGGAGGAAAAAAGTTTTTTCATAATCCTACAATGTGAACAATGCAACAAGAAAAATGGCCACTTAAAGCCTGTTATTAATTAGACAGTAGTCAAAGCTACTTGGAATGTGACATGCTGCGTGACCTGCCTTTGCTAAACAGGGAATAGAACAAGCCTCCGCTGAACATTCTTAATTCTTCCCCATGCTGCTGGATATGGAAGTTTCCCTGCTCTGTGATAATTAAAACCTGTGATGCTTTTCTTAAAACTTGTATTTTGATCAACTGAATTGCCCTGATAAATATGGAACAGTTTGCAACATGAGAAATTTGTAAAAAAAAATCATGCAAAAGAAAAATAGATTGAATCCTGTAAAATGCAGTGGGGAGGTATTGGTATATATAAATGACATTATTTGGAGCTAACCCTCTGCACAAGAAATTTCAGGTAGTGCTGTCTGCAGCTTCTGGCTGAAGTTCCTCCATTCCCAGTGGGAAGGCTTGGTTTGGGTATCTGTGTAACTTTTATGCTGGAAATGTGACAACACTGTCCATGTGTTGAGATCCAGCTGCTGCCTTCCCCTTTCGAAGTAGGTCTGCTGGTGGGTTGAGGCAGGGCCATAGTGGAAGTGGCAGCAAAAAAAAAGCAAGGAGTATAATTTGCAAATAAGATGTGTAATGAGGACTGCATGGCATCGCTGGCTTTCCGCTTGTATTTTACCCTTGTATGACTTCTGTACACTAAGTAATTTTAAGCTCTTTTTTGTTAAATCAGTTATAATTGTCAGACTTGAATATTAACCACATACCATCTGCTAATTATTCCAGTTTTGATTCTTGTTTCAGTTCTTAATTATCATGTCCACTTATACAAAAGATTTGTAAACTCTTTGATTTTTATTCTACCTTTCTTGTATCACTACATGAAGAATTTATTACTTTTGTTTTTTTTTAAAGTTTCATTGTAACATTGAGTTTCGCCTATGAATAAAATCCTTTCTTTAAACCTTACGCTGGAATAATGTTTCCTTTAGTCGAGGCAGGCATGTTACTGATCTCTAGCAGTCCTCTATTTCTTTGTGGACAGGGTCCCAGGCATCCTGCTCTGATACTTCTGTTACATTGCTCTGAAGCAAATAACAGTTGAGCAGAAAACCATTCCAGGTTTAACCTTCTGCTCTATCAGAGATAAAAAGGATAAAGTAGAAACCTGAAATTAAAAATATAAGCTGGAAATACAGGATCTAAAGGGGAAGGACAGAAGGAATGCACAAATAAGCTGGATATATAAGGAGCAGCACACTAGTTAAACCAGATGTTTAAAACATTTGGGGGGGTGAGGTGATCAGTGGACACAACATCACAGAACATGTAACATTGATTAAAATGAGGACACACAACTAGGACAAGTTAAAACCACAACAGAATACAAGGTGACATAGGACAAGGGATGAAACAAAAGACACATTTAGAACTGATTAGAAGGCCTTTCCTTGGTAGGGAAGTGGAAAAAATTACCCTAGATTCATTAAGAAACCATTCACTCTGAACGGAGAGATGGTTAAGTTCTTCCTGTTTGGTTGTGATCAGATGGCCTCCCTCTCGCCCTCTGAAGACATCTGTCTTGTATATAAATGAAATTTTTAAGACTACAAAACAATACAATTATGCTGTTTCAGTTAATGGTATCAAAATACAGAAACAAACTTAGCTACATAATCTACATTTATTTTTAAACCAAAAGTTCAATTATTTTGAAATCCACAATGGCAGACTTTCTATGGGCACTGTTGGTTTTGGGATTAATTCTAATAAGTCCAACTGATTTATATTTTACCTGGAAACCAGAATTTCCAGTGCTGTTAAAGCTTTCTGATGAAATTGCAATAATAGTTAATTCACCAGTTTTGTTTTGAGGTTGTGTTATATCAAATCAGTCTTTCTTTGGTTTAATTACATCATCAACTAACAGATTTAAGTAACAAAAGCAAAATATCAAATGCTGGAAATATTTGACCAATTGGACAGCATCTATGGAGAGGCACATAATACCAGACTAAGGAACAAGTATTAAGAGGAGTGACTAAAAGCTTGGTGTAGAAGTGCGTTAAGAGAAAAGTTGCAGAGGTTGAGAGGGAGAATTCCAGAACTTAAGGTCTAAGCAGCTGAAGGCATCCCAAAGGAGAAACAAGAAATGATGATTCAGCACTCCCTCAGTGGTATTTTCAGATGAGGCTTGACCCACAGTCTCTGTCTTGGGGATGGGAGTGCTACCACTGAGCCAAGACTGAGGACTAACAACACACATTTCCCATTGCTCATGTGGTCAAGATACAAATAGTTGAACCCCTACAGATCAGAATGATTACAGGTCTATTCCCCACAGCTATGAAATAAAAGCAAAAAAACTTAGCAGATGCCAGAAATCCAAAATGAAAACAAAATTCTGGAAAACCTCAGCAGAACATGGCAGCATCTGTGGAGACAGACTTGAAGAGTTGCAGTGATAAACACTGCTGCCTCAGCACCAGAAATCTGTGTTCAATTCCAGCCATGGGTGACTGTGAAGTTTGCATGTTTGCCCTGTGTCTATGTGGGTTTCCCCTCGCGGTCCAAAGATGTGTAGGTTTGATGGCTTAGCCAAGGTAAATGTGTGGGGTTACAGTGATAGGGTGGGGAAAGGATCTGGGTAAGGTATTGTTGTCCAAGAGTCAATACAGGCTCAATGGGTCAAATAGTCTCTGCCTGCATTGTAGGGATTTTATGATTACAACATAAACTGTTTCAGCAATTGTTTCTACAGATGCTGCCAGACCTGCTAAGTTTTTCCATTATTTTCTGTTTCTATTACACTGAACTATTGCCCCAGCTTGAAAATGTTTTTGCAATACGACAGAAGAAGTTTGGCAAGATGAGGAGTTACTCCAAATCACTGTTCATTGAAGACAGTCAAGTTCATACTAACAGATTCTTTGAGCCCTTTGAATTTGATTTAATAAATCAAGGTTGGTCACCAGTGGAGTGCCTTAGGGATCTGTTCTAGGCCCCTTGCTGTTTGTCATTTTCATAAATGACCTGATGAGGAAATGGAGGGTTGGGTTAGTAAGTTCGCTGATGATATGATGGTTGGTGGTGTTGTGGGTAGTCTGGAGGGATTTCAGAAGTTGCAGCGTGACATAGATAGGATGCAGGACTGGGCGGAGAAGTGGCAGATGGACTTCAACGCAGATAACTGTGTAGTGGTCCATTTTGGCAGGACCAACAGGATACAGTATAATATCAAGGGTAGGAGTCTTAGCTGTGTTGACGAACAGAAGGATCTTGGGGTCTGGGTCCATAAATCGGCCTCGCAGGTGGAAGATGTGGTCAAGAAGGCATATGGTGTACTGGCCTGCATTAATAGAGGAATTGAGTTTAGGAGTCGGGAGGTAATACTGCAACTTTATAATGACCCTTCTCAGCCCCCACTTGGAGTACTGTGTGCAGTTCTGGTCGCCTCACTACAGGAAGGATGTGGAAGCTATTGAGAGGGTGCAAAGGAGATTTACAAGGGTGTTGCCTGGATTGGGAGGCATGCCTTATGAAGATAGGTTGAGGGAGCTAGGTCTCTTCTCCCTGGAGAGATGAAGGTTGAGAGGTGCCCTGATAGAGGTTTATAAAATGTTGAGAGGAATAGATAGGGTGGATTCTCGGAGGCTATTTCCCAGGGCTGAACTGGTTGCTACAAGAGGACACAGATTTAAGGTGCTGGGAAGCAAGTACAGAGGCGATGTTGGGGGGGGGGGGGGGGTAAGTTTTTCACTCAGATGATGGTGAGTGAGTGGAATTGGCTGCCGTCAGTGGTGGTAGAGGCGAACTCACTGGGGTCTTTTTTAAAAGACTTCTGGATGAGTATGTCGGATCTAATGGCAGTGGGAGTTACAGATAGTTCTATGGCTTGGTAGGTATAGATGTGATCGGCGCAACTTGTGGGCCAAAGGGCCTGTTTAGTTCTATGTAAGTCCTATCTCTGGTGAATTCACTCTGACTTTCTTTACTAGTTGCTTGTTCAGTTATTTATAGTCTAATGTCCCGCATTATTTTTCAGTGGACACAAGTATTGATCAGCAGCAGTAAGCTGTAAAGCCAGTGAGTAGAAAAGCTCTTGAATATAAGGTGCATAGATAAAAGCATAGAAGCAATTTTAGTTCCCATCTTGTGTATGGCACCAGAGGCAACTACCAGAGAGGAACAATGAAGAGAGACATCCGAAAAAGAGTAAGATTTTGTTAAATCATTTTTTCCCCAATTTTTTTTTTATATAGCCCTTAGGTTAAGTACAACAATAATTATATGGAGTAGAGCTCCCTCTGCTCTATTAACTGTGCCTCAGCCATTATCGCAAGATCTGTGAAGGGGAAAATGTTTTGCTGTGTGTCCACAACCAGCTGCAACTAGGTTGAAACTGTTGCAAAATCATCTTTAGTAAGATAAGTGAACACACAACCTAGAACTAAAGCAAAATACTGTAGATGCTGCAAATCTGAAATCAAAGCCAGTAATGTTGGAAATATTCAGCAGGTCAGGCAGCATCAGTGGAGACAGAAACAGTGTTAACGTTTCAGCATGATAACCTTTCATTATGACTCAGATTTGGTGTACGACCCACTGCACCACCTAATCTTTCAAATTTCACACCTTTTATCCTTAATCAAGCTGAAGCTCTAATAAAGTCCTGTAAATAGTAGCAGAGTCCCATCCAAGGAGATGGTATAAATAATCCACAACAGCAATGAGGAGCAGGAGAGGGAACATTAAAAACCTTTGACAACATTGTGATTCAACTTTGTCAAGTCGCTTGCTGTATGGAACCATTCCCCGTGCTCCCAATATTAAGTTGTGTTAGTATCATATTTCTTCAAAAAAAAATGTATTTTTCCCATTGTTCAGTTCCTTGATATTCCCAACTGAGGTTAAGTAAATATGACCAGCTGCTACAAGTTTTTTTTTAAGAAAAGACTGCTTCCGGTTGCTCCAAGTGTGAATCCAGTGTGGCCTTCACTTTTAAGGTTTACATGGCCACTTTGTTTCTTCTGAGTCTTCACTCTGTTTTCTTCACTTTGGGAACCATGAGAAGTGCAAGTGGGAGGAGGAAGGTGAAACTGGTCGCAGTGAAACACATCTCTGCCCCTGCCAGCCAGTAAACTGTAGGCAAAACACAACAGCATTCAGTTTCTTCACTACCTCTGCCTCTGATTAGCTGCAGACATAAATACCACATCACCCCCACAGACACTCTTTGATCAGAAAGATTGCAGTCTTAACAGTCAGTCACAATTCCCCTTCTGATTTATGAGCAGCATTCGATGTTTATTTAAAATAATCTTGTGCTATTCCTTGTCAAATTCCTCAATGGCCTTGCACCACCCTCTCTCTAACCTCTCCCATACCCCAATTTAACTCGTTACACCATTGATTTTTCTTCAGCTACCCTAAGCTCTGGAATTTCCTGTCTAAACCTCTGTATCTTCCTTCTCCTATTTTTCTTCACCATGTTGCATTATTTAAGGGCCTCCAAACCATGAATTGTGCCTTGATTTTATTAAAGTGCAGGGGCAGGAGGAAGGTCCCAAGTTTATCTCAGCCAGAATGGGGATGAAACCCCAAGCTAGTCATTTATCCTCATCCTCCTCCATTGAGGTGCTCCTTCAAACCTAACTCTTTGATCAGACTGTCATAGTTTGTTAAGGCTCCTGTGAAGTGTCTGGGGACGTTTACCATGTTAAAGATGCTATATAAATACAGGTCATTATTGCTGTGGCAAACTTTGACTTCCCTTGGGATTTACTGGGGTTGGAGAGATTAAGGAACTCCAGTATGTGTTCAATTTTTGACTTGACTAATATTTGTGCAGTTTTTATAATATTGAAGACTGTACTGAAAATTGAAACCAAAAGCCCTTTTCCCTGGTCAGTAAGACCACACAATAAGATCACCTTTGAGACTATGTGGTCTTATTTTAACTTTAAGCAAAAAAAAATTCAAATCAGTAACAAAACGTGTGGGCATTTGTAAATTAGCCCTAAACTTTGATAACCACTGATATATTGTAAGAGATCAAATATGTTAATTATAAACAGTATATGGAAATAATTCTGGTCTCTTGAGCATTCGCAATTTTATCTGCTTCCCCCATTGTGCTTTCAGCTGTCTAGGCCCTAAGCTCTGGAATTCCCTCTCTCTCCTTCCTCCACTTGGTCATTGGGCCGAAGGGCCTGTTTCCTGGGCTGTTTTTGTCCTTTGTTCTATATATTTCCTAGTATCTCCTTATGGGCTCGATTGTGAAGCTTCTTGGGATGTTTTATTACAGTAAAAGATGCTCTATGACTAAAAATTGTTCATGTTCAAAGAAATCAGGAGCTAAAACTCCCAACAGGTAATGATTAATGAAACATTAAAAGTAATTTCACCCCAGTATTTACCTTTAAATGGTAAAACTGATTAAACTTCAGAAATTAATCTCTTTTCTCACCGGTAGCTGCAACAATTGGTCCCAAAGCTCGAGCCAAAGCCCCCAGACTGCGCAGAATTCCCATCACAGTTCCTTTCTGATTAGCTGCACCTAATTTAAAAACAGAAGCCTCATTTTATCACAATTTTCTAATCCCTAATTAATTTTCTCAAGAACCTCCACTGCTCAAGGTATCCCTTGACAAATGTCAGACTTAACTGATTGATAGCACAATTGTCTCTTGAACCAGATGGTCACAGTAGGAGAGAAGCAATGGCAAAGTGGTATTATTGCTGGATGAGTAATCCAGAGGCCCAGGGTAATGCTCTGGGAACCTGGGGTCAAATCCCACCACAGCAGATATGAATTGAATAAAAATCTGCAATTAGAAATTTTAACGATGACCATGAAACCCTTTCAATCCATCCGGTTCGCTAATGTCCTTAGGGAAGGAAATCTACCACCCGTACCTGTCTAGCCTACATGTGACTCCAGAGTTACGGCAATGGGATAGACTCTTCAATGCCTCCTCAAGGGCAATTAGGAATGGGCAATAAATGCTGGCCCATTCAGCAAAGTCCATAACCATTGGAAGAACTTAAAAAAAGAACTGGAGTAGTCTACATGGTTTCTGATGCCCTTTCTGCTATTCAGTAAGATTATAGTTGATCTTCTACATCAATTCTACTCTCCCCCCTCCCCATCCTCATATCCTTTGATTCCCACAACGGAAATCCCTGCCTAGGAAACTAATGATAGTTGTAGAAATTGTATCTGATCCAATAATAAACCCGTGGGGAAGGAAACTTTCCCTGAAGTGGCCTGACAAGCCACTCAAAAACCACTAAGTGTTGGAGTGCATTCACTACATGGACTATGTAGTTTCAGAAAGAAAGAAAAACACTTTTGAGTGCAAATTATAATTGAGTTTTTATTAAAAAAAGGTTAAATATGTTCTTCCGTTCTTATAATTATGCAGTACAGAAATAAAACTTTAACAGCACATGTGACAGAATTTAAACATCTATAGCTTTGTTTTATTCATTGTGACGTGGGCCTTGTTGGCTGGGTCAGCCTTTGTTGCCCATCCCTAATTGCCCTTTGGTTGTGAGCTGCCTTCTTGCTACCACTGCAGCCACAGTGCTGTTAGAGAGGGAGCTCTAAAAAACCTGAGCTCAGAACAAATGTTTTGGATTTAACTGGATCACACACCAGAAAATAGAATCAAGAGCCCAAGGGGCGATGAAAGTGAGTGGGTAGTGTCAACAAATTTAAGAAAGAAACAGATACTTAACAGGAAAATCAAATTATGAGGGATAGAGTGAGGTTTCAGAATTCTTTTCTAAATTTTGGGACAATCTAGGTAGATGCAAATTATTCTCTGATCCTCTCTGTCCCTACGTTCAAAGAGCCAAAATGTGTTGGATGTTTTGACTGCATCTAGCATACAATTGTAATGCCGACTTACCATATCCTGACACCAGGGCAGACAAGCAGGGAATGACTACAGCAGCGGCTAGAAGAAAAGAAGAAAAGTCACAACATCAATATCGTTCTGAATGAAGGTTGCACTGCTCTATCGCACTGTACTGAAGGTTCCTTTCACACCTTGAAATTTGGGGCTGTGGGATCATTAAAGCCCTCCACCATATGGACCTAAGCAGTCGGTGTTCCAGGTACAGAATATCATGACCTCTCCAACTGTTAATCAGCCTGAGAATCTTACCCACTTCAAGCCAAGCCACTTTTCTTCAAAGAAAGAAAGTGAAGATATAAAAACAGCAACACCTTATTGATTTAACGCATCAATACCAGCCAGAGGGAAGACGAGGAGAAATGTTCTTAATGCAGTCAATTTACAATGATCAGGATTGTGCTATCTGAAAGGTGGTGGAAGAAAATTTAGTGACAACTTTCAAAAGGGAATTGAATATATAATTGAAACAGAAAAATGTGTAGGGCTGTGAAGAAAGAGCTAGAGGAGTGGGACAAATTGGATAGCTCTTCCACACTACCAGCATAGGGTAGATGGGCCAAATGGTCAGCTTCTGCATAGAAATATTTTAGGATACTCAGGTAACAAGCACAGAAACTCTCACAAATGGGTCACGCAATGTCAGGCTTAATTCTGTGACCTCCTCCAATTTGATAACCTGTCATCTCCTCGCATGGAGGTGTTTCCTTTGTGAGTATGCTAGGGATGGTCAGTGGGGAGCAGCGTTTAATAAGCTTTGGGTCAACAGCCCTTGGGATTTCCCAGCAGAAATGTCAAACAATCCTACAGCATAGGAGATGAACTTCTACTTGACCTTCTCTGCTCTAAGGAGAATAATACCAGTTTACATGGTTTCTCCAATAGTGTAGTCCTGGTAAATCTCCTCTGCACCATCTCCAAAGTCTAGACATCTAGAACTGTACATAATATTCCAGCTAAGACCCAACCAGAGATTTATAAAAGTAAACTCTGTGACCTGAATGCAGAAAGCTAGAGTTCTGAATGTTGCCCAGCTCATTACTACAATGTGAGCAGCCTGAACATGTCTTTATTGGTACGGAGTAAAGAAAATGGCTAAATTCTAAAACCTTGATAGGAGGGAAGGCTGGACGAGGGATGATGGATTCCAGTGGTGGGGAAAGACTGGAGAAACAGGGATTGTCCTCTTCAGAGCAGAAAAGGTTTATGGAGAGATTTGATAGAGGTGTTCAAAATTAAATGGGTTTAGAATAAGAACCTTCCAGAGTGCATTTGGCCCTTGTTCTACTAATTCCATATTAAAAGATAATCAGAATAAGAGGAAATATTGAACATAATGACACTGTATTACAAAAACAGGCCATTGGCCCAGCAGGTCCATGTTGGTGTTCATGCTCCACATGAGTCTCATCCCACCCTTTATCTAATCCTATGCACTTCTCTTACATTAAAGAGAGAAAGAAATAGAAGGATACACTTACCTAGCTTCCCCTCAAATGCATCTACGTTACTCGCCTCAGCACCTGCCTTATGAGGAAAACTTTTTTACCCAGATGGTGGTGACAGTCTGGAATCTCTCCATAGACCTTTTCCGCTCTGAGGGGAACAATCCCTGTTTCTCCAGTCTTTCCCCACTACTGAAATCCCTAGACTAGCTTTCTCTCCTATCTAGGTTTAAGAATTTAGCCTTTTTTTAATCTACGCGAAGAGTGGAATTCATTCCCACAGGAAGTAGTTGATGCCAAAATATTGAATGTATCCAAGGGGCAGCTGGATATAGCACTTGGGGCGAATGGGATCAAAGGCTATGGGGAAAAAGCAGGATGAGACTATTGAGTTGGATGATCAGCCACGATCGTAATGAATGATACAATAGGCTCAAAGGGCCAAATGGTCTCCTCCTGCTCCTAACTTCTACATTTCTACTCCATACCAATAAAGACATGCTCAAGCTGCTCAGTTGTATTAACAAACTGGGCAACATTCAGAACTCTAGCCTTCTGCATTCAGGTCACAGAGTTTACTGTCTGGGAGGATGGTGCAGACAGGTTGCTTCACATCCTCTAAAATAATCTGGATGAGTACTTGGCACATCATAATATTCAGGGCTACGGCCCAAGTGCTAACAGATGTGATGAAGTGAGAGTTCAGATGTTTCTACGCATCAGTGCAAACTTGATGGGCCAAAGGATCTCTTCTGCGCTGTATGATTCTATGGTACCAAGTTCCACATTCTACCTAAACAAGAAGAAAGTATTGGAAGTACTCCACAGGCCAGGCAGCATTGGTGGAGAGAGAAACAGTTAACGTTTTAGGTTGATGACCTTTCTGGTCTTAAACACAGCAGTCAGACTCCCTGTCAGACTCTTTCATACGTATCTCCCCTCTCAGGCCCTCCCCTCTCAGACTCTTTCATACGTTTAAAGACCTTCATCACCATCCATGTCTTGGTGAAAGGACAGATTAATTCTTCAGATCACAACAGTTCTGATGGCCTACACCCAAATTGTCCTGTCTCTTTCCCAGTATTTCCTAATTTATTTGTTTTGTTTTAAAATTTTTCCTGAAGCAGGGTAGCATTGTTTGCATAAGTTTACAATGAAGCTAATCAAATAATCCCTGCTTTTTAAATCAAAGTTTTATTACTCAATAAACTTCAATCTATCAAAAACTACTTTCCAATACTAACTCTCACCAAGTCTCCACTACCTGCTAATGCCCACTAATCTATACTGACTCTCTGTCCTACAATGCCGCGAATCCTTGTGTTCAAATCATACAGACATATAAATCAGGGGTAGGTCACTCAGCGTATCAAGCCTGCTCTGCCATACAATAAAATCTGATTATGGCCTCAACTCCACATTCCTCGTACCTCTGCCCAATCCCTATCTCTCATCTCCCACATCTGAGATTCTCCAATTCTGGCCTCTCGTGCATCCCTGATTCCTGCAGCACAGTAATGGCAGCCATGTCTTCAGCTAAGCTCTGGAATTCCCTCTTTCCTCCTTTAAAATCCTGCCTAAAACCTAGTTCTGGGCAGCACGGTGACACAGTGGTTAACACTGCTGCCTCACAGGGACCCACGTTTGATTCCCAGCTTGGGTCACTGTCTGTGTGGAGTTTGCATGTTCTTCCTGTGTCCACGTGGGTTCCCTCCAGGCGCTCTGGTTTCCTCCCACATTCTGAAAGATGTGCTGGTTAGATGCATTGACCCGAACAGGCGCCGGACTGTGATAACTATGGGAATTTCACAGTAACTTCATTGCAGTGTTAATGTAAGCCTTACTTGTGACTAATAAATAAACTTTACTTCTTTGAACAGGCATTTGGACCTGCCCTGATGTGTCAATCTTTGGCTCAGTTTCAAATTCTGTTTGATAAGATCTCTTTGGATTGCTTTATTGTGTTAAAGATGCTATACAAAGCAACATTACCGTTTATTTTATTCACTTACCAAATGAGTAGAAGAGGAGTCCAATGTACAGGACAGGCACGGTGCTAGCCCAGCCAATGATAAGAAAAGCTGGGATTAGTAGGGCAATTGCCTGAAAAAGAAATATGTCATGAGAAAGTGAGTCCTTTTCCCTGCTAGTCACACACTTAACAAGTCAGGGGCTGGATTTTACAGTCATCACTCTCAGCATTGAGTGTTGTTGTAATCCCAGCAGTGGCCAGCACTCCCAGTGGCGCTGCTGCAACCAGGGAGCTGCATTTAATTGGCCAACAGCTCTCTGAGGCAGGACTTCCTGCCCCCAAACCAGTTAATACCCTTCTGAGCGTTTAATGCCTCTGGAGCAAGCAGCCAAAGTATGGGAGAGCTCACTCCTTCCTTTGTCGCAGGGGAGGGGTGTGGCTGGGGAGCCAGGCACTCCATTAAATCCAGTCTTGTAAGACAGAGCCCCCCCAGCTCTGTGCCTCTCCCCCCACCCTCCATCAAACGGTTAAGGATTTGAATCCAAGTTACAAAGAGCATGCTTGATTCATACCATGGACTATGAAGAGAGACTGAATGTTGTACTTGTTGGAGTTTAGAAGGATGAGGGGGGATCTTATAGAGACGTATAAGATAATGAAGGGGATGGATAGGGTAGAGGTAGAGAGATTCTTCCCGCTTAGAAAGGATAGCAGGACTAGAGGGCACAGCCTCAAGATAAGGGGGGGTGCAATTTAGAACGGAGTTGAGGAGGAACTTCTTCACTCAAAGGGTGGTGAATCTCTGGAATTCTCTGCCCGTTGAAGTGGTGGAGGCTACCTCGCTAAATATTTTTAAGAAGCGGGTTGATGGGTTTTTTATAAGAGAGGGGATTAGGGGTTATGGGGAGAGGGCGGGAAAGTGGAACTGAGCAGCGACAGATCAGCCATGATCTTATTGAATGGCGGGGCAGGCTCGAAGGGCCGGATGGCCTACTCCTGCTCCTATTTCTTATGTTCTTATACCAGAGTTGTCCTGGTGCAGAAGGCGGCTATTCAACCCATCAAGTCCATGTCAGCTCTCTGAGCAATCCCAGGTCCCTGTGCCTCTGCCAACTCATTAGAACTGTGACTGTACATTGACCCACCCCACCCTTTGTCAAAATAAAAATCAACTTGCACCTCTGTGTACTAAATTCTCTCTGCCCATTCTGCTGGATATCTATGCCCTAATATCATCGCTGTTTTCCAGGACTGGAAGGCTGGTGTATCATCAGCAAGTGTTGAAATTTTATCTGTATTCCAATATGCAGCGTGACCTAGTTCAGCAGCTCGCTGACACAGCAGCGCTCGTGTTTAGATTTTCGCCTCTGGGTTAGGGAGACTGAAGAAGTGGGGGGCGGTGGGGGGGGGGGGGCGGGGATATTTTTAAAAATATCAGCCCTTGATCTCACTCCTGACGCAGCTCCCACTGCTGGAAGCACAATGTGTGGATTTGGGTGCGAGGGCAAGATCAGACTCAGGAATAACGTCTCCCACCAACTGACAAATCAAACGGAGGGGCCGTTGTACGTATCCCAGCAAAGAGTCAACGGTCTCAGAGGCGAAGGCAAGTTGTTGGGAAAGGGGAATAAAGGGGGAAAGGGGAATAAAGGGGGAAAGGGGAATAAAGGGGGAAAGGGGAATAAAGGGGGAAAGGGGAATAAAGGGGGAAAGGGGAATAAGGGGGAAAACACACGAAAACACACACTGAAAGGGTTAACTCTGCGCAAAACAAAGCTGCTACAGATGGGTGCAGCGGGATTCCAAACAAAGACCACCATGATAGAGTTCACAGGTCAGTCTTTGTGTTTGCTGTTGAAGGAGTGTGTGTCTGCAGTCAGACCGTTACAACAGGAAATCAGTGACAGACCGAGAGTTGGACAATTGTGACAAATGTCAGCAGACAGGCCAAATGGGGGGGGGGGGGGGGGGGGGGCGGCGCTCGGAGGGGGCAGGCCACCCAGCAGTGGGCTGTCTGAGGGGGGCCAATCGGGGGGGAGGCCACCCAGCAGCGGGCTGTCTGAGGGGGGCCGATCGGGGGGGAGGCCACCCAGCAGTGGGCTGTCTGAGGGGGGGGGGCCGATCGGGGGGGGTCAGGCCATCTCGATAGGGGTCTGCAGGCAAACCATCAAGTGCCTTGAGAAAAGAGGAGCAGCAAGGATGGAGAAAACCAGAACCGGAAAAACTGGATCTAAAATAAAGGAAGGAGGAGAGACACCTCCCGAGAGCAGGAAAGGTCAGCGACCATTCGGAGGCAAGCCGACTGCAATCTGATGAAGCATTGATTTTTTTTTTATTCATTCCTAAGATGTGGCCATCACTGGCTGGGCATTTGTTGCCCGTCCCTAATTGTCTTTGAACTGGGTGGCTCGCTGGGCCATTTAATAATCAACCACATTGGATATGGAGTCACAGGTAGGCCAGACCAGGTAAGAACGGCAGATTCCCTTCTTTAAAGGATATTAGGGAACCAGATCGGTTTTTCCAACAATCGTCTCTTGGTCATCTACATCCCCAGAGACCACAATCCCACCCAGGCCCTTTGCTGGAGGATGTTTTTCTTCCCTACTTTTCTATATTCCCTCCACATCCTCCATCCCACTTCCATTTCCACCTCCTTGACTCATCACCTCCATCCCTCTACTTCTCTCCCCTCCCTCCCATTTCCTTCCTCCCCCCGCCCCCTTCTCCTGCCTGAATTGTAAGCACTTTTCGATGTTTTGAAGGATGCTGAAGCAAAAACATAGAATTTTAGAACGACACAGCCCCCTGCGTCATAAACAAATCCTCCTCAGTCCCTCGCCTCAGCCCAGCTCGGCATCGCTTACCCTCCTTACAGCTTTAATTTCATCTCCAGGCTTGATCCTTCGAGCATATCCACCCTGGACCAAAGCCATCGTAATCCCCACAAAGAAAAACATCTTCCCTTGTTGCATACTGAGAGGGAAAAAAAAAGACAAAAGGTGGCAAGGAAATTAGAGAAATCACACACAGGCAGAGAAAATATCCACCAGCAAAGGATTAGGGGCCGAATAGCCTCCTGTGTTGTATGATTATTACCGGGTATTCCTTACAAGCTGACATTTATTGCCCACCCCGTAGCTCTGAAAGGTTCTCGCAGCTAAAACTGAGTAGCTCAGTAGGGCGCTCTCGAGGGTAGTTGAGAATTAACTATGTTGATGTGGGACTGGAGTCACCTCTAAGCCTAGTCCAGGCAGAATGGCAAGGTTTCCTTGGCTAAAGGTCATTAATATTTAAGAATTTGACTTCAGTTTGAAAAAAAGGCTGGAAATAATAAAAAAAAACAGTATTCATTAAAAATGATCTTAAAGTTATTTGACTTTTAGGGTAAAACTCTATGGATTCCATGATGTCTTTTAGGGAAGGAAATCTGCCATCCTTACCCGGTCTGACCAACATGTGATTCCAGATCCACACTGATTGATTCTTAACTGCATTCCCAGGGCGCCTGGCAAGCCACTTCTATCAAACTGCTACCACATGAGGGCAACGGGTGGCACAGTGGTTAGCACTGCTGCCTCACAGCACCAGGGATCCGAGTTCGATTCCCAGCTTCGGTAACTGTCTGTGTGGGGTCTGCACATTCTCCCCATGTCTGAGTGGGTTTCCTCCCACAGTCTGAAAGACGTGCAGGTTGGGTGCACTGGCCGTGCTAAATTCTCCCTCACAGTGGGCACGAACAGGCGCCTGAGTGTGCCGACCAGGGGATTTTCACAGTAATTTCATTGCAGTGTTAATGTAAGTCTACTTTTGACAATAATCAATAAACTTTAAACTTAAACAACCAGGGATAGACAATAAATGCCAGTGATGCTGATACTCTTCGAATCAATTTTAAAGATTAACGATTCACAAACATTTGAAATGAAAGCACTAAGAGATTAGTCTTGTACCTGTTAAAATGGAAACGTTGGTGAGTGAGAAAACTGAGTGTGTATTCCAGGCCAGAGAACAGAAAAAGGTAGAGGAAATACACCAGTCCTAGAACTTCAAGGTTCTGCATACCTGGATAATTATATACAAAAAAAAGGAAAAACCATTGCTAGCAGATTAGTTTCTTCGCCGGAGATTACACAGCAGTCTTACCACACTTGTCCATCATGCACAGTAAGATGGAAGGAAGCTTCTATTGAGCATAAACACCAGCACAGACAGAGGGATGGATGACCAGTTAATATGCTGTCGATATTATTTAACAATTGTATCAGTGCAGCTTCACTCCATAAAACAGAACATTGGAGCCAGGGTAACAATAGCAAAATACTGTGGATGCTGGAAATCTAACATAAAAGCAGAAAATGCATCTGTGGAGACAGCAACAACGTTAAATGTCTTGATTCCATATGACTTCTCACAGTCTTTCCAGCATGTTCTGCTTTTATTGTTGCCAGAGTATTGAGGGAGATGGAGCTGGTTTGGGTAAATGATATTGAAGTACAGATAGCCAATGAGTAGAGGAACAGGCTTAAGGAGCTGAATGGCCTCCTATGGCCCCAGTGGCCCTGCAACAATGCAAAGACAATTTGGCTTTCAGTATAAGTGAAAATATGATAAGTATTTGGTCTCAATCTTAATCAGAGTAGGAACTGCCATAAAAGAAATGATGTGGGTATGCCGGCGTTGGACTGGGGTAAACACAGTAAGAAGTCTGACAACACCAGGTTTAAGTCCAACTGATTTATTTGATAGTAAACTCACAAGCTTTTGGGTTAGCCCCTTCTTCAGGTGAATGGAGAGTTCTGGCCTCAGACAGAGCATATAAAGCACAGACAGTTTACAGATTACTGATTAGAATGCGAATCTTTACACCTAACCTGCTGTTCAAGTCCTAAAGTGGCTGATAATGTGAGTGGAAGGAGCACTGATCACAGGTTAAAGAGATGTGTATTGTCTCCAGACAGTACGGTAAGTGAGGTTTTGCAAACCCAGGCAAGTCGAGTATCTGTAACCCCCGTGACTTGCCTGGGTTTGCAAAACCTCACTTACTGTACTGTCTGGAGACAATACACATCTCTGTAAACTGTGATCAGTGCTCCTTCCACTCACATTGTCGGCCACTTTAAGACTTGAACAGCAGGTTAGGTGTAAAGATTCACATTCTAATCAGTAATCTCTAAACTGTCTGTGCTTTATATGCTCTGTCTGAGGCCAGAACTCTCCATTCGCCTGACGAAGAGCTTAACCTCGAAAGCTTGTGTGTTTACTATCAAATAAATCGGTTGGATTTAAACCTGGTGTTGTCAGACGTTTTACTACAAAAATGGGCATTTACCTCTTGGGTCAGGTGTGCGTTTCTCTGAACTCGGTTGTATCAGATTAAGGTGGGTAGCTGCGGGCACATGCTAAAACGGGAGGAACCTTTTGAGGTCAATCAAAATTCCACATTACCAGGGGTGAGCATCGTTTGACCAGGAGGACAGGCTGGAGAATTGGGGCCATGGTGCATTATCTCTGTCCGCAACCTCCAACCTTGACTTCCTCAGCAAGAGTTTCAAATTTCTGAATTATCCTGATAGCGTAATATTACAACAGAAGCAAACTGAAGGAGGAATACTTTCACAGGAATGATCCCGAGCCACCAGAGTATTTTTTTTGCAGTGTAAGTCACTGTTGTAACTTAGGGAAACACAGCCAGCAATTTGGGGATAGGCAGGTTACACAAAGCGGATTTTGCTGGTGAAGGTGGGTGGGATTGTGGCTGGTGCAAACTTGATGGGCCGAACAGCCTCTTTCGGCACTGTAGGGGCTCTAAGGATTCGATGATCGGCTTTCCACGTTCCAAAAGGGAACAGGGTTTCTAGGGCAGTTGCAAGATACTCACGCACCTTCTGGGGAGGGAGAGTCCACTCCACGTTGGATAGCAGAGAATCGAAACAGCGCCAGCGGACTGAGGAGGTCTGTGGCACTCTGAAAGGTGGATGAGATTGAGGAGACCTGAGGCAGGAATCAGAAGAGAGTGATGAAGTTCCCAAAACAGCTGATCTAGCAATTATCACTTTGCTGCTGGCGGGGCCTTGTGCGCTCAAATCGGTTGCTGTGTTTACAGCATTTCCAATCTATTTGATTGGCTGTAAAGCATTTTAGGGTGGCCTGAGATCCATTAAGTGATTACAGCACAGGAGGAGGCCATTTGGCCTGTTCTGTCCATGTTAATTCTCTACAAGAGCAGCTAAACCCCCCCTGCCCCTTCTCCAAAACCCTGCAAATCTTTTCCTTGAAGGGGCTTTCTGTTGAAAGCTACAATTGCACCTGCCTCCATCAAACTCTCTGGCAATGCATTCCAGGTCCTAATCACTCACTGCACCGCAAAGATTTTCCTCATGTAACCAATGGCCCTTTCGCCTTCGAGTCTCTTGTTAAATGCCCCTTCCACCAATGGATAATAATCTCTCCCTCTTTAGCCTCTTCATGATTTTGAACTGTCACAATCTCAGTAAATACAGTAATCTTTTTCAAAAAAACTAGGAGAAATCCAATGTCCCAGTTATCTACTGAGATAATAGTCACTAAATTCCAGTTTAAAATAAATAGAACTTCTACTAAACAAAGCAAATAGTAAATACCATCTTAACAATCTTTGATATTCCAAAACCAACACTAGCTAAACATGAATTTACAGGTAAATTGAGATTGATTACAAAAGATTAATTACACATTAAATGACGGGTATAGCTAAGACAGATTTTAGGCTCAGCAGTTCACTCATATACGCGAGCAAACACAGTCACAAAATCTTTTAAAACTGTCTTCCTCATCAAGAACTTCAGCTTCTCTTCTAGGATTTTACTCAATCTTCAGCTGACAGCAATGCACAACCAATCTCAGATCCACAGACACAGTCCTCACAAAGATGTAGATCCACCACTGATATCTTCTATAACACTGTGTATTCACCTGTTCTCAGCTTCTGGATCTAGCCTCCTCCACCTTCAGCCTACCTTTACTTACCATTGGATCATCGATCACTGGAGCTCTGTGCTCTTTTATCTGTTTTAACTAATTTCAATCTCCCCAGATGCTTTAATTTCCAGTTTCAGTCTTTTTCTCCTTAACAAACAGAAGGTTCAGTTTTCTTTTTCCGTTTCTTCTTCTTCAGTTTCCCTTTTCAGTTAAGGTAGGTCTCATAAGAACTAGGAGCAGGAGTTGGCCATCTGCCCCCTTGAGCCTGCTCTGCCATTCAATAAGATCATGGCTGATCTTTTCGTGGACTCAGCTCCACTTACCCGCCCGCTCATCATAACCCTTAACTCCTTCACTGTTCAAAAATGTATCTATCCTTGCCTTAAAAACATTCAATGAGGTAGCCTCAACAGCTTCACTGGGCAGGGAATTCCACAGATTCACAACCCTTTGTGTGAAGAAGTTCCTCCTCAACTCAGTCCTAAATCTGCTTCCCCTTATTTTGAGGCCATACCCCCTAGTTCTAGTTTCATCCACCAATGGATACAACTTCCCTGCTTCTATCTTATCTATTCCCTTCATAATCTTATATGTTCCTGTAAGATCAACCCTCATTGATAGATGACGTGTTTTTCCAATCAGCGCAGTTGTCTAGAGAAATCCAACAATCAATTAGACATTGAGCTTACAATTAATTAAAAATAGTACAGGCAGGAGTGTAACAGAGGATTATCCAAACTATACCACACAGGAAACATCCAATCCTCAAACCCTGGCAATCTGGCCAATGAAGCCCAGATATCACAGTCCAATTGGTGCTTATAGTTCTTACTGTCATGGAGGAACTTAGAAGTGTTTCTAAAAAAATATATTTAAGGGATCTGGGTACTGCTGCCAAAGCTCAAGTTCAACATCAACCCTGAGATGCCCAGAGAAGGAGAGAGCTGTTACTTACACTTGTCCTTATCTTGAAGGCACTTCCACTGTATAATTGGGCAGGGAGTTCAAGGCTTTGATCCAACAACAATGAGGAGACAGCTGATTATATCTCCAAGTTGGAGTTTTGTTTGGAAATTGCCCTCATGGGGAGGATGAATCCTGAATTAGATCTTCCAGTATCAATGGGAGGTGAAGGTAATGTCACTGGGTTATTAACCCAGATACCCAGGCCCTGGATGCATGGGTTCAAATCCCACTTGTTCAGCAAACCTTTTAATGTTTGCAAAAACGACAGTGCGGCGATTCCCTTTCCAGTGGGTTATTATAAGAACATATGAACATAAGAAATAGGAGCAGGAGTAGGCCAACTAGCCCTTCGAGCCTGCCCCGCCATTCAATAAGATCATGGCTGATCTGTCGTGGCTCAGTTCCACATTCCCGCCCTCTCCCCATAACCCTTAATTCCCTTGCCTATCAAAAACCCATCAACCCACGTCTTAAAAATATTTAGCGAGGGAGCCTCCACCACTTCAACGGGCAGAGAATTCCAGAGATTCACCACCCTTTGAGTGAAGAAGTTCCTCCTCAACTCCGTTCTAAACCGCCCCCCCTTTATCTTGAGGCTATGCCCCCTAGTCCTACTGTCCTTTCTGAGCGGGAAGAGTCTCTCCACCTCTATCCTATCCATCCCATTCATCATCTTATACGTCTCAATGAGATCTCCCCTCATTCTTCTAAACTCTAACGAGTACAAGCCTAGTTTATTCAGCCTCTCCTCATAGCTCAACCCCCTCAACTCCGGCATCAGCCTAGTAAACCTCCTCTGCACTCCCTCCAAGGCCAAAATATCCTTGCGTAAGTACGGTGCCCAAAACTGCACACAGTACTCCAGCTGCGGCCTCACCAATGCCCTATACAGCTGCAGCAAGACCTCCCTACTTTTATATTCAATCCCCCTCGCTATGAAGGCCAGCATCCCATTCGCCTTCCTGACCACCTGCTGCACCTGCAAGCTGGGTTTTTGCGACTCATGCACAAGGACCCCGAGGTGCCTCTGCACCGTTGCCTGCTGCAGCTTTTCGCCACGTAAGTAATAATCCTTCCTACCATTATTCCTACCAAAGTGGACCACCTCACACTTGCCAACATTAAATTGCATTTGCCATTTCCTGGCCCATTCGCCCAGCCTATCTAGATCCTTCTGTAGACTCTCCACACCCTCCGCACAATTTGCCTTTCCACCAATCTTGGTGTCATCAGCAAATTTCGACACCCTACACTCGGTTTCCTCCTCCAGATCATCTATATAAATGGTAAAAAGCTGAGGCCCCAGCACCGACCCCTGGGGCGCTCCACTAGTCACAGTTAAAACCATGTTTCAATGCAAAGGGTAAACATGTAACCACAACACATCTGCTCGAGGATGTGACGTGGATTTGTTTGCGTCGCACAGGAATTTTTTGGCAAGTTGCTGAGGGATTACAACCAGTTCTTGATATTTTCTACAGCTGGACATTTTCCTGCTGTTTTCGCTATACAGCAGGAGTGAGTTTGGAATTGTTTAGTGCTTTTCAAGACTTGTAGATGCTGCAGAGCCAATGAATCAAGGGCCAGAGTGGGGTAGTTGTCGGTGCAGACTCAGTGGGCCGAATGGCTTCCTGCACTGTAGGAATTCAATGAGGATCTTTTCGAAGTGTAGTCATTGTTGTGGGAAAGACACATCCAATGTGCGTACAGCAAGCTTTCACAGACTGTAATACTTTTGTTGGTTATGGGGGATGAATATTGGCCAAGTTAGCAAGGAGAGCACATCTGTCCTTCTTCAAAATACTGCCATGAGATTTTTATGTCCAGTGGAGTCAGTTTAACATCTCAGTCAAAAAAAAAGCACAGTGCCTCTGTCAGTGTAATACCTCTTTAATACTGCAGTGCTGTAACAATCTGGATTCAAGGACAGGAACTAACAAGTTCTTGACCCGGGGGTAAAGAGTGCCACCCACTGAGGCACAGCCGACACCATAAATCAAACCTCGGAAACGCACAGCAGGAGGTGACTGCCTCTCTGCAAATGTCCCATTCTCTTCCTGAGCCTCGGTTCAAGCACCCCTTCCCCCACACCCATGCCTGCAGGCCCCAACCGCCTTGCACCCTCTTCCTGTGCCATGATGCAAACCCCCCCCCCCCTCCCGCCACCACACGTCCCCTCCCCCCCGTGCTGGTATTCAACATCCCAGCAGGAAGAGCACTCGCTCGTAACGTACCCGTTTCTCTCTCGGGAGGGTCTCCGGGAGGAAGAAGAAGATGAAGAGCAGGTCAGACGCCGCAAACACCATTGCCAGCTGCGCTGTCTGCAGGAAGAACGTTTCATGCTTCCCAGCACTCGAGGCAAAGTAGGCTCCAATCATAGGTCCGACCGTGAAACCAAGAGAAAAAGCAATGCCGATCATCGCCTGTAGAAAGGGGGAAAAGTGTCTGCGATTAGGGTGGATGACCTGTTGCGGCTCAGTGCTACATTCTCACCTCTGAGTCAGAACGTGAGACTGGGCAGCATGGCTGGCACAATGATTACACACTGCGGCCTCACAGTGACTGTGTAGAGTTTGCACATTCTCCCCGTGTCCGTGTGGGTTTCCTCCAGGTATTCCAGTTTCTTCCCACAGTCCAAAGATGTGTGGGTTGTGTTAATTGGCCACGTTTAACGCACAGGGTTACGGGGATGGGGCAGGGTGGGCCTGAGTGGGATGCTCTTTTGGCGAGGCGGCGCAAGTCCGATGGCCTGAATGGCCTCCTTCTGCAAAGTAGGGGTTTTCTGATTCTATGAGCCTAGGCTGACACGGCAGTATGAGGGAATCATAGAACCCTACAGTGCAGAAAGAGGCCATTCGGCCCATCGAGTCTGCACCGAACACCCAGGCCCTACCCCCCATATCCCTACATATTATACCCACTAATCCCTCTAACCTACACATCCCAGGACACTAAGGGGCAATTTCTTAGCACGGCCAATCAACCTAACCCGCACATCTGTGGGAAGAAACTAGAGCACCCGGAGGAAACCCACGCAGACACGAGGAGAATGTGCAAACTCCACACAGACAGTGACCCGAGCTGGGAATCGAACCCAGGACCCTGGAGCTGTGAAGCCGCAGTGCTCAGCACTGTGCTACCCTAGCACAGGGAGTGCTAGCCTGTTGGTGGTGCCGTCAGTCAGATAAGAGATTGAACAGTGGCCCTGGCTGCACTCTCAAATGGACACAAAATATCTCTTAGCCACTATGTTAAAGAGGAGCTGGGGAATTATTCCCGATGCTCTGACAAATATTTATTCATCAACAAACATCACGTAAACAAATGATCCAGTCTCTGGTCAAAATCCTGAAACTCCCTCCCTTACAGCACTGTGGGTGTACCTTCACCACATGGACTGCAGCGGTGCAAGGCAGTGGCCCACCATCATTTTAAGGGCAATTAGGGATGGGCCTTGCCAGCAATGCTCACATCACCCATACGAATAAAAACATTGTGTTACTGTTTGTGGGGTCTTGCTGTGTACACCTTAGTCGTTGTGTTTCCCATATTACAACAGTGACAGTACTTCAAAAGAGATTTAATTGGCTGTAAATAGCTTTGAGTTATTGAGGTACGCCACACAGAAAAAGGCCCTTCGGCCCATCGCATCTGCGCCAGTTAAAGACAAACCACCCAACCATTCTAATCCCATTTTCCAGCACTTGGCTCATAGCCTTGGCATCGCAAGTGCACATCTAAAAGACTTCTTAAATGTTATGAAGATATCTGCCTGCTGTGATAGTGGAGTCGGACACTTTAGGAACTTTCAAGCGGTTATTGGATAAGCACATGGAGCACACCAGAATGATAGGGAGTGGGATAGCTTGACCTTGATGTTAAACAACACACACTAATTTTTTTACAGAGTGTAATTTTTCAGTTCACGATAAGGTGCTGCACAGGTACAGAATTGTCACAATAATGTACTGCACCGGGAACTCAAGAGCACACTGAAACTTCCAAGTCGGCCCTTACCATTCCTTTGCTGCGGGCTCCTGGAGATTTCAGGTCTGCAATGATGGCTGTCGAAAGGCTGACGTTCCCCTTGCTGATCCCGCCAATAATTCTAGACAGGAGGAAGATCCCAAAGTTCCTGGAGAGAGCCCACAGTGCGTAAGAAACAATCAGTCCGGCCTGGGAAATGGCAAGTCCAAAGGGAAAACAGTCAGAGCAAGCCAAATTCTTTTTAAATTCATTTTTACAGGAGATGGGGGTCAGCATTTACTGCCCATCCCTAGTTGCCCTTGGAGGACAGTTGAGGGTCAACTACATCGCTGCGGCTCTGGAGTCACGTCCGGGTAAGGGCAGCAGATTTCCTTCCCTAAAAACCAATGCAGTTAAATTAGGAGACAGATGACCTTGTCCTGCATGCTTACGATCTCCTACAATATGGAAAGGGGTTCAACTACGAATAAACCAAAGCAGCAAGTATAAAAATCTGAAAAAACATACTTTAGAGTGAGCCTTGATTCAGTGGTGGCAATCCCACTGCTGAATCACAAGACTGAGGGTTCGCACCCCATTCCAAACAATCCCAATGAATGTAATGTCAATTTCCTGATACAAAAACTGAGGCGACACGGTAGCACAGTGGTCAGCATTGCTGCTTCACAGCACCAGGACCTGGGTTCAATTCCCGGCTTGGGTCACTGCCTGTGTGGAGTTTGCACGTTCTCCCCATGTCTGCATGGGTTTCCTTTGGGTTTCCTCCCACAATCTAAAAGATGTGCTGGTTCGGTGCATTGACATGAACAGGCGCCGGAGTGTGGCAACTAGGGGAATTTCACAGTTAATTCTTTGCGGTGTTAATGTAAACCTTACCTGTGACTAATAAATAAACAAAAATTACTTTGAGTTGACATCCAGTGGGATGTTCTCATCCAAGGGAGCAGACTACCCGAGCCTTGCATATCATCATAACCCAGGCAAGCAGGAGACCAGAGATCTGACCTCCAAATACTGAGTCAACCTTCAGCAGGGTATTCATTTCTGATTGGACAGACCATACCTACCGTAGTCAGCATCATCAACAGTCTCCGACCAAAGTAATCAGAGGCGGCGCCAGTCACTGGAGACACGAGGAACTGCAGCACTGAGAATATGGATCCAATCAGCCCTGAATTGATGAAGATACAAGGAAAGGAATAGACAATCAGCTCTGGTGAACTGTAGGACTAGGGGACACAGCCTCAAGATAAAAGGGGGGCGGTTTAGAACGGAGCTGAGGAGGAACTTCTTCACTCAAAGGGTGGTGAATCCCTGGAATTCTCTGCCCGTTGAAGTGGTGGAGGCTGCCTCGCTAAATATTTTTAAGACGCGGATTGATGGGTTTTTGATAAGAGAGGGGATTAAGGGTTATGGGGAGAGGGCGGGAAAGTGGAACTGAGCCACGACAGATCAGCCATGATCTTATTGAATGGCGGGGCAGGCTCGAAGGGCTAGATGGCCTACTCCTGCTCCTATTTCTTATGTTCTTATGTGAACATCAGTTTAAGAGATCACTCTCTGTGCAACTGTAGCGACCAAGAAACCATTACTCAGATCCGTTACTTTTGAGGACACTGTCAAAAAAGGCCATGGAGATCACCGCATTCAAGTCTGTTCCACCACACAATGACTGATGCATAACCCAATCCCATTTATCTCCTCGACCCTTTATGACTTTTTATCCTCATCCAACGAAAATCTACCCATCTAAATCTCCGATTATCCCCCAGCATCCCCAACCTTTCTGGGAGTGGGTAGAAGGGAAAGTCTCATCAGTTTTCCAGTACTCTTCCTGGGAAAAGCAAATTGTCAGTGACAATAATTTGGTTACAAAATCAAATTGGGAAAGCATTCTTCAACCACTGGCTCTGCCTCAACTCTCGCAGAACAGTTCATGTGTCAACAACTCCCCATATGAAGAGAGCTCTCCTTAAAAACCCTCAGTTCAATCTCTTAAAGACTATTTTCACACCATCATACCATGTTGCACTATCATACTCTTTCCTACATTACTGTAGTATAAATAATGCTCTGTGATAACCGTGTACACACTATGAAACACAACTATTACATTACACTCAGTTACACTGTTATGCTTACAATGCAAAACCTCATCATACACTATAACCTCCTTCAACCAAGTGAAATATTCTCACCCCCAAAGAGGACACTGTTATATTTTCTTACACTGGGAACCCCGATCATATCAGCAAACCAGTCGACAGAGTGCTGCAGGGATTGGTAAACGCCATCCTGTTGATAAAAGGCACAGAGTCAGACTCGACTAAGGAATAATCTACACAGTTAAAATCGTACATCAGTGTTCTACTTTGTCTAACAAAAAAAATTGCACGCCTTATTTTTATCTTCATTTTGTTCCCACCGTCCACATTTATAATGGAAGCTGCCAGTTTGAACTGATTGTGCTGTAGTTCCGCCCTCCGGCAGCACTGAACACCTCAGTCTTGTATTTCCATTGTCTCAGCCTAAAGTGAGAAGCTCCGACTGACTCTACTCCTGCCTCCCAAATTTGCCATTTAGCCATAAATAGTGTCAAGCGTATGCATTCATTTTAAAATAACAATACCATGTATGACCTTAAGGCAGCAACTGGGGCTCCTGTCCAACACTAACCGCTTAACCCTGCTTCAGTTGAAAAATGCCCCTGATCTTGAACCATTGTGTGGAGCCCACAGGAGCTTGATGAGTGATTTGTACCATTAGCAGTAACTGTGTATTCTGAGCTTCCACAGTGACTAGATTAATTTATCCTTTGGCGAAAAAAGCACTTGGATTTCTACATCACCTCTCAAGCTCAGGACATCCCAAAGTGGTTCAGGCAAATGAAGTACTTCTGAAGTTTGGCCACTGTTGTAAATTTATGCACAAGGTCTCATAAACAGCAATGTGATAATGACCAGATGATCTGTTTTTAGCGATTTGAGGGTTAAAGATTGATCAGGACAATGGGGATAGCTCCTCTACTCTGTCAGAAGTACCTTAGGATTTTTCCCTCCGTGATAATCCCTCAATAGTGTGGGAATGCTCCGAGGGAGGATCCCGTCTTCATGCTGACTTATTACTACACTCCCACTGCCATGTGACTCTCTCTACATCATAAGGCAGGCCTTAGTCCCACATTAACCTTACAGTCCCAAACACACTTGTACTACAAAAGCTGTTGGGAGTGAACTGAAACTTCTGAGACTGAGTTTATGTTTTTTGCCAGGTAAAGATATCACAGGTTACATACCAAATATGGGTGTAGATGGATTGATGTAGGTCTTGTGGTGCGGTGAGTGGCATCCCTTCCCTTCCCTTTGAGCCAGGAACTCTGGATTCAAGTCCCACTCCAGGACTGAATGTTCTGCCCACAACATGGGCAAACAAGCTGAGCATCAACTTACAGTCCTTCCAACTCATGCCAACCTGTGCAGGAAAGATCGTTGGAGCCTCGCCATCACTGTTCATAGCTCCAGGCTATAACTTTAAGAGCATTCAAATGGTCATTGGATAGGCATATGGATAACATTGGAATAGTTTAGGTTAGAGGGTCATTAGATTGGTTCCACTGGTCGGCACAACATCGAGGGCCGAAGGGCCTGTACTGCGCTGGAATGTTCTATGGCGCATATTGCCACAGCAATTTGAGCTCCTTGGGTGGAGTGGGGTTGGCTCAGTTGACTGGATGACCAGTGTGGATCAGACTGGCAGCAACGGAACAGGGTTTGATTCCTGTTCTGGCTGGACTGGATTTGGGACCTGCCTCCCTGCTGTGGTGGTGGAGGTCTCAGCGCTGGGCAGAGAATGGAGGTTAATCAGCCATGAGGTCATTAAGTGAGGCACAAAAGCCTCATGGGGCTGGACGTCTTCCTCATTTTCCTGTAAAGGAGCCTTCCTCAGTATCTACTCTCGCTATTATCTGTGCTGGTTGTGTTTGACACTGACAGTGAGAGTCTGAAATGAAATATGTTCCGCAGCACTGCCACCCCTGACCTGATCAACATAAAACTCGCAAACAAAATGCGTTATAAAGCAGGCCTGCTGGGAGTACCAGGATATCTCAGTCAACCCTGCTGTTCCACCAAAGGTCATCGCACTACACAGGGCTGCCATTGTGCTGCTCATTAATTATCCAGCCCCATCCTTTTCTTGGCAGGAATACAGGCTGCTCGTCTCTCCCCAGAGTCTGTTCCCACCCCTAGCTTGTCACAAATATGACTCAGCTGCTTTCTGGCAAGATTTCCGTTACACTCCCAGAGATTTTCTGGGAGGCCACTCAGAACAGCTGGCAAAAGGGAGTTGAATTTCATCACCAAACTCAAATGTAAAAGCCTTGAAAATCTAAAGAACACGCAGAGGTCAGCAGGGCTGTGTGTCACTGCAGTGAACCCCGGGTGAACAGACTGAGCTCAGCAGTGCAGTCATGTTTCGATCTTTGGCCGCACTCTTACAGAAAGGTTCAGAGACCAAAGTTTGAGTCCATAATCTGGGCTGACACTCCTAGTGCAGCACCGAGGGGGTGCCACACAGTCAGAGCAGCTGTCTTTCAGATGAGAGACTACACACTCTGCTGCCTCAGGTTCCACTGTTGCAAAAATGAGCTGGGGAGTTTCCGCTGGAATCCTCATCAATATTTATAGCACAATTATTAAACTGTCTCCCTGGTTCTTACGAGTCATAGAGGATTACAGAATGGAAACAGGCCCTTCGGCCAACTTGTCCACGCCGCTCTTCTTTTCAAACCCCTAAACTAATCCCAATTTGGCCCATATCCCTCTATACCCATCTTACCCATGTAACCATCTAAACACTTCTTAAAAGACAAAATTGTTCCTGCCTCTACTACTACCTATGGCAGCTTGTTCCAGATACCACCCTCTGTCTGAAAAAATTCTCTCTCTGGACACTTTTGTATCTCTCCCCTCTCAGCTCAAACCAATGCCCTCTAGCTTTAGACTCCCCGATGTTTGGGAAAAGAGATTGACTATCTAGCCGATCTGTGCCCCTTCTTATCACACTGCTGCTTGTGGCTTGCAGTGTGCACATTGTCTGCCAGATTTCCCGCTCTGCAACAGGTCAAGGAGCATTTAATTAGCTGTAAAGAGCTTTCGGACATCCTGAGGTTGTGAGGAGTGTTATATAAAACGGGCAAATCCTCCCTAATTCGACAGCACACGGAGGGAAGATGTTAGGCATCCAGCTGTTGTTTGTGGGATCTTGCTGTGTGCAAATTAGCACCTGCGGGCATCAGCTCCAGCCCAAATCCTCCTTTTTTTTTTGTTGAAATCCCTCTGCCTCACTGGGGAGCTTCCCCCCCTCTCGCTACCTTCACTCAGCAGTCGGGGGGGGTTTCTCCACCTTGTAAAGCCAGACTGTATAAAAGGAAGGAGCGGGAGAAAAATTAGTGACAACAAATCTGGAACAATGCCTTCAACTGTTACCCAGTCCTTTCTTGTTTTCATAACAAGGAGATCAGAGAGCATTGGATTCAAGGCAAGGTTAGCAGCAGACGCCAGGAAACAATTCTCCACGCAGAGAGCAATCGGGAACAAGGAAAACACACGTTTCTGCAGCAGTTGTCGTTTTTCAGGAAGAAATCCCAAAAAACGTTTCACATTTTAAAAAGACGGCTGAAGTGTGGAGCCAAGTGGGACGGTAAAAGAGGGAAAGGGGCGATAATTGATGGAGCAAGAAGGCGTAGGAGAACAAAAGGCTACGGATGTTTTGAAAACAAGAAGGGTGTAAAAGACTAGCATTTAGTTTAATGAGTAGGTCCCAGAGCAAACTGAGAGTCAGCCAAGGGGATGCTGCAAAGTACTCACAGCACAAAAACAGGACATTCAGCCTGTGACGGAGTTTATGTTTCACACGAGGCTTTCTTGCTTTTTTTGAATTTGTTCGAGGGATGGGGTTTGTTCACTGGTTGGGCCAGCATTTGTCACCCACCCCTAATTGCCCTTGAACGGAGTGGCTTGCTGAGCCATTTCAGAGGGCATTTAAGAGTTAACCACATTCCTGTAGGCCAGACCAGGTAAGGACGGCAGATTTCCTTCCCTAAAGGACATTAGTGAACCAGATGGTATTTTACAACAATTAACAATGGATTCATGGTCATCAGGAGGCTTTTAATTCCCGATATTTAATTCAAATTTCACCATCTGCCGTGATGGGATTCGAACTCGGGTCCCCAGAGCATTACCCTGGGCCTCTGGGTTACCAATCCAGTTACTATACCACTGCCTCCACTCCTCATCTAACCCTTTCAACATAATCCTGCTGTTCCTTTCTCTCTTGTGTATTTATCCAGCTTCCTTTTAAAGACATTTTTCAAATTCATTCCTGTAATGCTGGTCAGCATTTCTTTCCCATCCTTAATCGCCCTCGAGAAGGTGGTGGCCTTTTTGAACCACCGCAGTCCATGTGGTGTGGGTACTCCCACAGTGCTGGTAGGGAGGGAGTTCCAGGATTTTGACCCAGCAATAGTGAAGGAACAGCAGTATATTTCCAAGCCACGATGGCGTGTGGCTTGAGGGGGAACCTCCAGTTGCTGGTGTTTCCATGTGTCTGCTGCCCTTGTCCGTCTGGAGGTGGTGGGTTTGGAAGGACTGTCTAAGGAGCATTGGTGAGATGCTGCATCTTACAGTGGGTACACACTACTGCCACTGTGGAGGTGGAGGGAGTGAATGATTGTGGATGGGATGCCAGTTAGCAGGTTGCTTTGTCCTGGATGATACCAAACTTCTGGAGTGTTGTTGGAACTGCACCCATCCAGACAAGTGGGGAGTACTCCAACACACTCCCAACTGCTGTCTTGTAGAAAATGGACAGGTTTTGGGGAGTGATGAGGTGAGTTACTTGCCACTCACTACTCGTCACTAGACTCTGACCTTTCCTGTAGTCACAGTATTTATGTGGTTACTCCAGTTCAACTCCTGGTCAAATGGTAACCCCCAGGATGTTGATAGTGGGGGGATTCAGTGATGGTAACCCCCAGGATGTTGATAGTGGGGGGGATTCAGTGATGGGAACCCCCAGGATGTTGATAGTGGGGGGATTCAGTGATGGGAACCCCCAGGATGTTGATAGTGGGGGGGATTCAGTGATGGGAACCCCCAGGATGTTGATAGTGGGGGGATTCAGTGATGGTAACCCCCAGGATGTTGATAGTGAGGGGATTCAGTGATGGGAACCCCCAGGATGTTGATAGTGGGGAGGATTCAGTGATGGTAACCCCCAGGATGTTGATAGTGGGGGATTCAGTGATGGGAACCCCCAGGATGTTGATAGTGGGGGATTCAGTGATGGTAACCCCCAGGATGTTGGTAGTGGGGGGATTCAGTGATGGTAACCGCCAGGATGTTGGTAGTGGGGGGATTCAGTGATGGTAACCCCCAGGATGTTGATAGTGAGGGGGATTCAGTGATGGTAACTGCCAGGATGTTGGTGGTGTATGCACTGACAGATCAGTGCATACACAGTGGCCCCGCTCAGCGCTATGCTGCCAGCTTCTCCAGTGGGAAAAGGCCCCACCCCCCTGAGTTTCAATGGGATTTATACTAATACACTGCAGTGCCCAGAGTGTGGGAAATTCATTGGAAAATCCCGCTGAAGCAACCAGTGTGATTTACTCCAGTTTTTAAATGAATATTTTTGGGAGAATCGCCCTCATTGTCTACACTTGCCCTATCAAACCTTTTCATAATCTGCACTTCAATCAGACAATACAGTTCCAGCCTGTCCAATCTTTCCCGGTGGGTATAACCTTTTAGTTCTGATATCATTTTAGAATTCTTGTATTCAAACACTTAGACAGTAAATGTTGGCCTTTATTGCAGCAGGATTTGAGTATAGAAGAGGTTTTGCTGCAGTTGTATAAAGCCTCGGTGGAGTATGGTGTACAATTTTGGTCTCCCTACCCAAGGGAGGATATTTACCACAGAGGGAATGCAGCAAATATTCACCAGACTGATTCCTGGGATGGCGGGATAGTCCTAATGAGAGAGATTGAGGAGATTGGGCGTGTATTCACTTGGGTTTCGAACAATGAGAGGTCATCTCGCCATGATCTAGTTGAATTGTGGGGCAGACTCAAGGGGCCAAATGGCCTGCTCCTACCCCTATTTCCCATGCTCCTATAGGAGGGACATTTATCCCTTTTGCATTGACTCGAACAAGCACCGGACTGTGGCGACTAGGGGAATTTCACAGTAACTTCATTGCAATGTTAATGTAAACCTTACTTGTGACTAATAAATAAACTTGGACCTGGGTTCGATTCCCAGCTCGAGTCAGTGTGTGTGGAGTTTGCACACTCTCCCCATGTCTGCGTGGGTTTCCTCCGGTTTCCTCCCACAATCCAAAGATGTGCGGGTTAGGTTGATTGGCCATGCTAAGGAATTGCCCCTTAGTGTCCTGGGATGCCTAGGTTAGAGGGATTAGTGGGTAAATGTGTAGTGAGTGATATGGGGGTAGGGAATGGATGGGTTTGTGGTCAGTGCAGACTCGATAGGCCGTTGGGCCTTTTTCTTCACTGCAGGGTTTCTATGGTTTATTTCAGAAGCACATGTAGATCATAAACACCAACATTCACTCAAATAAATGTGATTTCCTAACTTCTGTAATAAAGTAGGTGCTTTGTTGTTAAAGAGGATGGGTCAGGCCAGCAGCCAATCAAAATTAACCCAACTGAGCCGAGGCCCAGCCAGATTTACAACAAACTATTTACAATAAATTTGTATCCCATTCATTAAAATTTAGTATAACTCCTATGCTTTTATATTTGCTGCTTCTATTTATAATGTATAATTCCCAAGTTAAATCCCATGTTGTGGACTCGCCAACTTTAAGGGCGTTCAAATGGTCAGTGGATAGGCATATGGATAACACTGGAATGGTTTAGGTTAGAGGGTCATTAGATTGGTTCCACTGGTCGGCGCAACATCGAGGGCCGAAGGGCCTGTAATGTTCTATGTTCTAAATTTGCGAACACGCAATATGTTTCTCTACTGAAAAGACCTCCTGTTGTTAGTAAACTGTCCATTACCAAGAACATCCAAATTAGGATCCCTGCAGTACAGAAGGAGGCCACTTGGCCCTTTGAGCCTGCACCAACAACAATTCCACCCCATTCCCATAACCCCACATATTCACCCTCCTAATACCCCCGAAACTGGGGTCAATTTAGCATGGCCAATCAACGTAACCCATGCATCTTTGGACTGTGGGAGGAAACCAGAGCACCCAGAGGAAACCCACGCAAACACAGGGAGAATGTGTAGACTCCACGCAGACAGTGACCCAAGTCAGGAATCAAACCCAGGTCCCTGGCACTGCGAGGCAGCAGTGCTAACCACCGTGCCGTAATACATTTTGACATTACTTGTTCCAATATATTATGAAACACTGTGATCATTCTCATTTGCACTCACATGGTCATTCTTTCCGTAATAATCCAGTATGGAAGGCAGGAGCGGGAGGATAAGAGTAAACCCGAGCAGGTCAATGAGGAGCATGAAGAAAACAATGGTAATGATGTGTGAAGATCTATCTTCAGTGTTGGGCTCACTCTTGGCCTCACTGCTTTCTTGACCAGCTCTCTGTTGCTTCCTCCTCTCCATGGTTTACAGCAGCTGTTCAAGAAAGCAAAAAACAAAATACACATTACTTTTTCTTGTCCCCTTCTTGTTGAGTTTCCAATTTCACCTTCCCTCAGGGTCAGGAAGGAGAAAGGGAAACACGCCCAAACTGACTGACTCAGTGTTCAATTCCTTCTGCAACACCCAATAAGAATTTAACAACACTCTCACACTGGCAACTTCAATTAGTTTGTGCAACAAGTTACAAGGTGCAGGGAGGTCAGCTGAACTTTAACTAAAGCATTATGGATATCATATCTTTAACCTATGGGCTAATAGTCTTTCCAATTGACAAATACTCACCTAATCAGCAAATTTTCAGGAGGACTTTCCTTCCCAATGAGCTGTGGCTCAGTTGGTACACTCTCACCTCTTGAATCAGAGGCCGTGGGTTCCAATCCCCCTCCAGGACTCGAGCACAAAGTCCTGGCTGTCAGAGGTGTTACGGGAATGGGTGGGATTGTTGTTGGTACAGACTCGATGTCAACTGAGTTGCCAAATTAAGCCCCTATCAGTTTGGTATAGAAGATTTTATGGCACAATTTTGAAGAAGGATTTAGCCAAGTGTCCTGTCTAATATTTATCTTTCAACGGGCAGCACGGTGGCACAGTGGTTAGCACAGCTGCCTCACAGTGCCAGGGAGCTGGGTTTGTTTCCCAACTTGGGTCACTGTCTGTGTGGAGTTTGCATGTTCTCCCCATGTCTGCGTGGGTTTCCTCCGGGTGCTCCAGTTTCCTCCCACAGTCCAAAGATGTGCAGATTATGTTGATTGGCCATGCTAAAATTGCCCCTTAGTGTCGGGGGATTAGCAGGGTAAATATGTGGGGATACGGGAATGAGGCCTGGGTGAGATTGTTGTTGGTAGAGACTCGATGGGCCGAATGGCCTTCTGCACTCTATGGATTCTAATGAGCATCACTAAAAGCAGACTATCTGATCATTATCCCATTGCTGTTTGTGACAGCTTGCTGCGTGTAAATTGACTTCCACATTCCCTACATTGCAACAGTGATGATATTTCATAAAGTACTTAATTGGCTGGTTTTCATTGGTATTTTGGGAAGGTGAATCAGAACAAGAGGCCATCATCACCAAAATAGATTCAGGGATCACTTCCAGGTGTCAGGAAGCACTTCTTCATGCAAAGGGGAATGTTAACCCGGTAGTCCCCTCCTCTAAAAAGCTGTGGGTGTGGCAGGGTCAATTTAACAATTCAGAACTGAGAGTAGGGTTTTTGTTTAACAGGATTAGTGTGGGTTACGGAATCAAGGCAGGTAGATTGAGTTAAGTGATGTATTCTGGCTAGACCAAGCACAAGGTGCGGAACGGCCTTCATATCCTATTGTTATTTTCCCAAGTTCTTTCTTTCATTGCATTTCCAAATGTCAACAAAACAAAGGAGACTGCCATCAACTTCAGGAAGCGTAAAGGAGAACATGCCCCAGTCTACATCAATGGGGACGAAATAGAAAGGGTCAGGAGCTTCAAGTTTTTAGGTGTCCAGATCACCAACAATCTATCCTGGTCCCCCCACGCCAACATTATAGTTAAGAAAGTCTCAGAAGACTAAGGAAATTTGGCATGTCAGCTGCAACTCTCACCAACTTTCACAGATGCAACACAGATGACATTCTTTCTGGTTGTATCACAGCTTGGTATGACTCCTGCTCTGCCCAAAACTGCAAGGAACTACAGAAGATCGTGAACGTAGCTCAATCCATCACTCAAACCAGCCCCCCATCCATTGACTCTATCTACACTTCCCACTGCCTCAGCAAAGCAGCCAACATAATTAAGCACCCCGGACATTCTCTCTTCCACCTTCTTCCTTCAGGAAAAAGATACAAAGGTCTGAGATCGTGTACCAACTGACTCAAGAACAGCTTCCTCCCTGCTGCTGTCAGAGTTTTGAATGGACCTATCTTGCATTAAGTTGATCTTTCTCTACACCATGGCTATGACTGTAATACTACATTCTGCACTCTCTTGTTTCCTTCTCTATGAACAGTATGCTTTGTTGTATAGCACACAAGAAACGGTACTTTTCATTGTATGTTAATACTTGTGAAAATAATAAAACAAATCAAATACAAATTAACTTCAGCATAATCTTTGAGTTCATGCCAGCCAGGGGTTAACCAATCACCCTTGGCATTGCCCCTCATGAAGTATTCCCATGGTGCATCTCCTCTGGCTATCCAAGGATGAATAGTGTCTCTCGTTCTGGCTAGTCGCTCCTCCTCAGCCCTCTCCCCTTTGTCTATCACTCCCATCACCTCAATATAAACTCGCCCCATGTCCCAATTTGGGAACCTCTAGTTTAAAGCAACAAAACCCCAGCTCATCGGGAAAGAGAAGATGTTGAAAAAAGAACAAATGCAATCCCAAGTTTTATCTAATAAGAACGTAAGAACTAGAAGTAGGAGTAGGCCATCTGGTTCCTGAAGCCTGCTCTGCCATTCGTTAAGATCATGGCTGATCTTTTCATGGACTCAGCTCCACTTACCCGCCTGCTCACCATAACCCTTAATTCCTTCACTGTTCAAAAATTTATCTTTGACTTAAAAACATTCAATGAGGTAGCCTCAACTGCTTCACTGGGCAGGGAATTCCACAGATTCACAACCCTTTGGTGAAGAAGTTCCTCCTCAACTCAGTCCTAAATCTGCTCCCCCTTATTTTCAGGTTATGCCCCCTAGTTCTAGTTTCACCCACCAGTGGAAACAGCCTCTCTGTTTCTATCTTATCTATTCCCTTCATAATCTTATATGTTTCTATATGATCTCCCCTCAGTCTTGTGAATTCCAATGAGTATTGCCCCAGTCTACTCAGTCTCTCCTCATAAGCCAACCCTCTCAACTCCAGAATCAACCTAGTGAATCTCCTCTGCACCCCCTCCAGTGCCAGTATATCCTTTCTCAAGTAAGGAGACCAAAACTGTACACAGTACCCCAGGTGTGGCCTCACCAGCACCTTATACAGCTGCAACATAACCTCACTGTTTTTAAACTCCATCCCTCTAGCAATGAAGGACAAAATTCTATTTGCCTTCTTAATTACCTGCTGCACCTGCAAACCAACTCCTTGTGATTCCTGCACAAGGACACCCAGGTCCCTCTGCACAGCAGCATGCTGCAATTTTTTACCGTTTAAATAATAGTCCATTTTGCTGTTATTTCTATTAAAATGGATGACCTCACATTTACCAACATTGTACTCCATCTGCCAGACCCTCGCCCCTCACTTAAACTATCTATATCCCTTTGCAGACTTTCAGCATCCCCTGCACACTTTGCTCCGCCACTCAGCTTAGTGTCATCTGTGAACCAGGGAATGACTTCACAGCTCCAGGGACCTGGGTTCGATTCTTGGCTTGGGTTACTGTCTGTGTGGAGTTTGTACATTCTCCCCGTGTCTGCGTGGGTTTCCTCCAGGTACTCCGGTTTCCTCCCACAGTCCAAAGATGTCGGGTTAGGTTGATTGGCCTTGCTAAAAATTGCCCCTTAGAGTCATGAGATGCGTAGGTTAGAGGGATTAGTGGGTAAATATGTAGAGCCTGGGTGGGATTGTGGTCGGTGCAGACTCAATGGGCTGAATGGCCTCCTCCTGCACTGTAGGGTTTCTATGATTTCTATTTCTATGATTCTATGAGTGCTCCCCATGCTTTTGTTTGTTTGAAAAAGATGCAACGCATGGGGTGAGGGGCAGGGGCCGGGGGCAGGGAGGGTGGGGTGGCCAAGTGGTATCATCGCTAGACTATTAATCCAAAAACTCAGCTAATCTTCTGGGGACCTGGGCCCAGATCCCACCATGGCAGGTGTTGGAATTTGAATTCAATAAAAAAAATCTGGAATTAAGAACCTACTGATGACCGCGAAACCATTGTCGATTGTCAGAAAAACCCATCTGGTTCACCAATGTCCTTTAGGCAAGGAAATCTTGAACTTACCCGGTCTGGCCTACATGTGATTCCAGAGCCACAGCAATGTGGTTGACTCTCAACTGCTCTCTGAAATGGCCTAGCAGGCATCTCAAGGAGGCAGCTCAACACCAAATTCTCAAGGGCAACTATGGATGGTTCATAAGTCCTGGCCAGCGAGTGATACCCATGTCCCACCAATTAAAAAAAACATGTGACCAAAGTTGACATGAATTTAAACAAAAGCTTGGCAGTTACTGTTCACGGGTACTTTCTCCATGCAATGCCTGTACCAATCAGAGTCCACTTGCCAACCAATCAGCACCCGCTTCTCATGCAGAATAAACTGTTGCTCCCCTTGAGGTTTGGTATTCTTGCAAATCTATCCTGATGAGTGCAAAATGAAAAGCTTTGGCAGCATGTCTCTTTTCACCTAATAGGAAAGGGTACAGGGTGCAAAAGAAAGCAGTAATACCAACTCTGTACACATCATTGGTTATGCTATACTACAATGTTCAGTTTACTGCAGGAAGGATGTTAAGGCCAAGGAATGGGTGTGGAAAAGACTGAATAAGATGGCACTAGGAATATGAATTTTAAATATGAAGAGAGACCGGAGAAACTGAGTTCTGTTGCGTTGGATCTGATAAGAGCAGGTCTGATGGAGGTGCTGAAAATTTTGACAGATTTATCAAAAACTTTATCTGGTTGGGAGTCGGTGGCAAGATGGGTGTAAATTTGAGTCAAACTCAGCACAACAAAGGGAGAATTGTTTAATACAGGGGCCCTTTAGGACGTGACGTGTTCTGCAAGAAGGACAAAAGCAGAATCCACAACAACTTTTTTTAAAGGGAAGTGGCTAAGTATTTGTGTAGAGAAAGGGTTGGGATAATGGGACTATTGTGGGAGAGCTGTCACAGGCATGAAGGACTGAATGGCATCAATGCACTCAGTGTTTCCCCCTAATGGGCTGTTAATTGTCCAGAACCACTTCACTGTAAATTATTAAGTGGTTGTTCTCCACATTAGACAGCAGAGTTTGGGGCCAAGAACAATGAATGGAACAAAGTAAAAGCACTCTTTATAGCACTAGAAAATCTGAGCAGCAGATCAGAGAGGAGAGGTTAGGAGACTGTCTGGAGCGCCAACTGCTATTCACCTGGTATTTGCTGAATACTGTGAATCCTTAGATCAACAATCTACGGCTACTAACTAACTCAGTGGCTGATAGTCTGCACTTTTTTTCAAGGCGTAGCAAGTTAGATTAAGGACCCTAGGAAGGAGAGGGGACCAGAGGGACCTTTTAATGGCATATCCATAAATTCCTGAAAGCAGCGGGCAAGATAAGCAGATAAGGCGGTTACAAAGGCATATAACTGAGGCTAAGAATACCAGGGCAGGGAGGTTGTGATGGAGCTGTACAAAACCCTCATTAGGCCACAATCCAGGGCAATTTGGCAAATTAGATCCAAAATCAGCTTCGTGGCAGGAGGCAGAGGGTAATGGCTTAAGACGGTTTTTGTGACTGGAACCCTGTGTCCAGTGGTGCACTGCAGAATTCGGAGCTGGGTCCCTTGCTATTTGTAGTGTACATTACGTGAAAGTAGGAGGTACGATCAGTAAGCTCACTAATGACACGAAAATCGATGGTGTGGTAAATGGCAAGGAGAAAAGCCTTTGATTACAGGATTGATATAGATATAGATGGTCAGAACTACAAATGGAACTTAACCAGTATGAGGTGGTGCACTCTGGGAGACAAGGGAATACACAATGAATGGGAGAACACCAGGAAGTAGACAGGACCGGAGAGAGACTAGAGGTGCATGTTCATAAATCCCCAAAGGCAGCAGGACAGGTAGATAAGGTGGTTAAGAAGGAATGCAGGATATGCCTTTATTAGCTGAGGCACAGAATATAAGTAGAAAGGGTCGACAGCTTCAAGGTTTTAGGTGTTCAGATCACCAACAACCTGTCCTGGTCCCACTATGCAGACACTATAGTTAAGAAAGCATACCCATGCCTCTAATTTCTCAGGAGACCAAGGAAATTTGACATGTCAGCTACAACTCTCACCAATTTTTACAGATGCACCATAGAAAACATTCTTCCTGGTTGTATCACAGTTTGGTCTGGGCTCCTGCTCTGCCCAAGACCACAAGAAACTACTAAAGGTCATGAATGTAGCCCAATCCATCACTCAAACCAGCCTCCCATCGTTGACTCTGTCTACACTTCCCACTGCCTCAATAAAACAGCCTAGCATAATAACAAATAGCATACAAGGCTATGGACCAAGTGCTGGAAAATGGGATGGGGATAGGTGCTTTATGGCTTGCACAGATACAATGGGCCGAAGGGCCTCCATCTGTGCTGTAAAACTCTTAAGGGTGGGATTCTCCGGCTGCGCTCACTCCAAAACTGGAAAATTCCAATGAGGGACAACAGACTTTTCAGCTGCCATCCCCCAGGATTCCCTTGGTGGTGGGGTGGGAAAATTTCCCCCATGATTTCCTGTAGGAGAACCCCCAGGAAAAGAGGGAGAAACCTCAGGAGCAAAATCAGAAATAGTTGATAATTCTCTGAATAATTTCACTGCTCCCTGGGTAAAATTATCCTGCTGGGGGGGGGGGGGGGGGGGGGGGGGGGGAGGGGAGAGAGATAGGAAGGAGAGGAGGGGGGGGGGGGGAGATAGGAAGGAGAGGAGGGGGGGGGGGAGATAGGAAGGAGAGGAGGGGGGGGGGTAGGAAGGAGAGGAGGGGGGGGGGTGGGAAGGAGAGGGGGGGGGGGGGATGGGAAGGAGAGGAGGGGGGGGGGATGGGAAGGAGAGGAGGGGGGGGGATGGGAAGGAGAGGAGGGGGGGGGATGGGAAGGAGAGGAGGGGGGGGGATGGGAAGGAGAGGAGGGGGGGGGATGGGAAGGAGAGGAGGGGGGGGGGATGGGAAGGAGAGGAGGGGGGGGGATGGGAAGGAGAGGAGGGGGGGGAGGAGGGAAGGAGAGGAGGGGGGGGGAGGAGGGAAGGAGAGGAGGGGGGGGAGGAGGGAAGGAGAGGAGGGGGGGAGGAGGGAAGGAGAGGAGGGGGGGGAGGAGGGAAGGAGAGGAGGGGGGGAGGAGGGAAGGAGAGGAGGGGGGGAGGAGGGAAGGAGAGGAGGGGGGGAGGAGGGAAGGAGAGGAGGGGGGGGAGGGGAAGGAGAGGAGGGGGGGGAGGAGGGAAGGAGAGGAGGGGGGGAGGAGGGAAGGAGAGGAGGAGGGAAGGAGAGGAGGGGGGGAGGAGGGAAGGAGAGGAGGGGGGGGAGGAGGGAAGGAGAGGAGGGGGGGAGGAGGGAAGGAGAGGAGGGGGGGGAGGAGGGAAGGAGAGGAGGGGGGGGAGGAGGGAAGGAGAGGAGGGGGGGAGGAGGGAAGGAGAGGAGGGGGGGGAGGAGGGAAGGAGAGGAGGGGGGGGGAGGAGGGAAGGAGAGGAGGGGGGGAGGAGGGAAGGAGAGGAGGGGGGGGAGGAGGGAAGGAGAGGAGGGGGGGAGGAGGGAAGGAGAGGAGGGGGGGGAGGAGGGAAGGAGAGGAGGGGGGGGAGGAGGGGGGGGAGGAGGGAAGGAGAGGAGGGGGGGGAGGAGGGAAGGAGAGGAGGGGGGGGAGGAGGGAAGGAGAGGAGGGGGGGAGGAGGGAAGGAGAGGAGGGGGGGGAGGAGGGAAGGAGAGGAGGGGGGGAGGAGGGAAGGAGAGGAGGGGGGGGAGGAGGGAAGGAGAGGAGGGGGGGGAGGAGGGAAGGAGAGGAGGGGGGGGAGGAGGGAAGGAGAGGAGGGGGGGGAGGAGGGAAGGAGAGGAGGGGGGGGAGGAGGGAAGGAGAGGAGGGGGGGGAGGAGGGAAGGAGAGGGGGAAAAGAAATGTGGGAAAAATAGAAAGGAGAGAAGGAAGAATGATGCAAGATCTTTCCACAGCCCTTCCCTGGCCTCAGGGTGTCTCAGACTGGGGTACAGTTCTAGTTTAACGCAAGAAATTCCCAATGGGAGCGAGTTACGAGCAAAGGTTTCAGACAGAGAGCCCAGGATCGCTGCCTTGTACACACACAGTGCCATTTCCCTGTGTACAGGATGGGACTGAGTGATGCAGAGTGGGTGGTACCTGCTGCACTTTCTTCCTGCCGACTCCCAGGGGCGAAGCTGCTGCTGCTGCTGAACTCCCCTCCAGCTCCAAGCCCACCTCGCTCACTGGGGCTCTGCCTCCCAGCCCGACTTTGGCTGCTC